>NC_090441.1:85369493-86683544 GCF_031143425.1 Pleurodeles waltl | reverse complement strand
GCATTTCCTCTTGCGGGCGCTAGGCCCACCCACACAAGTGAGGTATCAATTTTATCGGTAGACTTGGGGGAACGCTGGGTGGAAGGAAATTTGTGGCTCCTCTCAGATTCCAGAACTTTCTGTCACCGAAATGTGAGGAAAATGTGCCTTTTTAGCCAAATTTTGAGGTTTGCAAAGGATTCTGGGTAACAGAAGCTGGTCAGAGCCCCACAAGTCACCCCATCTTGGATTCCCCTAGGTCTCTAGTTTTCAAAAATGCACAGGTTTGGTAGGTTTCCCTAGGTGCCGGCTGAGCTAGAGGGACAAAACCTACAGGTAGGCACTTTGCAAAAAACACCTCTGTTTTTTGTCAAAAAATGGGATGTGTCCACGTTGTGTTTTGGGGCATTCCCTCTCGCGGGCGCTAGGCCCACCCACACAAGTGAGGTATCAATTTTATCGGTAGACTTGGGGGCACCCTGGATGGAAGGAAATTTGTGGCTCCTCTCAGATTCCAGAACTTTCTGTCACCGAAATGTGAGGAAAATGTGTTTTTTTGGCCAAATTCTGAGGTTTGCAAAGGATTCTGGGTAACAGAACCTGGTCAGAACCCCACAATTCACCCCATCTTGGATTCCCCTAGGTCTGTAGTTTTCAAAAATGCACAGGTTTGGTAGGTTTCCCTAGGTGCCGGCTGAGCTACAGGACAAAACCTACAGGTAGGCACTTTGCAAAAAACACCTCTGTTTTTTGTCAAAAAATGGGATGTGTCCACGTTGAGTTTTGGGGCATTTCCTGTCGCGGGCGCTAGGCCTACCCACACAAGTGAGGTATCAATTTTATCGGGAGACTTGGGGGAACGCTGGGTGGAAGGAAATTTGTGGCTCCTCTCAGATTCCAGAACTTTCTGTCACCGAAATGTGAGGAAAATGTGCTTTTTTAGCCAAATCTTGAGGTTTGCAAAGGTTTCTGGGTAACAGAACTTGGTCAGAGCCCCACAAGTCACCCCATCTTGGATTCCCCTAGCTCTAGTTTTCAAAAATGCACAGGTTTGGTAGGTTTCCCTAGGTGCCGGCTGAGCTAGAGGACAAAACCTACAGGTAGGCACTTTGCAAAAAACACCCCTGTTTTTTGTCAAAAAATGGGATGTGTCCACGTTGTGTTTTGGGGCATTTCCTCTCGCGGGCGCTAGGCCCACCCACACAAGTGAGGTATCAATTTTATCGGTAGACTTGGGGGCACCCTGGATGGAAGGAAATTTGTGGCTCCTCTCAGATTCCAGAACTTTCTGTCACCGAAATGTGAGGAAAATGTGTTTTTTTGGCCAAATTCTGAGGTTTGCAAACGATTCTGGGTAACAGAACCTGGTCAGAGTCCCACAAGTCACCCAATCTTGAATTCCCCTAGGTCTCTAGGTTTCAAAAATGCACAGGTTTGGTAGGTTTCCCTAGGTGCCGGCTGAGCTAGAGGCCAAAACCTACAGGTAGGCACTTTGCAAAAAACACCTCTGTTTTTTGTCAAAAAATGGGATGTGTCCACGTTGAGTTTTGGGGCATTTCCTGTCGCGGGCGCTAGGCCTACCCACACAAGTGAGGTATCAATTTTATCGGGAGACTTGGGGGAACGCTGGGTGGAAGGAAATTTGTGGCTCCTCTCAGATTCCAGAACTTTCTCTCACCGAAATGTGAGGAAAATGTGCTTTTTTAGCCAAAGTTTGAGGTTTGCAAAGGATTCTGGGTAACAGAACCTGGTCAGAGCCCCACAAGTCACCCAATCTCACCCAATCTTGAATTCCCCTAGGTCTCTAGGTTTCAAAAATGCACAGGTTTGGTAGGTTTCCCTAGGTGCCGGCTGAGCTAGAGGCCAAAACCTACAGGTAGGCACTTTGCAAAAAACACCTCTGTTTTTTGTCAAAAAATGGGATGTGTCCACGTTGAGTTTTGGGGCATTTCCTGTCGCGGGCGCTAGGCCTACCCACACAAGTGAGGTATCAATTTTATCGGGAGACTTGGGGGAACGCTGGGTGGAAGGAAATTTGTGGCTCCTCTCAGATTCCAGAACTTTCTGTCACCGAAATGTGAGGAAAATGTGCTTTTTTAGCCAAATCTTGAGGTTTGCAAAGGTTTCTGGGTAACAGAACTTGGTCAGAGCCCCACAAGTCACCCCATCTTGGATTCCCCTAGGTCTCTAGTTTTCAAAAATGCACAGGTTTGGTAGGTTTCCCTAGGTGCCGGCTGAGCTAGAGGACAAAACCTACAGGTAGGCACTTTGCAAAAAACACCTCTGTTTTTTGTCAAAAAATGGGATGTGTCCACGTTGTGTTTTGGGGCATTTCCTCTCGCGGGCGCTAGGCCCACCCACACAAGTGAGGTATCAATTTTATCGGTAGACTTGGGGGCACCCCGGATGGAAGGAAATTTGTGGCTCCTCTCAGATTCCAGAACTTTCTGTCACTGAAATGTGAGGAAAATGTGTTTTTTTGACCCAATTCTGAGGTTTGCAAAGGATTCTGGGTAACAGAACCTGGTCAGAGTCCCACAAGTCACCCCATCTTGGATTCCCCTAGGTCTCTAGTTTTCAAAAATGCACAAGTTTGGTAGGTTTCCCTAGGTGCCGGCTGAGCTAGAGGCCAAAATCTACAGGTAGGAACTCTGCAAAAAACACCTCTGTTTTTTGTCAAAAAATTGGGATGTGTCCACGTTGTGTTTTGGGGCATGTCCTGTCGCGGGCGCTAGGCCTACCCACACAAGTGAGCTATCAATTTTATTGGTAGACTTGGGGGGCACGCTGGGTGGAAGGAAATTTGTGGCTCCTCTCAGATTCCAGAACTTTCTGTCACCGAAATTTGAGGAAAATTTGCTTTTTTAGCCAAAGTTTGAGGTTTGCAAAGGATTCTGGGTAACAGAACCTGGTCAGAGCCCCACAAGTCACCCAATCTTGAATTCCCCTAGGTCTCTAGGTTTAAAAAATGCACAGGTTTGGTAGGTTTCCCTAGGTGCCGGCTGAGCTAGAGGCCAAAACCTACAGGTAGGCACTTTGCAAAAAACACCTCTGTTTTTTGTCAAAAAATGGGATGTGTCCACGTTGAGTTTTGGGTCATTCCCTGTCGCGGGCGCTAGGCCTACCCACACAAGTGAGGTATCAATTTTATCGGGAGACTTGGGGGAACGCTGGGTGGAAGGAAATTTGTGGCTCCTCTCAGATTCCAGAACTTTCTGTCACCGAAATGTGAGGAAAATGTGCTTTTTTAGCCAAATCTTGAGGTTTGCAAAGGTTTCTGGGTAACAGAACTTGGTCAGAGCCCCACAAGTCACCCCATCTTGGATTCCCCTAGGTCTCTAGTTTTCAAAAATGCACAGGTTTGGTAGGTTTCCCTAGGTGCCGGCTGAGCTAGAGGACAAAACCTACAGGTAGGCACTTTGCAAAAAAACACCTCTGTTTTTTGTCAAAAAATGGGATGTGTCCACGTTGTGTTTTGGGGCATTTCCTCTCGCGGGCGCTAGGCCCACCCACACAAGTGAGGTATCAATTTTATCGGTAGACTTGGGGGCACCCTGGATGGAAGGAAATGTGTGGCTCCTCTCAGATTCCAGAACTTTCTGTCACCGAAATGTGAGGAAAATGTGTTTTTTTGGCCAAATTCTGAGGTTTGCAAAGGATTCTGGGTAACAGAACCTGGTCAGAACCCCACAAGTCACCCCATCTTGGATTCCCCTAGGTCTGTAGTTTTCAAAAATGCACAGGTTTGGTAGGTTTCCCTAGGTGCCGGCTGAGCTACAGGACAAAACCTACAGGTAGGCACTTTGCAAAAAAAACCTCTGTTTTTTGTCAAAAAATGGGATGTGTCCACGTTGAGTTTTGGGGCATTTCCTGTCGCGGGCGCTAGGCCTACCCACACAAGTGAGGTATCAATTTTATCGGGAGACTTGGGGGAACGCTGGGTGGAAGGAAATTTGTGGCTCCTCTCAGATTCCAGAACTTTCTGTCACCGAAATGTGAGGAAAATGTGCTTTTTTAGCCAAATCTTGAGGTTTGCAAAGGTTTCTGGGTAACAGAACTTGGTCAGAGCCCCACAAGTCACCCCATCTTGGATTCCCCTAGCTCTAGTTTTCAAAAATGCACAGGTTTGGTAGGTTTCCCTAGGTGCCGGCTGAGCTAGAGGACAAAACCTACAGGTAGGCACTTTGCAAAAAACACCCCTGTTTTTTGTCAAAAAATGGGATGTGTCCACGTTGTGTTTTGGGGCATTTCCTCTCGCGGGCGCTAGGCCCACCCACACAAGTGAGGTATCAATTTTATCGGTAGACTTGGGGGCACCCTGGATGGAAGGAAATTTGTGGCTCCTCTCAGATTCCAGAACTTTCTGTCACCGAAATGTGAGGAAAATGTGTTTTTTTGGCCAAATTCTGAGGTTTGCAAAGGATTCTGGGTAACAGAACCTGGTCAGAGTCCCACAAGTCACCCCATCTTGGATTCCCCTAGGTCTCTAGTTTTCAAAAATGCACAGGTTTGGTAGGTTTCCCTAGGTGCCGGCTGAGCTAGAGGCCAAAACCTACAGGTAGGCACTTTGCAAAAAACACCTCTGTTTTTTGTCAAAAAATGGGATGTGTCCACGTTGAGTTTTGGGGCATTTCCTGTCGCGGGCGCTAGGCCTACCCACACAAGTGAGGTATCAATTTTATCGGGAGACTTGGGGGAACGCTGGGTGGAAGGAAATTTGTGGCTCCTCTCAGATTCCAGAACTTTCTGTCACCGAAATGTGAGGAAAATGTGCCTTTTTAGCCAAATTTTGAGGTTTGCAAAGGATTCTGGGTAACAGAACCTGGTCAGAGCCCCACAAGTCACCCCATCTTGGATTCCCCTAGGTCCTTAGTTTTCACAACTGCACAGGTTTGGTAGGTTTCCCTAGGTGCCGGCTGAGCTAGAGGCCAAAATCTACAGGTGGGCACTCTGCAAAAAACACCTCTGTTTTCGGTGAAAAAAATGTGATGTGTCCACGTTGTGTTTTGGGGCATTTCCTCTCGCGGGCGTTAGGCCCACCCACACAAGTGAGGTATCAATTTTATCGGTAGACTTGGGGGAACGCTGGGTGGAAGGAAATTTGTGGCTCCTCTCAGATTCCAGAACTTTCTGTCACCGAAATGTGAGGAAAATGTGCTTTTTTAGCCACATTTTGAGGTTTGTAAAGGTTTCTGGGTAACAGAACCTGGTCAGAGTCCCACAAGTCACCCCATCTTGGATTCCCCTAGGTCTCTAGTTTTCAAAAATGCACAGGTTTGGTAGGTTTCCCTAGGTGCCGGCTGAGCTAGAGGCCAAAACCTACAGGTAGGCACTTTGCAAAAAACACCTCTGTTTTTTGTTAAAAAATGGGATGTGTCCACCTTGTGTTTTGGGGCATTTCCTGTCGCGGGCGCTAGGCCTACCCACACAAGTGAGGTATCAATTTTATCGGGAGACTTAGGGGAACGCTGGGTGGAAGGAAATTTGTGGCTCCTCTCAGATTCCAGAACTTTCTGTCACCGAAATGTGAGGAAAATGTGTTTTTTTTGGACAAATTCTGAGGTTTGACAAGGATTCTGGGTAACAGAACCTGGTCAGAACCCCACAAGTCACCCCATCTTGGATTCCCCTAGGTCTCTAGTTTTCACAACTGCACAGGTTTGGTAGGTTTCCCTAGGTGCCGGCTGAGCTAGAGGCCAAAATCTACAGGTAGGCACTCTGCAAAAAACACCTCTGTTTTCGGTCAAAAAATGTGATGTGTCCACGTTGTGTTTTGGGGCGTTTCCTCTCGCGGGCGCTAGGCCCACCCACACAAGTGAGGTATCAATTTTATCGGTAGACTTGGGGGCACCCTGGATGGAAGGAAATTTGTGGCTCCTCTCAGATTCCAGAACTTTCTGTCACCGAAATGTGAGGAAAATGTGCTTTTTTAGCCAAATTTTGAGGTTTGCAAAGGATTCTGGGTAACAGAACCTGGTCAGAGCCCACAAGTCACCCCATCTTGGATTCCCCTAGGTCTCTAGTTTTAAAAAATGCACAGGTTTGGTAGGTTTCCCTAGGTGCCGGCTGAGCTAGAGGCCAAAATCTACAGGTAGGCACTCTGCAAAAAAAAACCTCTGTTTTCTGTCAAAAAATGGGATGTGTCCACGTTGTGTTTTGGGGCATTTCCTCTTGCGGGCGCTAGGCCCACCCACACAAGTGAGGTATCAATTTTATCGGTAGACTTGGGGGCACGCTGGGTGGAAGGAAATTTGTGGCTCCTCTCAGATTTCAGAACTTTCTGTCACCGAAATTTGAGGAAAATGTGCTTTTTTAGCCAAATCTTGAGGTTTGCAAAGGTTTCTGGGTAACAGAACTTGGTCAGAGCCCCACAAGTCACCCCATCTTGGATTCCCCTAGGTCTGTAGTTTTAAAAAATGCACAGGTTTGGTAGGTTTCCCTAGGTGCCGGCTGAGCTAGAGGACAAAACCTACAGGTAGGCACTTTGAAAAAAACACCCCTGTTTTTTGTCAAAAAATGGGATGTGTCCACGTTGTGTTTTGGGGCATTTCCTCTCGCGGGCGCTAGGCCCACCCACACAAGTGAGGTATCAATTTTATCGGTAGACTTGGGGGCACCCTGGATGGAAGGAAATTTGTGGCTCCTGTCAGATTCCAGAACTTTCTGTCACCGAAATGTGAGGAAAATGTGCTTTTTTGGCCAAATTCTGAGGTTTGCAAAGGATTCTGGGTAACAGAACCTGGTCAGAGTCCCACAAGTCACCCCATCTTGGATTCCCCTAGGTCTGTAGTTTTCAAAAATGCACAGGTTTGGTAGGTTTCCCTAGGTGCCGGCTGAGCTAGAGGCCAAAATCTACAGGTAGGCACTCTGCAAAAAACACCTCTGTTTTTTTGTCAAAAAATTGGGATGTGTCCACGTTGTGTTTTGGGGCATGTCGTGTCGCGGGCGCTAGGCCTACCCACACAAGTGAGCTATCAATTTTATTTGTATACTTGGGGGCACGCTGGGTGGAAGGAAATTTGTGGCTTCTCTCAGATTCCAGAACTTTCTGTCACCGAAATTTGAGGAACATGTGCTTTTTTAGCCACATTTTGAGGTTTGCAAAGGATTCTGGGTAACAGAACCTGGTCAGAGCCCCACAAGTCACCCCATCTTGGATTCCCCTAGGTCTCTAGTTTTCACAACTGCACAGGTTTGGTAGGTTTCCCTAGGTGCCGGCTGAGCTAGAGGCCAAAATCTACAGGTAGGCACTCTGCAAAAAACACCTCTGTTTTCTGTCAAAAAATGTGATGTGTCCACGTTGTGTTTTGGGGCATTTCCTCTCGCGGGCGCTAGGCCCACCCACACAAGTGAGGTATCAATTTTATCGGTAGACTTGGGGGAACGCTGGGTGGAAGGAAATTTGTGGCTCCTCTCAGATTCCAGAACTTTCTGTCACCGAAATGTGAGGAAAATGTGCCTTTTTAGCCAAATTTTGAGGTTTGCAAAGGATTCTGGGTAACAGAACCTGGTCAGAGCCCCACAAGTCACCCCATCTTGGATTCCCCTAGGTCTCTAGTTTTCACAACTGCACAGGTTTGGTAGGTTTCCCTAGGTGCCGGCTGAGCTAGATGCCAAAATCTACAGGTAGGCACTCTGCAAAAAACACCTCTGTTTTCGGTCAAAAAATGTGATGTGTCCACGTTGTGTTTTGGGGCATTTCCTCTCGCGGGCGCTAGGCCCACCCACACAAGTGAGGTATCAATTTTATCGGGAGACTTAGGGGAACGCTGGGTGGAAGGAAATTTGTGGCTCCTCTCAGATTCCAGAACTTTCTGTCACCGAAATGTGAGGAAAATGTGTTTTTTTGGACAAATTCTGAGGTTTGACAAGGATTCTGGGTAACAGAACCTGGTCAGAACCCCACAAGTCACCCCATCTTGGATTCCCCTAGGTCTCTAGTTTTCACAACTGCACAGGTTTGGTAGGTTTCCCTAGGTGCCGGCTGAGCTAGAGGCCAAAACCTACAGGTAGGCACTTTGCAAAAAACACCTCTGTTTTTTGTTAAAAAATGGGATGTGTCCACCTTGTGTTTTGGGGCATTTCCTGTCGCGGGCGCTAGGCCTACCCACACAAGTGAGGTATCAATTTTATCGGGAGACTTAGGGGAACGCTGGGTGGAAGGAAATTTGTGGCTCCTCTCAGATTCCAGAACTTTCTGTCACCGAAATGTGAGGAAAATGTGTTTTTTTTGGACAAATTCTGAGGTTTGACAAGGATTCTGGGTAACAGAACCTGGTCAGAACCCCACAAGTCACCCCATCTTGGATTCCCCTAGGTCTCTAGTTTTCACAACTGCACAGGTTTGGTAGGTTTCCCTAGGTGCCGGCTGAGCTAGAGGCCAAAATCTACAGGTAGGCACTCTGCAAAAAACACCTCTGTTTTCGGTCAAAAAATGTGATGTGTCCACGTTGTGTTTTGGGGCGTTTCCTCTCGCGGGCGCTAGGCCCACCCACACAAGTGAGGTATCAATTTTATCGGTAGACTTGGGGGCACCCTGGATGGAAGGAAATTTGTGGCTCCTCTCAGATTCCAGAACTTTCTGTCACCGAAATGTGAGGAAAATGTGCTTTTTTAGCCAAATTTTGAGGTTTGCAAAGGATTCTGGGTAACAGAACCTGGTCAGAGCCCCACAAGTCACCCCATCTTGGATTCCCCTAGGTCTCTAGTTTTAAAAAATGCACAGGTTTGGTAGGTTTCCCTAGGTGCCGGCTGAGCTAGAGGCCAAAATCTACAGGTAGGCACTCTGCAAAAAAAAACCTCTGTTTTCTGTCAAAAAATGGGATGTGTCCACGTTGTGTTTTGGGGCATTTCCTCTTGCGGGCGCTAGGCCCACCCACACAAGTGAGGTATCAATTTTATCGGTAGACTTGGGGGCACGCTGGGTGGAAGGAAATTTGTGGCTCCTCTCAGATTTCAGAACTTTCTGTCACCGAAATTTGAGGAAAATGTGCTTTTTTAGCCAAATCTTGAGGTTTGCAAAGGTTTCTGGGTAACAGAACTTGGTCAGAGCCCCACAAGTCACCCCATCTTGGATTCCCCTAGGTCTGTAGTTTTAAAAAATGCACAGGTTTGGTAGGTTTCCCTAGGTGCCGGCTGAGCTAGAGGACAAAACCTACAGGTAGACACTTTGCAAAAAACACCCCTGTTTTTTGTCAAAAAATGGGATGTGTCCACGTTGTGTTTTGGGGCATTTCCTCTCGCGGGCGCTAGGCCCACCCACACAAGTGAGGTATCAATTTTATCGGTAGACTTGGGGGCACCCTGGATGGAAGGAAATTTGTGGCTCCTGTCAGATTCCAGAACTTTCTGTCACCGAAATGTGAGGAAAATGTGCTTTTTTGGCCAAATTCTGAGGTTTGCAAAGGATTCTGGGTAACAGAACCTGGTCAGAGTCCCACAAGTCACCCCATCTTGGATTCCCCTAGGTCTGTAGTTTTCAAAAATGCACAGGTTTGGTAGGTTTCGCTAGGTGCCGGCTGAGCTAGAGGCCAAAATCTACAGGTAGGCACTCTGCAAAAAACACCTCTGTTTTTTTGTCAAAAAATTGGGATGTGTCCACGTTGTGTTTTGGGGCATGTCGTGTCGCGGGCGCTAGGCCTACCCACACAAGTGAGCTATCAATTTTATTTGTATACTTGGGGGCACGCTGGGTGGAAGGAAATTTGTGGCTTCTCTCAGATTCCAGAACTTTCTGTCACCGAAATTTGAGGAACATGTGCTTTTTTAGCCACATTTTGAGGTTTGCAAAGGATTCTGGGTAACAGAACCTGGTCAGAGCCCCACAAGTCACCCCATCTTGGATTCCCCTAGGTCTCTAGTTTTCACAACTGCACAGGTTTGGTAGGTTTCCCTAGGTGCCGGCTGAGCTAGAGGCCAAAATCTACAGGTAGGCACTCTGCAAAAAACACCTCTGTTTTCTGTCAAAAAATGTGATGTGTCCACGTTGTGTTTTGGGGCATTTCCTCTCGCGGGCGCTAGGCCCACCCACACAAGTGAGGTATCAATTTTATCGGTAGACTTGGGGGAACGCTGGGTGGAAGGAAATTTGTGGCTCCTCTCAGATTCCAGAACTTTCTGTCACCGAAATGTGAGGAAAATGTGCCTTTTTAGCCAAATTTTGAGGTTTGCAAAGGATTCTGGGTAACAGAACCTGGTCAGAGCCCCACAAGTCACCCCATCTTGGATTCCCCTAGGTCTCTAGTTTTCACAACTGCACAGGTTTGGTAGGTTTCCCTAGGTGCCGGCTGAGCTAGATGCCAAAATCTACAGGTAGGCACTCTGCAAAAAACACCTCTGTTTTCGGTCAAAAAATGTGATGTGTCCACGTTGTGTTTTGGGGCATTTCCTCTCACGGACGCTAGGCCCACCCACACAAGTGAGGTATCAATTTTATCGGTAGACTTGGGGGCACCCTGGATGGAAGGAAATTTGTGGCTCCTCTCAGATTCCAGAACTTTCTGTCACCGAAATGTGAGGAAAATGTGTTTTTTTAGCCAAATGTTGAGGTTTGCAAAGGATTCTGGGTAACAGAACCTGGTCAGAGCCCCACAAGTCACCCCATCTTGGATTCCCCTAGGTCTCTAGTTTTCAAAAATGCACAGGTTTGGTAGGTTTCCCTAGGTGCCGGCTGAGCTAGAGGCCAATATCTACAGGTAGGCACTCTGCAAAAAACACCTCTGTTTTCTGTCAAAAAATGGGATGTGTCCACGTTGTGTTTTGGGGCATTTCCTCTTGCGGGCGCTAGGCCCACCCACACAAGTGAGGTATCAATTTTATCGGTAGACTTGGGAGCACGCTGGGTGGAAGGAAATTTGTGGCTCCTCTCAGATTCCAGAACTTATTGTCACCCAAATGTGAGGAAAATTTGTTTTTTAAAGCCAAAGTTTGAGGTTTGCAAAGGATTATGGGTAACAGAACCTGGTCAGAGCCCCACAAGTCACCCCATCTTGGATTCCCATAGGTCTCTAGGTTTCAAAAATGCACAGGTTTGGTAGGTTTCCCTAGGTTCCGGCTGAGCTAGAGGCCAAAACCTACAGGTAGGCACTTTGCAAAAAAACACCTCTGTTTTTTGTCAAAAAATGGGATGTGTCCACGTTGTGTTTTGGGGCATTTCCTGTCGCGGGCGCTAGGCCTACCCACACAAGTGAGGTATCAATTTTATCGGGAGACTTGGGGGAACGCTGGGTGGAAGGAAATTTGTGGCTCCTCTCAGATTCCAGAACTTTCTGTCACCGAAATGTGAGGAAAATGTGTTTTTTTGGCCAAATTCTGAGGTTTGCAAAGGATTCTGGGTAACAGAACCTGGTCAGAGTCCCACAAGTCACCCCATCTTGGATTCCCCTAGGTCTGTAGTTTTCAAAAATGCACAGGTTTGGTAGGTTTCCCTAGGTGCCGGCTGAGCTAGAGGCCAAAATCTACAGGTAGGCACTCTGCAAAAAACACCTCTGTTTTTTTGTCAAAAAATTGGGATGTGTCCACGTTGTGTTTTGGGGCATGTCGTGTCGCGGGCGCTAGGCCTACCCACACAAGTGAGCTATCAATTTTATTTGTATACTTGGGGGCACGCTGGGTGGAAGGAAATTTGTGGCTTCTCTCAGATTCCAGAACTTTCTGTCACCGAAATTTGAGGAACATGTGCTTTTTTAGCCAAATTTTGAGGTTTGCAAAGGATTCTGGGTAACAGAACCTGGTCAGAGCCCCACAAGTCACCCAATCTTGAATTCCCCTAGGTCTCTAGGTTTCAAAAATGAACAGGTTTGGTAGGTTTCCCTAGGTGCTGGCTGAGCTAGAGGCCAAAACCTACAGGTAGGCGCTTTGCAAAAAACACCTCTGTTTTTTGTCAAAAAATTGGATGTGTCCACGATGCGTTTTGGGGCATTTCCTGTCGCGGGCGCTAGGCCTACCCACACAAGTGAGGTATCAATTTTATCGGGAGACTTGGGGGAACGCTGGGCAGAAGGAAATTTGTGGCTCCTCTCAGATTCCAGAACTTTCTGTCACCGAAATGTGAGGAAAATGTGCTTTTTTAGCCAAAGTTTGAGGTTTGCAAAGGATTCTGGGTAACAGAACCTGGTCAGAGCCCCACAAGTCACCCAATCTTGAATTCCCCTAGGTCTCTAGGTTTAAAAAATGTACAGGTTTGGTAGGTTTCCCTAGGTGCCGGCTGAGCTAGAGGCCAAAACCTACAGGTAGCCACTTTGCAAAAAACACCTCTGTTTTTTGTCAAAAAATGGGATGTGTCCACGTTGTGTTTTGGCGCATTTCCTGTCACGGGCGCTAGGCCTACCCACACAAGTGAGGTATCAATTTTATCGGGAGACTTAGGGGAACGCTGGGTGGAAGGAAATTTGTGGCTCCTCTCAGATTCCAGAACTTTCTGTCACCGAAATGTGAGGAAAATGTGTTTTTTTGGACAAATTCTGAGGTTTGCAAACGATTCTGGGTAACAGAACCTGGTCAGAGTCCCACAAGTCACCCCATCTTGGATTCCCCTAGGACTCTAGTTTTCAAAAATGAACAGGTTTGGTAGGTTTCCCTAGGTGCTGGCTGAGCTAGAGGCCAAAACCTACAGGTAGGCGCTTTGCAAAAAACACCTCTGTTTTTTGTCAAAAAATTGGATGTGTCCACGATGCGTTTTGGGGCATTTCCTGTCGCGGGCGCTAGGCCTACCCACACAAGTGAGGTATCAATTTTATCGGGAGACTTGGGGGAACGCTGGGCAGAAGGAAATTTGTGGCTCCTCTCGGATTCCAGAACTTTCTGTCACCGAAATGTGAGGAAAATGTGCTTTTTTAGCCAAAGTTTGAGGTTTGCAAAGGATTCTGGGTAACAGAACCTGGTCAGAGCCCCACAAGTCACCCAATCTTGAATTCCCCTAGGTCTCTAGGTTTCAAAAATGCACAGGTTTGGTAGGTTTCCCTAGGTGCCGGCTGAGCTAGAGGCCAAAATCTACAGGTAGGCACTTTGCAAAAAACACCTCTTTTTTTTGTCAAAAAATGGGATGTGTCCACGTTGTGTTTTGGGGCATTTCCTGTCGCGGGCGCTAGGCCTACCCACACAAGTGAGGTATCAATTTTATTGGGAGACTTGCGGGAATGCTGGGTGGAAGGAAATTTGTGGCTCCTCTCAGATTCCAGAACTTTCTGTCACCGAAATGTGAGGAAAATGTGCTTTTTTAGCCAAATTTTGAGGTTTGTAAAGGTTTCTGGGTAACAGAACCTGGTCAGAGCCCCACAAGTCACACCATCTTGGATTCCCCTAGGTCTCTAGTTTTCAAAAATGCACAGGTTTGGTAGGTTTCCCTAGGTGCCGGCTGAGCTAGAGGCCAAAATCTACAGGTAGGCACTCTGCAAAAAACACCTCTGTTTTCTGTCAAAAAATGTGATGTTCCCACGTTGTGTTTTGGGGCATTTCCTCTCGCGGGCACTAGGCCCACCCACACAAGTGAGGTATCAATTTTATCGGTAGACTTGGGGGCACCCTGGATGGAAGGAAATTTGTGGCTCCTCTCAGATTCCAGAACTTTCTGTTACCGAAATGTGAGGAAAATGTGCTTTTTTTAGCCAAATTTTGAGGTTTGCAAAGGATTCTGGGTAACAGAACCTGGTCAGAGCCCCACAAGTCACCCCATCTTGGATTCCCCTAGGTCTCTAGTTTTCAAAAATGCACAGGTTTGGTAGGTTTCCCCACGTGCCGGCTGAGCTAGAGGCCAAAATCTACAGGTAGGCACTCTGCAAAAAACACCTCTGTTTTCTGTCAAAAAATGGGATGTGTCCACGTTGTGTTATGGGGCATTTTCTCTTGCGGGCGCTAGGCCCACCCACACAAGTGAGGTATCAATTTTATCGGTAGACTTGGGGGCACGCTGGGTGGAAGGAAATCTGTGGCTCCTCTCAGATTCCAGAACTTTCTGTCACCCAAATGTGAGGAAAATTTGTTTTTTAAAGCCAAAGTTTGAGGTTTGCAAAGGATTATGGGTAACAGAACCTGGTCAGAGCCCCACAAGTCACCCCATCCTGGATTCCCCTAGGTCTCTAGGTTTCAAAAATGCACAGGTTTGGTAGGTTTCCCTAGGTGCTGGCTGAGCTAGAGGCCAAAACCTACAGGTAGGCACTCTGCAAAAAACACCTCTGTTTTCTGTCAAAAAAATGGGATGTGTCCACGTTGTTTTGGGGCATTTCCTCTCGCGGGCGCTAGGCCCACCCACACAAGTGAGGTATCAATTTTATCGGTAGACTTAGGGGCACGCTGGGTGGAAGCAAATTTGTGGCTCCTCTCAGATTCCAGAACTTTCTGTCACCCAAATGTGAGGAAAATGTGTTTTTTTTAGCCAACGTTTGAGGTTTGCAAAGGATTCTGGGTAACAGAACCTGGTCAGAGCCCCACAAGTCACCCCATCTTGGATTCCCTTAGGTCTCAAAAATGCACAGGTTTAGTAGGTTTCCCTAGGTGCCGGCTGAGCTAGAGGCCAAAACCTACAGGTAGGCACTTTGCAAAAAACACCTCTGTTTTTTGTCAAAAAATGGGATGTGTCCACGTTGTGTTTTGGGGCATTTCCTGTCGCGGGCGCTAGGCCTACCCACACAAGTGAGGTATCAATTTTATCGGGAGACTTGGGGGAACGCTAGGTGGAAGGAAATTTGTGGCTCCTCTCAGATTCCAGAACTTTCTGTCACCGAAATGTGAGGAAAATGTGCCTTTTTAGCCAAATTTTGAGGTTTGCAAAGGATTCTGGGTAACAGAACCTGGTCAGAGCCCCACAAGTCACCCCATCTTGGATTCCCCTAGGTCTCTAGTTTTCAAAAATGCACAGGTTTGGTAGGTTTCCCTAGGTGCCGGCTGAGCTAGAGGCCAAAATCTACAGGTAGGCACTCTGCAAAAAACACCTCTGTTTTCTGTCAAAAAATGGGATGTGTCCACGTTGTGTTTTGAGGCATTTCCTCTTGCGGGCGCTAGGCCCACCACACAAGTGAGGTATCAATTTTATCGGTAGACTTGGGGGCACGCTGGGTGGAAGGAAATCTGTGGCTCCTCTCAGATTCCAGAACTTTCTGTCACCCAAATGTGAGGAAAATTTGTTTTTTAAAGCCAAAGTTTGAGGTTTGCAAAGGATTATGGGTAACAGAACCTGGTCAGAGCCCCACAAGTCACCCCATCTTGGATTCCCCTAGGTCTCTAGGTTTCAAAAATGCACAGGTTTGGTAGGTTTCCCTAGGTGCTGGCTGAGCTAGAGGCCAAAACCTACAGGTAGGCACTTTGCAAAAAACACCTCTGTTTTTTGTCAAAAAATGGGATGTGTCCACGTTGCGTTTTGGGGCATTTCCTGTCGCGGGCGCTATGCCTACCCACACAAGTGAGGTATCAATTTTATCGGGAGACTTGGGGGAACGCTGGGAGGAAGGAAATTTGTGGCTCCTCTCAGACTCCAGAACTTTCTGTCACCGAAATGTGTGGAAAATGTGCTTTTTTAGCCACATTTTGAGGTTTGCAAAGGATTCTGGGTAACAGAACCTGGTCAGAGCCCCACAAGTCACCCCATCTTGGATTCCCCTGGGTCTCTAGTTTTCATAAATGCACAGGTTTGGTAGGTTTCCCTAGGTGCCGGCTGAGCTAGAGGCCAAAACCTACAGGTAGGCACTTTGCAAAAAACACCTCTGTTTTTTGTTAAAAAATGGGATGTGTCCAAATTGTGTTTTGGGGCATTTCCTGTCACGGGCGCTAGGCCTACCCACACAAGTGAGGTATCAATTTTATCGGGAGACTTAGGGGAACGCTGGGTGGAAGGAAATTTGTGGCTCCTCTCAGATTCCAGAACTTTCTGTCACCGAAATGTGAGGAAAATGTGTTTTTTTGGACAAATTCTGAGGTTTGCAAAGGATTCTGGGTAACAGAACCTGGTCAGAACCCCACAAGTCACCCCATCTTGGATTCCCCTAGGTCTCTAGTTTTCACAACTGCACAGGTTTGGTAGGTTTCCCTAGGTGCCGGCTGAGCTAGAGGCCAAAATCTACAGGTAGGCACTCTGCAAAAAACACCTCTGTTTTCGGTCAAAAAATGTGATGTGTCCACGTTGTGTTTTGGGGCATTTCCTCTCGCGGGCGCTAGGCCCACCCACACAAGTGAGGTATCAATTTTATCGGTAGACTTGGGGGCACCCTGGATGGAAGGAAATTTGTGGCTCCTCTCAGATTCCAGAACTTTCTGTCACCGAAATGTGAGGAAAATGTGCTTTTTTAGCCAAATTTTGAGGTTTGCAAAGGATTCTGGGTAACAGAACCTGGTCAGAGCCCCACAAGTCACCCCATCTTGGATTCCCCTAGGTCTCTAGTTTCCAAAAATGCACAGGTTTGGTAGGTTTCCCTAGGTGCTGGCTGAGCTAGAGGCCAAAACCTACAGGTAGGCACTCTGCAAAAAACACCTCTGTTTTCTGTCAAAAAAATGGGATGTGTCCACGTTGTTTTGGGGCATTTCCTCTCGCGGGCGCTAGGCCCACCCACACAAGTGAGGTATCAATTTTATCGGTAGACTTAGGGGCACGCTGGGTGGAAGCAAATTTGTGGCTCCTCTCAGATTCCAGAACTTTCTGTCACCCAAATGTGAGGAAAATGTGTTTTTTTTAGCCAACGTTTGAGGTTTGCAAAAGATTCTGGGTAACAGAACCTGGTCAGAGCCCCACAAGTCACCCCATCTTGGATTCCCTTAGGTCTCAAAAATGCACAGGTTTAGTAGGTTTCCCTAGGTGCCGGCTGAGCTAGAGGCCAAAACCTACAGGTAGGCACTTTGCAAAAAACACCTCTGTTTTTTGTCAAAAAATGGGATGTGTCCACGTTGTGTTTTGGGGCATTTCCTGTCGCGGGCGCTAGGCCTACCGACACAAGTGAGGTATCAATTTTATCGGGAGACTTGGGGGAACGCTAGGTGGAAGGAAATTTGTGGCTCCTCTCAGATTCCAGAACTTTCTGTCACCGAAATGTGAGGAAAATGTGCCTTTTTAGCCAAATTTTGAGGTTTGCAAAGGATTCTGGGTAACAGAACCTGGTCAGAGCCCCACAAGTCACCCCATCTTGGATTCCCCTAGGTCTCTAGTTTTCAAAAATGCACAGGTTTGGTAGGTTTCCCTAGGTGCCGGCTGAGCTAGAGGCCAAAATCTACAGGTAGGCACTCTGCAAAAAACACCTCTGTTTTCTGTCAAAAAATGGGATGTGTCCACGTTGTGTTTTGAGGCATTTCCTCTTGCGGGCGCTAGGCCCACCCACACAAGTGAGGTATCAATTTTATCGGTAGACTTGGGGGCACGCTGGGTGGAAGGAAATCTGTGGCTCCTCTCAGATTCCAGAACTTTCTGTCACCCAAATGTGAGGAAAATTTGTTTTTTAAAGCCAAAGTTTGAGGTTTGCAAAGGATTATGGGTAACAGAACCTGGTCAGAGCCCCACAAGTCACCCCATCTTGGATTCCCCTAGGTCTCTAGGTTTCAAAAATGCACAGGTTTGGTAGGTTTCCCTAGGTGCTGGCTGAGCTAGAGGCCAAAACCTACAGGTAGGCACTTTGCAAAAAACACCTCTGTTTTTTGTCAAAAAATGGGATGTGTCCACGTTGCGTTTTGGGGCATTTCCTGTCGCGGGCGCTATGCCTACCCACACAAGTGAGGTATCAATTTTATAGGGAGACTTGGGGGAACGCTGGGAGGAAGGAAATTTGTGGCTCCTCTCAGACTCCAGAACTTTCTGTCACCGAAATGTGTGGAAAATGTGCTTTTTTAGCCACATTTTGAGGTTTGCAAAGGATTCTGGGTAACAGAACCTGGTCAGAGCCCCACAAGTCACCCCATCTTGGATTCCCCTGGGTCTCTAGTTTTCATAAATGCACAGGTTTGGTAGGTTTCCCTAGGTGCCGGCTGAGCTAGAGGCCAAAACCTACAGGTAGGCACTTTGCAAAAAACACCTCTGTTTTTTGTTAAAAAATGGGATGTGTCCACATTGTGTTTTGGGGCATTTCCTGTCACGGGCGCTAGGCCTACCCACACAAGTGAGGTATCAATTTTATCGGGAGACTTAGGGGAACGCTGGGTGGAAGGAAATTTGTGGCTCCTCTCAGATTCCAGAACTTTCTGTCACCGAAATGTGAGGAAAATGTGTTTTTTTGGACAAATTCTGAGGTTTGCAAAGGATTCTGGGTAACAGAACCTGGTCAGAACCCCACAAGTCACCCCATCTTGGATTCCCCTAGGTCTCTAGTTTTCACAACTGCACAGGTTTGGTAGGTTTCCCTAGGTGCCGGCTGAGCTAGAGGCCAAAATCTACAGGTAGGCACTCTGCAAAAAACACCTCTGTTTTCGGTCAAAAAATGTGATGTGTCCACGTTGTGTTTTGGGGCATTTCCTCTCGCGGGCGCTAGGCCCACCCACACAAGTGAGGTATCAATTTTATCGGTAGACTTGGGGGCACCCTGGATGGAAGGAAATTTGTGGCTCCTCTCAGATTCCAGAACTTTCTGTCACCGAAATGTGAGGAAAATGTGCTTTTTTAGCCAAATTTTGAGGTTTGCAAAGGATTCTGGGTAACAGAACCTGGTCAGAGCCCCACAAGTCACCCCATCTTGGATTCCCCTAGGTCTCTAGTTTCCAAAAATGCACAGGTTTGGTAGGTTTCCCTAGGTGCCGGCTGAGTTAGAGGCCAAAATCTACAGGTAGGCACTCTGCAAAAAACACCTCTGTTTTCTGTCAAAAAATGGGATGTGTCCACGTTGTGTTTTGGGGCATTTCCTCTTGCGGGCGCTAGGCCCACCCACACAAGTGAGGTATCAATTTTATCGGTAGACTTGGGGGCACGCTGGGTGGAAGGAAATTTGTGGCTCCTCTCAGATTCCAGAACTTTCTGTCACCCAAATGTGAGAAAAATTTGTTTTTTAAAGCCGAAGTTTGAGGTTTGCAAAGGATTATGGGTAACAGACCCTGGTCAGAGCCCCACAAGTCACCCCATCTTGGATTCCCATAGGTCTCTAGGTTTCAAAAATGCACAGGTTTGGTAGGTTTCCCTAGGTTCCGGCTGAGCTAGAGGCCAAAACCTACAGGTAGGCACTCTACAAAAAACACCTGTTTTGTGTCAAAAAATTGGGATGTGTCCACGTTGTGTTTTGGGGCATGTCCTGTCGCGGGCGCTAGGCCTACCCACACAAGTGAGGTATCAATTTTATCGGGAGACTTGGGGGAACGCTGGGTGGAAGGAAATTTGTGGCTCCTGTCAGATTCCAGAACTTTCTGTCACCGAAATGTGAGGAAAATGTGCTTTTTTAGCCACATTTTGAGGTTTGTAAAGGTTTCTGGGTAACAGAACCTGGTCAGAGTCCCACAAGTCACCCCATCTTGGATTCCCCTAGGTCTCTAGTTTTCAAAAATGCACAGGTTTGGTAGGTTTCCCTAGGTGCCGGCTGAGCTAGAGGCCAAAATCTACAGGTAGGCACTCTACAAAAAACACCTGTTTTGTGTCAAAAAATTGGGATGTGTCCACGTTGTGTTTTGGGGCATGTCCTGTCGCGGGCGCTAGGCCTACCCACACAAGTGAGCTATCAATTTTATTGGTAGACTTGGGGGCACGCTGGGTGGAAGGAAATTTGTGGCTCCTCTCAGATTCCAGAACTTTCTGTCACCGAAATTTGAGGAAAATGTGCTTTTTTAGCCAAATTTTGAGGTTTGCAAAGGATTCTGGGTAACAGAACCTGGTCAGAGCCCCACAAGTCACCCAATCTTGAATTCCCCGAAGTATCTAGGTTTAAAAAATGCACAGGTTTGGTAGGTTTCCCTAGGTGCCGGCTGATCTAGAGGCCAAAACCTACAGGTAGGCACTTTGCAAAAAACACCTCTGTTTTTTGTCATAAAATGGGATGTGTCCACGTTGTGTTTTGGGGCATTTCCTGTCGCGGGCGCTAGGCCTACCCACACAAGTGAGGTATCAATTTTATCGGGAGACTTGGGGGAACGCTGGGTGGAAGGAAATTTGTGGCTCCTCTCAGATTCCAGAACTTTCTGTCACCGAAATGTGAGGAAAATGTGCCCTTTTAGCCAAATTTTGAGGTTTGCAAAGGATTCTGGGTAACAGAACCTGGTCAGAGCCTCACAAGTCACCCCATCTTGGATTCCCCTAGGTCTCTAGTTTTCACAACTGCACAGGTTTGGTAGGTTTCCCTAGGTGCCGGCTGAGCTAGAGGCCAAAATCTACAGTAGGCACTCTGCAAAAAACACCTCTGTTTTCGGTCAAAAAATGTGATGTGTCCACGTTGTGTTTTGGGGCATTTCCTCTCGCGGGCGCTAGGCCCACCCACACAAGTGAGGCATCAATTTTATCGGTAGACTTGGGGGCACCCTGGATGGAAGGAAATTTGTGGCTCCTCTCAGATTCCAGAACTTTCTGTCACCGAAATGTGAGGAAAATGTGCTTTTTTAGCCAAATTTTGAGGTTTGCAAAGGATTCTGGGTAACAGAACCTGGTCAGATCCCCACAAGTCACCCCATCTTGGATTCCCCTAGGTCTCTAGTTTTCAAAAATGCACAGGTTTGGTAGGTTTCCCTAGGTTCCGGCTGAGCTAGAGGCCAAAACCTACAGGTAGGCACTTTGCAAAAAAACACCTCTGTTTTCTGTCAAAAAATGGGATGTGTCCACGTTGTGTTTTGGGGCATTTCCTCTCGCGGGCGCTAGGCCCACCCACACAAGTGAGGTATCAATTTTATCGGGAGACTTGGGGGAACGCTGGGTGGAAGGAAATTTGTGGCTCCTCTCAGATTCCAGAACTTTCTGTCACCGAAATGTGAGGAAAATGTGCTTTTTTAGCCACATTTTGAGGTTTGTAAAGGTTTCTGGGTAACAGAACCTGGTCAGAGTCCCACAAGTCACCCCATCTTGGATTCCCCTAGGTCTCTAGTTTTCAAAAATGCACAGGTTTGGTAGGTTTCCCTAGGTGCCGGCTGAGCTAGAGGCCAAAATCTACAGGTAGGCACTCTGCAAAAAACACCTCTGTTTTTTGTCAAAAAATTGGGATGTGTCCAGGTTGTGTTTTGGGGCATGTCCTGTCGCGGGCGCTAGGCCTACCCACACAAGTGAGCTATCAATTTTATTGGTAGACTTGGGGGCACCCTGGATGGAAGGAAATGTGTGGCTCCTCTCAGATTCCAGAACTTTCTGTTACCGAAATGTGAGGAAAATGTGCTTTTTTTAGCCAAATTTTGAGGTTTGCAAAGGATTCTGGGTAACAGAACCTGGTCAGAGCCCCACAAGTCACCCCATCTTGGATTCCCCTAGGTCTCTAGTTTTCACAAATGCACAGGTTTGGTAGGTTTCCCTAGGTGCCGGCTGAGCTAGAGGCCAAAACCGACAGGTAGGCACTTTGCAAAAAACACCTCTGTTTTTTGTCAAAAAATGGGATGTGTCCACGTTGTGTTTTGTGGCATTTCTCGTCGCGGGCGCTAGGCCTACCCACACAAGTGAGGTATCAATTTTATCGGGAGACTTTGGGGAACGCTGGGTGGAAGGAAATTTGTGGCTCCTCTCAGATTCCAGAACTTTCTGTCACCGAAATGTGAGGAAAATGTGCCTTTTTAGCCAAATTTTGAGGTTTGCAAAGGATTCTGGGTAACAGAACCTGGTCAGAGCCCCACAAGTCACCCCATCTTGGATTCCCCTAGGTCTCTAGTTTTCACAACTGCACAGGTTTGGTAGGTTTCCCTAGGTGCCGGCTGAGCTAGAGGCCAAAATCTACAGGTAGGCACTCTGCAAAAAAACACCTCTGTTTTCTGTCAAAAAATGGGATGTGTCCACGTTGTGTTTTGGGGCATTTCCTCTCGCGGGCGCTAGGCCCACCCACACAAGTGAGGTATCAATTTTATCGGTAGACTTGGGGGAACGCTGGGTGGAAGGAAATTTGTGGCTCCTCTCAGATTCCAGAACTTTCTGTCACCGAAATGTGAGGAAAATGTGCCTTTTTAGCCAAATTTTGAGGTTTGCAAAGGATTCTGGGTAACAGAACCTGGTCAGAGCCCCACAAGTCACCCCATCTTGGATTCCCCTAGGTCTCTAGTTTTCACAACTGCACAGGTTTGGTAGGTTTCCCTAGGTGCCGGCTGAGCTAGAGGCCAAAATCTACAGGTAGGCACTCTGCAAAAAACACCTCTGTTTTCGGTCAAAAAATGTGATGTGTCCACGTTGTGTTTTGGGGCATTTCCTCTTGCGGGCGCTAGGCCCACCCACACAAGTGAGGTATCAATTTTATCGGTAGACTTGGGGGCACCCTGGATGGAAGGAAATTTGTGGCTCCTCTCAGATTCCAGAACTTTCTGTCACCGAAATGTGAGGAAAATGTGCTTTTTTAGCCAAATTTTGAGGTTTGCAAAGGATTCTGGGTAACAGAACCTAGTCAGAGCCCCACAAGTCACCCCATCTTGGATTCCCCTAGGTCTCTAGTTTTCAAAAATGCACAGGTTTGGTAGGTTTCCCTAGGTGCCGGCTGAGCTAGAGGCCAAAATCTACAGTAGGCACTCTGCAAAAAACACCTCTGTTTTCGGTCAAAAAATGTGATGTGTCCACGTTGTGTTTTGGGGCATTTCCTCTCGCGGGCGCTAGGCCCACCCACACAAGTGAGGCATCAATTTTATCGGTAGACTTGGGGGCACCCTGGATGGAAGGAAATTTGTGGCTCCTCTCAGATTCCAGAACTTTCTGTCACCGAAATGTGAGAAAAATGTGCTTTTTTAGCCAAATTTTGAGGTTTGCAAAGGATTCTGGGTAACAGAACCTGGTCAGATCCCCACAAGTCACCCCATCTTGGATTCCCCTAGGTCTCTAGTTTTCAAAAATGCACAGGTTTGGTAGGTTTCCCTAGGTTCCGGCTGAGCTAGAGGCCAAAACCTACAGGTAGGCACTTTGCAAAAAAACACCTCTGTTTTCTGTCAAAAAATGGGATGTGTCCACGTTGTGTTTTGGGGCATTTCCTCTCGCGGGCGCTAGGCCCACCCACACAAGTGAGGTATCAATTTTATCGGGAGACTTGGGGGAACGCTGGGTGGAAGGAAATTTGTGGCTCCTCTCAGATTCCAGAACTTTCTGTCACCGAAATGTGAGGAAAATGTGCTTTTTTAGCCACATTTTGAGGTTTGTAAAGGTTTCTGGGTAACAGAACCTGGTCAGAGTCCCACAAGTCACCCCATCTTGGATTCCCCTAGGTCTCTAGTTTTCAAAAATGCACAGGTTTGGTAGGTTTCCCTAGGTGCCGGCTGAGCTAGAGGCCAAAATCTACAGGTAGGCACTCTGCAAAAAACACCTCTGTTTTTTTGTCAAAAAATTGGGATGTGTCCACGTTGTGTTTTGGGGCATGTCGTGTCGCGGGCGCTAGGCCTACCCACACAAGTGAGCTATCAATTTTATTTGTATACTTGGGGGCACGCTGGGTGGAAGGAAATTTGTGGCTTCTCTCAGATTCCAGAACTTTCTGTCACCGAAATTTGAGGAACATGTGCTTTTTTAGCCAAATTTTGAGGTTTGCAAAGGATTCTGGGTAACAGAACCTGGTCAGAGCCCCACAAGTCACCCCATCTTGGATTCCCCTAGGTCTCTAGTTTTCACAACTGCACAGGTTTGGTAGGTTTCCCTAGGTGCCGGCTGAGCTAGAGGCCAAAATCTACAGGTAGGCACTCTGCAAAAAACACCTCTGTTTTCTGTCAAAAAATGTGATGTGTCCACGTTGTGTTTTGGGGCATTTCCTCTCGCGGGCGCTAGGCCCACCCACACAAGTGAGGTATCAATTTTATCGGTAGACTTGGGGGAACGCTGGGTGGAAGGAAATTTGTGGCTCCTCTCAGATTCCAGAACTTTCTGTCACCGAAATGTGAGGAAAATGTGCCTTTTTAGCCAAATTTTGAGGTTTGCAAAGGATTCTGGGTAACAGAACCTGGTCAGAGCCCCACAAGTCACCCCATCTTGGATTCCCCTAGGTCTCTAGTTTTCACAACTGCACAGGTTTGGTAGGTTTCCCTAGGTGCCGGCTGAGCTAGATGCCAAAATCTACAGGTAGGCACTCTGCAAAAAACACCTCTGTTTTCGGTCAAAAAATGTGATGTGTCCACGTTGTGTTTTGGGGCATTTCCTCTCGCGGGCGCTAGGCCCACCCACACAAGTGAGGTATCAATTTTATCGGTAGACTTGGGGGCACCCTGGATGGAAGGAAATTTGTGGCTCCTCTCAGATTCCAGAACTTTCTGTCACCGAAATGTGAGGAAAATGTGTTTTTTTAGCCAAATGTTGAGGTTTGCAAAGGATTCTGGGTAACAGAACCTGGTCAGAGCCCCACAAGTCACCCCATCTTGGATTCCCCTAGGTCTCTAGTTTTCAAAAATGCACAGGTTTGGTAGGTTTCCCTAGGTGCCGGCTGAGCTAGAGGCCAATATCTACAGGTAGGCACTCTGCAAAAAACACCTCTGTTTTCTGTCAAAAAATGGGATGTGTCCACGTTGTGTTTTGGGGCATTTCCTCTTGCGGGCGCTAGGCCCACCCACACAAGTGAGGTATCAATTTTATCGGTAGACTTGGGAGCACGCTGGGTGGAAGGAAATTTGTGGCTCCTCTCAGATTCCAGAACTTTCTGTCACCCAAATGTGAGGAAAATTTGTTTTTTAAAGCCAAAGTTTGAGGTTTGCAAAGGATTATGGGTAACAGAACCTGGTCAGAGCCCCACAAGTCACCCCATCTTGGATTCCCATAGGTCTCTAGGTTTCAAAAATGCACAGGTTTGGTAGGTTTCCCTAGGTTCCGGCTGAGCTAGAGGCCAAAACCTACAGGTAGGCACTTTGCAAAAAAACACCTCTGTTTTTTGTCAAAAAATGGGATGTGTCCACGTTGTGTTTTGGGGCATTTCCTGTCGCGGGCGCTAGGCCTACCCACACAAGTGAGGTATCAATTTTATCGGGAGACTTGGGGGAACGCTGGGTGGAAGGAAATTTGTGGCTCCTCTCAGATTCCAGAACTTTCTGTCACCGAAATGTGAGGAAAATGTGTTTTTTTGGCCAAATTCTGAGGTTTGCAAAGGATTCTGGGTAACAGAACCTGGTCAGAGTCCCACAAGTCACCCCATCTTGGATTCCCCTAGGTCTGTAGTTTTCAAAAATGCACAGGTTTGGTAGGTTTCCCTAGGTGCCGGCTGAGCTAGAGGCCAAAATCTACAGGTAGGCACTCTGCAAAAAACACCTCTGTTTTTTTGTCAAAAAATTGGGATGTGTCCACGTTGTGTTTTGGGGCATGTCGTGTCGCGGGCACTAGGCCTACCCACACAAGTGAGCTATCAATTTTATTTGTATACTTGGGGGCACGCTGGGTGGAAGTAAATTTGTGGCTTCTCTCAGATTCCAGAACTTTCTGTCACCGAAATTTGAGGAACATGTGCTTTTTTAGCCAAATTTTGAGGTTTGCAAAGGATTCTGGGTAACAGAACCTGGTCAGAGCCCCACAAGTCACCCAATCTTGAATTCCCCTAGGTCTCTAGGTTTCAAAAATGAACAGGTTTGGTAGGTTTCCCTAGGTGCTGGCTGAGCTAGAGGCCAAAACCTACAGGTAGGCGCTTTGCAAAAAACACCTCTGTTTTTTGTCAAAAAATTGGATGTGTCCACGATGCGTTTTGGGGCATTTCCTGTCGCGGGCGCTAGGCCTACCCACACAAGTGAGGTATCAATTTTATCGGGAGACTTGGGGGAACGCTGGGCAGAAGGAAATTTGTGGCTCCTCTCAGATTCCAGAACTTTCTGTCACCGAAATGTGAGGAAAATGTGCTTTTTTAGCCAAAGTTTGAGGTTTGCAAAGGATTCTGGGTAACAGAACCTGGTCAGAGCCCCACAAGTCACCCAATCTTGAATTCCCCTAGGTCTCTAGGTTTAAAAAATGCACAGGTTTGGTAGGTTTCCCTAGGTGCCGGATGAGCTAGAGGCCAAAACCTACAGGTAGCCACTTTGCAAAAAACACCTCTGTTTTTTGTCAAAAAATGGGATGTGTCCACGTTGTGTTTTGGCGCATTTCCTGTCACGGGCGCTAGGACTACCCACACAAGTGAGGTATCAATTTTATCGGGAGACTTAGGGGAACGCTGGGTGGAAGGAAATTTGTGGCTCCTCTCAGATTCCAGAACTTTCTGTCACCGAAATGTGAGGAAAATGTGTTTTTTTGGACAAATTCTGAGGTTTGCAAACGATTCTGGGTAACAGAACCTGGTCAGAGTCCCACAAGTCACCCCATCTTGGATTCCCCTAGGACTCTAGTTTTAAAAAATGCACAGGTTTGGTAGGTTTCCCTAGGTGCCGGCTGAGCTAGAGGCCAAAATCTACAGGTAGGCACTTTGCAAAAAACACCTCTTTTTTTTGTCAAAAAATGGGATGTGTCCACGTTGTGTTTTGGGGCATTTCCTGTCGCGGGCGCTAGGCCTACCCACACAAGTGAGGTATCAATTTTATTGGGAGACTTGGGGGAATGCTGGGTGGAAGGAAATTTGTGGCTCCTCTCAGATTCCAGAACTTTCTGTCACCGAAATGTGAGGAAAATGTGCTTTTTTAGCCAAATTTTGAGGTTTGTAAAGGTTTCTGGGTAACAGAACCTGGTCAGAGCCCCACAAGTCACACCATCTTGGATTCCCCTAGGTCTCTAGTTTTCAAAAATGCACAGGTTTGGTAGGTTTCCCTAGGTGCCGGCTGAGCTAGAGGCCAAAATCTACAGGTAGGCACTCTGCAAAAAACACCTCTGTTTTCTGTCAAAAAATGTGATGTTCCCACGTTGTGTTTTGGGGCATTTCCTCTCGCGGGCACTAGGCCCACCCACACAAGTGAGGTATCAATTTTATCGGTAGACTTGGGGGCACCCTGGATGGAAGGAAATTTGTGGCTCCTCTCAGATTCCAGAACTTTCTGTTACCGAAATGTGAGGAAAATGTGCTTTTTTTAGCCAAATTTTGAGGTTTGCAAAGGATTCTGGGTAACAGAACCTGGTCAGAGCCCCACAAGTCACCCCATCTTGGATTCCCCTAGGTCTCTAGTTTTCAAAAATGCACAGGTTTGGTAGGTTTCCCCACGTGCCGGCTGAGCTAGAGGCCAAAATCTACAGGTAGGCACTCTGCAAAAAACACCTCTGTTTTCTGTCAAAAAATGGGATGTGTCCACGTTGTGTTATGGGGCATTTCCTCTTGCGGGCGCTAGGCCCACCCACACAAGTGAGGTATCAATTTTATCGGTAGACTTGGGGGCACGCTGGGTGGAAGGAAATCTGTGGCTCCTCTCAGATTCCAGAACTTTCTGTCACCCAAATGTGAGGAAAATTTGTTTTTTAAAGCCAAAGTTTGAGGTTTGCAAAGGATTATGGGTAACAGAACCTGGTCAGAGCCCCACAAGTCACCCCATCCTGGATTCCCCTAGGTCACTAGGTTTCAAAAATGCACAGGTTTGGTAGGTTTCCCTAGGTGCTGGCTGAGCTAGAGGCCAAAACCTACAGGTAGGCACTCTGCAAAAAACACCTCTGTTTTCTGTCAAAAAAATGGGATGTGTCCACGTTGTTTTGGGGCATTTCCTCTCGCGGGCGCTAGGCCCACCCACACAAGTGAGGTATCAATTTTATCGGTAGACTTAGGGGCACGCTGGGTGGAAGCAAATTTGTGGCTCCTCTCAGATTCCAGAACTTTCTGTCACCCAAATGTGAGGAAAATGTGTTTTTTTTAGCCAACGTTTGAGGTTTGCAAAGGATTCTGGGTAACAGAACCTGGTCAGAGCCCCACAAGTCACCCCATCTTGGATTCCCATAGGTCTCTAGGTTTCAAAAATGCACAGGTTTGGTAGGTTTCCCTAGGTTCCGGCTGAGCTAGAGGCCAAAACCTACAGGTAGGCACTTTGCAAAAAAACACCTCTGTTTTTTGTCAAAAAATGGGATGTGTCCACGTTGTGTTTTGGGGCATTTCCTGTTGCGGGCGCTAGGCCTACCCACACAAGTGAGGTATCAATTTTATCGGGAGACTTGGGGGAACGCTGGGTGGAAGGAAATTTGTGGCTCCTGTCAGATTCCAGAACTTTCTGTCACCGAAATGTGAGGAAAATGTGCTTTTTTAGCCACATTTTGAGGTTTGTAAAGGTTTCTGGGTAACAGAACCTGGTCAGAGTCCCACAAGTCACCCCATCTTGGATTCCCCTAGGTCTCTAGTTTTCAAAAATGCACAGGTTTGGTAGGTTTCCCTAGGTGCCGGCTGAGCTAGAGGCCAAAATCTACAGGTAGGCACTCTGCAAAAAACACCTGTTTTTTGTCAAAAAATTGGGATGTGTCCACGTTGTGTTTTGGGGCATGTCCTGTCGCGGGCGCTAGGCCTACCCACACAAGTGAGCTATCAATTTTATTGGTAGACTTGGGGGCACGCTGGGTGGAAGGAAATTTGTGGCTCCTCTCAGATTCCAGAACTTTCTGTCACCGAAATTTGAAGAAAATGTGCTTTTTTAGCCAAATTTTGAGGTTTGCAAAGGATTCTGGGTAACAGAACCTGGTCAGAGCCCCACAAGTCACCCAATCTTGAATTCCCCGAAGTCTCTAGGTTTAAAAAATGCACAGGTTTGGTAGGTTTCCCTAGGTGCCGGCTGATCTAGAGGCCAAAACCTACAGGTAGGCACTTTGCAAAAAACACCTCTGTTTTTTGTCAAAAAATGGGATGTGTCCACGTTGTGTTTTGGGGCATTTCCTGTCGCGGGCGCTAGGCCTACCCACACAAGTGAGGTATCAATTTTATCGGGAGACTTGGGGGAACGCTGGGTGGAAGGAAATTTGTGGCTCCTCTCAGATTCCAGAACTTTCTGTCACCGAAATGTGAGGAAAATGTGCCCTTTTAGCCAAATTTTGAGGTTTGCAAAGGATTCTGGGTAACAGAACCTGGTCAGAGCCCCACAAGTCACCCCATCTTGGATTCCCCTAGGTCTCTAGTTTTCACAACTGCACAGGTTTGGTAGGTTTCCCTAGGTGCCGGCTGAGCTAGAGGCCAAAATCTACAGTAGGCACTCTGCAAAAAACACCTCTGTTTTCGGTCAAAAAATGTGATGTGTCCACGTTGTGTTTTGGGGCATTTCCTCTCGCGGGCGCTAGGCCCACCCACACAAGTGAGGCATCAATTTTATCGGTAGACTTGGGGGCACCCTGGATGGAAGGAAATTTGTGGCTCCTCTCAGATTCCAGAACTTTCTGTCACCGAAATGTGAGGAAAATGTGCTTTTTTAGCCAAATTTTGAGGTTTGCAAAGGATTCTGGGTAACAGAACCTGGTCAGATCCCCACAAGTCACCCCATCTTGGATTCCCCTAGGTCTCTAGTTTTCAAAAATGCACAGGTTTGGTAGGTTTCCCTAGGTTCCGGCTGAGCTAGAGGCCAAAACCTACAGGTAGGCACTTTGCAAAAAAACACCTCTGTTTTCTGTCAAAAAATGGGATGTGTCCACGTTGTGTTTTGGGGAATTTCCTCTCGCGGGCGCTAGGCCCACCCACACAAGTGAGGTATCAATTTTATCGGGAGACTTGGGGGAACGCTGGGTGGAAGGAAATTTGTGGCTCCTCTCAGATTCCAGAACTTTCTGTCACCGAAATGTGAGGAAAATGTGCTTTTTTAGCCACATTTTGAGGTTTGTAAAGGTTTCTGGGTAACAGAACCTGGTCAGAGTCCCACAAGTCACCCCATCTTGGATTCCCCTAGGTCTCTAGTTTTCAAAAATGCACAGGTTTGGTAGGTTTCCCTAGGTGCCGGCTGAGCTAGAGGCCAAAATCTACAGGTAGGCACTCTGCAAAAAACACCTCTGTTTTTTGTCAAAAAATTGGGATGTGTCCAGGTTGTGTTTTGGGGCATGTCCTGTCGCGGGCGCTAGGCCTACCCACACAAGTGAGCTATCAATTTTATTGGTAGACTTGGGGGCACCCTGGATGGAAGGAAATGTGTGGCTCCTCTCAGATTCCAGAACTTTCTGTTACCGAAATGTGAGGAAAATGTGCTTTTTTTAGCCAAATTTTGAGGTTTGTAAAGGATTCTGGGTAACAGAACCTGGTCAGAGCCCCACAAGTCACCCCATCTTGGATTCCCCTAGGTCTCTAGTTTTCACAAGTGCACAGGTTTGGTAGGTTTCCCTAGGTGCCGGCTGAGCTAGAGGCCAAAACCGACAGGTAGGCACTTTGCAAAAAACACCTCTGTTTTTTGTCAAAAAATGGGATGTGTCCACGTTGTGTTTTGTGGCATTTCCCGTCGCGGGCGCTAGGCCTACCCACACAAGTGAGGTATCAATTTTATCGGGAGACTTGGGGGAACGCTGGGTGGAAGGAAATTTGTGGCTCCTCTCAGATTCCAGAACTTTCTGTCACCGAAATGTGAGGAAAATGTGCCTTTTTAGCCAAATTTTGAGGTTTGCAAAGGATTCTGGGTAACAGAACCTGGTCAGAGCCCCACAAGTCACCCCATCTTGGATTCCCCTAGGTCTCTAGTTTTCACAACTGCACAGGTTTGGTAGGTTTCCCTAGGTGCCGGCTGAGCTAGAGGCCAAAATCTACAGGTAGGCACTCTGCAAAAAACACCTCTGTTTTCTGTCAAAAAATGGGATGTGTCCACGTTGTGTTTTGGGGCATTTCCTCTCGCGGGCGCTAGGCCCACCCACACAAGTGAGGTATCAATTTTATCGGTAGACTTGGGGGAACGCTGGGTGGAAGGAAATTTGTGGCTCCTCTCAGATTCCAGAACTTTCTGTCACCGAAATGTGAGGAAAATGTGCCTTTTTAGCCAAATTTTGAGGTTTGCAAAGGATTCTGGGTAACAGAACCTGGTCAGAGCCCCACAAGTCACCCCATCTTGGATTCCCCTAGGTCTCTAGTTTTCACAACTGCACAGGTTTGGTAGGTTTCCCTAGGTGCCGGCTGAGCTAGAGGCCAAAATCTACAGGTAGGCACTCTGCAAAAAACACCTCTGTTTTCTTTCAAAAAATGTGATGTGTCCACGTTGTGTTTTGGGGCATTTCCTCTTGCGGGCGCTAGGCCCACCCACACAAGTGAGGTATCAATTTTATCGGTAGACTTGGGGGCACCCTGGATGGAAGGAAATTTGTGGCTCCTCTCAGATTCCAGAACTTTCTGTCACCGAAATGTGAGGAAAATTTGCTTTTTTAGCCAAATTTTGAGGTTTGCAAAGGATTCTGGGTAACAGAACCTAGTCAGAGCCCCACAAGTCACCCCATCTTGGATTCCCCTAGGTCTCTAGTTTTCAAAAATGCACAGGTTTGGTAGGTTTCCCTAGGTGCCGGCTGAGCTAGAGGCCAAAATCTACAGTAGGCACTCTGCAAAAAACACCTCTGTTTTCGGTCAAAAAATGTGATGTGTCCACGTTGTGTTTTGGGGCATTTCCTCTCGCGGGCGCTAGGCCCACCCACACAAGTGAGGCATCAATTTTATCGGTAGACTTGGGGGCACCCTGGATGGAAGGAAATTTGTGGCTCCTCTCAGATTCCAGAACTTTCTGTCACCGAAATGTGAGGAAAATGTGCTTTTTTAGCCAAATTTTGAGGTTTGCAAAGGATTCTGGGTAACAGAACCTGGTCAGATCCCCACAAGTCACCCCATCTTGGATTCCCCTAGGTCTCTAGTTTTCAAAAATGCACAGGTTTGGTAGGTTTCCCTAGGTTCCGGCTGAGCTAGAGGCCAAAACCTACAGGTAGGCACTTTGCAAAAAAACACCTCTGTTTTCTGTCAAAAAATGGGATGTGTCCACGTTGTGTTTTGGGGCATTTCCTCTCGCGGGCGCTAGGCCCACCCACACAAGTGAGGTATCAATTTTATCGGGAGACTTGGGGGAACGCTGGGTGGAAGGAAATTTGTGGCTCCTCTCAGATTCCAGAACTTTCTGTCACCGAAATGTGAGGAAAATGTGCTTTTTTAGCCACATTTTGAGGTTTGTAAAGGTTTCTGGGTAACAGAACCTGGTCAGAGTCCCACAAGTCACCCCATCTTGGATTCCCCTAGGTCTCTAGTTTTCAAAAATGCACAGGTTTGGTAGGTTTCCCTAGGTGCCGGCTGAGCTAGAGGCCAAAATCTACAGGTAGGCACTCTGCAAAAAACACCTCTGTTTTTTGTCAAAAAATTGGGATGTGTCCAGGTTGTGTTTTGGGGCATGTCCTGTCGCGGGCGCTAGGCCTACCCACACAAGTGAGCTATCAATTTTATTGGTAGACTTGGGGGCACCCTGGATGGAAGGAAATGTGTGGCTCCTCTCAGATTCCAGAACTTTCTGTCACCGAAATGTGAGGAAAATGTGCCTTTTAAGCCAAATTTTGAGGTTTGCAAAGGATTCTGGGTAACAGAACCTGGTCAGAGCCCCACAAGTCACCCCATCTTGGATTCCCCTAGGTCTCTAGTTTTCACAACTGCACAGGTTTGGTAGGTTTCCCTAGGTGCCGGCTGAGCTAGAGGCCAAAATCTACAGGTAGGCACTCTGCAAAAAACACCTCTGTTTTCTGTCAAAAAATGGGATGTGTCCACGTTGTGTTTTGGGGCATTTCCTCTCGCGGGCGCTAGGCCCACCCACACAAGTGAGGTATCAATTTTATCGGTAGACTTGGGGGAACGCTGGGTGGAAGGAAATTTGTGGCTCCTCTCAGATTCCAGAACTTTCTGTCACCGAAATGTGAGGAAAATGTGCCTTTTTAGCCAAATTTTGAGGTTTGCAAAGGATTCTGGGTAACAGAACCTGGTCAGAGCCCCACAAGTCACCCCATCTTGGATTCCCCTAGGTCTCTAGTTTTCACAACTGCACAGGTTTGGTAGGTTTCCCTAGGTGCCGGCTGAGCTAGAGGCCAAAATCTACAGGTAGGCACTCTGCAAAAAACACCTCTGTTTTCGGTCAAAAAATGTGATGTGTCCACGTTGTGTTTTGGGGCATTTCCTCTTGCGGGCGCTAGGCCCACCCACACAAGTGAGGTATCAATTTTATCGGTAGACTTGGGGGCACCCTGGATGGAAGGAAATTTGTGGCTCCTCTCAGATTCCAGAACTTTCTGTCACCGAAATGTGAGGAAAATGTGCTTTTTTAGCCAAATTTTGAGGTTTGCAAAGGATTCTGGGTAACAGAACCTAGTCAGAGCCCCACAAGTCACCCCATCTTGGATTCCCCTAGGTCTCTAGTTTTCAAAAATGCACAGGTTTGGTAGGTTTCCCTAGGTGCCGGCTGAGCTAGAGGCCAAAACCTACAGGTAGGCACTTTGCAAAAAAACCTCTGTTTTTTGTCAAAAAATGGGATGTGTCCACGTTGTGTTTTGGGGCATTTCCTGTCGCGGGCGCTAGGCCTACCCACACAAGTGAGGTATCAATTTTATCAGGAGACTTGGGGGAACGCTGGGTGGAAGGAAATTTGTGGCTCCTGTCAGATTCCAGAACTTTCTGTCACCGAAATGTGAGGAAAATGTGCTTTTTTAGCCACATTTTGAGGTTTGTAAAGGTTTCTGGGTAAGAGAACCTGGTCAGAGTCCCACAAGTCACCCAATCTTGGATTCCCCTAGGTCTCTAGTTTTCAAAAATGCATAGGTTTGGTAGGTTTCCCTAGGTGCCGGCTGAGCTAGAGGCCAAAACCTACAGGTAGGCACTTTGGAAAAAAAACCTCTGTTTTTTGTCAAAAAATGGGATGTGTCCACGTTGTGTTTTGGGGCTTTTCCTGTCGCGGGCGCTAGGCCTACCCACACAAGTGAGGTATCAATTTTATCGGGAGACTTGGGGGAACGCTGGGTGGAAGGAAATTTGTGGCTCCTCTCAGATTCCAGAACTTTCTGTCACCGAAATGTGAGGAAAATGTGCAATTTTAGCCAAATTTTGAGGTTTGCAAAGGATTCTGGGTAACAGAACCTGGTCAGAGCCCCACAACTCACCCCATCTTGGATTCCCCTAGGTCCTTAGTTTTCACAACTGCACAGGTTTGGTAGGTTTCCCTAGGCGCCGGCTGAGCTAGAGGCCAAAATCTACAGGTGGGCACTCTGCAAAAAACACCTCTGTTTTCGGTGAAAAAATGTGATGTGTCCACGTTGTGTTTTGGGGCATTTCCTCTCGCGGGCGTTAGGCCCACCCACACAAGAGAGGTATCAATTTTATCGGTAGACTTGGGGGAACGCTGGGTGGAAGGAAATTTGTGGCTCCTCTCAGATTCCAGAACTTTCTGTCACCGAAATGTGACGAAAATGTGCTTTTTTAGCCACATTTTGAGGTTTGTAAAGGTTTCCGGGTAACAGAACCTGGTCAGAGTCCCACAAGTCACCCCATCTTGGATTCCCCTAGGTCTCTAGTTTTCAAAAATGCACAGGTTTGGTAGGTTTCCCTAGGTGCCGGCTGAGCTAGAGGCCAAAATCTACAGGTAGGCACTCTGCAAAAAACACCAGTTTTTTGTCAAAAAATTGGGATGTGTCCACGTTGTGTTTTGGGGCATGTCCTGTCGCGGGCGCTAGGCCTACCCACACAAGTGAGCTATCAATTTTATTGGTAGACTTGGGGGCACGCTGGGTGGAAGGAAATTTGTGGCTCCTCTCAGATTCCAGAACTTTCTGTCACCGAAATTTGAGGAAAATTTGCTTTTTTAGCCAAATTTTGAGGTTTGCAAAGGATTCTGGGTAACAGAACCTGGTCAGAGCCCCACAAGTCACCCAATCTTGAATTCCCCGAAGTCTCTAGGTTTAAAAAATGCACAGGTTTGGTAGGTTTCCCTAGGTGCCGGCTGATCTAGAGGCCAAAACCTACAGGTAGGCACTTTGCAAAAAACACCTCTGTTTTTTGTCAAAAAATGGGATGTGTCCACGTTGTGTTTTGGGGCATTTCCTGTCGCGGGCGCTAGGCCTACCCACACAAGTGAGGTATCAATTTTATCGGGAGACTTGGGGGAACGCTGGGTGGAAGGAAATTTGTGGCTCCTCTCAGATTCCAGAACTTTCTGTCACCGAAATGTGAGGAAAATGTGCCTTTTTAGCCAAATTTTGAGGTTTGCAAAGGATTCTGGGTAACAGAACCTGGTCAGAGCCCCACAAGTCACCCCATCTTGGATTCCCCTAGGTCTCTAGTTTTCACAACTGCACAGGTTTGGTAGGTTTCCCTAGGTGCCGGCTGAGCTAGAGGCCAAAATCTACAGGTAGGCACTCTGCAAAAAACACCTCTGTTTTCGGTCAAAAAATGTGATGTGTCCACGTTGTGTTTTGGGGCATTTCCTCTCACGGGCGCTAGGCCCACCCACACAAGTGAGGCATGGATGGAAGGAAATTTGTGGCTCCTCTCAGATTCCAGAACTTTCTGTCACCGAAATGTGAGGAAAATGTGCTTTTTTAGCCAAATTTTGAGGTTTGCAAAGGATTCTGGGTAACAGAACCTGGTCAGAGCCCCACAAGTCACCCCATCTTGGATTCCCCTAGGTCTCTAGTTTTCACAAATGCACAGGTTTGGTAGGTTTCCCTAGGTGCCGGCTGAGCTAGAGGCCAAAATCTACAGGTAGGCACTCTGCAAAAAACACCTCTGTTTTCTGTCAAAAAATGGGATGTGTCCACGTTGTGTTTTGGGGCATTTCCTCTTGCGGGTGCTAGGCCCACCCACACAAGTGAGGTATCAATTTTATCGGTAGACTTGGGGGCACGCTGGGTGGAAGGAAATTTGTGGCTCCTCTCACATTCCAGAACTTTCTGTCACCCAAATTTTGAGGAAAATTTGTTTTTTAAAGCCAAAGTTTGAGGTTTGCAAAGGATTCTGGGTAACAGAACCTGGTCAGAGCCCCACAAGTCACCCCATCTTGGATTCCCCTAGGTCTCTAGGTTTCAAAAATGCACAGGTTTGGTAGGTTTCCCTAGGTTCCGGCTGAGCTAGAGGCCAAAACCTACAGGTAGGCACTTTGCAAAAAAACACCTCTGTTTTTTGTCAAAAAATGGGATGTGTCCACGTTGTGTTTTGGGGCATTTCCTGTCGCGGGCGCTAGGCCTACCCACACAAGTGAGGTATCAATTTTATCGGGAGACTTGGGGGAACGCTGGGTGGAAGGAAATTTGTGGCTCCTCTCAGATTCCAGAACTTTCTGTCACCGAAATGTGAGGAAAATGTGCTTTTTTAGCCACATTTGGAGGTTTGTAAAGGTTTCTGGGTAACAGAACCTGGTCAGAGTCCCACAAGTCACCCCATCTTGGATTCCCCTAGGTCTCTAGTTTTCAAAAATGCACAGGTTTGGTAGGTTTCCCTAGGTGCCGGCTGAGCTAGAGGCCAAAATCTACAGGTAGGCACTCTGCAAAAAACACCTCTGTTTTTTGTCAAAAAATTGGGATGTGTCCACGGTGTGTTTTGGGGCATGTCCTGTCGCGGGCGCTAGGCCTACCCACACAAGTGAGCTATCAATTTTATTGGTAGACTTGGGGGCACCCTGGATGGAAGGAAATTTGTGGCTCCTCTCAGATTCCAGAACTTTCTGTTACCGAAATGTGAGGAAAATGTGCTTTTTTTAGCCAAATTTTGAGGTTTGCAAAGGATTCTGGGTAACAGAACCTGGTCAGAGCCACACAAGTCACCCCATCTTGGATTCCCCTAGGTCTCTAGTTTTCACAAATGCACAGGTTTGGTAGGTTTCCCTAGGTGCCGGCTGAGCTAGAGGCCAAAACCTACAGGTAGGCACTTTGCAAAAAACACCTCTGTTTTTTGTAAAAAAATGGGATGTGTCCACGTTGCGTTTTGGGGCATTTCCTGTCGCGGGCGCTAGGCCTACCCACACAAGTGAGGTATCAATTATATCGGGAGACTTGGGGGAACGCTGGGTGGTAGGAAATTTGTGGCTCCTCTCAAATTCCAGAACTTTCTGTCACCGAAATGTGAGGAAAATGTGCTTTTTTAGCCAAATTGTGAGGTTTGCAAAGGATTCTGGGTAACAGAACCTGGTCAGAGCCCCACAAGTCACCTCATCTTGGATTCCTCTGGGTCTCTAGTTTTCAAAAATGCACAGGTTTGGTAGGTTTCCCTAGGTGCCGGCTGAGCTAGAGGCCAAAACCGACAGGTAGGCACTTTGCAAAAAACACCTCTGTTTTTTGTCAAAAAATGGGATGTGTCCACGTTGTGTTTTGTGGCATTTCCCGTCGCGGGCGCTAGGCCTACCCACACAAGTGAGGTATCAATTTTATCGGGAGACTTGGGGGAACGCTGGGTGGAAGGAAATTTGTGGCTCCTCTCAGATTCCAGAACTTTCTGTCACCGAAATGTGAGGAAAATGTGCCTTTTTAGCCAAATTTTGAGGTTTGCAAAGGATTCTGGGTAACAGAACCTGGTCAGAGTCCCACAAGTCACCCCATCTTGGATTCCCCTAGGTCTCTAGTTTTCAAAAATGCACAGGTTTGGTAGGTTTCCCTAGGTGCCGGCTGAGCTAGAGGCCAAAATCTACAGGTAGGCACTCTGCAAAAAACACCTCTGTTTTTTGTCAAAAAATTGGGATGTGTCCAGGTTGTGTTTTGGGGCATGTCCTGTCGCGGGCGCTAGGCCTACCCACACAAGTGAGCTATCAATTTTATTGGTAGACTTGGGGGCACCCTGGATGGAAGGAAATGTGTGGCTCCTCTCAGATTCCAGAACTTTCTGTCACCGAAATGTGAGGAAAATGTGCCTTTTTAGCCAAATTTTGAGGTTTGCAAAGGATTCTGGGTAACAGAACCTGGTCAGAGCCCCACAAGTCACCCCATCTTGGATTCCCCTAGGTCTCTAGTTTTCACAACTGCACAGGTTTGGTAGGTTTCCCTAGGTGCCGGCTGAGCTAGAGGCCAAAATCTACAGGTAGGCACTCTGCAAAAAACACCTCTGTTTTCTGTCAAAAAATGGGATGTGTCCACGTTGTGTTTTGGGGCATTTCCTCTCGCGGGCGCTAGGCCCACCCACACAAGTGAGGTATCAATTTTATCGGTAGACTTGGGGGAACGCTGGGTGGAAGGAAATTTGTGGCTCCTCTCAGATTCCAGAACTTTCTGTCACCGAAATGTGAGGAAAATGTGCCTTTTTAGCCAAATTTTGAGGTTTGCAAAGGATTCTGGGTAACAGAACCTGGTCAGAGCCCCACAAGTCACCCCATCTTGGATTCCCCTAGGTCTCTAGTTTTCACAACTGCACAGGTTTGGTAGGTTTCCCTAGGTGCCGGCTGAGCTAGAGGCCAAAATCTACAGGTAGGCACTCTGCAAAAAACACCTCTGTTTTCGGTCAAAAAATGTGATGTGTCCACGTTGTGTTTTGGGGCATTTCCTCTCGCGGGCGCTAGGCCCACCCACACAAGTGAGGTATCAATTTTATCGGTAGACTTGGGGGCACCCTGGATGGAAGGAAATTTGTGGCTCCTCTCAGATTCCAGAACTTTCTGTCACCGAAATGTGAGGAAAATGTGCTTTTTTAGCCAAATTTTGAGGTTTGCAAAGGATTCTGGGTAACAGAACCTGGTCAGAGCCCCACAAGTCACCCCATCTTGGATTCCCCTAGGTCTCTAGTTTTCAAAAATGCACAGGTTTGGTAGGTTTCCCTAGGTGCCGGCTGAGCTAGAGGCCAAAACCTACAGGTAGGCACTTTGCAAAAAAACACCTCTGTTTTCTGTCAAAAAATGGGATGTGTCCACGTTGTGTTTTGGGGCATTTCCTCTCGCGGGCGCTAGGCCCACCCACACAAGTGAGGTATCAATTTTATCGGGAGACTTGGGGGAACGCTGGGTGGAAGGAAATTTGTGGCTCCTCTCAGATTCCAGAACTTTCTGTCACCGAAATGTGAGGAAAATGTGCTTTTTTAGCCACATTTTGAGGTTTGTAAAGGTTTCTGGGTAACAGAACCTGGTCAGAGTCCCACAAGTCACCCCATCTTGGATTCCCCTAGGTCTCTAGTTTTCAAAAATGCACAGGTTTGGTAGGTTTCCCTAGGTGCCGGCTGAGCTAGAGGCCAAAATCTACAGGTAGGCACTCTGCAAAAAACACCTCTGTTTTTTGTCAAAAAATTGGGATGTGTCCAGGTTGTGTTTTGGGGCATGTCCTGTCGCGGGCGCTAGGCCTACCCACACAAGTGAGCTATCAATTTTATTGGTAGACTTGGGGGCACCCTGGATGGAAGGAAATGTGTGGCTCCTCTCAGATTCCAGAACTTTCTGTCACCGAAATGTGAGGAAAATGTGCCTTTTTAGCCAAATTTTGAGGTTTGCAAAGGATTCTGGGTAACAGAACCTGGTCAGAGCCCCACAAGTCACCCCATCTTGGATTCCCCTAGGTCTCTAGTTTTCACAACTGCACAGGTTTGGTAGGTTTCCCTAGGTGCCGGCTGAGCTAGAGGCCAAAATCTACAGGTAGGCACTCTGCAAAAAACACCTCTGTTTTCGGTCAAAAAATGTGATGTGTCCACGTTGTGTTTTGGGGCATTTCCTCTTGCGGGCGCTAGGCCCACCCACACAAGTGAGGTATCAATTTTATCGGTAGACTTGGGGGCACCCTGGATGGAAGGAAATTTGTGGCTCCTCTCAGATTCCAGAACTTTCTGTCACCGAAATGTGAGGAAAATGTGCTTTTTTAGCCAAATTTTGAGGTTTGCAAAGGATTCTGGATAACAGAACCTAGTCAGAGCCCCACAAGTCACCCCATCTTGGATTCCCCTAGGTCTCTAGTTTTCAAAAATGCACAGGTTTGGTAGGTTTCCCTAGGTGCCGGCTGAGCTAGAGGCCAAAACCTACAGGTAGGCACTTTGCAAAAAAAACCTCTGTTTTTTGTCAAAAAATGGGATGTGTCCACGTTGTGTTTTGGGGCATTTCCTGTCGCGGGCGCTAGGCCTACCCACACAAGTGAGGTATCAATTTTATCGGGAGACTTGGGGGAACGCTGGGTGGAAGGAAATTTGTGGCTCCTGTCAGATTCCAGAACTTTCTGTCACCGAAATGTGAGGAAAATGTGCTTTTTTAGCCACATTTTGAGGTTTGTAAAGGTTTCTGGATAAGAGAACCTGGTCAGAGTCCCACAAGTCACCCAATCTTGGATTCCCCTAGGTCTCTAGTTTTCAAAAATGCACAGGTTTGGTAGGTTTCCCTAGGTGCCGGCTGAGCTAGAGGCCAAAACCTACAGGTAGGCACTTTGGAAAAAAAACCTCTGTTTTTTGTCAAAAAATGGGATGTGTCCACGTTGTGTTTTGGGGCTTTTCCTGTCGCGGGCGCTAGGCCTACCCACACAAGTGAGGTATCAATTTTATCGGGAGACTTGGGGGAACGCTGGGTGGAAGGAAATTTGTGGCTCCTCTCAGATTCCAGAACTTTCTGTCACCGAAATGTGAGGAAAATGTGCAATTTTAGCCAAATTTTGAGGTTTGCAAAGGATTCTGGGTAACAGAACCTGGTCAGAGCCCCACAACTCACCCCATCTTGGATTCCCCTAGGTCCTTAGTTTTCACAACTGCACAGGTTTGGTAGGTTTCCCTAGGCGCCAGCTGAGCTAGAGGCCAAAATCTACAGGTGGGCACTCTGCAAAAAACACCTCTGTTTTCGGTGAAAAAATGTGATGTGTCCACGTTGTGTTTTGGGGCATTTCCTCTCGCGGGCGTTAGGCCCACCCACACAAGAGAGGTATCAATTTTATCGGTAGACTTGGGGGAACGCTGGGTGGAAGGAAATTTGTGGCTCCTCTCAGATTCCAGAACTTTCTGTCACCGAAATGTGACGAAAATGTGCTTTTTTAGCCACATTTTGAGGTTTGTAAAGGTTTCCGGGTAACAGAACCTGGTCAGAGTCCCACAAGTCACCCCATCTTGGATTCCCCTAGGTCTCTAGTTTTCAAAAATGCACAGGTTTGGTAGGTTTCCCTAGGTGCCGGCTGAGCTAGAGGCCAAAATCTACAGGTAGGCACTCTGCAAAAAACACCAGTTTTTTGTCAAAAAATTGGGATGTGTCCACGTTGTGTTTTGGGGCATGTCCTGTCGCGGGCGCTAGGCCTACCCACACAAGTGAGCTATCAATTTTATTGGTAGACTTGGGGGCACGCTGGGTGGAAGGAAATTTGTGGCTCCTCTCAGATTCCAGAACTTTCTGTCACCGAAATTTGAGGAAAATTTGCTTTTTTAGCCAAATTTTGAGGTTTGCAAAGGATTCTGGGTAACAGAACCTGGTCAGAGCCCCACAAGTCACCCAATCTTGAATTCCCCGAAGTCTCTAGGTTTAAAAAATGCACAGGTTTGGTAGGTTTCCCTAGGTGCCGGCTGATCTAGAGGCCAAAACCTACAGGTAGGCACTTTGCAAAAAACACCTCTGTTTTTTGTCAAAAAATGGGATGTGTCCACGTTGTGTTTTGGGGCATTTCCTGTCGCGGGCGCTAGGCCTACCCACACAAGTGAGGTATCAATTTTATCGGGAGACTTGGGGGAACGCTGGGTGGAAGGAAATTTGTGGCTCCTCTCAGATTCCAGAACTTTCTGTCACCGAAATGTGAGGAAAATGTGCCTTTTTAGCCAAATTTTGAGGTTTGCAAAGGATTCTGGGTAACAGAACCTGGTCAGAGCCCCACAAGTCACCCCATCTTGGATTCCCCTAGGTCTCTAGTTTTCACAACTGCACAGGTTTGGTAGGTTTCCCTAGGTGCCGGCTGAGCTAGAGGCCAAAATCTACAGGTAGGCACTCTGCAAAAAACACCTCTGTTTTCGGTCAAAAAATGTGATGTGTCCACGTTGTGTTTTGGGGCATTTCCTCTCACGGGCGCTAGGCCCACCCACACAAGTGAGGCATGGATGGAAGGAAATTTGTGGCTCCTCTCAGATTCCAGAACTTTCTGTCACCGAAATGTGAGGAAAATGTGCTTTTTTAGCCAAATTTTGAGGTTTGCAAAGGATTCTGGGTAACAGAACCTGGTCAGAGCCCCACAAGTCACCCCATCTTGGATTCCCCTAGGTCTCTAGTTTTCACAAATGCACAGGTTTGGTAGGTTTCCCTAGGTGCCGGCTGAGCTAGAGGCCAAAATCTACAGGTAGGCACTCTGCAAAAAACACCTCTGTTTTCTGTCAAAAAATGGGATGTGTCCACGTTGTGTTTTGGGGCATTTCCTCTTGCGGGTGCTAGGCCCACCCACACAAGTGAGGTATCAATTTTATCGGTAGACTTGGGGGCACGCTGGGTGGAAGGAAATTTGTGGCTCCTCTCACATTCCAGAACTTTCTGTCACCCAAATTTTGAGGAAAATTTGTTTTTTAAAGCCAAAGTTTGAGGTTTGCAAAGGATTCTGGGTAACAGAACCTGGTCAGAGCCCCACAAGTCACCCCATCTTGGATTCCCCTAGGTCTCTAGGTTTCAAAAATGCACAGGTTTGGTAGGTTTCCCTAGGTTCCGGCTGAGCTAGAGGCCAAAACCTACAGGTAGGCACTTTGCAAAAAAACACCTCTGTTTTTTGTCAAAAAATGGGATGTGTCCACGTTGTGTTTTGGGGCATTTCCTGTCGCGGGCGCTAGGCCTACCCACACAAGTGAGGTATCAATTTTATCGGGAGACTTGGGGGAACGCTGGGTGGAAGGAAATTTGTGGCTCCTCTCAGATTCCAGAACTTTCTGTCACCGAAATGTGAGGAAAATGTGCTTTTTTAGCCACATTTGGAGGTTTGTAAAGGTTTCTGGGTAACAGAACCTGGTCAGAGTCCCACAAGTCACCCCATCTTGGATTCCCCTAGGTCTCTAGTTTTCAAAAATGCACAGGTTTGGTAGGTTTCCCTAGGTGCCGGCTGAGCTAGAGGCCAAAATCTACAGGTAGGCACTCTGCAAAAAACACCTCTGTTTTTTGTCAAAAAATTGGGATGTGTCCACGGTGTGTTTTGGGGCATGTCCTGTCGCGGGCGCTAGGCCTACCCACACAAGTGAGCTATCAATTTTATTGGTAGACTTGGGGGCACCCTGGATGGAAGGAAATTTGTGGCTCCTCTCAGATTCCAGAACTTTCTGTTACCGAAATGTGAGGAAAATGTGCTTTTTTTAGCCAAATTTTGAGGTTTGCAAAGGATTCTGGGTAACAGAACCTGGTCAGAGCCACACAAGTCACCCCATCTTGGATTCCCCTAGGTCTCTAGTTTTCACAAATGCACAGGTTTGGTAGGTTTCCCTAGGTGCCGGCTGAGCTAGAGGCCAAAACCTACAGGTAGGCACTTTGCAAAAAACACCTCTGTTTTTTGTAAAAAAATGGGATGTGTCCACGTTGCGTTTTGGGGCATTTCCTGTCGCGGGCGCTAGGCCTACCCACACAAGTGAGGTATCAATTATATCGGGAGACTTGGGGGAACGCTGGGTGGTAGGAAATTTGTGGCTCCTCTCAAATTCCAGAACTTTCTGTCACCGAAATGTGAGGAAAATGTGCTTTTTTAGCCAAATTGTGAGGTTTGCAAAGGATTCTGGGTAACAGAACCTGGTCAGAGCCCCACAAGTCACCTCATCTTGGATTCCTCTGGGTCTCTAGTTTTCAAAAATGCACAGGTTTGGTAGGTTTCCCTAGGTGCCGGCTGAGCTAGAGGCCAAAACCGACAGGTAGGCACTTTGCAAAAAACACCTCTGTTTTTTGTCAAAAAATGGGATGTGTCCACGTTGTGTTTTGTGGCATTTCCCGTCGCGGGCGCTAGGCCTACCCACACAAGTGAGGTATCAATTTTATCGGGAGACTTGGGGGAACGCTGGGTGGAAGGAAATTTGTGGCTCCTCTCAGATTCCAGAACTTTCTGTCACCGAAATGTGAGGAAAATGTGCCTTTTTAGCCAAATTTTGAGGTTTGCAAAGGATTCTGGGTAACAGAACCTGGTCAGAGTCCCACAAGTCACCCCATCTTGGATTCCCCTAGGTCTCTAGTTTTCAAAAATGCACAGGTTTGGTAGGTTTCCCTAGGTGCCGGCTGAGCTAGAGGCCAAAATCTACAGGTAGGCACTCTGCAAAAAACACCTCTGTTTTTTGTCAAAAAATTGGGATGTGTCCAGGTTGTGTTTTGGGGCATGTCCTGTCGCGGGCGCTAGGCCTACCCACACAAGTGAGCTATCAATTTTATTGGTAGACTTGGGGGCACCCTGGATGGAAGGAAATGTGTGGCTCCTCTCAGATTCCAGAACTTTCTGTCACCGAAATGTGAGGAAAATGTGCCTTTTTAGCCAAATTTTGAGGTTTGCAAAGGATTCTGGGTAACAGAACCTGGTCAGAGCCCCACAAGTCACCCCATCTTGGATTCCCCTAGGTCTCTAGTTTTCACAACTGCACAGGTTTGGTAGGTTTCCCTAGGTGCCGGCTGAGCTAGAGGCCAAAATCTACAGGTAGGCACTCTGCAAAAAACACCTCTGTTTTCTGTCAAAAAATGGGATGTGTCCACGTTGTGTTTTGGGGCATTTCCTCTCGCGGGCGCTAGGCCCACCCACACAAGTGAGGTATCAATTTTATCGGTAGACTTGGGGGAACGCTGGGTGGAAGGAAATTTGTGGCTCCTCTCAGATTCCAGAACTTTCTGTCACCGAAATGTGAGGAAAATGTGCCTTTTTAGCCAAATTTTGAGGTTTGCAAAGGATTCTGGGTAACAGAACCTGGTCAGAGCCCCACAAGTCACCCCATCTTGGATTCCCCTAGGTCTCTAGTTTTCACAACTGCACAGGTTTGGTAGGTTTCCCTAGGTGCCGGCTGAGCTAGAGGCCAAAATCTACAGGTAGGCACTCTGCAAAAAACACCTCTGTTTTCGGTCAAAAAATGTGATGTGTCCACGTTGTGTTTTGGGGCATTTCCTCTTGCGGGCGCTAGGCCCACCCACACAAGTGAGGTATCAATTTTATCGGTAGACTTGGGGGCACCCTGGATGGAAGGAAATTTGTGGCTCCTCTCAGATTCCAGAACTTTCTGTCACCGAAATGTGAGGAAAATGTGCTTTTTTAGCCAAATTTTGAGGTTTGCAAAGGATTCTGGATAACAGAACCTAGTCAGAGCCCCACAAGTCACCCCATCTTGGATTCCCCTAGGTCTCTAGTTTTCAAAAATGCACAGGTTTGGTAGGTTTCCCTAGGTGCCGGCTGAGCTAGAGGCCAAAACCTACAGGTAGGCACTTTGCAAAAAAAACCTCTGTTTTTTGTCAAAAAATGGGATGTGTCCACGTTGTGTTTTGGGGCATTTCCTGTCGCGGGCGCTAGGCCTACCCACACAAGTGAGGTATCAATTTTATCGGGAGACTTGGGGGAACGCTGGGTGGAAGGAAATTTGTGGCTCCTGTCAGATTCCAGAACTTTCTGTCACCGAAATGTGAGGAAAATGTGCTTTTTTAGCCACATTTTGAGGTTTGTAAAGGTTTCTGGATAAGAGAACCTGGTCAGAGTCCCACAAGTCACCCAATCTTGGATTCCCCTAGGTCTCTAGTTTTCAAAAATGCACAGGTTTGGTAGGTTTCCCTAGGTGCCGGCTGAGCTAGAGGCCAAAACCTACAGGTAGGCACTTTGGAAAAAAAACCTCTGTTTTTTGTCAAAAAATGGGATGTGTCCACGTTGTGTTTTGGGGCTTTTCCTGTCGCGGGCGCTAGGCCTACCCACACAAGTGAGGTATCAATTTTATCGGGAGACTTGGGGGAACGCTGGGTGGAAGGAAATTTGTGGTTCCTCTCAGATTCCAGAACTTTCTGTCACCGAAATGTGAGGAAAATGTGCAATTTTAGCCAAATTTTGAGGTTTGCAAAGGATTCTGGGTAACAGAACCTGGTCAGAGCCCCACAACTCACCCCATCTTGGATTCCCCTAGGTCCTTAGTTTTCACAACTGCACAGGTTTGGTAGGTTTCCCTAGGCGCCAGCTGAGCTAGAGGCCAAAATCTACAGGTGGGCACTCTGCAAAAAACACCTCTGTTTTCGGTGAAAAAATGTGATGTGTCCACGTTGTGTTTTGGGGCATTTCCTCTCGCGGGCGTTAGGCCCACCCACACAAGAGAGGTATCAATTTTATCGGTAGACTTGGGGGAACGCTGGGTGGAAGGAAATTTGTGGCTCCTCTCAGATTCCAGAACTTTCTGTCACCGAAATGTGACGAAAATGTGCTTTTTTAGCCACATTTTGAGGTTTGTAAAGGTTTCCGGGTAACAGAACCTGGTCAGAGTCCCACAAGTCACCCCATCTTGGATTCCCCTAGGTCTCTAGTTTTCAAAAATGCACAGGTTTGGTAGGTTTCCCTAGGTGCCGGCTGAGCTAGAGGCCAAAATCTACAGGTAGGCACTCTGCAAAAAACACCAGTTTTTTGTCAAAAAATTGGGATGTGTCCACGTTGTGTTTTGGGGCATGTCCTGTCGCGGGCGCTAGGCCTACCCACACAAGTGAGCTATCAATTTTATTGGTAGACTTGGGGGCACGCTGGGTGGAAGGAAATTTGTGGCTCCTCTCAGATTCCAGAACTTTCTGTCACCGAAATTTGAGGAAAATTTGCTTTTTTAGCCAAATTTTGAGGTTTGCAAAGGATTCTGGGTAACAGAACCTGGTCAGAGCCCCACAAGTCACCCAATCTTGAATTCCCCGAAGTCTCTAGGTTTAAAAAATGCACAGGTTTGGTAGGTTTCCCTAGGTGCCGGCTGATCTAGAGGCCAAAACCTACAGGTAGGCACTTTGCAAAAAACACCTCTGTTTTTTGTCAAAAAATGGGATGTGTCCACGTTGAGTTTTGGGGCATTTCCTGTCGCGGGCGCTAGGCCTACCCACACAAGTGAGGTATCAATTTTATCGGGAGACTTGGGGGAACGCTGGGTGGAAGGAAATTTGTGGCTCCTCTCAGATTCCAGAACTTTCTGTCACCGAAATGTGAGGAAAATGTGCCTTTTTAGCCAAATTTTGAGGTTTGCAAAGGATTCTGGGTAACAGAACCTGGTCAGAGCCCCACAAGTCACCCCATCTTGGATTCCCCTAGGTCTCTAGTTTTCACAACTGCACAGGTTTGGTAGTTTTCCCTAGGTGCCGGCTGAGCTAGAGGCCAAAATCTACAGGTAGGCACTCTGCAAAAAACACCTCTGTTTTCGGTCAAAAAATGTGATGTGTCCACGTTGTGTTTTGGGGCATTTCCTCTCACGGGCGCTAGGCCCACCCACACAAGTGAGGCATGGATGGAAGGAAATTTGTGGCTCCTCTCAGATTCCAGAACTTTCTGTCACCGAAATGTGAGGAAAATGTGCTTTTTTAGCCAAATTTTGAGGTTTGCAAAGGATTCTGGGTAACAGAACCTGGTCAGAGCCCCACAAGTCACCCCATCTTGGATTCCCCTAGGTCTCTAGTTTTCACAAATGCACAGGTTTGGTAGGTTTCCCTAGGTGCCGGCTGAGCTAGAGGCCAAAATCTACAGGTAGGCACTCTGCAAAACACACCTCTGTTTTCTGTCAAAAAATGGGATGTGTCCACGTTGTGTTTTGGGGCATTTCCTCTTGCGGGTGCTAGGCCCACCCACACAAGTGAGGTATCAATTTTATCGGTAGACTTGGGGGCACGCTGGGTGGAAGGAAATTTGTGGCTCCTCTCACATTCCAGAACTTTCTGTCACCCAAATGTGAGGAAAATTTGTTTTTTAAAGCCAAAGTTTGAGGTTTGCAAAGGATTCTGGGTAACAGAACCTGGTCAGAGCCCCACAAGTCACCCCATCTTGGATTCCCCTAGGTCTCTAGGTTTCAAAAATGCACAGGTTTGGTAGGTTTCCCTAGGTTCCGGCTGAGCTAGAGGCCAAAACCTACAGGTAGGCACTTTGCAAAAAAACACCTCTGTTTTTTGTCAAAAAATGGGATGTGTCCACGTTGTGTTTTGGGGCATTTCCTGTCGCGGGCGCTAGGCCTACCCACACAAGTGAGGTATCAATTTTATCGGGAGACTTGGGGGAACGCTGGGTGGAAGGAAATTTGTGGCTCCTCTCAGATTCCAGAACTTTCTGTCACCGAAATGTGAGGAAAATGTGCTTTTTTAGCCACATTTGGAGGTTTGTAAAGGTTTCTGGGTAACAGAACCTGGTCAGAGTCCCACAAGTCACCCCGTCTTGGATTCCCCTAGGTCTCTAGTTTTAAAAAATGCACAGGTTTGGTAGGTTTCCCTAGGTGCCGGCTGAGCTAGAGGCCAAAATCTACAGGTAGGCACTCTGCAAAAAACACCTCTGTTTTTTGTCAAAAAATTGGGATGTGTCCACGGTGTGTTTTGGGGCATGTCCTGTCGCGGGCGCTAGGCCTACCCACACAAGTGAGCTATCAATTTTATTGGTAGACTTGGGGGCACCCTGGATGGAAGGAAATTTGGGGCTCCTCTCAGATTCCAGAACTTTCTGTTACCGAAATGTGAGGAAAATGTGCTTTTTTTAGCCAAATTTTGAGGTTTGCAAAGGATTCTGGGTAACAGAACCTGGTCAGAGCCACACAAGTCACCCCATCTTGGATTCCCCTAGGTCTCTAGTTTTCACAAATGCACAGGTTTGGTAGGTTTCCCTAGGTGCCGGCTGAGCTAGAGGCCAAAACCTACAGGTAGGCACTTTGCAAAAAACACCTCTGTTTTTTGTAAAAAAATGGGATGTGTCCACGTTGCGTTTTGGGGCATTTCCTGTCGCGGGCGCTAGGCCTACCCACACAAGTGAGGTATCAATTATATCGGGAGACTTGGGGGAACGCTGGGTGGAAGGAAATTTGTGGCTCCTCTCAGATTCCAGAACTTTCTGTCACCGAAATGTGAGGAAAATGTGCTTTTTTAGCCAAATTGTGAGGTTTGCAAAGGATTCTGGGTAACAGAACCTGGTCAGAGCCCCACAAGTCACCTCATCTTGGATTCCTCTGGGTCTCTAGTTTTCAAAAATGCACAGGTTTGGTAGGTTTCCCTAGGTGCCGGCTGAGCTAGAGGCCAAAACCGACAGGTAGGCACTTTGCAAAAAACACCTCTGTTTTTTGTCAAAAAATGGGATGTGTCCACGTTGTGTTTTGTGGCATTTCCCGTCGCGGGCGCTAGGCCTACCCACACAAGTGAGGTATCAATTTTATCGGGAGACTTGGGGGAACGCTGGGTGGAAGGAAATTTGTGGCTCCTCTCAGATTCCAGAACTTTCTGTCACCGAAATGTGAGGAAAATGTGCCTTTTTAGCCAAATTTTGAGGTTTGCAAAGGATTCTGGGTAACAGAACCTGGTCAGAGCCCCACAAGTCACCCCATCTTGGATTCCCCTAGGTCTCTAGTTTTCACAACTGCACAGGTTTGGTAGGTTTCCCTAGGTGCCGGCTGAGCTAGAGGCCAAAATCTACAGGTAGGCACTCTGCAAAAAACACCTCTGTTTTCTGTCAAAAAATGGGATGTGTCCACGTTGTGTTTTGGGGCATTTCCTCTCGCGGGCGCTAGGCCCACCCACACAAGTGAGGTATCAATTTTATCGGTAGACTTGGGGGAACGCTGGGTGGAAGGAAATTTGTGGCTCCTCTCAGATTCCAGAACTTTCTGTCACCGAAATGTGAGGAAAATGTGCCTTTTTAGCCAAATTTTGAGGTTTGCAAAGGATTCTGGGTAACAGAACCTGGTCAGAGCCCCACAAGTCACCCCATCTTGGATTCCCCTAGGTCTCTAGTTTTCACAACTGCACAGGTTTGGTAGGTTTCCCTAGGTGCCGGCTGAGCTAGAGGCCAAAATCTACAGGTAGGCACTCTGCAAAAAACACCTCTGTTTTCGGTCAAAAAATGTGATGTGTCCACGTTGTGTTTTGGGGAATTTCCTCTCGCGGGCGCTAGGCCCACCCACACAAGTGAGGTATCAATTTTAGCGGTAGACTTGGGGGCACCCTGGATGGAAGGAAATTTGTGGCTCCTCTCAGATTCCAGAACTTTCTGTCACCGAAATGTGAGGAAAATGTGCTTTTTTAGCCAAATTTTGAGGTTTGCAAAGGATTCTGGGTAACAGAACCTGGTCAGAGCCCCACAAGTCACCCCGTCTTGGATTCCCCTAGGTCTCTAGTTTTCAAAAATGCACAGGTTTGGTAGGTTTCCCTAGGTGCCGGCTGAGCTAGAGGCCAATATCTACAGGTAGGCACTCTGCAAAAAACACCTCTGTTTTCTGTCAAAAAATGGGATGTGTCCACGTTGTGTTTTGGGGCATTTCCTCTTGCGGGCGCTAGGCCCACCCACACAAGTGAGGTATCAATTTTATCGGTAGACTTGGGAGCACGCTGGGTGGAAGGAAATTTGTGGCTCCTCTCAGATTCCAGAACTTTCTGTCACCCAAATGTGAGGAAAATTTGTTTTTTAAAGCCAAAGTTTGAGGTTTGCAAAGGATTATGGGTAACAGAACCTGGTCAGAGCCCCACAAGTCACCCCATCTTGGATTCCCCTAGGTCTCTAGGTTTCAAACATGCACAGGTTTGGTAGGTTTCCCTAGGTGCCGGCTGAGCTAGAGGCCAAAACCTACAGGTAGGCACTTTGGAAAAAAACACCTGTTTTTTGTAAAAAAATGGGATGTGTCCACGTTGTGTTTTGGGGCATTTCCTGTGGCGGGCGCTAGGCCTACCCACACAAGTGAGGTATCAATTTTATCGGGAGACTTGGGGGAACTCTGGGTGGAAGGAAATTTGTGGCTCCTCTCAGATTCCAGAACTTTCTGTCACCGAAATGTGAGGAAAATGTGCTTTTTTAGCCACATTTTGAGGTTTGTAAAGGTTTCTGGGTAACAGAACCTGGTCAGAGCCCCACAAGTCACACCATCTTGGATTCCCCTAGGTCTCTAGTTTTCAAAAATGCACAGGTTTGGTAGGTTTCCCTAGGTGCCGGCTAAGCTAGAGGCCAAAACCTACAGGTAGGCACTTTGCAAAAAACACCTCTGTTTTTTGTCAAAAAATGGGATGTGTCCACGTTGTGTTTTGGGGCATTTCCTCTCGCGGGCACTAGGCCCACCCACACAAGTGAGGTATCAATTTTATCGGTAGACTTGGGGGCACCCTGGATGGAAGGAAATTTGTGGCTCCTCTCAGATTCCAGAACTTTCTGTTACCGAAATGTGAGGAAAATTTGCTTTTTTTAGCCAAATTTTGAGGTTTGCAAAGGATTCTGGGTAACAGAACCTGGTCAGAGCCCCACAAGTCACCCCATCTTGGATTCCCCTAGGTCTCTAGGTTTCAAAAATGCACAGGTTTGGTAGGTTTCCCTAGGTGCTGGCTGAGCTAGAGGCCAAAACCTACAGGTAGGCACTTTGCAAAAAACACCTCTGTTTTTTGTCAAAAAATGGGATGTGTCCACATTGCGTTTTGGGGCATTTCCTGTCGCGGGCGCTAGGCCTACCCACACAAGTGAGGTATCAATTTTATCGGGAGACTTGGGGGAACGCTGGGTGGAAGGAAATTTGTGGCTCCTCTCAGATTCCAGAACTTTCTGTCACCCAAATGTGAGGAAAATTTGTTTTTTAAAGCCAAAGTTTGAGGTTTGCAAAGGATTATGGGTAACAGAACCTGGTCAGAGCCCCACAAGTCACCCCATCTTGGATTCCCCTAGGTCTCTAGGTTTCAAAAATGCACAGGTTTGGTAGGTTTCCCTAGGTTCCGGCTGAGCTAGAGGCCAAAACCTACAGGTAGGCACTTTGCAAAAAACACCTCTGTTTTTTGTAAAAAAATTGGGATGTGTCCACGTCGTGTTTTGGGGCATGTCCTGTCGCGGGCGCTAGGCCTACCCACACAAGTGAGCTATCAATTTTATTGGTAGACTTGGGGGCACGCTGGGTGGAAGGAAATTTGTGGCTCCTCTCAGATTCCAGAACTTTCTGTCACCCAAATGTGAGGAAAATTTGTTTTTTAAAGCCAAAGTTTGAGGTTTGCAAAGGATTATGGGTAACAGAAACTGGTCAGAGCCCCACAAGTCACCCCATCTTCGATTCCCCTAGGTCTCTAGGTTTCAAAAATGCACAGGTTTGGTAGGTTTCCCTAGGTTCCGGCTGAGCTAGAGGCCAAAACCTACAGGTAGGCACTTTGCAAAAAAACACCTCTGTTTTTTGTCAAAAAATGGGATGTGTCCACGTTGTGTTTTGGGGTATTTCCTGTCGCGGGCGCTAGGCCTACCCACACAAGTGAGGTATCAATTTTATCGGGAGACTTGGGGGAACGCTGGGTGGAAGGAAATTTGTGGCTCCTGTCAGATTCCAGAACTTTCTGTCACCGAAATTTGAAGAAAATGTGCTTTTTTAGCCAAATTTTGAGGTTTGCAAAGGATTCTGGGTAACAGAACCTGGTCAGAGCCCCACAAGTCACCCAATCTTGAATTCCCCTAGGTCTCTAGGTTTCAAAAATGCACAGGTTTGGTAGGTTTCCCTAGGTGCCGGCTGAGCTAGAGGCCAAAACCTACAGGTAGGCACTTTGCAAAAAACACCTCTGTTTTTTGTCAAAAAATGGGATGTGTCCACGTTGTGTTTTGGGGCATTTCCTCTTGCGGGCGCTAGGCCTACCCACACAAGTGAGGTATCAATTTTATCGGGAGACTTGGGGGAACGCTGGGTGGAAGGAAATTTGTGGCTCCTCTCAGATTCCAGAACTTTCTGTCACCGAAATGTGAGGAAAATGTGCCTTTTTAGCCACATTTTGAGGTTTGCAAAGGATTCTGGGTAACAGAACCTGGTCAGAGCCCCACAAGTCACCCCATCTTGGATTCCCCTAGGTCTCTAGTTTTCACAACTGCACAGGTTTGGTAGGTTTCCCTAGGTGCCGGCTGAGCTAGAGGCCAAAATCTACAGGTAGGCACTCTGCAAAAAACACCTCTGTTTTCGGTCAAAAAATGTGATGTGTCCACGTTGTGTTTTGGGGCATTTCCTCTCGCGGGCGCTAGGCCCACCCACACAAGTGAGGCATCAATTTTATCGGTAGACTTGGGGGCACCCTGGATGGAAGGAAATTTGTGGCTCCTCTCAGATTCCAGAACTTTCTGTCACCGAAATGTGAGGAAAATGTGCTTTTTTAGCCAAATTTTGAGGTTTGCAAAGGATTCTGGGTAACAGAACCTGGTCAGAGCCCCACAAGTCACCCCATCTTGGATTCCCCTAGGTCTCTAGTTTTCAAAAATGCACAGGTTTGGTAGGTTTCCCTAGGTGCCGGCTGAGCTAGAGGCCAAAATCTACAGGTAGGCACTCTGCAAAAAACACCTCTGTTTTCTGTCAAAAAATGGGATGTGTCCACGTTGTGTTTTGGGGCATTTCCTCTTGCGGGCGCTAGGCCCACCCACACAAGTGAGGTATCAATTTTATCGGTAGACTTGGGGGCACGCTGGGTGGAAGGAAATTTGTGGCTCCTCTCACATTCCAGAACTTTCTGTCACCCAAATGTGAGGAAAATTTGTTTTTTAAAGCCAAAGTTTGAGGGTTGCAAAGGATTATGGGTAACAGAACCTGGTCAGAGCCCCACAAGTCACCCCATCTTGGATTCCCCTAGGTCTCTAGGTTTAAAAAATGCACAGGTTTGGTAGGTTTCCCTAGGTTCCGGCTGAGCTAGAGGCCAAAACCTACAGGTAGGCACTTTGCAAAAAAACACCTCTGTTTTCTGTCAAAAAATGGGATGTGTCCACGTTGTGTTTTGGGGCATTTCCTCTCGCGGGCGCTAGGCCCACCCACACAAGTGAGGTATCAATTTTATCGGGAGACTTGGGGGAACGCTGGGTGGAAGGAAATTTGTGGCTCCTCTCAGATTCCAGAACTTTCTGTCACCGAAATGTGAGGACAATGTGCTTTTTTAGCCACATTTTGAGGTTTGTAAAGGTTTCTGGGTAACAGAACCTGGTCAGAGTCCCACAAGTCACCCCATCTTGGATTCCCCTAGGTCTCTAGTTTTCAAAAATGCACAGGTTTGGTAGGTTTCCCTAGGTGCCGGCTGAGCTAGAGGCCAAAATCTACAGGTAGGCACTCTGCAAAAAACACCTCTGTTTTTTGTCAAAAAATTGGGATGTGTCCAGGTTGTGTTTTGGGGCATGTCCTGTCGCGGGCGCTAGGCCTACCCACACAAGTGAGCTATCAATTTTATTGGTAGACTTGGGGGCACCCTGGATGGAAGGAAATGTGTGGCTCCTCTCAGATTCCAGAACTTTCTGTTACCGAAATCTGAGGAAAATGTGCTTTTTTTAGCCAAATTTTGAGGTTTGCAAAGGATTCTGGGTAACAGAACCTGGTCAGAGCCCCACAAGTCACCCCATCTTGGATTCCCCTAGGTCTCTAGTTTTCACAAATGCACAGGTTTGGTAGGTTTCCCTAGGTGCCGGCTGAGCTAGAGGCCAAAACCTACAGGTAGGCACTTTGCAAAAAACACCTCTGTTTTTTGTCAAAAAATGGGATGTGTCCACGTTGCGTTTTGGGGCATTTCCTGTCGCGGGCGCTAGGCCTACCCACACAAGTGAGGTATCAATTTTATCGGAAGACTTGGGGGGACGCTGGGTGGAAGGAAATTTGTGGCTCCTCTCAGATTCCAGAACTTTCTGTCACCGAAATGTGAGGAAAATGTGCTTTTTTAGCCAAATTGTGAGGTTTGCAAAGGATTCTGGGTAACAGAACCTGGTCAGAGCCCCACAAGTCACCTCATCTTGGAGTCCTCTGGGTCTCTAGTTTTCAAAAATGCACAGGTTTGGTAGGTTTCCCTAGGTGCCGGCTGAGCTAGAGGCCAAAACCGACAGGTAGGCACTTTGCAAAAAACACCTCTGTTTTTTGTCAAAAAATGGGATGTGTCCACGTTGTGTTTTGTGGCATTTCCCGTCGCGGGCGCTAGGCCTACCCACACAAGTGAGGTATCAATTTTATCGGGAGACTTGGGGGAACGCTGGGTGGAAGAAAATTTGTGGCTCGTCTCAGATTCCAGAACTTTCTGTCACCGAAATGTGAGGAAAATGTGCCTTTTTAGCCAAATTTTGAGGTTTGCAAAGGATTCTGGGTAACAGAACCTGGTCAGAGCCCCACAAGTCACCCCATCTTGGATTCCCCTAGGTCTCTAGTTTTCACAACTGCACAGGTTTGGTAGGTTTCCCTAGGTGCCGGCTGAGCTAGAGGCCAAAATCTACAGGTAGGCACTCTGCAAAAAACACCTCTGTTTTCTGTCAAAAAATGGGATGTGTCCACGTTGTGTTTTGGGGCATTTCCTCTCGCGGGCGCTAGGCCCGCCCACACAAGTGAGGTATCAATTTTATCAGTAGACTTGGGGGAACGCTGGGTGGAAGGAAATTTGTGGCTCCTCTCAGATTCCAGAACTTTCTGTCACCGAAATGTGAGGAAAATGTGCTTTTTTAGCCACATTTTGAGGTTTGTAAAGGTTTCTGGGTAACAGAACCTGGTCAGAGTCCCACAAGTCACCCCATCTTGGATTCCCCTAGGTCTCTAGTTTTCAAAAATGCACAGGTTTGGTAGGTTTCCCTAGGTGCCGGCTGAGCTAGAGGCCAAAATCTACAGGTAGGCACTCTGCAAAAAACACCTCTGTTTTTTGTCAAAAAATTGGGATGTGTCCAGGTTGTGTTTTGGGGCATGTCCTGTCGCGGGCGCTAGGCCTACCCACACAAGTGAGCTATCAATTTTATTGGTAGACTTGGGGGCACCCTGGATGGAAGGAAATGTGTGGCTCCTCTCAGATTCCAGAACTTTCTGTTACCGAAATCTGAGGAAAATGTGCTTTTTTTAGCCAAATTTTGAGGTTTGCAAAGGATTCTGGGTAACAGAACCTGGTCAGAGCCCCACAAGTCACCCCATCTTGGATTCCCCTAGGTCTCTAGTTTTCACAAATGCACAGGTTTGGTAGGTTTCCCTAGGTGCCGGCTGAGCTAGAGGCCAAAACCTACAGGTAGGCACTTTGCAAAAAACACCTCTGTTTTTTGTCAAAAAATGGGATGTGTCCACGTTGCGTTTTGGGGCATTTCCTGTCGCGGGCGCTAGGCCTACCCACACAAGTGAGGTATCAATTTTATCGGAAGACTTGGGGGGACGCTGGGTGGAAGGAAATTTGTGGCTCCTCTCAGATTCCAGAACTTTCTGTCACCGAAATGTGAGGAAAATGTGCTTTTTTAGCCAAATTGTGAGGTTTGCAAAGGATTCTGGGTAACAGAACCTGGTCAGAGCCCCACAAGTCACCTCATCTTGGAGTCCTCTGGGTCTCTAGTTTTCAAAAATGCACAGGTTTGGTAGGTTTCCCTAGGTGCCGGCTGAGCTAGAGGCCAAAACCGACAGGTAGGCACTTTGCAAAAAACACCTCTGTTTTTTGTCAAAAAATGGGATGTGTCCACGTTGTGTTTTGTGGCATTTCCCGTCGCGGGCGCTAGGCCTACCCACACAAGTGAGGTATCAATTTTATCGGGAGACTTGGGGGAACGCTGGGTGGAAGGAAATTTGTGGCTCGTCTCAGATTCCAGAACTTTCTGTCACCGAAATGTGAGGAAAATGTGCCTTTTTAGCCAAATTTTGAGGTTTGCAAAGGATTCTGGGTAACAGAACCTGGTCAGAGCCCCACAAGTCACCCCATCTTGGATTCCCCTAGGTCTCTAGTTTTCACAACTGCACAGGTTTGGTAGGTTTCCCTAGGTGCCGGCTGAGCTAGAGGCCAAAATCTACAGGTAGGCACTCTGCAAAAAACACCTCTGTTTTCTGTCAAAAAATGGGATGTGTCCACGTTGTGTTTTGGGGCATTTCCTCTCGCGGGCGCTAGGCCCGCCCACACAAGTGAGGTATCAATTTTATCAGTAGACTTGGGGGAACGCTGGGTGGAAGGAAATTTGTGGCTCCTCTCAGATTCCAGAACTTTCTGTCACCGAAATGTGAGGAAAATGTGCCTTTTTAGCCAAATTTTGAGGTTTGCAAAGGATTCTGGGTAACAGAACCTGGTCAGAGCCCCACAAGTCACCCCATCTTGGATTCCCCTAGGTCTCTAGTTTTCACAACTGCACAGGTTTGGTAGGTTTCCCTAGGTGCCGGCTGAGCTAGAGGCCAAAATCTACAGGTAGGCACTCTGCAAAAAACACCTCTGTTTTCGGTCAAAAAATGTGATGTGTCCACGTTGTGTTTTGGGGCATTTCCTCTCGCGGGCGCTAGGCCCACCCACACAAGTGAGGTATCAATTTTATCGGTAGACTTGGGGGCACCCTGGATGGAAGGAAATTTGTGGCTCCTCTCAGATTCCAGAACTTTCTGTCACCGAAATGTGAGGAAAATGTGCTTTTTTAGCCAAATTTTGAGGTTTGCAAAGGATTCTGGGTAACAGAACCTGGTCAGAGCCCAACAAGTCACACCATCTTGGATTCCCCTAGGTCTCTAGTTTTCAAAAATGCACAGGTTTGGTAGGTTTCCCTAGGTGCCGGCTGAGCTAGAGGCCAATATCTACAGGTAGGCACTCTGCAAAAAACACCTCTGTTTTCTGTCAAAAAATGGGATGTGTCCACGTTGTGTTTTGGGGCATTTCCTCTTGCGGGCGCTAGGCCCACCCACACAAGTGAGGTATCAATTTTATCGGTAGACTTGGGAGCACGCTGGGTGGAAGGAAATTTGTGGCTCCTCTCAGATTCCAGAACTTTCTGTCACCCAAATGTGAGGAAAATTTGTTTTTTAAAGCCAAAGTTTGAGGTTTGCAAAGGATTATGGGTAACAGAACCTGGTCAGAGCCCCACAAGTCACCCCATCTTGGATTCCCATAGGTCTCTAGGTTTCAAAAATGCACAGGTTTGGTAGGTTTCCCTAGGTTCCGGCTGAGCTAGAGGCCAAAACCTACAGGTAGGCACTTTGCAAAAAAACACCTCTGTTTTTTGTCAAAAAATGGGATGTGTCCACGTTGTGTTTTGGGGCATTTCCTGTCGCGGGCGCTAGGCCTACCCACACAAGTGAGGTATCAATTTTATCGGGAGACTTGGGGAACGCTGGGTGGAAGGAAATTTGTGGCTCCTGTCAGATTCCAGAACTTTCTGTCACCGAAATGTGAGGAAAATGTGCTTTTTTAGCCACATTTTGAGGTTTGTAAAGGTTTCTGGGTAAGAGAACCTGGTCAGAGTCCCACAAGTCACCCCATCTTGGATTCCCCTAGGTCTCTAGTTTTCGAAAATGCACAGGTTTGGTAGGTTTCCCTAGGTGCCGGCTGAGCTAGAGGCCAAAACCTACAGGTAGGCACTTTGGAAAAAAAACCTCTGTTTTTTGTCAAAAAATGGGATGTGTCCACGTTGTGTTTTGGGGCTTTTCCTGTCGCGGGCGCTAGGCCTACCCACACAAGTGAGGTATCAATTTTATCGGGAGACTTGGGGGAACGCTGGGTGGAAGGAAATTTGTGGCTCCTCTCAGATTCCAGAACTTTCTGTCACCGAAATGTGAGGAAAATGTGCCTTTTTAGCCAAATTTTGAGGTTTGCAAAGGATTCTGGGTAACAGAACCTGGTCAGAGCCCCACAACTCACCCCATCTTGGATTCCCCTAGGTCCTTAGTTTTCACAACTGCACAGGTTTGGTAGGTTTCCCTAGGTGCCGGCTGAGCTAGAGGCCAAAATCTACAGGTGGGCACTCTGCAAAAAACACCTCTGTTTTCGGTGAAAAAATGTGATGTGTCCACGTTGTGTTTTGGGGCATTTCCTCTCGCGGGCGTTAGGCCCACCCACACAAGTGAGGTATCAATTTTATCGGTAGACTTGGGGGAACGCTGGGTGGAAGGAAATTTGTGGCTCCTCTCAGATTCCAGAACTTTCTGTCACCGAAATGTGAGGAAAATGTGCTTTTTTAGCCACATTTTGAGGTTTGTAAAGGTTTCTGGGTAACAGAACCTGGTCAGAGTCCCACAAGTCACCCCATCTTGGATTCCCCTAGGTCTCTAGTTTTAAAAAATGCACAGGTTTGGTAGGTTTCCCTAGGTGCCGGCTGAGCTAGAGGCCAAAATCTACAGGTAGGCACTCTGCAAATAACACCTGTTTTTTGTCAAAAAATTGGGATGTGTCCACGTTGTGTTTTGGGGCATGTCCTGTCGCGGGCGCTAGGCCTACCCACACAAGTGAGCTATCAATTTTATTGGTAGACTTGGGGGCACCCTGGATGGAAGGAAATGTGTGGCTCCTCTCAGATTCCAGAACTTTCTGTTACCGAAATCTGAGGAAAATGTGCTTTTTTTAGCCAAATTTTGAGGTTTGCAAAGGATTCTGGGTAACAGAACCTGGTCAGAGCCCCACAAGTCACCCCATCTTGGATTCCCCTAGGTCTCTAGTTTTCACAAATGCACAGGTTTGGTAGGTTTCCCTAGGTGCCGGCTGAGCTAGAGGCCAAAACCTACAGGTAGGCACTTTGCAAAAAACACCTCTGTTTTTTGTCAAAAAATGGGATGTGTCCACGTTGCGTTTTGGGGCATTTCCTGTCGCGGGCGTAAGGCCTACCCACACAAGTGAGGTATCAATTTTATCGGGAGACTTGGGGGGACTCTGGGTGGAAGGAAATTTGTGGCTCCTCTCAGATTCCAGAACTTTCTGTCACCGAAATGTGAGGAAAATGTGCTTTTTTAGCCAAATTGTGAGGTTTGCAAAGGATTCTGGGTAACAGAACCTGGTCAGAGCCCCACAAGTCACCTCATCTTGGAGTCCTCTGGGTCTCTAGTTTTCAAAAATGCACAGGTTTGGTAGGTTTCCCTAGGTGCCGGCTGAGCTAGAGGCCAAAACCGACAGGTAGGCACTTTGCAAAAAACACCTCTGTTTTTTGTCAAAAAATGGGATGTGTCCACGTTGTGTTTTGGGGCATTTCCTCTCGCGGGCGCTAGGCCTACCCACACAAGTGAGGTATCAATTTTATCGGGAGACTTGGGGGAACGCTGGGTGGAAGGAAATTTGTGGCTCCTCTCAGATTCCAGAACTTTCTGTCACTGAAATGTGAGGAAAATGTGCCTTTTTAGCCAAATTTTGAGGTTTGCAAAGGATTCTGGGTAACAGAACCTGGTCAGAGCCCCACAAGTCACCCCATCTTGGATTCCCCTAGGTCTCTAGTTTTCACAACTGCACAGGTTTGGTAGGTTTCCCTAGGTGCCGGCTGAGCTAGAGGCCAAAATCTACATGTAGGCACTCTGCAAAAAACACCTCTGTTTTCGGTCAAAAAATGTGATGTGTCCACGTTGTGTTTTGGGGCATTTCCTCTCGCGGGCGCTAGGCCCACCCACACAAGTGAGGTATCAATTTTATCGGTAGACTTGGGGGCACCCTGGATGGAAGGAAATTTGTGGCTCCTCTCAGATTCCAGAACTTTCTGTCACCGAAATGTGAGGAAAATGTGCTTTTTTAGCCAAATTTTGAGGTTTGCAAAGGATTCTGGGTAACAGAACCTGGTCAGAGCCCCACAAGTCACCCAATCTTGGATTCCCCTAGGTCTCTAGTTTTCAAAAATGCACAGGTTTGGTAGGTTTCCCTAGGTGCCGGCTGAGCTAGAGGCCAATATCTACAGGTAGGCACTCTGCAAAAAACACCTCTGTTTTCTGTCAAAAAATGGGATGTGTCCACGTTGTGTTTTGGGGCATTTCCTCTTGCGGGCGCTAGGCCCACCCACACAAGTGAGGTATCAATTTTATCGGTAGACTTGGGAGCACGCTGGGTGGAAGGAAATTTGTGGCTCCTCTCAGATTCCAGAACTTTCTGTCACCCAAATGTGAGGAAAATTTGTTTTTTAAAGCCAAAGTTTGAGGTTTGCAAAGGATTATGGGTAACAGAACCTGGTCAGAGCCCCACAAGTCACCCCATCTTGGATTCCCCTAGGTCTCTAGTTTTCACAACTGCACAGGTTTGGTAGGTTTCCCTAGGTGCCGGCTGAGCTAGAGGCCAAAATCTACATGTAGGCACTCTGCAAAAAACACCTCTGTTTTCGGTCAAAAAATGTGATGTGTCCACGTTGTGTTTTGGGGCATTTCCTCTCGCGGGCGCTAGGCCCACCCACACAAGTGAGGTATCAATTTTATCGGTAGACTTGGGGGCACCCTGGATGGAAGGAAATTTGTGGCTCCTCTCAGATTCCAGAACTTTCTGTCACCGAAATGTGAGGAAAATGTGCTTTTTTAGCCAAATTTTGAGGTTTGCAAAGGATTCTGGGTAACAGAACCTGGTCAGAGCCCCACAAGTCACCCCATCTTGGATTCCCCTAGGTCTCTAGTTTTCAAAAATGCACAGGTTTGGTAGGTTTCCCTAGGTGCCGGCTGAGCTAGAGGCCAATATCTACAGGTAGGCACTCTGCAAAAAACACCTCTGTTTTTTGTCAAAAAATGGGATGTGTCCACATTGCGTTTTGGGGCATTTCCTGTCGCGGGCGCTAGGCCTACCCACACAAGTGAGGTATCAATTTTATCGGGAGACTTGGGGGAACGCTGGGTGGAAGGAAATTTGTGGCTCCTCTCAGATTCCAGAACTTTCTGTTACCGAAATGTGAGGAAAATGTGCTTTTTTTTAGCCAAATTTTGAGGTTTGCAAAGGATTCTGGGTAACAGAACCTGGTCAGAGCCCCACAAGTCACCCCATCTTGGATTCCCCTAGGTCTCTAGTTTTCACAAATGCACAGGTTTGGTAGGTTTCCCTAGGTGCCAGCTGAGCTAGAGGCCAAAACCTACAGGTAGGCACTTTGCAAAAAACACCTATGTTTTTTGTCAAAAAATGGGATGTGTCCACATTGCGTTTTGGGGCATTTCCTGTCGCGGGCGCTAGGCCTACCCACACAAGTGAGGTATCAATTTTATCGGGAGACTTGGGGGAACGCTGGGTGGAAGGAAATTTGTGGCTCCCCTCAGATTCCAGAACTTTCTGTCACCGAAATGTGAGGAAAATGTGCTTTTTTAGCCAAATTGTGAGGTTTGCAAAGGATTCTGGGTAACAGAACCTGGTCAGAGCCCCACAAGTCACCCCATCTTGGATTCCTCTGGGTCTCTAGTTTTCAAAAATGCACAGGTTTGGTAGGTTTTCCTAGGTGCCGGCTGAGCTAGAGGCCAAAACCGACAGGTAGGCACTCTGCAAAAAACACCTCTGTTTTTTGTCAAAAAATGGGATGTGTCCACGTTGTGTTTTGGCGCATTTCCTGTCAGGGGCGCTAGGCCTACCCACACAAGTGAGGTATCAATTTTATCGGGAGACTTGGGGGAACGCTGGGTGGAAGGAAATTTGTGGCTCCTCTCAGATTCCAGAACTTTCTGTCACCGAAATGTGAGGAAAATGTGTTTTTTTGGACAAATTCTGAGGTTTGCAAAGGATTCTGGGTAACAGAACCTGGTCAGAGTCCCACAAGTCACCCCATCTTGGATTCCCCTAGGTCTCTAGTTTTCAAAAATGCACAGGTTTGGTAGGTTTCCCTAGGTGCCGGCTGAGCTAGAGGCCAAAATCTACAGGTAGGCACTCTGCAAAAAACACCTCTGTTTTCTGTCAAAAAATGGGATGTGTCCACGTTGTGTTTTGGGGCATGTCCTCTCGCGGGCGCTAGGCCCACCCACACAAGTGAGGTATCAATTTTATTGGTAGACTTGGGGGCACGCTGGGTGGAAGGAAATTTGTGGCTCCTCTCAGATTCCAGAACTTTCTGTCACCGAAATGTGAGGAAAATGTGCTTTTTTAGCCAAATTTTGAGGTTTAAAGGATTCTGGGTAACAGAACCTGGTCAGAGCCCCACAAGTCACCCCATCTTGGATTCCCCTAGGTCTCTAGGTTTCAAACATGCACAGGTTTGGTAGGTTTCCCTAGGTGCCGGCTGAGCTAGAGGCCAAAACCTACAGGTAGGCACTTTGCAAAAAAACACCTCTGTTTTTTGTCAAAAAATGGGATGTGTCCACGTTGTGTTTTGGGGCATTTCCTGTCGCGGGCGCTAGGCCTACCCACACAAGTGAGGTATCAATTTTATCGGGAGACTTGGGGAACGCTGGGTGGAAGGAAATTTGTGGCTCCTGTCAGATTCCAGAACTTTCTGTCACCGAAATGTGAGGAAAATGTGCTTTTTTAGCCACATTTTGAGGTTTGTAAAGGTTTCTGGGTAAGAGAACCTGGTCAGAGTCCCACAAGTCACCCCATCTTGGATTCCCCTAGGTCTCTAGTTTTCAAAAATGCACAGGTTTGGTAGGTTTCCCTAGGTGCCGGCTGAGCTAGAGGCCAAAACCTACAGGTAGGCACTTTGGAAAAAAAAACTCTGTTTTTTGTCAAAAAATGGGATGTGTCCACGTTGTGTTTTGGGGCTTTTCCTGTTGCGGGCGCTAGGCCTACCCACACAAGTGAGGTATCAATTTTATCGGGAGACTTGGGGGAACGCTGGGTGGAAGGAAATTTGTGGCTCCTCTCAGATTCCAGAACTTTCTGTCACCGAAATGTGAGGAAAATGTGCCTTTTTAGCCAAATTTTGAGGTTTGCAAAGGATTCTGGGTAACAGAACCTGGTCAGAGCCCCACAACTCACCCCATCTTGGATTCCCCTAGGTCCTTAGTTTTCACAACTGCACAGGTTTGGTAGGTTTCCCTAGGTGCCGGCTGAGCTAGAGGCCAAAATCTACAGGTGGGCACTCTGCAAAAAACACCTCTGTTTTCGGTGAAAAAATGTGATGTGTCCACGTTGTGTTTTGGGGCATTTCCTCTCGCGGGCGTTAGGCCCACCCACACAAGTGAGGTATCAATTTTATCGGTAGACTTGGGGGAACGCTGGGTGGAAGGAAATTTGTGGCTCCTCTCAGATTCCAGAACTTTCAGTCACCGAAATGTGAGGAAAATGTGCTTTTTTAGCCACATTTTGAGGTTTGTAAAGGTTTCTGGGTAACAGAACCTGGTCAGAGTCCCACAAGTCACCCCATCTTGGATTCCCCTAGGTCTCTAGTTTTAAAAAATGCACAGGTTTGGTAGGTTTCCCTAGGTGCCGGCTGAGCTAGAGGACAAAACCTACACGTAGGCACTTTCCAAAAAACACCTCTGTTTTTTGTCAAAAAATGGGATGTGTCCACGTTGTGTTTTGGGGCATTTCCTCTTGCGGGTGCTAGGCCCACCCACACAAGTGAGGTATCAATTTTATCGGTAGACTTGGGGGCACCCTGGATGGAAGGAAATTTGTGGCTCCTCTCAGATTCCAGAACTTTCTGTCACCGAAATGTGAGGAAAATGTGTTTTTTTGGCCCAATTCTGAGGTTTGCAAAGGATTCTGGGTAACAGAACCTGGTCAGAGTCCCACAAGTCACCCCATCTTGGATTCCCCTAGGTCTCTAGTTTTCAAAAATGCACAGGTTTGGTAGGTTTCCCTAGGTGCCGGCTGAGCTAGAGGCCAAAACCTACAGGTAGGCACTTTGCAAAAAACACCTGTTTTTTGTCAAAAAATGGGATGTGTCCACATTGCGTTTTGGGGCATTTCCTGTCGCGGGCGCTAGGCCTACCCACACAAGTGAGGTATCAATTTTATCGGGAGACTTGGGGGAACGCTGGGTGGAAGGAAATTTGTGGCTCCTCTCAGATTCCAGAACTTTCTGTTACCGAAATGTGAGGAAAATGTGCTTTTTTTTAGCCAAATTTTGAGGTTTGCAAAGGATTCTGGGTAACAGAACCTGGTCAGAGCCCCACAAGTCACCCCATCTTGGATTCCCCTAGGTCTCTAGTTTTCACAAATGCACAGGTTTGGTAGGTTTCCCTAGGTGCCAGCTGAGCTAGAGGCCAAAACCTACAGGTAGGCACTTTGCAAAAAACACCTATGTTTTTTGTCAAAAAATGGGATGTGTCCACATTGCGTTTTGGGGCATTTCCTGTCGCGGGCGCTAGGCCTACCCACACAAGTGAGGTATCAATTTTATCGGGAGACTTGGGGGAACGCTGGGTGGAAGGAAATTTGTGGCTCCCCTCAGATTCCAGAACTTTCTGTCACCGAAATGTGAGGAAAATGTGCTTTTTTAGCCAAATTGTGAGGTTTGCAAAGGATTCTGGGTAACAGAACCTGGTCAGAGCCCCACAAGTCACCCCATCTTGGATTCCTCTGGGTCTCTAGTTTTCAAAAATGCACAGGTTTGGTAGGTTTTCCTAGGTGCCGGCTGAGCTAGAGGCCAAAACCGACAGGTAGGCACTCTGCAAAAAACACCTCTGTTTTTTGTCAAAAAATGGGATGTGTCCACGTTGTGTTTTGGCGCATTTCCTGTCAGGGGCGCTAGGCCTACCCACACAAGTGAGGTATCAATTTTATCGGGAGACTTGGGGGAACGCTGGGTGGAAGGAAATTTGTGGCTCCTCTCAGATTCCAGAACTTTCTGTCACCGAAATGTGAGGAAAATGTGTTTTTTTGGACAAATTCTGAGGTTTGCAAAGGATTCTGGGTAACAGAACCTGGTCAGAGTCCCACAAGTCACCCCATCTTGGATTCCCCTAGGTCTCTAGTTTTCAAAAATGCACAGGTTTGGTAGGTTTCCCTAGGTGCCGGCTGAGCTAGAGGCCAAAATCTACAGGTAGGCACTCTGCAAAAAACACCTCTGTTTTCTGTCAAAAAATGGGATGTGTCCACGTTGTGTTTTGGGGCATGTCCTCTCGCGGGCGCTAGGCCCACCCACACAAGTGAGGTATCAATTTTATTGGTAGACTTGGGGGCACGCTGGGTGGAAGGAAATTTGTGGCTCCTCTCAGATTCCAGAACTTTCTGTCACCGAAATGTGAGGAAAATGTGCTTTTTTAGCCAAATTTTGAGGTTTAAAGGATTCTGGGTAACAGAACCTGGTCAGAGCCCCACAAGTCACCCCATCTTGGATTCCCCTAGGTCTCTAGGTTTCAAACATGCACAGGTTTGGTAGGTTTCCCTAGGTGCCGGCTGAGCTAGAGGCCAAAACCTACAGGTAGGCACTTTGCAAAAAAACACCTCTGTTTTTTGTCAAAAAATGGGATGTGTCCACGTTGTGTTTTGGGGCATTTCCTGTCGCGGGCGCTAGGCCTACCCACACAAGTGAGGTATCAATTTTATCGGGAGACTTGGGGAACGCTGGGTGGAAGGAAATTTGTGGCTCCTGTCAGATTCCAGAACTTTCTGTCACCGAAATGTGAGGAAAATGTGCTTTTTTAGCCACATTTTGAGGTTTGTAAAGGTTTCTGGGTAAGAGAACCTGGTCAGAGTCCCACAAGTCACCCCATCTTGGATTCCCCTAGGTCTCTAGTTTTCAAAAATGCACAGGTTTGGTAGGTTTCCCTAGGTGCCGGCTGAGCTAGAGGCCAAAACCTACAGGTAGGCACTTTGGAAAAAAAACCTCTGTTTTTTGTCAAAAAATGGGATGTGTCCACGTTGTGTTTTGGGGCTTTTCCTGTCGCGGGCGCTAGGCCTACCCACACAAGTGAGGTATCAATTTTATCGGGAGACTTGGGGGAACGCTGGGTGGGAGGAAATTTGTGGCTCCTCTCAGATTCCAGAACTTTCTGTCACCGAAATGTGAGGAAAATGTGCCTTTTTAGCCAAATTTTGAGGTTTGCAAAGGATTCTGGGTAACAGAACCTGGTCAGAGCCCCACAACTCACCCCATCTTGGATTCCCCTAGGTCCTTAGTTTTCACAACTGCACAGGTTTGGTAGGTTTCCCTAGGTGCCGGCTGAGCTAGAGGCCAAAATCTACAGGTGGGCACTCTGCAAAAAACACCTCTGTTTTCGGTGAAAAAATGTGATGTGTCCACGTTGTGTTTTGGGGCATTTCCTCTCGCGGACGTTAGGCCCACCCACACAAGTGAGGTATCAATTTTATCGGTAGACTTGGGGGAACGCTGGGTGGAAGGAAATTTGTGGCTCCTCTCAGATTCCAGAACTTTCTGTCACCGAAATGTGAGGAAAATGTGCTTTTTTAGCCACATTTTGAGGTTTGTAAAGGTTTCTGGGTAACAGAACCTGGTCAGAGTCCCACAAGTCACCCCATCTTGGATTCCCCTAGGTCTCTAGTTTTAAAAAATGCACAGGTTTGGTAGGTTTCCCTAGGTGCCGGCTGAGCTAGAGGCCAAAATCTACAGGTAGGCACTCTGCAAATAACACCTGTTTTTTGTCAAAAAATTGGGATGTGTCCACGTTGTGTTTTGGGGCATGTCCTGTCGCGGGCGCTAGGCCTACCCACACAAGTGAGCTATCAATTTTATTGGTAGACTTGGGGGCACGCTGGGTGGAAGGAAATTTGTGGCTCCTCTCAGATTCCAGAACTTTCTGTCACCGAAATTTGAGGAAAATTTGCTTTTTTAGCCAAATTTTGAGGTTTGCAAAGGATTCTGGGTAACAGAACCTGGTAAGAGCCCCACAAGTCACCCAATCTTGAATTCCCCGAAGTCTCTAGGTTTAAAAAATGCACAGGTTTGGTAGGTTTCCCTAGGTGCCGGCTGATCTAGAGGCCAAAACCTACAGGTAGGCACTTTGCAAAAAACACCTCTGTTTTTTGTCAAAAAATGGGATGTGTCCACGTTGTGTTTTGGGGCATTTCCTGTCGCGGGCGCTAGGCCTACCCACACAAGTGAGGTATCAATTTTATCGGGAGACTTGGGGAACGCTGGGTGGAAGGAAATTTGTGGCTCCTGTCAGATTCCAGAACTTTCTGTCACCGAAATGTGAGGAAAATGTGCTTTTTTAGCCACATTTTGAGGTTTGTAAAGGTTTCTGGGTAAGAGAACCTGGTCAGAGTCCCACAAGTCACCCCATCTTGGATTCCCCTAGGTCTCTAGTTTTCAAAAATGCACAGGTTTGGTAGGTTTCCCTAGGTGCCGGCTGAGCTAGAGGCCAAAACCTACAGGTAGGCACTTTGGAAAAAAAACCTCTGTTTTTTGTCAAAAAATGGGATGTGTCCACGTTGTGTTTTGGGGCTTTTCCTGTCGCGGGCGCTAGGCCTACCCACACAAGTGAGGTATCAATTTTATCGGGAGACTTGGGGGAACGCTGGGTGGGAGGAAATTTGTGGCTCCTCTCAGATTCCAGAACTTTCTGTCACCGAAATGTGAGGAAAATGTGCCTTTTTAGCCAAATTTTGAGGTTTGCAAAGGATTCTGGGTAACAGAACCTGGTCAGAGCCCCACAACTCACCCCATCTTGGATTCCCCTAGGTCCTTAGTTTTCACAACTGCACAGGTTTGGTAGGTTTCCCTAGGTGCCGGCTGAGCTAGAGGCCAAAATCTACAGGTGGGCACTCTGCAAAAAACACCTCTGTTTTCGGTGAAAAAATGTGATGTGTCCACGTTGTGTTTTGGGGCATTTCCTTTCGCGGACGTTAGGCCCACCCACACAAGTGAGGTATCAATTTTATCGGTAGACTTGGGGGAACGCTGGGTGGAAGGAAATTTGTGGCTCCTCTCAGATTCCAGAACTTTCTGTCACCGAAATGTGAGGAAAATGTGCTTTTTTAGCCACATTTTGAGGTTTGTAAAGGTTTCTGGGTAACAGAACCTGGTCAGAGTCCCACAAGTCACCCCATCTTGGATTCCCCTAGGTCTCTAGTTTTAAAAAATGCACAGGTTTGGTAGGTTTCCCTAGGTGCCGGCTGAGCTAGAGGCCAAAATCTACAGGTAGGCACTCTGCAAATAACACCTGTTTTTTGTCAAAAAATTGGGATGTGTCCACGTTGTGTTTTGGGGCATGTCCTGTCGCGGGCGCTAGGCCTACCCACACAAGTGAGCTATCAATTTTATTGGTAGACTTGGGGGCACGCTGGGTGGAAGGAAATTTGTGGCTCCTCTCAGATTCCAGAACTTTCTGTCACCGAAATTTGAGGAAAATTTGCTTTTTTAGCCAAATTTTGAGGTTTGCAAAGGATTCTGGGTAACAGAACCTGGTAAGAGCCCCACAAGTCACCCAATCTTGAATTCCCCGAAGTCTCTAGGTTTAAAAAATGCACAGGTTTGGTAGGTTTCCCTAGGTGCCGGCTGATCTAGAGGCCAAAACCTACAGGTAGGCACTTTGCAAAAAACACCTCTGTTTTTTGTCAAAAAATGGGATGTGTCCACGTTGTGTTTTGGGGCATTTCCTGTCGCGGGCGCTAGGCCTACCCACACAAGTGAGGTATCAATTTTATCGGGAGACTTGGGGGAACGCTGGGTGGAAGGAAATTTGTGGCTCCTCTCAGATTCCAGAACTTTCTGTCACCGAAATGTGAGGAAAATGTGCCTTTTTAGCCAAATTTTGAGGTTTGCAAAGGATTCTGGGTAACAGAACCTGGTCAGAGCCCCACAAGTCACCCCATCTTGGATTCCCCTAGGTCTCTAGTTTTCACAACTGCACAGGTTTGGTAGGTTTCCCTAGGTGCCGGCTGAGCTAGAGGCCAAAATCTACAGGTAGGCACTCTGCAAAAAACACCTCTGTTTTCGGTCAAAAAATGTGATGTGTCCACGTTGTGTTTTGGGGCATTTCCTCTCGCGGGCGCTAGGCCCACCCACACAAGTGAGGCATGGATGGAAGGAAATTTGTGGCTCCTCTCAGATTCCAGAACTTTCTGTCACCGAAATGTGAGGAAAATGTGCTTTTTTAGCCAAATTTTGAGGTTTGCAAAGGATTCTGGGTAACAGAACCTGGTCAGAGCCCCACAAGTCACCCCATCTTGGATTCCCCTAGGTCTCTAGTTTTCAAAAATGCACAGGTTTGGTAGGTTTCCCTAGGTGCCGGCTGAGCTAGAGGCCAAAATCTACAGGTAGGCACTCTGCAAAAAACACCTCTGTTTTCTGTCAAAAAATGGGATGTGTCCACGTTGTGTTTTGGGGCATTTCCTCTTGCGGGCGCTAGGCCCACCCACACAAGTGAGGTATCAATTTTATCGGTAGACTTGGGGGCACGCTGGGTGGAAGGAAATTTGTGGCTCCTCTCACATTCCAGAACTTTCTGTCACCGAAATGTGAGGAAAATGTGCTTTTTTAGCCAAATTGTGAGGTTTGCAAAGGATTCTGGGTAACAGAACCTGGTCAGAGCCCCACAAGTCACCTCATCTTGGAGTCCTCTGGGTCTCTAGTTTTCAAAAATGCACAGGTTTGGTAGGTTTCCCTAGGTGCCGGCTGAGCTAGAGGCCAAAACCGACAGGTAGGCACTTTGCAAAAAACACCTCTGTTTTTTGTCAAAAAATGGGATGTGTCCACGTTGTGTTTTGGGGCATTTCCTCTCGCGGGCGCTGGCCTACCTACACAAGTGAGGTATCAATTTTATCGGGAGACTTGGGGGAACGCTGGGTGGAAGGAAATTTGTGGCTCCTCTCAGATTCCAGAACTTTCTGTCACTGAAATGTGAGGAAAATGTGCCTTTTTAGCCAAATTTTGAGGTTTGCAAAGGATTCTGGGTAACAGAACCTGGTCAGAGCCCCACAAGTCACCCCATCTTGGATTCCCCTAGGTCTCTAGTTTTCACAACTGCACAGGTTTGGTAGGTTTCCCTAGGTGCCGGCTGAGCTAGAGGCCAAAATCTACATGTAGGCACTCTGCAAAAAACACCTCTGTTTTCGGTCAAAAAATGTGATGTGTCCACGTTGTGTTTTGGGGCATTTCCTCTCGCGGGCGCTAGGCCCACCCACACAAGTGAGGTATCAATTTTATCGGTAGACTTGGGGGCACCCTGGATGGAAGGAAATTTGTGGCTCCTCTCAGATTCCAGAACTTTCTGTCACCGAAATGTGAGGAAAATGTGCTTTTTTAGCCAAATTTTGAGGTTTGCAAAGGATTCTGGGTAACAGAACCTGGTCAGAGCCCCACAAGTCACCCCATCTTGGATTCCCCTAGGTCTCTAGTTTTCAAAAATGCACAGGTTTGGTAGGTTTCCCTAGGTGCCGGCTGAGCTAGAGGCCAATATCTACAGGTAGGCACTCTGCAAAAAACACCTCTGTTTTCTGTCAAAAAATGGGATGTGTCCACGTTGTGTTTTGGGGCATTTCCTCTTGCGGGCGCTAGGCCCACCCACACAAGTGAGGTATCAATTTTATCGGCAGACTTGGGAGCACGCTGGGTGGAAGGAAATTTGTGGCTCCTCTCAGATTCCAGAACTTTCTGTCACCCAAATGTGAGGAAAATTTGTTTTTTAAAGCCAAAGTTTGAGGTTTGCAAAGGATTATGGGTAACAGAACCTGGTCAGAGCCCCACAAGTCACCCCATCTTGGATTCCCCTAGGTCTCTAGTTTTCACAACTGCACAGGTTTGGTAGGTTTCCCTAGGTGCCGGCTGAGCTAGAGGCCAAAATCTACAGGTAGGCACTCTGCAAAAAACACCTCTGTTTTCTGTCAAAAAATGGGATGTGTCCATGTTGTGTTTTGGGGCATTTCCTCTCGCGGGCGCTAGGCCCACCCACACAAGTGAGGTATCAATTTTATCGGTAGACTTGGGGGAACGCTGGGTGGAAGGAAATTTGTGGCTCCTCTCAGATTCCAGAACTTTCTGTCACCGAAATGTGAGGAAAATGTGCCTTTTTAGCCAAATTTTGAGGTTTGCAAAGGATTCTGGGTAACAGAACCTGGTCAGAGCCCCACAAGTCACCCCATCTTGGATTCCCCTAGGTCTCTAGTTTTCACAACTGCACAGGTTTGGTAGGTTTCCCTAGGTGCCGGCTGAGCTAGAGGCCAAAATCTACATGTAGGCACTCTGCAAAAAACACCTCTGTTTTCGGTCAAAAAATGTGATGTGTCCACGTTGTGTTTTGGGGCATTTCCTCTCGCGGGCGCTAGGCCCACCCACACAAGTGAGGTATCAATTTTATCGGTAGACTTGGGGGCACCCTGGATGGAAGGAAATTTGTGGCTCCTCTCAGATTCCAGAACTTTCTGTCACCGAAATGTGAGGAAAATGTGCTTTTTTAGCCAAATTTTGAGGTTTGCAAAGGATTCTGGGTAACAGAACCTGGTCAGAGCCCCACAAGTCACCCCATCTTGGATTCCCCTAGGTCTCTAGTTTTCAAAAATGCACAGGTTTGGTAGGTTTCCCTAGGTGCCGGCTGAGCTAGAGGCCAATATCTACAGGTAGGCACTCTGCAAAAAACACCTCTGTTTTTTGTCAAAAAATGGGATGTGTCCACATTGCGTTTTGGGGCATTTCCTGTCGCGGGCGCTAGGCCTACCCACACAAGTGAGGTATCAATTTTATCGGGAGACTTGGGGGAACGCTGGGTGGAAGGAAATTTGTGGCTCCTCTCAGATTCCAGAACTTTCTGTTACCGAAATGTGAGGAAAATGTGCTTTTTTTTAGCCAAATTTTGAGGTTTGCAAAGGATTCTGGGTAACAGAACCTGGTCAGATCCCCACAAGTCACCCCATCTTGGATTCCCCTAGGTCTCTAGTTTTCACAAATGCACAGGTTTGGTAGGTTTCCCTAGGTGCCAGCTGAGCTAGAGGCCAAAACCTACAGGTAGGCACTTTGCAAAAAACACCTATGTTTTTTGTCAAAAAATGGGATGTGTCCACATTGCGTTTTGGGGCATTTCCTGTCGCGGGCGCTAGGCCTACCCACACAAGTGAGGTATCAATTTTATCGGGAGACTTGGGGGAACGCTGGGTGGAAGGAAATTTGTGGCTCCCCTCAGATTCCAGAACTTTCTGTCACCGAAATGTGAGGAAAATGTGCTTTTTTAGCCAAATTGTGAGGTTTGCAAAGGATTCTGGGTAACAGAACCTGGTCAGAGCCCCACAAGTCACCCCATCTTGGATTCCTCTGGGTCTCTAGTTTTCAAAAATGCACAGGTTTGGTAGGTTTTCCTAGGTGCCGGCTGAGCTAGAGGCCAAAACCGACAGGTAGGCACTCTGCAAAAAACACCTCTGTTTTTTGTCAAAAAATGGGATGTGTCCACGTTGTGTTTTGGCGCATTTCCTGTCAGGGGCGCTAGGCCTACCCACACAAGTGAGGTATCAATTTTATCGGGAGACTTGGGGGAACGCTGGGTGGAAGGAAATTTGTGGCTCCTCTCAGATTCCAGAACTTTCTGTCACCGAAATGTGAGGAAAATGTGTTTTTTTGGACAAATTCTGAGGTTTGCAAAGGATTCTGGGTAACAGAACCTGGTCAGAGTCCCACAAGTCACCCCATCTTGGATTCCCCTAGGTCTCTAGTTTTCAAAAATGCACAGGTTTGGTAGGTTTCCCTAGGTGCCGGCTGAGCTAGAGGCCAAAATCTACAGGTAGGCACTCTGCAAAAAACACCTCTGTTTTCTGTCAAAAAATGGGATGTGTCCACGTTGTGTTTTGGGGCATGTCCTCTCGCGGGCGCTAGGCCCACCCACACAAGTGAGGTATCAATTTTATTGGTAGACTTGGGGGCACGCTGGGTGGAAGGAAATTTGTGGCTCCTCTCAGATTCCAGAACTTTCTGTCACCGAAATGTGAGGAAAATGTGCTTTTTTAGCCAAATTTTGAGGTTTAAAGGATTCTGGGTAACAGAACCTGGTCAGAGCCCCACAAGTCACCCCATCTTGGATTCCCCTAGGTCTCTAGGTTTCAAACATGCACAGGTTTGGTAGGTTTCCCTAGGTGCCGGCTGAGCTAGAGGCCAAAACCTACAGGTAGGCACTTTGCAAAAAAACACCTCTGTTTTTTGTCAAAAAATGGGATGTGTCCACGTTGTGTTTTGGGGCATTTCCTGTCGCGGGCGCTAGGCCTACCCACACAAGTGAGGTATCAATTTTATCGGGAGACTTGGGGAACGCTGGGTGGAAGGAAATTTGTGGCTCCTGTCAGATTCCAGAACTTTCTGTCACCGAAATGTGAGGAAAATGTGCTTTTTTAGCCACATTTTGAGGTTTGTAAAGGTTTCTGGGTAAGAGAACCTGGTCAGAGTCCCACAAGTCACCCCATCTTGGATTCCCCTAGGTCTCTAGTTTTCAAAAATGCACAGGTTTGGTAGGTTTCCCTAGGTGCCGGCTGAGCTAGAGGCCAAAACCTACAGGTAGGCACTTTGGAAAAAAAACCTCTGTTTTTTGTCAAAAAATGGGATGTGTCCACGTTGTGTTTTGGGGCTTTTCCTGTTGCGGGCGCTAGGCCTACCCACACAAGTGAGGTATCAATTTTATCGGGAGACTTGGGGGAACGCTGGGTGGAAGGAAATTTGTGGCTCCTCTCAGATTCCAGAACTTTCTGTCACCGAAATGTGAGGAAAATGTGCCTTTTTAGCCAAATTTTGAGGTTTGCAAAGGATTCTGGGTAACAGAACCTGGTCAGAGCCCCACAACTCACCCCATCTTGGATTCCCCTAGGTCCTTAGTTTTCACAACTGCACAGGTTTGGTAGGTTTCCCTAGGTGCCGGCTGAGCTAGAGGCCAAAATCTACAGGTGGGCACTCTGCAAAAAACACCTCTGTTTTCGGTGAAAAAATGTGATGTGTCCACGTTGTGTTTTGGGGCATTTCCTCTCGCGGGCGTTAGGCCCACCCACACAAGTGAGGTATCAATTTTATCGGTAGACTTGGGGGAACGCTGGGTGGAAGGAAATTTGTGGCTCCTCTCAGATTCCAGAACTTTCTGTCACCGAAATGTGAGGAAAATGTGCTTTTTTAGCCACATTTTGAGGTTTGTAAAGGTTTCTGGGTAACAGAACCTGGTCAGAGTCCCACAAGTCACCCCATCTTGGATTCCCCTAGGTCTCTAGTTTTAAAAAATGCACAGGTTTGGTAGGTTTCCCTAGGTGCCGGCTGAGCTAGAGGACAAAACCTACACGTAGGCACTTTCCAAAAAACACCTCTGTTTTTTGTCAAAAAATGGGATGTGTCCACGTTGTGTTTTGGGGCATTTCCTCTTGCGGGTGCTAGGCCCACCCACACAAGTGAGGTATCAATTTTATCGGTAGACTTGGGGGCACCCTGGATGGAAGGAAATTTGTGGCTCCTCTCAGATTCCAGAACTTTCTGTCACCGAAATGTGAGGAAAATGTGTTTTTTTGGCCCAATTCTGAGGTTTGCAAAGGATTCTGGGTAACAGAACCTGGTCAGAGTCCCACAAGTCACCCCATCTTGGATTCCCCTAGGTCTCTAGTTTTCAAAAATGCACAGGTTTGGTAGGTTTCCCTAGGTGCCGGCTGAGCTAGAGGCCAAAACCTACAGGTAGGCACTTTGCAAAAAACACCTCTGTTTTTTGTCAAAAAATGGGATGTGTCCACATTGCGTTTTGGGGCATTTCCTGTCGCGGGCGCTAGGCCTACCCACACAAGTGAGGTATCAATTTTATCGGGAGACTTGGGGGAACGCTGGGTGGAAGGAAATTTGTGGCTCCTCTCAGATTCCAGAACTTTCTGTTACCGAAATGTGAGGAAAATGTGCTTTTTTTTAGCCAAATTTTGAGGTTTGCAAAGGATTCTGGGTAACAGAACCTGGTCAGAGCCCCACAAGTCACCCCATCTTGGATTCCCCTAGGTCTCTAGTTTTCACAAATGCACAGGTTTGGTAGGTTTCCCTAGGTGCCAGCTGAGCTAGAGGCCAAAACCTACAGGTAGGCACTTTGCAAAAAACACCTATGTTTTTTGTCAAAAAATGGGATGTGTCCACATTGCGTTTTGGGGCATTTCCTGTCGCGGGCGCTAGGCCTACCCACACAAGTGAGGTATCAATTTTATCGGGAGACTTGGGGGAACGCTGGGTGGAAGGAAATTTGTGGCTCCCCTCAGATTCCAGAACTTTCTGTCACCGAAATGTGAGGAAAATGTGCTTTTTTAGCCAAATTGTGAGGTTTGCAAAGGATTCTGGGTAACAGAACCTGGTCAGAGCCCCACAAGTCACCCCATCTTGGATTCCTCTGGGTCTCTAGTTTTCAAAAATGCACAGGTTTGGTAGGTTTTCCTAGGTGCCGGCTGAGCTAGAGGCCAAAACCGACAGGTAGGCACTCTGCAAAAAACACCTCTGTTTTTTGTCAAAAAATGGGATGTGTCCACGTTGTGTTTTGGCGCATTTCCTGTCAGGGGCGCTAGGCCTACCCACACAAGTGAGGTATCAATTTTATCGGGAGACTTGGGGGAACGCTGGGTGGAAGGAAATTTGTGGCTCCTCTCAGATTCCAGAACTTTCTGTCACCGAAATGTGAGGAAAATGTGTTTTTTTGGACAAATTCTGAGGTTTGCAAAGGATTCTGGGTAACAGAACCTGGTCAGAGTCCCACAAGTCACCCCATCTTGGATTCCCCTAGGTCTCTAGTTTTCAAAAATGCACAGGTTTGGTAGGTTTCCCTAGGTGCCGGCTGAGCTAGAGGCCAAAATCTACAGGTAGGCACTCTGCAAAAAACACCTCTGTTTTCTGTCAAAAAATGGGATGTGTCCACGTTGTGTTTTGGGGCATGTCCTCTCGCGGGCGCTAGGCCCACCCACACAAGTGAGGTATCAATTTTATTGGTAGACTTGGGGGCACGCTGGGTGGAAGGAAATTTGTGGCTCCTCTCAGATTCCAGAACTTTCTGTCACCGAAATGTGAGGAAAATGTGCTTTTTTAGCCAAATTTTGAGGTTTAAAGGATTCTGGGTAACAGAACCTGGTCAGAGCCCCACAAGTCACCCCATCTTGGATTCCCCTAGGTCTCTAGGTTTCAAACATGCACAGGTTTGGTAGGTTTCCCTAGGTGCCGGCTGAGCTAGAGGCCAAAACCTACAGGTAGGCACTTTGCAAAAAAACACCTCTGTTTTTTGTCAAAAAATGGGATAAGTCCACGTTGTGTTTTGGGGCATTTCCTGTCGCGGGCGCTAGGCCTACCCACACAAGTGAGGTATCAATTTTATCGGGAGACTTGGGGAACGCTGGGTGGAAGGAAATTTGTGGCTCCTGTCAGATTCCAGAACTTTCTGTCACCGAAATGTGAGGAAAATGTGCTTTTTTAGCCACATTTTGAGGTTTGTAAAGGTTTCTGGGTAAGAGAACCTGGTCAGAGTCCCACAAGTCACCCCATCTTGGATTCCCCTAGGTCTCTAGTTTTCAAAAATGCACAGGTTTGGTAGGTTTCCCTAGGTGCCGGCTGAGCTAGAGGCCAAAACCTACAGGTAGGCACTTTGGAAAAAAAACCTCTGTTTTTTGTCAAAAAATGGGATGTGTCCACGTTGTGTTTTGGGGCTTTTCCTGTCGCGGGCGCTAGGCCTACCCACACAAGTGAGGTATCAATTTTATCGGGAGACTTGGGGGAACGCTGGGTGGGAGGAAATTTGTGGCTCCTCTCAGATTCCAGAACTTTCTGTCACCGAAATGTGAGGAAAATGTGCCTTTTTAGCCAAATTTTGAGGTTTGCAAAGGATTCTGGGTAACAGAACCTGGTCAGAGCCCCACAACTCACCCCATCTTGGATTCCCCTAGGTCCTTAGTTTTCACAACTGCACAGGTTTGGTAGGTTTCCCTAGGTGCCGGCTGAGCTAGAGGCCAAAATCTACAGGTGGGCACTCTGCAAAAAACACCTCTGTTTTCGGTGAAAAAATGTGATGTGTCCACGTTGTGTTTTGGGGCATTTCCTCTCGCGGGCGTTAGGCCCACCCACACAAGTGAGGTATCAATTTTATCGGTAGACTTGGGGGAACGCTGGGTGGAAGGAAATTTGTGGCTCCTCTCAGATTCCAGAACTTTCTGTCACCGAAATGTGAGGAAAATGTGCTTTTTTAGCCAAATTTTGAGGTTTGCAAAGGATTCTGGGTAACAGAACCTGGTCAGAGCCCCACAAGTCACCCCATCTTGGATTCCCCTAGGTCTCTAGTTTTCAAAAATGCACAGGTTTGGTAGGTTTCCCTAGGTGCCGGCTGAGCTAGAGGCCAAAATCTACAGGTAGGCACTCTGCAAAAAACACCTCTGTTTTCTGTCAAAAAATGGGATGTGTCCACGTTGTGTTTTGGGGCATTTCCTCTTGCGGGCGCTAGGCCCACCCACACAAGTGAGGTATCAATTTTATCGGTAGACTTGGGGGCACGCTGGGTGGAAGGAAATTTGTGGCTCCTCTCACATTCCAGAACTTTCTGTCACCCAAATGTGAGGAAAATTTGTTTTTTAAAGCCAAAGTTTGAGGTTTGCAAAGGATTCTGGGTAACAGAACCTGGTCAGAGCCCCACAAGTCACCCCATCTTGGATTCCCCTAGGTCTCTAGGTTTCAAAAATGCACAGGTTTGGTAGGTTTCCCTAGGTTCCGGCTGAGCTAGAGGCCAAAATCTACAGGTAGGCACTCTGCAAAAAACACCTCTGTTTTTTGTCAAAAAATTGGGATGTGTCCACGGTGTGTTTTGGGGCATGTCCTGTCGCGGGCGCTAGGCCTACCCACACAAGTGAGCTATCAATTTTATTGGTAGACTTGGGGGCACCCTGGATGGAAGGAAATTTGTGGCTCCTCTCAGATTCCAGAACTTTCTGTTACCGAAATGTGAGGAAAATGTGCTTTTTTTAGCCAAATTTTGAGGTTTGCAAAGGATTCTGGGTAACAGAACCTGGTCAGAGCCCCACAAGTCACCCCATCTTGGATTCCCCTAGGTCTCTAGTTTTCACAAATGCACAGGTTTGGTAGGTTTCCCTAGGTGCCGGCTGAGCTAGAGGCCAAAACCTACAGGTAGGCACTTTGCAAAAAACACCTCTGTTTTTTGTAAAAAAATTGGGATGTGTCCACGTCGTGTTTTGGGGCATTTCCTGTCGCGGGCGCTAGGCCTACCCACACAAGTGAGCTATCAATTATATCGGGAGACTTGGGGGAACGCTGGGTGGAAGGAAATTTGTGGCTCCTCTCAGATTCCAGAACTTTCTGTCACCGAAATGTGAGGAAAATTTGTTTTTTAAAGCCAAAGTTTGAGGTTTGCAAAGGATTATGGGTAACAGAACCTGGTCAGAGCCCCACAAGTCACCCCATCTTGGATTCCCCTAGGTCTCTAGGTTTCAAAAATGCACAGGTTTGGTAGGTTTCCCTAGGTTCCGGCTGAGCTAGAGGCCAAAACCTACAGGTAGGCACTTTGCAAAAAAACACCTCTGTTTTTTGTCAAAAAATGGGATGTGTCCACGTTGTGTTTTGTGGCATTTCCCGTCGCGGGCGCTAGGCCTACCCACACAAGTGAGGTATCAATTTTATCGGGACACTTGGGGGAACGCTGGGTGGAAGGAAATTTGTGGCTCCTCTCAGATTCCAGAACTTTCTGTCACCGAAATGTGAGGAAAATGTGCCTTTTTAGCCAAATTTTGAGGTTTGCAAAGGATTCTGGGTAACAGAACCTGGTCAGAGCCCCACAAGTCACCCCATCTTGGATTCCCCTAGGTCTCTAGTTTTCACAACTGCACAGGTTTGGTAGGTTTCCCTAGGTGCCGGCTGAGCTAGAGGCCAAAATCTACAGGTAGGCACTCTGCAAAAAACACCTCTGTTTTCGGTCAAAAAATGTGATGTGTCCACGTTGTGTTTTGGGGCATTTCCTCTCGCGGGCGCTAGGCCCACCCACACAAGTGAGGCATGGATGGAAGGAAATTTGTGGCTCCTCTCAGATTCCAGAACTTTCTGTCACCGAAATGTGAGGAAAATGTGCTTTTTTAGCCAAATGTTGAGGTTTGCAAAGGATTCTGGGTAACAGAACCTGGTCAGAGCCCCACAAGTCACCCCATCTTGGATTCCCCTAGGTCTCTAGTTTTCAAAAATGCACAGGTTTGGTAGGTTTCCCTAGGTGCCGGCTGAGCTAGAGGCCAAAATCTACAGGTAGGCACTCTGCAAAAAACACCTCTGTTTTCTGTCAAAAAATGGGATGTGTCCACGTTGTGTTTTGGGGCATTTCCTCTTGCGGGCGCTAGGCCCACCCACACAAGTGAGGTATCAATTTTATCGGTAGACTTGGGGGCACGCTGGGTGGAAGGAAATTTGTGGCTCCTCTCACATTCCAGAACTTTCTGTCACCCAAATGTGAGGAAAATTTGTTTTTTAAAGCCAAAGTTTGAGGTTTGCAAAGGATTCTGGGTAACAGAACCTGGTCAGAGCCCCACAAGTCACCCCATCTTGGATTCCCCTAGGTCTCTAGGTTTCAAAAATGCACAGGTTTGGTAGGTTTCCCTAGGTTCCGGCTGAGCTAGAGGCCAAAATCTACAGGTAGGCACTCTGCAAAAAACACCTCTGTTTTTTGTCAAAAAATTGGGATGTGTCCACGGTGTGTTTTGGGGCATGTCCTGTCGCGGGCGCTAGGCCTACCCACACAAGTGAGCTATCAATTTTATTGGTAGACTTGGGGGCACCCTGGATGGAAGGAAATTTGTGGCTCCTCTCAGATTCCAGAACTTTCTGTTACCGAAATGTGAGGAAAATGTGCTTTTTTTAGCCAAATTTTGAGGTTTGCAAAGGATTCTGGGTAACAGAACCTGGTCAGAGCCCCACAAGTCACCCCATCTTGGATTCCCCTAGGTCTCTAGTTTTCACAAATGCACAGGTTTGGTAGGTTTCCCTAGGTGCCGGCTGAGCTAGAGGCCAAAACCTACAGGTAGGCACTTTGCAAAAAACACCTCTGTTTTTTGTAAAAAAATTGGGATGTGTCCACGTCGTGTTTTGGGGCATTTCCTGTCGCGGGCGCTAGGCCTACCCACACAAGTGAGCTATCAATTATATCGGGAGACTTGGGGGAACGCTGGGTGGAAGGAAATTTGTGGCTCCTCTCAGATTCCAGAACTTTCTGTCACCGAAATGTGAGGAAAATTTGTTTTTTAAAGCCAAAGTTTGAGGTTTGCAAAGGATTATGGGTAACAGAACCTGGTCAGAGCCCCACAAGTCACCCCATCTTGGATTCCCCTAGGTCTCTAGGTTTCAAAAATGCACAGGTTTGGTAGGTTTCCCTAGGTTCCGGCTGAGCTAGAGGCCAAAACCTACAGGTAGGCACTTTGCAAAAAAACACCTCTGTTTTTTGTCAAAAAATGGGATGTGTCCACGTTGTGTTTTGTGGCATTTCCCGTCGCGGGCGCTAGGCCTACCCACACAAGTGAGGTATCAATTTTATCGGGACACTTGGGGGAACGCTGGGTGGAAGGAAATTTGTGGCTCCTCTCAGATTCCAGAACTTTCTGTCACCGAAATGTGAGGAAAATGTGCCTTTTTAGCCAAATTTTGAGGTTTGCAAAGGATTCTGGGTAACAGAACCTGGTCAGAGCCCCACAAGTCACCCCATCTTGGATTCCCCTAGGTCTCTAGTTTTCACAACTGCACAGGTTTGGTAGGTTTCCCTAGGTGCCGGCTGAGCTAGAGGCCAAAATCTACAGGTAGGCACTCTGCAAAAAACACCTCTGTTTTCGGTCAAAAAATGTGATGTGTCCACGTTGTGTTTTGGGGCATTTCCTCTCGCGGGCGCTAGGCCCACCCACACAAGTGAGGCATGGATGGAAGGAAATTTGTGGCTCCTCTCAGATTCCAGAACTTTCTGTCACCGAAATGTGAGGAAAATGTGCTTTTTTAGCCAAATGTTGAGGTTTGCAAAGGATTCTGGGTAACAGAACCTGGTCAGAGCCCCACAAGTCACCCCATCTTGGATTCCCCTAGGTCTCTAGTTTTCAAAAATGCACAGGTTTGGTAGGTTTCCCTAGGTGCCGGCTGAGCTAGAGGCCAAAATCTACAGGTAGGCACTCTGCAAAAAACACCTCTGTTTTCTGTCAAAAAATGGGATGTGTCCACGTTGTGTTTTGGGGCATTTCCTCTTGCGGGCGCTAGGCCCACCCACACAAGTGAGGTATCAATTTTATCGGTAGACTTGGGGGCACGCTGGGTGGAAGGAAATTTGTGGCTCCTCTCACATTCCAGAACTTTCTGTCACCCAAATGTGAGGAAAATTTGTTTTTTAAAGCCAAAGTTTGAGGTTTGCAAAGGATTCTGGGTAACAGAACCTGGTCAGAGCCCCACAAGTCACCCCATCTTGGATTCCCCTAGGTCTCTAGGTTTCAAAAATGCACAGGTTTGGTAGGTTTCCCTAGGTTCCGGCTGAGCTAGAGGCCAAAATCTACAGGTAGGCACTCTGCAAAAAACACCTCTGTTTTTTGTCAAAAAATTGGGATGTGTCCACGGTGTGTTTTGGGGCATGTCCTGTCGCGGGCGCTAGGCCTACCCACACAAGTGAGCTATCAATTTTATTGGTAGACTTGGGGGCACCCTGGATGGAAGGAAATTTGTGGCTCCTCTCAGATTCCAGAACTTTCTGTTACCGAAATGTGAGGAAAATGTGCTTTTTTTAGCCAAATTTTGAGGTTTGCAAAGGATTCTGGGTAACAGAACCTGGTCAGAGCCCCACAAGTCACCCCATCTTGGATTCCCCTAGGTCTCTAGTTTTCACAAATGCACAGGTTTGGTAGGTTTCCCTAGGTGCCGGCTGAGCTAGAGGCCAAAACCTACAGGTAGGCACTTTGCAAAAAACACCTCTGTTTTTTGTAAAAAAATTGGGATGTGTCCACGTCGTGTTTTGGGGCATTTCCTGTCGCGGGCGCTAGGCCTACCCACACAAGTGAGCTATCAATTATATCGGGAGACTTGGGGGAACGCTGGGTGGAAGGAAATTTGTGGCTCCTCTCAGATTCCAGAACTTTCTGTCACCGAAATGTGAGGAAAATTTGTTTTTTAAAGCCAAAGTTTGAGGTTTGCAAAGGATTATGGGTAACAGAACCTGGTCAGAGCCCCACAAGTCACCCCATCTTGGATTCCCCTAGGTCTCTAGGTTTCAAAAATGCACAGGTTTGGTAGGTTTCCCTAGGTTCCGGCTGAGCTAGAGGCCAAAACCTACAGGTAGGCACTTTGCAAAAAAACACCTCTGTTTTTTGTCAAAAAATGGGATGTGTCCACGTTGTGTTTTGTGGCATTTCCCGTCGCGGGCGCTAGGCCTACCCACACAAGTGAGGTATCAATTTTATCGGGACACTTGGGGGAACGCTGGGTGGAAGGAAATTTGTGGCTCCTCTCAGATTCCAGAACTTTCTGTCACCGAAATGTGTGGAAAATGTGCCTTTTTAGCCAAATTTTGAGGTTTGCAAAGGATTCTGGGTAACAGAACCTGGTCAGAGCCCCACAAGTCACCCCATCTTGGATTCCCCTAGGTCTCTAGTTTTCACAACTGCACAGGTTTGGTAGGTTTCCCTAGGTGCCGGCTGAGCTAGAGGCCAAAATCTACGGGTAGGCACTCTGCAAAAAACACCTCTGTTTTTTGTCAAAAAATGGGATGTGTCCACGTTGTGTTTTGGGGCATTTCCTGTCGCGGGCGCTAGGCCTACCCACACAAGTGAGGTATCAATTTTATCGGGAGACTTGGGGGAACGCTGGGTGGACGGAAATTTGTGGCTCCTCTCAGATTCCAGAACTTTCTGTCACCGAAATGTGAGGAAAATGTGCCTTTTTAGCCAAATTTTGAGGTTTGCAAAGGATTCTGGGTAACAGAACCTGGTCAGAGCCCCACAAGTCACCCCATCTTGGATTCCCCTAGGTCTCTAGTTTTCACAACTGCACAGGTTTGGTAGGTTTCCCTAGGTGCCGGCTGAGCTAGAGGCCAAAATCTACAGGTAGGCACTCTGCAAAAAACACCTCTGTTTTCGGTCAAAAAATGTGATGTATCCACGTTGTGTTTTGGGGCATTTCCTCTTGCGGGCGCTAGGCCCACCCACACAAGTGAGGCATCAATTTTATCGGTAGACTTGGGGGCACCCTGGATGGAAGGAAATTTGTGGCTCCTCTCAGATTCCAGAACTTTCTGTCACCGAAATGTGAGGAAAATGTGCTTTTTTAGCCAAATGTTGAGGTTTGCAAAGGATTCTGGGTAACAGAACCTGGTCAGAGCCCCACAAGTCACCCCATCTTGGATTCCCCTAGGTCTCTAGTTTTCAAAAATGCACAGGTTTGGTAGGTTTCCCTAGGTGCCGGCTGAGCTAGAGGCCAATATCTACAGGTAGGCACTCTGCAAAAAACACCTCTGTTTTCTGTCAAAAAATGGGATGTGTCCACGTTGTGTTTTGGGGCATTTCCTCTTGCGGGCGCTAGGCCCACCCACACAAGTGAGGTATCAATTTTATCGGTAGACTTGGGAGCACGCTGGGTGGAAGGAAATTTGTGGCTCCTCTCAGATTCTAGAACTTTCTGTCACCCAAATGTGAGGAAAATTTGTTTTTTAAAGCCAAAGTTTGAGGTTTGCAAAGGATTATGGGTAACAGAACCTGGTCAGAGCCCCACAAGTCACCCCATCTTGGATTCCCCTAGGTCTCTAGTTTTCACAAATGCACAGGTTTGGTAGGTTTCCCTAGGTGCCGGCTGAGCTAGAGGCCAAAACCTACAGGTAGGCACTTTGCAAAAAACACCTCTGTTTTTTGCCAAAAAATGGGATGTGTCCACATTGCGTTTTGGGGCATTTCCTGTCGCGGGCGCTAGGCCTACCCACACAAGTGAGGTATCAATTTTATCGGGAGACTTGGGGGAACGCTGGGTGGAAGGAAATTTGTGGCTCCTCTCAGATTCCAGAACTTTCTGTCACCGAAATGTGAGGAAAATGTGCTTTTTTAGCCAAATTGTGAGGTTTGCAAAGGATTCTGGGTAACAGAACCTGGTCAGAGCCCCACAAGTCACCCCATCTTGGATTCCTCTGGGTCTCTAGTTTTCAAAAATGCACAGGTTTGGTAGGTTTTCCTAGGTGCCGGCTGAGCTAGAGGCCAAAACCGACAGGTAGGCACTTTGCAAAAAACACCTCTGTTTTTTGTCAAAAAATGGTATGTGTCCACGTTGTGTTTTGGCGCATTTCCTGTCAGGGGCGCTAGGCCTACCCACACAAGTGAGGTATCAATTTTATCGGTAGACTTGGGGGAACGCTGGGTGGAAGGAAATTTGTGGCTCCTCTCAGATTCCAGAACTTTCTGTCACCGAAATGTGAGGAAAATGTGTTTTTTTGGCCCAATTCTGAGGTTTGCAAAGGATTCTGGGTAACAGAACCTGGTCAGAGTCCCACAAGTCACCCCATCTTGGATTCCCCTAGGTCTCTAGTTTTCAAAAATGCACAGGTTTGGTAGGTTTCCCTAGGTTCCGGCTGAGCTAGAGGCCAAAACCTACAGGTAGGCACTTTGCAAAAAACACCTCTGTTTTCGATCAAAAATGTGATGTGTCCACGTTGTGTTTTGGGGCATTTCCTCTTGCGGGCGCTAGGCCCACCCACACAAGTGAGGCATCAATTTTATCGGTAGACCTGGGGGCACCCTGGATGGATGGAAATTTGTGGCTCCTCTCAGATTCCAGAACTTTCTGTCACCGAAATGTGAGGAAAATGTGCTTTTTTAGCCAAATTTTGAGGTTTGCAAAGGATTCTGGGTAACAGAACCTGGTCAGAGCCCCACAAGTCACCCCATCTTGGATTCCCCTAGGTCTCTAGTTTTCAAAAATGCACAGGTTTGGTAGGTTTCCCTAGGTGCCGGCTGAGCTAGAGGCCAAAATCTACAGGTAGGCACTCTGCAAAAAACACCTCTGTTTTCTGTCAAAAAATGGGATGTGTCCACGTTGTGTTTTGGGGCATTTTCACTTGCGGGCGCTAGGCCCACCACCACAAGTGAGGTATCAATTTTATCTGTAGACTTGGGGGCACGCTGGGTGGAAGGAAATCTGTGGCTCCTCTCAGATTCCAGAACTTTCCGTCACCCAAATGTGAGGAAAATGTGTTTTTTAAAGCCAAAGTTTGAGGTTTGCAAAGGATTATGGGTAACAGAACCTGGTCAGAGCCCCACAAGTCACCCCATCCTGGATTCCCCTAGGTCTCTAGGTTTCAAAAATGCACAGGTTTGGTAGGTTTCCCTAGGTGCTGGCTGAGCTAGAGGCCAAAACCTACAGGTAGGCACTTTGCAAAAAACACCTCTGTTTTTTGTCAAAAAAATGGGATGTGTCCACATTGCGTTTTGGGGCATTTCCTGTCGCGGGCGCTAGGCCTACCCACACAAGTGAGGTATCAATTTTATCGGGAGACTTGGGGGAACGCTGGGTGGAAGGAAATTTGTGGCTCCTCTCAGATTCCAGAACTTTCTGTCACCCAAATGTGAGGAAAATTTGTTTTTTAAAGCCAAAGTTTGAGGTTTGCAAAGGATTATGGGTAACAGAACCTGGTCAGAGCCCCACAAGTCACCCCATCTTGGATTCCCCTAGGTCTCTAGGTTTCAAAAATGCACAGGTTTGGTAGGTTTCCCTAGGTTCCGGCTGAGCTAGAGGCCAAAACCTACAGGTAGGCACTTTGCAAAAAACACCTCTGTTTTTTGTAAAAAAATTGGGATGTGTCCACGTCGTGTTTTGGGGCATGTCCTGTCGCGGGCGCTAGGCCTACCCACACAAGTGAGCTATCAATTTTATTGGTAGACTTGGGGGCACGCTGGGTGGAAGGAAATTTGTGGCTCCTCTCAGATTCCAGAACTTTCTGTCACCCAAATGTGAGGAAAATTTGTTTTTTAAAGCCAAAGTTTGAGGTTTGCAAAGGATTATGGGTAACAGAACCTGGTCAGAGCCCCACAAGTCACCCCATCTTGGATTCCCCTAGGTCTCTAGTTTTCAAAAATGCACAGGTTTGGTAGGTTTCCCTAGGTTTCGGCTGAGCTAGAGGCCAAAACCTACAGGTAGGCACTTTGCAAAAAAACACCTCTGTTTTCAGTCAAAAAATGGGATGTGTCCACGTTGTGTTTTGGGGTATTTCCTGTCGCGGGCGCTAGGCCCACCCACACAAGTGAGGTATCAATTTTATCGGGAGACTTGGGGGAACGCTGGGTGGAAGGAAATTTGTGGCTCCTCTAAGATTCCAGAACTTTCTGTCACCGAAATGTGAGGAAAATGTGCTTTTTTTTAGCCAAATTTTGAGGTTTGCAAAGTATTCTGGGTAACAGAACCTGGTCAGAGCCCCACAAGTCACCCCATCTTGGATTCCCCTAGGTCTCTAGTTTTCACAAATGCACAGGTTTGGTAGGTTTCCCTAGGTGCCGGCTGAGCTAGAGGCCAAAACCTACAGGTAGGCACTTTGCAAAAAACACCTCTGTTTTTTGTCAAAAAATGGGATGTGTCCACATTGCGTTTTGGGGCATTTCCTGTCGCGGGCGCTAGGCCTACCCACACAAGTGAGGTATCAATTTTATCGGGTGACTTGGGGGAACGCTGGGTGGAAGGAAATTTGTGGCTCCTCTCAGATTCCAGAACTTTCTGTCACCGAAATGTGAGGAAAATCTGCGTTTTTAGCCAAATTGTGAGGTTTGCAAAGGATTCTGGGTAACAGAACCTGGTCAGAGCCCCACAAGTCACCCCATCTTGGATTCCTCTGGGTCTCTAGTTTTCAAAAATGCACAGGTTTGGTAGGTTTTCCTAGGTGCCGGCTGAGCTAGAGGCCAAAACCGACAGGTAGGCACTTTGCAAAAAACACCTCTGTTTTTTGTCAAAAAATGGGATGTGTCCACGTTGTGTTTTGGCGCATTTCCTGTCAGGGGCGCTAGGCCTACCCACACAAGTGAGGTATCAATTTTATCGGTAGACTTGGGGGAACGCTGGGTGGAAGGAAATTTGTGGCTCCTCTCAGATTCCAGAACTTTCTGTCACCGAAATGTGAGGAAAATTTGTTTTTTTGGCCCAATTCTGAGGTTTGCAAAGGATTCTGGGTAACAGAACCTGGTCAGAGTCCCACAAGTCACCCCATCTTGGATTCCCCTAGGTCTCTAGTTTTCAAAAATGCACAGGTTTGGTAGGTTTCCCTAGGTTCCGGCTGAGCTAGAGGCCAAAACCTACAGGTAGGCACTTTGCAAAAAACACCTCTGTTTTCGATCAAAAAATGGGATGTGTCCACGTTGTGTTTTGGGGCATTTCCTCTTGCGGGCGCTAGGCCCACCCACACAAGTGAGGTATCAATTTTATCGGTAGACTTGGGGGCACGCTGGGTGGAAGGAAATTTGTGGCTCCTCTCAGATTCCAGAACTTTCTGTCACCCAAATGTGAGGAAAATTTGTTTTTTAAAGCCAAAGTTTGAGGTTTGCAAAGGATTATGGGTAACAGAACCTGGTCAGAGCCCCACAAGTCACCCCATCTTGGATTCCCCTAGGTCTCTAGGTTTAAAAAATGCACAGGTTTGATAGGTTTCCCTAGGTTCTGGCTGAGCTAGAGGCCAAAACCTACAGGTAGGCACTTTGCAAAAAAACACCTCTGTTTTTTGTCAAAAAATGGGATGTGTCCACGTTGTGTTTTGGGGCATTTCCTGTCGCGGGCGCTAGGCCTACCCACACAAGTGAGGTATCAATTTTATCGGGAGACTTGGGGGAACGCTGGGTGGAAGGAAATTTGTGGCTCCTCTCAGATTCCAGAACTTTCTGTCACCGAAATGTGAGGAAAATGTGCTTTTTTAGCCACATTTTGAGGTTTGTAAAGGTTTCTGGGTAACAGAACCTGGTCAGAGTCCCACAAGTCACCCCATCTTGGATTCCCCTAGGTCTCTAGGTTTAAAAAATGCACAGGTTTGGTAGGTTTCCCTAGGTTCTGGCTGAGCTAGAGGCCAAAACCTACAGGTAGGCACTTTGCAAAAAAACACCTCTGTTTTTTTGTCAAAAAATGGGATGTGTCCACGTTGTGTTTTGGGGCATTTCCTCTTGCGGGCGCTAGGCCCACCCACACAAGTGAGGCATCAATTTTATCGGTAGACTTGGGGGCACCCTGGATGGATGGAAATTTGTGGCTCCTCTCAGATTCCAGAACTTTCTGTCACCGAAATGTGAGGAAAATGTGCTTTTTTAGCCAAATTTTGAGGTTTGCAAAGGATTCTGGGTAACAGAACCTGGTCAGAGCCCCACAAGTCACCCCATCTTGGATTCCCCTAGGTCTCTAGTTTTCAAAAATGCACATGTTTGGTAGGTTTCCCTAGGTGCCGGCTGAGCTAGAGGCCAAAATCTACAGGTAGGCACTCTGCAAAAAACACCTCTGTTTTCTGTCAAAAAATGGGATGTGTCCACGTTGTGTTTTGGGGCATTTCCTCTTGCGGGCGCTAGGCCCACCCACACAAGTGAGGTATCAATTTTATCGGTAGACTTGGGGGCACGCTGGGTGGAAGGAAATTTGTGGCTCCTCTCAGATTCCAGAACTTTCTGTCACCCAAATGTGAGGAAAATTTGTTTTTTAAAGCCAAAGTTTGAGGTTTGCAAAGGATTATGGGTAACAGAACCTGGTCAGAGCCCCACAAGTCACCCCATCTTGGATTCCCCTAGGTCTCTAGGTTTAAAAAATGCACAGGTTTGGTAGGTTTCCCTAGGTTCTGGCTGAGCTAGAGGCCAAAACCTACAGGTAGGCACTTTGCAAAAAAACACCTCTGTTTTTTGTCAAAAAATGGGATGTGTCCACGTTGTGTTTTGGGGCATTTCCTGTCGCGGGCGCTAGGCCTACCCACACAAGTGAGGTATCAATTTTATCGGGAGACTTGGGGGAACGCTGGGTGGAAGGAAATTTGTGGCTCCTCTCAGATTCCAGAACTTTCTGTCACCGAAATGTGAGGAAAATGTGCTTTTTTAGCCACATTTTGAGGTTTGTAAAGGTTTCTGGGTAACAGAACCTGGTCAGAGTCCCACAAGTCACCCCATCTTGGATTCCCCTAGGTCTCTAGTTTTCAAAAATGCACAGGTTTGGTAGGTTTCCCTAGGTGCCGGCTGAGCTAGAGGCCAAAATCTACAGGTAGGCACTCTGCAAAAAACACCTCTGTTTTTTGTCAAAAAATTGGGATGTGTCCACGTTGTGTTTTGGGGCATGTCCTGTCGCGGGCGCTAGGCCTACCCACACAAGTGAGCTATCAATTTTATTGGTAGACTTGGGGGCACCCTGGATGGAAGGAAATTTGTGGCTCCTCTCAGATTCCAGAACTTTCTGTTACCGAAATGTGAGGAAAATGTGCTTTTTTTTAGCCAAATTTTGAGGTTTGCAAAGGATTCTGGGTAACAGAACCTGGTCAGAGCCCCACAAGTCACCCCATCTTGGATTCCCCTAGGTCTCTAGTTTTCACAAATGCACAGGTTTGGTAGGTTTCCCTAGGTGCCGGCTGAGCTAGAGGCCAAAACCTACAGGTAGGCACTTTGCAAAAAACACCTCTGTTTTTTGTCAAAAAATGGGATGTGTCCACATTGCGTTTTGGGGCATTTCCTGTCGCGGGCGCTAGGCCTACCCACACAAGTGAGGTATCAATTTTATCGGGAGACTTGGGGGAACGCTGGGTGGAAGGAAATTTGTGGCTCCTCTCAGATTCCAGAACTTTCTGTCACCAAAATGTGAGGAAAATGTGCTTTTTTAGCCAAATTGTGAGGTTTGCAAAGGATTCTGGGTAACAGAACCTGGTCAGAGCCCCACAAGTCACCCCATCTTGGATTCCTCTGGGTCTCTAGTTTTCAAAAATGCACAGGTTTGGTAGGTTTTCCTAGGTGCCGGCTGAGCTAGAGGCCAAAACCGACAGGTAGGCACTCTGCAAAAAACACCTCTGTTTTTTGTCAAAAAATGGGATGTGTCCACGTTGTGTTTTGGCGCATTTCCTGTCAGGGGCGCTAGGCCTACCCACACAAGTGAGGTATCAATTTTATCGGGAGACTTGGGCGAACGCTGGGTGGAAGGAAATTTGTGGCTCCTCTCAGATTCCAGAACTTTCTGTCACCAAAATGTGAGGAAAATGTGTTTTTTTGGACAAATTCTGAGGTTTGCAAAGGATTCTGGGTAACAGAACCTGGTCAGAGCCCCACAAGTCACCCCATCTTGGATTCCCCTAGGTCTCTAGTTTTCAAAAATGCACAGGTTTGGTAGGTTTCCCTAGGTGCCGGCTGAGCTAGAGGCCAATATCTACAGGTAGGCACTCTGCAAAAAACACCTCTGTTTTCTGTCAAAAAATGGGATGTGTCCACGTTGTGTTTTGGGGCATTTCCTCTTGCGGGCGCTAGGCCCACCCACACAAGTGAGGTATCAATTTTATCGGTAGACTTGGGAGCACGCTGGGTGGAAGGAAATTTGTGGCTCCTCTCAGATTCCAGAACTTTCTGTCACCCAAATGTGAGGAAAATTTGTTTTTTAAAGCCAAAGTTTGAGGTTTGCAAAGGATTATGGGTAACAGAACCTGGTCAGAGCCCCACAAGTCACCCCATCTTGGATTCCCCTAGGTCTCTAGTTTTCACAACTGCACAGGTTTGGTAGGTTTCCCTAGGTGCCGGCTGAGCTAGAGGCCAAAATCTACATGTAGGCACTCTGCAAAAAAACACCTCTGTTTTCGGTCAAAAAATGTGATGTGTCCCACGTTGTGTTTTGGGGCATTTCCTCTCGCGGGCGCTAGGCCCACCCACACAAGTGAGGTATCAATTTTATCGGTAGACTTGGGGGCACCCTGGATGGAAGGAAATTTGTGGCTCCTCTCAGATTCCAGAACTTTCTGTCACCGAAATGTGAGGAAAATGTGCTTTTTTAGCCAAATTTGAGGTTTGCAAAGGGATTCTGGGTAACAGAACCTGGTCAGAGCCCCACAAGTCACCCCATCTTGGATTCCCCTAGGTCTCTAGTTTTCAAAAATGCACAGGTTTGGTAGGTTTCCCTAGGTGCCGGCTGAGCTAGAGGCCAATATCTACAGGTAGGCACTCTGCAAAAAACACCTCTGTTTTTTGTCAAAAAATGGGATGTGTCCACATTGCGTTTTGGGGCATTTCCTGTCGCGGGCGCTAGGCCTACCCACACAAGTGAGGTATCAATTTTATCGGGAGACTTGGGGGAACGCTGGGTGGAAGGAAATTTGTGGCTCCTCTCAGATTCCAGAACTTTCTGTTACCGAAATGTGAGGAAAATGTGCTTTTTTTTAGCCAAATTTTGAGGTTTGCAAAGGATTCTGGGTAACAGAACCTGGTCAGAGCCCCACAAGTCACCCCATCTTGGATTCCCCTAGGTCTCTAGTTTTCACAAATGCACAGGTTTGGTAGGTTTCCCTAGGTGCCAGCTGAGCTAGAGGCCAAAACCTACAGGTAGGCACTTTGCAAAAAACACCTATGTTTTTTGTCAAAAAATGGGATGTGTCCACATTGCGTTTTGGGGCATTTCCTGTCGCGGGCGCTAGGCCTACCCACACAAGTGAGGTATCAATTTTATCGGGAGACTTGGGGGAACGCTGGGTGGAAGGAAATTTGTGGCTCCCCTCAGATTCCAGAACTTTCTGTCACCGAAATGTGAGGAAAATGTGCTTTTTTAGCCAAATTGTGAGGTTTGCAAAGGATTCTGGGTAACAGAACCTGGTCAGAGCCCCACAAGTCACCCCATCTTGGATTCCTCTGGGTCTCTAGTTTTCAAAAATGCACAGGTTTGGTAGGTTTCCTAGGTGCCGGCTGAGCTAGAGGCCAAAACCGACAGGTAGGCACTCTGCAAAAAACACCTCTGTTTTTTGTCAAAAAATGGGATGTGTCCACGTTGTGTTTTGGCGCATTTCCTGTCAGGGGCGCTAGGCCTACCCACACAAGTGAGGTATCAATTTTATCGGGAGACTTGGGGGAACGCTGGGTGGAAGGAAATTTGTGGCTCCTCTCAGATTCCAGAACTTTCTGTCACCGAAATGTGAGGAAAATGTGTTTTTTTGGACAAATTCTGAGGTTTGCAAAGGATTCTGGGTAACAGAACCTGGTCAGAGTCCACAAGTCACCCCATCTTGGATTCCCTAGGTCTCTAGTTTTCAAAAATGCACAGGTTTGGTAGGTTTCCCTAGGTGCCGGCTGAGCTAGAGGCCAAAATCTACAGGTAGGCACTCTGCAAAAACACCTCTGTTTTCTGTCAAAAAATGGGATGTGTCCACGTTGTGTTTTGGGGCATGTCCTCTCGCGGGCGCTAGGCCCACCCACACAAGTGAGGTATCAATTTTATTGGTAGACTTGGGGGCACGCTGGGTGGAAGGAAATTTGTGGCTCCTCTCAGATTCCAGAACTTTCTGTCACCGAAATGTGAGGAAAATGTGCTTTTTTAGCCAAATTTTGAGGTTTAAAGGATTCTGGGTAACAGAACCTGGTCAGAGCCCCACAAGTCACCCCATCTTGGATTCCCCTAGGTCTCTAGGTTTCAAACATGCACAGGTTTGGGTAGGTTTCCCTAGGTGCCCGGCTGAGCTAGAGCCAAAACCTACAGGTAGGCACTTTGCAAAAAAACACCTCTGTTTTTTGTCAAAAAATGGGATGTGTCCACGTTGTGTTTTGGGGCATTTCCTGTCGCGGGCGCTAGGCCTACCCACACAAGTGAGGTATCAATTTTATCGGGAGACTTGGGGAACGCTGGGTGGAAGGAAATTTGTGGCTCCTGTCAGATTCCAGAACTTTCTGTCACCGAAATGTGAGGAAAATGTGCTTTTTTAGCCACATTTTGAGGTTTGTAAAGGTTTCTGGGTAAGAGAACCTGGTCAGAGTCCCACAAGTCACCCCATCTTGGATTCCCCTAGGTCTCTAGTTTTCAAAAATGCACAGGTTTGGTAGGTTTCCCTAGGTGCCGCGCTGAGCTAGAGGCCAAAACCTACAGGTAGGCACTTTGGAAAAAAAAACTCTGTTTTTTGTCAAAAAATGGGATGTGTCCACCGTTGTGTTTTGGGGCTTTTCCTGTTGCGGGCGCTAGGCCTACCCACACAAGTGAGGTATCAATTTTATCGGGAGACTTGGGGGAACGCTGGGTGGAAGGAAATTTGTGGCTCCTCTCAGATTCCAGAACTTTCTGTCACCGAAATGTGAGGAAAATGTGCCTTTTTAGCCAAATTTTGAGGTTTGCAAAGGATTTCTGGGTAACAGAACCTGGTCAGAGCCCCACAACTCACCCCATCTTGGATTCCCCTAGGTCCTTAGTTTTCACAACTGCACAGGTTTGGTAGGTTTCCCTAGGTGCCGGCTGAGCTAGAGGCCAAAATCTACAGGTGGGCACTCTGCAAAAAACACCTCTGTTTTCGGTGAAAAAAATGTGATGTGTCCACGTTGTGTTTTGGGGCATTTCCTCTCGCGGGCGTTAGGCCCACCCACACAAGTGAGGTATCAATTTTATCGGTAGACTTGGGGGAACGCTGGTGGAAGGAAATTTGTGGCTCCTCTCAGATTCCAGAACTTTCTGTCACCGAAATGTGAGGAAAATGTGCTTTTTTAGCCACATTTTGAGGTTTGTAAAGGTTTCTGGGTAACAGAACCTGGTCAGAGTCCACAAGTCACCCCATCTTGGATTCCCCCTAGGTCTCTAGTTTTAAAAAATGCACAGGTTTGGTAGGTTTCCCTAGGTGCCGGCTGAGCTAGAGGACAAAACCTACACGTAGGCACTTTCCAAAAAACACCTCTGTTTTTTGTCAAAAAATGGGATGTGTCCACGTTGTGTTTTGGGGCATTTCCTCTTGCGGGTGCTAGGCCCACCCACACAAGTGAGGTATCAATTTTATCGGTAGACTTGGGGGCACCCTGGATGGAAGGAAATTTGTGGCTCCTCCTCAGATTCCAGAACTTTCTGTCACCCGAAATGTGAGGAAAATGTGTTTTTTTGGCCCAATTCTGAGGTTTGCAAAGGATTCTGGGTAACAGAACCTGGTCAGAGTCCCACAAGTCACCCCATCTTGGATTCCCCTAGGTCTCTAGTTTTCAAAAATGCACAGGTTTGGTAGGTTTCCCTAGGTGCCGGCTGAGCTAGAGGCCAAAACCTACAGGTAGGCACTTTGCAAAAAAAACACCTGTTTTTTGTCAAAAAATGGGATGTGTCCACATTGCGTTTTGGGGCATTTCCTGTCGCGGGCGCTAGGCCTACCCACACAAGTGAGGTATCAATTTTATCGGGAGACTTGGGGGAACGCTGGGTGGAAGGAAATTTGTGGCTCCTCTCAGATTCCAGAACTTTCTGTTACCGAAATGTGAGGAAAATGTGCTTTTTTTTAGCCAAATTTTGAGGTTTGCAAAGGATTCTGGGTAACAGAACCTGGTCAGAGCCCCACAAGTCACCCCATCTTGGATTCCCCTAGGTCTCTAGTTTTCACAAATGCACAGGTTTGGTAGGTTTCCCTAGGTGGCAGCTGAGCTAGAGGCCAAAACCTACAGGTAGGCACTTTGCAAAAAACATCTATGTTTTTTGTCAAAAAATGGGATCTGTCCACATTGCGTTTTGGGGCATTTCCTGTCGCGGGCGCTAGGCCTACCCACACAAGTGAGGTATCAATTTTATCGGGAGACTTGGGGGAACGCTGGGTGGAAGGAAATTTGTGGCTCCCCTCAGATTCCAGAACTTTCTGTCACCGAAATGTGAGGAAAATGTGCTTTTTTAGCCAAATTGTGAGGTTTGCAAAGGATTCTGGGTAACAGAACCTGGTCAGAGCCCCACAAGTCACCCCATCTTGGATTCCTCTGGGTCTCTAGTTTCAAAAATGCACAGGTTTGGTAGGTTTTCCTAGGTGCCGGCTGAGCTAGAGGCCAAAACCGACAGGTAGGCACTCTGCAAAAAACACCTCTGTTTTTTGTCAAAAAATGGGATGTGTCCACGTTGGGTTTTGGCGCATTTCCTGTCAGGGGCGCTAGGCCTACCCACACAAGTGAGGTATCAATTTTATCGGGAGACTTGGGGAACGCTGGGTGGAAGGAAATTTGTGGCTCCTCTCAGATTCCAGAACTTTCTGTCACCGAAATGTGAGGAAAATGTGTTTTTTTGGACAAATTCTGAGGTTTGCAAAGGATTCTGGGTAACAGAACCTGGTCAGAGTCCCACAAGTCACCCCATCTTGGATTCCCCTAGGTCTCTAGTTTTCAAAAATGCACAGGTTTGGTAGGTTTCCCTAGGTGCCGGCTGAGCTAGAGGCCAAAATCTACAGGTAGGCACTCTGCAAAAAACACCTCTGTTTTCTGTCAAAAAATGGGATGTGTCCACGTTGTGTTTTGGGGCATGTCCTCTCGCGGGCGCTAGGCCCACCCACACAAGTGAGGTATCATTTTATTGGTAGACTTGGGGGCACGCTGGGTGGAAGGAAATTTGTGGCTCCTCTCAGATTCCAGAACTTTCTGTCACCGAAATGTGAGGAAAATGTGCTTTTTTAGCCAAATTTTGAGGTTTAAAGGATTCTGGGTAACAGAACCTGGTCAGAGCCCCACAAGTCACCCCATCTTGGATTCCCCTAGGTCTCTAGGTTTCAAACATGCACAGGTTTGGTAGGTTTCCCTAGGTGCCGGCTGAGCTAGAGGCCAAAACCTACAGGTAGGCACTTTGCAAAAAAACACCTCTGTTTTTTGTCAAAAAATGGGATGTGTCCACGTTGTGTTTTGGGGCATTTCCTGTCGCGGGCGCTAGGCCTACCCACACAAGTGAGGTATCAATTTTATCGGGAGACTTGGGGAACGCTGGGTGGAAGGAAATTTGTGGCTCCTGTCAGATTCCAGAACTTTCTGTCACCGAAATGTGAGGAAAATGTGCTTTTTTAGCCACATTTTGAGGTTTGTAAAGGTTCTGGGTAAGAGAACCTGGTCAGAGTCCACAAGTCACCCCATCTTGGATTCCCCTAGGTCTCTAGTTTTCAAAAATGCACAGGTTTGGTAGGTTTCCCTAGGTGCCGGCTGAGCTAGAGGCCAAAACCTACAGGTAGGCACTTTGGAAAAAAAACCTCTGTTTTTTGTCAAAAAATGGGATGTGTCCACGTTGTGTTTTGGGCTTTTCCTGTCGCGGGCGCTAGGCCTACCCACACAAGTGAGGTATCAATTTTATCGGGAGACTTGGGGAACGCTGGGTGGGAGGAAATTTGTGGCTCCTCTCAGATTCCAGAACTTTCTGTCACCGAAATGTGAGGAAAATGTGCCTTTTTAGCCAAATTTTGAGGTTTGCAAAGGATTCTGGTAACAGAACCTGGTCAGAGCCCCACAACTCACCCCATCTTGGATTCCCCTAGGTCCTTAGTTTTCACAACTGCACAGGTTTGGTAGGTTTCCCTAGGTGCCGGCTGAGCTAGAGGCCAAAATCTACAGGTGGGCACTCTGCAAAAAACCACCTCTGTTTTCGGTGAAAAAATGTGATGTGTCCACGTTGTGTTTTGGGGCATTTCCTCTCGCGGGCGTTAGGCCCACCCACACAAGTGAGGTATCAATTTTATCGGTAGACTTGGGGGAACGCTGGGTGGAAGGAAATTTGTGGCTCCTCTCAGATTCCAGAACTTTCTGTCACCGAAATGTGAGGAAAATGTGCTTTTTAGCCACATTTTGAGGTTTGTAAAGGTTCTGGGTAACAGAACCTGGTCAGAGTCCCACAAGTCACCCCATCTTGGATTCCCCTAGGTCTCTAGTTTTAAAAAATGCACAGGTTTGGTAGGTTTCCCTAGGTGCCGGCTGAGCTAGAGGCCAAAATCTACAGGTAGGCACTCTGCAAATAACACCTGTTTTTTGTCAAAAAATTGGGATGTGTCCACGTTGTGTTTTGGGGCATGTCCTGTCGCGGGCGCTAGCCTACCCACACAAGTGAGCTATCAATTTTATTGGTAGACTTGGGGGCACGCTGGGTGGAAGGAAATTTGTGGCTCCTCTCAGATTCCAGAACTTTCTGTCACCGAAATTTGAGGAAAATTTGCTTTTTTAGCCAAATTTTGAGGTTTGCAAAGGATTCTGGGTAACAGAACCTGGTAAGAGCCCCACAAGTCACCCAATCTTGAATTCCCCGAAGTCTCTAGGTTTAAAAAATGCACAGGTTTGGTAGGTTTCCCTAGGTGCCGGCTGATCTAGAGGCCAAACCTACAGGTAGGCACTTGCAAAAACACCTCTGTTTTTTGTCAAAAAATGGGATGTGTCCACGTTGTGTTTTGGGGCATTTCCTGTCGCGGGCGCTAGGCCTACCCACACAAGTGAGGTATCAATTTTATCGGGAGACTTGGGGGAACGCTGGGTGGAAGGAAATTTGTGGCTCCTCTCAGATTCCAGAACTTTCTGTCACCGAAATGTGAGGAAAATGTGCCTTTTTAGCCAAATTTTGAGTTTGCAAAGGATTCTGGGTAACAGAACCTGGTCAGAGCCCCACAAGTCACCCCATCTTGGATTCCCCTAGGTCTCTAGTTTTCACAACTGCACAGGTTTGGTAGGTTTCCCTAGGTGCCGGCTGAGCTAGAGGCCAAAATCTACAGGTAGGCACTCTGCAAAAAACACCTCTGTTTTCGGTCAAAAAATGTGATGTGTCCACGTTGTGTTTTGGGGCATTTCCTCTCGCGGGCGCTAGGCCCACCCACACAAGTGAGGCATGGATGGAAGGAAATTTGTGGCTCCTCTCAGATTCAGAACTTTCTGTCACCGAAATGTGAGGAAAATGTGCTTTTTTAGCCAAATTTTGAGGTTTGCAAAGGATTCTGGGTAACAGAACCTGGTCAGAGCCCCACAAGTCACCCCATCTTGGATTCCCCTAGGTCTCTAGTTTTCAAAAATGCACAGGTTGGTAGGTTTCCCTAGGTGCCGGCTGAGCTAGAGGCCAAAATCTACAGGTAGGCACTCTGCAAAAAACACCTCTGTTTTCTGTCAAAAAATGGGATGTGTCCACGTTGTGTTTTGGTGCATTTCCACTTGCGGGCGCTAGGCCCACCCACACAAGTGAGGTATCAATTTTATCGGTAGACTTGGGGGCACGCTGGGTGGAAGGAAATTTGTGGCTCCTCTCACATTCCAGAACTTTCTGTCACCGAAATGTGAGGAAAATGTGCTTTTTTAGCCAAATTGTGAGGTTTGCAAAGGATTCTGGGTAACAGAACCTGGTCAGAGCCCCACAAGTCACCTCATCTTGGAGTCCTCTGGGTCTCTAGTTTTCAAAAATGCACAGGTTTGGTAGGTTTCCCTAGGTGCCGGCTGAGCTAGAGGCCAAAACCGACAGGTAGGCACTTTGCAAAAAACACCTCTGTTTTTTGTCAAAAAATGGGATGTGTCCACGTTGTGTTTTGGGGCATTTCCTCTCGCGGGCGCTAGGCCTACCCACACAAGTGAGGTATCAATTTTATCGGGAGACTTGGGGGAACGCTGGGGGGGAACGCTGGGTGGAAGGAAATTTGTGGCTCCTCTCAGATTCCAGAACTTTCTGTCACTGAAATGTGAGGAAAATGTGCCTTTTTAGCCAAATTTTGAGGTTTGCAAAGGATTCTGGGTAACAGAACCTGGTCAGAGCCCCACAAGTCACCCCATCTTGGATTCCCCTAGGTCTCTAGTTTTCACAACTGCACAGGTTTGGTAGGTTTCCCTAGGTGCCGGCTGAGCTAGAGGCCAAAATCTACATGTAGGCACTCTGCAAAAAACACCTCTGTTTTCGGTCAAAAAATGTGATGTGTCCACGTTGTGTTTTGGGGCATTTCCTCTCGCGGGCGCTAGGCCCACCCACACAAGTGAGGTATCAATTTTATCGGTAGACTTGGGGGCACCCTGGATGGAAGGAAATTTGTGGCTCCTCTCAGATTCCAGAACTTTCTGTCACCGAAATGTGAGGAAAATGTGCTTTTTTAGCCAAATTTTGAGGTTTGCAAAGGATTCTGGGTAACAGAACCTGGTCAGAGCCCCACAAGTCACCCCATCTTGGATTCCCCTAGGTCTCTAGTTTTCAAAAATGCACAGGTTTGGTAGGTTTCCCTAGGTGCCGGCTGAGCTAGAGGCCAATATCTACAGGTAGGCACTCTGCAAAAAACACCTCTGTTTTCTGTCAAAAAATGGGATGTGTCCACGTTGTGTTTTGGGGCATTTCCTCTTGCGGGCGCTAGGCCCACCCACACAAGTGAGGTATCAATTTTATCGGTAGACTTGGGAGCACGCTGGGTGGAAGGAAATTTGTGGCTCCTCTCAGATTCCAGAACTTTCTGTCACCCAAATGTGAGGAAAATTTGTTTTTTAAAGCCAAAGTTTGAGGTTTGCAAAGGATTATGGGTAACAGAACCTGGTCAGAGCCCCACAAGTCACCCCATCTTGGATTCCCCTAGGTCTCTAGTTTTCACAACTGCACAGGTTTGGTAGGTTTCCCTAGGTGCCGGCTGAGCTAGAGGCCAAAATCTACAGGTAGGCACTCTGCAAAAAACACCTCTGTTTTCTGTCAAAAAATGGGATGTGTCCATGTTGTGTTTTGGGGCATTTCCTCTCGCGGGCGCTAGGCCCACCCACACAAGTGAGGTATCAATTTTATCGGTAGACTTGGGGGAACGCTGGGTGGAAGGAAATTTGTGGCTCCTCTCAGATTCCAGAACTTTCTGTCACCGAAATGTGAGGAAAATGTGCCTTTTTAGCCAAATTTTGAGGTTTGCAAAGGATTCTGGGTAACAGAACCTGGTCAGAGCCCCACAAGTCACCCCATCTTGGATTCCCCTAGGTCTCTAGTTTTCACAACTGCACAGGTTTGGTAGGTTTCCCTAGGTGCCGGCTGAGCTAGAGGCCAAAATCTACATGTAGGCACTCTGCAAAAAACACCTCTGTTTTCGGTCAAAAAATGTGATGTGTCCACGTTGTGTTTTGGGGCATTTCCTCTCGCGGGCGCTAGGCCCACCCACACAAGTGAGGTATCAATTTTATCGGTAGACTTGGGGGCACCCTGGATGGAAGGAAATTTGTGGCTCCTCTCAGATTCCAGAACTTTCTGTCACCGAAATGTGAGGAAAATGTGCTTTTTTAGCCAAATTTTGAGGTTTGCAAAGGATTCTGGGTAACAGAACCTGGTCAGAGCCCCACAAGTCACCCCATCTTGGATTCCCCTAGGTCTCTAGTTTTCAAAAATGCACAGGTTTGGTAGGTTTCCCTAGGTGCCGGCTGAGCTAGAGGCCAATATCTACAGGTAGGCACTCTGCAAAAAACACCTCTGTTTTTTGTCAAAAAATGGGATGTGTCCACATTGCGTTTTGGGGCATTTCCTGTCGCGGGCGCTAGGCCTACCCACACAAGTGAGGTATCAATTTTATCGGGAGACTTGGGGGAACGCTGGGTGGAAGGAAATTTGTGGCTCCTCTCAGATTCCAGAACTTTCTGTTACCGAAATGTGAGGAAAATGTGCTTTTTTTTAGCCAAATTTTGAGGTTTGCAAAGGATTCTGGGTAACAGAACCTGGTCAGAGCCCCACAAGTCACCCCATCTTGGATTCCCCTAGGTCTCTAGTTTTCACAAATGCACAGGTTTGGTAGGTTTCCCTAGGTGCCAGCTGAGCTAGAGGCCAAAACCTACAGGTAGGCACTTTGCAAAAAACACCTATGTTTTTTGTCAAAAAATGGGATGTGTCCACATTGCGTTTTGGGGCATTTCCTGTCGCGGGCGCTAGGCCTACCCACACAAGTGAGGTATCAATTTTATCGGGAGACTTGGGGGAACGCTGGGTGGAAGGAAATTTGTGGCTCCCCTCAGATTCCAGAACTTTCTGTCACCGAAATGTGAGGAAAATGTGCTTTTTTAGCCAAATTGTGAGGTTTGCAAAGGATTCTGGGTAACAGAACCTGGTCAGAGCCCCACAAGTCACCCCATCTTGGATTCCTCTGGGTCTCTAGTTTTCAAAAATGCACAGGTTTGGTAGGTTTTCCTAGGTGCCGGCTGAGCTAGAGGCCAAAACCGACAGGTAGGCACTCTGCAAAAAACACCTCTGTTTTTTGTCAAAAAATGGGATGTGTCCACGTTGTGTTTTGGCGCATTTCCTGTCAGGGGCGCTAGGCCTACCCACACAAGTGAGGTATCAATTTTATCGGGAGACTTGGGGGAACGCTGGGTGGAAGGAAATTTGTGGCTCCTCTCAGATTCCAGAACTTTCTGTCACCGAAATGTGAGGAAAATGTGTTTTTTTGGACAAATTCTGAGGTTTGCAAAGGATTCTGGGTAACAGAACCTGGTCAGAGTCCCACAAGTCACCCCATCTTGGATTCCCCTAGGTCTCTAGTTTTCAAAAATGCACAGGTTTGGTAGGTTTCCCTAGGTGCCGGCTGAGCTAGAGGCCAAAATCTACAGGTAGGCACTCTGCAAAAAACACCTCTGTTTTCTGTCAAAAAATGGGATGTGTCCACGTTGTGTTTTGGGGCATGTCCTCTCGCGGGCGCTAGGCCCACCCACACAAGTGAGGTATCAATTTTATTGGTAGACTTGGGGGCACGCTGGGTGGAAGGAAATTTGTGGCTCCTCTCAGATTCCAGAACTTTCTGTCACCGAAATGTGAGGAAAATGTGCTTTTTTAGCCAAATTTTGAGGTTTAAAGGATTCTGGGTAACAGAACCTGGTCAGAGCCCCACAAGTCACCCCATCTTGGATTCCCCTAGGTCTCTAGGTTTCAAACATGCACAGGTTTGGTAGGTTTCCCTAGGTGCCGGCTGAGCTAGAGGCCAAAACCTACAGGTAGGCACTTTGCAAAAAAACACCTCTGTTTTTTGTCAAAAAATGGGATGTGTCCACGTTGTGTTTTGGGGCATTTCCTGTCGCGGGCGCTAGGCCTACCCACACAAGTGAGGTATCAATTTTATCGGGAGACTTGGGGAACGCTGGGTGGAAGGAAATTTGTGGCTCCTGTCAGATTCCAGAACTTTCTGTCACCGAAATGTGAGGAAAATGTGCTTTTTTAGCCACATTTTGAGGTTTGTAAAGGTTTCTGGGTAAGAGAACCTGGTCAGAGTCCCACAAGTCACCCCATCTTGGATTCCCCTAGGTCTCTAGTTTTCAAAAATGCACAGGTTTGGTAGGTTTCCCTAGGTGCCGGCTGAGCTAGAGGCCAAAACCTACAGGTAGGCACTTTGGAAAAAAAACCTCTGTTTTTTGTCAAAAAATGGGATGTGTCCACGTTGTGTTTTGGGGCTTTTCCTGTTGCGGGCGCTAGGCCTACCCACACAAGTGAGGTATCAATTTTATCGGGAGACTTGGGGGAACGCTGGGTGGAAGGAAATTTGTGGCTCCTCTCAGATTCCAGAACTTTCTGTCACCGAAATGTGAGGAAAATGTGCCTTTTTAGCCAAATTTTGAGGTTTGCAAAGGATTCTGGGTAACAGAACCTGGTCAGAGCCCCACAACTCACCCCATCTTGGATTCCCCTAGGTCCTTAGTTTTCACAACTGCACAGGTTTGGTAGGTTTCCCTAGGTGCCGGCTGAGCTAGAGGCCAAAATCTACAGGTGGGCACTCTGCAAAAAACACCTCTGTTTTCGGTGAAAAAATGTGATGTGTCCACGTTGTGTTTTGGGGCATTTCCTCTCGCGGGCGTTAGGCCCACCCACACAAGTGAGGTATCAATTTTATCGGTAGACTTGGGGGAACGCTGGGTGGAAGGAAATTTGTGGCTCCTCTCAGATTCCAGAACTTTCTGTCACCGAAATGTGAGGAAAATGTGCTTTTTTAGCCACATTTTGAGGTTTGTAAAGGTTTCTGGGTAACAGAACCTGGTCAGAGTCCCACAAGTCACCCCATCTTGGATTCCCCTAGGTCTCTAGTTTTACAAAATGCACAGGTTTGGTAGGTTTCCCTAGGTGCCGGCTGAGCTAGAGGACAAAACCTACACGTAGGCACTTTCCAAAAAACACCTCTGTTTTTTGTCAAAAAATGGGATGTGTCCACGTTGTGTTTTGGGGCATTTCCTCTTGCGGGTGCTAGGCCCACCCACACAAGTGAGGTATCAATTTTATCGGTAGACTTGGGGGCACCCTGGATGGAAGGAAATTTGTGGCTCCTCTCAGATTCCAGAACTTTCTGTCACCGAAATGTGAGGAAAATGTGTTTTTTTGGCCCAATTCTGAGGTTTGCAAAGGATTCTGGGTAACAGAACCTGGTCAGAGTCCCACAAGTCACCCCATCTTGGATTCCCCTAGGTCTCTAGTTTTCAAAAATGCACAGGTTTGGTAGGTTTCCCTAGGTGCCGGCTGAGCTAGAGGCCAAAACCTACAGGTAGGCACTTTGCAAAAAACACCTCTGTTTTTTGTCAAAAAATGGGATGTGTCCACATTGCGTTTTGGGGCATTTCCTGTCGCGGGCGCTAGGCCTACCCACACAAGTGAGGTATCAATTTTATCGGGAGACTTGGGGGAACGCTGGGTGGAAGGAAATTTGTGGCTCCTCTCAGATTCCAGAACTTTCTGTTACCGAAATGTGAGGAAAATGTGCTTTTTTTTAGCCAAATTTTGAGGTTTGCAAAGGATTCTGGGTAACAGAACCTGGTCAGAGCCCCACAAGTCACCCCATCTTGGATTCCCCTAGGTCTCTAGTTTTCACAAATGCACAGGTTTGGTAGGTTTCCCTAGGTGCCAGCTGAGCTAGAGGCCAAAACCTACAGGTAGGCACTTTGCAAAAAACACCTATGTTTTTTGTCAAAAAATGGGATGTGTCCACATTGCGTTTTGGGGCATTTCCTGTCGCGGGCGCTAGGCCTACCCACACAAGTGAGGTATCAATTTTATCGGGAGACTTGGGGGAACGCTGGGTGGAAGGAAATTTGAGGCTCCCCTCAGATTCCAGAACTTTCTGTCACCGAAATGTGAGGAAAATGTGCTTTTTTAGCCAAATTGTGAGGTTTGCAAAGGATTCTGGGTAACAGAACCTGGTCAGAGCCCCACAAGTCACCCCATCTTGGATTCCTCTGGGTCTCTAGTTTTCAAAAATGCACAGGTTTGGTAGGTTTTCCTAGGTGCCGGCTGAGCTAGAGGCCAAAACCGACAGGTAGGCACTCTGCAAAAAACACCTCTGTTTTTTGTCAAAAAATGGGATGTGTCCACGTTGTGTTTTGGCGCATTTCCTGTCAGGGGCGCTAGGCCTACCCACACAAGTGAGGTATCAATTTTATCGGGAGACTTGGGGGAACGCTGGGTGGAAGGAAATTTGTGGCTCCTCTCAGATTCCAGAACTTTCTGTCACCGAAATGTGAGGAAAATGTGTTTTTTTGGACAAATTCTGAGGTTTGCAAAGGATTCTGGGTAACAGAACCTGGTCAGAGTCCCACAAGTCACCCCATCTTGGATTCCCCTAGGTCTCTAGTTTTCAAAAATGCACAGGTTTGGTAGGTTTCCCTAGGTGCCGGCTGAGCTAGAGGCCAAAATCTACAGGTAGGCACTCTGCAAAAAACACCTCTGTTTTCTGTCAAAAAATGGGATGTGTCCACGTTGTGTTTTGGGGCATGTCCTCTCGCGGGCGCTAGGCCCACCCACACAAGTGAGGTATCAATTTTATTGGTAGACTTGGGGGCACGCTGGGTGGAAGGAAATTTGTGGCTCCTCTCAGATTCCAGAACTTTCTGTCACCGAAATGTGAGGAAAATGTGCTTTTTTAGCCAAATTTTGAGGTTTAAAGGATTCTGGGTAACAGAACCTGGTCAGAGCCCCACAAGTCACCCCATCTTGGATTCCCCTAGGTCTCTAGGTTTCAAACATGCACAGGTTTGGTAGGTTTCCCTAGGTGCCGGCTGAGCTAGAGGCCAAAACCTACAGGTAGGCACTTTGCAAAAAAACACCTCTGTTTTTTGTCAAAAAATGGGATGTGTCCACGTTGTGTTTTGGGGCATTTCCTGTCGCGGGCGCTAGGCCTACCCACACAAGTGAGGTATCAATTTTATCGGGAGACTTGGGGAACGCTGGGTGGAAGGAAATTTGTGGCTCCTGTCAGATTCCAGAACTTTCTGTCACCGAAATGTGAGGAAAATGTGCTTTTTTAGCCACATTTTGAGGTTTGTAAAGGTTTCTGGGTAAGAGAACCTGGTCAGAGTCCCACAAGTCACCCCATCTTGGATTCCCCTAGGTCTCTAGTTTTCAAAAATGCACAGGTTTGGTAGGTTTCCCTAGGTGCCGGCTGAGCTAGAGGCCAAAACCTACAGGTAGGCACTTTGGAAAAAAAACCTCTGTTTTTTGTCAAAAAATGGGATGTGTCCACGTTGTGTTTTGGGGCTTTTCCTGTCGCGGGCGCTAGGCCTACCCACACAAGTGAGGTATCAATTTTATCGGGAGACTTGGGGGAACGCTGGGTGGGAGGAAATTTGTGGCTCCTCTCAGATTCCAGAACTTTCTGTCACCGAAATGTGAGGAAAATGTGCCTTTTTAGCCAAATTTTGAGGTTTGCAAAGGATTCTGGGTAACAGAACCTGGTCAGAGCCCCACAACTCACCCCATCTTGGATTCCCCTAGGTCCTTAGTTTTCACAACTGCACAGGTTTGGTAGGTTTCCCTAGGTGCCGGCTGAGCTAGAGGCCAAAATCTACAGGTGGGCACTCTGCAAAAAACACCTCTGTTTTCGGTGAAAAAATGTGATGTGTCCACGTTGTGTTTTGGGGCATTTCCTCTCGCGGGCGTTAGGCCCACCCACACAAGTGAGGTATCAATTTTATCGGTAGACTTGGGGGAACGCTGGGTGGAAGGAAATTTGTGGCTCCTCTCAGATTCCAGAACTTTCTGTCACCGAAATGTGAGGAAAATGTGCTTTTTTAGCCACATTTTGAGGTTTGTAAAGGTTTCTGGGTAACAGAACCTGGTCAGAGTCCCACAAGTCACCCCATCTTGGATTCCCCTAGGTCTCTAGTTTTAAAAAATGCACAGGTTTGGTAGGTTTCCCTAGGTGCCGGCTGAGCTAGAGGCCAAAATCTACAGGTAGGCACTCTGCAAATAACACCTGTTTTTTGTCAAAAAATTGGGATGTGTCCACGTTGTGTTTTGGGGCATGTCCTGTCGCGGGCGCTAGGCCTACCCACACAAGTGAGCTATCAATTTTATTGGTAGACTTGGGGGCACGCTGGGTGGAAGGAAATTTGTGGCTCCTCTCAGATTCCAGAACTTTCTGTCACCGAAATTTGAGGAAAATTTGCTTTTTTAGCCAAATTTTGAGGTTTGCAAAGGATTCTGGGTAACAGAACCTGGTAAGAGCCCCACAAGTCACCCAATCTTGAATTCCCCGAAGTCTCTAGGTTTAAAAAATGCACAGGTTTGGTAGGTTTCCCTAGGTGCCGGCTGATCTAGAGGCCAAAACCTACAGGTAGGCACTTTGCAAAAAACACCTCTGTTTTTTGTCAAAAAATGGGATGTGTCCACGTTGTGTTTTGGGGCATTTCCTGTCGCGGGCGCTAGGCCTACCCACACAAGTGAGGTATCAATTTTATCGGGAGACTTGGGGGAACGCTGGGTGGAAGGAAATTTGTGGCTCCTCTCAGATTCCAGAACTTTCTGTCACCGAAATGTGAGGAAAATGTGCCTTTTTAGCCAAATTTTGAGGTTTGCAAAGGATTCTGGGTAACAGAACCTGGTCAGAGCCCCACAAGTCACCCCATCTTGGATTCCCCTAGGTCTCTAGTTTTCACAACTGCACAGGTTTGGTAGGTTTCCCTAGGTGCCGGCTGAGCTAGAGGCCAAAATCTACAGGTAGGCACTCTGCAAAAAACACCTCTGTTTTCGGTCAAAAAATGTGATGTGTCCACGTTGTGTTTTGGGGCATTTCCTCTCGCGGGCGCTAGGCCCACCCACACAAGTGAGGCATGGATGGAAGGAAATTTGTGGCTCCTCTCAGATTCCAGAACTTTCTGTCACCGAAATGTGAGGAAAATGTGCTTTTTTAGCCAAATTTTGAGGTTTGCAAAGGATTCTGGGTAACAGAACCTGGTCAGAGCCCCACAAGTCACCCCATCTTGGATTCCCCTAGGTCTCTAGTTTTCAAAAATGCACAGGTTTGGTAGGTTTCCCTAGGTGCCGGCTGAGCTAGAGGCCAAAATCTACAGGTAGGCACTCTGCAAAAAACACCTCTGTTTTCTGTCAAAAAATGGGATGTGTCCACGTTGTGTTTTGGGGCATTTCCTCTTGCGGGCGCTAGGCCCACCCACACAAGTGAGGTATCAATTTTATCGGTAGACTTGGGGGCACGCTGGGTGGAAGGAAATTTGTGGCTCCTCTCACATTCCAGAACTTTCTGTCACCCAAATGTGAGGAAAATTTGTTTTTTAAAGCCAAAGTTTGAGGTTTGCAAAGGATTCTGGGTAACAGAACCTGGTCAGAGCCCCACAAGTCACCCCATCTTGGATTCCCCTAGGTCTCTAGGTTTCAAAAATGCACAGGTTTGGTAGGTTTCCCTAGGTTCCGGCTGAGCTAGAGGCCAAAATCTACAGGTAGGCACTCTGCAAAAAACACCTCTGTTTTTTGTCAAAAAATTGGGATGTGTCCACGGTGTGTTTTGGGGCATGTCCTGTCGCGGGCGCTAGGCCTACCCACACAAGTGAGCTATCAATTTTATTGGTAGACTTGGGGGCACCCTGGATGGAAGGAAATTTGTGGCTCCTCTCAGATTCCAGAACTTTCTGTTACCGAAATGTGAGGAAAATGTGCTTTTTTTAGCCAAATTTTGAGGTTTGCAAAGGATTCTGGGTAACAGAACCTGGTCAGAGCCCCACAAGTCACCCCATCTTGGATTCCCCTAGGTCTCTAGTTTTCACAAATGCACAGGTTTGGTAGGTTTCCCTAGGTGCCGGCTGAGCTAGAGGCCAAAACCTACAGGTAGGCACTTTGCAAAAAACACCTCTGTTTTTTGTAAAAAAATTGGGATGTGTCCACGTCGTGTTTTGGGGCATTTCCTGTCGCGGGCGCTAGGCCTACCCACACAAGTGAGCTATCAATTATATCGGGAGACTTGGGGGAACGCTGGGTGGAAGGAAATTTGTGGCTCCTCTCAGATTCCAGAACTTTCTGTCACCGAAATGTGAGGAAAATTTGTTTTTTAAAGCCAAAGTTTGAGGTTTGCAAAGGATTATGGGTAACAGAACCTGGTCAGAGCCCCACAAGTCACCCCATCTTGGATTCCCCTAGGTCTCTAGGTTTCAAAAATGCACAGGTTTGGTAGGTTTCCCTAGGTTCCGGCTGAGCTAGAGGCCAAAACCTACAGGTAGGCACTTTGCAAAAAAACACCTCTGTTTTTTGTCAAAAAATGGGATGTGTCCACGTTGTGTTTTGTGGCATTTCCCGTCGCGGGCGCTAGGCCTACCCACACAAGTGAGGTATCAATTTTATCGGGACACTTGGGGGAACGCTGGGTGGAAGGAAATTTGTGGCTCCTCTCAGATTCCAGAACTTTCTGTCACCGAAATGTGAGGAAAATGTGCCTTTTTAGCCAAATTTTGAGGTTTGCAAAGGATTCTGGGTAACAGAACCTGGTCAGAGCCCCACAAGTCACCCCATCTTGGATTCCCCTAGGTCTCTAGTTTTCACAACTGCACAGGTTTGGTAGGTTTCCCTAGGTGCCGGCTGAGCTAGAGGCCAAAATCTACAGGTAGGCACTCTGCAAAAAACACCTCTGTTTTCGGTCAAAAAATGTGATGTGTCCACGTTGTGTTTTGGGGCATTTCCTCTCGCGGGCGCTAGGCCCACCCACACAAGTGAGGCATGGATGGAAGGAAATTTGTGGCTCCTCTCAGATTCCAGAACTTTCTGTCACCGAAATGTGAGGAAAATGTGCTTTTTTAGCCAAATTTTGAGGTTTGCAAAGGATTCTGGGTAACAGAACCTGGTCAGAGCCCCACAAGTCACCCCATCTTGGATTCCCCTAGGTCTCTAGTTTTCAAAAATGCACAGGTTTGGTAGGTTTCCCTAGGTGCCGGCTGAGCTAGAGGCCAAAATCTACAGGTAGGCACTCTGCAAAAAACACCTCTGTTTTCTGTCAAAAAATGGGATGTGTCCACGTTGTGTTTTGGGGCATTTCCTCTTGCGGGCGCTAGGCCCACCCACACAAGTGAGGTATCAATTTTATCGGTAGACTTGGGGGCACGCTGGGTGGAAGGAAATTTGTGGCTCCTCTCACATTCCAGAACTTTCTGTCACCCAAATGTGAGGAAAATTTGTTTTTTAAAGCCAAAGTTTGAGGTTTGCAAAGGATTCTGGGTAACAGAACCTGGTCAGAGCCCCACAAGTCACCCCATCTTGGATTCCCCTAGGTCTCTAGGTTTCAAAAATGCACAGGTTTGGTAGGTTTCCCTAGGTTCCGGCTGAGCTAGAGGCCAAAATCTACAGGTAGGCACTCTGCAAAAAACACCTCTGTTTTTTGTCAAAAAATTGGGATGTGTCCACGGTGTGTTTTGGGGCATGTCCTGTCGCGGGCGCTAGGCCTACCCACACAAGTGAGCTATCAATTTTATTGGTAGACTTGGGGGCACCCTGGATGGAAGGAAATTTGTGGCTCCTCTCAGATTCCAGAACTTTCTGTTACCGAAATGTGAGGAAAATGTGCTTTTTTTAGCCAAATTTTGAGGTTTGCAAAGGATTCTGGGTAACAGAACCTGGTCAGAGCCCCACAAGTCACCCCATCTTGGATTCCCCTAGGTCTCTAGTTTTCACAAATGCACAGGTTTGGTAGGTTTCCCTAGGTGCCGGCTGAGCTAGAGGCCAAAACCTACAGGTAGGCACTTTGCAAAAAACACCTCTGTTTTTTGTAAAAAAATTGGGATGTGTCCACGTCGTGTTTTGGGGCATTTCCTGTCGCGGGCGCTAGGCCTACCCACACAAGTGAGCTATCAATTATATCGGGAGACTTGGGGGAACGCTGGGTGGAAGGAAATTTGTGGCTCCTCTCAGATTCCAGAACTTTCTGTCACCGAAATGTGAGGAAAATTTGTTTTTTAAAGCCAAAGTTTGAGGTTTGCAAAGGATTATGGGTAACAGAACCTGGTCAGAGCCCCACAAGTCACCCCATCTTGGATTCCCCTAGGTCTCTAGGTTTCAAAAATGCACAGGTTTGGTAGGTTTCCCTAGGTTCCGGCTGAGCTAGAGGCCAAAACCTACAGGTAGGCACTTTGCAAAAAAACACCTCTGTTTTTTGTCAAAAAATGGGATGTGTCCACGTTGTGTTTTGTGGCATTTCCCGTCGCGGGCGCTAGGCCTACCCACACAAGTGAGGTATCAATTTTATCGGGACACTTGGGGGAACGCTGGGTGGAAGGAAATTTGTGGCTCCTCTCAGATTCCAGAACTTTCTGTCACCGAAATGTGTGGAAAATGTGCCTTTTTAGCCAAATTTTGAGGTTTGCAAAGGATTCTGGGTAACAGAACCTGGTCAGAGCCCCACAAGTCACCCCATCTTGGATTCCCCTAGGTCTCTAGTTTTCACAACTGCACAGGTTTGGTAGGTTTCCCTAGGTGCCGGCTGAGCTAGAGGCCAAAATCTACGGGTAGGCACTCTGCAAAAAACACCTCTGTTTTTTGTCAAAAAATGGGATGTGTCCACGTTGTGTTTTGGGGCATTTCCTGTCGCGGGCGCTAGGCCTACCCACACAAGTGAGGTATCAATTTTATCGGGAGACTTGGGGGAACGCTGGGTGGAAGGAAATTTGTGGCTCCTCTCAGATTCCAGAACTTTCTGTCACCGAAATGTGAGGAAAATGTGCCTTTTTAGCCAAATTTTGAGGTTTGCAAAGGATTCTGGGTAACAGAACCTGGTCAGAGCCCCACAAGTCACCCCATCTTGGATTCCCCTAGGTCTCTAGTTTTCACAACTGCACAGGTTTGGTAGGTTTCCCTAGGTGCCGGCTGAGCTAGAGGCCAAAATCTACAGGTAGGCACTCTGCAAAAAACACCTCTGTTTTCGGTCAAAAAATGTGATGTATCCACGTTGTGTTTTGGGGCATTTCCTCTTGCGGGCGCTAGGCCCACCCACACAAGTGAGGCATCAATTTTATCGGTAGACTTGGGGGCACCCTGGATGGAAGGAAATTTGTGGCTCCTCTCAGATTCCAGAACTTTCTGTCACCGAAATGTGAGGAAAATGTGCTTTTTTAGCCAAATGTTGAGGTTTGCAAAGGATTCTGGGTAACAGAACCTGGTCAGAGCCCCACAAGTCACCCCATCTTGGATTCCCCTAGGTCTCTAGTTTTCAAAAATGCACAGGTTTGGTAGGTTTCCCTAGGTGCCGGCTGAGCTAGAGGCCAATATCTACAGGTAGGCACTCTGCAAAAAACACCTCTGTTTTCTGTCAAAAAATGGGATGTGTCCACGTTGTGTTTTGGGGCATTTCCTCTTGCGGGCGCTAGGCCCACCCACACAAGTGAGGTATCAATTTTATCGGTAGACTTGGGAGCACGCTGGGTGGAAGGAAATTTGTGGCTCCTCTCAGATTCCAGAACTTTCTGTCACCCAAATGTGAGGAAAATTTGTTTTTTAAAGCCAAAGTTTGAGGTTTGCAAAGGATTATGGGTAAGAGAACCTGGTCAGAGCCCCACAAGTCACCCCATCTTGGATTCCCCTAGGTCTCTAGTTTTCACAAATGCACAGGTTTGGTAGGTTTCCCTAGGTGCCGGCTGAGCTAGAGGCCAAAACCTACAGGTAGGCACTTTGCAAAAAACACCTCTGTTTTTTGTCAAAAAATGGGATGTGTCCACATTGCGTTTTGGGGCATTTCCTGTCGCGGGCGCTAGGCCTACCCACACAAGTGAGGTATCAATTTTATCGGGAGACTTGGGGGAACGCTGGGTGGAAGGAAATTTGTGGCTCCTCTCAGATTCCAGAACTTTCTGTCACCGAAATGTGAGGAAAATGTGCTTTTTTAGCCAAATTGTGAGGTTTGCAAAGGATTCTGGGTAACAGAACCTGGTCAGAGCCCCACAAGTCACCCCATCTTGGATTCCTCTGGGTCTCTAGTTTTCAAAAATGCACAGGTTTGGTAGGTTTTCCTAGGTGCCGGCTGAGCTAGAGGCCAAAACCGACAGGTAGGCACTTTGCAAAAAACACCTCTGTTTTTTGTCAAAAAATGGTATGTGTCCACGTTGTGTTTTGGCGCATTTCCTGTCAGGGGCGCTAGGCCTACCCACACAAGTGAGGTATCAATTTTATCGGTAGACTTGGGGGAACTCTGGGTGGAAGGAAATTTGTGGCTCCTCTCAGATTCCAGAACTTTCTGTCACCGAAATGTGAGGAAAATGTGTTTTTTTGGCCCAATTCTGAGGTTTGCAAAGGATTCTGGGTAACAGAACCTGGTCAGAGTCCCACAAGTCACCCCATCTTGGATTCCCCTAGGTCTCTAGTTTTCAAAAATGCACAGGTTTGGTAGGTTTCCCTAGGTTCCGGCTGAGCTAGAGGCCAAAACCTACAGGTAGGCACTTTGCAAAAAACACCTCTGTTTTCGATCAAAAAATGTGATGTGTCCACGTTGTGTTTTGGGGCATTTCCTCTTGCGGGCGCTAGGCCCACCCACACAAGTGAGGCATCAATTTTATCGGTAGACCTGGGGGCACCCTGGATGGATGGAAATTTGTGGCTCCTCTCAGATTCCAGAACTTTCTGTCACCGAAATGTGAGGAAAATGTGCTTTTTTAGCCAAATTTTGAGGTTTGCAAAGGATTCTGGGTAACAGAACCTGGTCAGAGCCCCACAAGTCACCCCATCTTGGATTCCCCTAGGTCTCTAGTTTTCAAAAATGCACAGGTTTGGTAGGTTTCCCTAGGTGCCGGCTGAGCTAGAGGCCAAAATCTACAGGTAGGCACTCTGCAAAAAACACCTCTGTTTTCTGTCAAAAAATGGGATGTGTCCACGTTGTGTTTTGGGGCATTTTCACTTGCGGGCGCTAGGCCCACCACCACAAGTGAGGTATCAATTTTATCTGTAGACTTGGGGGCACGCTGGGTGGAAGGAAATCTGTGGCTCCTCTCAGATTCCAGAACTTTCCGTCACCCAAATGTGAGGAAAATGTGTTTTTTAAAGCCAAAGTTTGAGGTTTGCAAAGGATTATGGGTAACAGAACCTGGTCAGAGCCCCACAAGTCACCCCATCCTGGATTCCCCTAGGTCTCTAGGTTTCAAAAATGCACAGGTTTGGTAGGTTTCCCTAGGTGCTGGCTGAGCTAGAGGCCAAAACCTACAGGTAGGCACTTTGCAAAAAACACCTCTGTTTTTTGTCAAAAAAATGGGATGTGTCCACATTGCGTTTTGGGGCATTTCCTGTCGCGGGCGCTAGGCCTACCCACACAAGTGAGGTATCAATTTTATCGGGAGACTTGGGGGAACGCTGGGTGGAAGGAAATTTGTGGCTCCTCTCAGATTCCAGAACTTTCTGTCACCCAAATGTGAGGAAAATTTGTTTTTTAAAGCCAAAGTTTGAGGTTTGCAAAGGATTATGGGTAACAGAACCTGGTCAGAGCCCCACAAGTCACCCCATCTTGGATTCCCCTAGGTCTCTAGGTTTCAAAAATGCACAGGTTTGGTAGGTTTCCCTAGGTTCCGGCTGAGCTAGAGGCCAAAACCTACAGGTAGGCACTTTGCAAAAAACACCTCTGTTTTTTGTAAAAAAATTGGGATGTGTCCACGTCGTGTTTTGGGGCATGTCCTGTCGCGGGCGCTAGGCCTACCCACACAAGTGAGCTATCAATTTTATTGGTAGACTTGGGGGCACGCTGGGTGGAAGGAAATTTGTGGCTCCTCTCAGATTCCAGAACTTTCTGTCACCCAAATGTGAGGAAAATTTGTTTTTTAAAGCCAAAGTTTGAGGTTTGCAAAGGATTATGGGTAACAGAACCTGGTCAGAGCCCCACAAGTCACCCCATCTTGGATTCCCCTAGGTCTCTAGTTTTCAAAAATGCACAGGTTTGGTAGGTTTCCCTAGGTTTCGGCTGAGCTAGAGGCCAAAACCTACAGGTAGGCACTTTGCAAAAAAACACCTCTGTTTTCAGTCAAAAAATGGGATGTGTCCACGTTGTGTTTTGGGGTATTTCCTGTCGCGGGCGCTAGGCCCACCCACACAAGTGAGGTATCAATTTTATCGGGAGACTTGGGGGAACGCTGGGTGGAAGGAAATTTGTGGCTCCTCTCAGATTCCAGAACTTTCTGTCACCGAAATGTGAGGAAAATGTGCTTTTTTTTAGCCAAATTTTGAGGTTTGCAAAGTATTCTGGGTAACAGAACCTGGTCAGAGCCCCACAAGTCACCCCATCTTGGATTCCCCTAGGTCTCTAGTTTTCACAAATGCACAGGTTTGGTAGGTTTCCCTAGGTGCCGGCTGAGCTAGAGGCCAAAACCTACAGGTAGGCACTTTGCAAAAAACACCTCTGTTTTTTGTCAAAAAATGGGATGTGTCCACATTGCGTTTTGGGGCATTTCCTGTCGCGGGCGCTAGGCCTACCCACACAAGTGAGGTATCAATTTTATCGGGTGACTTGGGGGAACGCTGGGTGGAAGGAAATTTGTGGCTCCTCTCAGATTCCAGAACTTTCTGTCACCGAAATGTGAGGAAAATCTGCGTTTTTAGCCAAATTGTGAGGTTTGCAAAGGATTCTGGGTAACAGAACCTGGTCAGAGCCCCACAAGTCACCCCATCTTGGATTCCTCTGGGTCTCTAGTTTTCAAAAATGCACAGGTTTGGTAGGTTTTCCTAGGTGCCGGCTGAGCTAGAGGCCAAAACCGACAGGTAGGCACTTTGCAAAAAACACCTCTGTTTTTTGTCAAAAAATGGGATGTGTCCACGTTGTGTTTTGGCGCATTTCCTGTCAGGGGCGCTAGGCCTACCCACACAAGTGAGGTATCAATTTTATCGGTAGACTTGGGGGAACGCTGGGTGGAAGGAAATTTGTGGCTCCTCTCAGATTCCAGAACTTTCTGTCACCGAAATGTGAGGAAAATTTGTTTTTTTGGCCCAATTCTGAGGTTTGCAAAGGATTCTGGGTAACAGAACCTGGTCAGAGTCCCACAAGTCACCCCATCTTGGATTCCCCTAGGTCTCTAGTTTTCAAAAATGCACAGGTTTGGTAGGTTTCCCTAGGTTCCGGCTGAGCTAGAGGCCAAAACCTACAGGTAGGCACTTTGCAAAAAACACCTCTGTTTTCGATCAAAAAATGGGATGTGTCCACGTTGTGTTTTGGGGCATTTCCTCTTGCGGGCGCTAGGCCCACCCACACAAGTGAGGTATCAATTTTATCGGTAGACTTGGGGGCACGCTGGGTGGAAGGAAATTTGTGGCTCCTCTCAGATTCCAGAACTTTCTGTCACCCAAATGTGAGGAAAATTTGTTTTTTAAAGCCAAAGTTTGAGGTTTGCAAAGGATTATGGGTAACAGAACCTGGTCAGAGCCCCACAAGTCACCCCATCTTGGATTCCCCTAGGTCTCTAGGTTTAAAAAATGCACAGGTTTGATAGGTTTCCCTAGGTTCTGGCTGAGCTAGAGGCCAAAACCTACAGGTAGGCACTTTGCAAAAAAACACCTCTGTTTTTTGTCAAAAAATGGGATGTGTCCACGTTGTGTTTTGGGGCATTTCCTGTCGCGGGCGCTAGGCCTACCCACACAAGTGAGGTATCAATTTTATCGGGAGACTTGGGGGAACGCTGGGTGGAAGGAAATTTGTGGCTCCTCTCAGATTCCAGAACTTTCTGTCACCGAAATGTGAGGAAAATGTGCTTTTTTAGCCACATTTTGAGGTTTGTAAAGGTTTCTGGGTAACAGAACCTGGTCAGAGTCCCACAAGTCACCCCATCTTGGATTCCCCTAGGTCTCTAGGTTTAAAAAATGCACAGGTTTGGTAGGTTTCCCTAGGTTCTGGCTGAGCTAGAGGCCAAAACCTACAGGTAGGCACTTTGCAAAAAAACACCTCTGTTTTTTTGTCAAAAAATGGGATGTGTCCACGTTGTGTTTTGGGGCATTTCCTCTTGCGGGCGCTAGGCCCACCCACACAAGTGAGGCATCAATTTTATCGGTAGACTTGGGGGCACCCTGGATGGATGGAAATTTGTGGCTCCTCTCAGATTCCAGAACTTTCTGTCACCGAAATGTGAGGAAAATGTGCTTTTTTAGCCAAATTTTGAGGTTTGCAAAGGATTCTGGGTAACAGAACCTGGTCAGAGCCCCACAAGTCACCCCATCTTGGATTCCCCTAGGTCTCTAGTTTTCAAAAATGCACATGTTTGGTAGGTTTCCCTAGGTGCCGGCTGAGCTAGAGGCCAAAATCTACAGGTAGGCACTCTGCAAAAAACACCTCTGTTTTCTGTCAAAAAATGGGATGTGTCCACGTTGTGTTTTGGGGCATTTCCTCTTGCGGGCGCTAGGCCCACCCACACAAGTGAGGTATCAATTTTATCGGTAGACTTGGGGGCACGCTGGGTGGAAGGAAATTTGTGGCTCCTCTCAGATTCCAGAACTTTCTGTCACCCAAATGTGAGGAAAATTTGTTTTTTAAAGCCAAAGTTTGAGGTTTGCAAAGGATTATGGGTAACAGAACCTGGTCAGAGCCCCACAAGTCACCCCATCTTGGATTCCCCTAGGTCTCTAGGTTTAAAAAATGCACAGGTTTGGTAGGTTTCCCTAGGTTCTGGCTGAGCTAGAGGCCAAAACCTACAGGTAGGCACTTTGCAAAAAAACACCTCTGTTTTTTGTCAAAAAATGGGATGTGTCCACGTTGTGTTTTGGGGCATTTCCTGTCGCGGGCGCTAGGCCTACCCACACAAGTGAGGTATCAATTTTATCGGGAGACTTGGGGGAACGCTGGGTGGAAGGAAATTTGTGGCTCCTCTCAGATTCCAGAACTTTCTGTCACCGAAATGTGAGGAAAATGTGCTTTTTTAGCCACATTTTGAGGTTTGTAAAGGTTTCTGGGTAACAGAACCTGGTCAGAGTCCCACAAGTCACCCCATCTTGGATTCCCCTAGGTCTCTAGTTTTCAAAAATGCACAGGTTTGGTAGGTTTCCCTAGGTGCCGGCTGAGCTAGAGGCCAAAATCTACAGGTAGGCACTCTGCAAAAAACACCTCTGTTTTTTGTCAAAAAATTGGGATGTGTCCACGTTGTGTTTTGGGGCATGTCCTGTCGCGGGCGCTAGGCCTACCCACACAAGTGAGCTATCAATTTTATTGGTAGACTTGGGGGCACCCTGGATGGAAGGAAATTTGTGGCTCCTCTCAGATTCCAGAACTTTCTGTTACCGAAATGTGAGGAAAATGTGCTTTTTTTTAGCCAAATTTTGAGGTTTGCAAAGGATTCTGGGTAACAGAACCTGGTCAGAGCCCCACAAGTCACCCCATCTTGGATTCCCCTAGGTCTCTAGTTTTCACAAATGCACAGGTTTGGTAGGTTTCCCTAGGTGCCGGCTGAGCTAGAGGCCAAAACCTACAGGTAGGCACTTTGCAAAAAACACCTCTGTTTTTTGTCAAAAAATGGGATGTGTCCACATTGCGTTTTGGGGCATTTCCTGTCGCGGGCGCTAGGCCTACCCACACAAGTGAGGTATCAATTTTATCGGGAGACTTGGGGGAATGCTGGGTGGAAGGAAATTTGTGGCTCCTCTCAGATTCCAGAACTTTCTGTCACCAAAATGTGAGGAAAATGTGCTTTTTTAGCCAAATTGTGAGGTTTGCAAAGGATTCTGGGTAACAGAACCTGGTCAGAGCCCCACAAGTCACCCCATCTTGGATTCCTCTGGGTCTCTAGTTTTCAAAAATGCACAGGTTTGGTAGGTTTTCCTAGGTGCCGGCTGAGCTAGAGGCCAAAACCGACAGGTAGGCACTCTGCAAAAAACACCTCTGTTTTTTGTCAAAAAATGGGATGTGTCCACGTTGTGTTTTGGCGCATTTCCTGTCAGGGGCGCTAGGCCTACCCACACAAGTGAGGTATCAATTTTATCGGGAGACTTGGGCGAACGCTGGGTGGAAGGAAATTTGTGGCTCCTCTCAGATTCCAGAACTTTCTGTCACCGAAATGTGAGGAAAATGTGTTTTTTTGGACAAATTCTGAGGTTTGCAAAGGATTCTGGGTAACAGAACCTGGTCAGAGTCCCACAAGTCACCCCATCTTGGATTCCCCTAGGTCTCTAGTTTTCAAAAATGCACAGGTTTGGTAGGTTTCCCTAGGTGCCGGCTGAGCTAGAGGCCAAAATCTACAGGTAGGCACTCTGCAAAAAACACCTCTGTTTTCTGTCAAAAAATGGGATGTGTCCACGTTGTGTTTTGGGGCATGTCCTCTCGCGGGCGCTAGGCCCACCCACACAAGTGAGGTATCAATTTTATTGGTAGACTTGGGGGCACGCTGGGTGGAAGGAAATTTGTGGCTCCTCTCAGATTCCAGAACTTTCTGTCACCGAAATGTGAGGAAAATGTGCTTTTTTAGCCAAATTTTGAGGTTTAAAGGATTCAGGGTAACAGAACCTGGTCAGAGCCCCACAAGTCACCCCATCTTGGATTCCCCTAGGTCTCTAGGTTTCAAACATACACAGGTTTGGTAGGTTTCCCTAGGTGCCGGCTGAGCTAGAGGCCAAAACCTACAGGTAGGCACTTTGCAAAAAAAACACCTGTTTTTTTGTCAAAAAATGGGATGTGTCCACGTTGTGGTTTGGGGCATTTCCTGTGGCGGGCGCTAGGCCTACCCACACAAGGGAGGTATCAATTTTATCGGGAGACTTGGGGGAACGCTGGGTGGAAGGAAATTTGTGGCTCCTCTCAGATTCCAGAACTTTCTGTCACCGAAATGTGAGGAAAATGTGCTTTTTTAGCCACATTTTGAGGTTTGTAAAGGTTTCTGGGTAACAGAACCTGGTCAGAGCCCCACAAGTCACACCATCTTGGATTCCCCTAGGTCTCTAGTTTTAAAAAATGCACAGGTTTGGTAGGTTTCCCTAGGTGCCGGCTGAGCTAGAGGACAAAACCTACACGTAGGCACTTTCCAAAAAACACCTCTGTTTTTTGTCAAAAAATGGGATGTGTCCACGTTGTGTTTTGGGGCATTTCCTCTTGCGGGTGCTAGGCCCACCCACACAAGTGAGGTATCAATTTTATCGGCAGACTTGGGGGCACCCTGGATGGAAGGAAATTTGTGGCTCCTCTCAGATTCCAGAACTTTCTGTTACCGAAATGTGAGGAAAATGTGCTTTTTATTAGCCAAATTTTGAGGTTTGCAAAGGATTCTGGGTAACAGAACCTGGTCAGAGCCCCACAAGTCACCCCATCTTGGATTCCCCTAGGTCTCTAGTTTTCACAAATGCACAGGTTTGGTAGGTTTCCCTAGGTGCCAGCTGAGCTAGAGGCCAAAACCTACAGGTAGGCACTTTGCAAAAAACACCTATGTTTTTTGTCAAAAAATGGGATGTGTCCACATTGCGTTTTGGGGCATTTCCTGTCGCGGGCGCTAGGCCTACCCACACAAGTGAGGTATCAATTTTATCGGGAGACTTGGGGGAACGCTGGGTGGAAGGAAATTTGTGGCTCCTCTCAGATTCCAGAACTTTCTGTCACCGAAATGTGAGGAAAATGTGCTTTTTTAGCCAAATTGTGAGGTTTGCAAAGGATTCTGGGTAACAGAACCTGGTCAGAGCCCCACAAGTCACCCCATCTTGGATTCCTCTGGGTCTCTAGTTTTCAAAAATGCACAGGTTTGGTAGGTTTTCCTAGGTGCCGGCTGAGCTAGAGGCCAAAACCGACAGGTAGGCACTCTGCAAAAAACACCTCGGTTTTTTGTCAAAAAATGGGATGTGTCCACGTTGTGTTTTGGCGCATTTCCTGTCAGGGGCGCTAGGCCTACCCACACAAGTGAGGTATCAATTTTATCGGGAGACTTGGGGAACGCTGGGTGGAAGGAAATTTGTGGCTCCTCTCAGATTCTGGAACTTTCTGTCACCGAAATGTGAGGAAAATGTGCTTTTTTAGCCAAATTTTGAGGTTTGCAAAGGATTCTGGGTAACAGAACCTGGTCAGAGCCCCACAAGTCACCCCATCTTGGATTCCCCTAGGTGTCTAGTTTTCAAAAATGCCACGGTTTGCTAGGTTTCCCTAGGTACCGGCTGAGGTAGAGGCCAAAATCTACTGCTAGGCACTTTGCAAAAAACACGTCAGATTTCAGTGTAAAAATGTGATGTGTCCATGTTGCGTTTCCTGTCGTGAGCATTAGGCCTACCCACGCAAGTGAGGTACCATTTTTATCGGGAGACTTGGGGGAACACAGAATAGCAAAACAAGTGTTATTGCCCCTTGTCTTTCTCTACATTTTTTCCTTCCAAATGTAAGACAGTGTGTAAAAAAGACGTATATTTGAGAAAAAGCCTGTAATTCACATGCTAGTATGGGCACCCCGGAATTCAGAGATGTGCAAATAACCACTGCTTCTCAACACCTTATCTTATGCCCATTTTGGAAATACAAAGATTTTCTTGATACCTATTTTTCACTCTTTATATTTCAGCAAATGAATTGCTGTATACCCGGTATAGAATGAAAACCCATTGCAAGGTGCACCTCATTTATTGGCTCTGGGTACCTAGGAATCTTGATGAACCTACAAGCCCTATATATCCTTGCAACCAGAAGAGTCCAGCACACGTAACGGTATATTGCTTTAAAAAATCTGACATTGCAGGAAAAAGTTACAGAGTAAAACGTGGAGAAAAATTGCTGTTTTTTTCAGCTCACTTTCAATATTATTTTATTTCAGCTATTACTTTCTGTAGGAAAACCTTGTAGGATCTACACAAATGACCCCTTGCTGAATTCAGAATTTTGTCTACTTTTCAGAAATGTTTAGCTTTCCGGGATCCAGCATTGGTTTCACACCCATTCCTGTCACTAACTGGAAGGAGGCTGAAAGCACCAAAAATAGTAAAAATGGGGTATGTCCCAGTAAAATGCCAAAATTGTGTTGAAAAATTTGGTTTTCTGATTCAAGTCTGCCCGTTCCTGAAAGGTGGGAAGATGGTGATTTTAGCACCAGAAACTCTTTGTTGATGCCATTTTCAAGGAAAAAAACACAAGCCTTCTTAGGCAGCCCTTTTTTCCCATTTAAAAAAAAAAAAAAACGAAATTTTCACTGTATTTTGGCTAATTTCTTGGTCTCCTCCAGGGGAAACCACAAGCTCTGGGTACCATTAGAATCCCTAGGATGTTGGAAAAAAAGGACGCAAATTTGGCGTGGATAGCTTATGTGGACAAGAAGTTATGAAGGCCTAAGCGCGAACTACCCCAAAGAGCCAAAAAAGGGCTCAGCACGGGGGGGAAGGCCCAGCAGCTAAGAGGTTAAGTGCCTCAGGGCAAAGGTATAGCCACCATTAGTAAGCACCTCTTTTCTTTATTAACATTGGTCGCCCTTCTGAGGATGGGTTCACTTCCTAGTTCCTAGCAGACGCTTCCTTGGCAGACCCATCACCTGTCCACCCACACATTAATCTACTGATTCATCCCCCTGATAACGGGCCTCACTAGCATGGGAATACAACCATTTATTTATTTCAGTTCAGAGGCAATAGTCTGCAAATAAACCTTAGGCAATTTCGACTTGTCAGTATTGAGAACCACTGCCTCAAAAATGCCCTGCAGGATTTTTTGCATTAGGACCATAACATCCAGCACTGATGAAGAGGAGGATGATGCAATATCAAAACTAAGGTGGGAGTAAGTTCCTGGTCCTCCATATTTGTCGGGCTTAACGCTCCCTCTACCCCCACAGGATCACTCCCAAGGCTAGAGGACATAACATTAAGTACCTTAGGTAGTGTTCTTTAATAACTACTTTATCCAAGCCCAGTGGTTCATGACTCCAATTCGGTGACCTGGGTTTGTCTCCTAGGGAGCCTACTTCCCCAGCACCCCCCATTAGCAAGCAAAGTGACAGTACCCTGGGTTCCAGTTGAGCTACCCCTTGTTCAAGCAAAGGTTGTAGCTCATGAAGCTCTACCATGTTCTTGTCTGAAAGGGTAAGGGAAGAAACCAGGGGAGCTGATGGTATGATAGATACATTTTATTTCCTTTTTTGGACGGATTGATCTTGAAGTGCTTCCCCACAAATTCTTTGACAGAGTTCACTAGGAGTGAAGCCCTTGCATTCATGGTTCCACCCGCATCTAGTACCCTCACCATCCATGAATGGTCATCTATTACGACTGACTGGTCGAGACTACCCCTTTTGGATTCGTTGTGCTGTAAGAATTTAGCTGGGCCCTTGTTTTTCTGACTTTTTTCACTCAATAAACTCTAGAGGACTTACTTGGCGCCATATTGTAAGTATCCACAATTAAAATACACGTATTCACTCACAAAAGTGGATTGGAAAATGTTATTAGCTGACTTTAAAGGGGCTTTTCGTTGCAGTACCCACTACCTCTTCAGCATGTGAAAGATACAGGTAAATAGTTTTCTGCCCAGACCACTGCCCCCACCACAGAACTGCCACAATTTCAAAATGTCAGCATAGTTCAATCCTATTCTGCAATCGAAGCAACCCGCTGCACTCGAGCTCCTTGGATGAAATACACTTTTTTTTAATCTTGCCACTAGTACAGAGCGTCAAATGACTGTAGAGCAATATCCACAGGCCCTGCGGGCCACTTAACACCCGGGGGAATCTGGGAGATATGGGCCACACCGCTGCATGTTGCGCTCTGCTTCGGCTCCCTGAGGTAGGCTGACGCGGTTACAGCCGTTCACCACAGAAACTCATCCGGCTGCAGCACCCATGATAAGCCTACTCTTTATTTCTGCTCATCTGCCACCTTCCATTTGGTTGCTGACCTCGTGGTTTCCGCAGTAGTCCTCTGCTTTCTGCCCATCTGCCTACTCCCCCACTATGAAGGTGGGGGGGGGGGGGGGGGGTGGTAAGGCTGGTAGCACCTCCAATTACTGCCTCGGATTACCGTGACCTGTGCCTCCAATTTTACGGTGCGCGGTCATTCCTTCCTCTCCTGCTTCTCCGGCGTTCATGTGCATGTTTGCACAGCGGACGTTCTGTGGTGGGCACATGCACAGTCCGATTCTTGTCATGAGCCCTCACATATACCTTGATTCCAAATATTGTGATAATTTACTCCCTATAAAAAAGTTAATATCAAAGGATCCAATTGTTATCTTAAGGAACCATCCGCTCATGCTTGTACATTTATTCATGCAAGTCTATATCCACAACTCAGCCTTAATGGAAAAAGTCACCCAAGAGAAACGAGCATCCACATCCTCCTCTTCCAAAACTTTCTAAATCTGCAGGACTAGCCCAGGTATCACCTCTAGTAACCATTATACTGGGACACTGCAAGGCCTGTATGCAGGCCCTCGCACAGCCTAAACTCACATTCCAGCCAGAGAGTCATTTCCTTGGATTATTTCCATAGAGAAGCGTGGCTCGGAGAACCAATGGCAGCTCCGCAAACAAAGCTAGGGACCCTCCATGGGCTGCCTCCACGAGTACCGACTGCTCATTCGCCTCTACCAGAGCGAGACACCCCTAGAGATGATGACGACTGCAACTCTGCCAAGAACAAGGCTACGCCGCTTCATGGTCCGCCTCGACGAGTAGTGTCTTTCCATAAGTCTTTGTCAGAGTGTAACACAACTACGGATGACTTCTCTGTGACTCATCCAAAGACTCCTAGGGCATTTCATGGTCTACTCCCCCAAGTAGACTCCTCATACGTATTTGGGTATCTCAGCCTCACAAGTGATGATAGCTGCATGGCTCGCACAGAACAATGAGAAGGGTTTTGTCACCCTTATTCCATGTTTTCGTTCCTGAAGAATATATATATCCAGCAAACTGATTCCCAATAACGATAGGTCTGTGGTTCCCGCATCAAGGAGAGCATGTTACACAGTTGATTTATTACATTACAAAACAACAGCAGATATGTCAAAATAATTTATTTTTGTGGAACTGGAATGAGCCGAAGTCCTTGGCACCGGCACGTTCTAAACAACCCACATGATACAGAGATTCAATATATTAGTAAATAAATAGATTTTTACAACATTTTACCAAACTGAAATGCCCCCTCTCAAAAAACATATATATATATAAAATACAGATGTTTTGCGATATAAAACATTTTTCATTATTTTTGAACTTTTTTCTAAAAAGGTACCACCTACGTGATATAAAAAATATAAAATTAGTGTTTTCGCTGTGGAAGCGGCAGAGTTCAGAAGGCAGACAGGAGAGCTCTGTCATGACGTGTACAGAAACGGATGGAGGGAAGGCTGAGGTTGACGATTCAAGTTATGAGGACTGCTGGGGTGTAAGTGGCAGGAAGGCACAGTGGTGGCAATGAATGGTGCGACTGATGGAGGAGCGGTCCTTCAGTGAAAGACAAGTGCAAAGATTGGCAAATGTCACTGCAGCCTACATAGGAATTATAATTATTTAATTTCTTTGGTCTTTTGGACTGAGGACCCTGATTCCCCTTACGGTTAGGGAATCTAAAATCAGTAAGGCACTGACTGATGTGAAAAACTCTGCATTCTATTCTGAACTTAAGATACAGCTTTAAATATGGAAAGAAAACAACTCTTACTCAGGATGTAGCCTGGGAGAGGGCAGCGAATGTCAGAACACTTTCAGGCTATGAACACAGCAGCTGCTGTACCTGGTTATTATTGGTATTTGTGTTGAAAAGACATTGTTGAAGTGTGCAGTAGCTGACACCTGCATTCTGCACGTTAGGACAACAGTGAATCTTCATAGTACTTCTAAGTGACGAGGAAAACATTTGCCCGGGTTACACACATTCAATAGGCACAAGTGGCGCTCGGGTTACAGAAACTGCATAGATGTTAAAACAGCTGCACAGATATTCCCTCAGGTTCGACAGTGTATGGAGCACAATTATCCCCCAGGTTACACAGATTGCATGGCATACATTTTAGATAACTGCACAGTTAACCCTCGTGTTGAATAGGTTATAAGGCAAAGGCACAAGATACATAAACAGCAGTGCATGAGATTACACATTAGGGAACTGCACAGCTCAACATCAGGTAACAGACTGAATACAACATGACTAGGTAACTGCACAGCTATTCTCCAGGATGCAGAGAACGTACAGCAATCTACCATGGGCTTTAGACAACTGCACAGGTGTCCTTCATCTGACAAAGACTATAAAGGTATTAGGCATCTGCACATCTACCCTCAGGGCACAAAGATGTTACTGACTATAGACAACAGCAGAGCTATCACGTAGGGCACATGTAGGCATAGATCGACCCCTGCTTAGAGACTGTATATGGGCATTAGTCTAGAGTTCATGATGCAAACTATATGGTGTATTCAATACAGCGCTCAGTCATACCGCTCCCAACACAGACCTGAAAGACTAGCCCGATAGACAGGAGAGCTATCCTGGATATTGTTAACAGTAGAGCTTGCTCAAAATACACTCACTGAGGTGGACTTGCAAGCACAGATTTCCGTGCTCTTGAAGCAGGGCCGGCTTTTGGGCTGTGCGAGCGGTGCGACCGCACCGGGCGCCGACCTCAGGGGGGCGCTGTGTTTATCTATAACTTCCGAAACCTGCTATTTAAAAGCACCTGAAGAAAAGTTAATTGTGCGTTTAGCTTTCAAGAAACAATTAAAATGTCAAGATACCTCTTGTGATTAATGTTCCTGCTAGAGAGAGAGAGATGGTAGTTTTGCCTAGTGGCAGCTTTGACTTGACATAAAGTAGCATAGAGGGTTATTATGCCTGCTGCAAAAAACAGAACTATGGGGCATATTTAAGAAAAGTGGCGCTGCACACAGTGCAGTGTCACTTTTCTTGCACCCCTTAGCGCACCCCCCCCTAATGCCACCATGTGTGCGTCATATTTAAAATACGGTGCACCATGGCGGTAGTTAGGGGACTAGCGTCAGAATTTTTTAAGCTAACCTGGCGCTTTGCAGGATTAGCGTCAATTTTGACGCTAATCTTGCAAAGCACCCAGAGGCCCATTGTAACCAATGATGCCTCCTTTAAATGCCTGCTCTTAGCAGGTGTTAAAAGTGCCGGAAAAAAATGATGCAAAGAAATCTAGCAGATTTCTTTGCGTCATTTGTTTTTACCACCCTAACGGGGGTTGCCCCCTTTGCATAAATTATGCCTGGCGCAGGCATAATGTAGCGTAAATGGTTACAAAGTGGTGCAATGCATGCATTTCGCCTCTTTGTATATATGGTGCAGCGTTTTTGGCCTTCTAACGCCCCATTTGTGTACAAAATTACACTAATGTGGTGTTAGAGTGGCACTAGGGGCTGTTAAATATACCCCTATGGCAGTGCTCAATTTGTGCTCGTTGTTTCTGGTGCGAAGTACCAGCACTTATTTTTGAGCGCCAGCACTTATTTTTCTGCCTCAAGCATCTACTGCGAAAAAAAGACACATATGGGGAAGATGGAGGAAGAGAAAAACGAAAAAGCGTCACAATGGGGAAAAAGCAGAAATCTGCAGGAGTGAGCTTAAGGGGCAGGGAGTGCCCGTAAATGGATTGAAGAGGCTCGAGATGGCTTCAGGTTTACGCTGCCTCTGTATTCCATGTTCACACATTTAATTGCAGCAGCCGCAAGTTTAAAAGGAGCGCTTTGGGCACCGGCACCTTTATATTTGCAAATTAAGCACTGCTCTATGGGGCATATTTGAAATAAGTGGCGCTGCACACAGTGCTGCGCCACTTTTCTTGACCCTTTAGCACCCCCCCAACGCCACCATATGTGTGCCATATTTAAAATAAGGCGCACTATGGCGGTAGTTTGGGGACTAGCGTCAGAAACTTTTACGCTTTGTAGGATTAGCATAAAAAAAGTTGACGCTAATCCTGCAAAACACCCAGAGGCCCATTGTAACCAATGGAAGTCTCCTTTTAATGCCTACGGTGAGCAGGCATTAAAAGTGCTGGAAAAAAATGACCATTTTGTTGGCCCTTCCTAACGGGGGAATGCAGGCATAATGTAGCACAAAGGGATACAAAGTGGTGCACTGCATGCATTGCGCCACTTTGTAAATATGGCATGTTGTTTTTGGCTTTCTAACACCACATTAGCGTAAAAAAATTACGCTAATGTGGCGTTAGAATGGTGCTAGGGGCTCTTAAATATGCCCCTATATTTTATGTGGCTAGCTGAGTGGATTAGTAAAGTCAGCCTTTACAAGTGCTTTAAAACACATGAATGTATGTGAAAGGGGAGCGATGGAGAGATGAGGGGCACATTTGCCGGCTGGTAGTGTGTAAAACCGAGGAGGAGATCATGGGGTGGGAGGCACCACAATAAACTGTCGCACAGTGCCCCACCAGTCCTAAAGCCGGCCCTGTCTTGAAGGCTTAGCCTACAGACAGCGGTGTTGGTCTGAGTGACAAAGGCTGACCGGTGTTTCGGCTTACCGATCACTCACGCCATGTAATATGTGCTATGATTGAATGGTAGGTCGAAAAGAGATGCCACCTCATTCTTGTTTGGTAAGATAACAAAGACAATGGTTTCTGTAGGCTTCAAGCAGTGCACGCTAGCCATGCCCACAGGACAGAATTTTGTATTGAATTCTGATAACGCTACACTGTTTTTTCTAAAGTGGCTGAAAAGGGAATAACGTCACTGACCTCTTAAGATTCCCAAATAATGATCGCCGCATCTGGCAACTTACATAAGTGCCATAGAGAGGTGATCTTACAACATCTGGGATCTAAATATTAAGCCATACAACTGAGGAAAGGCTTCTGCAAACCATGTACTGTCGCCATCTGGCAGGCTGAAGAGACCAATGACACTGGCTGACCAGAGTCCATTAATGGTCCCTCGAACTCAACAGAGTGGCAACTGCCTTGCTCACGGCAGTGGGCCATTATTATCCTCAGCAGTGTCGAGTTAAGGTGCAATACCCAGACATGTATTTCTTTAGCTCAGCAGAATCTTTTATTTTGCAGTGGGTGTTTAAGCAACAATGCTCAGTGCAGCGTGGTCCCATCTTTCAACAGTTCCTGCCTCCTGGCCGGGCTGGCTCTTGAATGGAACACGGCTGCTCGCCTTCAGTGATAACTCATTTGGTCCTCATACCAAAGGGAACACACAGTTCTATTTCTAGTGTGAACCACATGGGCCAGAAACAGTGCAACTGAAGACTATAAGACATGTTCTAATTTCTGGTCGGACCCAAAACGTGAACAAGACTAAGGCTGAATGGAAGGTGGCAGCACGTGTATCAGGTTGAGCTCTTGTTGCTATATCATCAAAACTGACTTTTTCTTTAAGGGGAAAAATTATAATTGCCCTCACATTTGCATCCATTGTTAATAAATATTTGAAACAAAACTCCACTATAAAATAGGGCACATTTTGCAGTCGGTTAAGTGCAACTGAAAGGTCAGCAGGAAGTGAAGTCCAATAACCCTGAGGCAGAGAAATCCAGTGCGATGTAGTAGTCTGCAGTAGTAGTCTGCAGTCTTTGAAAACCAGTAGGAACAGGAATCAGTAAATAGTGCTATGTCCAGTGTACCACAAAGCCTAACAAAGGCAGAAGTTCCGGGGTCCCATGAAGTGAACTAGATGCGAGTGAAGTTGTGTCCAGTGGTAGTTCTAGCAGCTCCAAATGCCAAGAGGCTAAATAGCGAATATTGGTAAGAACTTCTGCTGTGCATAATCCTTAAGGTCAACACTTAAAGTATGGTATCCAGGATGCTGCTGTAAAATCAAAAAACAAATACAAAGCACAGTGTGAGATAAGCTTTCACAGTAGAAATATAAATACTGTTTTTAGGTGAAAATTGCACAGTTTTCTCGTCAAAAATCTTATTGCAAATATTACTGTTATATCATGAATGATGTCATAGAAGAGGGCAATACTGATGGAATATGTGGGGTGAGTAATAGTGCATGGCGAGGGTGCAAGTTATAGTTAACTTAGGGCACAAGTTATAGTTTCTTGAGAAAAGTATAACTATAACTGTTGAATTGCTATGGTTTTGTGCATGTAAAATCAAATCTGAACCTAACTATAACGTCATTGTAACCTTTGGCTTATTAGTTAATTTCTGAGGTTTTTTTAATTCTATTCCCTAACTATAAGATCCCTGTAACCTTAGGTTTTGGGTCTATGAGTGGGTGAATAAGTGTCAGGGTGGGTCTGTGAGTGTGTGCATGAGTGCCAGAGTGCATCTGTCAGTGTGTGCATGAGTGTCAGAATGGGTCTGTGACAGCGTGAATCTTTGTTTTTTTTTTGTTTCATTGCAACGCTGCGCGGGGCATGTGTGGTGAAAACAAATAGTTTTTCTTAGTTTTAAACTCATAATTGTGACCCACAAACACACCTATATCTCACCCCTGGGGTAAGGGTACCTCTACCCTTACCCCTCATAACACTTTTCTTCTTTCTTTTCAGCCCAAGGGACCATGTCCCATAACATAAAATGGTGGCTGCAACTTTGTGTTCAGATTGCAGCCAGTCAATCACACCATCCCTGCTGGCGCACATTGGTGAATACTTCACAAATTGTCCCAAATTCGCTGCAACTCTAGATATGTAAATGTGATTTTCCTTTAATTTCTTTAAAACTACTAAACAAATTTACATCAAATAACAAAAAGGGTGACCTCCGGACCAAAATGTACCTTTCAGCCAAATTTGGTGTAACTCCGTCCAGAGGTTCGGGCTGCAGGCGTGTCTAAACACTATGGAAATTAACACTGGAAAAGCACTTTTTTGATCCCCCTTTTTTCCCCTCGGCCCCCACTTGACAAATCATCCAAAAACTTTCCATGCACAACAATACTCTAGATTCGTCAAACGGTGCCAAAGCTAGTCAAAAAATGCTTCTCTAAGGAAACCAGGTCCTAACTATAACTACAGGTTAAAAAAAAAATATATATAAATATATATATATATGTATATACACACATACGTATTTTACCACATTGATAATTCTGCATAGCGTTATGCTAGATGTTAAAAAAAATTACAAGGCCACAATGTTTCAGCATTAAAGCGGTTGGCAAACCTAAATGGAGATGCAGATATTAACCGGTTCTGTGCCACGGACGTAATGGTTACGTCCTGCGGCACAGTGCTCGTCTGCCCAGGAAGTAACCATTACGTCCTGGGCACAGAGCCCAGGGGAAGCGCTAGCGCTCCCTCTGTGTTCTTCCCTCCCACCCGCCAAAGGCAGGGATGGAAGGGGAAGCCCTTCCCCTTCCACCCCCGACCCCCCCACCCCTCCTGTGACGTAAGCCCATCACAGAGGCCTCCTCCCATCAGCGCGATCGGAAGAGAAATGCTCAGCATTTCTCTTCCGATCACGTGGAGGAGGCCTGAGAGGCTTCAAAGGGAAGGACATGAATTTCCTTCCCTTTGAAGTCTCTCTGAGCATTCAATCCGGCTGCTAAAATGCCCACTAGACACCAGGGATTTATTTTATATAAGAAATTGGCATAAGGGGAGCGACCCCTTGGGCAAGGGTTGCTGCCCAGGGGGGCTTTTTTTTTTTAAGGCCTTTTCTGCCTATTTTTACGAAGCCAATCTGCTCCCAAGGGGGACAGAAACCACTAGACACCAGGGAGTTTTTTTTCCCCCCGTGAATTTCACGCAAGGGGAGCGACCCCTTAGGCAAGGACAAGCGGCATATTGACGTAGCAGTATATTGCTTTAAACAATCTGACATCGCAGGAAAAAGTTACAGAGTAAAACGTGGAGAAAAATGGCTGTTTTTTTTCACCTCAATTTCAATATTTATTTATTTCAGCTGTTATTTTCTGTAGGAAACACTTGTAGGATCTACACAAATGACCCCTTGCTGAATTCAGATTTTTGTCTACTGTTCAGAAATGTTTAGCTTTCTGGGATCCAGCATTGGTTTCTCACCCATTTCTGTCACTAACTGGAAGGAGGCTGAAAGCACAAAAAATAGTAAAAATGGGGTATGTCCCAGTAAAATGTCAAAATTGTATTGAAAAATTGGGTTTTCTAATTCAAGTCTGCCTGTTCCTGAAAGCTGGGAAGATGGTGATCTTGCCACCGCAAACCCTTTGTTGATGCCATTTTCAGGGGAAAAACCACGAGCCACCTTCTGCAGCCCTTTTCCCCCCATTTTTTTGAAAAAACAACAAAATTTTCACTGTATTTTGGCTAATTTCTTGGTCTCCTTCAGGGGAACCCACAAAGTCTGGGTACCTCTAAAATCCCTAGGATGTTGGAAAAAAAGGATGCAAATTTGGCGTGGGTAGCTTATGTGAACAAAAAGTTATGAGGGCCTAAGCGCGAACTGCCCCAAATAGCCAAAAAAAGGCTCGGCACAGGAGGGGAAAAGGCCTGGCAGCAAAGGGGTTAAGGCAATGGGGCCTGTAGGCATGAGTGACCGATACAGCCCTAGGTTTGGGCAGAGTAAGTCTTGCAGCAGGGCTTCTGGTAGGGAGTACTAACCTGACTTGTGAGCAAAATGTTTAAATTGTTTAAAATTGTGCTTAAGCGTTTTATTTTTTATTGCTGGGATTGTTTTATGAATAGTACTTAATGCCTATGTGTGCATACATCTCTAAGGTGCAGATCTGGCATCTACATTGTCAAATTCTTCTCAAGGATCCTAGAGATTCAGATGATGCTTTCTGTAGCCATTGGTGGAAAAAGGAATCTGAAGATGGTGACCACGCACAGGGGCTTTGTGACTGCACATCTCACGTTATGAGTGGATGGAGATACCACCAAATGGAGGTAAAAAAATAAATAAACAGGACAAAGAGTCATTTTGGACCCAATCACTACATGGGGGAACAATGCACAGCATTTGAATCCAGAAAAAGATTCACACTGCAAAACAGCATTTCTAGCAGTGTGGAATACCATGGCATGCTTGCCCAAATTGGTGCCGCAAGAATGAGGTCAGTGATAATTGCTGCATTTGCCTACATATGAGATCAGAGGCAGTGGCACAGTGTTTATCTATAGTGACTTGCCAATGGACTGTGGGTATGCGACCTGGAGGTGAAGTTTTGGCATTTTGCATACTGCGCAGTGCCAAACTGGTTGATTGCAGAACTGCCCCATCTTTGAGTGTACTAGTCAAGTACATGGGGATTTATTTCCCACTTGTGGGCTTCTTTATGCATTCTGTTTAACAGGTCAACAAAATTGTTGTCCACTCCTGGGAGATACTCCACTAATACAAGAATGTGACTGAATGGTCCAATGCCAAATCTTTTGGTCTAACACTAACATCAGAGACAAACAAGTGTCCCCCTATTGCTTCTAGATGTAGTACATTGCTGTCATGTAGCTTGTTTTGATGAATACTGTTTTGTTTCAAAGGGGGAGAAATGCCTGGAATGGGTTCATGTTCCCAAAATTTTCATATGGTTGAGATGTGCTCTTCACCCCATGAGTGAGGCTTTGTTTGTAATGGTCACCTGTGGTAATGGGTCTAGGAATGCCTTGCCAGCAACTAATTGGTTTTGTTCCACCATAGGAGTTTGCAGTGAATTCTTGGCCCTACCAGCACTAGATCTTTTCCAGTCACCATCCGTTTGAAACCATTGCCTCGCTGAACACTCACAATGGATGCATATTTAATCTTGCATGCATCACTATGCCTATCCACATTGCATTCATCACTAACAGTCTCATTACTCTTCTCACTAAGAGAGGACTCAGGGCCTCATTATGAGTTTGGTGGAGAGGATTACTCCGTCCCAAACCTGACGGATATCCCGGCTGCAGTTTTACAAGTTCCATAGGATATAATGGAACTTGTAATAAAGTGAGCAGGATATCTGTCACGTTTGGGATGGAGTAATCCCCTTCGCCAAACTTGTAATGAGGCCCTCAATGTCTAAACAAGCACTGGGAAAGCCAATAGGTTTTGCCTCTGTGAAATCAATTAATTTTGTCAATTCTGTGCAACATGTCAAAGTTTTTTTTAAAAGCGATATGACATGGCCAACGCTGAGTGAGTCATAGCTCTTTTTTATCTTTTAAAATATGTTGCACTGGAGTTCATGCAGCTGTGCAATATGTGTAAAAACACAAGGAAATGGGTGGATAAACAGCACAAGGACAGGGGAACAAAACAGATGGGTGTGTCGTGGAAAAGGACAGCGAGTAGGGGTGAAAATGGACAGTGGGGCGGGGGTGTGGAGGAAAACGGACAGTAATGGAAACAACCAATGGGGCTGTGTAAGGAAATGCCTCCTTGGCATGGTTACCCCCTAACTTTTTGCCTTTGCTGATGCTAAGTTTTAATTGAAAGTGTGCTGGGACCCTGCTAACCAGGCCCCAGCACCAGTGTTCTTTCCCTAAACTGTACCTTTGTCTCCACAATTGGCACAGCCCTGGCACTCAGATAAGTCCCTTGTAACTGGTACCCCTGGTACCAAGGGCCCTGATGCCAGGGAAGGTCTCTAAGGGCTGCAGCATGTCTTATGCCACCCTGGGGACCCCTCACTCAGCACATGCACACTCACAGCTTGGGTGTGCTGGTGGGGAGAAAAAGACTAAGTCGACATGGCACTCCCCTCAGAGTGCCATGCCAACCTCACACTGCCTGTGGCATAGGTAAGTCACCCCTCTAGCAGGCCTTACAGCCCTAAGGCAGGATGCACTATACCACAGGTGAGGGCATATGTGCATGAGCACTATGCCCCTACAGTGCCTAATAAAACCTTAGACATTGTAAGTGCAGGGTAGCCATAAGAGTATATGGTCTGGGGGTTTGTCAAACACAAACTCCACAGTTCCATAATGGCTACACTGAAATCTGGGAAGTTTGGTATCAAACTTCTCAGCACAATAAATGCACACTGATGCCAGTGTGCAATTTATTGTAACATGCACCCAGAGGGCATCTTAGAGATGCTCCCTGAATACCAATCCGACTTCTAGTGTGGGGCTGACCAGTTTCTGCCAGCCTGCTACAACCAGATGAGTTGCTGGCCACATGGGGAGAGTGCCTTTGTCACTCTGTGGCCAGGAACAAAGCCTGCACTGGGTGGAGATGCTTCACACCTCCCCCTGCAGGAACTGTAACACCTGGCAGTGAGCTTCAAAGGCTCACCCCCCTTTGTTACAGCAAGGGCATGCCAGCTAGTGGAGATGCCCACCCCTCCGGCCACTGGCCCCACTTTTGGCGGCAAGGCTGGAGGAGATAATTAGAAAAACAAGGAGAAGTCACCCACCACTCAGGACAGCCCCTAAGGTGCCCTGAGCTAAGGTGACCCCTGCCTTTAGAAATCGTCCATCTTAGTTTTTGAGGATTCCCCCAATAGGATTAGGGATGTGCCCCCCTCCCCACAGGGAGGAGGCACAAAGAGGGTGTACCCACCCTCCAGGACAGTAGCCATTGGCTACTGCCCTCCCAGACCTAAACACCCCCCTAAATCTAGTATTTAGGGCCACCCCAGAACCCAGATTCCTGCAACCTCAAGAAACAAGAAGGACTGCTGACCTACAAGCCTGCAGAGAAGACAGAAGACGACAACTGCTTGGTCCCCAGCCCTACCGGCCTGTCTCCTGATTCGAAAACCTGCAACCAGCGACGCATCCAACAGGGACCAGCGACCTCTGAAGCCTCAGAGGACTGCCCTGAACGCCAGGACCAAGAAACTCCCGTGAGCAGCGGCTCTGCTCAAAAACAGTTACATCTTTGCAACAAAGAAGCAACTTTTAAAGAACCAACTCTTCCCGCCGGAAGCGCGAGACTTCACACTCTGCACCCGACGCCCCCGGCTCGAGATCCAGAGAACAAACACCACAGGAAGGACTCCCTGGTGACTGTGAGCCCGTGAGTAGCCCGAGACGACCCACACAGCGACGCCTGCAGAGAGAATCCAAAGGCTCTCCCTGACCGTGACTGCCTGTAACAAGGGATCCGATGCCTGGAACCAGCACTGCACCCGCAGCCCCTAGGACCTGAAGGAACCGAACCTCCGCGCAAGAGTGGCCCCCAGGCAACCCTCTGCGTCGCCCAGGTGGTGGCTGTCCAGAGAAGCCCCCCACCCTGTACCTACTTGCACCGCTAGATTGACCCCCGGGTCCCTCCTATCTAAAACCCAATGCCTGTTTTGCACACTGCACCCGGCCGCCCCTGTACCGTTGAGGGTGTGTTTTGTGTGCCTACTCGTGTCCCCCCCCCAGTGCTCTACAAAACCCCCCCTGGTCTGCCCCCCCCCCCCGAGGACGCGGGTACTTACCTGCTGGCAGACGGGAACCGGAGCATCCCTGTTCTCCATAGGCGCCTATGTGTTTTGGGCACCTCTTTGACCTCTGCACCTGACTGGCCCTGAACTGCTGGTGTGGTAACTTTGGGGTTGCCTTGAACTCCCAACAGTGGGCTGCCTATGCCCAGGAACTGAGACTTGTAAGTGTCTTACTTACCTCACAATCTAACTTTTACTTACCTCCCCCAGGAACTGTTGATTTTTGCACAGTGTCCACTTTTAAAATAGCTTATTGCCATTTTAACAAAGACTGTATATGATATTGCTTTTATTCAAAGTTCCTAACTTACCTGTGTGAAGTACCTTGCATGTTTGTATTTACTTCAAATCTTGAACCTGTGGTTCTTAAAATAAACTAAGAAAATATATTTTTCTAAATAAAAACCTACCGGCCTGGAGTAAGTCTTTGAGTGTGTGTTCCTCATTTATTGTCTGTGTGTGTACAACAAATGCTTAACACTACCCTCTGATAAGCCTACTGCTCGACCACACTACCACAAAATAGAGCATCAGAATTATCTAATTTTGCCACTATCTTACCTCTAAGGGGAACCCTTGGACTCTGTGCCCACTATTTCTTACTTTGAAATAGTATATACAGAGCCAACTTCCTACAGGGTGGGTGAGGGAAAACAGATGGCAGGGTGGGGGTAAACGGATGGCAGTGGAGGGTACAGGGGTGAGACTGTACCGTGCCATGCACTCCTATAGAATGCTTGGCCAAAACAAAAACAAAAAAAACTTCAGGAGAGCACAGCCAGTGGAAGAACACTGGCCTCATTAAAGAAGCTGTGCTGGGTCCATGCCTCACGGCATGGACAGAAGCCCGGAGTAGGCTTCAGGAGCAGGTGAGCAGTCAGCAGGAGGCGTGACCAGCAGGAAGCAAGGAAACGAGATTGAAGTGGAAGCCAACCAATGTTAAGTATTAGTAAGTAATAGGTAGGCTATAAGCCTGTTTTTTTTTTGCTTTAAATAAGAACAGCTTTCGCTGACAGCATATGAATGCTGTAGCCAAAACCTACAAAGAGGCACCAGCCGATGGAAGGCCATCAACCTCTTTGGCTCTGGGTAGGCTCTTCCTGTTATGGAGTGTAGGACAGCGCCTAGAAAAGGGTGGCTATATTGTGGCACAAAACGAAATCTTGTGGTACAAGTTGCAACTTCTGATCACTGAGTGTGAAGCCTAGCCTGTATAACACAGAAACCGCCATTTGCATGAGTGCATTGTTGATAGGTGATGCTCCTTATCAGCCAATCTTCTAGGTAAGAAAACACATGAATGGTGTTTCTACATATGTGTGCATCCACCACCGTTAAACATTTAGTGACATCCTAGTTGTGACACAGAATGGGAGTACTTTAAATTCGTAGTGTTGTTTATCACAAAGTGCAGGTAGCAGTGGTGAGCTTGAATGAATTAGGATGTGGAATTAGATGTCCTTCTGCAGAACAGCAGGATGACGTCTTGCAGGGTGGTCATCCTGGAGTGCTCCAGGACCAGTTAGATGCAATAAGGCTTCCTCCTCAGAACCAATAAAGTCTTCGGGGATCAAAGTGTTCAGTGTTTCGGGGAAGAACTGGAGCTGGTTCTAGTGCTCAGTGTCTTTCATGTCAGTACCTGATGGTTCTCCTACATGAGAACACCTTGCATGTTGAATAAGTGAACTCCTCATGTTTGGGAGAGGAACAGAGGTTGCACACACAGTGCACATCAGTCCAGGAAATTTGGAGTTACATTAGGGTCAAAACTGGAAAGGCGTTCTCTCCATAACACTCTACGTTAACAGTCATTCTTGATACAAGCTGGTTTTCTTCAAAAACAGCCTGAACACCGCTAACTCCCGAGCCCAACTGCAGTTGCTGCACTGGTATTGTCTTTTTGCATTGTTTGAACTGAATCATCTATACCTGGCAATGAAGGTCCTGTAGAAGAAGGTCACCTGTCTCAGAGCTGGCACTCGAGCATCCAAACAAGATGGAATAAAAAAAAGACAATCTGAGGTATTACAATGTCTACTTTGTAGTACATTACTACATTGTCAGCTAAGGGAAAGTTCACAAGACATCTTGTGACCAAAAAGTTATTTAAACAAAAGCAAGTTGCAAATGTTCATGGCAACATTAAATGGCAGGAGTTTGCACAGCATGTTTTTCAACAGCCACATACACTACAAACATGTAACAGCCACCTTATCACAGACAACAGGACTTTGACGCTGCACCGCCATCTACAACAGGGAGCAGCAGCAGCTGCATTTCTCCTATGACAACCCGCGGGAGGTGTGAGTTGTGACCAGAATACCTGGTGATGACTTTCATGACTAACATTTATTTTTTTAGATCAACAGATAGAAATGCGTGTATAGTCATCTATGTTAACCAGAGCTAGACATCCCATGGAACACAAAATAATTTGTTTTCAATCAGATATTTAAACCCCTATGCAGTGGCAGCATCAGATTACACTGTAACCCTATGGACATGCAAAGGTAAATGGGCTTGTCTTCTGACTCAGAGCGATTTTGTACCCTGAGGTTTTTGTCAATGGGGAAAAAAAGGTCACATCTTGTGGATGTGTTCTTTTGGTGGCATACTATAATAAAGGTGCTAGAAAGATACAGTAACCAGACAGTTGTAGTGTAGTACTAACAGGTACTCACCGATGACTTGAAGTATTTTCTCTCCGATTTTCCACTGGTGCAGATGCCTGAGTTTGAAGTCTGCAATATGAAATAATAATGTACTGGTTCTGGAACAAAGGGGTTGAACAGACTCCACTTAAGGGTAAGGCCACCTATACTACGTGTGGTAGGATAGGAACTGCCCTCTTTGGGTTGAAACTTTATGCTCCTTTAGGATTGGTGGAGGGCAAGTTATTGGCTGGGTTGGGGGTTTTAGTTTGAAACAGAAGGATGAACATGGCATTGCCTTGATTCAGAGGCCACACTCTGAGTTAATCCATTAGTGAAGTGACATTTTGGGTGCCTGCATTGTTTGTTTCAGCATCAGCGATAGGCAGTACAGACAGTCCTGTGAAGGTTCATAGGCAATGCATGAAACAGACATGCGTGTGCTTGCCAACAATAGTATAAGCAATAAGAGTTGGCATAGTCAATTGTGTGTTCAAAAGCAACGATTATGGAATGGGGTGCCTCGTCTCTTTGAGTTCAGAGACACTGTGTAGGTCTCCTCCTTCCTTGTGTGCAACCCTCTTTGTTTCTCCACTGATGTTTGAAGCCTGGATGGTTTGGGACTGGAACTGTCCTTCTTGGTCTTTCAACCCATCTGCAGTTCCACAGATTAGCTTTTAGTGTGCTAAACTGTATGCTCACACATCCCTTCCATTTCCTCCTTTGATCCTACAATAGAAATAAGAGACATAGGTCAGTTAAAGTAACATACACACATTGATTTGTCAATCAAACCTTCCTTTCTAGCACCACCACCCATTCCCACTACCTATGCATACGGCATCTGTCCACATGCTCATCCCAACTAGCGGTCAGCCATCTGTCTATCCTCCTGTCACCCATCCAACTGCCACTGATCTTCAGAGCGCATAATCTTTTCAAATCTGTATCATCTTCTCCATATTGAGCTGCCAATTATTCCACCATTATTCTACCCAAGCCTTTCCCGGGCCATACACCCGCTCACACTTTCATTCAAATGACGATGTGACACATTAAAGTTTTCTAAACAATAATACACCCCTAAAAATAAAAATGGTAAAACCTAAAAAGTAGACAATACTGTGCTCCACAACTTTAAACAAAGAAAAGAGGAAGATTGGGGTAATTGGGAAGCATGGATAAAAATGGTAAAACCTAAAAACACATAGCATCACAGTACTCCACTTTAAAGAAAGAAAGGAGGAAGATCAGGGCAATTGGGAAACATAGAAAAACCCAAAAGCTCTCACAAATCCCTCCTTGTTTGGCAAAAGAAATTAGGACATTTACTGGCTAAGGATAGTCAACTCAAAACATAGTTGGTATTAGATTTAATAAAAGATGGGTCTCATACAACTCCCCAGTCTTGCAGATGTATACTACACTGAACTTTTTAGACCTATCACAGGTGTGCCATGTGTATAAAGCCAACAACCTGCCAGTCATTCACCAAACCATTTTCCGTTCCGGCCTCAGAACAAACATTACTACACTCTTGCATTCTTAAATTGATCAAATGATAAAAGAATGGATATGACAGAAGCTGTTGAGCCATAACTTATCAAATCCTGAAGTATTCTTGGTAGGTCAGACCACATGCTCAGGAAAATAAAGGACAGAAACAAATAATTTACAATGGACGAGAGCAGTAATCCAACTGGGGCTAAAGTAAAAATGCTAGGATGGTCACATTAAATACAAGGTCAGAAACTGCACCCCACAACCATATAAAAAAGCTCAGCCAGCCCCTTGTCAATACCACCCACTTCTTTAAGAGAACAGAGCTAAATGTGCATTAGATTTTGTGGGGGGCTAAATTGGAATACAACAATTTACATCTTACTGATATGAACAAATGATTTTTCGAAGCTACTGGTAGTCCTTAAAAAAAGCAGGTAAGGTGTCAAAGACATTCCCCTTCAAGTCTAAATGATACAGACACTAACAGGCCAACAGTGGCACTTAGGCCAGGCCAAGGTAAATTTTAATGTCCTTATGACTGCCCATAAGTGCTAGAATAATTCCCAGCTGCATGCATGGACCACAGAACACCTTTTTGCATAGTTTTCTTCCACGGAAACACCATAGAATATCTTTGTCCATGATTCATAACCAGATCTATAAAATGAAAGACTAACGAAGCTTAAATTCTCCAGATTCACATCATAGAACTGTGTTGCAGCTTTGGGTTTTCCTGGTAGTTGCTTGTCAGAAAGTTGGTAACAAGGAAGTACAAGCCACTATCCATCTCACAATGAATTGCTTATAAGTGCCCAGCCCTGGTCTATCATGGCCATAATTTAGAAAACAAACGTTTTCTCCAGATAAAACAACATAGCTCTTCTAATATCTAACGAGTAGAAAGTCCTCTCTGCTGGTTTAGATGGGTCAGGCAAGAAAGTTCACAAGATACAATTTTGATTAATGCGGCAATCAGACACAACTTTGGGTAAGAATGATTGTTGAGTCTTTAAAACAACCCTACTGAAATGAAAGAGAGTAAATGGTTCTTCTGCTGACAAGGCTTATATCTTGCTGACTTCAATCTGAGGAGACAGTGATAAAAAAGGCAGTTTTCCACGAGAGATGCTGCAATATTGCTCTATGAATAGACTCAAAAGGAAAGCTCATCAATGTGAAAGCTCCCATTGTGGAGATGGCCTTTTTACTGGTGGAAAAACCTTAGTCCTTCCAGAAAATCCCTAATTATAGGGATTTTAAAGTAAGAAGCTTGCTATGAGGACTTTCCCTATATGTAGTTATAGCAGCCAAGTGGACTTTTATTGAGGAGATTTGAAGTTTTTATTTGGCTAGACACAGCAAGTGAAGTAGAAGTAATTCTGCTTGACATGAAATAGGACTGAGACATTTACTGTGGCACCATTTGCAGAATCTCTTCCAACTTAGAGCGTAGAATGATCTCGTTGACGAACAATTAGCTTTGTTAAGAATCTCCATGGATTTCTGAGGATGATTTAGATATCTGTACTGTCTGATGTTAGAAGCAACATGGCGAAAATTCAAGGACTGTAGGCTCTGATGTTGGATATGGCCCTGAAGTCTGGTCAGAATATCTGGTCTATGATGTATGAATGATCGAGCTAGACGGTCCAGGTAGCACCATTGTCTGTTTTTTTTTTATTTGAGAAGCGTTACAATCACCAATGGCACGAGTGGGATCGGATGTGAAGGCGCAGACGAATAGTGGCAACCAACTGATAAAAAGGATATTTCCCATTGAGTTCCATTTTGGTTCTCTGGATGCAAAGTCTCATCATTTTTTTTTTGTTTGTTGTTGCTGTGGTGAAGAAGTCTAATCTTGGGAATCTCCATTCTCCGAGGATGTTTCATTTAGACTCCGTCATTCAGGACCCATTAATGGTTTGTCTTGTGATGCTGACTGAGAAAGTCCACTTCCTGGTTCTGAGTTCCTGGGATGTGTATTGTGGTCAGTGTGACCCCTCTTACCAAGCGCCAGTGCTTGCTTGTTGGTATAATAGTATTGTCTGTTGAAGTCATGATGTTTTTTTCATCCCAGTGAGGGCAGAAACTCTCTCAGGGCACAGTGTACTATCTTTTGTTCCAATAAATTGATATAATATCTCTTTACCTTGGCTGTCCAGAGTCCAGAGACCGTGGTGTATATGTTGATTCAGATGGGCTCCCCCACCTAGACAGTGAGGTATTTGCCATCTTTGCCTGCTACTTGATCTTGCCTCCCTAGACCTCCCTTTCTGGTGATCTTTTGTGGGAGTTGGTAAGAAAACAGAAGCAGGCTGGGATGCTTATCTTTCCAGCCTCCTCCTCTTTTTCTCTTCTGCTCTCCTGTCCTACAAATGTATCTTGTATGATAACATTTCAGTTGTTAAAAGTTCTTTGTCACATCTTCTTACAGATGTCACATTCAGTCACACAAGGTGAGGCAGGAAGACAAACATGCATCCTTGGTGGGGATCAGTCACAGCTTTCTTTCCCCCACATGAAGGGGACACATGGAAATGGCATTCTGACTGACATAATTAGACTGACACCAATAACAAATGTTGCCCTTGACAGCAGATCGTTAAAGATTTCAAGTGAATAAGGTACACACATTTCCTGATTGGAAGGAGGAAGATTGTTTAGGTAAGAATCCTCAGAGGTACTGTGATTGTTCTCTCACAAGGTGAAAAAAGAACTGGCTCTGGCAGGCAACTGCCGGTACAATTTACTCTGGGAAGGGGAGCTTCCAGTGTTCTTAAAGGAAGAGGCTCATGTGTTCTCTGTTTTAAATGCAAACACCATACCTCTCTACTCCGCCACCGTAGATTCTCCACCACTGCATATTGGTGGATTCGATAGTGTAATGGAAAGGGCAGCTAAAAGGTTCCAGCTCCCCATTATATCTTAACCATCGGATTGTTTCCTTTACGACTTTAAGGAAGACACCAGGAAATCAGTTCATGCAGTCCCAATTGTAGGCTTCATCTGGGAAGAGGTCCTTAAAGTAATGCAGACCCCATCTTCCATTCCAGCGGAGCTTCCTAGGTTGGACAAAAAATAAAAAACACCGGAAAATTCACCAGCCTGTTTAATTGGTCGACCTAAACCTGATTCAGTAATATCTCAGGCGGCCCAGCGTAGATCCAGAAATCCATCCTCCCTGCTTTCCGCGCCCCTGGATAATGAAGGAAGGCGCTTGGATTCTATAGGGAAACATTTTTCCACAATGGCGGCTACAACAGTCAGCAAACTCCTAATTCATCGATCTCCTTCCCGAGGGTGCTAAAGCTGAAGCTCGGAAGATATTGCAGGAGGAAGAGAAGATCTCTGCCGAGATCACAGACTGTGCAATAGATGTGTCATCTACAGGTTTTCGCCAGCTAGCCGGAGCGGCAGTATTAAGATGTCAGGGGTGGCTAAAGGCCATTTCCTTCCGCACAGAGGTTCAGATGAAGGAGCTGGATATGCAATATGATGGAGAACTATTATGTAGTGAGCAAGTTGATGATGTGCTTCAATCTATAAAGGTGGACATGGACACAGCTAGATCGCTGGGTACCCTGCAATTCAAATCCCAGCACTCGGATAGGGGGCAGAATTTCCAACTTCATCCACCAATGGTCCCAGATCACCTCAGACTGAGGGGTCCTCGATATTGTCACCAAAGAGCATACCCTGGACTTTCAACAATCTCCTCTGGAGGTACCACCACAAGAACCCCCACCTGCCCACTTAAAAGAGCTCCTTGTACAAATTTCCAATATGATAGACAAAGGTTCAATAGAGATCATACCGAAGTCTCAGAGGGGAACCGGCTTCTACTCTCGCTTCTTCCTCATCTGGAAAAAGACAGGAGACTGGCAACCTATCTTAGACCTTCATTTCGGATGATCACTCTACAAGATGTGTTACGATGACTCAACCAAGGGGATTTAATGACGGCCTTGGACCTCCAAGACGCCTATTTCCATATCTCAATCCACCCCAATCACAGGAAATTCTTACACTTCAGAGTTGCAGGTACCCACTACCAATTCAGAGTCTTGCCTTTCAGTCTGAGATTGGCTCCTCGACTTTTCACCAGGGTCTTAGCTCTGGTGGCAGCCCACATCAGACAAATGAGAATTGAAGTGTTTCCATACTTGGACGATTTGCTAATGAAAGCACGAACAGAGTCCAGGGCAGCCAGAGACACAGCAACATGACTCTCCCTCTTCCAAAGATTAGGCCTCTCAGTCAACTACCAAAAATCACACCTACAACATTACCTTTGTAGGAGCTGTATTAGATACGGAACAAGCAAAAGCTTTCACCTCTCTGGACAGGCAGAAGAGGATTCGACGTCTAGCGCTCCGCCTCAGCAAAAGAAAGATCACTGCTGTCTGGATTTGCAAATCTTTTCTGGGGATGCTCTCCTCGTGCATTCCGTTAATTCCAAACTGCCGTCTCCACATGAGAACACTTCAGCAACAGCTAGACAAGTCAATGGAAGCAAATAAGTGGATCCTGCGACAATATTGTCCAAATAACCCCACCAATGAAACAAGCCATAGGATGGTGCAGGAAAACCCCCCACATCTCCGAGGGTCGCTCTTTTTTAAATCAAAGGCTAGAGCATGTTCTGACCACAGACGCGTCTCTGGAGGGATGGGGCGCGCACCTCAAAGACCTGACAGTGAGAGGGAAATAGAACACCCAGGAAACGATGCTCCACATCAACCTGTTGGAATTGAAAGCTGTATTCCTGGCGCTCAAACCCTTCCTCACCAGGATCAAAGGCTCATCGGTTTTGATACGAACCGACAACACCACAAGAATGCATTACCTCAACAAGCAGGGAGGTACAACATTGCCAGCGCTGTCTCTTCAAGCGCAGGAGATATGAAATTGGGCACTTCAACATCAGATAACTCTAAGAGCAGAACACATCCCAGGAATATCCAACACCTTGGCGGACTTGTTAAGCAGAACCTTGACGACATGCCATGAATGGGAGCTCAACCAGGCAAAACTCGATCATCTCTTTCTTCACTGGGGCAAACCCAGTCTGGACCTATTTGCGACAAAAGAAAACAAGAAATGCCAATACTACGCAAGCTGGCATCCGCAAAGAGGGTCGAGGGGGAATGCATTTTTGATCAAATGGTCAGGAATCTGTGCCTACCCTTTTCCCCCGCTTCCGCTAATCTCGAGAATTTTACAGAAAATGAAGAGGGAACCTTGCCGACTATTACTGATAGCTCCCAGATGACCTCGCCAGTTGTGGATCACGGAGCTCCTGCTCCTCTCGGAACAACCTCACATTCGATTGATACCAATACCGGACTTGCAACAATGACTCAGTGCCGGGTTCGTCATCCCAACCCGTCTTCTCTTCGATTATCGGCCTGGCTCCTGAATTCTATGAATTTGCTGACTTAAATATTCCACCAGACTGTCTAGAAGTGCTTGCCAATGCCAGAGCCCAGTTTACTAATAAGACAAATAAACTCAAGTGGAAACTATTCTGTATATGGTGTAAAGCTTTCAGTATCCACCCTCTAACATCTTCTCCAGAACACATACATCTTTATCTTCTCAATAGGCAAAATAAGGCGTCTCTCACTCATCCATCAAGGTTCAGCTGGCGGCCATTTCTCGATTCCGCCGTACTGCTACTTTACCATCTTTTTGATCCTCCAGAATAGCAAAGCAATTCCTAAAGGGATTATTCAGATTGTTTCCTCCAATTAAACTCCCTCCTCCTCCCTGGCACCTCAATATTGTACTTTCACAAATGATGAAACATCCTTTTGAACCTATTCACAAAGCAGAAGTGAAATATATTTCCTGGAAGACAGCGCTTCTTCTAGCGCTTACCTCTGGAAAGAGGGTCAGTGACATTTAAGCTTTCGCAATCTCTCAACCTTTTCTCCAATTTAAATCGGACATGGTCATCCTTATAACTAATCCAAACTTGATTCCAAAAGTTTCCTCGAACTTTCATCTGAATGAACCAGTAATATTAAAGACTTTCTTTCCAAACTCCCAAACTCCAGCAGAAAGAGCGCTTCATTCCTTGGATATCAAAAGATGTCTAAAATTCTACATACAAAGAACTAGCAGCTTTCGTAAAGCTGATCTATTGTTTCTAGGCTAAGGGGGTACCCTGTTACCAAACAGTCTATATATAGCCCAGTGGATAGCCACCGCTAAACAATTTTGTCACCAGGTAGCAGGGAAACCACTAACAGCCAACGTCAAGGCTCATTCCAGCAGAGCTGTATCTACCTCCTCAGCTCTCTTTGCAGGAGTGCCTCTACAACAGATTTGCAGAGCGGCAACGTGGACTAGCAGCCACACCTTTACTCAGTATTACTGCCTAGATGCCGCAGACAGAATGGATGCAGCGATAGGACAAGACGTTTTGCGTAATTTATTTGCATAAGGTGAGTCAATATTTCTTTACCCACCATCCTCTAATGTTCGTGTATACAGATATATGTATACGCCCTCATATATAAAGGACACTACTGATTTTTTAAGAATAATTGAAGGAATAACTTGGGAGGAAGATTATTTATTGATAAGTCTGAATGTTACAAGCTTGTACACATGCATACCCCATGATGAAGGAATTAAGGCTTTAAGACACTTTTTGAGAGCAAGATCGTTGTCTTATCTTTTACATACTGAGATGCTATTAGAAATGGTGTATATGTGTTTAACAAACAACTTCTTCATTTTCTAAAGTACAATTTATCGACAGTGCCAGGGGACGGTAATGGGAACCTGTTTTGCTCCTAGCTACGCAGGTTTATACCTGGGTTGGTGGGAGGAAGAGGTGGTCAGAGATATCCCAGGTTTTGAAGATCAGGTGATTCTTTGGGTGAGATTTATAGACGACATCTTTTGTATTTGGAAAGGGAGCAAGGAGTCTGCTATTGAATCTGTTACAAACTTGAATGACAATACTTTAAATTTGAAGTTTAGCAGTATGATACATCCTTCAGAACCTATTTTTCTAGATGTAAAGGTATATGTGATGAATAATAAGCTGGAATGTGCGCTGTATAGAAAAGATATGGCAGGTAACAGCTTACTACACACCACTATTAGTCACCCCAGAAACTTAATTCAGAGTGAGTAAGGTGAGTTACTAAGGGCTAGGAGAAATTGTAGTCTGGATACGGCTTTTGAGATTGAAGCAAAGATTATGACAATGAGATTTAAAGAAAGAGGATATTCGGAAAGTTGTATAGAGAAAGCATTAATGAAAGTTAAAAAAATCAAAAGAGAAGATCTACTAGTGAAAAAAATATTCAAGAAAGTAATGAAGTAAGATTTATCACAACATAGCATGACAAAACAAATGAGATAAAGAAGATGTTTAAAAAGTTCTGGCCAGCACTGAAAACGGATGAAAATTTAACACAAATTATATCAGATTATCCAACATTTACATTTAGAAGCTATAGATCCCTAAGGGATAGCTTGAGCCAGTCCTTATTACCAATAAAGGAGAAAAATGTGATACAAGGTTTTTATATCTGTGGAAAGTGTAAAGCATGCAGACACAGCCAGAATGGTAAAGAAATTAGATTTAATGTTATTGTGAAACCATTTAAAATCAGGAAACATGTATCATGTCACTCTGATTACTGTGTTTATGCCTTGAAATGTCCCTGTGATAAATTTTACATAGGGAGCACGATACATATGGCAAAAAAGAGAGTACTTGAACATATGAGAGCCAGAAAAAATGACGATTAGTCCTGTCCGGTAGCTAGACACTTCAAGGAACATCATGGCAGTAATGCAAATGTGTTAAAATTTGTGGTACTGGATAGAATAGTGTAGAATATTAGAGGTGGAAATAGAACCTTAGAGTTGAGGAAATTAGAATCTCGTTTAATAATTGAATGCAATACAATGGAACCTGATGGATTGAATAACGATGAAGAATTATCCGTACATCTGATTAATTGAACAATAACAGCTTAGAGCTGCAATCAAACACTAAAGTTAAGAATGTATTCAAGAAGGAATGTGACATATATGGGAAATATAGAATAGGTTTATAGCTGTTTTAGGGGGTGATGTATAATCTGTCATAAAATAATGGCGCTTATGGTCTGTTTAAATTTCTTATTTTTCTTTTCTCTATCTCTACAGAAAGGAAGACTGTTTTGACCTAGAAGTGCAATAGAGCTATTATATCTAACAAGGGGTTGATTGGTGAAGACAGAATTATTGATTCTGGACGTAATTTTGATTGTGTAAATTAAACTTGTGTAAAAATATAATTTAAGTAAGAAAACTGTATTAAAAAATATGGTATTTAAGGAGGCGTGTTTGCTTAAAAATAAGGATTGAAGTAATTAGTGATTTAATTGTGAGATAGGGAAGATTGTGTTAAGGAAACATTGATAATGAAATATGTTAGAAAACCAACAGCGCGAATTAAGCATCCATTTAGCACAGAAAAACATATGTTTAACTCTATGTTTATGACGGAATAAGCATATAATATAAACTTTAAGACGGCCGCCGTATTATAAGGAAAGGCATGAGTCAGTTTTTTATGTTGTCAATATTAGCATGAGAATAAATGGAAAGTGAAGTATGGACTGTAATACACTCGGGATCAAGGGAGCTGCGACTCCCGAAACACGTAGAGTATTTTGTGTTTGTGGACAAATTAAAGAAAGTGAAGACACCGTGTGGCAGAGGCTTCTTTCTGTTTGGAAGACTGTTTGTATGAGATATATATATTATGGGAGTTGGAGTTTTGTTATTGAAGTCACATGACTGTGTATTTAAAAAGCACTGGCTCACTCACACCTGCTCTTACTTACTTGTGAACAAGGCATACTGTTGCCGAAACGCGTCAAGATTTTTTGTCTTGCTGCTCAGAAATGCTATTAAATGCTTGGATTTTAACATGGACTGGTGCCTGGGCTTTTCGTGTTTGGGATAGAAAAGCTTCATGGAGGGAGGGCTTCTGACTTGACCCGGTTGGGGGGTCTGTGTGGGTGGTGGTTGGGGGGGTTCTTGGATTTGTTGCCCTATGTTTTTCTGATTTCTCTTCACTGTGTTTTGTGGTTGAGCGAGGCTGGCCGGGCTGGGAGAGTGGCAGTACTGCACTTTGTGTTTGGTGAGATGCGAGGATGACACCGGTGGGTGCGACTTTGATCTGTTGTCTTACTTGGAATGTGCGAGGCTTGAATGGCAGACGAAAGGTGTGCGACTTATGTCGGCATATGTTAAGCGGCAGAATATAGATATATGCATGTTACAAGAGACGCACCTAGTGGCGGCTACTCTGCATTATTTAAAGTCGTGGTGGATTGGGGAATGTCACGGCTCTGTTTATTCGCGCTATGCTAGGGGGGTAGCGATTCTGATATGTAAGGGGCTGCAGTGGCGTACTCGTAGGATTACTGTTGACCCTCAAGGACGCTATGTTTTACTCAGCGAAACGCTGTTGGACAGGCCGTGCCGTCTCGTGTCGGTGTATGGACCTAATTCAGATGATCCGGACTTTTTTAGGGAAGTCTGGCGACTGACTGAGTCGTTGGGGGGAGGTGCAGTGCTTTGGGTGCGGGGAACGGGGGGTGATTTTAATGTGACTCTTGTGTTTTATCTGCGATTATGGAAGACTCGACATTGGTGGACTTGTGGCGGATGAAGCACGCTGTGGAGCGAGAGGGCACATGCGTCAACTACGTGCATAGTAGTTGGTCGCGTCTTGACCGCTGGCTGGGTTTGCAGGATGTGGCTCTGTGGACCCGATCCGCTGATCATTTGGCCCGCACGCTGTTGGATCATTCACCGGTTCGATTGGAGCTGGAGGTACCTGGCGGGCCTGCGCAGGCTTTTATTTGGCGGTTGCCTCAGGGGACGATACAGGATGAGATGTTTCGTGAGGAGATACGTCGCGATATTGATTTATATTTTGAACAAAATGTGGGGACGGTGCGGTCGACAGGCACGTTGTGGGAGGCTTTCAAGGTGGTCGTTTGCGGGCTCTGTATCTCGAAGGAACACGATGTGTTGGGTGCGCTGCGACGTGAGTTGGCTGAGCTAGAGGCTCGGATAACGGAGCTGGAGTCTCGTCTCGTGCAGGATTGGCCTGGTGATACGCTGGCGGCTCTTCGGGCTGCGGTATCCTCGAACGAAGAGGCGTCTTTGAGGGAGATACATTTTTTAGGGAAGTTTGCACGGGCACAGCGATACGGAGAGGGTGACAGAGCTGGGCGCACATTGGCGAATTTGCTCCGCAGGCCGTGGGCCAGCAGCTATGTGACTGAAATGAACAACTCAGGAGGGGAGCGGGTAGTGGGAACGACTGAAGTCTTAAAGGTATTTACTAGATTTTTTCAGGACCTGTACTCTGCTCCTACTGTATTGTCTGAGGAGGTGGTCCAGGGCTACTTTTCAGAGATTAGTCTACTCTGGTTTGATAGAGCGCACAGGGAATATTTTGATGCTCCTTTTACTGAGGAAGAGGTTAAAGCCGCGGTTCGTAGTTTACCTGGCAATAAGCCCCCTGGTTTGAATGGGCTGACCCCATCGTTTTACAAGGAATATGCTGACATCCTGGCGCCCCATTTGTTGGAGGTGTATGCAGAGGCCCTGAATACTGGAGTCCTTCCAGCTTCTCTGCGCGAGGTGCTTATCGTTACGATTCTTAAGCCTGGGAAGGATGCATACCGCTGCGATTCATATCGCCCGCTCTCTATGATTAACATAGACAACAAAATATTGGCAAAAATGATAGCGGCACGGTTGCAGCCGCTGATGACAAAGTTGGTGTTGCCGGATCAGTCGGGATTTGTTCCGGGACAGTCCACGGCGCACAATTTGCGCACATTCTTTGCCGTTGCTGGCTCAATCGCTGTTGATGACGAGGCTGTGGCAGTGTTTCTAGACGCTACAAAGGCGTTTGATTCCCTGGTATGGCAATATCTGTTTGCGCTCCTTGAGAGAGTGGGGATGAGTGCGCGCTTTGCGAATTGGATACGTTTGCTATACTCGCAGCCGGTGGCTCATCTCCGGATGAATGGATGTGTATCGGAGCCCTTCGTGGTGGCGCGTTGAACCAGCCAGGGGTGGCCTTTGTCTCCATTGCTTTTTGCGATAGAGCCTCTGGCAGCCTTTTTGCGACAGCACCATGGTGCTAGAGGGTTGCCGTTTCATCAGAGATCAATCCTAGTATCTATGTATGCGGATGATGTTGCGCTGTATGTGTGGGAACCTGCACACAACTTGGACGTGTTGTTAGATGAGATTGTCCGGTTCGGGGGAATCTCTGGAATAACGATAAACTGGTCTGTGGTGTTGCCTCTTTCGTCCGGAACAGTGGTTTGTCAGTCTTGCTATCCTCTTGTTTGGGCGGATGGCCCGGTCAGGTATTTGGGACTTTGGTTGAGTTGGGATGTTGAGACGCTCTGGCTGGCCAATTATGGTAAAGCCATGTCTTGGCTGGAGGACAGAATTGTGGCGTGGCGTTCTTTGCCCTTGTCTTTAACTGGACGGATTGCGGTGGCAAAGATGCTGGTATTGCCCAAATTTTTGTACTTGTTCATTAATCTTCCTCTGGTGCTTACGGCTGGTTTTCTGCTCCGTTCTGCGATGATTCGCCTGGTCTGGGCTGGGGGTCAGCCTCGCATTGCATGGGAAAAATTGGTGCTACCGTTTGTGTTGGGTGGACTTGCAGCCCCTGATTTGGAGCTCTATTATCATTGTGTGCAGGCTCACTTTGCGTATTATTGGATTCGGCCAATTCGTTATTTGCAGCATCTTGCCCCGGAGAGTGATGCGGTGTGGCCAGACGGGCTTGAGCAAGTGCTGGGAAACCTATTGAGGGCTGCTCGTTCTCGGGGTGTGGATACGGTGGCTTGTACCGTTAGGGCCTGGACGGTCCTGCTGAAGCGATCTGGGGTGTGTGTGCCTTTTGCGCCGTCGATGTCTGTGGCGGCTGTGGCGGATGAGGCAATGTTCTGTGATTCGCAGCTGCAGAATTTTCTCTGTACCTCTGTGGCGGGGTCTCCTTCCCGCGTCGAGGGAATATTGGAAGAAGGCGATAGACAGCACTTAAGGGGGTAGTATGTTTATTTTCTTGCTCGTTTGGGATTTATAACACTGACTTGTCCGCCAAACTGTTATACTCCAAGTCCAAAAATAAAATAATTCCCTTTTCTTTTCAGGGCTCTTTGGTGTTCTTGGGACGGCCTGGTCCGGTTCGGAGGGAGAGGTCTTGTTCAGCCGGTATTCATGACCCAGGATTTCCCAAACAAAAGAAGGAAAAAGGAACAGGTAAGTGGGGCAAATTATTTATACACGGTTTAATAAGGGTTAGCAAGGAGTGAAAAAGGGGGGGGGTTCTGTGAAGGTGGAGGAAAGTGGGGTTGCTTTTCGTTTTAGTGCCTTCCTTTTCTTGTGTCCTCTTTGTGACCCTCTTATACTTTTATCCCCTGGTCTGGATACGGAGGGTGTGATTATTCGTTAATTATCGGTCTTCCTACTCAGATGAGCTCCCCTTCCTTACAGGATCTCAGCCCTCCCTCTTTAACCCCCTTAAACCCAGCCAACCACCCAGAACCCCAGCCCCAGTCCCGGTACGCTCGTACCTGGCTTGGCCACGCCCCTCCAGGGACGTGGCCGGCTTGCAGGGGATCTCCCGACTTCGCCTCGGCAGGGGCGGGAGGCGCCCAAGGCTTTCCGCTCTGCTCGCGTCGATCCTCGTCTACGGCGGGGCTTCCTTTCCGTCTCGGCGATCCGTGGCGTTCCTCTCTCCGGCTCTGTTTGACGTCTGCTTCTCTTTCTCGGACTAGTCCCGCTCGCCTCTCGTTGGCTGTTCTTGTCTGACGGATGACGTTGGACGTCATCACGTCAGGAATCCCTCGGGTACCCCCGGGGTATCCCTTGTCGGTCGTTTCCTTCGACGGGGAAGGGGCGTCCGGAGGCGCCCGGTTACACATCCCCTCACATGAATGGGGCTGATCGAGCCCCACCAGATCCGGAAAGCGGGACAGATAGTCAGCCTGACCCATAAGGTCACCCGGGAGGTGGCACACCTGGAAGGAGAAAGGTTGGAGTTCGATGAACCATCTCAAAATACGATTGTTGGTATTCTTGTATCTTGAGAGCCACGTAAGGGGTGCATGGTCCGTATATAGTAGGAAAGGCCTGCCCAAAAGATAGTATTGGAGACTTTCGATAGCCCACTTAATGGCAAGACATTCGCGCTCTATAATGGGGTATTTTTGCTCCCTGGGAAACAGCTTACGGCTAATAAAGACGACGGGATGGTTCACCCCATCTTCATCCTTTTGAAAGAGAACGGCCCGACCCCCACATCGGAGGCATCCGTTTGGAGATGGAAGGGTTTGTCGAACTCAGGACATTTCAATATCGGTTGAGTGGTGAGATACCTTTGCAGGGTATGATAACTATGAAGTTGAGTCGGGTCTAGTTGTGGGATATTGTTGGGCTGTCCTTTTCTTAAAAGATTGGTTAGGGGGGCCGCCAAACTGGAATAGTGGGGAATGAACCTTCGATAGTACCCCACTAGACCTAAAAAGGAACGGATTCCCTTCTTCGTGGTGGGTGCATTGGTGTGTAGGATGGCCTCGATTTTATTCTTTTGGGGTCGAAGTATACCGTTGCTAATGTGATAACCCAGGTAGGAGATCTCCCTAAAAGCCAGTCGGCTCTTTGCGGGGTTGGCTGTCAGTCCAGCCTTCCCTAACGCCGAGAAGATGTGATCTATGTGGGTCACATGGTCTTCCCAGGTCTCACTGAAAATAACGATGTCATCCAGATAGGCCGCCGCGTATCTGGTATGAGGTCGTAATATGGTATCCATGAGACGTTGGAAGGTGGCGGGGGCGCCATGCAACCCGAAAGGGAGAACCTTAAAGTGATACAATCCGGAGGGAGTAGCGAAAGCCGTCTTTTCTTTGTCTTCGGGATCCAACGGGATCTGCCAATATCCCTTGGTCAAATCAAGCGTAGACATGTATTTTGCTTTCCCCAATCTTTCTAAGAGCTCATCTATCCTTGGAAGGGGATAGGTGTCAAACTGTGATAGGGAATTGACCTGTCTAAAGTCAATACAGAAACGTATAGACCCATCAGGTTTGGGTACCAATACCACGGGCGAACACCAGGGGCTGTGGGAAGGTTCTACGATGTCTAGATCTAACATCTTCTCGATTTCGTTTTCTACGAGGATTTTCCTAGCTTCAGGGATACGATAAGGCTTTAGTCGCACGGTCTTCCCAGGTGGTGTGAGGATGTGATGATGTACCAATCGTGTCCTACCGGGTATCGAGGAGAACACCCGAACGTGTTTATCGAAGAGATTCTTCAACTGTCTATTTTGTTGAATCGAGATCTCTGTATTAATGAGAGGGATCTCCCTCTCGCCAGGGGGGTCAGTGGGACACCAGCCTATCTCTAGTTCCTTAACTGTATTAATTAGGCAGCCGTGCCTTGGGTCGTTCGGTGGTTCTTCCCATCTTTTTAATAAGTTAACATGGAAGATCTGGGACCTAGGGGGGTTATCGTTAAGCTGAATTTTATAAGTTACGGGAGTTACTAGTCCTGTTACGGGGTAGGGTCCCTGCCATTTGGCCAATAATTTGTTATCGGAACTGGGAAGAAGAACTAGCACTTTATCTCCTAGGGAAAAGGACCTCAATTGGGTATTCCGATCATAATTCCTTTTCTGCTTGTCTTGGGCCCTCTCCATGTGTTCCCTTACGCTTTCCCATACTGTATGTAGTTGGGTTTTTAACTCGTGCGTATTTTAGAATGGTTTTTTCCCCGTCTTCTTCTTCCCACATCTCAGCGGCCATGTCTAGTAGGGTCCGTGGTTGTCGCCCAAACAACAGTTCAAACGGACTATGGCCCGTAGAGGCTTGTTCGTGTGTCCTGATTGCGTATAATACTAAGGGGAGTTTCCTATCCCAGTCTTTACCTGTCTCCGAGATAGCTTTCTTTAGTAGTGATTTGAGGGTACGGTTGTATCTCTCTACTAAGCCATCGGTTTGTGGGTGATAGACCGACGTCCGTAACTGTTTGATCCCCAATAGCTGACATATTTGTGTCATCAGGTTGGACATAAATTGGGTCCCTTGGTCCGTTAGGACTTCTCGAGGAAACCCAACTCGGGAAAAGAAGCCTATCATGGCGTGGGCAACACTCTTGGTGTTAATACTAGAGAGGGGAATAGCCTCAGGGTATCTTGTGGCGTAATCCACTAATACCAATATATAACGATAGCCTCTCGACGAGGGTAGAAGAGGGCCAACGAGGTCCATCCCTATTCTGGAGAAGGGCACATCAATGATGGGGAGAGGTTGTAAAGGGGCTTTTCTCTGTGAGCCTGGGTCAATCAATTGACATTTTGGACATTGTTGACAGAACTTCCTAATCTGGGAAAATACCCCTGGCCAGTAACATTTTCTCAACAAATACTCCTCGGTTTTCTCCCTCCCATAGTGTCCGCCCCCCGGCTGACTGTGTGCTAAGTGTAGAACTTGTTGTCTATATGGTTCTGGAACTATCAACTGTTTCTTTTCGTCTTGGTCTTTGTATGTGACTCGGTATAATAGGTCCTTGACTATGGTGAACGAGGGACCCTTATCCTGAGGTTTCCGTGGCCGTGCACTTTTCCATGCATGAATCAGACTGGGGTCTTCTCTTTGAGAAGTCCGGAAGCTGGGAAGGGCAGTGAGGGCGAGGACCTTTGTAATTACCCGGGGCGTGCTGGAGAGGTCTCGAGTATAGGCTTTCTTCATTATCCTTTTCTCCTTCCGGGAGAGTTTAGGTCGTATCCTCGGAGGTGATAGAGGCTCACCGGAGAAAGGAGCATCTTTCCACCAGTTGTTAATTTCTTCGAGCTGTCTGAGGCTGTCTAGGAGTTGTGGGAATTCCGAAAAGTCAGTTCCTATAATAGCTTCCTCAACCAGTTGTTCTACTAAACCCATTCTTATGGGTATTTATTTTCCTCCCCAGGTGAGGGTTGTCCAGATTAGGGGATATTCTCTGGTTTCTCCATGGATGCAACAGATTGATACCGTGAGTCCCGAAGTACAGTCATGGGCGTCGAACAACCCGGCCCGGGCCACAGACTGGCTACAACCTGAATCGATGAGGGCCACTGTGCTTTTCCCATTGATAACGAGTCTCTTTTTATAAGGGGTGTCTCTTTTCCCTGTATAAAAGACTCTTCCCCTAGTAACCCCTATTTCCATGGGTTCCGGTTTTTCTGTTTTCAGGGGGCATCCTCGAGCTATGTGACCCCATTCCCCGCAACTGAAACACTGAGGTTGTTGTATATAGGGTCTATCCAGTCCCCGGGTTCTCCCTATGTCCTCATTGATTCTTCGTCCCCCTGTCGAGGATGTTCCCGAGCCCAGACGCAGGGGACTAGGTGTTGACCGGGGGGGGGGTTACTTTGAACTCAAGGGAGCGATGAAAGGCGCAGGCCAACTCGATGGTAGCATTGGTATCTGGGTTTGGATGTTGTTTGATCCAGTTGCGCGTGGACGGAGGCAGCGCGTCCATGTATTGCTCTAAGAGCACGATCTCAATAATGTCTTCCCGATTTGTCCCTATGGGGCCCAACCATTTGAGACCCAGATCTTTGATCCTAAAATATAGGCCCCGGGGATTTTCGTTGGGTCCCCACTTGGCTTTCCTAAACCGGACGCGATAATGTTCAGAATCAAAACCCACCCGTTCTAAGATGCTCTTTTTAATATCCTTATAGGGGGTTATTCCACCGGGGTTTACCGCTTGATAGGCGGCTTGGAGAGTCCCCGTCAATAAGGGGGCGATATACTGGCCCCATCGTTCCGGAGGCCAAGTAGCGGAAGTAGCAACTCGTTCAAAATTGGTGAAAAAGGCATCGGGGTCTTCACCTTCTTGATATCGTTGTAAGACCGAACTGGGCACATTTGGGTGTACACGGGTAGCAGCGATGGTATCTGTGAGATTCTTAATGGCGGTTTCATGAACCAACTGGTTGTTGGCCATTATGGTGGCCTGACTCTTAAGGGCATTTTGTAGTGCCTCTCTTTCCAATTTGGCCTCTTTTTGTTGCTCTTCCCACACTAACTGCAGGTGTCTTTGTCCGGAGGCCAACTGTTGCATCATATCGGATATGGTACACTTCTCCTCCATGGTCGGACAGTCTCGGTCGCCTCTTCCAATAATCCCACTTCTGACACCACTGTGGCGGGGTCTCCTTCCCGCGTCGAGGGAATATTGGAAGAAGGCGATAGACAGCACTTAAGGGGGTAGTATGTTTATTTTCTTGCTCGTTTGGGATTTATAACACTGACTTGTCCGCCAAACTGTTATACTCCAAGTCCAAAAATAAAATAATTCCCTTTTCTTTTCAGGGCTCTTTGGTGTTCTTGGGACGGCCTGGTCCGGTTCGGAGGGAGAGGTCTTGTTCAGCCGGTATTCATGACCCAGGATTTCCCAAACAAAAGAAGGAAAAAGGAACAGGTAAGTGGGGCAAATTATTTATACACGGTTTAATAAGGGTTAGTAAGGAGTAAAAAAGGGGGGGGGTTCTGTGAAGGTGGAGGAAAGTGGGGTTGCTTTTCGTTTTAGTGCCTTCCTTTTCTTGTGTCCTCTTTGTGACCCTCTTATACTTTTATCCCCTGGTCTGGATACGGAGGGTGTGATTATTCGTTAATTATCGGTCTTCCTACTCAGATGAGCTCCCCTTCCTTACAGGATCTCAGCCCTCCCTCCTTAACCCCCTTAAACCCAGCCAACCACCCAGAACCCCAGCCCCAGTCCCGGTACGCTCGTACCTGGCTTGGCCACGCCCCTCCAGGGACGTGGCCGGCTTGCAGGGGATCTCCCGACTTCGCCTCGGCAGGGGCGGGAGGCGCCCAAGGCTTTCCGCTCTGCTCGCGTCGATCCTCGTCTACGGCGGGGCTTCCTTTCCGTCTCGGCGATCCGTGGCGTTCCTCTCTCCGGCTCTGTTTGACGTCTGCTTCTCCTTCTCGGACGCGTCCCGCTCGCCTCTCGTTGGCTGTTCTTGTCTGACGGATGACGTTGGACGTCATCACGTCAGGAATCCCTCGGGTACCCCCGGGGTATCCCTTGTCGGTCGTTTCCTTCGACGGGGAAGGGGCGTCCGGAGGCGCCCGGTTACAACCTCTGACTTGGTATCCTTGGAGTACTGGTTTGCCGATGGAAGGGTGATGTCCCCTGGGGAGCTACTGGGGTATGGGCCTACTAATGCGCTACATCACTTGTTTGTGCTGCAGATATGCGCCATGCTGCGTGCGCGGTATCCTAGTCTTCCTGAGATTCCGCCGACCTGCCGCGCGTTGGAGGTGCTGTGGAGTATACAGTCGCCGAAGAAGCTTATTACTAAATTGTATGACTGTATACAGGAGCAGGGGAGGGCTGGGGCTGGCTGCTAGGACGAAGTGGGCAGCTGATGTGCAGAAGACATTTCAGAGGATGTCTGGAGGACGTGTTGTGCGCATATGAAGGAGCTATCGCCCAACTATAGGTTGCGCCTTATTCACTTTAAGTTTCTGCACCGCTTGTATTATACTCCTCGAAGCTTGTGCGCTATGGGGCTGCGAGCGGAGGACGCCTGTGTAAGATGCTGGGCTCCGGCCACTGATTTTCTCCATTTAGCATGGCACTGTGCGGAAGTATATGACTTCTGGAGGGAGGTTTTTCGTGTGCTTGCCGGGATGACTGGACTGGAGCTGACTCCGTCTCCTGTAGTGGCGTTGCTGGGTAAGGTGAGCGGGGTGCCGTTGACGGTGAGGCGATTAGTCGGTATGCTACTACTGTTGGCTAAGCACAGGGTGGCAATTTGCTGGGGCTGGGGTCGACCTCCTCGAATCTCAGACTGGCTGCGGGATGCTGCGTTTTGCCAGGAACAATTGACAATTTATTTGGAACTGGCGCCGGAGGGCTCTAGACCACGAGATATTTGGGCACCCCCCCGGTCCTATCTTGCGTCTGTGTCTAATAGAGGAGCTTTTCTGCGGACTGGATATCCGGATACATTGTTTGTGTCCTCGCTTCTGTGCATTGCTGCTGATTGAGATGCTTGCTGATGGTGCTGACTGTTTCCTCCCGGCCTCCTCTTTTGTTTTTTGTTTTTTTCTTCTTGTTGTTGATTGTTTTTCTGGGTTCGCCCCTTGGGCTCGGCGGTTTGCTGAGGCTGGTTCGGCTGCAGGCTGCATATACATGGACATTTGATACCACTGCTGGACTCTGCCTGCTAGAACTTCATGGACTCTTGAGACATATGGCACTGTTTGTGCCTGGTGAGACTTCGTGCTCAAATTAGGATGTAAATGCATTTGTTCCAATGCTATGTGGGCTGAAGGGGCAACCTGCGTGTTTGCTGTATGTTGTTACAATAAATGAATAAATATTTTAAAAAAACAAAAAAACAATGGCATCCTCCTAGATACTCTGAACAAAAGAAGGATATATTGCTTACTTGTAATCCTAGTTCTCTTCCAGGGGAATCATCATCAAAGTCATAAGCACTGAATATTCCCGCATACGAACGGGTACCCTGGAGTATACTTGAAATATATATTATATATGTATATACATGTGTACCTCCATTAATGTACACACACATATACATATAAATAGCCTAAAATATAGGCTACAAAAATGCCTGCAATTAAATTGAGTTTTCATTTATACTATTAACTTACATCAACATTTCTGTAATGAAGAAAAACAGGAGAAAGGGAAAGGTGGAATTACAGCCTTTATTTAACCACAAAACGTCAATGGAATGAAAGGCACTGGTAGTCAATAGGCTGCATTTAACAGCACAACTGAGAAAACTGGCACAGTGCTTTTAAGGCCCCTAAGGGCCCTCTGTAACCCATCATGTTCCACAGGTGACCAGACAGTTTCTTTTTTTTACGGGGATGTTGCACCTGGCTCTTTTTGCAGGGTCATCCCCAATCTTTTTGCCTCCTTCTTCCTAATTTTTCTGACCAGTTTTTGTTAGCTTTAGGCACTTTACAACCGCTAAACTGTGCTAAAGTGCATATGCTCTCTGTGTAAATTGTACTGTTGATTGGTTTATCCATAACTGGCATATTTGATTTACTGGTAAATCCCTGGTAAAGTGCACCAGAGGTGCCAAGGGCCTGTAAATCAAATGCTACTAGTGGGCCTGCAGCACTGGTTGTGCCACCCACATTAGTAGCCCTGTAAACCTGGCTCAGACCTGCCACTGCAGTGTCTGTGTGTGCAGCTTTAAACTGCCAATTCGAATTGGCAAGTGTACCCACTTGCCAGGCCTAAACCTTCCCTTTTACTACGTCAGGCACCCCCCTAAGGTAGGCCATAGGTAGCCCCAGTGGCAGGGTGCAGTGTATGTTTAAGGTAGGACATATACTAATGTGTTTTATATGTCCTAACAGTGAAATACTGCCACATTCGGTTTTCACTGTGCAAGGCCTATCTCTCTCATAGGTTAACATGGGGGCTGCTTTTAAATATCCATAAAGCGCAGATTCCCCTTGAAAGCAGCTAGAAATGTGGAGTCTAGGGTCTCTCAACTCACAATTTAAAAATACATCTTTTACTGAAGTTAGTTTTTAAATTGCTTGTTTGAAAATGCCACTTTTAGAAAGCAGGCATTTCCTTGCTTAAACCATTCTGTGACTCTGCCTGCTTGTGAATTGTCTGCCTGGGTCAGTTTGACTGTTGGGCTCTTTTGCACCTCTCTAGACAGTGACAAAAAGGGGTGGGGGTGTAGCCTGCATATCCTGATGAGCCATGTGAGCAAGAGGGGAGGGAGGAGTTGTCATTCACACCGGAAAGGACTGTGCCTATCCTTACACAATGCAGTCTCCGACCCCCTGGTGTGTGTCTTCAGCCTGGCCTGGCCAAGGAAGGATCTGTCAAACACTTGAGACTTTGCTTTGAAGTTTGCCAACTTCAAAGGCAGAAAGGGGTATAAGAGGAAGACCCAAAACCGCAGACTTTTAGAATCTTTCTGGAATCAAGAGGAACCTCTGCCAGGAGGAGAGCTGGAGAGCTGGAGGAGGAGTACTGTCCCATTGCTGTGTTGCTTTGCTGGACTGGCCTGCAGTTGCTGCTTCTGCCTGAAAAGAGTGCAAAGGGTGAACTTTGCTGTGTGTCCTGCTTGAGAAAGTTCTCCAAGGGCTTGGAGTAGAGCTTGCCTCCTGTTGCAAGTCTCAGGGACACCAAAGACTTCAGTTTCCTCGACCTGCAGCACTGGGAACTGTGTGTTTTGTGCTGTTCAAAAGGAGAAACCACTGCAATGCTGCCAACGAAGCCTCTGGCCGCACCATGACCTGCCGACGCAGCAGAAAGTCTCACTGCCCAGGTTCGCAACACGACCCTGGTCTCACCGACGCCATTATCAGACGACTTCACCGAGCCGGTGCTCGAACCACGACCTATGGGCCCCGCACTCCGGCATCGCCTGCTCAAACCGCAGCCTGGACCTCCCCGACGACGATGCTCCTGCTGACATCGGCGCCGGTGTCTGCACCGTGGACACCGCTCTCGAGGAGCACCAAGCACCATACCGTCCCGCACCGCACAGACACCAGCACCATCGACTCCAGTGTCGTCACCAGGCATCCCTGCCTGCATCGTGGCCTGTGGACACTGCTCGTGAGGGTCACGAAGCACCGTCCTGTCCCGCACCATTGGCTTGGGCCTACCGACAACAGCGCTTCCACAACGACGCCTGTGGACACTGCACGTCGAATCATCCCACTTCGCACCGCAGCCCCGACGCCATCCCCGCCAGCGCTCCTGACTTTATCAGCCCGGAGTTCGATCTGCAACGCTTGTGACTCCAAGGGCCCAACAACTCCTATACCTACTCTGGAACCGATACCGCGCGGTCAGCGACACCGCTCTCCGGAGCTCACCGCGAGGATCACAACGCCCTACAAATCCAAGGTACTGTTTGCGGGTCTTCCCGACAGTGTATCTGGCCCCCGACGCCGTGCCCGGCCTGAACTCTTGGTTTTGTTGATCACGATGCCATGATAGCCCCAGGTGGAGCTATTGACTTCAAGGAACTGTATTTTTGAGCAAATCTTGCAGAATTCATATTTTTATTACTGTATTTTGGATTTCTATCGTATTTGTTTTTGTTTTAAATAGTTAAATATTGGCTATTTTTCTAAAACTGGTGTGGTGTCCTTTTGTAGTGTTTTCACTGTGGGTTATGTGCAAATGCTTTACACATAGCTTCTGAGATAAGCCTGGCTGCTTGTGCGAAGCTACCAATGGGATGAGCAGGGGTTATCTGAGCAGGTATCTCCCTTATCCTACTAGAGTGAGGGCCCTTACTTGGATAGGGTGCACACCGACTGCCAGCTAGAGACCCCATTTCTAACAGGGGACATGAAGATATCATTATTAAGGATGTATATGCTGCTGTATGGCAGATTCACCCAGGGAGGAGGGAGGGTTGCTTATGACTTTGATAAGAATTCCCCTGGAAGAGAACTAGGATTACAGGTAAGCAATTTATCCTTCTCTTCCAAGGGATCCTCATTGATAATCATAAGCAGTGAACAGAGTAGCAAGCCCATCTCACGCATCTGTGGATAAATCTAAAACAGACAAAAGCAGCTGTTACATTTATCAAAACAGATTTCTTACAGAAGCCAGCCCTACTTGCGTATCTCCCTTGGTGCCTGAGCATAGGCAGTAATGTCTGGAGAAAGTGTGAACCCATCTCCATGATGCGGCTGTACAAACTTCAGCAATGCAGACATTTCTCAGTAGCGCAACTGTTGCCACCTTACCTCTAAAATTTGAAGACTCATTTTAGATCTAACGAATTTAAATCTATTTCCGCAGCCATGGAAGGGTTAGGAAAGAACGTGGGAAGAGAAACAGTCCGGTTAATGTAAAAAAATCGGAGGTCACTTTAGGAAGGAAACAAGGTTGGGTTCTCATGACTACTCTGTTAGCATGAAAAACAGCATAAAGTACTTTAGCACACAGACCCTGGATCTCGCTGACTCTACCTGAAGTAACTGCCACTAGAAAAGCAGTTTTCTATGTGAGGTGTTGTAAAGATGGCTTATGTATAGGTTCAAAAGGCGGACCCATCAGTCTCAAGAGAACCACATTAAGTTCCCACAGAGGAGAGGGGAACACACAGGAGAAAAAAACACGTTTTCATGCCTTCTAGAAAATCTTTCACTACAGGCATTTAGAAAAATGAAACCTGAGTGGGAGACTTACTGTAAGCAGTGATAACTGCTAGAAGTATTCTAAAGGACAATTGTAGACCAGATTTTGCTAAGTGCAGGAGATAAGAGATTATGACATCCTCTTGTCCCAGAATTGGATGAATATCATTCTGGATAAACCACACATAAACCTTTTTCCACTTGAACGGTTAAGAGCGTCTGGTAGAGGGTTGTTTGGACTCCTTAAGAAAGTGCACGCCTAGATGTCCATATTGGAGGAATTCAGGAGCCATGCTGTCAAGTTAAGAGAGGGAAGGTTGGGGTGAAACATCTGCCCTCCCACCTTGTACAGGAGATTCTGTCTGCATGGAAGCCTCCTGTGTGGTCTTTCTGATAGGTGAAGGAGATCCAGGAACCACCACTGGCGAGTTCATTCTGGGGCTACGAGGATCATTCTCATCCGGGATCTGTAAAGTTTGTTGATCACCACCGGGATCAGTGAAGTTGCATCTCAGAGAGTTCACCTGAGCGTTTTGGACTCCTGGTAGGTAAATGGGTTAAAATGTAAATTTTCTGGTTATTAACCACTTCCAGATGTTGTGTGCTTCCAGAGACAGGGGACAAGAGCGAGTGCCTCCTTGTTGTTCAAATAATGCATTGTGGCCTTGTTGTTCGTTAGAACCAGGAGAGACTTGGTTTGTACTGATGGATAGAAAGACTTGAGGGCTAGATGGACCGCCATCAACTCCAGCATGTTGATGTGATAGTGCTGCTCCCTGTCCGACCACATGCTTTGCATCTGTCGATGACCCATGTGGACACCCCACACCTGGAGAGAGGCATCAGTGATGAGAGTTTGCGTGGGAAGATCCTGTTGGAAATGGACCCCGACCATCATGTTAGTGATTCCCTTGCCTCTTGCAACAGAGTAAATTTGTCTTCCCAGTGGTCTGAGAACTGACTCCACTGATCCTCCAGTTTTTGTTGTAGATGTCTCATGTGCAGTCTGGCATGGGGGACAGTGAAGATGCAAGAGACCATTGATCCCAGAAGAGGTGTCACTTGTATGGCTGATCGATGCAGAGTGTGCAAGAGATTCTGACACTTCAGTTTTATTGAGGGTATTCTCTTCTCTGAAGGACACACTCTTGAGGCCTTTGTGTCCAGGGTTGCACCCAGATAGTGGAGTTTTTGTGTTGGCTTTTGAATGGATTTTTGCATATTGAACTGAAGCCCCAACCTTTGCAGAGTGTTGAGACATATCTGAAAATGATGTTCCATTTGGGGCTCAGAGGAACGTTTTATAAGCCAATAGTCTAGATAAGGATAGACGAATATCCTTTGTCTTCACAAGGATGCTGCTACTACGGCCATGCACTTTGAGAACGTGCAAGATGCCGAGTACAATGTACTGGTAATACTTTGATGCCACTGAGAAGTGCAGAAACCTCTGATGTTTTGGTGTGATTGGAATGTGGAAATAAGCATTCAAGAGGTTGATGGAACACATCCAGTCCCCATTTTGGAGTTGAGGGTACATCTGGTACATCTTGAATTTTTCTTTGTGTCTGAACTGCTTGTTTGGGCCTTTTTTACATACTGTGAAATAGTGGGAGTATACTCCTAGCCCCCTTTGGGAAAGAGGAACCTCTTCTATGGCCTCTTTTCAAAGCAGGCTGGTGACTTCGTCCTGCATGAGGGCTCACTGAGAACATGATGTTTTTGCAGGTGGTTTGCTGGGAAGGTGGTATGCCGTGAAGAGGGGACTTGAATCATAGAAAGTAGTAATTTTGTACAATGTTCAAGACCCAATTGTCGTTTGTTATGGAGTGCCACTCGTTTAGGTGTTTGGTGATACTTCTGCACACTGGAGTGGATAACGGAGAAGGGGGAAGCAAGAACTTATTGTTTGACAAGTGTCTTGGAGGAAGCTGTTTGCTGACGGTTTACTCCTTTTCCTCTAGCCAGTCTGGGAGGGTGGAAATGCGACCTGGATTGTTGGTGTTGTTGCGGACGCCAATGTAGGGTTTGAATTCTCTGCTGAAAAGGTTGATCGCATGGCCTCTATCTTTGACGGAAATCTTTTCGCTCTTCTAGGCCGACTGCTTTCAGCATATGAAGTTCTGCTTTCATTTTGGCCATTTAGTCATCAGCGTGAGTTCCCGAAGAGTGAGTCCCCTGTGAACCACAGGATTAAAATGTGTTGTGCTTCTGGTTTAAGGCCTGTAAGGCGAAGCCAGGATGACCTTCAGGCACCTATTCCATGTGAGTATCTATGGGCAGCCAGATCAGAGGCATCTGCTGCCTCAATGAGAATCTGGTTGTATGCCAAACCTTCTTCCTGCAGTTATCTCCTGGAAGTCTCGACTGTCTTTCTTTGGTAGTCGTTCTGTGAAGCAAGAAAGGGAGTCCCATAGAGATCTGCCATATCTCCCTGATCAGTATAGGGAAAGGTGCGGAAGACATTGTGACGGTTAATTAGCTTGAACAGTGTAGATGAGCGTGATGCCTGCCGAAGCCAGAGCAACGTGGAAGAAATTCACGATGTTCGCTTTCAAGCTTGTTTTCTTTTGACATTCCGTAGATAAACTTATTCGCAGCTGCATGTGTGAGAAACAAGCTGTGAAGGAGATTTAGTCTCAACCTTGAGAACGAGACCACAGTAAAAGATGTAATTAAAACAATGGCCAGGGAATGGCAAGGCAGCCAAGAGACATGTACTGATAACATAGCTAGAAAATAATGGAAGGGGATAGAATCCAAGCTTCAGGTTACTTAAACACTGAAAGGTGGGTGAGGGAATTGAAGCTCGCAGATGGAGTTGTGAAACTGTCATCTTCAGACCCAGAGCTGCCTCCCTGTTTTGCTGTTCCAAGACCGTGACGCTCGAGGGGGAGAGAGGTCTAAGCGGGCGGTAGAGGGCTTCCCAGCATTTCGTAGACTAAGTTAAGTTCCACCCAGGGATGAAAGGCTTTTGTTTCTCTGCTCTATTATTATGATTGATTATTATGCTTGCACTGTGTTTATAATCTGAGAAATTCAGCTTGTTTATAGTTTTTCTTCTTACTGAACATCGTAGAGTGAGTCTTCTACAGTAATTGAAATATGCATTTTAGTGTGCAGAATATCTGAAGTATTCAACTCGTTTATATTCTGCTCCCTAAACTTCGTAGTGTATCACATTTTGGTATACAGTTATTCCAAGTTTATAACTGTCAATGAACTCTTTGCTCAGATGTATACATAGATGCTCTTTGTAGTGTACTTATATATAAATAGATGCTTTTTTTTATTGCTATTCTTATTCTGTCAATGAACTCTTTGCTCATACGTATACATAGATGCTCTTTGTAGTGTACTTATATATGAATAGATGCTTTTCATTGCTATTCTTATTATACTATTGTTGATGTGCTAAATGCCTGCATTTACCTGAAATTCTAGTAAAGCTAAATTGTATTCATAATTGGCGTGTGGTCCTTCATTGAGCGTCCTTTTTGACTTATACCGAACAGGTGTCAACCAGCCACCTGGATAAGACATTTGGTACCAGAAGTGGGGAATAAGTCAATAATGCCTCTTTGGGGACGTAAGAAAAGTGAGGCAGAGAGCGGAATACAGCATGGGGCAGAAGCCAGATCCATTCCCGGGTGGTTAGCAACTGACTCGTTCTCTGGTGTGGCAGGGCTCCTGAACCGGTGGGCAGCGCCGGTGTTATGGGAGGCATTAGATGAGAAAGTGACTCCCCTTTTAGTGGAAGATGCGGTTGAGAGTGTGAAGCTAAAAGGGGCGAAGCTGGAGCTGAAAGCAGCAGGGCAAGTGGGATGGCTTTTCCTGTCTGCGCTCCGTACGGTATACAGGAAAACATTAACACAAGATGCAGAGATAAGAAAACTGCGGGATGAGGTTGCAGCCTTGCAGGAAAGGCAGTTACTTATGAAAGAAACTATAGAAAGTGCAGTGACTAGGGGTGATCAAATGAAGGCAAGGTGCACCGCATTAGCAGTACGAGTAGCAAAACAGAAGAGTAGGCAGAAGCCTAAAATACCCTCAGCTGTGCAAGTGAGGGCATTGGTACGCAAAGAAAACTGGGATCCTTATACTTGGGATGGAACAGTCTTGGATAATGATGATGACTGGAATTGGGAGGATGAGGTGGAAGTACGTGTAGCAGAACTAGGTGAAATAGAAGGTGAAAGGGGAAGTGTAATGGAGGTTCGCCCACTCGTGCAGAATAAATCAAAGGGAGTGAATGGTGGGCAAATACAGAATTCACGTTTGGTAAGAGATTATACACAGAGTGAATTGTTAGAGATAACTCGTATGTTTAGGCAGATGCCTGCAGAGCCCTTGTTTAAATGGTTGGTGAGATTGTGGGACACTGGAGCGGACGTACATATTTGTCGGTAACCGAACTTTTGAAAATGGGATCAGTAACTACACATGCTATGTTAGGGCAACGGTTACGAGGTGCACAGGGGCACCAAGCTTTCTCTCTAATGGGTTGGTTGATGGAAGGAGTGAAGCAATTGTACCCAACTGCTATAGATGTGGAGGAGAGTTGGGGTCCTTGGCATACGATTTCAGAGGCAAATGAACAACTGCGAGAAATGGGGATGCAGAACGCAGTGTACTCCCAACAGTTTTTAGGTCCTGATGTTGAACCCGTGACAGCAGGGATCAGGGCACGGTTAATCAGAAATGCCCCTTCGCATATGAAAGGTGCCTTGTTGGCCCTTCTAGGACCCGCTCAGGGAAGACCAGTGGGGGATGTGGTATTATTAATGGCACAATTAGAAGGGCTTGATAGACAAAAATCAGCAAGAGTAGTGGGGCAGGACAATAAGTATAAGGGAGGAGAATCTAAAATAAAAGTGACCAGACGGCAAATGTGGATAGATTTGTTGAATGCTGGGGTGAAGAAAGAGGAGATAGATGGAAAGCCTACCCCTTATCTGCTTAATAAATGGAAAGCATTGCAGCGTAGACAGAAAGAGAAAGAGGCATTTGATGAGAAACAGCCCTCAACACCACCCGTGGAAGAGTCTGAGAAGGAAAAAACCTAATCAGGGAAAAATAGGAAGGTGCCTGTCTCAACTCTATATCCCGACTTGTCCAGCGATGGCTGGGAAGTCCCAGACCCCTTATTATGAAGGTCAGGCCAAACCCCGGGGGTCAGAGCAGTGCAAGAGGTAAGCCCCGGGGACAGGCGGCCATATGTACCTCTCATCATTTATTGGCACAAAGGAACACAACATGTTATGGCACTGCTCGATACAGGTGCTGAAGTAACTTTAATAAATGGAAACTCTAAGAGGCTGCCAGGGAAGGGTGTGATCATTAATGGTTACGGGGGTGCAGAGACAGAGGTCAAACCTGTTAAGCTTAAATTGTCAATCGGTAAAGGACCCCCGTTCACGGCAGAAGTTTTAATAGCTGAAGTACCAGAATACATTATTGGCATGGATTTGTTACTAGGCAAAACTACTGATACGCAATGGGGAACATTTACTTTTGGTGTGAGGAGCGTACACATAAAGAAATCTAGGACAGTTCTGGTTGGGCATGCAAAGTGGAGTCCATTACATGTGCCTCCTCCAAAGGAGCCGGTGTGCATTAAACAGTACCGCATACCCGGAGGTCATAAAGAGATTTCAGAAACCATACAGGGGTTGCTAGATGCAGGTGTGTTAAGGCCGGCTGTGAGCCCATTTAACTCTCCTATATGGCCCGTGAAGAAACCAGATGATACCTATCGAATGACTGTCGACTATCGACAACTGAATAAAGTGGCTCCACCCTTGGCAGCCACCGTCCCAGACATCATCACACTGGTGGAACAGTTGAGTAAAGATGTGGGGGAATGGCATGCGGTGATTGATCTAGCAAACGCCTTCTTTTCAATTGATATTGATGAGGCCAGACAAGACCAATTTGCAATACGCTGGCAGGACAGACAATTCACATTCAGGAAGTTGCCCCAGGGGTACGTGCATAGTCCCACATTGTGTCATGGGCTAATAGCCAGAGATTTATCCAACTTCTCGGCTGGAAACACCCGACTTGCACATTACATTGATGACATCATGATCACTGGGGACACTAAAGAGCAAGTCTCAGACACGCTGGAAAGATTAATTGAATACTTACAGCAGAGGGGATGGGCTATTAACCCAAAAAAGGTCCAAGGCCCGGACCAAGAGGTGAAATTCCTGGGCGCTATTTGGTCAGGACCAGTAAAAAGAATACCACAGAAAGTGATTGATACGGTACAGCAGCTAAAGATTCCTTCAACTAAGGCAGAAGCACAACGATTTATTGGTTTGATGGGATTCTGGAGACAACATATCCCTCACTTAGGATTAATATTAAGACCATTATATCAAGTTACACGAAAAAAGCACCTTTTCCACTGGAGACCTGAACAGCAAGAGGCCTTTGAGGGAGCAAAAGATGCATTACAGAATTATTTTGCGTTAGGTCCCATCACAGAAGGAGACCCGTTTGAGCTGGAAATGATAGTACAGGATGATGTAGTGATGTGGAGTTTATGGCAGAGGCAAGGAAAAAAGAGTGCCACAAGGATTTTGGTCAAAGAGATTAACTCCATCCATGAGCAATTATACCCCGTTAGAAAAAGAACTAGCAGGAGCATATTGGGCATTAGTAGAAACAGAGCGCATAACTGGTGACCGGCCGGTTACCTTAAGAACATGGGTCCCCTTACTAGGCTGGATAAGAGAAGGAGGGGTTGGCACTAAAGTAGGCAGGGCGTAGGAGTCTACCATTGTAAAGTGGAAATGGTATCTGCAGCAGAGGGCAAAACCGGGGCCAGCAGGAGTATCGAAGTTATAAGAAGATATGCTGGGAGCAGTGGACTTATAAGCAATGGTCCCCTCGCCAGAGCCATCTGAGATGGAGTCCTCACCATTTAAAACAGCCCCACCTTTTGAACAGCTCACAGAAGAAGAACAGCAAAATGCATGGTTCACAGATGGTACCGCCCGGTACCATCAAGGAAAAAGACAATGGCAAACAGTCGCATTCCAGCCTGCTACAGAAACGCTGTTGCTGCGAGGAGGAAATAATGGATCAAGTCAGCTTGCAGAACTGCAGGGGGTAGCAGCAGTGATCGAACAGGCCCCCATCGGAGAGAAAACGTTTGTGTACACTGACAGCTGGGCCACCTACCAGGGACTAGTAAGCTGGGCCCTGACATGACGCAAGGATGGATGGAAAATCAAAGGCACCCCCATTTGGGAAGGTGAGCAGCTATGGGAAGAGATGTGGGAGAAAGGGCAAAAATGTCAAATCTATGTGGGACATGTGGATGCCCATTGCCCATCAGACACCTCACTTGCATCTCTATTCAACAACACCGCAGATCAGATGGCGAAAACACGAACAGTGATCATCAATGAGGAGGCTGAAGCTGCTCTATCAAACTGGGCCCATGCAACATCGGGACATTTAGGAGAGAATGGCACTTATGCATGGGCACAGCAACGACAGATTCCAGTTACTAAAGAACAGGTCCAACAACCAGTAAAAGAGTGCCCCACATGCAACCAGATAAGACAAATGCCCCTGCAAAAGAAGCCTAGCGGCCATATCAGAAGAGGAACCGCAGCCGCTACAGTGTGGCAATTGGACTATATCGGGCCGCTACCAAAGGAAGGAGGAAAAAGCTACGTATTGACCATGGTGAACACCTACTCTGGCCTTATGTTGGGTATGCCCTGTAAGTCTGCAGACCAAACGTCCACTTTGCGAGGGCTAAATTACCTAATAAAACATTATGGGGTACCTGATGAAATCCAAACAGATAGGGGCACAGGATTGGGAGCAGGAACAGGGAATTCGGTGGATTTTACACCTTAGTTATTATCCACAAGCTGCAGGCATGATTGAGAGATATAACGGATTTTTGAAAGAACAGCTAAAAAAGTTATCAGCACATCAGACTCTAAAAGGATGGAGTAGTAATTTAGACAAAGCCTTGTTCGAATTAAACAATAGACCAGTTGGGCAGCAGACTTCTTTCATTCGGATGACAGGGCATGATAAAGAAATCACCCACACAATGATTGCCTGGAAAACAGACCCTCGAGCTCGATTACCTTTACAGGCTACTTCTGGCAGTATAGGACTGGACCTGTTTGCTCCAGAGGATGGAGAAATACCCGTAGGACAGGTGAAGACTGTTCCCCTAGGAATAGGAGTGAGAGTACCACCTGGAACATATGGTAGAATTGCCCCTCGATCCAGCCTAGCCATCAAGGGAGTGTCGGTGCTAGGGGGAGTCATAGACCCAGATTTTAAAGGAGAGGTTAAAGTAGTATTACTGAACCAAGGAGATGCTACTGTATCGTATCAAGCACATGACAGACTTGCCCAATTGATTTGTGAACAAGCGTATACCCCCACAATGAAGAAAGATCTGCCCCCCCGATAACACTCAGAGAGGTGAAGGAGGATTTGGAAGCACAGGAAGAAGAGTATGGGTGCATTATCAAGGGAAAAAGCCAGAGGCAGGAGAGATATTGAGTCAAGGGGTGGGGAGTATGTATATTGTACTTTTAAAGAATTCTAATGTACCTGTATTTGTACCTGCAGTGAGACTTACCCCACGGTTGTAAATGATGACATCTGCATCGATGACGTGGTTCCTGTTAGCGGTCATGATTATAACCGGAAAAAGTATATTAGTCCGACCAAAGCAGAAAATGTCATCACGGACCTTCATGTCACTTGTGCACCTCAAGCCGCTAATATAACTGATGACCAGGGAAATGTTTCACTTTGCAACGTGAAGGTACCTGGAGGCAAGTGGTTGGCTGCCAAAGCTGTAACCTGGAAGGTAACTGGACAGCAAATCCGACATGCCAACGGACTGAACGAGTTGCAGGGAATGCCCGCAACGGTACAGGCTTTGAATTATATGCTAAACATGATATGTAAATATTGTGATACCATTGTTCCTTTTACACCAGTACAGACATATCCGTGTAGATCTTATGATTGTTCTAACAAACAAGATATTTTACCAGGACATATGGTGGTTGTTACAATGACTAATAGAACTAAAGGAGTTCGATACTCCAAACCGCCTGCCTTTATGTTTTATGTAGCCGAAAGACGCATGGTCAGCAATTTAGGCAACGTTTCCATAGTTCGATATAGAATAGGATGTAAGCAAGCTTTGTATGCAAGCATAATTAACCATATTGTGTTACACATAACTACTGCCAAGGGGAATGTTTCTAAGTATGATCCATTATGCACAGCATGGACACTACAGTTATGGCCCTTGCCGAAGTTACGCATCAGAAGAGATCTAGGATCCATGATAGCCGGGGCCACCGGAATTGGGGTAGGGGCCCTGAACGATTTTGATATTGAAGCCATCAGGAATAAGCTATCTTCTACAGGATATAGTACAGGGGAGGCCATAAAAGTAATTTCACAATGGGGGCCCACACACTCACAAGAAGTATTGAAGGTTCTGCGTGGGTTGTATCGTGATTGGCAATGGCATAATTTCACTTATGAACAATTTGGAAAAAGCTTTCAAAGCACACAAACAATGTCCAAAGGAATTCAGTGCAAACTATGGCAAAGCATTGTTAATCAACAGTATGTAGACTTCAAAGCGGAATGGGGACAGCTTCAAGGTGAATATTGGAGACAACAATTGCACTGGCCTGAGGAAATATGGGTAAAGCCCATACAATTTCATTGTGAGGGAAAGATGTGTTATGCTCATTTTGATACAGCTAGAAGTGATCTTCCTCCTGAAATATGGTGCCCCTTTATATTGCTCCCTGTAGTAATAGATGAAGAATGGTGGGTACCTCACACTGACAAAAAATGGATTGATCAAACAAATCACACCGTAGATCCCACTAGATGTGCAGATTGGTCTAAGGGGTGGGTATGTACCCACACTGGACAGGCGCTAGATCCATGCCTTCACCCAATACCAGGAGAAGGTGAATGGTTACCTTATCCTATTAATGGCACACGGAGAGTATATGATACGTTACTAATCATCCCTTACTTATTAACGGATTTGTACAAACCACCGGAAAGCAGGTAATGTGTATGTGCAATATTACCAGCATTATTGACATAAGTACTCACATCCTATACCGACCAAGTTCACCACAACCACATTACAGACGCAAATGCAAGCACAGTTAGAATGGAACATCCCGCTTGTTGTGAAGCTACCTAGACTAGAGGCAATCAGGCGCTACGCACAAATCACATTTGCTAAATTTGACATGGCAGCTAAATATACCAAGGATACCGCCATACAGATGACCATAGACGCCAAACAGCTTATGCACACTTCTTCACGCATCCAGCAAGTAACTGAGCACCATTGGTATGACATCTTCTTAGGTTGGGCACCAGGAGCTACGAAGACGCTAAATATAGTGTTACATCCGCTAATCTGGTTATTGATTGTCTGTGTCACGCTAATGATTATACTATGTGTGACTATATGTACGCACAAACCAGCTTTATACTAAAATGCAGGCGCTTAGAATAATGCTAACAAGTATTCGTAGCAATCTAGCTAGCGAAGTGTTACAATAAATACTTCTGGTTTCGCAAGCATCGCGCTCATCTAAGGGGTGGAGCGATCAGTATAGGGAAAGGCGCGGAAGACATTGTGACGCAAAGGGTTAATTAGCTTGAACAGTGTAGATGAGCGTGATGCCTGCCGAAGCCAGAGCAACGTGGAAGAAATTCACGATGTTCGCTTTCAAGCTTGTTTTCTTTTGACATTCCGTAGATAAACTTATTCGCAGCTGCATGTGTGAGAAACAGGCTGTGAAGGAGATTCAGTCTCAACCTTGAGAACGAGACCACAGTAAAAGATGGAATGAAAACAATGGCCAGGGAATGGCAAGGCAGCCAAGAGACATGCACTGATAACATAGCTAGAAAATACTGGAAGGGGATAGAATCCAAGCTTCAGGTTACTTAAACACTGAAAGGTGGGTGAGGGAATTGAAGCTCGCAGATGGAGTTGTGAAACTGTCATCTTCAGACCCAGAGCTGCCTCCCTGTTTTGCTGTTCCAAGACCGTGACGCTCGAGAGGGAGAGAGGTCCAAGCGGGCGGTAGAGGGCTTCCCAGCATTTCGTAGACTAAGTTAAGTTCCACCCAGGGATGAAAGGCTTTTGTTTCTCTGCTCTATTATTATGATTGATTATTATGCTTGCACTGTGTTTATAATCTGAGAAATTCAGCTCGTTTATAGTTTTTTTTCTTACTGAACATCGTAGTGTGAGTCTGCTACAGTAATTGAAATATGCATTTTAGTGTGCAGTAAATCAAAGCTTATCTGAAGTATTCAACTCGTTTATATTCTGCTCTCTGAACATCGTAGTGTATCACATTTTGGTATACAGTTATTCCAAGTTTATATCTGTCAATGAACTCTTTGCTCAGATGTATACATAGATGCTCTTTGTAGTGTACTTATATATAAATAAATAGATGCTTTTTTTTATTGCTATTCTTATTCTGTCCATGAACTCTTTGCTCATACGTATACACTGATGCTCTTTGTAGTGTACTTATATATGAATAGATGCTTTTCGTTGCTATTCTTATTCCACTATTGTTGATGTGCTAAATGCCTGCATTTACCTGAAATTCTAGAAAAGCTAAATTGTATTCATAATTGGCGTGTGGTCCTTCATTGAGCGTCCTTATTGACTTATACCGAACAGGTGTCAACCAGCCACCTGGATAAGACACTCCCCAACAAGGCAGATGCACTAGCCACCTTCATGAAGGACGCAGCACTACCACACATTTTCTTATCCAAGGCATCCATGTGCTCGCTGTCTTTATCTGGAGGCACAGTGGATGAAGGAGCCACTGCAAGTGTCTTCTTTGCCGCAGGTATAATCAGAGTCTGGTGGTGGATCAGACCTAAAAAATAGTGGATCCTGTTCAGGTGCTTTGCACTTTTTGAGGATCTGTAATGGACTGCTTGCAAAGATGATGGGTGGGAAAAAGGTCCATAGCTGGTTAGGGAAGGCCTGGCACTAGAGGAAGCAGTGGTATCTCCACTGATCGATGGTGCAAAGTCTCTTAGATGACCAATGATGATGTTGGGGGGGGCAGGAATGTCTATGTTCAGCTTGCCTGCACCTCGAACCAACACTTAATTGAACGTTGATAGATGTTTTAATGGAGATACTTTTGCTGGTGGAGTGTTTGTCAGTGTGGGCTAATAGTCTCTCACTGACGACTTGGAGAATGTAGACCAGGTGGGAGACCTATGTCGTCGATGTCACAACCTGGATCTGCAAGATGACCGGGACCTAGAATTGGATCTGGTCCTTGTTCTGTGTTCTGGATCTCCTGGGTGATCTAGATACAGGAGCATTCCTCTCCTGAGGTGAAGTGGAAGCCAGAGGAGAAGCTGGTGGCATTGTTGGCTCAGTGATGGTGTGCGTGAAGCAGCTCTGGACAGAGAGTATGTACGTGAATAGTCTGATCCTGGACTTCGCTGTACCCTTTGCTTGCGTGGACTGACCAACCATTGTGGAGAAATACTTGCTGGAGCCTCAGGGCATGCAGATTGTGAACGAGATGTGACATTTAATGGATGTACTGTCACAATCTGAACGTCCGCTGATGCAGAACCCTCCTGGGGCTGATGGTATTGGTGATTGTGACCCCGGGATAGAAGGTGAGCCTCTCTCATTTCTCTGTGTTGTCGATGGTGGCAGCGCTACTGACGTTGGTTGTACAGGTCTTGATGTGGACGTCGAACGACTAGGCCGAGTGTGCTTTGATGTCAAGAGGGCAGCCTTTCCCGACATCAAAGGTCGTAGCGATGTTGAAGGGTGTCTCGACATCAAGTGGTGCTGTTCCATGCTCGAGGGAGCCCTTGACGTTGATTCATGCCTCACAGTCGACAGAGGCCTCGCCGGTGATGCACGCCTCAACTTCGATGTGTGATGCCTTGACGTCAACAGAGGCCTAGCCGGTGCTGCAGGCTTTGACATTAACAAGTGATTTCCTGACATCGGTGGAGGTCTTGACGGTAATGTGTGCTTTGAGGATGGATGACACTGGGCTGACATAGACAGAGGTCTTACCAATGAGGTTTGCCACAACATTGGGTGGCGTCGTTGAGAATGTACTCTCAACGTCAATGGCAAACAAACTCGAATCTCCCTCGACATCATACCTCTTGACATCGATCGGGAACAGCGTTTTTCATGTTGTTCTACAGATCTTCTGAATTATCTGAATTATACAACCACCTATTGATGAACTATGGCACCCATTGGGGCTAGAATCAAGGAACGGCAATAGGATGGCCACTTGACCTTGTTCTGATTGTAGAGATGTAGATTTTACATCATATGCTCATCTTTAGAGATACATTGACAGATAGAATTAAATCAATCAGTATGTAGATATAGGGAAAATTACGAGTACAGGTCTGTAGTATCTGTGGAAATGAAATGATTGGATGATTGGGAGAACACTACTGTGATTGGTTAATGCAGTCATAAATTGGGAGCAGATATTACATGCAATACTTATTTTGCACGTTATAAGAAGGCCAAGGGCGCCATGTGTTTGAAGTGAAAGGGACATTGTTTCTTTTAGTCCTTTGTTTTTTATGGGCGAGCACAAAGTGCTCCATCCATTCTGTAATCTCTCTTTGGGCTTGAAACCACGAGCATGCCACATCAGTCACTCACATTGGTTTGTGGGCTTGTCTTTTAAAATTCGCTTGCTTTCATTTGTGAAAGGCATGCATACGTCATGCCTCTTCCAGTGTTTAGCTCACCTACACAGCACTGGTAAAGTACCAAAAACATACGAGGCTTGATGTTTTCAGCCTGGAGTCCGGACTACTTTATCTGTTTATTTTCCACGCAGCGCGATCGCACTGTGTTTTTTTTTGCTTTACAACGCTAATAGCTCTAACTCGAACAAATGCGAGACCTGTTGCATTGAAAATGCTTGCTTACTTTGTTAGGTTAAAACTGTGTATTGTATTCAGCAATCCACCCGAGATCAAAGCGTTATTACTGACACGCGCTTCGGTGTGCTTTTGTAATCCACAAAATAATACACATTAAATTTGGCTGCTTTGCACGGTATGGAGTGCATGTGCTTCTTTGCCAAATAAGTTTGGAGACAGTGGAAATTATATATATATATATATATATATATATATATATATATATATATATATATATATATATATATATATGTGTGTATATATATATATATATATATATATGGAAAATGTCACTTACCCAGTGTACATCTGTTTGTGGCATTAGTCGCTGCAGATTCACATGCTGTGCACATCCCGCCATCTGGTGTTGGGCTCGGAGTGTTACAAGTTGTTTTTCTTCGAAGAAGTCTTTTTTCGAGTCACGAGACCGAGGGACTCCTCCCATTTCGACTCCATTGCGCATGGGCGTCGACTCCATCTTAGATTGTTTTCCCCGCAGAGGGTGAGGTAGGAGTTGTGTATGCTAGTAATAGTGCCCATGCAATGGAGTGAATACGTATGTACATAATGAAGTTTAAAGTAATCTATTTACAAATGTTCAAGATCAACTTCGAAACGGCTACAGGCTCCTGGGGAGGCGGGTGGGCGCATGTGAATCTGCAGCGACTAATGCCACGAACAGATGTACACTGGGTAAGTGACATTTTCCGTTCGATGGCATGTGTAGCTGCAGATACACACGCTGTGCATAGACTAGTAAGCAGTTATCTCCCCAAAAGCGGTGGTTCAGCCTGTAGGAGTTGAAGTTGTTTGAAATAATGTTCTTAGTACAGCTTGACCTACTGTGGCCTGTTGTGCAGTTAACACATCTACACAGTAGTGTTTGGTAAATGTATGAGGCGTAGACCATGTTGCTGCCTTACATATTTCGTTCATTGGAATATTTCCTAGAAAGGACATGGTAGCACCTTTTTTTCTGGTTGAGTGTGCCTTTGGTGTAATAGGCAGCTCTCTCTTTGCTTTAAGATAGCAGGTTTGAATACACTGAACTATCCATCTAGCAATGCCTTGTTTAGAAATTGGATTCCCTGTATGAGGTTTTTGGAAAGCAATAAATAGTTGTTTTGTTTTTCGAATTAGTTTTGTTCTGTCAATGTAGTACATTAGCGCTCTTTTGATGTCTAATGTATGCAGTGCTCTTTCAGCTACAGAATCTGGCTGTGGGAAGAACACTGGTAATTCTACCGTTTGATTCAAGTGGAACGGTGAGATCACTTTTGGTAAAAATTTTGGATTTGTCCGTTCTTGAATGGTAAATGCTTGAATCTCACTCACTCTTCTTAGAGATGTGATGGCAATTAAAAATGCAACTTTCCACGTTAAGTATTGCATTTCACAAGAGTGCATGGGCTCAAAGGGTGGACCCATGAGTCGTGTTAAGACAATGTTGAGGTTCCATGAAGGAACTGGTGGTGTTCTTGGTGGTATAATTCTCGTTAGGCCTTCCATAAACGCTTTTATGACTGGTATCCTAAATAGTGAAGTTGAGTGCGTAATTTGCAGGTAAGCTGAAATTGCCGTAAGATGTATTTTAATGGAAGAGAAAGCTAGTTTAGATTTCTGCAAATGTAGTAAGTATCCTACTATCTCTTTTGCAGATGCGTGTAAAGGTTGAATTTGATTATTATGGCAGTAATAAACAAATCTTTTCCACTTATTTGCATAACAGTGTCTAGTGGTAGGTTTTCTAGCCTGTTTTATGACCTCCATACATTCCTGTGTGAGGTCTAAGTGCCCGAATTCTAGGATTTCAGGAGCCAAATTGCTAGATTCAGCGATGCTGGATTTGGATGTCTGATCTGTTGTTTGTGTTGTGTTAACAGATCTGGTCTGTTTGGCAGTTTGATATGAGGTACTACTGAAAAGTCTAGTAGTGTTGTGTACCAAGGTTGCCTTGCCCATGTTGGTGCTATTAGTATGAGTTTGAGTTTGTTTTGACTCAACTTGTTTACTAGATATGGAAGAAGTGGGAGAGGGGGAAAAGCGTACACAAATATCCCTGACCAGTTCATCCATAGTGCATTGCCCTGAGACTGATGTTGTGGGTACCTGGATGCGAAGTTTTGGCATTTTGAGTTTTCTTTTGTTGCAAATAGATCTATTTGTGGCGTTCCCTACATTCTGAAGTAAGTGTTCAGTATTTGGGGGTGAATTTCCCATTCGTGGATCTGTTGGTGATCCCGAGAGAGATTGTCTGCTAACTGATTCTGAATCCCTGGAATAAATTGTGCTATTAGGCGAATGTGGTTGTGAATCGCCCAATGCCATATTTTTTGTGTTAGGAGACACAACTGTGTCGAGTGTGTTCCTCCCTGTTTGTTTAGATAATACATTGTTGTCATGTTGTCTGTTTTGACAAGAGTGTATTTGTGGGTTATTATGGGTTGAAATGCTTTTAGAGCTAGAAACACTGCTAACAGTTCTAAGTGGTTTATATGAAACTGTTTTTGCTGAATGTCCCATTGTCCTTGGATGCTGTGCTGATTGAGGTGTGCTCCCCACCCTGTCATGGATGCATCTGTCGTTATTACGCATTGTGGCACTGGGTCTTGAAAAGACCGCCCTTGGTTTAAATTTATACTGTTCCACCATTGAAGCGAGATGTATGTTTGGCGGTCTATCAACACCAGATCTAGAAGTTGACCCTGTGCTTGTGACCACTGTGATGCTAGGCACTGTTGTAAGGGCCGCATGTGCAACCTTGCGTTTGGGACAATGGCTATGCATGAGGACATCATGTCTAGGAGTTTCATTACTAATTTGACCTGTATCTTTTGGTTTGGATACATGGCTTGTATTACATTTTTGAATGTTTGGACTCTTTGTGGACTTGGAGTGGCAATTCCTTTTAGTGTGTTGATAGTTGCTCCTAGGTATTGCTGTGTTTGACACGGCAGAAGGTGTGACTTTGAGTAATTGATTGAGAAACCTAGTTTGTGTAGGGTTTCTATGACGTAATTTGTGTGTTGTGAACACTGTTTTTGAGTGTTGGTTTTGATTAACCAATCGTCTAGGTACGGGAACACATGTATTTGCTGCCTTCTGATATGTGCAGCTACTACTGCTAGACATTTTGTAAAAACTCTTGGCGCAGTTGTTATTCCGAATGGCAACACTTTGAATTGGTAATGTATCCCTTGGAATACAAACCTTAGGTACTTTCTGTGTGAAGGATGTATTGGTATATGGAAATATGCATCCTTTAGATCCAGAGTTGTCATGTAGTCTTGCTGTTTGAGCAGTGGGAATACTTCTTGTAATGTAACCATGTGAAAGTGGTCTGATTTGATGTATGTATTTAATATTCTGAGATCTAGTATAGGTCTTAGAGTTTTGTCTTTTTTGGGTATTAGAAAGTACAGTGAGTAAACTCCTGTGTTTAGTTCTTGTTTTGGTACTAATTCTATTGCCTCTTTTTGGAGCAATGCTTGAACTTCTAATCCTAGAAGATTTATATGTTGTTTCGACATACTGTGTGTTTTCGGTGGGACTGTTGGAGGGAATTCTCGAAATTCTATGCAATAACCATACTGGATAATTGCTAGTACCCAAGTATCTGTTGTTATCTCCTCCCAATGTTTGTAAAATTGGCTTAATCTCCCCCCCACAGGTGTTATGTGATGGGGATGGGTGACTTGTGAGTCACTGCTTATTTTGAGGACTTTTGGGGCTTTGGAATTTTCCTCTACCTCTTTGGAATTGTCCCCCTCTATATTGCCCCCGAAAACATCCCCGCTGATATTGGCTTTGGTAAGTGGGCCTTGTTTGTGATGTTGTGGTTTCTGTAGGTTGTCCTCGAAACCCTCCCCTAAAAGGTGTTTTGCGAAAGGTGCCTCTGCTCTGCGGGGAGTAGAGTGCGCCTATGGCTTTTGCCGTATCAGTGTCCTTCTTGAGTTTCTCAATAGCAATGTCGACTTCCGGCCCAAACAACTGCTGTTCATTAAATGGCATATTGAGCACGGCTTGTTGAATTTCTGGCTTGAAACCTGACGTGCAGAGCCATGCGTGCCTTCTTATTGTTATTGCAGTATTTACTGTCCTTGCAGCCGTATCTGCTGCATCCATTGAAGACCGTATCTGATTATTAGAGATACTTTGTCCTTCTTCCACCACTTGTTGTGCTCTTTTTTGGAACTCCTTGGGTAAGTGTTCTATCAAATGTTGCATCTCATCCCAGTGAGCTCTGTCATATCTTGCCAAAAGCGCTTGTGAATTGGCAATGCGCCATCGGTTTGCTGCTTGTGCTGCAACCCTTTTGCCCGCAGCATCAAATTTGCGACTCTCTTTGTCTAGAGGTGGTGCGTCTCCCGAGGTATGAGAGTTTGCTCTCTTACGAGCTGCCCCGACAACTACTGAGTCTGGAGTTAACTGCGTTGTAATATAAACAGGATCTGTTGGCGGTGGCTTGTACTTTTTCTCCACTCTTGGAGTTATGGCTCGGCCTTTAACAGGATCCTGAAAGATTTGTTTTGAATGTTTTAGCATTCCTGGGAGTATAGGTAGTCTTTGGTACTGGCTATGAGTGGAGGTTAGTGTGTTAAACAAGAAGTCATCCTCAATTGGTTCTGAATGCAAGGTGACGTTATGGAAAGCAGCTGCCCTTGCGATCACTTGTGTGTAAGATGTACTGTCCTCAGGAGGGGATGGCCTGGTAGGGTACGAGTCTGGGCTGTTGTCCGATACTGGAGCATCGTAAAGGTCCCATGCATCAGGATCATCTTGACTCATGGCAGTATGAGTCGGGGAGTGCATCAGTGGAGGAGTTGCTACTGGTGATGTGTGCACTGATGGTGGTGGAGAAGGTGGTGGAGTTGTTTTCTTTGCCACCTTTGCCTGTGGCTCCTTGTCCTTTTCGTGAAAGGCAAGTTTTCTTTTTATTTTAATTGGAGGAAGAGTGGTTATCTTCCCTGTGTCTTGATGAATGTGGAGCCTCCTTTGAGTATAGTCTGGCTCTACAGCTTGAAGTTCCTCTCCAAATCTATGTTTTTTCATTTGGGAGGCCAATCCTTGTTCCTCTGTATAGGAACCTGTTTTCGGCTCCGAGTCTGGATGTTTTGGAACCTAAACTTTTTCGGAGGTCTTTTTAGGCTCCGAAGAAACCTTTGTAATTTTCGGCGTGGTGGTGTCTCGATGCCGAATTTGTTCGGTGCCGCTGTGACGGTGCAGAAATTTCTCAGAGCCGATGTCTCGGGTCCGAGATTGCTGTGTGGCGGTATCTCGACCGGAGTCGGATGACTTCGACACCAGCGTGCCCTTTTTCGTGCCTTGACTCGGTCACCGCTTGTTTGGGTTAAGCCATGGCCTGTTGGCGGTGGCATCCCCTGGGCTTTTGTTGACTTCTCGTGAGTCTTATGTTTCGACGTCTTACTCACGGTTTTCGGCGTTTCTTCGGCCTCGAGCTCTTCCGAGTCCGACTCTTGGATAGAGAAAGCTTCCTCTTCTTCCTCGAAACGATCTTGTTCTGCCGGTGTCGAGGCCATCTGCAGTCTTCTGGCTCTTCGGTCTCTTAACGTTTTTCTGGACCGAAACGCTCGACAGGCCTCACAAGTATCTTCCTTGTGCTCTGGGGACAAGCACAAGTTACAGACCAGATGCTGATCCGTATACGGATACTTGTTATGGCATTTTGGACAGAAGCGGAATGGGGTCCGTTCCATCAGCCTTGAATTCACACGTGGCCGGGCCGACCAGGCCCCGACGGGGGATCGAAAAGAACCCCGAAGGGCCACCGGAACTCTTCTAAATTCGGTGTCGATCTGTTGTAACTAACCTGATACCAAACGCAAACAATACCAACGTTTTTTCCGAGATTCTAACTAACTTTCTGACCCGAAACACGGAGCGAAAAGGAACACGTCCGAACCCGATGGCGGAAAAAAACCAATCTAAGATGGAGTCGACGCCCATGCGCAATGGAGTCGAAATGGGAGGAGTCCCCCGGTCTCGTGACTCAAAAAGACTTCTTCGAAGAAAAACAACTTGTAACACTCCGAGCCCAACACCAGATGGCGGGATGTGCACAGCATGTGTATCTGCAGCTACACATGCCATAGAACATATTGAAAATGTCACTTACCCAGTGTACATCTGTTCGTGGCATTGGTCGCTGCAGATTCACATGTTGTGCACAGTCCGCCATCTGGTGTTGGGTCGGAGTGTTACAAGTTGTTTTTCTTCGAAGAAGTCTTTCGAGTCACGAGACCGAGGGACTCCTCCTCTTTGCTTCCATTGCGCATGGGCGTCGGCTCCATCTTAGATTGTTTTCCCCGCAGAGGGTGAGGTAGGAGTTGTGTGTGTTAGTAATAGTGCCCATGCAATGGAATGAATAAGTATGTACAAATTAAGGTTAAGTAATATATATATATACAAATGTACAGATGTTGAAGATAACTTCCGACGGCTACAGGCTCCCGGGGAGGCGGGTGGGCACATGTGAATCTGCAGCGACCAATGCCACGAACAGATGTACACTGGGTAAGTGACATTTTCAGTTCGATGGCATCTGTTGCTGCAGATACACATGTTGTGCATAGACTAGTAAGCAGTTATCTCCCCAAAAGCGGTGGCTCAGCCTGTAGGAGTTGAAGTAGTCTGAAACAAAGTTCTCAGTACGGCTTGACCTACTGTGGCCTGTTGTGCGGATAGCACGTCTACACAGTAGTGTTTAGTAAATGTGTGAGGCGTGGACCATGTGGCTGCCTTACATATTTCGTGCATTGGAATATTTCCTAGGAATGCCATGGTAGCGCCTTTTTTCCTGGTTGAGTGTGCCTTTGGTGTAATGGGCAGTTGTCTCTTTGCTTTAAGATAGCAGGTTTGGATGCACTTAACTATCCATCTGGCTATACCTTGTTTTGATATTGGGTTTCCTGTATGAGGTTTTTGAAATGCAATAAACAGTTGTTTTGTTTTCCTAACCTCCTTTGTTCTGCCGATGTAGTACATTAGTGCTCTTTTGACATCTAATGTATGTAGTGCCTTTTCAGCTACTGAGTCTGGCTGTGGGAAGAACACTGGTAACTCTACCGTTTGATTTAAGTGGAACGGTGAAATAACCTTTGGTAGGAATTTAGGATTGGTTCTCAGTACAACCTTATTTTTGTGTATTTGGATAAAAGGTTCTTGTATTGTAAATGCCTGAATTTCACTTACTCTTCTTAGAGATGTGATGGCAATGAGAAATGCAACTTTCCAGGTTAAGAATTGTATTTCACAAGAATGCATGGGTTCAAAAGGTGGTCCCATGAGTCTTGTCAAGACGATGTTAAGGTTCCATGAAGGAACTGGTGGTGTTCTTGGTGGTATTATTCTTCTTAGGCCCTCCATAAATGCTTTAATGACGGGTATCCTAAACAGTGAAGTTGAATGAGTAATCTGCAGGTATGCAGATATTGCTGCAAGGTGTATTTTTATGGAAGAGAAGGCTAGATTTGACTTTTGTAAGTGTAGTAAGTATCCCACTACATCTTTTGGGGATGCGTGTAATGGATGAACTTGATTATTATGGCAGTAGCAAACAAACCTTTTCCATTTGCTTGCATAGCAGTGTTTAGTGGATGGTCTTCTAGCTTGTTTTATGACTTCCATACATTCTTGAGTGAGGTTTAAATGTCCGAATTCTAGGATTTCAGGAGCCAGATTGCTAGATTGAGCGATGCTGGGTTTGGATGCCTGATCTGCTGTTTGTGTTGTGTTAACAGATCTGGCCTGTTGGGTAACTTGACGTGTGGTACTACCGACAGGTCTAGTAGTGTTGTGTACCAAGGTTGTCTTGCCCATGTTGGTGCTATTAATATGAGTTTGAGTTTGTTTTGACTCAATTTGTTTACTAGATATGGAAGGAGAGGGAGAGGGGGAAAAGCGTATGCAAATTTCCCTGACCAGTTCATCCATAGGGCATTGCCTTGAGACTGTCTGTGTGGGTACCTGGATGCGAAGTCTCGGCATTTTGCGTTCTCCTTTGTTGCAAATAGGTCTATTTGCGGTGTACCCCAAATTTTGAAGTAAGTGTTTAGGATTTGGGGGTGAATCTCCCATTCGTGGACCTGTTGGTGATCTCGAGAGAGATTGTCTGCTAGTTGATTTTGGATCCCTGGAATAAACTGTGCTATTAGGCGAATGTGGTTGTGAATTGCCCATTGCCATATCTTTTGTGCTAGGAGACATAGCTGTGTCGAGTGTGTTCCTCCTTGCTTGTTTAGGTAATACATTGTTGTCATGTTGTCTGTTTTGACAAGAACGTATTTGTGGGTTATGATGGGTTGAAATGCTTTTAGCGCCATGAATACTGCTAGTAATTCGAGGTGATTTATATGCAGTTTTGTTTGATGTACGTCCCATTGTCCTTGGTTGCTGTGGTGATCGAGGTGTGCTCCCCACCCTGTCATGGAAGCATCTGTTGTTATTACGTATTGTGGCACTGGGTCTTGGAACGGCCGCCCTTTGTTTAAATTTGTACTGTCCCACCATAGAAGCGAGATGTATGTTTGGCGGTCTATCAACACCAGATCTAGAAGGTGACCCTGTGCATGTGACCATTGTGATGCTAGGCACTGTTGTAAGGGCCTCATGTGCAGTCTTGCGTTTGGGACAATGGCTATGCATGAGGACATCATGCCTAGGAGTTTTAAAACCACTTTTGCCTGTATTTTTCGTGTTGGATACATGGGCTGTATGACCTTGTGAAAATTTTGAACCCTTTGTGGACTCGGAGTGGCTAATCCTTTTGTTGTGTTGATTACCGCTCCTAAGTAGTGCTGTATTTTGCACGGCACAATGTTTGATTTTGTGTAGTTGAGGGAGAACCCGAGTTTGTAGAGGGTTTGTATGACATACTCTGTGTGTTGTGAACACTTTGTTAGTGAGTTGGTCTTGATTAGCCAATCGTCTAGATACGGGAATACGTGTATTTGCTGCCTTCTGATGTGTGCGGCTACTACTGCTAGGCATTTGGTAAACACCCTTGGTGCGGTTGTTATACCGAACGGTAAGACTTTGAATTGATAGTGTATTCCCTTGAATACAAACCTTAGGTATTTCCTGTGCGAAGGATGTATCGGTATGTGGAAATACGCGTCTTTGAGATCTAAGGTTGTCATGTAATCTTGTAGCTTTAGCAGTGGTAACACTTCCTGTAGCGTGACCATGTGAAAGTGGTCTGATTTGATGTAGGTGTTTAGTATTCTGAGATCTAAGATTGGCCTCAGTGTTTTGTCCTTTTTGGGTATTAGAAAGTACAGTGAATAGACTCCTGTGTTTATTTCTGTACATGGTACCAGTTCTATTGCTTCTTTTTGCAGTAGTGCTTGAACTTCTATTTCTAGGAGGTCTAAATGCTGTTTTGACATTTTTTGTGTTTTGGGTGGGATATTTGGAGGGATCTGTAGAAATTCTATGCAATAACCATGTTGAATAATTGCTAAGACCCAAGTGTCTGTTGTTATATCCACCCATGATTGATAAAACTGACTAAGTCTTCCCCCCACTGGTGTTATGTGGAGGGGTTGAGTGACCTGTAAGTCACTGTTTGGTTGTTGGGGTTTTGGGGCTTTGAAATTTCCCCCGGTTTCTCGGGAATTGTCCTCCTCTGTACTGGCCCCGAAAACCTCCCCTTTGGTACTGTCCCTGGTAGGTAGACGGTGTTGATTGTGAGGTGCTGGCTTGTGTGGCCTGACCCCAAAACCCTCCTCTGAATGTTGTTTTACGGAAGGTGCCGAAAGTGCCTCTGCTCTGCGGGGAGTAGAGCGCGCCCATGGCCTTGGCTGTGTCAGTGTCCTTTTTCAGCTTCTCAATCGCCGTGTCAACCTCTGGTCCGAACAATTGTTGTTCGTTGAACGGCATATTGAGTACTGCTTGCTGTATTTCTGGCTTAAAGCCAGTTGTGCGCAACCATGCGTGCCTTCTGATGGTTACTGCAGTGTTTATTGTTCTTGCAGCTGTGTCCGCTGCATCCATAGAGGAGCGTATTTGGTTATTGGAGATGTTTTGTCCCTCCTCAACCACTTGTTTTGCCCGCTTTTGAAATTCCTTGGGTAGATGCTCGATGAGATGCTGCATCTCGTCCCAATGGGCTCTGTCATAGCGCGCTAGGAGCGCCTGAGAGTTGGCGATGCGCCACTGGCTTGCAGCTTGTACAGCGACTCTTTTCCCAGCTGCGTCGAATTTTCGGCTTTCCTTATCCGGGGGTGGTGCATCACCCGATGTGTGTGAATTGGCTCTTTTGCGAGCTGCTCCTACCACGACTGAGTCTGGTGGCAGTTGAGAGGTGATGAAAGCAGGGTCTGTGGGAGGTGCTTTATATTTCTTTTCTACCCTTGGAGTGATTGCTCTACTCTTGACAGGGTCTTTGAAGATTTGCTTCGCGTGCCTTAGCATTCCCGGAAGCATAGGCAGGCTTTGGTAGTTGCTATGGGTGGAGGAGAGGGTGTTAAAAAGGAAGTCATCCTCGACAGGTTCTGTGTGTAACGACACGTTGTGGAATTCTGCTGCCCTAGCTACCTCCTGCGCATACGCTGTGCTGTCCTCGGGTGGTGATGGCTTGGTAGGGTATGACTCTGGGCTATTCTCTGACACTGGTGCGTCGTATAGGTCCCAAGCATCTTGGTCATCTTGGCTCATGGTGGTGTGAGCCGGTGAATGTGACGGAGTTTGTGCCGGTGATATTTGAGTTACAGGTGGAGGAGAGGGTGGCGGAGTTGCTTTCTTTGCCACCTTTGCTTGTGGTGTTAGTTGTTCAGTTTGGAACTCTAGTCTCCTTTTTCTCTTGATTGGTGGAAGAGTGCTAATCTTCCCCGTTCCACTCTGGATGAAGATCCTCTTTTGTGTATGGTCTACATCAGTAGTCTGTAGCTCCTCTTCAAACCTGTGTTTACGCATTTGAGAGGACAATGAATGTTCCTCTGAATATGAGCCGGTAGTGGTTTCGGTTGCTGGTTGTTTTGGCACCAAAACTGTGTCCTTTTTTGTTTTCGGCTCCGAGGCGAATCTCTTTTTTTTCGGAGTCGAGCCTTCTCGGCGTCGATCATCTTCGGTGCTGCTGTCTCTGCGTCGAGCAGCATCGGCTCCGCCTTCTCGGCGTCGATCTTTTTCGGCAACACTTTCGCGGTCCCGAGAATGTTGCGTGCCTGTGTCTCGACCCGAGTCGGACGATCTGGGCACCAGGTCGGCCTTTTTCGGTGCCGATGGACGGTCACCTTTATGGGTTGAGCCATGGCCAGTTGGCAGTGGCGTCCCCTGGGCCTTGTCTATTTTCTTGTGCTGTGTGCTTTTCGACGTCTTACTCACAGTTTCGTCGACGTCGAATTCATCTGAGTCCGTTTCATGGATGGAGAAGGCTTCCTCCTCTTCTCCTTGTTCCTCGAACTCTCGGTGTCCTGTCGGCGTGGACGCCATCTGTAGTCTTCTGGCTCGACGGTCACGGAGCGTTTTTCGGGACCGGAACGCACGACAGGCCTCACAAGTTTCTTCTTTGTGCTCGGGTGACAGGCACAAGTTACAGACCAAATGTTGGTCCATATATGGATATTTATTGTGGCATTTAGGACAGAATCGGAACGGGGTCCGTTCCATCGGTGTCGATGTTACACGCGGTCGGGCCGACCAGGCCCTGACGGGGGATCGAAATTACCCCGAAGGGCTACCGGAGCTCTTCACGATTCGGTGTCGATTCTAAATATCCCGATCCCGAGCAAAACAATACCGACGTAATTTTTCGAAGTTTTGACTATCTTTCCGTCCCGAAACCCGGAGCGAAAAGGAACACGTCCGAACCCGAGGGCGGAAAAAAAACAATCTAAGATGGAGCCGACGCCCATGCGCAATGGAAGCAAAGAGGAGGAGTCCCTCGGTCTCGTGACTCGAAAGACTTCTTCGAAGAAAAACAACTTGTAACACTCCGACCCAACACCAGATGGCGGACTGTGCACAACATGTGTATCTGCAGCAACAGATGCCATCGAACATATACATATGTACAAATGTTAAAACTTAAACAACTACAGGCTTCCGGGGAGGAGAGAGGGTGCATGTGAATCTGCAGCACTACATGCCACGAACAGACGTACACTGGGTGACATTTTCCGTTCGATGGCATGTGTAGCTGCAGATACACATGCTATGCATAGGCTACAAAGCAGTTAGTCCTCCCAAAAAGCAGTGGCTAGCCTATAGGAGTTGAAGTTGTTTGAAATAATGTCTTTAAGACAGCCTGGCCTACAGTGGCTTGTTGTTAGAAAACATCAACACAATAGTGTTTTGTGAATGTATGGGGAGTTGACCATGTAGCTGCTTTACATATATCAACCATTGGTATCTTTCCTAAAAATGCCATTGACGCACCTTTGTTTCTTGTAGAATATGCTTCAGGAGTGATCAAAAGTTGTCTTTTTGCTTTGATATAGCATGTCTGTATGCATCTAAGAATCCATCTTGCTAAACTTTGTTTTGATATAGGATTGCCTGTATGTGGTTGTTGGAAAGCTACAAAAAGTTGCTTTGTTTTCCTAAAATGTTTAGTTCTGTCTATGTAATACATAAGAGCTCTTTTGAGATCTAGGGTATGAAGAGCTCTTTCTGCCACAGAGTCTGGACGTGGAAAGAAGACTGGCAATTCCACTGTTTGGTTGATGTGAAACGGAGATACTACTTAGAAATTTTGGATTTGTTCAAAGTACAACTTTATGTTTGTGCACTTGGAAAAAAGGTTCTTCAAGAGTGAATGCTTGTATTTCACTAACTCTTCTTAAAGAAGTAATAGCTACAAGGAATGCAACCTTCCATGTTAAAAAATGAATCTGACAAGAGTGCGTGGGTTCAAAAGGCGGTCCCATGAGTCTGGTAAGTACGATATTTAAATTCAACGATGGCACAGGTGGTGTTCTAGGTGGAATAATGCGTTTTAATCCTTCCATGCAGGCTGTAATAACATGAACTCTGGATAGAGAAGTATGTTGAATAGTCTGTAAGCATGCAGATATTGCAGTAAGGTGTATCTTGATGGATGAGAAAGCCAAATTTGATTTCTGCAAGTGAAGTAAATAGCATACAATATCTTGTATAGATGCTGTAAGTAGAACTGTGGTTTTAGATTCACAGTAGTAGACAAATCTTTTCCACTTGTTTGCGTAGCATTGTCTAATAGTAGGTTTACGTGCTTGTTTAATTACTTCCATACATACTGGTGAAAGTTTTAGGTAACCAAATTCTATGACTTCAGGAGCAAAAACACTAGATTGACAGCATTGGGGTTTGGATGCCTGATTTGACCTTTGTTTTGTGTTATCAAATCTGGTCTGTTTGGGAGTTTGGAATGAGGTACCACAGACAGATCTAAGAGTGTTGTGTACCAATGCTAGCGTTCCCATGTTGGTGCTATGACGTTTGACGTAGTTTGCTGACTAGAAAGGGAAAGAGGGGGAAAAGCGTAAGCAAATATCCCTGACCAATTGATCCATAAAGCATTGCCCTTGGATAGGGGATGTGGGTGTCTGGATGCAAAGTTTTGGCATTTTGCCTTTTCGCTTGTTGCAAATAGATCTATGTTTGGTGTTCCCCACTTTTGAAAGTACTTTTGAAGTACTTGGGAGTGAATCTCCCATTCGTGTGTTTGTTGGTGATCTCTGCTGAGGAGATCTGCCAACTGGTTGTCTTTCCCTGGAATATATTGTGTTAGTAAATGAAACTGATTGTGAATTGCCCATTTCCAAATTGTTTGGGCTAGAAGGGACAGCTGAGAGGAATGTGTCCCTCCCTGTTTGTTGAGATAATACATGGTTGACATGGTGTCTGTTTTTATGAGAACATTCCTCTGTTTAAGAAGAGGTTGAAACGCTTTTAGGGCAAGAAACACAGCTATTAATTCCAAGTGGTTTACGTGTAGCTGTTTCTGTTTGACATCCCATTGCCCTTGAATGGTCTGATTGTTTAGGTGAGCTCCACAACCGATCATTGATGCATCTGTTGTAATTATGGTCTGAGGCATAGGGTCTTGAAATGACCACCCCTTCTTTAGGTTGCTGCGATCTCAGCATTGAAGAGACATATGTGTTTTGCGGTCCATCAACAGTAGATCTTGAAGTTGACCGTGTGCTTGTGACCATTGTTGTGCATGGCACTGTTGTAAGGGCCTCATGTTTAGTCTTGCATGTGGGACTATTGCTATGCAAGATGCCATAATTCCTAAAATCTTCATGATAAATCTTACAGTGCATTGTTGATTTGGCTGTATGAGTGGTATTAGATTTTGGAAAGCTTCTATCCTTTGAATATTTGGATAAGTTAGGGCTAGTTGGGTATTTAGGATAGCACGTAGGTACGGTTGTACTTGTGCTGGTTGAAGTTGTGACTTTTGGTAGTTTAGAGAGAACCCCAGGGTGTGCAGGGTTTCTATCACATAATGAGTATGTTGTTGGCATTGTGTAAGATTGCTTGATTTTATTAGCCAATCGTCTAAATATGGAAAGGCATGGATGTGTTGTCCTCTTAAGTAGGCCGCTACTACTGCTAGACACTTTGTGAACACCCCTGGAGCTGTTGTTATGCCAAATGGCAACACCTTGAACTGGTAGTGTTTTCCTGCTATGACAAACCTGAGGTATTTTCTGTGAGCTGGATGTTTGGGTATATGGAAATATGCATCTTAGAGATCTAGAGCAGTCATAATCTTGTTTTTGCAGTAGTGGAATAACACCTTGCAAAGTTACCATGTGAAAATGCTCTGACAGGATGTATAGATTGAGGGGCATGAGGTCCAATATGGGCCTGAGGGTACCGTCTTTTTGGGGAATTAGGAAGTATAGTGAGTATACTCCTGTTCCTTGTTGAGAATGTGGAACTAATTCTACTGCTTGTTGTAATGGTAGAGATTGTACCTCTTGTTGTAACAGAACTGTATGTTCGGGGGACAATTTGTGATATTGTGGTGGAATGTTTGGAGGGGTGAAGATTAATTCTAGGCAATAGCCATTGCGGATCATTGATAATACCCAATTGTCATTAGTGATATTTTGCCAATGAGAGTGGAATTGCTGTAATCTGCCCCCCACAGGAGATGTGTGGAGTGGAAGCGAGGGAAGGAAGTCACTGTTTAGGTTGTGTTGCTCACTGTTTAGAGGTTTGGAATTTACCTCTATTTCTGAAATATTGACCTCTGTAGGATCCTCTAAACCCACCTTGTTGATACTGGGTTTGTTGTCCTTGCTTTGTTTGGGAGGTGGAAGCCTCTGAGGATTGTGACTTAAAACCTCCTCGAAACTGTAGTCTGTGAAAGGAGCCTCTATATGTGGTGGTGTATAAAGCGCCCACCGCTTTCGCAGTATCTGAGTCCTTCCTCAGTTTTCAATAGTGGTGTCTACTTCTGGGCAAAAGAGGTGCTTTTTGTCGAAAGGCATATTAAGTACTACCTGTTAAATTTCAGGTTTAAAATCAGAGGAGCACAGCCATGCATGTCTTATGATTGTGATGGCAGTATTTACAATTCTAGCAGCTGTATCAGCAGCATCGAGGGCAGATCTTATCTGATTATTGCTGATCGCTTGTCCCTCTCCTACTACTTTCTGTGCCCTTTTCTGGTGCTCCTTTGGGAGATGCTGTATAATATCTTGCATTTCATCCCAATGGGTCCTATCATACCTGGCTAGCAGTGCCTGAGAACTTGCAATTCTCCACTGATTTGCTGCTTGTGTAGCAAATATTTTCCCTGCTGCGTCAAATTTTCTACTCTCCTTATCAGGAGGCAGTGTGTCTCCTGAAAACTCTATTTGCCCTCTTTCTTGCTGCACTGACTACTACTGAGTCTGGAGGGACCTGGTGAGTGATGTAATCTGGGTCAGAAGGTGCAGGCTTATACTTTTTATCAATTCTAGGGGTGATAACCCTAGCTTTTACAGGCTTGCTAAAAATTTGGTCTGCGTGTTTAACCATTCCTGGTAACATTGGGATACACTGGTACCTGGAATGTATAGAAGACAGTGTATTAAATAAAAAATCTTCTAATGGCTCAGAGTGCATGGTTACTCCATGATAAGCTGCTGCCCTAGATATTACTCGGGTGTATGCAGTGATATCTTCTGTAGGAGAAGGTTTTCATGGGTTAATATCTGTGTCATTGTCCGGGATGGGATCAGGGTCATATAGATCCCATGGGTCTGCCATACCTCCCTGTGAATATAAAGAATGTGCTGGAAAAGGCAGTGGTGGTGGCTATTCTGAGGTGAGAAAGAGAGCTGTGGAGATTGAGGAGGAGAAGTATGGAGAGGTAGTGGCTTCTCCTTTTGTTTCTGCACCTTCGCTGGTGGTTGCACAGTCTAGTTCCTCTTGGAAAGCCAGCTTACTTTTGTTTTTTAAAGAGGTGCAGTGATGATTCTTCCTGTCCCCTTATGAATATGGATTCTGGACTGTCTCTCATCCATAACCTGTAATATTGGTTCAATCTCAGGCTCTTCCTCAGAAGTTTTATGAGATTCCATGATTGGTCTTGTAATCTGTCTTAATTTTTTGGAAAGCCCTTGTTCCTCTGTATATGAGGATTCTTTCGGCTCCGAAGTGTGTAGTTTTTTCGGTCCCGAAAAAGTAGTCGGGAGGTCTTGGCTCCAAAGCCGATTGCTGAATTTTGGACTACGAGGAATTGTGTCTTTTACTGGAGAAACTGTGCTTTTAACAGATTTGCTTGACTCCGAAGTGGACGGAGGAGCGCCCTTTTTTGGTGCCAACTCCGAAGGATGGTAGCCAACAGTCTTTTTACGGGCTGAACAATGGCCTTGCGGCAGTGGTGTACCCAAGGCCTTTAAATGTTTTTTTTGTGCAGGGGTGTAGGGGCAGTACTCACCTGCTGGCCAGCTGTGATGGGTCTATCATCTTCCAATTCCTGTTCGGAGTCTGTGTCTCAAATGGAGACTGCTGTTTGCGCCTGCTCTTCTTCCATGACATTGAGATGTTAGCTGCTTTTCAATGCCATTTCAAGTCTTTGGGCTCTGCAGTCTTGGAGGGTCTTCTTTGATTGAAAAGATCGACAGGCCTCACAATCTTCCTCCCGATGGTCTGGAGAAAGGCATAAATTAAAAACCAAATGTTGGTCTGTATATGGGTATTTCGCGTGGCACCGAGGGCAGAATCAGAATGGAGTCCGATCCATCAGGCTTTCCACGCGGTAGGCCCGAACAGGCCCAAGGCGGGTGCACGCACCCCGAATGGCGGAAAATGAAGGTTCCGACGGTATTACCGGTTCAATGCTAAATGGGAAACGCGAAAGAAACAATACCGACGTATAAGAAGGTTTTCTGTGGTTTTCCAAATCGAAATCTCAGAGCGAGAGGGAACACGTCTGAACCCTGCGGACAGAAAACAATCTAACAATAAAGTCGATGCCCATGCGCAATGATACAGAGAGGAAGAGTCACTCGATTCCGTGACTCTGAAAAGACTTCTTCGAAAAAAAACAACTTGTAACACTCCGAGCCCAACACTAGATGTTGGAAGAGTTATGCATAGCATGTGTATCTGCAGCTACACATGCCACCTAACATGTCACTTACCCAGTGTACATCTGTTCGTGGCATGTTTGCTGCAGATTCACATGCTGTGCATACGTCTGCTATCTAGTGTTGGGCTCGGAGTGTTACAAGTTGTTTTTCTTCGAAGAAGTGTTTTCGAGTCACAGGATCGAGTGACTCCTCCTCTTCAGCTCCACTGCGCATGGGCATCGACTCCATGTTAGATTGTTTTCTTTCCGCCATCGGGTTTGGACGTGTTTCCTTTTGCTCCGATAGTTCGATTTAGAAAACTTTGAAAACGCTTCTTTTTTACTGTATTGTATCGATCGCGTTACATCTTCTATCGACACTTCGGTACCGTCGGAACAGACATCTCTACTCGCCCTTCGGGGCGCGCGCCTAACTCGGGCCGACCGCGTGGAAGCCTCATGGATCGGACTCCATTCCGATTCTGTCCTCGGTGCCACGCTAAATTCCCTTATATGGACCAACACCTCGTCTGTAATCTCTGCCTTTCCCCCGACTATCAGTAAGAATTTGGACCCATGGGATTTTTATGATCCAGACCCCATTCCAGACAATAACCCAGATTGCTATCCCTCTAAGCCTTCACCAAAAGAGGATAGTACAGGCTACACTCAAGTCATAGCTAGGGTGGCATCATATCACAATGCCACCATACATACTGAGCCATTAGAGGATGATTTCCTATTTAATACACTCTCCTCCACGCATGCAACATATCAGTTGCTTCCTATGCTCCCCAGCATGCTAAAACATGCTGAACAGATATTTAAAGAGCCAGTAAAAGCAAGGATAATTACTCCTAGAGTGGAGAAAAAATATAAGCCACCTCCTTCCGATCCTGTCTATATTACCCAACAGCTGCCTCCAGACTCAGTAGTTGTAAGCGCTGCCAGGAAGAGAGCAAGTTCGCAGTCGTCAGGTGATGCACCCCGACCAGACAAAGAGAGTAGGAAATTTGATGCTGCCGGGAAAAGGGTGGGTTCTCAGGCAGCCAACAAGTGGAAAATATCCAACTCTCAGGCATTGTTGGCTAGATATGACAGGGCCCACTGGGACGAGATGAAAGGTTTAGCAAGATGGATAGTAAAATGCATCCAAACATGTTATCTTAAAGCTACAAAGACAACTCTTAGTTGCACCTAAAGCACATTCCACAAGGAAAAAAGGGGCTACAATGGCCTTCTTAGGAAATATACCAATGGCTGAAATATGTAAAGCATCTACTTGGTCAACACCACATACATTTACTAAACATTATTGCGTAGATCAGTGGTTCCCAACCTTTTGACTTCTGTGGACCCCCACTTTATCACTAATGGAACTGAATCATCATTGGAATCCGGGGACCCCCCAATGAGTCATTACTGGAAGTTTGGGACCTAATTTGTCAATATTTATTAATATTTTTTAATTTTCTAAACAGTCGCGGACCCCCTGAGAAGGCTTTGCGGACCCCCAGGGGTCCCCAGACCACAGGTTGGGAACCACTGGCGTAGATGTTTTAGCAGCGCAGCAGGCCACAGTAGGTCAAGCTGTTCTAAGAACATTACAGGGAGTGCAGAATTATTAGGCAAATGAGTATTTTGACCACATCATCCTCTTTATGCATGTTGTCTTACTCCAAGCTGTATAGGCTCGAAAGCGTACTACCAATTAAGCATATTAGGTGATGTGCATCTCTGTAATGAGAAGGGGTGTGGTCTAATGACATCAACACCCTATATCAGGTGTGCATAATTATTAGGCAACTTCCTTTCCTTTGGCAAAATGGGTCAAAAGAAGGACTTGACAGGCTCAGAAAAGTCAAAAATAGTGAGATATCTTGCAGAGGGATGCAGCACTCTTAAAATTGCAAAGCTTCTGAAGCGTGATCATCGAACAATCAAGCGTTTCATTCAAAATAGTCAACAGGGTCGCAAGAAGCGTGTGGAAAAACCAAGGCGCAAAATAACTGCCCATGAACTGAGAAAAGTCAAGCGTGCAGCTGCCACGATGCCACTTGCCACCAGTTTGGCCATATTTCAGAGCTGCAACATCACTGGAGTGCCCAAAAGCACAAGGTGTGCAATACTCAGAGACATGGCCAAGGTAAGAAAGGCTGAAAGACGACCACCACTGAACAAGACACACAAGCTGAAACGTCAAGACTGGGCCAAGAAATATCTCAAGACTGATTTTTCTAAGGTTTTATGGACTGATGAAATGAGAGTGAGTCTTGATGGGCCAGATGGATGGGCCCGTGGCTGGATTGGTAAAGGGCAGAGAGCTCCAGTCCGACTCAGACGCCAGCAAGGTGGAGGTGGAGTACTGGTTTGGGCTGGTATCATCAAAGATGAGCTTGTGGGGCCTTTTCGGGTTGGAGTCAAGCTCAACTCCCAGTCCTACTGCCAGTTCCTGGAAGACACCTTCTTCAAGCAGTGGTACAGGAAGAAGTCTGCATCCTTCAAGAAAAACATGATTTTCATGCAGGACAATGCTCCATCACACGCGTCCAAGTACTCCACAGCGTGGCTGGCAAGAAAGGGTATAAAAGAAGGAAATCTAATGACATGGCCTCCTTGTTCACCTGATCTGAACCCCATTGAGAACCTGTGGTCCATCATCAAATGTGAGATTTACAAGGAGGGAAAACAGTACACCTCTCTGAACAGTGTCTGGGAGGCTGTGGTTGCTGCTGCACGCAATGTTGATGGTGAACAGATCAAAACACTGACAGAATCCATGGATGGCAGGCTTTTGAGTGTCCTTGCAAAGAAAGGTGGCTATATTGGTCACTGATTTGTTTTTGTTTTTTTTTTTGAATGTCAGAAATGTATATTTGTGAATGTTGAGATGTTATATTGGTTTCACTGGTAATAATAAATAATTGAAATGGGTATATATTTTTTTTTGTTAAGTTGCCTAATAATTATGCACAGTAATAGTCACCTGCACACACAGATATCCCCCTAACATAGCTAAAACTAAAAACAAACTAAAAACTACTTCCAAAAATATTCAGCTTTGATATTAATGAGTTTTTTGGGTTCATTGAGAACATGGTTGTTGTTCAATAATAAAATTAATCCTCAAAAATACAACTTGCCTAATAATTCTGCACTCCCTGTATTTCAAACAACTTCAACTCCTACAGGCTAACCACCGCTTTTATGGGAGGAATAACTGCTATCTAGTCTATGCACAGCATCTGTATCTGCAGCTACACATGCCATCAAGCAGAAAATGTCACTTACCCAGTGTACATCTGTTTGTGGCATGTTCCGCTGCAGATTCACATGCACCCTCCCACCTCCCCGGAAGCGTGTAGCCTTTTAAGTTAAAAAAAACTTGTGCATATGTATGTATATATGAAAGAAAAGATGTCCTGATCTGCGTGTTACGGCGCACTTAATTCTCCGGTGGTGCTGGTTTGAGGCAGGACAACCATATTTTCAAAAAACAAGATTCTCTTTCTGTTTTAGCAAGAGAAAACCGCACTCTGTCGTTGTGCCAAAAATACCTTAACTTTTAATACATTAGTGAGATCATAAACAAACAAACAGGAATCCCCTGACGCGTTTCGGTCTCACCAGACCTTGTTCACAGGTGTTTCCTGTGTGCTAATTTCGGCGCTTAAAATAAAGTACTCCAAAGTAACAGAAAAAATACTCAAGTTACACCACTTATCAAGAGTTACTCCATAACATCACTAAATATATATACTTTAACAAAGAAAAATTAAACGTTTTTCTATATACATATTTACCAAATTGTAAGTGTTTTGACTACAATCCAAGGTGTTTTTCACTGAGTTCCACATTGCATTCTGGTATATGTAGTTTATAGCATTTCATTAAATCAAATTATTTTTAAATATATGTCATAAAATCTTGTTTCAGCGACTAATGGAGACTTCAAAACAATTTCTGAGGTGTATTAACAAAATATAGGGGCCCTCATTAGTTTTTAATTTATATTCACATTGGATTCATATTCATGTATTGCATGTTACCTACAATAGCACAATCCCCAAAGTTTCTTTTAAACAAGGCCCTCGCTAAATCCTGCACCTCTGATGGAAGAAAATTAATGTTTGGGTATTATTCCTTCAGTCAATTTATATTGATAGCACCAAAATTGTATGTCTATCTGACAAATGACAACGGGAAAGAAAGCATCTTATCAATTGGTGGAAATGACATAAAATAAATGAATGGCAACATCTTATGAGCTATGACAACTCTTATAGGTGTACAAATAACTCCTCATCCTGGTTTAAACCTAGCGGGGTGAGAGATCGGATATCAAGTATATGTCTGGATTCTAGTTGACGCAATTTCTTTTCTCTGTCACCACCGCGTTCTGATTTTAGTACCTGATCAATTACATAGAATGTCACGAGTTCCCACTTGCTATCATGTTTCTGTTCCATATGTCTCGCTGTTGCATAGCTCCTATCTATATTGATAGTTGCTCGAATATGTTCTAAAATTCGCTTTTTAGTCTCACATATGGTACTGCCAACATATTTCAACCCACAAGGACATTCAATCACATATACTGTGAATCGACTTTTACAGTTCAAGTGCTTACGTATCACTCTCTCCATGCCAGTATTTGTTGAGTACTCTTTCTTATTCACCCCAATTTTACATGCCTTACAGCTGCTGCACTTCCAAAAGCCAGTTTTCTGTAACCAGTTTGCTTTTGTAGTTTGGAAATGGCTGTGCGTTAATTTATCCCTTAAGTTTGCTGTTCTTCTGAAAGTCATTAATGGGTATTGTCCCATGATTTCCCCCACTATTGGGTCCATTTGTAAAATTGCCCAATGGTTTTCCAAGATTTTACGAACTTGTGTAGCACTCTGTGAGTATGTTGTTATGAACCTCAGCTGTTGTTGTTTGGCATGTTTAATGGCTTGGTTTCCTCCATGAATTAGTTGTTCTCTTGATGATTGTTTCACACGTTTCTGTGCCAGAGCTAAACACTTTTTCGGATATTGTCTTGCCAGGAATCTCTCCTCCGCTAATTTCAAGTGCTTCTCACACTCTTCCGGCTCTGAGCAGATTTTCTTTATTCGTAGAAATTCACCATAGGGAATGTTCCACTTTGTTCGTGGTGGGTGAAAACTGTTAGCATGTAATATGGAGTTCGTAGCTGTTATTTTCCTGTGCAATGAAGTCTGAATTGTCCCCTCTTTAACATAAATTTCTGTATCTAGAAATGTCACACGTGTTGCACTGATGTCGTAGGTGAAATTAAGTTTGGCTACATTAGAGTTTAAGATCTTAAAGTATTCATCAAATTCTGACTCAGTACCATCCCAGATAAGAAAAAGGTCATCAATAAACCTCAACCAAGTCACTACTTTTTGTTGGTAAATCTCGTTTTCTTCTGCCCAAGCTATTCGTTGTTCAAACCATCCCATCGTCAGATTCGCAAAATTGGGAGAAAAAGAAAAACCCATTGCCGTGCCCTTAATTTGCAGATACAGTTGTTGGTTAAACAAAAAATAATTATTTGTTAGACAAATGTTAATCATTTCCAGAAGCATCTCATTGTGTTGATAAAAACGTATATTCCTTTGGTTGAGAAAGAATTTGCATGCCTGGATTCCTATTTGATGTTCAATGTTCGTGTACAGCGAAACTACATCCATTGTTACTAATTTATAGGTGCCCTGCCAAGGTATCCCTTCCAATTGTAACAGTAAGTCTCCTGTATCACGTAAATAGGAGTTCAAATTTCTTGCCAAGGGTGCTAGAAAGAAATCTATGTATTCTGACATAGGTTCTAATAGAGATGCTTTGGCTGATATTATAGGTCTACCTGGTGGATGTTGCAAATGTTTATGAATTTTAGGGAGGAAGTATATTGTTGGAGTTACAGGATGTTCCACTAACAAATATTTTGCCTCTACTTGATCAATGAGGCCTTGATCTTCCCACCTTAAGATACACAAATGTATCTCCTCCTTCAGTTTTATTACTGGGTTCCCAGTAGCAAGTGCATAACAGGTTTTATCCGACAATTGCCGCATCGCTTCTTTCACATAATCCTGTTTATTTTGTATTACAATGTTTCCACCTTTGTCCGCAGGTTTAATTTCAACCATTGTTTCCATCTGAAGTCTGTGCAACGCCTGTTTCTCTGGTATGGTTAAGTTCTCCTCTTTCTTATTCCAATTCTTTTTATAAAGATCATGAATGACCATCTCCGCAAATAAATCTATTTTATTCCCTGCTGGTAGTGCTGGGTAAAACTTGGAAGGTGGTCTTTTATCTGTCAGGCCCGCCCCAAGGGGTTTAACTATTTCAGTAACTTCCAATGGTTTGTTTCCCAGATCTAAATTCACCAGAGTCATCAACGTCTCTTTATCTCCCACAGTAAGGTCATACTCCTGTGTTGGTGGATCATTTTTCTCTTTCATTTTAGTTTCCGCAAAGGTTTTGGCAAGTTTGATTTTGCGTATATACTTATAAAAGTCTATGCGTGTTTGTACTAAATCCAAATCTGTAGAGGGACAGAATTGTAGCCCCTTTTTTAGGACAGATTCCTCCGATTGGGACATTTCTCTGGTGGAAAAATGAATAATATTTAGCTCTTGAAAGTTGCCGCTGTTTGAGCCCTGGTTTTTATTTGTCTTCCCTCTTTGTCCCCTTCGTGTGGGTTTATTCCTTTTGCGCCTCGTCCTCTTCCTCTCCCTCTTGTTTTGACTTGCTGATCTTTGGATTGTTGTTGGAGGGCGAGGCGCATCTCGTTTAACAAAGTTAATTTTACTCCCTGTGTATTTATTGAGGTTGATTCTCCGTCACTGGATTCATTATCAGTTGACCTTGATTCATTACTTGATTTATCCGATTTTTCAAATTGGGATACATCTATTTGTTCCTTCAACTTTGCATATTGAAATCTCCTTGCAAAGGTGAAAATTCTCCCCTCTTCATAGTCACTTTTGTCCCTTTGAAATTTAGTTTGTTTGCGTGTTTTCACAGTCTCCTCATGTTGTTGAATTTTTGAAGCCATTTCACTCCTGATTTTACTTTCTTCTTCAGTTAATTTTATGCCCGCAATTTCTTGTTCTAAAGCCTTCAATTCAATCTGAATTTTATTCAATGCTATTTCCACATGTTTGATTAATATCAAAACTAATCCCTTTGATGAATCCAAGATATGTGCACCCCATTCTTCCAACAGTGCACTGCTTGCATCTTGGTGACTGGGCATGATACCAATTCGCAGGCCTCTTGGGATTCTGTTCACTTCAACATATTTCTTCAGGGTAAAAAGTTCCCACCATTTATTAATCTCTTTGCGTGATAGTTTCTCCCATTCACGTTATTTCATCTTCACACCACCATGATTCTGCGCCACTCCACTACTTTTGCCATTCAAGTTTGAGCTACTTGTCGCCTCATTAAAAATCTCTGCAGCTGTTGCAGTTCGTATAGCTCCTCTTTCCTCCATTGTGCATAAAACAACTCTATTTTGCTTGTAGATCCCACTAATGTACTTCACTTTTCAATTTAAATCCTGTGCACACACGACCACCCCTTTGGACAACAGCAAAGGATTCTCATTACCATGTGTGTTTGTCGGGGTTCCCTTTTAAACCATCAAAGAATAGAGAAAAGCTGAAGCCACGTGTCTGTTGTTTTAACTGTTGAACTTGCACAGATACCAATCTCTCCTTTCTGTAACTTAAGACGGCAATTAAAGTTTCAACAATTTGCTTAGTTTCGATATGCTCAGAATTCCCTCAGGACTTCTCACACTGCAAACAACACTTCGCATTCATATATTTTCTTCGGTTTTCACAAAAGACAAGCCCTTGAATAGACACGAGTGCATTTTGTTTAAATTAGCAGCATTTCTGTTCTCTCCGCTTACCGTTTTGCTCTTATTCCTTCGGTTTCTGAGACAAAAGGCTTAGCAGATGGTGGCTGCCCACGCAATTTGAAAGGTATGAAAGAAAAGATGTCCTGATCTGCGTGTTACGGCGCACTTAATTCTCCGGTGGTGCTGGTTTGAGGCAGGACAACCATATTTTCAAAAAACAAGATTCTCTTTCTGTTTTAGCAAGAGAAAACCGCACTCTGTCGTTGTGCCAAAAATACCTTAACTTTTAATACATTAGTGAGATCATAAACAAACAAACAGGAATCCCCTGACGCGTTTCGGTCTCACCAGACCTTGTTCACAGGTGTTTCCTGTGTGCTAATTTCGGCGCTTAAAATAAAGTACTCCAAAGTAACAGAAAAAATACTCAAGTTACACCACTTATCAAGAGTTACTCCATAACATCACTAAATATATATATTTTAACAAAGAAAAATTAAACGTTTTTCTATATACATATTTACCAAATTGTAACAGTGTTTTGACTACAATCCAAGGTGTTTTTCACTGAGTTCCACATTGCATTCTGGTATATGTAGTTTATAGCATTTCATTAAATTAAATTATTTTTAAATATATGTCATAAAATCTTGTTTCAGCGACTAATGGAGACTTCAAAACAATTTCTGAGGTGTATTAACAAAATATAGGGGCCCTCATTAGTTTTTAATTTATATTCACATTGGATTCATATTCATGTATTGCATGTTACCTACAATAGCACAATCCCCAAAGTTTCTTTTAAAAAAGCCCTCGCTAAATCCTGCACCTCTGATGGAAGAAAATTAATGTTTGGGTATTATTCCTTCAGTCAATTTATATTGATAGCACCAAAATTGTATGTCTATCTGACAAATGACAACGGGAAAGAAAGCATCTTATCAATTGGTGGAAATGACATAAAATAAATGAATGGCAACATCTTATGAGCTATGACAACTCTTATAGGTGTACAAATAACTCCTCATCCTGGTTTAAACCTATGTATATATATATATAGAAAATGTCACTTACCCAGTGTACATCTGTTCGTGGCATGAGACGCTGCAGATTCACATGCTTTGCACATCCCGCCATCTAGTGTTGGGCTCGGAGCGTTACAAGTTGTTTTTCTTCGAAGAAGTCTTTTCGAGTCACGAGATCGAGGGACTCCTCCCCTTTCGGCTCCATTGCGCATGGGCGTCGACTCCATCTTAGATTGTTTTCCCCGCAGAGGGTGAGGTAGGAGTTGTGTATTATAGTAATAGTGCCCATGCAATGGAGTAAATATGTATGTACATAATGTGGTTTAAAGTGATATATTTACAAATTTACAAATGTTCAAGATCAACTTCGAAACGGCTACAGGCTCCTGGGGAGGCGGGTGGGCGCATGTGAATCTGCAGCGACTAATGCCACGAACAGATGTACACTGAGTAAGTGACATTTTCCGTTCGATGGCATGTGTAGCTGCAGATACACATGCTTTGCATAGACTAGTAAGCAGTTATCTCCCCAAAAGCGGTGGCTCAGCCTGTAGGAGTTGAAGTTGTTTGAAATAAAGTTCGTAGTACTGCTTGTCCTACTGTGGCTTGTTGTGTTGTTAACACATCCACGCAGTAGTGTTTGGTGAATGTATGAGGCGTAGACCATGTGGATGCCTTACATATTTCAGTCATTGGAATGTTTCCTAGAAAGGCCATAGTAGCACCTTTCTTCCTATTTGAATGTGCCTTTGGTGTTATAGGCAGTTCTCTTTTTGCTTTGAGATAACAGGTTTGAATACATTTAACTATCCATCTGGCAATGCCTTGTTTGGATATTGGATTCCCTGTATGAGGTTTTTGAAAAGCAACGAACAGTTGTTTTGTTTTCCGTATTTGTTTTGTTCTATAAATGTAGTACATTAAAGCTCTTTTGATGTCTAATGTATGTAGTGCTCTTTCCGCTACAGAATCTGGTTCTGGAAAGAACACTGGTAGTTCTACTGTTTGATTTAAGTGAAACGGTGATATGACTTTCGGTAAGAACTTTGGGTTAGTTCGTAAAACTACTTTATGCTTGTGTATCTGAATAAAGGGTTCTTGTATGGTAAATGCCTGTATTTCACTTACTCTTCTTAGAGATGTGATGGCAATGAGAAACGCTACTTTCCATGTTAAGGAAAATGTCACTTACCCAGTGTACATCTGTTCGTGGCATTAGTCGCTGCAGATTCACATGCTGTGCACATCCCGCCATCTGGTGTTGGGCTCGGACTGTTACAAGTTGTTTTTCTTCGAAGAAGTCTTTTCGAGTCACGAGACCGAGGGACTCCCATTTCGACTCCATTGCGCATGGGCGTCGACTCCATCTTAGATTGTTTTCCCCGCAGAGGGTGAGGTAGGAGTTGTGTATGCTAGTAATAGTGCCCATGCAATTGAGTGAATGCGTATGTACATAATAAAGTTTCAAGTAATTTATTTACAAATGTACAAATGTTAAAGATCTACTTCTCAACTGCTACAGGCTACCGGGGAGGCGCATGTGAATCTGCAGCGACTAATGCCACGAACAGATGTACACTGGGTAAGTGACATTTTCCGTTCGATGGCATGTGTAGCTGCAGATACACAAATGAGAGTACGGGGTTCTGGTAACGTAAGTAGGTCAAGAGTGTACTAATTGTGACACTAGACCACTCGTATACCTCGACTAGACTTGTGATTTAGTATTGTGTTTCTGTGGGAGTTGAGTACGGTGTGTTTCTCCTCTTGCTCCCATTTACTCTCCCTTTGTGTAATGTGCTGCAGATACACATGCTGTGCATAGACTAGTAAGCAGTTATCTCCCCAAAAGCGGTGGTTCAGCCTGTAGGAGTTGAAGTAGTTTGGAATAATGTTCTTAGTACAGCTTGACCTACTGTTGCTTGTTGTGCAGCTAGCACATCTACACAGTAGTGCTTGGTAAATGTATGAGGCGTAGACCATGTCGCTGCCTTACATATTTCGTTCATTGGAATATTTCCTAGAAAGGCCATGGTAGCACCTTTTTTTTCTGGTTGAGTGTGCCTTTGGTGTAATAGGCAGTTCTCTTTTAGCTTTAAGATAGCAGGTTTGAATGTACCTAACTATCCATCTAGCAATGCCTTGTTTTGAAATTGGATTTCCTGTATGAGGTTTTTGAAAGGCGATAAATAGTTGTTTTGTCTTTCGAATTAGTTTTGTTCTGTCAATGTAGTACATTAGTGCTCTTTTGATGTCTAATGTATGTAGTGCTCTTTCAGCTACAGAATCTGGCTGTGGGAAGAACACTGGTAATTCTACCGTTTGATTCAAGTGGAACGGTGAGATTACTTTTGGTAAAAATTTGGGATTTGTTCTTAGAACAACTTTATTTTTGTGTATTTGAATAAATGGTTCTTGAATGGTAAACGCTTGAATTTCACTCACTCTTCTTAGAGCTGTGATGGCAATTAAAAATGCAACTTTCCACGTTAAGTATTGCATTTCACAAGAGTGCATGGGCTCAAAAGGTGGGCCCATGAGTCGTGTTAAGACAATGTTGAGGTTCCATGAAGGAACTGGTGGCGTACTTGGTATAATTCTCTTTAGGCCTTCCATAAACGCTTTTATGACTGGTATCCTAAATAATGAAGTTGAGTGCGTAATTTGCAGGTAAGCTGAAATTGCAGCAAGATGTATTTTTATGGAAGAGAAAGCTAGTTTTGCTTTTTGCAGATGTAGTAAGTATCCCACTACATCTTTTGTAGATGCGTGTAAGGGTTGAATTTGATTATTATGGCAGTAATAGACAAATCTTTTCCATTTATTTGCATAGCAGTGTCTAGTGGTAGGCTTTCTAGCCTGTTTTAGGACCTCCATACAGTCTTGTGTGAGGTCTAAATGTCCGAATTCTAAGACTTCAGGAGCCAAATTGCTAGATTCAGTGATGCTGGATTTGGATGCCTGATCTGTTGTTTGTGTTGAGTTAACAGATCTGGTCTGTTTGGAAGCTTGATATGAGGCACTACTGAGAGGTCTAGTAGTGTTGTGTACCAAGGTTGTCTTGCCCAGGTTGGTGCTATTAGTATGAGTTTGAGTTTGTTTTTACTCAATTTGTTTACTAGATACGGAAGGAGTGGGAGAGGGGGAAAAGCGTATGCAAATATCCCTGACCAGCTCATCCATAACGCATTGCCCTGAGATTGATCTTGTGGGTACCTGGATGCGAAGTTTTGGCATTTTGCGTTTTCTTTTGTTGCAAATAGGTCTATTTGTGGTGTTCCCCATCTTTGGAAGTAAGTGTTTAGTATTTGGGGGTGAATCTCCCATTCGTGGATCTGTTGGTGATCCCGAGAGAGATTGTCTGCTAACTGATTCTGAATCCCTGGAATAAACTGTGCTATTAGGCGAATGTGGTTGTGAATCGCCCAATGCCATATTCTTTGTGCCAGGAGACACAAATGTGTCGAGTGTGTTCCTCCCTGTTTGTTCAGATAATACATTGTTGTCATGTTGTCTGTTTTGACAAGAATGTGTTTGTGGCTTATTATGGGTTGAAATGCCTTCAACGCTAGAAATACTGCCAGTAGTTCTAAATGATTTAGGTGAAACTGTTTTTGCTGAGTGTCCCATTGTCCTTGGATGCTGTGTTTATTGAGGTGTGCTCCCCACCCTATCATGGAGGCATCTGCTGTTATTACGTATTGAGGCACTGGGTCTTGGAAACGCCGCCCTTGGTTTAAATTTATATTGTTCCACCATTGAAGCGAGGTGTATGTTTAGCGGTCTATCAACACTAGATCTAGAAGTTGACCCTGTGCCTGTGACCATTGTGATGCTAGGCACTGTTGTAAGGGCCGCATGTGCAACCTTGCGTTTGGGACAATGGCTATGCATGAGGACATCATGCCTAGTAGTTTCATCACCATCTTGACTTGTATCTTCTGTTTTGGATACATGGCCTGTATTACATTGTGAAATGTCTGTACCCTTTGTGGACTTGGAGTGGCAATCCCTTTTGTTGTGTTGATTGTCGCCCCTAAGTATTGCTGTGTTTGACACGGCTGAAGGTGTGACTTTGTGTAGTTGAGTGAGAAACCTAGTTTGTGGAGGGTTTCTATGACATGCTTTGTGTGTTGTGAACACCGTTCTTGCGTGTTGATTTTGATTAGCCAATCGTCTAGGTACGGGAACACATGTATTTGCTGCCTCCTGATGTGTGCAGCCACTACTGCCAGGCATTTTGTAAAAACTCTTTGCGTACTTTAAGTACTTTCTGTGTGAAGGATGTATCGGTATATGGAAGTATGCATCCTTTAGGTCTAGTGTTGTCATGTAGTCTTGTTGTTTGAGCAATGGGATTACGTCCTGTAATGTCACCATGTGAAAGTGATCTGATTTGATGTAGGTATTTAATGTTCTGAGATCTAATATAGGTCTTAGAGTTTTGTCCTTTTTGGGTATGAGAAAGTACAGCGAGTAAACTCCTGTTCCTCTCTGATGAATTGGTACCAGTTCTATTACATCTTTTTGTAACAACGCTTGGACCTCTAGTTCTAGCAGATCCATGTGTTGTTTTGACATATTGTGTGTTTTCGGTGGGACATTTGGAGGGAATTTGAGAAATTCTATGCAATAACCATGCTGGATAATTGCTAGGACCCAAGTGTCTGTTGTTATTTCCTCCCAATGTTCGTAGAACTTGGTTAGTCTCCCCCCCACACGTGTTATGTGTTGGGGATTTGTGACGTCGAAGTCACTGCTTGTTTTGAGGAATTTTGGGACTTTGGAACTTCCCTCTACTCTTTTCGATTGGCCCCCTCTATATTGTCCCCGAAAACTTCCCCGCTGATATTGGCTCTGATAAGTGGGCCTTGTTTGTGAGGTCGTGGGTTCTGTGCTTTGTCCTCGAAACCCCCCTCGAAACTGTGTTTTACGAAATGTGCCTCTGCTCTGTGGGGAGTAGAGTGCGCCCATGGCTTTGGCCGTATCAGTGTCCTTTTTAAGTTTTTCAATAGCAGTGTCCACCTCCGGCCCAAACAACTGCTGTCCGTTAAATGGCATATTCAGCACGGCTTGTTGTATTTCCAGCTTGAATCCTGATGTACGCAGCCATGCGTGTCTCCTTATGGTCACCGCTGTATTTACTGTCCTAGCAGCTGTATCAGCTGCATCCATTGCCGAGCGTATCTGATTGTTCGAGATACTCTGTCCTTCCTCCACCACCTGTTGTGCCCTTTTTTGGAACTCTTTGGGTAAGTGTTCAATGAAATGTTGCATTTCGTCCCAATGAGCCCTATCATATCTCACCAGCAATGCCTGTGAGTTGGCATTGCGCCATTGGTTGGCCGCTTGTGCTGCAACCCTTTTCCCCGCAGCGTCGAACTTGCGACTTTCCTTGTCTGGAGGTGGTGCGTCTCCCGAGGTGTGTGAGTTCGCTCTCTTGCGAGCTGCCCCTACTACCACAGAGTCTGGTGTTAATTGCTGCGTGATGTATACAGGGTCTGTTGGCGGTGGCTTGTATTTCTTCTCCACCCTTGGAGTTATGGCCCTGCCCTTTACAGGCTCCTGAAACACCTGTTTGGAGTGTTTTAGCATTCCAGGTAGCATAGGGAGACTTTGGTATAGGCTATGTGTGGAGGATAGTGTGTTAAATAAAAAGTCATCCTCAATAGGCTCTGCATGCAGGGTGACATTATGAAACGCCGCTGCTCTTGACACCACCTGTGTGTAGGCTGTACTGTCCTCAGGTGGCGACGGTCTCGCTGGATAACAGTCTGGGCTGTTATCTGATACTGGCGCATCATAAAGATCCCATGCGTCGGGATCATCCTGACTCATTCCAGTATGAGTTGGGGACTGCATCAGTGGTGGAGTGGCTACCGGTGATGTGTGCGTTGAGCGTGGTGGAGATGGTGGTGGTGTTACTTGTCTTGCCACCTTTGCCTGTGGCTGCTTGTCTTTTTCTTGAAAGGCAAGTCTTCTTTTCATCCTAATTGGGGGAAGAGTACTTTTCTTCCCTGTGTCCTTTTGGATGTGGAGCCTTCTCTGAGTGTAGTCTGGCTCCATAGTTCTTGTCCGAACCTATGTCCTTACATTTGTGAGGACAGTCCCTGTTCCTCTGTGTAGGAACTTGTTTTCGGTTCAGAGGCCGGATGTTTCGGAATGGAAACTTTTTCGGCAGTCTTTTTCGGCTCCGACAACACTTTTTTAATTTTCGGCGTTCCGGTCTCTCGGTGCTGACTTGTTTCGGTGCTGCCCTCTCGGTGCCGAACTTGCTCTGACCCGCTGTCTCGGGGTCGAGTCTGCTCTGTGCCGGTATCTCGACCGGAGTCGGATGTCTTCGACACATGCATGCCCTTTTTCGGTGCCGATGATCGGTCACCTATTTTTCGGGTTAAGCCATGGCCTGCTGGCGGTGGCGTCCCCTGGGCTTTAGCGGTCTTTCGTGAGTTTTGTGTGTCGACGTCTTACTCACGGTTTTCGGCGTCTGTTCGGGATCGACCTCGTCCGAGTCCGACTCCTCGATGGAGAAGGTTTCTTCTTCCTCCTCCAAGTGTTTTTGTCCTGTCGGCGCCGACGTCACCTGTAGTCTTCTCGCTCTTCGGTCTCTTAATGTCTTCCTCGACCGTAACGCTCGACAGGCTTCACAAGTATCTTCTTTGTGTTCTGGAGACAAACACAAGTTACAGACCAGATGCTGATCTGTATAAGGATACTTGTTGTGACATTTGGGGCAGAAGCGGAATGGGGTCCGTTCCATTAGCCTTGAAGAGACACGTGGTCGGGCCGACCAGGCCCCGACGGGGGATCGAAAACCCCAAAGGGCTACCGGAGCTCTTCAAAATTCGGTGTCGATCTGTTGTAACTTACCCGATACCGAATGCAAACAATACCGTCGAATTTTCCGAGATTCTAACTATCTTTCCGAACCGAAACGCAGAGCGAAAAGGAACACGTCCGAACCCGATGGCGGAAAGAAAACAATCTAAGATGGAGTCGACGCTCATGCGCAATGGAGCCGAAAGGGGAGGAGTCCCTCGATCTCGTGACTCGAAAAGACTTCTTCGAAGAAAAACAACTTGTAACTCTCCGAGCCCAACACTAGATGGCGGGATGTGCAAAGCATGTGTATCTGCAGCTACACATGCCATCGAACATATATATATTCCATTTCCATGGACATCTCTTTTCTTTATACTCTATCACTCCTACCTTACCCTCTGCGGGAAAACAATCTAACATGGAGTCGATACCTATGCGCATTGGAGCTGAAGAGGAGGAGTCACTCCGAAAAGTTGTTTTTAGTTGAATGCCTGTTGGATTGCAGGCTTGAATCCTGAAGACCTAAGCCATGCATGTCTCCTTATGCTTACAGCAGGGTTGATGGTTCTGGCTGCTGTAGCTTCAGAGTCTAGGGCTGACCTGATCTGATTATTAGTGATGGCTTGCCCTTCCTCTATCTGTTGTGCCCTTTTTTGCTGTTCCTTGGGGAGATGTTGGATTATGTCTTTCATATCGTCCCAGTGGGCCCTGTCATATCTAGCCAACAATGCCTGAAAGTTGGCTATTTTCCACTGGTTGGCTGCCTGAGAACCCACCCTTTTCCCCGCAGCATCAAATTTCCTACTCTCTTTGTCTGGTGGGGGTGCATCACCTGACGACTGCAAACTTGCTCTCTTCCTGGCAGCGCTTACAACGACTGAGTCTGGAGGTAGCTGTTGGGTAATATAGACTGGATCCGAAGGAGGTGGCTTATATTTTTTCTCCACTCTAGCAGTAATTATCCTTGCTTTTACTGGCTCTTTAAATATCTGTTCAGTATGTTTTAGCATGCCGGGGAGCATAGGAAGCAACTGATATGTTGCATGCGTGGCGGAGAGTGTGTTAAATAGGAAATCATCCTCTAATGGCTCAGAATGCATGGTGGCATTGTGATCTGATGCCACCCCAGCTATGACTTGAGTGTAGCCTGTACTATCCTCTTTTGGTGAAGGCTTAGAGGGATAGCAATCTGGGTTATTGTCTGGAAAGGGGTCTGGAACATAAAAATCCCATGGATCCAAATTCTTCCCGATAGTCGGGGGAAAGGCAGAGATTACAGACAAGGTGTTGGTCCGTATAAGGGAATTTAGCGTGGCACCGAGGACAGAATCGGAATGGAGTCTGATCCATGAGGCTTCCACGCGGTCGGCCCGACGAGGCCCGAGTTAGGCGCGCGCCCCGAAGGGCGAGTAGAGATGTCTGTTCCGACGGTACCGAAGTGTTGATAGAAGATGTAATGCGATCGATACAATACAGTAAAAAAAAGAAGCGTTTTCAAAGTTTTCTAAATCGAACTATCGGAGCAAAAGGAAAAACGTCCAAACCCGATGGCGGAAAGAAAACAATCTAACATGGAGTCGATGCCCATGCGCAGTGGAGCTGAAGAGGAGGAGTCACTCGATCCTGTGACTCGAAAACACTTCTTCGAAGAAAAATAACTTGTAACACCCCGAGCCCAACACTAGATGGCAGACGTATGCACAGCATGTGTAGCTGCAGCTACACATGCCATCAAACATATATAATGTGTGGATGGGGTTACACACCCATATATATATATATTTAAAGTGTGCTCCGGGGTCCCCGCACGGAATATTCAGTGCTTATGACTATTCATGAGGATCCCCTGGAAGACAACAGGCTTTTACAGAGATTTCCGTGTATGGTTTGAGCCGTACGTTTGAAACAGGACTGAATGTGAGAAATCAATTAATCCACTTCAAGCTACATCCCATCACAATGTGATGTCCCCATGGACATCAATCCTTAGCGCCCCTCTGTTTAAACACTGGGCAAACTCTAAAAGGAACTAGATATAAACTTTATACCCCCAAGATCAAGTCCCAAATCTCTAATTCGGTTGGCAAAATACAAATATGGATGAGTAGCAGGCACCTAACCCTCAAGAATAGCAAAATAGGACTGCAACTAATCATTCACAACAAAGAATCCATGTTGAAGGATACCTCGCTTAACACCCTACAGAAAAATGGTTTGAAACCTCAAATAGCTGAATTTGTAAAATCAATTGGCTTCCAACGTGATAAAAACTTAGATTTGCATTTCAGGAACGTAGCCAAGAAAAACTATGAACTAAGACCACTCACATAGTGGAAACCATTTGTAGCAAAGGAGAACCTAAAAACTTGAGTCCAAGCCCTAGTGTTAGCATATATCTAATGGTTTATCTGGACTTCGATAAAAAAAATAACCTGTCCGAAGAGCAGTACTACACACTATGCTAGGGCTAATCACAAATAAAAGCACATTTAGTATTATTGCACCATCACTAGCCTCATTAAGATGGTTACTGGGAGAAGCAAAATGTGCCTTTAAAACACCCTGCTTGACTTAGAAGCTGGTACATTTAAATACCCCCTAGTACCTAGCCAACAGACTGAACATTAGAATGGTACTAGAAAACTCTGAAGCAAAAATAACTCTCACTTGAACTTTCTTTGTCTCAGTAGCCACTGTTAAAACCTGGAACATACTTCCTATTCAGCAAAGGCAAGCTCCAGCTGCCTCAATCTTGAAGTTCCTGCTGAAAAAACACTGCGTAGCCAGGCACCTAGAATGTAACACATAACCTTACGGCATCTACCAACACTTAGACCCATTCCTTGCAGCTCTCTTTCAGGCCACGATTCTCCAGTCTCCTTTGGCAGTGGTCAAGACCCATGTTTATCTCAAGAATGAAAATGTCACTTACCCAGTGTACATCTGTTCGTGGCATCAGTCGCAGTAGATTCGCATGTTCTGCAATAGCTCGCCATCTGGTGTTGGGCCGGAGTGTTACAAGTTGTTTTTCTTCGAAGAAGTCTTTCGAGTCACGGGACCGAGTGACTCCTCCTTTTGTCTCCATTGCGCATGGGCGTCGACTCCATCCTCGATTGTTTTTCCCCGCAGAGGGTGAGGTAGGAGTTGAATTGTAGTAATAGTGCCCATGCAATGGAGTGACTAAGTATGCACTTATTTAAGGTTGAGATGATACATATATAAATAATTGAAGGTAACTTCCAAACTGCTACAGGCTCCCGGGGAGGCGGGTGGGCACATGCGAATCTACTGCGACTGATGCCACGAACAGATGTACACTGGGTAAGTGACATTTTCAGTTCGATGGCATCTGTCGCTGTAGATACGCATGTTCTGCAATAGACTAGTAAGCAGTTATTTCCCCAAAAGCGGTGGATCAGCCTGTAGGAGTGGAAGTAGTCTGAAATAATGTCCTTAATACAGCTTGACCTACTGTGGCTTGTTGTGCGGATAACACGTCTACACAGTAGTGCTTGGTGAATGTGTGAGGCGTAGACCATGTGGCTGCCTTACATATTTCTTGCATTGGGATGTTTCCTAGAAAGGCCATGGTAGCACCTTTCTTTCTGGTTGAGTGTGCCCTTGGTGTAATGGGCAGCTGTCGTTTAGCTTTAAGGTAGCAGATTTGGATGCATTTAACTATCCATCTGGCTATACCTTGTTTTGAAATTGGGTTTCCTGCATGAGGTTTTTGAAATGCAATAAAGAGTTGTTTAGTCTTTCTGATGTTCTTTGTTCTGTCAATGTAATACATTAATGCTCTTTTGACATCTAATGTATGTAGTGCCCTTTCAGCTACGGTATCTGGCTGTGGAAAGAACACCGGAAGTTCCACTGTTTGATTTAGATGGAACGGTGAAATAACCTTTGGCAAAAATTTAGGATTGGTCCTTAGGACGACTTTATTTTTGTGTAGTTGTATAAAAGGTTCCTGTATAGTAAACGCCTGAATCTCGCTTACTCTTCTCAGGGAAGTAATGGCGATGAGAAATGCCACCTTCCAGGTTAGGAACTGTATGTCGCAGGAGTGCATGGGTTCAAAAGGTGGACCCATAAGTCTAGTTAGGACAACATTTAGGTTCCATGAAGGAACAGGTAGTGTTCTTGGTGGTATAATTCTCCTAAGGCCCTCCATGAATGCTTTAATGACTGGTATTTTATATAGGGAAGTTGAATAGGTAGTCTGCAGGTATGCAGATATTGCTGCAAGGTGAATCTTAATGGAAGAGAAAGCTAGGTTAGATTTTTGTAAGTGAAGCAAGTAACCCACTACATGTTCTGGAGTTGTGTGTAATGGTTGTATTTGATTAATATGGCAGTAGCAAACAAACCTCTTCCATTTACTTGCATAGCAGTGCCTGGTGGATGGCCTTCTTGCTTGTTTTATGACTTCCATACATTCTTGGGTAAGTTGTAAGTGCCCGAATTCTAGGATTTCAGGAGCCAGATTGCTAGATTCAGCGATGCTGGATCTGGGTGTCTGATCTTTTGGTTGTGCTGTGTCAACAGATCTGGCCTGTTGGGCAATTTGATGCAGGGTACCACTGATAGGTCTAGCAGCGTTGTGTACCAGGGTTGCCTTGCCCAAGTTGGTGCTATCAATATGAGTTTGAGTTTGCTTTGACTGAGTTTGTTTACCAGGTAAGGAAGGAGAGGGAGAGGAGGAAAAGCGTAAGCAAATATCCCTGACCAGTTCATCCATAGGGCATTGCCTTGGGATTGTTTGTGTGGGTATCTGGATGCGAAGTTTTGGCATTTTGCGTTCTCCCTTGTCGCAAACAAGTCTATCTGAGGTGTTCCCCAGAGTTTGAAATAAGTGTTCAGTATTTGGGGGTGAATTTCCCATTCGTGGACCTGTTGGTGATCTCGAGAGAGATTGTCTGCGAGTTGATTTTGTATCCCTGGTATAAACTGTGCAATTAGGCGAATTTGGTTGTGAATTGCCCAATGCCAAATTTTTTGTGCTAACATGCTTAACTGCGTGGAGTGCGTCCCTCCCTGCTTGTTTAGATAATACATTGTTGTCATGTTGTCTGTTTTGACGAGAATGTATTTGTGAACTATTATTGGTTGGAAAGCTTTTAGTGCTTGAAAAACTGCAAGAAGTTCTAGGTGATTGATATGCAGTTTTGTTTGATGTACGTTCCATTGTCCTTGTATGCTGTGTTGATCGAGGTGTGCTCCCCACCCTGTCATGGAAGCATCTGTTGTTATTACGTATTGTGGCACTGGGTCTTGGAAAGGCCGCCCCTTGTTTAAATTTATGTTGTTCCACCACAGAAGCGAGAGGTAAGTTTGGCGGTCTATTAACACCAGATCTAGAAGGTGACCCTGTGCTTGAGACCACTGTGATGCTAGGCATTGTTGTAAGGGCCTCATGTGCAGTCTTGCGTTTGGGACAATGGCTATGCATGATGACATCATGCCTAGGAGTTGTAATACCATCTTTGCTTGTATCTTTTGTGTTGGATACATGCGTTGTATGATGGTGTTGAAATTTTGAATTCTTTGTGGACTTGGAGTGGCTACTCCTTTTGATGTGTCTATTATGGCTCCCAGGTATTGTTGTACCTTGCGTGGCCGAATCTTGGATTTTGTGAAATTGACGGTGAACCCTAGTTTGAAGAGGGTTTGTATGATATGATTTGTGTGATTTGAGCACTCTATTAACGAATGGGCCTTGATTAGCCAGTCGTCTAGATATGGGAACACATGTATTTGCTGCCTTCTGATGTGTGCAGCGACTACCGCTAGACATTTGGTAAAGACTCTTGGTGCGGTTGTTAATCCGAAAGGCAGTACCTTGAATTGGTAATGTATTCCTTTGAATACAAACCTTAGGTATTTCCTGTGCGATGGGTGAATTGGTATATGGAAATAAGCATCCTTGAGGTCTAAAGTTGCCATGTAGTCGTGCAGCTTTAGCAATGGCAATACTTCTTGTAGTGTGACCATGTGGAAGTGGTCTGATTTGATGAAAGTGTTGACTACTCTGAGGTCTAGGATTGGTCTCAGTGTTTTGTCCTTCTTTGGTATCAGAAAGTACAGTGAGTAAACTCCTGTGTTTATTTGTGTGTTTGGCACTAATTCGATTGCATTCTTTTGCAATAGTGCCTGCACTTCTATCTCTAGGAGATTGGAATGGTGTGTTGTTAAATTTTGTGCTTTTGGTGGTATGTTTGGAGGGAACTGTAGAAATTCTATGCAGTAACCATGTTGGATAATTGCTAGAACCCAAGTGTTTGTAGTGATTTTCTCCCATGCTCTGTAATAATGACCTATTCGTCCCCCCACTGGTGTTGTGTGGAGGGGGTGAGTGACATGTGAGTCACTGTTTAGTAGTAGGGGTTTTGGGGCTTTGGAATCTTCCTCTATTTCTAGGGAATTGCCCTCCTCTATATTGTCCCCGAAAACCTCCTCTATACTGTCCTTGGTAACTGGACGGTGTGGCTTGTGAGGTGCTGGCTTGTGTGCTTTGACCCCGAAACCCCCCTCGAAAGGGCGTTTTACGGAATGAGCTGTAATTCCCTCTGCTCTGCGGGGAGTAGAGTGCGCCCATGGCTTTGGCAGTGTCCGTATCTTTTTTGAGTTTCTCAATCGCTGTGTCCACTTCTGGACCGAACAGTTCTTTTTCATTAAAAGGCATATTGAGAACTGCTTGTTGAATCTCTGGTTTAAATCCAGACGTTCGGAGCCATGCATGCCTTCTGATAGTTACAGATGTATTAATTGTCCGTGCAGCTGTATCTGCAGCGTCCATGGAGGAGCGGATCTGGTTGTTGGAGATGGCCTGTCCCTCCTCAACCACTTGTTTTGCCCTATTTTGGAAGTCTTTGGGCAGATGTTCAATGAGATGTTGCATCTCGTCCCAGTGGGCTCTGTCATAGCGCGCAAGTAGTGCCTGGGAGTTCGCGATGCGCCACTGGTTTGCAGCTTGTGCTGCGACTCTTTTACCAGCTGCATCAAACTTGCGGCTTTCTTTATCTGGGGGTGGTGCATCTCCAGATGTGTGAGAGTTGGCCCTTTTCCTAGCTGCTCCTACAACAACAGAGTCTGGTGGCAGCTGTGTTGTGATGAAAGCCGGGTCTGTAGGAGGCGGCTTATACTTTTTTTCCACCCTTGGTGTGATTGCCCTACTTTTGACCGGGTCCCTAAATATGTCTTTTGCGTGCCGGAGCATACCAGGGAGCATAGGCAGGCTTTGGTAGGAGCTGTGGGTGGAGGAGAGTGTGTTGAACAGGAAATCATCCTCGACCTGTTCTGAGTGGAGGCTTACGTTGTGAAATTGTGCTGCTCTAGCCACCACCTGAGAGTACGCGGTGCTGTCTTCTGGTGGAGATGGTTTTGTAGGGTATGCCTCTGGGCTGTTATCTGACACTGGGGCGTCGTATAGGTCCCATGCGTCCTGGTCTTGGTCACCCTGGCTCATGGTGGTGTGAGCTGGGGAGTGTGATGGCGTTTGTGCTGGTGAAACGTTAATCACGGGCGGAGGAGAGGGTGGTGGTGTAACTCTTTTCACCACTTTTGGTTGTGGTACTTGTTCCGCCTGGAACTCCAACCTTCTCTTTCTCCTAATGGGGGGAAGGGTGCTTATTTTTCCTGTCCCCTGCTGAATGAAGATACGCTTTTGCGTATGGTCCGCATCAGTTGCTTGTAGCTCTTCCTCAAACCTATGCTTCTGCATTTGGGAGGTTAGCGAGTGCTCTTCTGTATAAGAGCCTGAAGCTGGGTCGCTTGCAGTTTGTTTCGGCGTCGAAACTGTGTCTGCGTGTTTTTTCGGCTCCGAGGTGACTTTTTTCCTTTTCGGTGCCGAAACCTCTCGGCGTCGATCTGTTTCGGTGCCGCTGTCTCGGCGTCGAGCCGTGTCTACACCGGCATCTCGGTGTCGAGGCTTGTCTCCAGCACTTTCTCGGTCCCGAGAAGGCTGCGTGCCGGTGTCTCGACCGGAGTCGGACGATCTCGGCACTGTTTGGGCCTTTTTCGGTGCCGACGGTCGGTCACCGATTTTATGGGTTGAGCCATGGCCTGGTGGCAGTGGCGTCCCCTGGGCCTTGTAAATGTTTCTTTGTGTGGTTTTCGACGTCTTACTCACGGTTTGTGTATCGTCGAATCCTTCGGAGTCTGAGTCTTGGATCGAGAAGGTACCTTCCTCTTCCTGTTCCTCGAACTCCCGTTGGGCTGTCGGTGCGGACGCCATTTGAAGTCTTCTGGCTCGACGGTCTCGGAGTGTTTTTCGGGACCGGAACGCACGACAGGCCTCGCAGGTGTCTTCGCTGTGCTCAGGTGACAGGCACAGGTTGCAAACCAAGTGTTGGTCTGTGTAGGGGTATTTATTGTGGCATTTGGGGCAGAATCGGAACGGGGTCCGTTCCATCGGCGTTCCTCAGCACGCGGTCGGGCCGACCAGGCCCCGACGGAGGATCGAAAAACTACCCCGAAGGGCACCGGAGCTCTTCGATCTTCGATGCGGTGTTGAATCTAAGTACGCCGATCCCGAACGCAACAATACCGACGAAAATCTTCCGAAATTAACTATTTTTTCCGTTCCGAAACTCGGAGCGACAGGAACACGTCCGAACCCGATGGCGGAAAAAAAACAATCGAGGATGGAGTCGACGCCCATGCGCAATGGAGACAAAAGGAGGAGTCACTCGGTCCCGTGACTCGAAAGACTTCTTCGAAGAAAAACAACTTGTAACACTCCGGCCCAACACCAGATGGCGAGCTATTGCAGAACATGCGTATCTACAGCGACAGATGCCATCGAACTTTATCTTACTAGACCAGATCCATCCATATGAACCACCTGTTCTATGTTTGTTGCACCCAATTCTTCTTGATCAGGCCCACTCTCCAATCATAGAACAAGTGCATTCCACTAAAAGAGAACCATCATTTATAGATTATGTAATACCGATTTGGATATACCTCTGGCACCTGACAATAAATCTCTTGAAAACCTTGTCCTTTCTCACGTTTGCCTCACTACTGACAGTAAAACTGTTGCAAACAGTCACATACATACATTATTGGTACAATGAAGCTACTAGGGGTGCAGTGTAGTAAACTCAACATTACTTTGACTCACCCTGCTGCTCTTGCTGCAAAGATGACTGGCAGGGGTAACCCAGTGCCCCATTACCAGTGGCCCACGCTCCCGATAAATCCGTTGGGAATGTAGTTTTGCAGCCTTCTGGTGATTTCTCACACGGAGGTTCAGGATCTGTGTGTGAGGGTCGTCGCTCCCAAACCACATGAGGTCGTGAGCAGCAGCGCATTGGAATGTCTCTAGCAACCCTGGCATTCAACAGTAAGGGCACTGGGGCTTGGCCAGCAGAAGGACAGCAATAGCTGGGGTTATGGTCATAGTGGATATGAACAGTGCATTCCTCTGACATGGCCAAATTGTCTGGAATGTGTGAAGGAACAGTAGGCTCAGGAGGATATTTCCTTTTCCGCCTGTGGTGTCGACTGTTTGCCCATTTCTGTGTCCTTGGAAAGTGCATTGATCCGGCAACATCAGAGTGATCAATGCCCCTTCCATCAAAGTTCTGTGCAACTGGCAAATGGGAAGGGTTCCTTGTGAAGTCATGGCCCTGCTTCAAGCGGGGCTTACTTGAGTGAAGTGCATTTTGGGACACAGTGCTGGTATCTACCAGCTTGGGACAGTGCTGTGTTTTTTCTGCTTTAGTTTTGGTCCGGGTGCCACAATCTCGAGGGGTTCGAGAGCCAGTCCTGGCCCCGGAAGATCTCGTAATTTTCTTGGCATGTGGAGCAAGGTGTTGATCAGCTATTCCTGATGTACACGGGGAACTCTTTTCATAGTGATGGTGTCGGTGGTGGTGATAGTGAATGTGGCTGGAAAACTGGTTGCCTGCTTGGGTCCCGATGCCATGGACTGATTCCAGAGAGTGAGACCAGCTTCCCCTCCTAGGCAGGTTAGGAGCGTTGTTTACGGTTGGATTTTCTGGCCCACAGTAGATGTGAGGATCATAGTCACTGCTAAGGGAGCTGCGAAAGGTGGAATGGCTCCCATACACTCCCTGAAGACTGACATCTGTACAGTTCTGAACAGAGTCACTGGAGGAGCCATGGCAGGGACCAGAGCTGGAGTCACTGCCTGGGCTGTCAGCAAGGTAACCACTGTGCTCAGTTCGGAAGCTGTCTCCAGAGCAGCTGCCATCTTGCCCATGACTGATCGAAGTGTTGGTGTGCTGTCTGGCTGATCCCGTCCTTGATCCAGGGCAAGTTGTCCGGTAGTGTTGTGAGCATGTCCTGTGGTGCAAAGGAGTCCCTCCCCAGTGTGACATTCTCCGCTGTGGTCTTGGCGGCCCCCCTTGAGTAGAATGCCTGTACTGTGTGCACCGACGATGCGATGTCTGTGCGGGATAAGGAATGTAGTGCAGGGATCCCACGTCGAGCTGTGATAACTCCGAGGACAAGAGTAAAGGTACTGTGGATGTAGGAACAGCAGCTGATGCTGCCAGCATCCCTTGGGGGTAGGTCCTCGGATTAGTGTCAGTGCGTGAACGATGCAAGCGTGCGTGGCCAGGATAGCGTCTCCAGAGCTGCACCCCCTGATGCGGTGTTGGCATCCGGCCTACATTCTGATCACCTGCTGAGAAAAGAACACCAGTTTAGAACTTATAATTGCGTTTCGATCCCTCTACAAGCTGTTTTCTAAAATAAAACATGTTGAAACAAAAGGTGACTTCTGTAATTTGACTAGCCTAGAGGAAAGTGATGTCTGCAGCGGAACTGGAATCGAGACGGGGGAAGGCACATCACAAATTCTGAAATTATATAAGGTACAGTTATCCCTTGACAAACCAGAGCCAAGCTCAAATAGTATACAATCAGTAATCAAATACAGATCCTAATGTCAGACTTCACATGTACAAGGCCAGCGATTTTAATTAAGCTGCAGAAAGCTATATGTAAATGTTTAAGCATTCTGTAAACTACCACTTCTACTGAGAGTGAGGTTTAAGGGACAATTGGTGCTCTGAATAACACTGGACTGTCAAGAAGTAGTGGTAAGTTCAAAGTCATGATTTCACAACTTGGGCTACACGACCCTTGCACATTTAACAACACTACCTCACGATGCAAACCAGGACATTTACAATGTTCATGGCTTTCAGGAGACTGTCAGGCCTTGAAAAAGTGAGTGAATTAGTAAGTCTGCCATTTCAGTACATGCCTGTGACAGGGCTCCCAAGCTGGGCACAATGGAGTGCGCAGCCATCATCTCTTCTTACAGTGTGAAGCCTGAGGTAGTCTGTCACACCTTGTTCATTGTTATGTGACCATCAGTTGTTAGAAAGTCTTCTTGCCCTGCACATTTATGCACATGGTGGGTTTTGCAATGGGTATTACATATTGATATATAAGGTCCTAGGTGGTTTCGCAGGACAGGTATCCTCTGGGGTTCTAAAGATGACTCCCATGAAAAGGAGGACAATATGATACAGTTGATCCCCAGAGCACTAAAGGAAAATAATGAAACTACTGAATGTCTGCAAGGCTTGGTCCTACTTGTGACCTATGTTGAGCAAATCAACGACACACTGCTAAATATGAATCAATAAGATGGGCCTTTAAATTGATGTGGTATAATACATTTGGAGACAGCTTCATGAAATTACGCACATTTGGAAACAAGAGACAGCAACTTACCATGCCTCTTTCTGAGTGGTATGTGGCAGGAAGTAGACAGATCTAGCAAAAGTTTTCCTTGGAATCAGGAATTGAATAGCTTATATGTGGTCTATCATACTTATTAAATGGCAGTTCCCTTCCCCTTTTAAAAGAAAGGACTGAACAACTTGTTACAAGAAAATGAGTAGGCTCCAACACCCATTTTGTGAGAGACTATTGATTACTTTTCCTTCCATTCACGTGCTGCATGTGGAGCAGAATCAACTGAGTATCAAGGTGGTTTGCTTGTAGATGAGGACTTACAACTCACCTATTCTCGTCCTGCTCTCTCTCTACTAGTTGGCCCATCAAAAGGCTTGGCGGTAATGATGAATTTTTAAAAGCATGGCTGATATCACATTTAAACACACTCAGCAGACAGAACGTCTAAAAAGAGTTGTGTCATGAAAAGGCATTGCAATTTGCTTGCTCTCCACTACACAGCCAAGTCTTGAAATTTGAAGCTGTGCTTATCTCCAAGGCAGTTACTTACAGCTGAGCCTACAGAATGAAGATACTCAAACCTTGAATTGCAGCAAATCGCTGATAACGATTAAATTCTGGTCTGCGTCTGATGGTCTATATCCCATCTACATATTCTGCGGAACCGTCTTCCCTTTAAGAAAGTGAAATTGCAGACAACAGTTTACACCACCAGTAAGTCCTTTACATTAATCTTTAAAACAGGCAAATTAACTAGGAACCTCGTACTTCTTTTCTGACTGGAAGTAAAGAGGGCAGTACAGAATGGGGGGTTCGAGAGTTAGATTAATTGGTTCATGTATGTCACGTATGAAATATGAATGCAAAAGAGTTGAAGGTTTCCAACATATAAACAAGTATCATTTGACCTCTTTTAGATGTCCCTTGGATAATCCCCTAGAAGACAACAATTTGATCAGTTAGAACTGTAGCACAGGGGACTTTTTTTTCAAAAAGAAACTGAAACCTGCATCAGGCTCAGGCATGTTACTTACATCAGTACTATTGATATCTGTAGATTCACTACTCTCCAAAGAGAATGTGTGAGTGACAGTAAACTGCTTGGAAGTGCATAGCATACAAGCTGGTTTTATTTGCAGCAAAGGTACACTTGGAAATCTATATAAGACTCACAAGTGGCATCAAAGCAGAGACAGAATGCATTTTGGTTCTTTATCCCAATGGCATCAGGTAACACACCAGTCCGGGTAATACAGGATATAACTTGAATTTTTCATGTGGCTGGATGATTTTACATTTTACTGAGTGGAAGTGCATTATCTCCCATTTGACGAACGGTCCCTATGCTCCATCTGTGGGCTACTGCTAAGGAAACCTGCCTTAAAGCTTCTTTCTTCGGAGTAGTGTATTCATGTGAAATGCCTGAGCAGGGGTGCATACTAAATCATATCCTATTGCTGGAGGTTCAAGATATCAGAATCAGTTGTCTTTTATGGGGTACATATGTTCACTGAAATCGTGCAGCATAACAGTGCAAATTAGCCCTTGTAAGAGAACACTTTACGCAAAAAGGTCGTATTCCAAAACAAAATCAGAGCTAAATGTAAGAATTTCCAAGAAAGAACATGGCTGGTGAAAGGTACAACTAAATGCTGATTAGTGCTTTCTCTCATGAATAGCAGAATTTTATCAGGACTTTCACTGAAGTGAAGAAATTCTAAGCGTCTGAAATGGTTATATCATCAAGTAACTATTATCTCCTGTACACGCTAGATGGTTGACAGCCTGATTCACTCACAAAGCAAGGTAATCAAGTTTAATGCTCAGAAAGAAAGATGCAACTGATTCCATCAGTTCTGGGTATAGAAACTATAGTCGCCATGGCGACTTTTAGGGCAAAGCAAGTCCAGTTTGAAGTTCGAAATCAAGCAACTGAGCTTTGCACAAGGATGTGTGACGTTAGAACTATTGAAAAGTGGCCACGAAAACACAGTGAACAGTTTCTAACTCCCCAATAAATATATGGAATGACTGTCAATGCTCAGGTAATTTAGCAAGGTGAGACTGATACACTAGTAAATGTGACTAACTGAAGCTTGATTGGAGAATTTGCTGTATTGTACCCTCACTTAAGCAATAATTAATTTTCTTGAACCTTTACCAACAGGCCTTTGGTCTAGCTGGAAACAGCACATAATTGAAGATACCTCAGAAATTATCCTGGGAGTCCCTGTACTCAGAGGGGGCTCCAATCAGATCGTTCTTGGATCTGAAATTTCTTAGCAGCACATGATGGAAATTCTAGTCTGCAGCCTCCAGTCGGGCCATCCAGTTGGAGAATTGAACAAGGAACTCTGGTGGCAGAGGAAACCAGTTTATAGTAAAAGATAACCAGACAGATGTTTGCAGTGATTGGGAGATCTTCAAAACACGAGCATGAAGATAAAGCTACAATAATTAGTTTCACGCTATTCTTAAGGGATAATACATTCCCTTAAATGTCGATGAGGTATGGTTTACATTGATCAAACTTCAAAGAACGTAGGAATAAATTAACACAAATTGGGTACGTGAACAAACAAAATTAAATCAAAGTAACATTTTTAGGACAGTAAACGTAGTTGCACGAGTCAAATTTCTCTGCACAAGGAAGAAACTGTATCGTGAATTGATGGACTGATTTTAAGGACTCTCTGTACTTGAAGGGATCAAATGGAACACAAAGTTATTCATGTTTTTCTTTTAGAAACCTGAAGCAGATCAATAAACAAGGAAAACGGACTCCTGAAGATGTAATATTTAAAGTTGTAGAGAAAGAAGAGGTAGTCAGCTTAACACACAAAGCCAGCTTTTGATGCAGCTGGGTGTGGATTTTGTCTCACCATTCTGACAACAGGAGAATTTGGTTAAACGCAGTGGTATGCTTTAATATTTGAACTGAAGTGTGATTAATCATATTATATTTTTGCGTTACTGTAGAGATGAACTGAGTGAAGTTTGCCATTAATGAAGGTTTTATCCAAAACTAATTGGGTATAGAATACTGTATCATTTACAAATTGTGAAAATGAAATTTATTTTGTAAAACAAAAATAAATTAAATCGTCTGATTCAAATTCCAAAAGGGTGCCCTTTTTAATTGGAACCAAGTTCAAGCAGTGTCCAGGTTCTACTTGGACTGCCTTGCAGTGACGTGGCGAACCTCCTTTTTCCCTACCCCACCCCCCCAACCCCACTATAGCAACTGCAACCGGGCTGCCACCTGTGCACCAACGGCTGGTGAACTGGATCCATTGTAAACATTAATAAGCTGTTTATGCAGCTCTTTTGTCGGCAGACAAAATGCTCATAAATACCAGTGTTAGGGAATGCCATGAAAGAGTGCTGTATGCTGGCATGCATAGTGAAAGAAAAGATGAAGTAAAAATGGGGGAAAACATAGAGACAGGGGCATATTGAAAAAAGGAACATGAGAGAGAAAGGTAAGAGTAAAGGTAAAAAAAGAAAAAGTAAGCATGACAAAAACGATGAGTAGATAGAGGACAAAAGAACAGGGAGGGAAAGGGATTGTAATGGGGGAAGGAAACACGTAAAAATGAAAAAGGCCAAATGTAGGATATGTAGGATGGAAGGGTGAAAATTAATGGATGAAAATGTGAAAGGATGGAGAGATAGAAGGCAGAAATGTTGGATGAAAGTATCAAAGGAATGACAAGTCAAAGGATGCATTGATGGATGGATGGTAGAATTGACAGATGAGAAGAGTAAATTAATGGATGGGCGAGAGGACAGATGGGTATATTGGTGGATGGACAGATGAAAGGCTGGGTTGAAAAAGGCATGTTTGGGTGAGGAATGGGTGGTCGGTAGGAACGGTGCGGGGATGGACAGATGGATGAATAGGCAGAAGGGTGAATCAATGAATATAAGAAGAATCAGGTCTGCTTGCTTTGCGTGCTCAGTGTGTTTAGAGGTATGATTTAAGTGAGGTGTGTTTTAATTTTCTGGCTACTCGCTGCCTTGTATAAGGAAGAAAGATGCTGGCTATGGCTTCTATTGAGGCTTGGAACTGCTGGAAGTGGAACTCTGGAAAATCCTCCAAAGTGGGTCTCTTTAGTGGTCTAGGACTAATTCATTGCTGTAATCTAGGAGTCAGAAAGAAGCCTACTTTATGTGTGTTTAGTAAATATGCACAATTTGTATAGTTTGGAAGGTCTTTGATGATATTTTATTCTGTTGAGTTTCATACTGTTTAAAAGTTAGTGATGTTGCCTAGTGGCTGGCCATGTTAAGACAGTGTATAGTTTTGTAATATATATGATGTAGTGGCCAGATAGCTCTTTATTATGGATCTCTGTGCAGCATTATGTGAATGAATGTGTGTGCAGGTAATCCCCATCTCCTACTCTGCTGGTGCAGTGTGTGGTGTTTCAGTGGGGGGATTTTAAGCCCCCCAAACTAAAAAGAGAAACAAAGCTGAATTATCGCCAATGACATAAGCATGCAGTGGACTGCACTTGTATTAGTATAAAAACTGGAGGCCTTAATTAAAGTGTCACGTGATATATTTCAATTGGGAGGGTTGTTTTTTAGAAACTCACCTGTGATGTTATATAGACAGAGTGGACAGGTTCGATTCTGCCTTAACCAGGGATCCACACAGTCTTTATGGAACTCATGAGAGCAGGAAATCACCCTCAAATCCTGGACACAGAAAGAGGAAAAAAGAGAGACACTAAGTGACTAACTGTTGAGACATATGATGCATACATAAATTTTGTTCTCTAAAAAGAGTCAACTATGTCCACTTCTTGTTTCCTGTCCACAGTTTGTGCTGTGAAGACTCATCGTCAAGCTATTTATCTTCCTTAGATACACTCTAAATGATCAACAATGATCTGAGGCTGGAATTGTGTGGTTTACATCACTGACATCCCAGCTTCTGATCACCTATATCATATGCAAGAAGGAGGACAAGTCATTATATATGTGTGCAACCATGCAGAACTCGAGGGCGAAAACAACATTGATAGCGAGTGCTGAGTCTCACCAGATAAACAGCGAATGCGGAGTCTGAGCCAAATGCACAGTAAAGCATCATTCTGCTTAGAAAATGACTTTACTCTTCAATCCTGCTTGTGCACCAAAAAATAAACTGAAGTCAAAGCATGCTACAGCCTGTCAGTGCCACGCTGCATTAATAAAGATTCATAGACATGTAAAATGGCAGGGCACACCATTGCAAGGTGCATGTAAACATATCTACTTAACCTTTCTTAATGAAAAACAATAGACTAGATTTGTGTTCTATAAAGGCTTCCAGCATTAACACTAGGAAGTATAAATGAATAGTATTCCATGTAACACGAGTCGCGTCGCACCGCACAGCAGGCAATCATCAATCAGCAAATGTTGCAACATACAGAATGCACTACAACCTGAGAATATACCTGAATACAACTGTTGTGGGTACTTTCCCAAAACGTAGACATATAGCAAGACAGCTGGTTTCACTATCCTTTCTATAGTTTATCAATCCACGTCACTTCAACCATAGAGGACTCATGTTTGATGACTAACGTTTAACAGGTACGACGTCTAATTAGAACAGATGTCCTTACTTCAGGATAAGTGCCCTCCACGGCATTACAGTAAGATACATTCCGACTCCAGAGGTCCTAATTGTTAAAGTAGTCTTATGAGTTTTGTTAACTTTTTGGGAGTTAACACTGTGAACCCTAACAACGACCCTAGAGGGATGGGTGAGATTTCTAGGGTAAGCATTGCATTATACAATGAAACATATATACTGCTACATAGGATGTGGGTTGGTTGGCCTTTACAGAAGGTGTTGGGTGTCATGTGTGAGGATCGCAGACACGCTCTAATCATGGGCAATTCAACTGCCAGCTGTGCTTAAGCATGAAATCAATCAAAGAAATTTCAATCAAAGAAATTTGTAGAGCGCACTACTCACCTGTGAAGGTCTCAAGGGAAATAAAGCTTGAGACTCATGTATGGATACCTACCTTCATTATATATGTTTCTATTTTTTAGCAGTGGTCTGTGTCATACAATCATTTAAACAGAGGAGTCAGATTTTTACCTCTTCATAATTCAAGTTTGTGTTCAATTTATCTCACTGTAGCAGGAATCGAGATCCAGTTCTTAGCCATCTAGATTTAGAAAGCTAGAAATCACTTTCAACAGTAAGAGACATTCTGAAAAGAGTAGTCAAGAGTGGAGCTAAACCATAGAACAGTCTCTGATGGCAGGTGCAGAGTTTATGCTGAAAAAAGGGGTAATCCAGTGCCATGGGTAGCCTGATGTACGATGCACATTGCTTTAAAATGGATACTTACATCCACAAACAATGTAAAGATTTAAAGTCTGATGAGATGCAAATCTAGATTTGCACAATGAAGAAATGCTTCACAGCTGCGATCTGGATTCTGCGTAATATCAACAAGCATTGGCAAAGTCAATAGGTCTAACACTGGCTGCCAGTCTTTCAGCTTGGTCAGCATGTCTGTTTTCTCATGATTTTTGTAAAACTTTGTTGTTGATGGAGTTCCTGAGCACTCACCAATTTTAATAAATGTCTAAAGGCAAAAATAACATTTTGGTCTCAAAAGGCATGAATTGGCATACTATTTCTCTGGATTGGCATACTATTTCCGCTGCTAGAGGGAACAACTGAGGGCACATGTGCTTCTTGTGAAGAAAAATAATGCTGTCACTCACAGAGAAGTTAGCTAATATCTGAAGTGGGCTGTCCTATTGCCCACATGCTGTAGTGGGCTGAAGGAAAATGTGAATGACAACAACAAACCAATGGATGAAAAAGGCTGGCTAAAATGTAATATGGCATACAAGTTTGATATGTTAAGATAAAACTGACTAAGAAATTTGATATAATACCAGTGTAGGAAGTTGGCTCTGTATGTGCTATTTCAAAGCAAGGAATAGCATGCACAGAGTCCAAGGGTTCCCCTTAGAGGTAAAATAGTGGTAAAAAGAGATAATACCAATGCTCTATTTTGTGGTAGTGTGGTCGAGCAGTAGGCTTATCCAAGGAGTAGTGTTAAGCATTTGTTGTACATACACATAGACAATAAATGAGGTACACACACTCAGAGACAAATCCAGCCAATAGGTTTTTGTATAGAAAAATATCTTTTCTTAGTTTATTTTAAGAACCACAGGTTCAAATTCTACATGTAATATCTCATTCGAAAGGTATTGCAGGTAAGTACTTTAGGAACTTCAAATCATCAAAATTGCATGTATACTTTTCAAGTTATTCACAAATAGCTGTTTTAAAAGTGGACACTTAGTGCAATTTTCACAGTTCCTAGGGGAGGTAAGTATTTGTTAGGTTAACCAGGTAAGTAAGACACTTACAGGGCTTAGTTCTTGGTCCAAGGTAGCCCACCGTTGGGGGTTCAGAGCAACCCCAAAGTCACCACACCAGCAGCTCAGGGCCGGTCAGGTGCAGAGTTCAAAGTGGTGCCCAAAACACATAGGCTAGAATGGAGAGAAGGGGGTGCCCCGGTTCCGGTCTGCTTGCAGGTAAGTACCCGCGTCTTCGGAGGGCAGACCAGGGGGGTTTTGTAGGGCACCGGGGGGGACACAAGCCCACACAGAAATTTCACCCTCAGCAGCGCGGGGGCGGCCGGGTGCAGTGTAGAAACAAGCGTCGGGTTTGTAATGGAAGTCAATGGGAGATCTAGGGATCTCTGTAGCGCTGCAGGCAGGCAAGGGGGGGGGTTCCTCGGGGAAACCTCCACTTGGTCAAGGGAGAGGGACTCCTGGGGGTCACTCCTCCAGTGAAAGTCCGGTCCTTCAGGTCCTGGGGGCTGCGGGTGCAGGGTCTCTCCCAGGTGTCGGGACTTAGGATTCAAAGAGTCGCGGTCAGGGGAAGCCTCGGGATTCCCTCTGCAGGCGGCGCTGTGGGGGCTCAGGGGGGACAGGTTTTTGTACTCACAGTCTTAGAGTAGTCCTGGGGTCCCTCCTGAGGTGTTGGATCGCCTCCAGCCGAGTCGGGGTCGCTGGGTGCAGTGTTGCAAGTCTCACGCTTCTTGCGGGGAGCTTGCAGGGTTCTTTAAAGCTGCTGGAAACAAAGTTGCAGCTTTTCTTGGAGCAGGTCCGCTGTCCTCGGGAGTTTCTTGTCTTTTCGAAGCAGGGGCAGTCCTCAGAGGATGTCGAGGTCGCTGGTCCCTTTGGAAGGCGTCGCTGGAGCAGGATCTTTGGAAGGCAGGAGACAGGCCGGTGAGTTTCTGGAGCCAAGGCAGTTGTCGTCTTCTGGTCTTCCTCTGCAGGGGTTTTTCAGCTAGGCAGTCCTTCTTCTTGTAGTTGCAGGAATCTAATCTTCTAGGGTTCAGGGTAGCCCTTAAATACTAAATTTAAGGGCGTGTTTAGGTCTGGGGGGTTAGTAGCCAATGGCTACTAGCCCTGAGGGTGGGTACACCCTCTTTGTGCCTCCTCCCAAGGGGAGGGGGTCACAATCCTAACCCTATTGGGGGAATCCTCCATCTGCAAGATGGAGGATTTCTAAAAGTTAGAGTCACCTCAGCTCAGGACACCTTAGGGGCTGTCCTGACTGGCCAGTGACTCCTCCTTGTTATTCTCATTATTTTCTCCGGCCTTGCCGCCAAAAGTGGGGCCTGGCCGGAGGGGGCGGGCAACTCCACTAGCTGGAGTGTCCTGCTGGGTTGGCACAAAGGAGGTGAGCCTTTGAGGCTCACCGCCAGGTGTGACAACTCCTGCCTGGGAGAGGTGTTAGCATCTCCACCCAGTGCAGGCTTTGTTACTGGCCTCAGAGTGACAAAGGCACTCTCCCCATGGGGCCAGCAACATGTCTCGGTTTGTGGCAGGCTGCTAAAACTAGTCAGCCTACACAGATAGTCGGTTAAGTTTCAGGGGGCACCTCTAAGGTGCCCTCTGTGGTGTATTTTACAATAAAATGTACACTGGCATCAGTGTGCATTTATTGTGCTGAGAAGTTTGATACCAAACTTCCCAGTTTTCAGTGTAGCCATTATGGTGCTGGGGAGTTCGTGTTTGACAGACTCCCAGACCATATACTCTTATGGCTACCCTGCACTTACAATGTCTAAGGTTTTATTTAGACACTGTAGGGGTACCATGCTCATGCACTGGTACCCTCACCTATGGTATAGTGCACCCTGCCTTAGGGCTGTAAGGCCTGCTAGAGGGGTGTCTTACCTATACTGCATAGGCAGTGAGAGGCTGGCATGGCACCCTGAGGGGAGTGCCATGTCGACTTACTCGTTTTGTCCTCACTAGCACACACAAGCTGGCAAGCAGTGTGTCTGTGCTGAGTGAGAGGTCTCCAGGGTGGCATAAGACATGCTGCAGCCCTTAGAGACCTTCCTTGGCATCAGGGCCCTTGGTACTAGAAGTACCAGTTACAAGGGACTTATCTGGATGCCAGGGTCTGCCAATTGTGGATACAAAAGTACAGGTTAGGGAAAGAACACTGGTGCTGGGGCCTGGTTAGCAGGCCTCAGCACACTTTCAATTGTAAACATAGCATCAGCAAAGGCAAAAAGTCAGGGGGCAACCATGCCAAGGAGGCATTTCCTTACACAACCCCCCCCCAAACGAAAGAGGATGAGACTAACCTTTCCCAAGAGAGTCTTCATTTTCTAAGTGGAAGAACCTGGAAAGGCCATCTGCATTGGCATGGGCAGTCCCAGGTCTATGTTCCACTATAAAGTCCATTCCCTGTAGGGAGATGGACCACCTCAACAGTTTAGGATTTTCACCTTTCATTTGCATCAGCCATTTGAGAGGTCTGTGGTCAGTTTGAACTAGGAAGTGAGTCCCAAAGAGGTATGGTCTCAGCTTCTTCAGGGACCAAACCACAGCAAAGGCCTCCCTCTCAATGGCACTCCAACGCTGCTCCCTGGGGAGTAACCTCCTGCTAATGAAAGCAACAGGCTGGTCAAGGCCATCATTATTTGTTTGGGACAAAACTGCCCCTATCCCATGTTCAGAGGCATCAGTCTGCACAATGAACTGCTTAGAATAATCTGGAGCTTTTAGAACTGGTGCTGAGCACATTGCCTGTTTCAGGGTGTCAAAGGCCTGTTGGCATTCCACAGTCCAGTTTACTTTCTTGGGCATTTTCTTGGAGGTGAGTTCAGTGAGGGCTGTCACAATGGATCCATATCCCTTCACAAACCTCCTGTAATACCCAGTCAAGCCAAGGAATGCCCTGACTTGAGTCTGGGTTTTTGGAGCTACCCAGTCCAGAATAGTCTGGATCTTGGGTTGGAGTGGCTGAACTTGGCCTCCACCTACAAGGTGTCCCAAGTAAACCACAGTTCCCTGCCCTATCTGGCATTTGGATGCCTTGATAGAGAGGCCTGCAGATTGCAGAGCCTTCAAAACCTTCTTCAGGTGGACCAGGTGATCCTGCCAGGTGGAGCTAAAGACAGCAATATCATCAAGATAAGCTGTGCTAAAGGACTCCAAGCCAGCAAGGACTTGATTCACCAACCTTTGGAAGGTGGCAGGGGCATTCTTTAAACCAAAGGGCATAACAGTAAACTGATAATGCCCATCAGGTGTGGAGAATGCTGTCTTTTCTTTTGCTCCAGGTGCCATTTTTATTTGCCAGTACCCTGCTGTCAAGTCAAAGGTACTTAGAAATTTGGCAGCACCTAATTTATCAATGAGCTCATCAGCTCTTGGAATTGGATGGGCATCTGTCTTGGTGACAGAATTGAGCCCTCTGTAGTCCACACAAAACCTCATCTCTTTCTTTCCATCTTTGGTGTGAGGTTTGGGGACTAAGACCACTGGGCTAGCCCAGGGGCTGTCAGAGCGCTCAATTACTCCCAATTCCAGCATCTTGTGGACTTCCACCTTGATGCTTTCCTTAACATGGTCAGACTGTCTAAAGATTTTGTTCTTGACAGGCATGCTGTCTCCTGTGTCCACATCATGGGTACACAGGTGTGTCTGACCAGGGGTTAAGGAGAAGAGTTCAGGAAACTGTTGTAGGACTCTCCTACAATCAGCTTGCTGTTGGCCAGAGAGGGTGTCTGAGTAGATCACTCCATCTACTGTACCATCTTTTGGGTCTGATGACAGAAGATCAGGGAGAGGTTCACTCTCTGCCTCCTGATCCTCATCTGTTACCATCAACAGATTGACATCAGCCCTGTCGTGGAAGAGCTTAAGGCGGTTTACATGGATCACCCTCTTGGGGCTCCTGCTTGTGCCCAGGTCCACCAAGTAGGTGACCTGACTCTTCCTCTCTAGTACTGGGTAAGGGCCACTCCATTTGTCCTGGAGTGCCCTGGGAGCCACAGGCTCCAGAACCCAGACTTTCTGCCCTGGTTGGAACTCAACCAGTGCAGCCTTTTGGTCATACCAAAACTTCTGGAGCTGTTGGCTGGCCTCAAGGTTTTTGGTTGCCTTTTCCATGTACTCTGCCATTCTAGAGCGAAGGCCAAGTACATAGTCCACTATGTCCTGTTTAGGCTCATGGAGAGGTCTCTCCCAGCCTTCTTTAACAAGGGCAAGTGGTCCCCTTACAGGATGACCAAACAGAAGTTCAAAGGGTGAGAATCCTACTCCCTTCTGTGGCACCTCTCTGTAAGCGAAAAGCAGACATGGCAAGAGGACATCCCATCTCCTTTTGAGCTTTTCTGGGAGCCCCATGATCATGCCTTTTAATGTCTTGTTGAATCTCTCAACCAAGCCATTAGTTTGTGGATGGTATGGTGTAGTGAATTTATAAGTCACTCCACACTCATTCCACATGTGCTTTAGGTATGCTGACATGAAGTTGGTACCTCTGTCAGACACCACCTCCTTAGGGAAACCCACTCTGGTAAAGATACCAATGAGGGCCTTGGCTACTGCAGGGGCAGTAGTCGACCTAAGGGGAATAGCTTCAGGATACCTGGTAGCATGATCCACTACTACCAGGATATACATATTTCCTGAGGCTGTGGGAGGTTCCAGTGGACCAACTATGTCCACACCCACTCTTTCAAAGGGAACCCCCACCACTGGAAGTGGAATGAGGGGGGCCTTTGGGTGCCCACCTGTCTTACCACTGGCTTGACAGGTGGGGCAGGAGAGGCAAAACTCCTTAACCATGTTGGACATATTGGGCCAGTAGAAGTGGTTGACTAACCTCTCCCACGTCTTGGTTTGTCCCAAATGTCCAGCAAGGGGAATGTCATGGGCCAATGTTAGGATGAACTCTCTGAACAGCTGAGGCACTACCACTCTCCTAGTGGCACCAGGTTTGGGGTCTCTGGCCTCAGTGTACAGGAGTCCATCTTCCCAATAGACCCTATGCGTTCCATTTTTCTTGCCTTTGGACTCTTCAGCAGCTTGCTGCCTAAGGCCTTCAAGAGAGGGACAGGTTTCTTGTCCCTTACACAGCTCCTCCCTGGAGGGTCCCCCTGGGCCTAAGAGCTCAACCTGGTAAGGTTCAAGCTCCAAAGGCTCAGTTCCCTCAGAGGGCAGAACTTCTTCCTGAGAAGAGAGGTTCCCTTTCTTTTGCTGTGTTGCAGTTGGTTTCCCAACTGACTTTCCTGTTCTCTTGGTAGGCTGGGCCATTTTTCCAGACTCCAGCTCTACTTTTTCACCCTGTGCCTTGCACTGTGCTCTTGTTTTCACACACACCAGTTCAGGGATACCCAGCATTGCTGCATGGGTTTTTAGTTCTACCTCAGCCCATGCTGAGGACTCCAGGTCATTTCCAAGCAGACAGTCCACTGGGATATTTGAGGAGACCACCACCTGTTTCAGGCCATTGACCCCTCCCCATTCTAAAGTAACCATTGCCATGGGATGTACTTTTCTCTGATTGTCAGCGTTGGTGACTGTGTAAGTTTTTCCAGTCAGGTATTGGCCAGGGGAAACCAGTTTCTCTGTCACCATGGTGACACTGGCACCTGTATCCCTCAGGCCCTCTATTCTAGTCCCATTAATCAAGAGTTGCTGTCTGTATTTTTGCATGTTAGGCGGCCAGACAGCTAGTGTGGCTAAATCCACCCCACCCTCAGAAACTAGAGTAGCTTCAGTGTGGACCCTGATTTGCTCTGGGCACACTGTTGATCCCACTTGGAGACTAGCCATACCAGTGTTACCTGGATGGGAGTTTGGAGTGGAACCTTTCTTGGGACAGGCCTTGTCTCCAGTTTGGTGTCCATGCTGTTTACAGCTATGACACCAGGCCTTTTTGGGATCAAAGTTTTTACCCTTGTACCCATTGTTTTGTGAAGAGGCTCTGGGCCCACCCTCCTGTGCAGGTTTTTGGGGGCCTGTAGAAGACTCTTGACTATTTTTAGTTTTGGTTGTCTCATCACCCTTCCCCTGGGGAGTCTTTGTGACCCCTTTCTTTTGGTCACCCCCTGTTGAAGTCTTGGACACCCTTGTCTTGACCCAATGGTCCGCCTTCTTTCCCAATTCTTGGGGAGAAATTGGTCCTAGGTCTACCAGATGCTGATGCAGTTTATCATTGAAACAATTACTTAACAGGTGTTCTTTCACAAATAAATTGTACAGCCCATCATAATTACTTACACCACTGCCTTGAATCCAACCATCTAGTGTTTTCACTGAGTAGTCAACAAAGTCAACCCAGGTCTGGCTCGAGGATTTTTGAGCCCCCCTGAACCTAATCCTGTACTCCTCAGTGGAGAATCCAAAGCCCTCAATCAGGGTACCCTTCATGAGGTCATAAGATTCTGCATCTTGTCCAGAGAGTGTGAGGAGTCTATCCCTACACTTTCCTGTGAACATTTCCCAAAGGAGAGCACCCCAGTGAGATCTGTTCACTTTTCTGGTTACACAAGCCCTCTCAAAAGCTGTGAACCATTTGGTGATGTCATCACCATCTTCATATTTAGTTACAATCCCTTTAGGGATTTTCAACATGTCAGGAGAATCTCTGACCCTATTTATGTTGCTGCCACCATTGATGGGTCCTAGGCCCATCTCTTGTCTTTCCCTCTCTATGGCTAGGATCTGTCTTTCCAAAGCCAATCTTTTGGCCATCCTGGCTAACTGGATGTCCTCTTCACTGGGGTTATCCTCAGTGATTTCAGAGGTGTTGGTCTCTCCTGTGAGGGAACCAGCATCTCTGACTATTATTTTTGGAGTCAGGGTTTGAGGGACCCTGTTCTCCCTAGATAGGACTGGTAGGGGGGAATTGTCCTCCAAGTCACTATCCTCTTCCTCTGAGTTGCCACCCTCAGAGGGGTTGGCCTTTTCAAACTCTGCCAAAAGCTCCTGGAGCTGTATTTTGGTAGGTTTGGGGCCCATTGTTATTTTCTTTATTTTACAGAGTGACCTTAGCTCCCTCATCTTAAGATGGAGGTAAGGTGTGGTGTCGAGTTCCACCACAGTCACATCTGTGCTAGACATTTTGCTTCTAAAAGTTGGAATACTTTTTAAGAATCTACAACTGGTTCTAGAATCTAATTCAAACTTTTACAAACTTTTAAACTCTAAAAAGAAATGCTAAACAGGATCTAACACAAGGCCCTAGCAGGTCTTTTAAGAATTTAGAAAACTTTTCAAATTGCAAAAATCAATTTCTAATGACAATTTTGGAATTTGTCGTGTGATCAGGTATTGGCTGAGTAGTCCAGCAAATGCAAAGTCTTGTACCCCACCGCTGATCCACCAATGTAGGAAGTTGGCTCTGTATGTGCTATTTCAAAGCAAGGAATAGCATGCACAGAGTCCAAGGGTTCCCCTTAGAGGTAAAATAGTGGTAAAAAGAGATAATACCAATGCTCTATTTTGTGGTAGTGTGGTCGAGCAGTAGGCTTATCCAAGGAGTAGTGTTAAGCATTTGTTGTACATACACATAGACAATAAATGAGGTACACACACTCAGAGACAAATCCAGCCAATAGGTTTTTGTATAGAAAAATATCTTTTCTTAGTTTATTTTAAGAACCACAGGTTCAAATTCTACATGTAATATCTCATTCGAAAGGTATTGCAGGTAAGTACTTTAGGAACTTCAAATCATCAAAATTGCATGTATACTTTTCAAGTTATTCACAAATAGCTGTTTTAAAAGTGGACACTTAGTGCAATTTTCACAGTTCCTAGGGGAGGTAAGTATTTGTTAGGTTAACCAGGTAAGTAAGACACTTACAGGGCTTAGTTCTTGGTCCAAGGTAGCCCACCGTTGGGGGTTCAGAGCAACCCCAAAGTCACCACACCAGCAGCTCAGGGCCGGTCAGGTGCAGAGTTCAAAGTGGTGCCCAAAACACATAGGCTAGAATGGAGAGAAGGGGGTGCCCCGGTTCCGGTCTGCTTGCAGGTAAGTACCCGCGTCTTCGGAGGGCAGACCAGGGGGGTTTTGTAGGGCACCGGGGGGGACACAAGCCCACACAGAAATTTCACCCTCAGCAGCGCGGGGGCGGCCGGGTGCAGTGTAGAAACAAGCGTCGGGTTTGTAATGGAAGTCAATGGGAGATCTAGGGATCTCTGTAGCGCTGCAGGCAGGCAAGGGGGGGGGTTCCTCGGGGAAACCTCCACTTGGTCAAGGGAGAGGGACTCCTGGGGGTCACTCCTCCAGTGAAAGTCCGGTCCTTCAGGTCCTGGGGGCTGCGGGTGCAGGGTCTCTCCCAGGTGTCGGGACTTAGGATTCAAAGAGTCGCGGTCAGGGGAAGCCTCGGGATTCCCTCTGCAGGCGGCGCTGTGGGGGCTCAGGGGGGACAGGTTTTTGTACTCACAGTCTTAGAGTAGTCCTGGGGTCCCTCCTGAGGTGTTGGATCGCCTCCAGCCGAGTCGGGGTCGCTGGGTGCAGTGTTGCAAGTCTCACGCTTCTTGCGGGGAGCTTGCAGGGTTCTTTAAAGCTGCTGGAAACAAAGTTGCAGCTTTTCTTGGAGCAGGTCCGCTGTCCTCAGGAGTTTCTTGTCTTTTCGAAGCAGGGGCAGTCCTCAGAGGATGTCGAGGTCGCTGGTCCCTTTGGAAGGCGTCGCTGGAGCAGGATCTTTGGAAGGCAGGAGACAGGCCGGTGAGTTTCTGGAGCCAAGGCAGTTGTCGTCTTCTGGTCTTCCTCTGCAGGGGTTTTTCAGCTAGGCAGTCCTTCTTCTTGTAGTTGCAGGAATCTAATCTTCTAGGGTTCAGGGTAGCCCTTAAATACTAAATTTAAGGGCGTGTTTAGGTCTGGGGGGTTAGTAGCCAATGGCTACTAGCCCTGAGGGTGGGTACACCCTCTTTGTGCCTCCTCCCAAGGGGAGGGGGTCACAATCCTAACCCTATTGGGGGAATCCTCCATCTGCAAGATGGAGGATTTCTAAAAGTTAGAGTCACCTCAGCTCAGGACACCTTAGGGGCTGTCCTGACTGGCCAGTGACTCCTCCTTGTTATTCTCATTATTTTCTCCGGCCTTGCCGCCAAAAGTGGGGCCTGGCCGGAGGGGGCGGGCAACTCCACTAGCTGGAGTGTCCTGCTGGGTTGGCACAAAGGAGGTGAGCCTTTGAGGCTCACCGCCAGGTGTGACAACTCCTGCCTGGGAGAGGTGTTAGCATCTCCACCCAGTGCAGGCTTTGTTACTGGCCTCAGAGTGACAAAGGCACTCTCCCCATGGGGCCAGCAACATGTCTCGGTTTGTGGCAGGCTGCTAAAACTAGTCAGCCTACACAGATAGTCGGTTAAGTTTCAGGGGGCACCTCTAAGGTGCCCTCTGTGGTGTATTTTACAATAAAATGTACACTGGCATCAGTGTGCATTTATTGTGCTGAGAAGTTTGATACCAAACTTCCCAGTTTTCAGTGTAGCCATTATGGTGCTGGGGAGTTCGTGTTTGACAGACTCCCAGACCATATACTCTTATGGCTACCCTGCACTTACAATGTCTAAGGTTTTATTTAGACACTGTAGGGGTACCATGCTCATGCACTGGTACCCTCACCTATGGTATAGTGCACCCTGCCTTAGGGCTGTAAGGCCTGCTAGAGGGGTGTCTTACCTATACTGCATAGGCAGTGAGAGGCTGGCATGGCACCCTGAGGGGAGTGCCATGTCGACTTACTCGTTTTGTCCTCACTAGCACACACAAGCTGGCAAGCAGTGTGTCTGTGCTGAGTGAGAGGTCTCCAGGGTGGCATAAGACATGCTGCAGCCCTTAGAGACCTTCCTTGGCATCAGGGCCCTTGGTACTAGAAGTACCAGTTACAAGGGACTTATCTGGATGCCAGGGTCTGCCAATTGTGGATACAAAAGTACAGGTTAGGGAAAGAACACTGGTGCTGGGGCCTGGTTAGCAGGCCTCAGCACACTTTCAATTGTAAACATAGCATCAGCAAAGGCAAAAAGTCAGGGGGCAACCATGCCAAGGAGGCATTTCCTTACAACCAGGTTAATAGTTCACTGCCATTTCTCTATATTTTGAATGATGAATGCATATTGATTGTCAATTATCCTGGCACCGAGCATATTCTCCAAACATTCTGCAGAAGGATGTCCTCACACATCATAACTGCATCAGCATATAGACAAATCTGATACCTTTATTAAACCAAACTGCAAATTAGTCCACAAATCTAGAGTACAGCTTTATGTCCAGTGCTGTGAAAGCCCCCTTTGTCCTGAATTTATGTGAAGTGTGAATTTCTTGTCCAAAGAGATTTCAATAAAAGTTGCACAAACCTGACTCTGTCCTTGTCCATTTGAAATTGCTCTTTAACATGTCAAACTGATTGCAGATGATTAAGAACAATGGAGAATATGATACCTTTATTCATGTAATTTAACAAGCTTTTTCAAAGCAAGTGAAGTAGTTTTCTAGATGTTCACATCTTTGCTGATTATTCCTGCTCCATTATACTACATTCAATTAAGGATGGCACAGCCAAGGCTCTATTTTATTTTGCAGGTACTCCTAAGCAAAAGCAAATCAAAAATAAAAATGCCAGGTCTTATGTGCCACCAACGTTTTTCAAAATCGAGTGCCACTAGGCCACACCACATCATCAACAGTACCCATCTAACTCTGGCCTACCTGACACCCATATTATCTTGGAACACTCTGCAATTTATCAAAGTACAATCTAGGCACAGGAATCAGATTGTTTGTGAAGTCAAACAAAAACTTAGGGAACACTAACATTTCAATAAGCGCTAATGTGAAGATTACTAAAGAGGCAATTTCAACTATATTTCAAACTTGTAGGTTTTCAGAACTGATATCTTTGGATCCATGCTAATATGAACTCCACAATTAATGGGCTCATCTCAGATTTGTTCCCTTTGATGGTCAAACTGGAGCATTTTGCTGAAGACGAATATATCTTCCACAATCAGAGCTAAATTGACCACAAGATACGCACATATCAAATGCTACCTGAATATAGATTATTGCTGTAGGGAGGAAAATTGTGGCAGCAGTTTCATTAGAAATGGGAAAGATAAGCAGACAATGGGGATCCCAGCTTTGTAAGTCAGGTTGGCTTGCTTTTGTCCACCAGAAACACTCCATTAGTGTGAACCACTGACAAAAATATTGTGCATGCAGCAGAAAAAAATAAAGGATAAGAAATCTGTCACAACTGTCATTCTTGTGTGCACTTCAGATGGAAAAAAGAATAAAACCGATTCAAATTATGTTTTGGCATGCAAAGTTACATGTACAATTTATTTGATCATTTAGAGGAAATAGATGATGGAGCTTAATAAAATTAACTTTGCTCAATCCTGCAACACAAGTTTTGTTGTAAGGGTCAATAAGTTATGTGCTATTGTTTTGGCTAAGTTTTAGTTATCCAAATGTATCCATGATAGAAACTAGGAGAACATGGGACACTGAGGCCCTCATTACAACCTCGGCGGTCTTCACAGAAGACCGCCAAGGCTGCGGGCGCCAGAATACCGCCTCCCTATTTGACTTTTGCGCTGGGCCAGCAGACGGTAATAGTGTTATCGTCCGCTGGCGCAGTGGAAAAGTCACATCAACATTTCTGCCGGCTCGTAATAGAGCTGGCGGCAATACTGATGTGCAGCGGGTTCAGTAGCACCCGTTGCGCATTTCACTGCCCGAAATGCACGACGGGGCTATGCCTGGGGGCCCCTGCAATGCCAATGCCAAGTGCATGGGCAGTGCAGGGACCCCCAGGGGCACCCCAAGTCCCCCTTACCGTCAGCCTTTCCATGGCGATATTTACCGCTGTGGCTAGGCTGGCGGTCGGGGACTCATAATCCAGAGGGCTTGCACCGCTGGCCTGGGGATTATGACCGTCAGACAGAAGCCTGGCAGTATAGTGGAGGGGTCGGCGGTATGTCCGTGGCTATAGCGCCACAGTCATAATAGCTGGCGGAACACGACCAGCCTGTTAGCGGTGTTACCGCCAGCTTACTGCCGGCCGCCAGGGTCGTAATGAGGCCCTGAGTTTACAAGGTCTCAACACAATGATTATGGATGTTTGTCATACAGCTGGAGGAAAAACACCCTTAAGAACATAATTTTTTAGCAAGTAGTTGTGAAATTAGTGTGTCTGCAAATTTCTTAAAGAGTGTTGCCTTCTGGTCCAGGAATCTTACTTTTTACAAAATAATTTTAATTTCCTTGTCAGAGATGGGTCTGTTCAGAGCCCTTGAAAGCTAGCAACAATACGGACCAATGTACCCAAATCCAGGGAAACTTTTATTTCACCTGACATCTTGTAAAAACGAAACTTTAAAAACATCTTACACAACAGCCATGAAAACAGCACTGATATCTAAATTATTGACCACAAGAGACTCTTTACCCCTACAACTACTATTAAGAATGATCTTGTTTTCTATCTTAGATTACACAAAGTATGACAGTACATTACCCAGTCATTTTAATCTTCTGCAGCACTTAGCCTAGGTCACTGAAAGACCTTTTGGAGCTGCTGATAAAATTAAAATCTGACAAAACCCTATCACTTCAGTGGCAAACTGACATAGTTAGTTCTAATATTGGCATACTGGTGCTATCTTTCTGGTGTCACACTGATCGCTTCTTTACTGGCTTTGCATCCAATAGCCACTTCATGACTCAAGGGAGTAGTCAACCTATCTACCACAGTTCATCCAATTAAGACATAGGAAACCTTATTACTATAAATCATCTATTTTTTTCCAGTTCATGCAAATTTTCTTTGCAGTTATGCAATTCCATGCTCAGTTTCTGAGGATGACCCATTCCTCGGCAAGACAGATCACTAACACAGAATTTAAATTCAGCCTACTTGCCCTTTTCAATAAACTTATTTTAACAAATGCTAAAATCATATGCAGTTCTGAATTTTCTTACGGTTTACTCAATGTATTAGTTATATACAATTGCGAACAATTTCCAATGCTGTAAGTGCATGTTAAAAAATAAAATAATGGCAGAGAATGAGATCAGTTTTTAATCTAAAAACTCTTTACTGCAAACGTTCAAAAGCAGGTAACAAAAGCCTTCTGTCACAAAGTCATAGCTGGAACACAAAGCTGTGCCCCTTGGTTCACCCCCCCTCACCCAATTGGGTGGGGTATATAGCTGGACCATGGGCCTTAATGGAGGCCACCACAGGGAGCAGAACCTGGACTTGGGGAGAGTAAGAAGGGGGAGAGAAGGCAGGCAAGGAAGTTACTGGTTAGGAAGGGGGACACTGGGTCCAGCCCAGTTATAAATTTAGCTATAGGAATGTGGCTGGGGGGTGGAAGGTACTTAACCGCAGGCACCTGGCATGGGGCCCTCTTTCTCCTGGGGATTCTTCAGAGGACACCCACCCTCAGAGAAGGAAAGGAGCAAAGATTGAGTACAGGGGATAACTGTCACAGAGGCATAGTAGACCTACAGGAGGTCTTTTTGGTGTATAGGCCTGGCAGGTTTCTGGAGGGGAACAGGCCACAAACAGGTGACAGTCAGGACTCAGGGTGGTACTGGCAGGCTACCACAATGACCCTGTGTGTTTAACCGGAAGGAAACAATCAAGGGCAGAGCCTGTGGCCCGGATGAAGTTGGTGTAGAGGTGACTAGGTCAACTGGCAAAGAGGGTGGATACGTTTACCCAGGATATCAATTCTTTCTTGGGCTGGAATAGTGATACCGGAAGTGAATGGTCACCCGGTGGGCTGGAAGTAGACACTTGCCCGAAAGAAGGTGTGGTTGTGCTGGAAGTGAAAGGCCACCAGGCTGGGTTGGAAGCAGACGCTTACCTAGAAGAAATTGAGTGGAGGCACCGGAAGTGAAAGGTCACCCGGTAGGGGCTGGAAGCAGACGCTTGCCAGGAATGTGAATTAATGGTTACACCCAAGGTGACACGGCACCTGGGGCAGACTGGTCACCACTGAATGTAGGGCACAGTGCTTGGGGGCCATGACAAGAGGGCACAGGGTCGTTCCGGTTGGGGATGGAACCAGATGTTTGCCCTGAATGCAAATGAATGGTTACACCTAAGGTGAGAGGGCACCAGGGGCATGCTGGCCGGCACTGAATGTAGGGCACAGTGCTTGGGAAGCCCATGAAAAGAAGGGCAATAGTTCTTTAATAAAATGAAAATCGCATGTAAGTTGAAAAATTGCCTAATAAACTGCGGTCTCAATTCTTCCATAAAAGCAAAATTGGTGTGGTCTGGGTTTTTGGGATCCGGGAGGGCAACCAGGTGGGGGGTGCTGCCATTATACTACAAGGACGCAAGCAAACACCAAAATATATTCTTCAGCTTCCAGGACTGAATGGCCTCAAGGAATTGGACCTTTACTCTTAAGGGCTGCATGGGCTCTGCCTAGACATACAGGCCCTCATTACGAGTCTGGTGGTTCTGCGACATTATGACCGTGGCGGTTTGGCTACAGTTGGACCGCCAGCACCTCCAGTTTCCCTCCACTGAAGGGACTGGCTGTCCTAATCCGTCAAGGCAGCGCTGCATGCTGCACCACCCTGGGGATTACGACCCATCTCTCCGCCAGCTTTCACATGGCCATGTGAAAGCTGGCGGAGACAGGGTGAAAGGGATCCCGTGTGGGTCCCTGCACTGCCCACGCACTTGGGCATGCTTATCAGACAGTGAAAATCATGACGAGTGCTGTTGCACCCTACGCACCGCAACATTGCCGCCAGCTCGATTACAAGCCGGCATCAATGTTGTGGGCTATTTCCCGCTGGGTCAGCAGGAAACATGTAATAGAGGCATCAGGAAGGTCACTGCACTGGTGGCGACCTGACTGTGGGAGTTTGGCGGGGCGGCCTTTTCCACCTGCCAAACTCGGAATGAGGGCCACAGTGTTTAATGTTTAGTAGAGTTGAGGGGCTAAGATTTAACCTAATAATGCAGGGCCTGAACACAATTTTAGGGTCTGGATGTGCCCAGCACACTGGCAGATTCATACCGATGTTAATGGTTAACACAATGATGTAGCCTTTCGCATCTACAGCTACCAGGGGTTTAGCACAGAAAGCATGTAACCTGTTGGTCCAGGGGAATCACTTAGCTAGAAATCATGCTGGCTTGAGGAATGTGTGTGTAGTCGTAAATGCCCTTACAAAGTAGGTCTCAAACCCGACCTTTTCAGTGTTTCTGATCAAAGAACACTCTATTTGGACACACAATGAAGAAACATGTTCAGAAATATTTTCATCATATATTTGCACACATTTGGTGCTTATTTTCCTATTTATGCTTGCACTGTTCGTTATGACAGTTGTGGTGCTTTTATACTTTTATTTCCAGTCTGACACCTTTTTTTATATAGCCAACTTAAATAATGTTGGGGCATGTACAGAAAAGGATCGACTACCTTCAGAGCAAAGATTAAATTTAGCGTTACCACAAAAGGTGTGTGATGATATGGGGTACATTTGAAGATAATTATATTATTGTGCAAGATGATGGAAGCATTTACAGGTCGGCAAGCTATCTTAAAAACAAAAACTTGGTCTGTTGTGGGTACCTATTGCAGAGACCAGAGTACAAATCAAACATGGCCCCCTTTCTTAAGCACTATTTAGCCTAGACAAAAATACTTAAGAACATTTGAAGCTTTAAGATATGGGCTTTAAGATGGTTCCAAGTCCTTGTGAAAACAGTCTAATTTTCCTGTAGCCCTTGGTCCACCTAGTTCTCCACAATAGCAATGCTAACCAAAGGGAGAGGGGAGGCAAGGGCATCATTTTCTTATTAAGTAGGAGGGAACCATAAGAAAAGCAGCCAACAGGTAAAGGATTGCCAGTATCTGTATTTTGACCATTATGCTGCATCCTATGTGTTATGTATATGCACCTTCCTATGTCTTCATACTTCAAAGATAGTTTTTTAGTATCTCCACTTTATTTTAAGAACACAAACTCAAGCAAGTAAACTCTACTTAATGACCATTTACTCAATACACAAGTCGAAGACCTGATTAATCTCCATGCTGTGGTAAATTATCTCTTCCATGGAATCGGGTATCACCTGCATCATCTGACCTAATATGGTCCATGAAACAGTGGATCTCATTACGTCAAACGAATATATATCAGTCTAGGTACCAAGAACACTTCCTTCTTAACAAGTTATGAAACACTGGGGAAATTGACCCCTAAATGAATATCACCTATGAAGCGTGGGGTCTCCCTTAGATTACAGCAAGTTGAGAACACCCTATCCCATTGCTGCCACCTTGCAAGGGCATACAGGGGTTATGAAGGTGCCTGGACATTTAGAGTAATTAATAGAAGAGGTTTTTCTCCTTCATTCTTGAATAACAGCGACTTACATTTTTGGTTGCGTGGAACTTTAATCAAAAGACTCAGAACTCATAACATTTCATCTTGACCCATCCATATCAAGACTTACATCAAAGACAACACAATGCCCTCAAAATGGGGACAATGATTACACACAAAAAGGGCAGTAGATGACAGGAGAAGGCAATGGGTTTTATATTTACAAATAAATGTATAATTTTTAAGTTAGTGGACTTTGCTGTATTTGTGTTTTCTGAATGCATGATGTCTTATAGGTGCAGATTCCTGAAAGGGTACCATCAACTCTTTAGGGTTGTGGTCCAAGGCCATCGCTCAGATATTAAAATCAGAAACCTTTAATGTATATCATTTCTTTCTGAGGAGGAATCATCTTTCCTCTTAAAAAAATATTTAAATATGGACAATCTTTAAATCTCTGTCCCGTTACAGTATTAAGAATATTGAATCACTCATTGTTTTCCCTCACTGTGAAGTGATTAACATGCTGTTCCAAAGTGAGACAGTTCTTAAATCATACAAAAGGTTACACGAGAAGAAAGAATGAAAACAAGAGTTTGCAAAGCCAATAGGTTTCACCAATCCGAGATTTATTTTGGTTATGTGTTTTAGTTATGCTGTAGACTAGTGTCTCTGGTGTTGAGTGTAGCTAAAAGTTAGTGGTGCAGAGTGGTTTGGGTGAGTCTGTGTAATTTGGAATGGGGTAGATTAGTTTAGAGCGGAATGGGTAGGTGGGGTAGATAAGAGTGAGGTATTTTGGCATATAGTGGATTAGGGGTGTTGGATATGGGTAGATTGAAGTTTAGTATGGTGTACTGTATTAAGGTGTAGTCCTCTGGTGTAGATTGCACTGGGGTGGGATGGAGTGGAGTAGATTTGTTTAAAGTGGTTATATAGTGGGTTAGATTGGAGTGGAGTGATTGTAGTATATTATATGGATTCGATTGGGGTGTGCTAGATTGTGATGAGTTAGCCTGGTAATTATTTTGTTATTTGTAAAATTGGTAACAATCTTGACATTAGCTGCACCTCACTAGTCCCATTTTAACACCCAAATATAGCAATAAGCAAAAGAAAGGTGTCAGTCCAGCCTTGCAAAGAATAAACAGCAAGACGTGTGGCTGAGTATATGGTAAGTTTTCAACTGTCTGAACTAGAAAAACTTTTTTTAAATTGGAAAAAACTGCATATTATGTGGCAAATGATTAATTAAGTGTGAAATGCAGTAAATCTATAAATATTCGAAAATCACTGAGCCCGCACAATCGCAAGAAACCAGAGGCCTTGGGTATGATTCAGTAAAGCTTAAATGTTATCAGACCAAAGCACTAGAATGCTGAGTGCCACTACCATGTAACTTAAAACGGAAAAGCTGCCACTTACTTTATTAAGATAGCTTAGTGTGTTGAGTGCATATCGCCAAACAGCTTTCAAATAGCTTACTCCTGCTATGTCCCCCACCCCCCAAAGAAATCACCAAATGTAAAGTAACTAGTGTTCATGTAAGTCGCTGTAATGCCTTTGGTCCAATATCATGCTATACTGAATACAATATCAAAACGAGGGACAAATGCAATTGCAAAAAATGCCCACCCCATAACTTGCGCATTAACTGCAGGGTGCAGATTATTTTTCTGTTATGTACAATTTTCTGTGCCTGTAATGGGGAAGAACTTTAAACATCAGTGTTCCAAGTCTGTATCTCATTTTTAGTAATTGTAAGATTCATTATCCAAAACCGATTTTGGTAGGTTTTTATACAGTTAAAAAGGAAGCAGCACTTAATAACAACTGGTATTGTGATAATGATAAGCCACATGTAAAAAGGCACCTATTCTTCAGACAAATATGTACATTTTCAAACAGCCAAGTTCTTAAAGTCAAGATCTGCTTCAGAAAGAATGGAGCATTCAAGTAAGCTGGCCACCACTGAGTGAAATAGCTCAGTGGGTAGAGCGCCTGCCAGTGATAGCAGTCTGAAAAAAAAAAATATATATATATATGGAAAATGTCACTTACCCAGTGTACATCTGTTCGTGGCATGAGACGCTGCAGATTCACATGCTGTGCACATCCCGCCATCTAGTGTTTGGCTCGGAGTGTTACAAGTTGTTTTTCTTCGAAGAAGTCTTTTTCGAGTCACGAGATCGAGGGACACCTCCCCTTTCGGCTCCATTGCGCATGGGCGTCGACTCCATCTTAGATTGTTTTCCCCGCGGAGGGTGAGGTAGGAGTTGTGTATATAGCAATAGTGCCCATGCAATGGAGTAAATATGTATGTACATAATGTGTTTAAAAGTAATATATTTACAAATTTACAAATGTACAAGTCTAATTTTTCTCAACTTAAGAACGGCTACAGGCTCCCGGGGAGGTGGGAGGGCGCATGTGAATCTGCAGCGTCTCATGCCACGAACAGATGTACACTGGGTAAGTGACATTTTCGGTTCGATGGCATGTGTAGCTGCAGATACACATGCTGTGCATAGACTAGTAAGCAGTTATCTCCCGAAAAGCGGTGGTTCAGCCTGTAGGAGTTGAAGTTGTTTGAAATAAAGTCCGTAATACTGCTTGTCCTACTGTGGCTTGCTGTGTTGTTAACACATCCACGCAGTAATGTTTGGTAAATGTATGAGGCGTAGACCATGTGGCTGCCTTGCATATTTCAGTCATTGGTAGGTTTCCGAGAAAGGCCAAGGTAGCACCTTTCTTTCTAGTTGAGTGTGCCTTTGGTGTAATAGGCAGTTCTCTTTTTGCTTTTATATAACAGGTTTGAATGCATTTAACTATCCATCTGGCAATGCCTTGTTTGGATATTGGATTCCCTGTATGAGGTTTTTGGAACACAACAAACAATTGTTTTGTTTTGCGAATTTGTTTCATTCTATCTATGTAGTACATTAGTGCTCTTTTAATGTCTAATGTATGTAATGCTCTTTCAGCTACTGAATCTGGTTCTGGAAAGAATACTGGGAGTTCCACTGTTTGATTTAAGTGGAACGGTGATATGACTTTAGGTAAGAATTTAGGATTTGTTCATAGAACTACTTTATGCTTATGTATTTGAATAAAGGGTTCTTGTATAGTAAATGCTTGTATTTCACTTACTCTTCTGAGAGATGTGATAGCTATCAGAAAAGCTACTTTCCATGTTGAGTACTGTATGTCACATGAGTGCATTGGTTCAAAAGGTGGACCCATAAGTCGTGTTAAGACAATGTTGAGGTTCCACAAAGGAACTGGTGGTGTTCTTGGTGGTATAATTCTTTTTAGACCCTCCATAAATGCTTTTATGACTGGGACCCTGAATAAAGAAGTTGAGTGTGTAATTTGCAGATAAGCTGAAATTGTGGTGAGATGTATTTTAATGGATGAGAAAGCTAACTTTGACTTTTGCAAGTGTAGTAGGTAGCTGACGATGTCTTTAGCAGATGCGTGTAATGGTTGAATTTGATTATTATGGCAGTAATAAACAAATCTTTTCCACTTATTTGCATAGCAATGTCTTGTGGTTGGTTTCCTAGCTTGTTTTATGACCTCCATACATTCCTGTGTAAGGTCTAGGTGCCCGAATTCTAAGACTTCAGGAGCCAGATTGCTAGAATCAGCGATGCTGGATTTGGGTGTCTGATCTGTTGTTTGTGTTGAGTTAACAGATCTGGTCTGTTTGGTAGCTTGATATGGGGCACTACTGAGAGGTCTAGTAGTGTTGTGTACCAAGGTTGTCTTGCCCAAGTTGGTGCTATTAGTATGAGTTTGAGTTTGTTTTGACTCAATTTGTTTACTAGATGTGGAATGAGTGGGAGAGGGGGAAAAGCGTAAGCAAATATCCCTGACCAACTCATCCATAACACATTGCCCTGAGAGTGGGCCTGTGGGTACCTGGATGCGAAGTTTTGGCATTTTGCGTTTTCCTTTGTTGCAAAAAGATCTATTTGTGGTGTTCCCCACCTTTGGAAGTAAGTTTTTAGTATTTGGGGATGAATTTCCCATTAGTGGATCTGTTGGTGATCCCAAGAGAGATTGTCTGCTAACTGGTTTTGGATTCCAGGTATGAATTGCGCTATTAGGTGAATGTGGTTGTGAATCGCCCAATGCCATATTTGCTGTGCCAGGAAACACAACTGTGTCGAGTGTGTCCCTCCCTGTTTGTTCAGATAATACATCGTTGTCATGTAGTCTGTTTTGACAAGAATGTGTTTGTGGGTTATTATAGGTTAAAATGCCTTCAGCGCTAGAAATACTGCTAGTAGTTTTAAGTGATTTATGTGAAACTGTCTTTGCTGAGTGTCCCATTGTCCTTGGATGCTGTGTTGGTTGAGGTGTGCTCCCCACCCTATCATGGAGGCATCCGTTGTTATTACGTATTAAGGCACGGGGTCTTGAAAAGGCCGCCCTTTGTTTAAATTTATAGTGTTCCACCATTGAAGCGAGGTGTATGTTTGGCGATCTATCAACACTAGATCTTGAAGTTGACCCTGTGCCTGTGACCATTGTGATGCTAGGCACTGTTGTAAGGACTGCATGTGCAATCTTGCGTTTGGGACAATGGCTATGCATGAGGACATCATGCCTAGTAGTTTCATCACTAATTTTACTTGTATCTTTTGTTTTGGGTGCATGGCTTGTATGACGTTTTGAAAAGCCTGTACCCTTTGTGGACTTGGAGTGGCAATCCCTTTTGTTGTGTTGATTGTTGCTTCTAAGTATTGTTGTATTTGACACGGTTGTAGGTGTGACTTCTTGTAATTGAGTGAGAAACCTAGTTTGTGAAGGGTTTCTATGATATACTTTGTGTGTTGTGAACACCGTTGTTGCGTATTGGTTTTGATTAGCCAATCGTCTAGGTACGGGAACACATGTATTTGCTGCCTCCTGATATGAGCAGCCACTACTGCCAGACATTTTGTAAAAACTCTTGGCGCTGTTGTTATCCTGAATGGCAACACTCTGAACTGGTAATGTACTCCTTGGAATACAAACCTTAAGTACTTTCTGTGGGAAGGATGTATAGGTATATGGAAATATGCATCCTTTAGGTCTAGTGTTGTCATGTAGTCTTGTTGTTTGAGCAGTGGGATCACGTCTTGCAGTGTCACCATGTGAAAGTGATCTGATTTGATGTAGATGTTTAGTGTTCTGAGATCTAATATAGGTCTTAGAGTTTTGTCTTTTTTGGGTATGAGAAAGTACAGGGAGTAAACTCCTGTTCCTCTTTGATGAATTGGTACTATCTCTATAGCATCTTTTTGCAACAACACTTGGACCTCCAGTTGTAAGAGTTCCATGTGTTGTTTGGACATGTTGTGTGTTTTCGGTGGGACATTTGGAGGGAATTGTAGAAATTCTATGCAATAACCATGCTGGATAATGGCTAGGACCCACGTGTCTGTTGTTATTTCTTCCCAGTGTTTGTAGAACTTGCTTAGTCTCCCCCCCACTGGTGTTATGTGTTGAGGATTTGTGACGTTGAAGTCACTGTTTATTTGGTGGCGTTTTGGGACTCTGGAACTTCCGTCTACTCTTTGGGAACTGTCCCCCTATATATTGTCCCCGAAAACCTCCCCACTGATATTGACTCTGATAAGTGGGCCTTGTTTGTGAGGTTGAGGGTTCTGTGCTCTGTCCCCGAAACCCCCCTCGAAACTGTGATTTCCGAAAAGTGCCTCTGCTCTGTGGGGAGTAGAGTGTGCCCATGGCTTTGGCCGTATCTGTCTTTTTTGAGTTTTTCAATAGCAGTGTCCACCTCCGGCCCAAACAACTGCTGTCCGTTAAATGGCATGTTCAGCACAGCTTGTTGTATTTCCGGCTTGAATCCTGATGTACGCAGCCATGCGTGTCTCCTTATGGTCACTGCTGTATTTACGGTCCTCGCAGCTGTGTCCGCTGCATCCATTGCTGAGCGTATCTGATTGTTCGAGATACTCTGTCCTTCCTCCACCACTTGTTGTGCTCTCTTTTGGAACTCTTTGGCCAAGTGTTCTATGAAATGTTGCATTTCGTTCCAATGAGCCCTATCATATCTAGCCAGCAAGGCCTGTGAGTTGGCAATGCGCCATTGGTTGGCTGCTTGTGCTGCAACCCTTTTACCCGCAGCGTCGAACTTGCGACTCTGCTTGTCTGGAGGTGGTGCGTCTCCTGAGGTGTGTGAGTTCGCTCTCTTGCGAGCTGCCCCTACTACCACAGAGTCTGGTGGTAATTACTGCGTGATGTACACAGGGTCTGTTGGTGGCGGCTTGTATTTCTTCTCCACCCTTGGAGTTATGGCCCTGCCCTTCACAGGCTCCTGAAACACCTGTTTGGAGTGTTTCAGCATTCCAGGTAGCATAGGGAGACTCTGGTACTGGCTATGTGTGGACAATAGTGTGTTAAATAAAAAGTCATCCTCGATAGGTTCTGCATGCAGGGTGACATTATGAAACGCCGCTGCTCTTGACACCACCTGTGTGTAGGCTGTACTGTCTTCAGGTGGTGACGGTCTCGCTGGATAACAGTCTGGGCTGTTATCTGATACCGGCGCATCATAAAGATCCCATGCGTCTGGATCGTCCTGACTCATTCCAGTATGAGTTGGGGACTGCATCAGTGGTGGAGTGGCTACCGGTGATGGTTGTGTTGAGCGTGGTGGAGATGGTGGCGGGGTTACTTGTCTTGCCACCTTTGCCTGTGGCTGCTTATCTTTTTCTTGGAAGGCAAGTTTTCTTTTCATCCGAATTGGGGGAAGAGTACTGATCTTCCCTGTGTCTTTTTGGATGTGGAGCCTTCTCTGAGTGTAATCTGGCTCTAATGACTCTAGTTCTTGTCCGAATCTATGTCCTTGCATTTGTGAGGACAGTCCCTGTTCCTCTGTGTAGGAACTTGATTTCGGTTCCGAGGCCGGATGTTTCGGTATGGAAATTTTTTCGGCGGTCTTTTCCGACAACACTTTTTTGATCTTCGGCGTTCCGGTCTCTCGGTGCGACTTGTTTCGGTGCCGCCCTCTCAGTGGCGAATTTGCTCTGACCCGCTGTCTCGGGGTCGAGCCTGGTCTGTGCCGGTATCTCGACCGGAGTCGGATGCCTTCGACACATGCGTGCCCTTTTTCGGTGCCGATGGTCGGTCACCTATTTTTCGGGTTAAGCCATGGCCTGCTGGCGGTGGCGTCCCCTGGGCTTTAGTGGTTTTTCCGTGAGTTTTGTGTATCGACGTCTTACTCACGGTTTTCGGCGTCTGTTCGGGATCGACCTCATCCGAGTCCGAATCCTCGATGGAGAAGGTTTCTTCTTCCTCCTCCAAGTGTTTTTGTCCTGTCGGCGCCGACGCCATTGTAGTCTTCTTGCTCTTCGGTCTCTTAACGTCTTCCTCGACCGAAACGCTCAACAGGCCTCACAAGTATCTTCTTTGTGTTCTGGAGACAAACACAAATTACAGACCAGATGCTGATCTGTATAAGGATACTTGTGGTGACATTTGGGGCAGAAGCGGAATGGGGTCCGTTCCATTAGCCTTGAAGACGCACGTGGTCGGGCCGACCAGGCCCCGCCGGGGAATCGAAAACCCCGAAGGGCCACCGGAGCTCTTCAAAATTCGGTGTCGATCTGTTGTAACTAACCCGATACCGAACGCAAACAATACCGTCGAATTTTCCGAGATGCTAACTATCTTTCCGAACCGAAACGCGGAGCGAAAAGGAACACGTCCGAACCCGATGGCGGAAAGAAAACAATCTAAGATTGAGTCGACGCCCATGCGCAATGGAGCCGAAAGGGGAGGATTCCCTCGATCTCGTGACTCGAAAAAGACTTCTTCAAAGAAAAACAACTTGTAACACTCCGAGCCCAACACTAGATGGCGGGATGTGCACAGCATGTGTATCTGCAGCTACACATGCCATCGAACATATATATATATATATGTTTTTTAAAAAGCCAATCATCACCCTAATGCTCAGAACATATATTTTAAAAGCAGCTAGCTACTTGTACTTTAAAATAATAAAAAGGGTCTGACATGGCCACTGGAATTGTTCATCAGGATAGGCCCAAATTAAACGGCAGGGTTGAGTAAAATATGCAGCAATAAAAAGCAATTTATGCGGCATAATGCATGAAATTTTGTAACAGTATTGCTTCATTATTTTGTTATTTGTAAAATTGGTAACAGTCTAGACATTATCTGCACCTCACTAGTCCCATTTTAACACTCAGATATAGAAATAAGCAACAGAAAGGCGATCAGTCCAGATTTGCAAAAAATAAACAGCAAGATGTGTGACTGATTTTATAGTAAGTTTTCAACTGTTTGAACTAGAAACTATTTTGTTTAATTTGAAAAATCTACATATTATGAGTCAAAGGATGAATTAAGTGTGAAATATGGTAAATCTATAATTATTAAAAAATCACTGCTACTTATTTATTAAGATACATTAGTGTGTTGAGTGCAAGCTAACAGCTAAATATTAATTAACAAAGCAACCAATGGTTAAACGCTACCTTAATGCTTACCCTACAGTAAGCTAACACAGTCGGTAGTGCGCAAACTATGAAGAGCTTGCCATAACTAAATTTAAAAAAAGCAAATATGCCAAACATCATCCATATACAATGTATACAAATACACATGAAAGAATAAAAAAGGCTGGCTGCCTGGCTCTTTAAACAGTAGAGATTTTATCATGTGCTTTAAAACTAGAAAAAAGATCAGAAAACATGGAGAAAATGCGTAACAGGAAGAAGTACGTGGTCAACACACCACAGAGTCGAAAACACACTGTCTACAAAGACAAAAAAGAAGAAGAACAGGAAACAAACAGGAAAGATCAAACACAAACCAATAAAAGGCAAGATAAAGTGACTGACAGGCAGACAAACTGTTATAATCTTGAAATCACAGAGACCAACTTGATTTGTAGTCAGTTTATTAGCAGACTCCTTGCATAGCACCTTCACTTCTCACTGCCTCTGACAACCAATGCTTCTCTTCATCAACATTCTAAGGTGCACTCCTGGTTGTACCATTAATCAACATTCCAAAGGACGGAATGGAGTGTACCATTTTACTAATAAGAACCTTACAAAAGGGATTATATGGAAATGGAAATAGGAAATGGTATAGGAGAACAAAACAGTTGTAGATATAACTATGACAACATATTATAATACTTATGGTTGAATTACTCCAACAATTATATTACAACACTTCCCCTTCCCCACCAATGCAAAAAATGGAGAGGGAACATGGCACAATCCCATGTTACAGTTGGACATTTTCTTTATCTCATATACGTGAAATCCCCCACCTGCACGATGAACCTGCATCCCAATTGGATCATTGTCATTCCTCTCCAGAACTTTGTTCTGACCAACTGGGGTCGTCTTGGGTGGTAGTTAAACGGTCCATACTCCATACACGACCATCTTCCAGGGTTACCACATTCTTATGTACCTTAGTAATTCTTACTGGCTTAGAGAACCGGCTTCCCTCCTTCCGAGTAGATCCTGGTAGCTTTATTCTGACCCATTGGCCCACCCTCCAATGTTTACTTTTAGTGCCCATTTTGATGTTATACCAATCCTGGTACCTCCTATGGTTCTCTCTTACCTTCGTCAATACCTCCTTACGATGAACAAAAACGGGCTCCCCTCCTCCCAACCAATTCGGGTTTAACTTAGTTCCTGGTTGTCTACCTTTAAGGGATACAAAAGGGGATACACCCGTGACCAAATTGGGTGTGGTGTGATATGACCACAACATACTCTCAATTGCGCCTTCTCCTGAAACTCGAGACACACTGGCTAACTGCAAACACTCCTTGATCATCCTGTTGACTCTTTCTACCAGACCGTTTGCCTTTGGGTTGTATAACGCTGTCCGGTAATGTCTGATTCCACTGACTGTCAAAAATTCAACCATGGCGCTTGAAGTGAACTGCACTCCATTATCAGTCACAATAGTGCTTGGAATACCTTCACAGGTAAAGGTTTCTTTAAGGAATTGTATTACATCATGGGTGGTTACATTATGTACAGCCTTGGTCATCACCCAGTGTGTGTGATAATCTACTAACACAAAAATGAACCTGGCTCTCGATCCTGGGCACGTGAGAGGTCCTAATATATCTAACCCAAGCTTATCCCATGGTTTGGTGGGGACCTCAACTGGAGATAAGGGAGCCTTGCGCATGCTTCTGGTTTTATCACTCAATGAGCAATGGGTACAATCACGAACAGTATCCTCAACTAACCTGTCCATTGTGGGGAACTAGTAGGAGGCTCGCAGTCGGTTCTTAGTCAAAGTCCTTCCTAGATGTCCCTCATGTGCCAATCTTATCAGTTTTTCCCAGAGTGCTTTGGGGGGAACAATTCTCTCACCTCTCATTACTAGGTCTTTGGTTAAGTGAAGTTCAGAACGTACCTCCCAGTACCCCTTTACCTCCTCATCAAGTCGCTGACAACTATTAGGCCACCCCCTCAAAATCATATCTTTCAGGGTTTGTATAATCCTATCCGAAGTTGTAGCTGTGACCCATTCTTCTTTGGTAATACCTGACAGTTCTACATGAAACACTGGGTCAAAGCTCTCGTTAGATTCATCCTTCCCACCCTTCCTGGGTAGTCTCGAGAGACAGTCAGTCACTACATTTCTTTTGCCGGAGACATATTGCATGTCGAAATTAAAGCTTTCCAACCCCATAATCCACTTCGCAATACGAGGGGTGGCTTGGTCTTTACCTTTAACAGTAAATAATGAAATAAGGGGTTTGTGATCTGTTCTAATCACAAACGGCAGTCCCCATAAGAAGTACTTGAAATGATTGACGGCCCAAAAACAGGCTAAAGCCTCCCTCTCTATCGTGGAATAATTTAGTTCTGCCTCCTTTAATGATTTGGATGCAAACGCCACGATCCTTTCTTGCCCATTTACACATTGGGATAACGTGGCACCTAAACCTTTTCCACTCGCATCTGTGGTGAGCCACGTCTTCCTGGTGGTGTCAAAGTTCCCTAACATAGGGCAATGGACAATGGCTTCTTTGACTTCGTCAAATGAACTCTGACTCTCTTCATTCCACACAAAGGGTGTGTCTTTCTTTAATGATGCTCTCATAGGAGCAGTAACTGCTGCAAAGTTGTGAACAAACTTGGACATATAGGGGGTTATTCCAACTTTGGAGGAAGTGGTAATCCGTCCCAAAAGTGACAGTAAAGTGACGGATATACCACCAGCCGTATTACGAGTCCATTATATCCTATGGAACTCGTAATACGGCTGGTGGTAAATCCGCCACATTTGGGACGGATTACCACCTCCTCCAAAGTTGGAATAACCCCCATACTCCGCTAAACCCAAAAATGATCTCAATTCATCTTTATTGGTAGGAGCTGGAGCTTCCTTCACAGCCACTACTAGATCACACTTGGGTTCAACACCATCTTTACTTATTTTATGTCCTAAGTATTCCACAGATTCAACCCCTAGTTGACACTTATCCTTCCTGATGGTCATGCCCGCTTTATCTAAAGCCTGGAAGACTTCTCTTAAGGTTGCATTGTGCTCACCTTCCGTACTCCCATATACAAGTATGTCATCCTGGAAGCACATAACTTGCTTGATCTCCTGCAAAATCATCTGCATGATTCTTTGGAATACCGCAGCAGCTGATGCGAGGCCAAATGGCATCCTGCGATATCTAAATGCCCCAAATGGAGTAATAAAGGACGTGAGTGAGCGGGAAGTAGGGTGTAGCTCCACCTGGTGGTATGCGGAAGATAGATCAATCACACTAAAATGTTTAGCGGACCCCAACATGCTTACCATTTCATTTATTTTGGGTAAGGGAAATCTATCTACCCATATATTCGCGTTTAAATCCCTCAAGTCCACACACAGACGAATACCTCTTCCATTGGGTTTCTTTGTGACCACAATTGGCGCCAACCATAAAGAGCTCTCAATAGGTTCTATAACTCCTGATTTGACCAACTTGCCCAATTCTTCCTTCAACGGTTCCCTCATTAGATACGGGACAGATCTCACTTTATGTACCACAGGTGTGGCACCCTCCTTGAGTTTAATTTTGTGCTGGAAGTTTTTCAACAACCCTAATCTATCATCAAACAGTCTTGGACATTCCTCACACACTCTTTCACAAAATCTCTGCAAATTTACTAGTAACACTTGTTCCTCGCCGTTGGGATCCAGTTTGATTCCGAGCTCCTTCTGGTGCCTCCATCCCAGTAAATTGGATCCCTTCTCAGTATTGTACACCTCTCCTTTCGTGTGTCTGTCCTTTAACATAATGTCTAGTTCTAGCATTCCCTTAAGAGGTATTGGATCGCTGTTTTACCCACCCGGTTTAATGTTGGCAGAGTGCAATTTGTAACCCCTCATTTGGAACTTGTCAGCAAAAGTTTGATAGTTCAAGAATGTATAAGGTGAACAAGAATCGGCATAAACCTTCACCGCAATATCATCAAGCCTGATGTCACACATAGGATAAGCGTTGTTGCGGGATTCTGTCCCCTGCTTCCCTTTGACTTGTAGAATAAACTTAGTACCTAAATCAGTAAATTCTTCTACTCTGTTTATTTTTTTCTTGGTGAACTTATCATTTTTGCACACCCTCGCATAGTGCCCTTTTGCACCACACTTCCTGCACATGCCACCACGCGCCGGGCATAAAGGACTATTTGCTAGATGTTTGGGGTTCCCACATCTGAAACATCTTCCTTTAGTTATGTCCTCATTAAAATTCCTCCTTACCGTAGTGGCCATCACTACTGACTCTTCATCCTTATTGTCCACCCCCTCATCCTTTGTAATGCCACCTTTTATTTCTTTCACACTATCTACCTCAGGTGTGTTTTTAATCTCTCTCATACATTCAACTGTATGCTCAATACTCCTTGCCATATCCACAGCTTCTTTTAGAGTAGGGTTGTGAGTAAGGAGCTTCTCTTGCACCCTTGGGCTATTAGTACACCTAACTAACTGATCACGGATTAACGAGTCTTCTAGGTCCCCAAAAGCACATGTTTGAGCAAGCCCTCGCAAAGAAGCTATGTAGGCTCCTACCTTTTCGTCTTTGGCTTGTACTCTGCTGAAGAATCTATGTCGTTCTAATACAACATTAACTTTGTGCCCAAAATGACCCTCCAGCCTGTACAACGTTTGTTGGAAAACATCAAAATTTTCTCCATCCTCCTCTCCTTCTTCTTCATTGACTGTCAGGCTCTCATATACTTTTCTACCTTGTATTCCTATGTTGTGTAATAGTATATGTTGCTTCCTTAATGCTGTAAACTTTTCTCCCCCTATAGCAATTAAGTAAGACTCAAACAATTTAGACCATTCCTTCCATTGTAATAATGGTTCACCTATTTCATTTAAAAATGGGGGAGGTTGAGACATCCCCGCAGCAGCCATCCTGTTCTCTCTTATTTATAGTGAAATACGTAATAGCGTTAATAAATGGTGATGTATTGCTGATTTCTGCTGATGTTTTGAGAGATTTCTGCCTCTTCCCCCGTTTTTTTTTCCTTTTCCTTTTACAATAACCTGGCACTTGTTCTACAATGATGTGCCCTTCGCCTTACAACTCAACACCATACTCTACTTTCCAGAATCAGTTAGTGTAAAATTATACATCACATTCTTTGAAATTTCTATCGCAATGTGTTCACAGTCTTAATACAGCCAGCACTCGTGTATAATATGTATTTCACACAACTACGCTCTTATTTTGAAAAACCTAACACAACAGGCTTTTATTTTGAAAAGCGTTCCTCTGCAGGGCAGCTCGCTTCAGACTCGAGGATTACCTCACTTCACCTGACCGAGTCTCTGAGGTCACGGATTTCCAAAGTTTTGCCGTAAGCTTGTCACACTTGGTATTGTAGAATGTGCTCCGTTTGCTGAAGTCCCCTCAGCGCTTCGTAAAACGCCGCTGTGTTCGTTCTCCGCTCAGCCCTGTGCCAGGACGACCACACGCCTCGCTTAAGCGCCGCACTGAAACGCTTTGGGTCTATTCAGAACGTTCGTATTTCATGCTTAAACCGTTCTGAGCCGCCGCGCTACACGGACTCTCCCGCGCCACAACACGGCACCGAACAGAGGCGCTCCTTCAAATGCGCTGATGCAATGATTCAGAACTGATGTTCAGTCAGTATGAGACCATGTACTCTCACACTGCCAGCGCGATTAGTATGCGCCGCATCGACGGAGGTATATTAAGCGCTTGCACGTCCGCGCTAATATGCCCTAAACTCCACTTAGCTCTGACGAAAATTTTCTTCAGCACTATAGCTTCTAGCCCGAATAAATGTTAATTCTTTATAGCATACCCCATAAAGTTCCATCCACTTAACTCTTCACACTGCATCTTCCCATATAGTATGCTGTATCGATCTCTGATGCTCTCTGCCCGCTTCTAGACACACAGGCGCCACTTGACTGTACCTTCTTGGCTCCTCAAATGGAATGAGGCAATTCACTGTGGTGCTGAACAAAATCAGGGGCAAGGAGTCTTTACTGCCCCTGCGCAGCATCCCATCCTCGTCGCCAAAAGTTCTTCTGTTATAATCTTGAAATCACAGAGACCAACTTGATTTGTAGTCAGTTTATTAGCAGACTCCTTGCATAGCACCTTCACTTCTCACTGCCTCTGACAACCAATGCTTCTCTTCATCAACATTCTAAGGTGCACTCCTGGTTGTACCATTAATCAACATTCCAAAGGACGGAATGGAGTGTACCATTTTACTAATAAGAACCTTACAAAAGGGATTATATGGAAATGGAAATAGGAAATGGTATAGGAGAACAAAACAGTTGTAGATATAACTATGACAACATATTATAATACTTATGGTTGAATTACTCCAACAATTATATTACAACACAAACAAATAAGCGTTAGAGAAAATTTAGTGGCCGGATGTGAGCCCCTTTTAAGAGTTTTTTTTTTTTTTTTGGTAACAAAAGACTTTGCAAGCACCGTGCAAGAGAAACCTAAATAAGAAGAGCCAGATTAGGTGGGAGAAGGCCTCAAACACTACTGGATTGCGCAAAGAATGAACAGACACTGGCAAAGCCTAAAGGTCTGGCCTTGGGAAGATGTGCAATGGGTATTTGTTATTCATTGTAAACCTATGCCACAAAAATACCTAAATACCTAAACGTGATCGCTATATGTTTACATCAGGGGCCAGATGTAGGAACATTCCGAATTGCGACCCGCAAATTGCGAGTTGCCATTCGGAATGTTGGATGGTGTCCCTGACACCATCTGCGACTCGCAAGGGGGTCGCAAAGGCTCACCTCATGAATAATCATGAGGTGGGTCGCAATTTGCGACCCCCTTGCGAGTGGCGGTCCTCACAGGGATGGTAGCCTGATGGTGGCCTGCTGAGGACAGCAGACCACCATGTTTGTGACTACTTTTTAATAAAGCAGTTTATTTTTGTAAAGCAGCCCGTAACCAGGTTACCGAATCGCAAAACAGGGTTTGTGCATTGCAAAGTGCTTTTTGCACGTCGCAAACAGCGAAATTCACTGTTTGCGACGCGCAAAAGGCTTTGTACATCTGGCCCTAAATGTTTTAAATTTAGGAAGCATTCACTGATGTGGTTGTTTTACATGAGATTTGTTTTATTTTTTAAAATAACAAAACTTTTGGCTCTGCCATTTTATTATTATTGTTGAAGGGGACAAGAATAAATCATCACCTAGCCAGGCACTGTAATTGCTGGATGCTGCAGTCATTTAAACTCTTCGGGCCATATGTTCGAACACTTTTTCCCATAGACACAGAATGGGTAAAAACCTTTGCTACATCTGGCCCTTCATAACTTTATAAAAAGTGAAACAAAGATAGCTACTTAACATGGCACACAAAGTAAATATGTCCTCATAAAAATAAAATATGAAACATACTGTCTGCCAGCTCTGTCAGTGAAGAGAAAGGAACTATTGTAGGTGGGTGTAGACAATGTGCACAGGGTATGTACCGTCACTCAAAGTGAAGGTAGCCAATGGGTAAATAGGGCTAATTCATGGCCCCATGCTGTATACTGTGGTAGATAAAAGCAACATGATAGTAACAATTTAACAGACCAATGGATGTGTTCTCTGACTAAAAGCCCCTCTATCTATGCATATCTTGTATGACTTTTTGGGAAACAATAGCCTGGTGAGACACCTACAGCTGTCTAAAAGACCAGACTTTAAAAAATGACCAATCCACACATCTATTTAAAAAGTCTAGTCTACAGCCTATGAAGACGGTAATTGTGAGACCCACGCCCCAGCTAACCATTTCGGCAGAAACTAAAGATCCTGCGAAATTTCAGATTTCTGAGACAACCTATAGTCAAAAATTAGGTCTGCAATAGGCATCGAATTGAAAGATAAGGGTGGTGTTCCTGCTCTTATGTTATTTGACTTCGCAGTGGCATTGAACACTCACAATGCCAGCATTTAGTGTAATCGTCTGGATCAAGCTGCGGTCACGGGTTTAGACTTTGCTTATGTTTGATCTTTGTTATCTGACTGGAATCAAGTTAATTCTGTGCCACTGATTTGCTTAAGGACTCTCCAGCCAACCCGTACAGTGCCCCATTGCTTCTACATTTTACTGATTGTTTCTATGTTTAACTTCAGCCTTATGTCGGACTCATTCATTTGTTTTGGTTTGGGTTCCATTCCTTTTGCAGACACCCAGATTATGTTGCAGCCCATTGCAAAGTGGGGTGTAGATAATCCGTCTGAAACTAAAACCTGTAAAACATGGGAGGGGATAAATGGTGGGAACAAAACTTGTTGTAACTCCTCGGCTACTGAGAGGGTCTGCCACTGTTTTGTTCCTTTAACATCAAGAAAACAACTTGGTTAAGAAAATATGGGATGTTGTATGGGATATGAACCCACTATTTGAATGGGGGAACAATCCAGTTGTCCACCATTGGGAGTGCGGTTGCCCTGACATCACACAGGCCACTTACCTGACCATCTGCAAACTCTTCCAGGCAGACTGCACATACTGGGGCCGAGCTGCAGCTGCTCGCTGAATCCAGCCCTCTGCGCCGAAGACGTCCTTCTGAGCCGGACCGGTATTTGCGTGTTGCCAGCTGACTGATGGCTCGAAGTGTCTGCTGATGCAATGAATCCTGGAGAGAAGAGAGAAAGAAGTCAGTACACGTTAATCTACTTCTGAACATACAATGCCATCATGCTGTTAAGCATTTTAACTGTTATTTGCAAGGGGAAGTGGCAGGTACAATGATAGAAATAGTTGTGATCCTTTAAAAATCGCCACATGAAGCAGAAGAGTGGTAGGGAGGACAGGTGGCTGTAAATGACTAAGGAAAGAAGAGATATAAGAGGGACATAGGAGCATCATACAACAGGAACACTGTCTGGCTGGAAGACTTTATCGAGGATAAGATGCAGAAGAGAAAATCATAATCAACATAGGAACATGCAAAATGAGAGCCATGAGCAGCTCAGAAAGAGAGATGGTGACAAAGATATGATAACCAAGACCCTTTTAGAAACCCTTGGAGGGATGTTGTGAACAAAGGTGGTGGGGGTGGGGGAGAGATACAAAATATGATGCTGGAGGAGAACTGAGAAGCCAGGAGGAGCAAAACATGACCCAGTGCATGCTGGAGGCAGAGCCAGGAGCTGGACTAGCTAGGTAAACCCTGGGTTGCCCAGATCCTTGATTCATTGGGCACAATATCATCAGACTATATTTTCATATATACTTTGATACAAGCCCTCTTGATCATATAGATCATGCACTGTGCAAGGTCAGGTTTTTTTTCACCAGGTGGTATACTGTTGCACTAACAACAAATCTTACCACTGGCTAGTGATATACTGGATCATCATATATCCGAGTTATCCATATGTATGCCCTCAGGCTGTGCAGGAGAATCCCTTCCCTCCAACCATATTCTTTGTTAGATCTTGCAGCTTGCCTACAATGCAACGTGAAGAGCAAACAATGCTGAGGTTGTCAGGGCACCTGGAATCAAAATGAAAACCCAAGACAGTGGACTAGAGAAAACGGTAGGCTGAAAATGTCAGTGAAATATTGCTGATGGGTAGAAAGCAGAGTAAACCATGGCCTTCAAGGGTAAGGAAGCCAGGACAGAGAAGAGAAGAGAAATTCAAAGCTTGATATATATGTAAGATGGATGGTGGTAGGCAACGAGGAAGGATCCAATCATCATTTTGAAAGAAAAAATATAGCAAGGGTACAAAGAGAAGTAAACCATGCAATTTACAGAAGGAGGTGTGCAGTTACTATGAAGCAGTAGGGAACGTAAGGTGAGGGAGACAGCCTAGCCATGTTAGAAAGGGAGAGACAAAGAACCATAGCCTTGAAAGGTGCAAACCTTTACTCCAGAAGGAGGAGTAAAACACGGCATTGAATGGATGGGGGGAATAAGCAAAGCTCTGTGACCCACTGCAATGGAGCAGAGGTGAGGTCTGACCGAGAAGAGTGAAAATTACTGTTTAAGAGAGAAGTGAAATCAGAGAGGACTAAAGCACTGCCTCATGGGAGAACGCAAGCAAGGTCTGGGAAAAGCTCAAACAGATCTCTGGAGAGTAGTGGGAACTGGTGGTAGAGGGAGGGATAACTGCTCGGGCAAGGACAAATAACCACCTAAGAGGAGGCAGGGCTCAGGGGATTACATTATCCTGACTGAGAGGGCAGCAGAGAGATGGGCAAAGTACTGCCCATGAGGAACGAGAAGCTGTGGGCTGAAAGGGCTGTGCCAAAACAGAGAAACACAGCCTATGCTGAGGTGGAGTCTGAAGACAGAAAGAAGCAGCCGACCACACCGAGGAGCTAAAAATGGAGAGAGGATAAAACACAGCCTTTGTGAAAGATATACCACATATCATGACAATATTAGTGAAACACCAACTTGGGAGAGAAGGGATTGCACTTGCCAGCCAACAAGCAGTATAGTGGGGGCTATTTCAGGAGAGACTAGTACAAAAAGCGAGAAACATTTGAATTTGTTAAAAGAAGAAAATAAATGAAAGGTCAGCTAGCATGTGTAGAAGGCCCAACCCTGGCTGAAACAAAGAGCAATCCAGCAGTGGAGGGCAGAAGGAAATGAGGAGGAGGGTGACGAACAGCACCAGTTAAGGCAACGTTATTTCCACACCTACCTCAGCTTGGTTCTGTCTGCATCGGAAGCGGATGATGGAGAATAAGACAATGGCAAAGATAGTGCCAACCACAGTAAGAAGGATCCAGACATCATAATCTGGCTGCAATAGGGATGAAAAAAGAAAAACATATGCATGATTGGGAACGACACCGACACACAGAGGAAGGGGGGAAGACGAAGGAAAAGATAGTGAAAGGGAAGCAAAGAGTGGAGGTGGCAACTGTGCTACAAGGAAGCAGGGCTAGAGGAATGGATGGATAAGAAAATGGACAGAAGTGACATCGGAAAGGGCGAAGAAAGCATGTGGAATTGATGACTACCGGAACAAACAAGGAAATCAAAAAGGAAATGAGGAGAGGCAGAAGGGGGATGAAGGACAGAATGAAGAAAAAAAGGACGTGGTTTACAGAAGAAATGGAGGAAGAATGTACAGAAAAAAGGAATTCTTTGGGAAGGAAGGAATATAGGAAGAGCAAGAATTAATGAAGGAAGATATTAGGCAAGCAAGGAATGAAGTAATAAAGTAATGAAAGAAGAAAGAGCGAAGGAAAAAGAAAGCGGAACTGTAAGTTGAGTACAACAAAACTACAGCTACAAAATATGAAACTATCAATATAGGAAAGTAAATTGGTATTTAATTGCATTTCATCATACTTCAATTTAATTACAAGTTGAGTCAATTTAATCATTTTTACCTTAAATTAACAGGTTAAGGTTGATTTGCTTTAAGAATTGGAGTTAGCGTAAATTATTACATTTGACTTACATTAAGGGATAGTCTGAGCATTAGGGTTTGGCTAAGGTTGTGTATTTAATTTAATAAATAGCACATAAAATGAATTGAGGGTTAGGATTAATTACTTACTTTTAATTTACATTCATCCATGGCCAAGATTAGATTTAGGGTTAGACTGTGGTTGCTAATTTGCTTTAAAATAATAAAGATTTAAAGTTAATACTTTCATTGACTAAGGGTTTGGGCTAGCATTAGGATTGAGTTAATGTTCCTTTTAGTTAAATTTATTAAAATAAAAAAATAAAATAAGGAATAACTAAAGATTTGTATTAGGGACAGCCAGGTTAACAATAAATACTTAATTTAAAATATTAAAGGATTAGGATTGGAACATGGGTAATATTAACCTAATTGATTTACGACTTAGGATAAAACTAGGTTTAGTATAAATAATACAAATAATCTTAAAGTCTACTTATTTTACTTTGATTTCAAAAGACAGACACAGAAGTAAGGTCGAGGTAGTGTGGCTGAAGTAGTTTAAAATACATTTCAAACCTACTTTAAGCACTGATTTAGTGATACTTTAGGAAGGTAATAAACAAACATGTAAGGTGAAGGTACGAGGGTGGAAATTACAGCAAAAAGGTGGGAAGGAAGGAAAAGGAGGAACAAATGAATTAGTGAAAAATGAAAGGGACATAATAGGACATCAATGAACAAAGAGGGAATACATTAAAGGGAAGATTCAACTAATCTGGGGAGTAGAAAGCAAGAAAAGAAAGAAGCAACCAGATAGAAGAAGAAGGGGTGGAAGGAAAGAAAGAAGGCTTGACAGGAAGGGAGTAAAAACACAAAAAGGGGGAGGGAAGAATAGAGGAAGAAAGTGGGAGACTGAATGCTGAATGAGTATTGAAGGGAAGAAGAGAAAAAGGCGAAGCAAGAAGGGAGTTACGGCAGAAGTGTTGGACTGGAAAGTGGTCCATAGGGGAAGGAAAGCAGGGAAGAAATGGAAGAAATGTGGGAGGAAGAAAAAAAACAAATAAGGGAATTAACCTGCAGAAAATGCAATAGGCAGAAAAAGCAGACAGAAAAGAGGAAAGGAAATAATAAGTGAGGCTGACAGTAGATTGATGAGAAAAAAAGGGGGGAGAAAATAGGATGAAAGAAAAAAATGTTAGAGAAAGACCAAAGTTGAAGTGAAAAAATAAACACTAAAGAGAAGACAACTGAAAAGAAAAAGGTTAGATATAACTTAGACAAGGGAAGTGTGAGTGCATATTTAGGACATGTGACACAAGCACCAGAAGATGTTCAGGGAAAAGCCTCACCCACTTTGGTTGCTCCTTCACCTCGATTTTTACTCGCGCCTCTCTATTGTTGTTCACAACTTCCATAAGGCGCTCTGCATCAGCACCCCAGATAAGGATGACAGGCTGAGCCATTGTGGTGGACTCCTGCAGCTGAAACACATAGCCAGTATGGTGAATAATACCATTGTAGAGAACCTAAAATTTCTTACATCTAGGTGGGGTTTTGCAGCTCGAAATTTTTCTGGATTCACATGCTGTGCATTATTCCGCCATCTAGGGGTTGGGTCAGGAAATTCTACAATTTTCTCAAAGATCTAAAAATGTTTTTTGGTCCTACTTCTTTCTTTACTGTTGTTTGTTGGTGGGCATTGACGGATCATCCATTTGTGTTCCCTTGTGATGCCGTCACACTTCCACCGGATGTTTACACTTTTTGTCTCCATCTTCAGATTTCTTTTTTAAAATGTCTTTCTTCCCATCTTCTTGGTGGAGGCGGGTGAGTCGCTTGTGAATCCAGAAAATTCTTCAAGCTGCAAAACTACACCTACAGGTAAGAAACTTTACCTTTTACAGTGTGAATCTTTTCTCGATTCACATGCTGTGCATTGATTTTAAAGCTTTTTTTTTTACTAAGGCTGCTGGGTTGAAGATGGGTAGTGATTTGCAAATAAATGTCTAAACATCTTTTGTCCTACTTGAGCTTCCATATTCATTTGAACATCAAAACAGTAGTATTTTGTAAAGATGTCTACAGAACAGCAAGTTGCTGCCATGCAGATATCTTGTAATGGTGTATTTTGCATGAATGCCATAGTTGAGTCCATCTTTCTGGTTGAGTGTGCTCTGGGTGTCCTTGTTAATGTTTGTTCTGCACTGTTGTGGCACAATTCAATTAACTGTGCAATCCATCTTGCTACTGTGTTCTTTATAACTCGTTTTCTCCAGTAATCTTTTGAAAAAGAGATAAACAATAGCTGAGTCCTTCTAATCTCCTTTGTCTTTTCAATGTAGTACATAATGGCACGTCTTGCATCTAATGTTTGTGATGTTCTTTCCGCAAGAGTCTTTGGGGTTTGGAAAAAACTTGGCATTTGAATAGATTGATTAATGTGAAAGTGTGAAACAACCTTTGGTAAAAATAGTGGATCTGTTCTCATTACAATTCTGTCTTTGAGAATTTGTAAATAGGGATCCTAGATTGTGAGTGCTTGAATCTCACTGACTCTACATAGAGACATGATTGCTACCAAAAAAAGGCAGTCTTAAGGGTTAGCGTCAGTAAAGAGGCTTTGTGTAGCGTTTCAAAGGGTTTCTTCATGAGCTGTGTGAGAACCAGGTTTAAGTTTCATGTGGGAGGTGGTACCCATTTTTTGTGGTGCTATTCTCTTCGCTCCCTCTAAAAATCTCTTGACTACTGGTGCTGTAAAGAAACTTCTTCCAATTTGCCCTCTTGTATATGCCACAATAGCTGCTGGATGTACCTTTAAAGATGTGTATGTTAGACCTTATTGTAACATGTGTGTCAAATAGTTTAACACTGTTTTCCCCTTTTAATTTTCTTGTTTAATTTATTTCTTATACACCATAGTGAAAATCTTTTCTATTTTGCTGTGTAACATTTTCTTGTCACTGTTTTTCTTCCTTCTCTTAATACTGCCATTGTTTGTTCTGGTAAATTCATATGTCCAAATTCTACATCTTTAGGAGCCATGCATTCAGTTTGAAATACTCGGGTTCTGGGTGTAGTACCTTTCCGTTTTCCATTCGTAGTATATTTTGCAGTTTTGGTAGTGTTAGACAATTTCCTTGGGCTAGTTGTGCTACATCCGAGTACCATGTTTGCTGTGCCCATGAGGGTGCAATTAAAATCAGTCATGTGACTTATTTTGCAATTGATGGGAAAAGTGTTAATGGGAAAAGCGTATGCAAATATCCCTGACCAGTTCATCAAAAGGGCATTCCCTGGTGAGTAAGGATGTGATTGCCTCGAGGCGAAGTTTTGGCATTTAGCATTCCCCCGAGCTGCAAACAAATCTATTGTTGGTGTGCCCCATTTCTTAAAGATTATTTGTACCATCTTCTGATTGAGCTCCCATTCATGGGTGTATGAGGCCTGGCTGCTTAGTTTCTCTGCTTCGCCATTTTCCTTTCCTGGGAGATGTATTGCTTGTATGTCTATGTTCTTTTTAAGTGGCCCATGACCACAGTTCCTGGGCTCATTTGGACAGAGGGAACGACTGAGCCCCCCCTTGATTGTTGATATAAATATTGCTGTTGTGCTGTGTGCCTGAATTAATATGGTCTTTCCCTGAATTTGTCCTTGGAATGCTTTCATAGTTAGAAACACTGTCTTCAATTCCAGAAGATTGATCTGTTGTTCTGCCTCCTGATTCTTCCAGATTTCTTGTACTTTCAGTGTGTCCATATGGGCTCTCCATCCAATATGTTATGCATCTGTGGTTATCGTTACTAAGGGAGTTGGCTGCTGAAAGAGTTCCCTTTGTAATATTTTCTCTGTTGAACCACGTGATTTTCTCCTACACCTTCTACGAAACAACCACTAGACCCTCCCAACTCCCTGTTGCTTGTGACCACTGATTTTGGACACACTCTTGTGTTGGCCTCAGAAGCAGTCTCACGTTTGAAATTAAGGGAATACATGATGCCATTTTACCCAATAGTCTCCCCACACTCCTCGCTGTCAGAGCTTGCCCCTTCTGGTAGTAGGGACTGGAATCTCCTCCAAAAGAGACTGTGTTCTTCTTGCTGAGGTACACCTTCCCCAGAATTGTGTTCAGTCTTGCTCCCAGAAAAATCTTTTCCTGTTCTGGGGATGATTTCGCTATGTTTAATGAGAACCACAGGGAAGACATTGTGTTCATTACTATCTGAATGTCCTTCTTGCATTTCTGGTAGGAATGTGCCCTCACTAACCAGTCGTCTAAATATGGATATACATGAACACCCATTCTCCTGAGATGTGCCGCTACTGTAGCCAGGCATTTTGTGAACACCCTTGGAGCTGACATTATTCCAAACATTATTGGTAATGTTTCTTGTCTATCACAAACCTTAAGATACTCTTTGTATTTTGCATTCATCAGTATGTGTAAATATGCATCTTTTAGGTCTATTGTTGACATAAAATCTCCTCTTTGCAACTGTGGGATTACTTCCTGCAAGGTTGTCATCTTGAACTTTATGAATTTGTTGATGAACCTGAGACTCAAAATCGGACAGAGGAATCCATTTACATTTAGAATTCAGAAGTGATTTGAGTAATTCCCCTTGTTGATTTCCTGATTTGGCAATGTCTTTATAGCTTGTTTGTTTAATAGTTCCTTGACTTCCTTGAGAAGTAGATCTGTTTCTTCCTTTGAATGATTCCTGTTCTTTGGTCTTGTTGTTGGAGGGATATGGTCCAGTTCTATGCAATATCCGAATTTTATTAAATTTAATACCCATTTGTATGAAGTTATTTTTCTCCACTCCTGGAGGAATGTGTTTGGTCTTCCGCCAACTGGGGATTGATGAAGAAACAGTTTTTTGTTGTATTTTGTTAGCGATACTGTGGATGTTATTACTTCTGTAGTGCAGTCATTTACTGGTTGTATTTGAACATCCCCTTGGTGACTGACCTCGTTCTCTGATTCTTCCTTGAAAGGAACCTCTTTCTTGATGTTGCTGGTGTTACCAGGTTTGCTGCGGTGCAGATGTTTGAGTACTGGTGTGGAACCTGTGATGAAAGTTCCCATTAGGAATGTGCCTCTTGAGTTGGGTCTTATTGATGCAAAAGGTCCCCTTCGTATTACCCCTGTGAATTGCAAAAAAACCATAGATTTAGTGGTTTCATTGTCCTTTTTAAGTTGGTTGAGGGTTCCGTCATCCATGTTACCAAGCAATTGCTGGCCATTGAACATTGTATTTATTATATTTGCCTGGACTACCGGCTTGAATCCAGAAGTTCTTGGCCATGCATGGCATCTCAAGGTAACCCCCATCATCAGCTGACAGCTAGAAGTGTGTGCAGCATCTAGCGCTGACTTCAAGCAGGTGTTGGTAATATTTTTTCCACTGCCCACCAGATGAGCAGCTCTTTTCTTGTATTGCTCTGGGAGGTGTTTTAAAAGATCTCCTATCTCCTCCCAATGTTTTGTTGATGAGTGTGCCTGTTGAGTAGGGTTTTTTGAGTTAGCACACAACACTGGTTAGCTGCACTCCTTTCCATTCTGCAGCCCATGGGTTCCATCCTCTTGGTTTCTTTGTCAGGAGGTGGCCCAGAGGTGGATGGCATATTCACCATTTTTCTGGCTGTTGCTGTGATAATGGAGTCGGCTGGAACAGTACCTTTAATGTATGGGAGTGGGGGGTCTTCTGATGAGAATCTATATTTCTTCTCAGCCCTTGATGTGACTGCTTTGCATGTGACCGGCTCTTTGAATGATCCCTTGCCTTGCTCTAGCACACTTGATAGCACAGGTAGGTACTGTTTTTTTGATGAGCTGGGCATAGGTGTTTCCAATAGGAAACATGCTTGAGGCTTATCCTCCTCTAATTGTACATTAAATTTATCAGCCACATTTTTAATAACCATATTGAAAATACCAATATCATCTGGAGGGGAGGGCTTGGATGGATAACATTCCACTTCTTCTGGTGACTCCCCTTCTAAGTCTTCTCACTGTACTTCTATGTATTTTCCTTCTTCTGAAGGTTGCTCTGCAGTCAGCTCTTCTTCAGTGTAGAAGAGCTCCTCTCCTTCCTCCTGTGGCTCTGTGGTATTAGGAGCTTGAATTTCCTCGACTTCTGTTTCCTCACCCTCTGCATTCTTTGAAATCTTCTGAGGAATTTGTCCAATTCTTTTTTATTTTGGATTAACGCGGCCATTTCAGCTTTGAGTCTCTTCCTTTTTGACTCCATTTCGAGGGTTCCATCTTCCAGACTCGAATTTGTCGGTCTTTTCTTCGACAAAGGAACCTCTCTTGTTGAGTGCTCTTTCTCTGGGCTTCGGGGAACCCTTTGAGAATCTAGGCCTTTGGACATTTACGAGTCTTTCACCTTTCCATTCTTCAATGAAGTATGTTTTTGAGGAGTTGTTTTCTACACTGGAGGCCCTCTTGAGGGCTCCGCAAGACTCTTTTTCAAGGGACATGCCTGCAGTCAGCAAACGGTTGGCAGAAAAAGCTCCCCTGTGTGCCTGTGAGTCAGATTTTTTCAACTCAGGATCTTTAACTGAGGTTGTGGACTCTCTTACCTCCTTTCGGATCTTCTTTGGAGAGCCCTCATCGACTTCCATGATTTTGCAGTCTCTATCCGAGGTTTCTCTCTCTGCTCCTTCAGTGACATTTTCCTCCTCGTCCCTGGAGAGGCCCAGCTCCTATAAAGATAGGTTGGGCTTTTGGCCTTAAGTTGCCCGGTGCGCCAATCTTTGCCTTGATCTTACTCTGCGTGTCTCTGGTGCAAAAACTACATAGGCATTGCAGTCCTTGCGTTGCAATCCTTGATTCAATGGTCGATTGGAAGGCAGAGATTACACACAGGGTGTATATCCTTCTGTGCATATTTGTGATAGAAATTACTGCAAAACTGAAAAGATGTTTTCTCCATCACGCCAACTGGGCATCCCCCCGGCCAGGTATTCTCGACTCTCCGTCTACGTTTCGCATAAAATTTAAGCTGATCCTCCTTACTTGCTTTTCTCTTCTGTAGATGATGTTTGTAAGTCTTGAAGTACTTCAAAAAATCATCTTCTTCTGGTTATTCTCTGCACTTTCCTCTACCGTTTGCAGATGACACGGATGAACCATCCAGTCCCAATGGGGGGAAAAAAGAATCTGAAGAGAAACATTCGGAGGAAGTGTGACAATGTCACAAGGGGGCACCAAATGAAGGATCCATCAAAGCCAACCAACAGTACAGAAAGAAGTAGGACAAAAAAAATGTTTTTTTTTTTTAGATCTTAGAGAAAATAGCAGGATTTCCAGACACAACCACTAGATGGCGGAATAATGCAACGCATGTGAATACAGAAAAGATTCATGCTGCAAAACAAAAGGAGCATGCTGCTTATTACACTGTGTGATGAGTTATCTTACTTGTCGATGCTCATACCCATCAATTAAACTGTGAAATATTATATCTCATTTTGGCTCTTTGAGGTGTAATATACCAAGGTGCTATGTGATCTCATACACCCATTCATTCACCCACTACCTCATTCTAGCATTCACTCATCCATCAATCCACAATACACCCACACAAACTCAAAAACATAGGCAAGACAATAAAAAAGACAGAAAATAAATTATGTTGCCTAAACCAGATGCTCATATGCTTGAAATAAAAAAAAGTAAACCACTACACACAGCAGCAGGAAGCCGTCTTGAAGGGGTATTGTGCATAATGTATCAATGTTTTAAATTTCCAACATGGCAACCATGGTTGGAAGCAATGTATCTGCCACTTTAGAACAGTAACATAATGACATACTATTCACAATACTATTCCAAGAATGGCACTGTGCAGACTGCATTACTGTACCAATCAAAGATCACTAATATGTTACTCTATACATGGCAGCCATTTTGGAACAGTAAAACAAAGATACATTACAGACAATACCATTCCAAGATGGTCACCCCGTTTAGAAGAAGTGGCTGTGAGAGATGTTGTACACTCCAGATGCACTGAGTGGCAAGCGAGCACTGTCTAGAAGTGCCAGATGCTCTAACAAAATAAACACAATGGAAAAAAGAAGTGAAGGAAAGAAATGAATGGGGACATGTAAAAGGAGAAAATGGAAAACTAAAGTACAAGGCCACCAGCTGTGATCGCAAGATCAGAAGGCTACAACCAGGTACTGTAGCAAAGAGACAGTGGACCTAGCTACTGGGTTTACCATGACAGGCCAGATCTAAGAAGCTGTTTCACAGCTCAGAACCCATGAAACTCTACCTCAGCAAAGTAATCACTAACATGGTTTAAAAAAAGAGCAGACTACCATCTGCACCATCTACCTAAAGGTATATGAATAACATGCCAACAGACATGTTACACTGCACAAGCAAATGGCTATATTTCCTGACAGGAAAATCTTCATTCCCAGCGCATCAATATATTTCTGTGCTACCTATGGTGAAATGGAAGAAAGAAATTAGGAATTGTTGTCATTCTAGATATCTCTGGTAGTCTGCCCAAAATTGTCAGACACTGTTGGAAGGATGGCATTTAGGGTCACAAGGAATTAGTCTAAAACAGCATGTGACCCCGCCACCGAGAGTTGGAGCACCTGCTGGTGTACTCCAGATAAACTTGATGAGCTGCAATAGCACCCCATAACATGAGCAGAGAGGCTCTAATGAGAAGAACTGGACCGTTGGCTCTCCATCAACAAGTTTGACATCATTGGTGTCGTGGGTAGAAAGAATTCAAAACCTTGGGAGCTGTACATATAGTTCCATTAAAAGAAGATATGTCTATTGAAGGAAGGCCTGTGAGCCATCAAGTTCTACTTCAGACCTGAAGCCTAATCCACAGACAACAATAAAGCTATGGTATAAACATCCCATGCTTTCTAGATGAGAGGAGGTTCAACAAACCTCCTTACCGCCCTCCACACCCTGGCACTTACCCAAACAACAAAATGGAGATAACAGAGGAGTGACAGAACAATACAAACACCAGGGGCCCTGAGGCTTGATGTGGTTAAAATCCTGAAGTTTACAGAGACTCCACACCACGGTCCACCCCCATATTTCAGTCGGCCTTAACTAAAGGAACCCCTAAGAACTGCGTGATACAAGAAGGGCTCAATGCCAGCATCGGCTGTAGCATTATTACTGACAACGACCAAACAGATGAGGCCTTTGGTGTCAAGATGAGGAGTAATGATGTTGGAGTGGAGCCAACCAGCTATGATAAGTATGCTGGCTGCAAGGTAGAAACTACTCCCGGTGGGGCATACCCCATCCATGAAACCCCTCTGGAGCCCAAAGGAGCACCTGAAGGAGCAAGTAGGGAACGGAACCTAGCTGGCAATATCTGGCTGAATGCCGCTACCTCATGGCAAGAAAGCCTGGTAGCACTGGGCATGGTGCCAGAACAGAGCTGGGTCCCAGTGCTGGACTTCTACCTAGTAAAGCAGGAATCTAGTCCAAAGACAATGTCACGGTTGGAGTCATGGCATGGCCACCATCAACCAGACGACCAGCCCGATGGCCAGGGACAACACTGAACTGGAGATACTCTTCTCAAATGGACTGAGGTAAAAAAGCCATGGGAAAATTAGCATTTAAGATGAACTGGGATGTTGGATCCAGGCAGTGATATAGATTGATGATGTTGCTGCCAGCCTACTCAAGGTGAGCTGGAAGCGACAAAGGCTATAATTACTAGTCTTGGCATTGCTGTGCTTCTAATGAACTTTTCATCACACTTCACTGTAATGCATCTCTGCCGTCTAGTGGCTGAATCAAAAGACTCTCATGCATAATTAAGGAAATTTCATCAATCTAGGGATTACAAACAATTACCAAACTGGAAGTTACCAACAACAGTCAAGGGTACCATATCACAGCCAAAGTTGCCCCCCAATGAGATATATTGTGAGATAGATAGATGTGGATCAGATTTGTTTGCATGTCTGTCAGTCCTCTTCCAGGAAAGCCTCCTCCGACTTCCCAAATAATTCCCTTTTGAATTAGTGTAAATGGCGACTGGTTCAGATTTCAAGCTCACATCTTTCTACGTGCTGATTAGACTTCTGATCAGAGAAACAGGACAATGTGAAAGGCAAACTCTAATAAAACAATCTCAACAAAATATCATTACAAACCCCAGCATTTTCCTAACACTGAAGTGTAGTATTATGATCATCATTAAGAAACTGAAGCCTGGTGTTTGAAAACATCAACCTGAAAGCAGATTTTTGAGTGACTGCATATGCTAATTAGGATGCTTGTTTCTGGACTCATTGTTATACAAAACGTTCTGACATTTTAGGCACATTTTTAAGCGCAACTCAGCGTTGAAGACTTCATGCTTCCAACCTTGTGGACTGTAAGGCGCTGAAGATGGTATATGTTCTGATCTGCCTGTTGTTATGTTATTTTAATGGCATCTGTGTAGCACACATTCTGCCACAGGAATGGTATTAGAGTGCATCTGGTTGCTAGGTGTAGATTTCCAAATGGTGCTGATTCCGCCTGTGGAGCTGTGTGACCAGCAATGTGAATGCATAAATGATGGATGAATGTTCTTAGTAACTTCTTAAACTACATGTGAAATATTTGAACACCATCGGGCTACAAAGGAAGTATGAATAAACCTACCTGGGTAGGGGTTGAACTGATTACAACCTTCAAGACAAATCATGTTTTCAGCCACGTTATAAAAACAAGTATTATATGTACTGCAAATAGTTTTGCACTGATATTGTGTATTCCTGGCTGATGCGGTCTTTCTTGATATTAGTCCCATGCATAATACTATGATCATGGATGTAGCAGGCTGTAACTTCTGCATTTTGAGTTTGATTTCAATGTATTAAGATAGATTATGTCGTAGCTGTGTTTGATAAAATAAGAACTGCATTGTTTATGATCAACTCAGTGCACTAAGGTATCAATATGCAGGAATACTATTGTTGGATTTCTTGACAAATTAAGCTGAGAACTGGGAATTCTCTACCTCAGATTATGTGATACCTTCATCCTCCTGTGTTCAGAAATATTAACAGCTGCTGTGCAGTCTGATCATCCCGTCACTGCACTGAAAACGACACAAGACATTTTCACACAACGTATCTAATATTCACATATGCAAATGGAAAAACCTTTATGCAGTGGGACTCACTGTACACGATCTACACCAAACCTCAGCAAGATTAAATCAATGGAGCTTTACATCCAGTGTAAAAGGGTCCTCCATCACCTTTGGCTCGGGGTTGGTTACTGAGATGTCAACAGTGCTAAACCTGCAAAATCAATAACATCTTTGCTATGGTATGAGCCCATCGTAAATGCTGATGGTCCAATTCCAACGACCAAAGATTTAAGTCCAAAGAAAAAAAGTCAACAGGGTCTACTACAGGGAGTGCAGAATTATTAGGCAAATTAGTATTTTGACCACATCATCCTCTTTATGCATGTTGTCTTACTCCAAGCTGTATAGGCTCGAAAGCCTACTACCAATTAAGCATATTAGGTGATGTGCATCTCTGTAATGAGAAGGGGTGTGGTCTAATGACATCAACACCCTATATCAGGTGTGCATAATTATTAGGCAACTTCCTTTCCTTTGGCAAAATGGGTCAAAAGAAGGACTTGACAGGCTCAGAAAAGTCAAAAATAGTGAGATATCTTGCAGAGGGATGCAGCACTCTTAAAATTGCAAAGCTTCTGAAGCGTGATCATCGAACAATCAAGCGTTTCATTCAAAATAGTCAACAGGGTCGCAAGAAGCGTGTGGAAAAACCAAGGCGCAAAATAACTGCCCATGAACTGAGAAAAGTCAAGCGTGCAGCTGCCACGATGCCACTTGCCACCAGTTTGGCCATATTTCAGAGCTGCAACATCACTGGAGTGCCCAAAAGCACAAGGTGTGCAATACTCAGAGACATGGCCAAGGTAAGAAAGGCTGAAAGACGACCACCACTGAACAAGACACACAAGCTGAAACGTCAAGACTGGGCCAAGAAATATCTCAAGACTGATTTTTCTAAGGTTTTATGGACTGATGAAATGAGAGTGAGTCTTGATGGGCCAGATGGATGGGCCCGTGGCTGGATTGGTAAAGGGCAGAGAGCTCCAGTCCGACTCAGACGCCAGCAAGGTGGAGGTGGAGTACTGGTTTGGGCTGGTATCATCAAAGATGAGCTTGTGGGGCCTTTTCGGGTTGAGGATGGAGTCAAGCTCAACTCCCAGTCCTACTGCCAGTTCCTGGAAGACACCTTCTTCAAGCAGTGGTACAGGAAGAAGTCTGCATCCTTCAAGAAAAACATGGTTTTCATGCAGGACAATGCTCCATCACACGCGTCCAAGTACTCCACAGCGTGGCTGGCAAGAAAGGGTATAAAAGAAGGAAATCTAATGACATGGCCTCCTTGTTCACCTGATCTGAACCCCATTGAGAACCTGTGGTCCATCATCAAATGTGAGATTTACAAGGAGGGAAAACAGTACACCTATCTGAACAGTGTCTGGGAGGCTGTGGTTGCTGCTGCACGCAATGTTGATGGTGAACAGATCAAAACACTGACAGAATCCATGGATGGCAGGCTTTTGAGTGTCCTTGCAAAGAAAGGTGGCTATATTGGTCACTGATTTGTTTTTGTTTTGTTTTTGAATGTCAGAAATGTATATTTGTGAATGTTGAGATGTTATATTGGTTTCACTGGTAATAATAAATAATTTAAATGGGTATATATTTTTTTTGTTAAGTTGCCTAATAATTATGCACAGTAATAGTCACCTGCACACACAGATATCCCCCTAACATAGCTAAAACTAAAAACAAACTAAAAACTACTTCCAAAAATATTCAGCTTTGATATTAATGAGTTTTTTGGGTTCATTGAGAACATGGTTGTTGTTCAATAATAAAATTAATCCTCAAAAATACAACTTGCCTAATAATTCTGCACTCCCTGTATATCCACTGGATAGCGGACGGTTAAAAGGATCAGATGTCCCTCTATGTATTGCGATAAACATTGTCCATTGGAAGTATGGCATAACTAAACTCAAACTGAAGAGACACCCTGTGAAACACTTTAGAACCTGAAATATTTGAAACCAGATAAAATAGCCCAAAAACGTCTGGGCTGAGTGGCAATGGACAAGTACATGATTCACCAAAGAAAAATTAACAAACATTAAAAGTGCACCTGCAACTAGAGCTCTAGCTGGGAAATAAATTGGGCACTTCATCTTAATGGGAGGGGTTCAAATTACATCACAAAAGCAAACAAACTTTAATACAGCAAACTCAGAGTAATGAAAATGTCACTTACCCAGTGTACATCTGTTCGTGGCATCAGTCGCAGTAGATTCGCATGTTTTGCAATAGCTCGCCATCTGGTGTTGGGCCGGAGTGTTACAAGTTGTTTTTCTTCGAAGAAGTCTTTCGAGTCACGGGACCGAGTGACTCCTCCTTTTGTCTCCATTGCGCATGGGCGTCGACTCCATCTTCGATTGTTTTTCCCCGCAGAGGGTGAGGTAGGAGTTGAATTGTAGTAATAGTGCCCATGCAATGGAGTGACTAAGTATGCACCTATTTAAGGTTGAGATGATACATATACAAATAGTTGAAGGTAACTTCCAAACTGCTACAGGCTCCCGGGGAGGCGGGTGGGCACATGCGAATCTACTGCGACTGATGCCACGAACAGATGTACACTGGGTAAGTGACATTTTCAGTTCGATGGCATCTGTCGCTGTAGATACGCATGTTTTGCATAGACTAGTAAGCAGTTATCTCCCCAAAAGCGGTGGATCAGCCTGTAGGAGTGGAAGTAGTCTGAAATAATGTTCTTAATACGGCTTGACCTACTGTGGCTTGTTGTGCGGATAACACGTCTACACAGTAGTGCTTGGTGAATGTGTGAGGCGTAGACCATGTGGCTGCCTTACATATTTCTTGCATTGGGATGTTTCCTAGAAAGGCCATGGTAGCACCTTTCTTTCTGGTTGAGTGTGCCCTTGGTGTAATGGGCAGCTGTCGTTTAGCTTTAAGGTAGCAGATTTGGATGCATTTAACTATCCATCTGGCTATACCTTGTTTTGATATTGGGTTTCCTGCATGAGGTTTTTGAAATGCAATAAATAGTTGTTTAGTCTTTCTGATGTTCTTTGTTCTGTCAATGTAATACATCAATGCTCTTTTGACATCTAATGTATGTAGTGCCCTTTCTGCTACGGTATCTGGCTGTGGAAAGAACACTGGAAGTTCCACTGTTTGATTTAGATGGAACGGTGAAATAACCTTTGGCAAAAATTTAGGATTGGTCCTTAGGACGACCTTATTCTTGTGTAGTTGTATAAAAGGTTCCTGTATTGTAAACGCCTGAATCTCGCTTACTCTTCTTAGGGAAGTAATGGCGATGAGAAATGCCACCTTCCAGGTTAGGAACTGTATTTCGCAGGAGTGCATGGGTTCAAAAGGTGGACCCCTAAGTCTAGTTAGGACAACATTTAGGTTCCATGAAGGAACAGGTTGTGTTCTTGGTGGTATAATTCTCCTAAGGCCCTCCATGAATGCTTTAATGACTGGTATCTTATATAGGGAAGTTGAATAGGTAGTCTGCAGGTATGCAGATATTGCTGCAAGGTGTATTTTAATGGAAGAGAAAGCTAGGTTAGATTTTTGTAAGTGAAGCAAGTAACCCACTACATGTTCTGGAGTTGTGTGTAATGGTTGTATTTGATTAATATGGCAGTAGCAAACAAACCTCTTCCATTTACTTGCATAGCAGTGCCTGGTGGATGGCCTTCTGGCTTGTTTTATGACTTCCATACATTCTTGGGTAAGTTGTAAGTGCCCGAATTCTAGGATTTCAGGAGCCAGATTGCTAGATTCAGCGATGCTGGATCTGGGTGTCTGATCTTTTGGTTGTGTTGTGTCAACAGATCTGGCCTGTTGGGCAATTTGATGCAGGGTACTACTGATAGGTCTAGCAGCGTTGTGTAACAGGGTTGCCTTGCCCAAGTTGGTGCTATTAATATGAGTTTGAGTTTGTTTTGACTGAGTTTGTTTACCAGGTAAGGAAGGAGAGGGAGAGGAGGAAAAGCGTAAGCAAATATCCCTGACCAGTTCATCCATTGGGCATTGCCTTGGGACTGTTTGTGTGGGTATCTGGATGCGAAGTTTTGGCATTTTGCATTCTCCTTTGTCGCAAACAAGTCTATCTGAGTTGTTCCCCAGAGTTTGAAATAAGTGTTCAGAATTTGGGGGTGAATTTCCCATTCGTGGACCTGTTGGTGATCTCGAGAGAGATTGTCTGCGAGTTGATTTTGGATCCCTGGTATAAATTGTGCTATTAGGCGAATTTGGTTGTGAATTGCCCAACGCCAAATCTTTTGTGCTAGCAGGCTTAACTGCGTGGAGTGCGTCCCCCCTTGCTTGTTTAGATAAGACATTGTTGTCATGTTGTCTGTTTTGACGAGAATGTATTTGTGAACTATTATTGGTTGGAAAGCTTTTAGTGCTTGAAAAACTGCTAGAAGTTCTAGGTGATTTATATGCAGTTTTGTTTGATGTACGTTCCATTGTCCTTGTATGCTGTGTTGATCGAGGTGTGCTCCCCACCCTGTCATGGAAGCATCTGTTGTTATTACGTATTGTGGCACTGGGTCTTGAAAAGGCCGCCCTTTGTTTAAATTTATGTTGTTCCACCACAGAAGCGAGAGGTAAGTTTGGCGGTCTATTAACACCAGATCTAGAAGGTGACCCTGTGCTTGTGACCATTGTGATGCTAGGCACTGTTGTAAGGGCCTCATGTGCAGTCTTGCGTTTGGGACAATGGCTATGCATGAAGACATCATGCCTAGGAGTTGTAGTACCATCTTTGCTTGTATCCTTTGTGTTGGATACATGCGTTGTATGATGGTGTTGAAATTTTGAATTCTTTGTGGACTTGGAGTGGCTACTCCTTTTGATGTGTTTATTATGGCTCCTAGGTATTGTTGTACCTTGCGCGGCAGAATTTTGGATTTTGTGAAGTTGACGGTGAACCCTAGTTTGAAGAGGGTTTGTATGATATGATTTGTGTGATTTGAGCACTCTATTAACGAATGGGCCTTGATTAGCCAGTCGTCTAGATATGGGAACACATGTATTTGCTGCCTTCTTATGTGTGCAGCGACTACCGCTAGACATTTGGTAAAGACTCTTGGTGCGGTTGTTAATCCGAAAGGCAGTACCTTGAATTGGTAATGTATTCCCTTGAATACAAACCTTAGGTATTTCCTGTGCGATGGGTGTATTGGTATATGGAAATAAGCATCCTTGAGGTCTAAAGTTGCCATGTAGTCGTGTAGTTTTAGCAATGGCAATACTTCTTGTAGTGTGACCATCTGAAAGTGGTCTGATTTGATGAAAGTGTTCACTACTCTGAGGTCTAGGATTGGTCTCAGCGTTTTGTCCTTCTTTGGTATCAGAAAGTACAGTGAGTAAACTCCTGTGTTTATTTGTGTGTTTGGCACTAATTCGATTGCATTCTTTTGCAATAGTGCCTGCACTTCTATCTCCAGGAGATTGGAATGATGTTTTGTCAAATTTTGTGCTTTTGGTGGTATGTTTGGAGGGAATTGTAGAAATTCTATGCAATAACCATGTTGGATAATTGCTAGAACCCAAGTGTCTGTAGTGATTTCCTCCCATGCTTTGTAATAATGACTTATTCTTCCCCCCACTGGTGTTGTGTGGAGGGGGTGAGTGACATGTGAGTCACTGTTTAGTAGTAGGGGTTTTGGGGCTCTGAAATCTTCCTCTAATCCTAGGGAATTGCCCTCCTCTATATTGTCCCCGAAAACCTCCTCTATACTGTCCATGGTAACTGGACGGTGTTGCTTGTGAGGTGCTGGCTTGTGTGCTCTGACCCCGAAACCCCCCTCTAAAGGGTGTTTTACGGAATGTGCTGTAATTCCCTCTGCTCTGCGGGGAGTAGAGTGCGCCCATGGCTTTGGCAGTGTCCGTATCTTTTTTGAGTTTCTCAATCGCTGTGTCCACTTCTGGACCGAACAGTTCTTTTTCGTTAAAAGGCATATTGAGAACTGCTTGTTGAATCTCTGGTTTAAATCCAGACGTTCGGAGCCATGCATGCCTTCTGATAGTTACAGATGTATTAATTGTCCGTGCAGCTGTATCTGCAGCGTCCATGGAGGAGCGGATCTGGTTGTTGGAAATGGTCTGTCCCTCCTCAACCACTTGTTTTGCCCTATTTTGTAAGTCCTTGGGCAGATGTTCAATGAGATGTTGCATCTCGTCCCAATGGGCTCTGTCATAGCGCGCAAGTAGTGCCTGGGAGTTCGCGATGCGCCACTGGTTTGCAGCTTGTGCTGCGACTCTCTTACCAGCTGCATCGAACTTGCGGCTTTCTTTATCTGGGGGTGGTGCATCTCCAGATGTGTGGGAGTTGGCCCTTTTCCTAGCTGCTCCTACAACGACAGAGTCTGGTGGCAGCTGTGTAGTGATGAAAACCGGGTCTGTAGGAGGCGCCTTATACTTTTTTTCCACCCTTGGTGTGATTGCCCTACTTTTGACCGGCTCCTTAAAGATTTCTTTTGCGTGCCGGAGCATACCAGGGAGCATAGGCAGGCTTTGGTATGAGCTGTGGGTGGAGGAGAGTGTGTTGAATAAAAAATCATCCTCGACCTGTTCTGAGTGGAGGCTTACGTTGTGAAATTGTGCTGCTCTAGCCACCACTTGAGAATACGCGGTGCTGTCCTCTGGTGGAGATGGCTTCGTAGGGTATGCCTCCAGACTGTTATCTGACACTGGGGCGTCGTATAGGTCCCATGCGTCTTGATCTTGGTCACCCTGGCTTATGGTGGTGTGAGCTGGGGAGTGTGATGGAGTTTGTGCTGGTGAGACGTTAATCACGGGCGGAGGAGAGGGTGGTGGGGTAACTCTTTTCACCACTTTTGGTTGTGGTGTCTGTTCAGTTTGGAACTCCAACCTTCTCTTTCTTCTAATAGGGGGAAGGGTGCTTATTTTTCCTGTCCCCTGCTGTATGAAAATACGCTTTTGCGTATGGTCCACATCAGTTGATTGTAGCTCTTCCTCAAACCTATGCTTTTGCATTTGGGAGGTTAGCGAGTGCTCTTCTGTATAAGAGCCTGAAGCTGGGTCGGTTGCAGTTTGTTTCGGGACCGAAACCCTGTCTGCGTCCTTTTTCGGCTCCGAGGTGACTTTTTTCATTTTCGGGGCCGAAACCTGTCGGCGCCGATCTTCTTCGGGGCCGCTGTCTTGGCGTCAAGCCGTGTCTACACCGGCATCTCGGTGTCGATACTTGTCTCCAGCACTTTCTCTGTCCCGAGAAGGCTGCGTGCCGGTGTCTCGACCGGAGTCGGACGATCTCGGCACTGTTTGGGCCTTTTTCGGTGCCGACGGTCGGTCACCGAATTTATGGGTGGAGCCATGGCCTGGTGGCAGTGGCGTCCCCTGGGCCTTGTAAATCTTCCTCTGAGTGGTTTTCGACGTCTTACTCACGGTTTGTGTATCGTCGAATCCTTCGGAGTATGAGTCTTGGATCGAGAAGGTACCTTCCTCTTCTTGTTCCTCGAACTCTCGGTGGGCTGTCGCCGCGGACGCCATCTGAAGTCTTCTGGCTCGACGGTCTCGGAGTGTTTTTCGGGACCGGAACGCACGACAGGCCTCGCAGGTGTCTTCACTGTGCTCAGGTGACAGGCACAGGTTACAGACCAAGTGTTGGTCTGTATAGGGGTATTTATTGTGGCATTTGGGGCAGAAACGGAACGGGGTCCGTTCCATCGGCGTTCTTCAGCACGCGGTCGGGCCGACCAGGCCCCGACGGGGGATCGAAAAAACTACCCCCGAAGGGCACCGGAGCTCTTCGATCCTTCGACGCGGTGTTGAATCTAACTACGCCGATCCCGAACGCAACAATACCGACGAAAATCTTCCAAAATTAGCTATCTTTCCGTTCCGAAACTCGGAGCGACAGGAACACGTCCGAACCCGATGGCGGAAAAAAAACAATCGAAGATGGAGTCGACGCCCATGCGCAATGGAGACAAAAGGAGGAGTCACTCGGTCCCGTGACTCGAAAGACTTCTTCGAAGAAAAACAACTTGTAACACTCCGGCCCAACACCAGATGGCGAGCTATTGCAAAACATGCGTATCTACAGCGACAGATGCCATCGAACTTAACAATACAATGAGAATGCCCAGGTTAATAACAGCGCGGAAATAATAGAAAATCTGCCCCCTGGAATCACAAACTAGAAAATTGAAATAAAATACTGAGGGCGGATGTATCAGTATTCAAAGTATATCTGAGTGGAAAATGACAACCAAAGTCTTCAGGAAAACAAACTTAGGTAAACAAGGAACCCCTACCTTATCTGAAGTCCTCAAGATCATTCCCTATATTACCAAAATGAAGAACGCTGCTGATGCCAAAATATAAACGAGGTGTAATGAATGTAAAAATGAAACAACTTGTTCATTAAGAACCCTAGATATCCTACAACAAAAAATAAAATAAGTAAACTATTCTAACGATTCTTTGCTAAAACCCAAAAGAACACATTAAAAAACAAGCTATTTAAATCCAGAGAAATGACACATATTTAAAACAATTAAAATGGAGATGCAAAAATGCTCTAAAATTTTAACATCATGGATGCTGCTGAGCCAAATTCTGCTGAAGCAGCTATTATTGAGGAATTTATTAACTATATACACCAACAAACGTAAGCAACCATATCTTAGCTAACAACAGGAAAAACGTTTGGACTCACAAATTGTTACCTTCTGACCCTAATGCTTATTGAAACCTTTGTGGTGAGCTGCATGAAAAGGTGAAATCGTGGCTCTCTATAAGATAAAGTAACGCCGAACTCTTAAGTCCTAGAATGTCTGCAAAAGTACTACTCTGGATTTGATACAGTTCACTAAAAACTGATGAAACAGTGGCAAATGTCAAACCTTAGAAAACCAGACTACAATTCTCAATACAAAAATACATGTGCATGTCAGGAATTTTCTCAGTCACTGCTTTTTGTTTGGTACTTAACTCACCTAGCAATCCCCTGAATTACCTCAATTGTGGTTCTAAGTTAATTCCCAGAGAGCTGACAAATTCCCTAATAACATCACATCTGCTGACTGAAGATGACCTGAAGCTATACAGTGCAAAATATGATCAACGTAAGGAATAACTGCACATAAATAAGCACTTCTCGAGCAATATTAAGATGGACTTTGGCCTTTACAAATGTGCAAACGTTGGATCAAACTAGGAGAATTAAAAAAAATCCTCACTATGATCTGGGGAGAGGAAAGAATAAATACAGAGACAGATGAGGCTGCACAATTGTCGCACAAAACAGAAACCAATAATCTTTTTATTGGAAACGTGGCAAGTGGATACAATACACACAAAGAATATGTCATTTATAATCGCACCAGCGTCAGACACACAATGACTGGTGATTGTACAACTCAGCGTGTGACTGGTGCTTCAACATCTTCCCTTACCCCGTCAAGCAGCGCAGTGGAGCCCCAGTGGCCAGGAGTCAAGTCAGCAGAGGGTTGTGGGGAGGGCGTTATAAGGAAGGAGAGGCACACAGGGTATTCTATTGTCCCCAAATTTTACCCATTTCTGTGGGCAAACACAGCTTTCATATGTTAGTCTCTCTGCCGCCATGCACCAGTCCATATTCTGTTTCCAGTTTCTCAACTGCAGTACATGGCACCCCCAAAGCCGTGCTATGTTTCTCATGACCAACACGATTCCAAGAGTTATCTACAGTATCTCTAGTCTCCAGAGGTCTGTAGCGTCCCATATGTTTAACAAACACCATTTTGCTGAGGCTTCCATCCCACTCAACTCATTCATGCATGCAGTCACTGATGACCAGTAACACTGCATTCCCAAACAACCCATATTATGTGTGGGAAAGACCGCTCTAGTTCACATCCTCTAAGGCAGAGTGCATCGAGTGATCTGCCCATTTTGGCCTTAGCAGTGCATGTAAAATAAGACCTATGAAGAAATTTCAGCTGCACCAAGTGGAACCTGGATCTAATTCCCTCCTCCCAAGGAGGACTAGGGCCTCACCCCATTCATCATCCTCAAGGACTCCCACAGTCTGTTCCCATTGCCTCCTCAAGTGTTTCAACGTGTTTGGGGAGTTGTTGATTAATTTCGGGTGTGTGAGGAATATGGCTTTCTTGTGTAGGTGTTCCTCCAGCAACCTTCTCTCTAGGGGAGAGGATTTAGATAATTCAGTCCCCTTCGGAAGTTCAGACTGGAGTGCATGTCGCACCTCAAGGTAGCGGTAGCCTTCGGTGGGTGCCAATTTAAACTCCCTCTGTAATTCAGTGAAAGAAAGAACTTGGCTCTGTGACCAAAGGTCTCCCACCCTGGAGAGTTCTCCAGGGTGTTGGATGTCATTTTTGAGCCGTGTCAATAGGGGGAGCAAACTGAGTGAACAGAATCGAGCCGGGTCAGTGATGATATAGATGCCCAGATAGCTGAATCCGTCTGTTACTATTTCTGCAGCACGGCCCCAAGGCAGCTAGGTCGCGTCCCCCCAAGGACGTAAATCTTAGATTTCATCCAATTGATAGTGTATCTGTAATTTGGCCAAATTGGGTCAAGATGTGCATATTCCTGCCAAGGGTGACAGGAGGGTCCACCACACAGAGCAAGATATCATCAGTGTAGAGAATTACTCTGGCCTCCCAATGCTCAGCAGAATGTAAACCACGGATCAGCAGGTCCATTGTCACCTAGGCTGCTACAGGTCCTAATACCAAAGCAAAAAGAAGGGAGGAGAATGGGCATCCCTGTGTGGTACCACATTCAAGGGCGAAGACCCGAGTTGTCTCGCCATTTACCACCACCAGGCGAGAGGCATAGAGGAGTCGTATCCATGTAATAAAGCAAGGACCAAACCCTAGGCTCGCCAACACAGCAAACAGGTAAGGCCATTCTACTGTGTCAAAGGCCATATGAGCATCAAAAGAAAGGACAAGTGCGTCTTCCTATATGGTCCAGATCTGGCCAAGGACACAATGGAGTCTGTGCACGTTCAGTGCCGTGTTGCAGCCTGGCATGAAGCCTGACTGAGCCAGATTAATCAGTGTGTGAACTATCGGGACAGGTTAGGAGGGCAAAACTTTAGCTGGCATCTTCAATTCAGCGTTGAGGAGAGACATAGGCCTGTCGGAGCAGCAGTCATCCTGTGGCTTTCCCTCTTTACGTATAACCACAATGGAGGCCAGACGTTGGTCAATAGGGAGCAATCCTAATTTCCAGCTTTCCTCGTACATCTTTTTTAAGTGTGGGACAAGTTTAGTGGCCGTGAGTTTGTTCAATTCTGTCGGACTGCCGCTCAGGCCCATTCCCTTACCCGCTTTCAAATCTCTGATTGCTGCCACTATTTCTTCAGTAGAAAGCTCTTTCTCCAGGAGCTCTCTGTCCACAGGGGTTAAGGTCGGAAGGCGGATGTCTGCCAGAAGGTTTCGGGAGCCCTCTCCTGTGGCAGTGATCCCCGGAGAGTACAGTCAGGCATAGTAAGTTGCGAAACCCTCCCTATTCCCCTCCCGTCGCTGACCAACTCGCCAGATGTTGCCCGAACCACACTCACCCACCTATTTGCCTTCTCCCTCCTATCAGAGCCAGGCCAAGAGCTTCCCAGCTTTGTCCCCCAACTCGTAGAAACGATATTCTACTGCCCTTTGGCAGATCCTAGCGGCCTCCGGCGCTACATCACAATATTCTTATTGTTTGAGAGACAAAGTGTGGCTGGTGTTAGATCCTCCCATCCAGGAAGCTTGGCCTTTAATTTAGCCCTTTTTCCTTTCTTTTGCCCCACTATCAGGGAAAGTCCTACCCCCTAATTACAGCCTTGAGGGCCTTCCACAGTGTTTACGCAGAGACCACCAAGGATTCATTTTCCTTGAGGTTTCGCTCTGTCGCTTTCACAAGCGCTGTTCTATCTTTTAGCACATTGAGGTATCAAGGGTTCAGAGTAATGCACCTGTAGTTCTGTCCCTCACCCGGTCCACAGACCATCCATAGTAGTGGTCTGGGATGCTCCTGGCCAGGTGGTACACCTCCCGCACCCACGGGAGTTAACAAGCCAAAGTGATAAAGTAGTCAATGCGGGAGAGCCTATTGTGTGCCCCAGAATGATCTCATCGGTTGGCGGGATGGGAGAAAGTGGCTCACCTTTATTGAAACAGGTGCTGTAGAACAGCTTGACCTACTGCTGCACCTTTGAGAGGAATTCTGTATCCAAGCAGTAGTGCTGAGTGAAAGTAAGTGCACTCTTTCAGGTCACTGCTCTACATATACCTGGTAATGAGACTCCAGCAAACAGGGCCATAGATGTGGACATGGCTCTTGTGGAATGATTCTGAACTTTAGCATTCAAAGGCCTGCCAGCTTAGTGGTGATAGAACATTATAGCTTTAGAGATCCAACTGGAAATACTTTGTTTGTTAGACGAAAGCCCTTCTTAGGTGCACTGTATGCTATGAAGAGTTGGTTGGATTTACGAAGATTTTTTGTTCTATCCAGATAAACTTTTAAGCACCTTTTAATATCAAGAGAGTGCAATGCCCTTTCTTCTGATGTTTGAGGATTTGGGAAAAAGACTTCAGAATTGAAGGCCCATTAAGATGGAAGTCCAATAGAACTTTAGGAATAAATTTAGAGTTAGTGCGGAGCATAACTCCATCGTCCCCGAATTGAAGGAAAGGTTCCTGGGTGGTGAAAGCTTGGATTTCACTCACTCATCTAGCTGATGTGAGGGCAAGAAGTAGAGCTACTTTCCAGGAAAGGATCTTTATATCTGCCTTCTGGATAGGTTAAAAACGTGGTTTCATTACTTGTGAAAGAACTGTATTTAGCTGCCACTGTGGAAGAGATTTTACTGGTGGGAATGCTCAGGAACTCTTTAATAAACCTTACTGACCACAGAGATGGAGCTTTCAGTGATCTCCTAAAATAAGAAATGGCTGCAAAATGTACTTTTATAGAGGAATGTGATAAGTCTGACTGAGCCAGGTGTAGTAGGTAGGGTAAAATCTGTTCAAGTGGCGAAGAGATGAATATTTGATGCTTGGCACCATATGCAAAATCTTACCATTTTAAACAATATGTTCTGTTAGCACTGTCTGCTCTTGTCCTGGCTAAAATCTTCCTACAGTCTGGGGGAATTTTAGGTGTCAGAACTCGTGGAATGTCAGGCCGCTAACCGAAGAGACTTAGGTTCTGGATGTTAAACATGACCCTGGTTCGTGGTTAATTGTGATGGGATTGGTTTGAATGAAATGTGCCGCTGTGTTGAAAGGATCAGAAGTTCCGTAATCCAGTGCTGGCGAGGCCATGCTGGGGCTATGAGTATCCTCTTGCAGGGCTCTGCCTTCATCTTCCTGATAAATTTTGGAAGGAGAGGAATCAGAGCAAAGGTGTAGGTAAATATAACGGACCATGCAATCGAAAATGCATTCCCTCACAATTCTGGAAGCAGATGCCAAATTGCGAAGAATTGGAATTTCGCATTGTGAGGGGTCACAAAGAGGTTGAGATTTGGCTTGCCCCACTGGAGGAAGATTCGAGTCAGTGTGTTCTTGTCCAGTTCCCACTAGTGGCAAGATGTTTTGTGCCTGCTCAAGGTGTCTGCTAAGTCATTTTGTTTCCCAGGCAGGTGTTCTGCTATCAGATGTATTTTGTGTCGAATACACCATCTCCAGATTAGCTGAGCTTCCTGCGATAATATGTGAGATTTGGTGCCGCCCTGTTTGTTTATGTAGTGCATTGCTGCTGTATTGTCTGTTTGTACTAGCATTGACGTTTGTCGAATCCTGGAAAGGAATGCTTGTAAAGCAAGATATACTGCCCATGACTCGAGTATTTTGATGTGGAGGTCCTGATAGGAATTTGGCCAATTCCCATTGATTTGGAGGTCCTGAAGGAATGCTATCCACCCGAAAAATAAAGCATCAGTGGTTATCACCAGAGGTGGGGGTGGAGCCAAGAACTGCAAGTCGATTGACAGATATACTGGTTGTGTTCACCAAGCTAGCGAATTGACTATTGTTGGAGTCACTTAAGCTTCCCGTTGCTTCCGCCCATTGGAAGTCCAGCTCCTCCTGAAGTGGACGCACATGTAGCCAGCAGTGCGGTATTAGATGGATCCAGAAAGACATCATGAGCCAGATGTACAACGCAATTTTGTGGTTGCAAAAGGCAAAAATCATCATTTTCGACTGCAAAATGGCCTTGTACAATGTACCATCCCTATTTTGTGAGTCGGTATCCAGTTACCTACTCGCAAAATAGGGATTGCAACTTGCAATTAGGAAGGGTTGTCCCGAGGGAATCCCTTATTGCGAACCAAAGGGGGATGTATGATTGTTTACAGAGCGTGAATGCAGTTGCTAAAGAATCGCAGTTAGCACCAATTCCAAATTGGTGTTAAACCATTCGCAAACCCTTTGTGAATGGTAGCGAAAATGTTTTTTCAGAGCAGGCAGAGGTCCCTACTCTGAAAAAATGAAAAGAAAACTTTTCATTTTCATTTTAGAAATGCATCCAGATTTCTTTTAAAGAAAACGGCAGCATTTAAAAAATAAAAAAAAAACAAGTCCATAATGGGGTGAAGGCCTTAGATGGTGTACTGAATCTGGGAGTCTAAGGGTCTGAGATAGGAGGTGAACCTGTATCCTTGGCCCGGAAACAGAAATAGAGAGATGGTCGCGATCAGGACAGGGAGAGTGGGTCGCGAACTACTGTGAGGTCTAATAGGGGAAAGAAGCCTCCGGAGGACTTGATTAACAGTCAAATTCAGTAATGCTAGGCTTGAATGTTTGATCAAGAGATTATTGGACCCCTTAACACTTTGTTGTAAAAGTACTGAACAAGCCGTTTTGTGCAATAATGGAGGTTCTTCTATGGAAGTATCAGGGCCCCCGGTAGGCCCGTTGTCAACCTCCTCAGAGGTTATTGTACTAGATAAATCAAGGCAGGGCAGATTTGAAGGGGCCCCGATTAGCACACAAGGGAACTGCAGGCCAACCACTAACCCTAGTGCTATAGTCGATATTAACAGTAATTGCCCTCTCTTAGGAATTATTTCAGTGGACCAGAGCGCTGGGGCTTGTAAAGATAAGTCGCATATAGCTCACAGCCCCAGGTGGAGCCTCTGTTAAAAACAAGTACATCGTGTTTCCCTATTATTAACCTCCCACCTGAAGCCACCCCAAATGTTGTGGTTATTGGCAGTGTTTCGCCTTTATCTAATAACCGTCATGAATCATTTGCAGAGTTGAAGAACAAAGTAGTGAATTAGTTAGGCTCTAATCTAAACACTGGACCAGTAACATTTGAAAGCATTAATATGATGAGAAGAGTGACATGGCTGGGCAAGGGACCTAATGCCTTGAAGGGTGATTGAATAGTTGTGAATTTTAACAGGGCCTATTTGGCGGAACAGGTGACTGCTTTGACCCATTCTAGGAGAGACTCTTTGTCCTTTAGCATTCAGGTTCTGCCTTTGGGATATTTTTTATAAGCCACCGCAAGGAAACATATTTACTGGGAAGGAGGTTTGATTGTTGAATTCTAACAGTTTTCTGCCATGGCCTCTTCTCCCCCAAGTGAAATGTTCCAATAGATTTGAGCCATTGTGCCAATTAGATGCCTGTGATTGACAAGAAAATCCAGCAACAGTTACTTTACCAGGGCGAGTGTCCCCTATCCATCTGGTATCTGAAGATCACAGGGTGGTTGTTTTACCTGATGAAATGGGGGCAGATATATTACTGTTTAGCTGGAATATTGCAGGACTTCTGGTTGAGGTATGTGAAGGACTTCCATTTGATTTGTCTTCAAGAGACAAGGGAGCGGGATAATGGCTTCCATTTAAAGGGTTATAAAACATACCTTACCCCGGCTATTCAGTCTTCCACTGGTCAAGCCAAAGGGGGCATGATTGTTATTGTATGTATTAGGATAAATGGGAGGATTAGAGAATAAGAGTTGACATTTGCAACAATACAAGCTGTTAAGATTACGATTAAGGGGTCCTTGAGCATGGTGGTACTACATTTTTACAATGCAACAACTTGGTCTCTGACTACTTCTTGTATTCAAAGTTTATTCATTTTCATAGCCTCATTTGGACGCTAGCTGAGGGGGAGGTCAACAAATTTGTGGTTGGTTGAGGACTTTAATATACATCTAAGCGGGGTGGGGAGCCTTGGTGGAATGGTTCCTGAAAAGCTGGTTTTGACCAGTAACTTTCTGTGGAGGTGTGGTCAGGGTTTAACTTGGAATATACCTGTGAAGGTACAGAGCTTACAGCATTGTTGAACGATTAGAACCATGCACATACTTGGGACATATTTACGGCATCGCAGGTTCGGATACTGGTCCCAACCTATCAGGGAAAGAATTGTGCCTCTATTATCGATTATGTTTTTGTCTCTGTTGCGTTACTTCCTTTAATAATTAATTTTGATATCTTTAATCATTTTTATAGTGACCACAATGCTTTAGTGTTGAGGATGAGGCTCCCAGGGTCAATATTAAGTAAGGTATGGCATCAGCATTTGCCCGGCAATCCAGCCTCAGAATCAGAGCAGACGCATAAGGTAGTCTTTAGTGGATCCCGACTCTTTCATAGCATCCCTATTCCACAGTTGTACTAACGGCTTGGCAGTCTGCTTGGAGCCCTCTTCATCAGATGAAGACCTACTAAATGATTTCTTAGACATCGCAGAATCCCCAAAATGGTTTCATGCCACCTGTTCCAAGGCCTTGCGTAGTTTGAAAATTGCTCTCAAAGCAGTACGCAGAGACTTGAATCAGGTGAGAAATTGCAGTTGTATTTATAAACAGAAGGAGGAGGATTTAAGGTACAATTCCAGCACAATTAAAAACAGTGTGTTTTTCAGGGGAATTATCAATCAGCCACTTTCACCCAGAAGAATACTCCTAGTCTATGCCATCACATACTGGCCCAGGATTGGGTGGTCCACTATGGGAAAATGTTTAACTGTCCATCACAGGTTGCTGCAATCGCAGAGGCTGAGTGAAGCAGGTAAAGTGTAACCTGATTTTTACCTTAGATTAAATAAAACAGGGCATAAAGGGACTAACTAGAAATAAGGCGCCAGGCCCCGATGGAATCCCTCCGAACCTGCTTGCATTGCATAGTGATGTATGGGCTCCTATGTGAACGTTGGTGCTGAATGCAGCAGTGAGGGTGGGTCCTCCGTCTTTCTGGTCTTTAGCCACCATAGTTCCTGTTCTTAAGAAAGGGGATAAGAGTAGGCCGTATGTTACAGGCCCATTTCTCTTATTGACTCCATAGTAAAAGTCCTGGGGAGGGTGTTACTGGTTAGGGTGCGCTCCTGGACAGAGGAAAATAATATTATGTTGGGTTGCTAATATGATCTCCGACAGGGTAAGTCAACCACGGACCAGTGCTTGAATCTTTTTCTAGTAGCCAGTAAATATACTATTACTCGATTTCAGACCATGTGTTTCGCATTATTGGACCTAGCGAACGCGTTTGATCGAGTAACATTGGGCTAAACTGTGGAGAATACTGCTGGGAATGGGGGTTGACTCAAATATTGTATATCTTATGTGTGACCTCCACTCAGATACCCTTGCCGTAGGGAGATACCCAGCGGATCTGGCTTGTTGAGACAGCTTTAATACAAGTTGTGGCATTAGACAGGGGTGCATCCTTGCTCTGTTCCTGTTTTCTTTCAATTTGAACAGCTTGGAAAAGGCATTAGTGGACCTAACGAATGCATTTGATCGAGTAACATTGGGCTAAACTGTGGAGAATACTGCTGGGAATGGGGGTTGACTCAAATATTGTATATCTTATGTGTGACCTCCACTCAAATACCCTTGCCGTAGGGAGATACCCAGTAGATCTGGCTTGTTGAGAGAGCTTTAATACAAGTTGTGGCATTAGACAGGGGTGCATCCTTGCTCTGTTCTTGTTTTCTTTCAATTTGAACAGCTTGGAAAAGGCATTAGTGGATGTAAAGTCTGACTGTCTTCCAATTGGTTTTCGCCAACTGCCGGCACTGTTATATGCAGACAACGCAGTTCTGTTGCGAGAACCACAAATGGCCTGCAAAAGTTATTGAACGCATTTGATAATTTTATGGGGGAGTTGGACCTAACAATTAATTTGTCAAAATCATATCTCATGGGGCCTGAACCTTTAAAAGAAAATACCTTTACTTTATAAGGCTCCCCCTTAGTTACAGTTGATAGTTTCCCCTATTTAGGGATCGGTTTGATGCCAACTTAAACTGGAGGCCTCTGATAGAGGCAAGGAGACTGGATTTCAGAAAATGTATATGGGGCAATTTTTAGTTTTGCGGCGAGGTTATGTAGTCGTCCGTTAAAAGCCCTAACAGAGGTTTATGAAGCGAACTGCATCTCCAAGATTTTGTATGGGAGAGAATTATGGGGGTACCTATCTCCTAGGGAACTACAGATGAAGAAGAATACAGGCTAGAAGAAAAAGCTGGCCTTTCTTGGTTTTTGATCACACACATTAGATGCCAGTGGTGAGTCTTAATTCACTGAGGTATCAAGCAGGATAAGTCTGTTGAGGAGTATATTATCAATATTTGTGTAATCCAGTCATTACAATACACACTATCCTCATCATTTTTTCACACTACAATACACCACATCCTGTAAAAGTGCAGACAGTGAGATGTGTACCTGTATGAAGGCATCCTGGTCATCGGTGATGTCAAAGATAATAGCTCTTGCTCCTCTTTCACCTGCCAACTTTGCCTGTTCCAAAACAAAACAAGAAGATTTTGTCAGATACTTAACATTTAAAATGCTTACTACAATGTTTGAAACTGCTGAACAGAAGCATGACAGCCCTGCAGAATCCTACTTAGCAATTAAAAAGTGGGAGCCCTACACAATCACAAAATAGAACAATGACACCCAAGACAAATGAACAAAAGCACAGTAGTAGTAGCTGTAAAGCAACTAACCACAAACCCACGCAGTTTGAAAGCAGTGTAAATAGCAGTGCAACTGAAGTCATCTTGCACCAACAACATTCATACAATTAGCAAGCCCTAGATTTATTTTGTTTAACCAACAGAGTTAACCTATCAGTTATTAATGCTACTAAGCTATTATGAGAGAACTGACCACAAATACAACCAAGCCAGAATCCTACTTAGCAATTAAAAAGTGGGAGCCCTACATAATCACAAAATAGAACAATGACACCCAAGACAAATGAACAAAAGCACAGTAGTAGTATCTGTAAAGCACCTAACCACAAACCCACGCAGTTTGAAAGCAGTGTAAATAGCAGTGCAACTGAAGTCATCTTGCACCAACAACATTCATACAATTAGCAAGCCCTAGATTTCTTTCAGAGTTAACCTATCAGTAATTAATGTTACTAAGATATTATGAGAGAACCGACCACAAATACAACCAAGCCATTCTGGAGATTGTTTAAGGGCCTTCCACAGTGCTGCTAGCCAAGCAAACTGTTTGACACCAGTGTGTGTTTTTAATCTATCAACAGTTAGTAGCAAACCAAAGAGCAAGGAAGGTTTTGGAGTCCATATGCTGCAAAACAAAGTCATTTAGGATATTGACCGGTAGTGGTATCTAAGTACATTGTCAAAAGCCTGCTGTAGCCTTGGACTTGGAGTGTCCTGGTTCGCTCAGGTTTTGTTGTTCTTGAAAAATGTTTGAATCTGCTGGTACTACATTTTGAAACCATGCATGTGGGATGTAACTACATTTCTACCTACTGACAGCTCTGTGTTCCTTTCCACTCTCAGATATACCAGTAGCGCACCTTGGAGTCCTCCATGCAGTGATTCACTTGAGACGAAGCAGCCCAGTGTTCATCCCCTGGCCTTTTTTGGTCACAGCCTACCAGACAGCCCATCTGTGTGGTTTGCAAAGACATCTTGTGAACATCTTTCTGATTGCTTCCCTGGGACTGCATTACACCAGCTGCTTACCATTGGCTTTGTGGTTAGTAACTCACATTTGCTTGCTTTCTATTTGCTGGCTTTATTTGTTTAAGGCTGTCCAGCATGTGTTTGTCCCTACCGGGCAGTATAGCCTGTCCATCACTGCTCTGACACTCTCCTTGTATTCTTCCACAAGTACTCACTTTCTGTAAACAGGCCTTTACATTTTGTTCTTATCTTGCACATTCGCTGTGCATTTGAAGACATAGATCAAATTTCAGGCTATGTCTTCTGAGGGAGCTTGGTGTTAACTTTTCTTTCTCTGACTTTAGAGGATTTATGTGACAATCCTGCTGGAGAACTACGTGGGAGGAATGCTATAGGATGTTATTTTATCTAGCACACAACAAAAGTTAAATGTCTGTTAAGTGAACTGTGCAAATATTTCAGAATATATCTGACTTAGAAATGTACAAGTGAAACACATTTTTTGTAATTCTGAAGTGTGGTGGAAACAAATATTTTAATGGTAATGTACAAAAGGGGTATCACTCTCAGGGTCAAGTTGTGCCATAGTTTTAGCCTCCATCCATTACTCCTTCAGTACATTCTTAGCTTCAATTAAAACCTCATGTCTTTTATAAATGTGGCACCTGAAACGTGTCAATATGCTATGGACAGGACTATTACATTTCAATACAGTGGTAACAGAACATACAAAATAAAGGATTGTATTAACTGCAACAGCACATTTGTTTCTTATTTCAATGTTTGTAAAGGCTTGTATTAGGTGCCAGAAAGAGAGCACACAGGAGCATGTAAGGGCCATACGCAATAATGATGCCACCTATCCTCTCTACTAGTTCATTACAGTACAACACATTTTAACTGGTAAAATTTACACTTAAACTTCCATGCTCCGGTGGTCACCAAAAATAAACCATTTGGTGGCAAATGTACTCTTGCTATGACAAGCAGAGGCCCAATGGATCATTAAATTATGCACAGTAGATGGGGGTATCAACTATGATCGGGAAATGCACTATTTCCTAACAGGTTGAAATCACACTACTGTTCCAGTTAGAAAACGTGTTTCTGTCCAACTAATTACTGTTTGTAGATTCTACTTTATACTTTTAGTGATTTCAAACATACTGTTGAATTATTGCATCTTTAGGACTGCATGTATTAATATAACCTTTCTGTTTGTGATTCTATTATACGGATTATGCAATTTGTCAGTTATAACTATTAGTCACCCTTTGGAATGCTTCTTGACATCGAATGTTAGCATCTAACCACTGATGGCAGTAGGTCTTCCTATGAAGGGTATGTTGTTTGCTTTTTTGGAATTGAATATTTGCTGACCTTCTGAACTCTGCTTATAGCATTTATTATCACTATTTGAATTCTTATGTCGTATTCCGTTTTTGGTGGTTGACTGCATTAAATACACACCATTCCATGAAGGCGCTCATAGTTCCCTACTCTTTTTCACTTAGTCCGATTTTTGCTTCCATAACCTGCCATTTCTAGATCAACGCCAGAACACACCCGGGTCACAACTTTCAGCCCACACTGCAGACCTTGTTCTATGGTAAACTTCTCCTCCTAAGTGGCTGCTTTTCTTATTTTTAGGATCATGCTTCCATATTACGTGCAGTAACGCATGCAGCCTATGACATAATTATCCATTTTGCTGTATGTTGTGCCACAGTTGGCTTTCCTTTAATTGTGGACATTTTGCCATATATATATATGGCTCACTTTTTAATAGGATAGTTCTGCATGGGTCTTCCATACCTTTGTGATATGCACTGACATGTTGTTTGTGTTTATGACATTCCAGAAGGTATGTTTCACTGCAAGTCCGACCCCATTTTTAATTTGAATTTCATTCATGAATACCTACATGGTTTCTCATCTGGCTTCTGTTTACACTTTGGTAGGTTCATTTACGACATAAGGATCTGTCCTATGAGGAAGGGGGCAATTTCACTTTCTTTCTCGGTCCCCCCTTCGACGCAGTTTCCTACCTCACACTCATTAACCGCCCTCACCAGACTGGAATAACTGATCACGCGCTCAGGTGGATGGCATCCTTCCTCATAGGGCTCCCCCAGAAAGTCTGCCTCCCTCCACCTTCACATCCCAAGCCAAGCACAACATCTGTGGTGTTCCCAAGGGCTCAGCCCTATACTCTTCAACATCAACATGACACCACTCACAGACATCATCAGATGGCACAACATCAACATCATCTCCCATGCCGACGACACACAGCTCGTCCTATCGCTCTCTGCCGACCCCACCTCAACTAAGACAAACTTCCATAACTGCAAGAACGTCTCAGCATAGATAAATGACAACTGCTTAAAGCTTGCTCTTTGGAAAACACACCGCAATCTGGAACGACTCTTGGTGGCTGTCGGAGCTTGGACCTACTCCCAAGCCTAAAGGCCCCCACCCTCATCATCATCCTAGTCAGCAAATTCCCCATGAGACATCAGTTCAACACCCTCTCCTCAGCCTGCTTCAACACATTCCGCATAATCTTCAAGTGGCTCCCCATCACCACAAGAAAGACAATAACGCATGACTTCATAACCAGCCAACTGGACTATGGCAACGCACTCTATACAGTCACCACCATCAAACTCATGCAAAGGCTCCAATCAATACAGAACGCAGCCACCAGAGTGATCCTCAACCTGCCCAAGAGAACCCATATCACCTAGCACCTGAAAGACTTCCACTGGCTCCTGCTCCAGAAGAGATGCCACCTCAAGATCCTGACCCATGCCCACAATGTCCTACACGACCAAGGACCCACCTACCTGAACGAGCACCTGCACTTCCACCACCCCTGCAGGAACCTCCGCTCTGCAAACCTAGTCTTGGCACAGATCCCTTGCACATGTCGCTGCCGTGCCGGAGGATGCTTTCTCCCATACGCCGCCAAGCATGGAATGCCCTCCCCCTCGCTCACCAAAACCAGGAAGGAGCACAAGACCTGGCTCTTCGAATGAGACCTACATCAAGCGCATGGATCCCATTGTCTGTACAAATATTTGATTGATTGATCCATATTCACTGTGGCGAAATACTTCCCTTCTCAATTTGTGGGGTGATTTCTCATTAAAATGTACATTTGTCGTCTTCTTCCAAGGCAGCTCAATCAAGGTATCATCTGAAGTATGTCTACTTTTCCCAAATCCACAAGTGGTGGTTTAATAGTGGATAAAATTTTTGACGCTTTCTGGCGAGCGTGCTTTTTTAATACCGGTGATAGTTTTCATCATGACTATTAAACATATTCTCTTTAGCCTCTTTTCTTTCTGATTGTATCTTTTTCCAAAGTGGATCTTCTCTACACATTGGTCTACACAGGTTAACCTCACGCAACATTTTACTTATTTTTATTGTCCTCTTCTGTTCTGTACAGAAGAGGACAAAAGAGAGCAGCATTTGCACACCATCTATTTATATTATGATGCTATTATTTTGCTGCTTCTTATCATCATGCGTGTACACTTTACAGTCTTGAAAAAGTAGTCTTTGATGAAATATGCTGGCTCCGCTCAAGAAGTGTTTAACTTTAAAACTTCATAAACTTCAGCTCCTGATCAGTTGTACAACGATTTACAATAATCGTTGACTGAAGTCTTCCTACGTTGGTTCTATTTACACATTATTTTACCTTGTGTGTCTATGAACTAATTGTGCCTGTGCACAGTAATTTCACATTTAGTATGTGTCTTAATTCAACATATTAGTAATTCTAGTACTTTACCTATAGAATTCACTTGGATGTGTGCTCCAGATCTTTCATAAATATTTAGGACAGGAGTACTGGGTAAAGGCTGAAGAGAGGAGAACAATTCAGGGTATGTTGGGGAAGAAGGGTGGTAGGAGAATAGCTGATGGTAGACTAAGAAGGGGGTCTTTTTATAAAAGGACTACAATGGAATGTGATGATTACAGTCAAGAATGAGTTTTTATACTACGAGCAATTATAATGAAATATACTATTTACAATTAAAGATTTCTCTAAGAACGACTTCTGTATTCTAAAATAGATTACAAAGGACCGATCTGCGTTTTGAGGGACGCAACGGATCTTTCTGTACTCCTGGGATTACAGAGGAATCATTTCGGCTGTGGGTTATAATGCCATATGCTGTGTAAAACTGTGAGACATGATTTGTGAATAGGGTTGCCATCTGGCCGCTTTTCTGCCTGCACCACTGGTATTTTAATGTCCCAGCCCGTACAAATTAAAGCAAAATCACCTAAAGCAGTTTTTAACCCTGACCTGTACATAATTCAGTCAATATAAGCAGAAAACACTTTACATTTTTTTAGAGCAGAGATAACACCATTGACTAATAATTAAAGTAAGCAACGGCGGTAATGTCATTACAAATGAATACACTCGATTTTGTTTAAAGTCCTCTTTAGTATTATGTCCAGGTCTAGGAAGACTTTTAAAACAAGAAAAGCCCGGTATTTTTCTTTTGGGAAGATGAAGCTGGAAAGTCACCCTGCTCACGGAGATGATTATTTGTGTTGTTGTTGTTGTACACTGAGGTATTGTGGGGTTTCAGAGTCGTGGTCGGTGGGTTCACAGGAGAGCCAAAACTACAGAACACGAGGTTCACCCTTACTCGGTTGCAGTTTTCATGGACGCATGGCGTCCGTTCCTGTTTTCCCTCCCCTTCCAGACTGTTTTCCTCTCAGTTCGTGCTTCATCCCGCCCTCCTCCTCCACTCGGATTGCTGCTGGCTGATTAGCACAATAAACCTGCAGCTGAAACTGTTCAGCATCTTTTGAAACCTGCTCGTGGAATCAAAGAGCGGCGCCTTTGATGTGCGTGGACCCCGGGGGCCGTCTTGGGAGGGCAGGTGCTGAGCCGCTGGAGGCAGGAACCTCACATGATCTGATATGTCTGATGCAGTAATCACAGCTCTGTGGGAACAGGCAAGCAACAAAGGCGCGGCTCCGCCTCACGGCAACTCAAGCCTCGTCAGTGGGGAACCGGGGAGGAGAGAGGGCGGCGGCAAAAGCGCGGCCCCGCCTCACTGCCTGAGCCGCTCAAGGCTGTGAGGAGGCGAGAAAGTGAGGGCGGGAACTGAGGAGATGAGAAGGCGGCAAGAAAGACGTGGCTCCGCCCTCACGAGAGGCTCTCAAACCTCGGGAGAAAGAGAAGGCTACGACAAAGGTTCGTCTCGGCCTCCTGCAGGGACACCTCAAGCACAGGAGGCGGCGACAGAAGGGACGAGAGAAAGCAGCAGAGAGGCACGTCCCCGCCTTCCCTGTGTCATCTGAGAGGAAGAGGAGGCGTGTGGGGGCGGGGCATGGGCTGGGAGAGGCGTGTGGGGGCGGGGCATGGGCTGGGAGAGGCGTGTGGGGGCGGGGCATGGGCTGGGAGAGTGGTGTGGGGCCGGGGCATGAGCTGGGAGAGGCGTGTCGGGGCGGGGCATGGGCTGGGAGAGGCGTGGTGGGGCGGGGCATGAGCTGGGAGAGGCGTGTCGGGGCGGGGCGGGGCATGGGCTGGGAGAGGCGTGTCGTGGCGGGCATGAGCTGGGAGAGTGGTTTGGGGCCGGGGCATGAGCGGGTGGCTATCAGGACACGAGAGGGAGTAGAGGCATGGGTCGATGTGTGAGGGAGTAGGGGCCGGGCATGGGGGAGTAAGGAGGAGGTAGGGGAGAAGTGGGAGACTGTTGGGGGATTGGGGAGAAAGGGGTCAGGAAGGGAAAGAAAGGGGAAAGGGAGGGAGGAGGTGGCAGAAGGAGGGGGAGGGGGAAGAACATGGGGACATGGAGAGGGGAAGAGGAGGGAAAGAAGGAGAAGAGGGAGGGAGAGGAAAGGGGAGGGGCCAGCGAGGCGAAAGGGGAATAAAAAGGGCTTTGGGAGCGGAGAAAGGGAATGGGGAGGAAAAAAATCCAGGAGGGAGAACAGGGGGCAGGGCAAGGTGGGGAGGGAGAGCGGGGTTTGTGGAAGGAGGCGATAAAGTGAGTGAGGGGGAGAGAGCTTGGGAATGGGGAAGAAAAGCTTTGGGGTTTGGGGAGAGAGCTTGGGAGGAGTGGGAGGTTTTGAGAGGAGGATCTTGGGTGTAGAGAGGTCGGGGTTAGATTGGAGACCTGAGGGGATGGGGTAGAGAGCTGAGAAGCTGGGAGGTGAAAGCTGGGGGTTGAAGGAGATGGATGTGGGAGTTGAGTGGTAAAGAACTGGCAGATAAGGGGAAAGAGATTGGGGATGGGGAAAAAGCCATAGGGCGGGTGAGAGTTGGGAGGTGGTGGGAGTTGGGGAGGAGAGAGGTTTGGGCAGTGGGGGGAGAAGGCTAGGGTCAGGGAGAGGGCTGGGGAGACAGGTTAAGGGAGAGAGTGGGGGTGGAGGTAGAGATATGGGAGGGAGAGAGACGAGAGCTTTGGATGTGGGAAGAGAGAGGCAGGGTTTTCTGGGAGGAGGACAGCAAGAAGGTGAAAAAGCTGGGGGATAAGGAGGATACAGGAGCTGGTGGAGGAAGAAATAACAGGGTAAGGGAGAAAGAGCAAGCGATGGGGAAGAGCAGAAGGAGTCAATAGAAAAGACTACCTCCTATGCTGACTGAAATTTGAAAGCACTGAGGGGAGGAAAGGAGTAAGAATAAAAAAAAAATTCCAAAGCCAATTGGTCTTGCCTATGTGACCAATGGCTTTGCCAGTTGTTTTTAGCACCAATGCTGTGCAGAATGGCTAAAGTGTTTTTTTTCTTCTTCTTTTCTTAATAAAAAGCATTTGATATGTCTGTCTACATCATTTTGTAGGTGTGCACCAAGAAAATGGTACAGATGCTTTTTATGGGCGAGCTCAAAGCGCTCCGTCCATAAAGTAATCTCTCTTTGGGCTTCAAACCACGCACAGGTCACATCAGTCTCTTTCATTGGTTCCTGGGCTTGCTCTTTAAAATCTGCTTGCTTTCATTTGTGAAAGGCATGCCTACGTCATGCCTTTTCCGATGTTTCGCCCGCCTACACAGCACCGGTAAACTACCAAAAACATATGAGACTCGATGTTTTGAGCCTGGGGTCCGGACTACTTTATCTGTTAATTTTCCCAGCCACAAGATCGCGCTAGGGTTTACGTAGCGCAACCGCACTCAGTTTTTCCGTTTTCAATTGCAGCGCGATCGCACTGCATTTTACATAGCGCGGTCGCGCTGTGGTTTTTTTCTTTTAATTTGTGTGGCAAGAAAAGTTAGGTTAGGAGTTTACAACACAAATAGCTCCAACTCAAGCAAATGCAAGCCCCGTTGCATTGAAAATGCTTGTTCCTTTTTATTTGTCGCAATCTGATTTGGTAACTACAAAATAAATAAAACGTGCAAAGCATTTATTTTTAAGACCAGGAAGAGGGGGGGCAGTGAAGCATCACAGGGGAGAGGGGACAGTGTAGCAACACAGCAAAGTAACTTGGGAGCAGGATGGTGGTTTAATGCGGAATCAACACAGGGGCACAAAGCAACGGTTGAGGCACAGCATGAGTAAAAGCAACACATGGGTTTGGGGCAACTAACATATGGCCTTCATACACTTGACATTAGACTGTAATGGTCAAAACAGTTCCTATAGGGCACCACAGTAAAAAAAAAAAAAGCATTTGGATGAAACATGGTCAAGTAACCATATAATCAGCCCCTAGAGGGCATGCCCGTAGGGGTGTGAAATTTAATAAAATATCTACTTGTCCACCATGGGACAGTTGCTTCTTAAATCTACTTGTCCTGTAAAAAAATCTACTTGTCCCTTTGGTGCCATGTAGTGCAGCAGCAAATGAGGACCGCAATCTTGTTATATAAAAGCTCTGATAATAGCCTCTCTATGCCAGGGCTAATACTAAAGTAGGACTTGAGTACTAGGAATTCCAAGCCCTACTTAAGCAATTTCCTTATTTTGCCACCTTCCCGCAGATCTACATACTAGGGCTGGAAAAAGCAGTAAGTAATAGTTTCAGGGCTCCAATGCCTTTGTGTCTGTTCAAACCTACTAACTTGCATGTTCTAGGGATTTTCACCAGATCTTCTCTAATCTTTTCTCATACTGAGAAAGGTTGGAAATTAACTTCTGACAAGGGCAGAAGCAGAAGTTCTCCAGGGTCGGAGAAAAAGTGGTTGGGGAAAAGGGAACTTGTAAACGCTCAATAGATTTCCTCTTGAGAAAATCTACACATGCAGATTTGCTTGTTCTAAAATACAGTTCACAAATATCTTCTAGAAGTATGATTTCCTGGTTCATGTCTGTAAATTCTTGTGAATTCATGAAAGCCACTATTGCAAAGACATATACCCTGGGTGCACGTTTGCGACTTTCTTTAAGAATTGGGCCACTGATTAGTTTGGGTGTTAATCAAGGCATTTTTTTTTTTTTTAAATCTATTTCTCTATCAGCTAGCTTTAATTTGAGGGACATCATTCTGCTCTTTCACAAAGAGCATATTGGCACACTAAGGCGTTATATTCAGTGCCAGGAACTACTGCAGAAATGTGTGCTTTTTGAGCCCAAGAAGTTTTTTTTTGCTTTTTGCCAATATTTGTTATGATGGTAAGGGCCTGGCAGCTCCCACAAAAATAAAGTGTTACAAAAGCCATATCAAACCGAGACACGCATTGACAAAACCAAAAGACTGACAACCAATGTCGGATTGGTTGGCTTTGCCAGTGCTTGTTTATTTTCATGTTTCTGATAATCTTGTTGAAAATGGTTACACGGATTTGCCATTAGGAATATTGTTTTGAAATACTAGCATGCATTAACACATTTTACTAAATGATGCTTCAAAGAAACAGTGGCTAAATTTCACAGTAATTTAACAAAACATTTCTTTTATACTTACATTTTTTTTTAAAGCAAGGAATCATCAATCTTGCTTACAAGCTTCTGCAAACATTTGCATCTAATCAGAAAGTGTTCTGGGAGCATTTATACATAGCCTCATGTTGTTAAACCTTTCAAACATGTATGTACACTTACCTCACTGGAACCACCGTCAGCAGTGCAGTGTGACCTTAAAAAACTTTTATTTAGAGCACTAATAATAAAGGCTTTGCATTAATGAACCATAACTACAAGTTTAAACAGCATTATCACATAGACACAAATATTACCTCAATTGCAAACAGTTCTCTTCCCTGTAAAATGCAGCCAAAGGGTATGTGCTGCAGGGGGTTGGACCTACTTGTGCCAAGGACAAAATAAACATAAAAACAAGTTGTCCTTGACCCCACACAGTATGTCCAGGGCGTCAGACTATAAGAATTCCACACTCCTTATACCCACAAGAAAAGAGAAGGGCAGCTAGCATTGCAGTGTAACCATACATTGAGCCCCTAGAGGGCATACCGCATTACACATTTTCAGGCCCAGCAGGTCTATTATTACAAACAAGGCCCTTAGAGCACAAACTTCCCAGCTATAAAGCAAAAGCTCCAACATAAGAGAGCTTAAAAAGACATTGAATGGTGGGAGAGGTGAGTTTGAGGCTCCCTCCCCAACCTAGTGTGGGGATCAAGACGGTGAGATGGACGGAAAGAGCATGTTGTGCTGAGTGTTTTGGTGGTGGTCCCATTATCCTAGAACCACTGCAGGCTGAGTTCTGGGCAAACGTGTTGTAAAAGGAATGCCCCGGAGAGCATTATGGGGTGACTTTCCCGGGTGCATTGAATATTGTGGTATTGGCTCTCCCACTGTGCAGGGTCAGCCGCATTAAGTGTTTCCCTAGTGTTTTTTCTATTTAAAAGATGCCAGTTTGTATATTTTTCAAATGCTAAACTTGTGAAGAATTCAGGAATGGGGCTCCAAATTCAACCAGTGCTAATATAAAGTGCCCAATCTTCCAGCCTTTGTCAGGCACAGACACCACAAAGAAACAGCAAGATGCCAGAGGAAGAAACAACATACCACCACAAGCGCGAAACGGAGAGGCAAAAGAAAAAAGTAGTGTGCAGACACTAAGGTATATGGCCGCTCGTTTAATAATCCATGTAACTGGGTCGGCCTCCAAGGCGGTAACAAAATTCCTCAAGGTGTGACAAACCTAAAGCATTTACATAACAAACGAAAGGAATTTTAAAAAGCAGACCAAAGAACGAATAAAAGGGATGGGCGTGGTGAATGCCCACAGAATTAGATTGCAGCATGTCGAGAGACAGCTCTTTTGCTTGGGAACCTTGGAAAAGAAGAAGGTTAGGAGAAAGCATGAATGGGTGGAAACCAAGAAGAGAGGGTTGGTAACAGACATTTAGGCTGCAGCACAAACATTGAACACTGCATCATACAATTCCTTGGCAACCTGGTCACATACATAATCAGCTGATTATAATATGTGACTAACTGACCACATATCCATCCTACTCAACTGAACTCAAATCCTTGCCCTCATTTTGCTGACCCTAAAACATCTGGCTCAACTACAGGGGTTTCACTAAAACATTAAGTAGGGTAAGGTAGAGCTGGTGACTACCTTTTCAAAACCAAAAATTAAGACAGGTTAGAAGTAAGGCTATAAAATGATGATGCTAGATTTTTAATACCTTTGTTTTTTTTTATAGGCAATGTATATCATAAGCATAACACAGAAAATAGCCACATCTTATGTTTCAGTGAACCTATCACCTCTGCCATTTTTTTTAAAGCAGCATTTGGCTAACATGAATCAGGTCGAGTTTGCAGCACTGTATAATTGGTAAATAGAACAAAACTTGTGAGAAACACATTGATACAGTACACAAGTAGTTACATGGTCAAACTGTATAATGAACTCTGCAAGTTTGCTATTAGGAACTACAATTGACAGGGAAAACTATCTTTGTAAGAAATGGTTTGATACAGCACACAAATAGTTACATGGTCAAACTGGAAAGTGAACCCTGATAGCAAACCATATGTATTTGCTTTTGAACTGTATTATGAGATATCTGGACAAAAATCAGAAAGCCAGTATTAAAATGATGGTAGTGGTGCTGATACAGGTGAGAATTCCATGCTGAGGAAGGTAAATATCCATTTGATAATTGTATTTTATGGGGAAGGTAATGAATAAGTATATGAAGTGTTAAGAAGGTAAGTGTTCTTAAGTGTAAGTGTTGGCACTTGGGGCCATATGTACAAAAATCAAGAATTGTGATTTCCTAATCACAAATCATAATGTACACAAGTATTTTCAATGGAATAGGTCTCGCATATTTCGAACAAGTTAATTTTCATCTTTTGACAACAACGCCCATGAGCAAAAAAAAAGAAAACATAAGTAGAAACTGAGAAAATAAAACTTAACAAAATAAAAGAAAACATAAAACTTTGCAATTTTGTTTGTCCTGCTGGGCACTTTTTTTTGCGTTCAGTTTGCAGGGTACTGGAAGATAAAAGGAACAAAATAGTTCCTCGATCACGTCGGGAGTCGCGGACAGGCACTAATTTAGTTGAAATCAATCAGTGCTTGATCCCTCCTCCACACAGAGGAACGGAAATGATGCCAGCCATACCTTGATGAAGTACGAGGCTGTAAAGAAGAGTGCCACATAAACCAACAAATGGTGAGCAACAGGTGGGCTCCAAGCCCTTTACTGAACACAACAGTGTCTTGCATGCGCTAGTGCATGCACTCGCAGGCAAGACCATAAAAAACATACACCTCTTAAGTAGCAATTCCTAGTGGGTCACAAGCTGACTTGCCTCATGAATATTAATGAGGTAGGTCACAGTTTCTAACCCATTGGGAATTGCAGCCGTCACAGGGACGGTGCCCTGCTGGGGTCAGCAGACCACCATGTTTGTGATTGCTTTTTAATGAAGCAATCTTTTTTTCTTTGTTTTTTTTCCAATACAGCTCATTTTCTTTAAAGGAAACGGGATGCATTTAAAAAAAAAAAAAACATTTAAGTTTAATTTTTTAAGAATAAGCAGTGCCCGTGGGACAACTGCCTGCTCTTTAAAAAAAATATTTGTTTCAACATTCAGGGCCCCTTCCCCTTTGCGAATGGTTACCACCTTCTTCGAAGTGCCAGTAAAATACAAAGGTTTTGCCAATGCCCTGTGATGCCCACTCATCTTGTTCCTTGCCAGTGTTCTGACTGGTGAATGGCAATGTGGGAATCCCTGCGTGTTTATAAGGAGGAGCCATTGCCAACAGAGGAAGAGACAAAAGGCTAAAGTGAGAAATAGAAGGATTAGGTTAAGAGTACTGCGGGAGACAGAAGAAAAAGTAGAAATGTAATGATGAGCAGTGGTGACCGGAAAGGACCAGGCAAGAGAGAGTGAGAGTACAGAATCAGAAAGGGCAGTGTGAGGTAAGGAACGAGCAAGATAAGGTTGGAGAAAGGACAGTGGGGAAGAACTACAGAGATAATAGAATCATTCACTGTAGAGAAAAAGAAGAAAGTAAGGAACAGGAAAAAATTCTGAGAAAATAGATGTAGAAAAGCACGTCTGGGCTCAGGAAAGCAGCAACATCCATGCTGGACCCAGTGAATAAGACTTTATGATTTGTAGAGGGTTACCCTCGAGAGGTTTTGGAAATAAATGGCACTTGCAGCATGTTTTACCTCCCACAGTTTCAACAAATTTGGACTCAAAAGTAATAGGATTTACAGACACCTATAGAGAGAACTATATGGTTATTTCATTACTTCGAAGCCTGTTTCAGTGTTCATGAATTCCTCTGAAGCAGCAAATCATGTACATGGCTACAACAAAGCACAGGGCCAACCTAGGAAAGCGTGCCCACTAGATGCACTCCAAAGAGCATTCCCAATTGCATTATAGAAAAATAACCCACTTTTAACACTGAATCAGGACAAAAATATCAATCACTGTTTCCGTGTCAGTAACAACCACATTTAATGTGAGAATATTAAATACTTCGAAATAAATAAGACTTGCTTGAGTGCTGCCATCGTGCGTCAGGCTACAACTAATATATTTTCTGTTGGTGGCTGAAATTGAAATATCCAAGGGTGACGTTCGGGTATACTAGAACCCTGTTAACACTGTTGCTCAAGAAATCGGCAAAGGTGCTGATCAAATAGGCCAGAGGACGGCTCAGCATGCTAGCCTATTTAAAACTGATCTCAGATAGGCAGAAAGCAGCGCAGCTTTTGTGCCATGGTCCAAACTCTGTCAGCGCTATTGCTTAAGGTGCTGGGACTAATGCAGGGTATGCATTACCTCAAGGTTACTGACTCTACAGGCCCAGACTCAGACAGTTTAAAAGTCATTCGTTAGATTACAGATTCTACCATGACACCAGTGTCCACACTGACCTGGTATAAAAACACAGACTGCAAGGACAGCTTCGGTCTCTCTCTTACTATGTAGAATTCCATTTTCCTACGAATTTAAACATTTATCCTGCAGTATGTAAAGTTTATGTTTCTTTGACGGTTTCCGTACATACATAAATACGGTTTCCGTCGCGCCACTGCCAAGCCACTTTCTATCGCCATAAGGGTAGGCCATTGCTGTGGCAGGTGCTACATTTTCTTTAGTACGTAAAGCACACTTCTCAAATTTGTATATCTGCAGTGCCATACCAATGTACACTGTGTCTCAGTGTGAAACCATCATTGTCTTATGTGTTATAACTTTCTCCCTATATGTGCAGTATAATTGGCATTCTACTTACAAAGCTATTTGTGTGTAAGGCACACCTCCTGTACCAGTTCAGGCTTTGTCCCTGTATGTAGAGCACCACCCTGATGTACGATCAATACGTAAACCACCATTGTCCTGCCACCTTCCACAATGATTCCACAATCTCCGCCAGCCAACAGGTAAAGCACCATTGGCAGCATACTCCATCTCCCTTCCTCTTGTTTACAGGCGGGATCTGTTGTTGGAGTGATAATAGTAAGCACAGACTGTCCTGTTGGCGCTACACAGCACAGGTGCTTTAACCCTGCTGGTTAAGGTCCAGCATGCTCCTGTCCATAGCTTCTTATAGGTCAGCACCCCAATTCCGCCACCCATACTAAAAATAAACAAATTAAACAGTGGATGTGTAGAACTGTTTACATGAGCTGTAGAGGCCAACCTGGCGTAACCAGCCTCCTGTCAAACTATTATTGGTTTTTCCATCTAGAAAATGGGTTTAAACACCACTAGCATGGCCGCCTGTTCAGCAAGCGGCTACGGGCGATGACTAAAATGGGCCACTGCATGGGTAGATGGCCAGTTTGGCAAACGTGTAGCAAGGATAAAGATAAAAGAGAGGGAAAGGGTGCACAGTATGGGAAACCAACACATATTGAGAAAGAGGGGGGAGTATAAAGATATAGCTAGAATAAAGAATTGGGGAAATCAGAGACTGACACAGAAAAACAACGAGACACAAAGCAACAAGTATTACAGGACTTTTAACCAAATTACCATGGTTTCTTGTCTAAAGGAGTATTTTTGCAGCTTTGAAGCATTGTCTGGATTCATATGCTGTGCATTATTCTGCTATCTAGTTGTTGGGCCCAGAACAGTCTTTTTTTATTTTTTTATTTTTTAACGTGGGTGTTGTCAACCACTTGGCTTTATGACCTACCTTGATGATGTCAAAAGTACGTTCCTAAAGACCCAGTGTGTGGTTGCCACATTTTTTCTTATTCGTGATCTGCTGCGCTTAGACTTGAAGAGTGGTTGCATAATATGGGTGAGAATAGTAAGGTTCCACATTGGTGTGGGTGTTGACCTTGGTGTAGCCAATCTTTTTGCACCTTCCACAAATCTTGTAATGACTGATGTTTGAAAGACACTTTTACCAATTACACCTTTTGAGTAAGTCACAGTGGCTGCTAAACATACTTTAAGTTAGGCCTACAATAACCCTTCGTCAAGTAGATAAGCGAGGTATTTTAGTTGGCCATGTGCTTAAGCGCTTTGGGATAATACTGTGGTGTGCCAGTGTCTCAATTAATTCTATCTTGCCGAATAGTACTTCCTTGTGGAAGGTCTACTAGCCTCTCTTAACACTTCCAAAGTCAATGTCTTTAGGAGCCATGCTGCTAAGCTGAGTGTATATGGTTCTGGGGGAAGCACTAGTCCTCCTTGCATCGTTTGTAGGTCTTAATGCACTATTAGTGGTATTCTCCTGTCCTACGTCATTTTCCAATAGGTCTGAGAACAGGGTCTGTCTTGCTCATTGTGGACAGATTAAGATTAGTTACATTGTTGTCAGCATCTATTACTAACGGTATCAAGGGAAGTGGAGGAAAAGTGTATGCAAATTTCCCTGACCATTCTATTGACAGGGCATTTCCCAGTGACCAGTGGTTTGGGATTCCAGCTGCAAAGGTTTCACCACTGTAGTTCCTTGTCTGCTACAAGTGCTAGATGTACAAGTTACTTACCTTCGGTAATGAAATATCTGGTAGAGACATATTCGAGTTGCAGATTCCTTACCTTAGAATTTCCCCCAGGCGTCAAACTGGATCCAGAGATTTTTCTTCGAGCAATACTCTTTGCTCTTTGGTAGGTGGCGTCCGTCGACTCCGCGGGCGTCGTAAGCGTCGTGATGACGTCGGGAGTAGTATATAGACACCGCCCTCGCGCATTGACGTCAGTTTCTTTTAAAGACTTTCCACGCCAAAGCGCAGAGCAGCTAAGAACATTGAGATTGGTGCGCCTGAGCTAAGGACCTAAACGGGGGAATCCCTGTCCCTAGAAATCAGTTCGCAAGCGAGGAGGATGGGTGGGCGGTAAAGAATCTGCAACTAAAATATGTCTCTACCAGATATTTCGTTACCAAAGGTAAGTAACTTGTACATCTGATAGAGACTTCTAGTTGCAGATTCCTTACCTTAGAATAGATACCCAAGCAATGCCATCCTCGGTGGTGGGCTGCTTACCAAGATCATACAAGAAAGTCCTGCAGGACCGAACAACCAAAATAGCCGTCCCGGCGGACCTGACTGTCCAGGCAGTAGTGCTTAGCAAATGTGTGCAGGGACGCCCACATAGCTGCCTGGCAGATATCCAGGACAGGTACTCCACGTGCTAACGCAGTGGGAGCAGCAGTTGCTCTGGTGGAATGAGTACGCAAGCCTTCAGGAGGTTGCTTTTTGGCCAAAGCGTATCACATTTTGATGCAAAGAAGCCCCCACCGAGAGATGGTATGCTTTTGCACCGCCTTCCCTTTTTTCGCACCCACATACCCAACGAAGAGTTGATCGTCCACCCAGAAATCTTTAGTACGATTGAGGTAGAACACTAACGCTCTTTTTGGGTCCAGACGGTGGAGTCTCGCCTCCTCATTGGAAGGATGTGGGGGTGCATAGAAAGTAGGCAAAGTGATGGACTGCCTACATGAAAGAGTGTAACCACTTTAGGAAGGAAGGAAGCCCTAGTGCGCAACACAACTTTGTCAGAGTGCACAGACAAGTATGAAGGCTTTAAGGATAGGGCCTGTAGCTCACTCACCCTGTGAGCAGAGGTTATAGCGACCAGAAAGACAGTTTTGAAGGCGAGGTGCCGCAAGAGACAATTATGCATTGGCTCAAAGGGGGTACACATCAAATAAGAAAGTACAAGATTAAGGTCCCACTGTGGCATGATAAATGGAATGGGAGGAAAAAGATGGGTGAGCCCTTTAAGGAATCTTCTCACAATAGGAGATTTAAAGAGTGAGGGCTGATCAGGTAGCCTAAGAAAGGCCAAAATGGCAGAAAAATACCCCTTAAAGGTGCCCAAAGCAGACCCCTGCTGGGTTAAAGAAAGAATGAACAGAAGAACCTCAGATAGAGGGGCGGAAATGGGATCAACAGATTTGTTGACACCATGCCACAAATTTATTCCAACAACAGGCGTATACAGTTTTTGTTGATGGACGCCTGGCTGCCACGATAACATAGCAGAGTTCAAGTGGAAGGGCAAAAGCTGTCAACTGTTGCCGCTCAATCTCCAAGTATGAAGGCGGAGGTTGAACAGGTTCAGGTGAAGAACCGTCCCCTGTTGCTGTGACAGAAGATACACCCGAAGAGGCAGTCTGAGTGGAGGATCGATGGACATGCTCAATAGCTCTGGATACCATTCGCTCAGTGCCCAGTCCGGAGCCAACAAGATGACTTGGGCCCGGTCATTCCTGATTTTCTTGAGAACTCTGGGCAGAAGAGGTATAGGTGGAAAGGCGGAAAGGAGGGCGGAGTTCCACTCGAGACGAAAAGCGTCTCAGAGCGAGTGCCATCTTGGAAACTCCAATGCGCAAAACAGCTGACATTGCACGTTCTCTGCGGAGGCAAACAGATCTAACCAAGGATCTCCCCACTGCTGAAAGAGACCTTGCGCCATCTCCGAATGGAGACGCCATTCGTGATCGGCTGTGCATCGACGGCTGAGTTTGTCCGCTCGGGCGTTGAAGGAACCCGCCTGATGTTCCAGCCATGTCCAGAGGCGTAGTGCCTCCTGACAAAGGGTCCAGGACTCTACTCCGCCTTGTTTGTTGCAAGACCACATGGCGGTAGTATTGTCTGTGAACACCTGCACCACTTTCCCTTTGAGAGAGGGAAGGAATGCTTTCAACACAAGTCTGATCGCCCGATGCTCCAGCAGATTGATATGGAGCCCCGACTCCGCTGGAGACCAGAGTTCTCTGATCTCCGCTTCTCCCATGTGGCCACCCCCACCCAGAAGTGATGCATCTGTCACTATAAAGAGATATGGTTGGGGAAGGGAGAGGGATCTGCCGTAGATCCAATGCGGATTCGAAAGCCACCACTGCAGGTCTTTTGCAGTCTCCTGCGAGATCTGGACCAGGTCGGAGAGATTCCCCTGATGCTGCGCCCACTGGAGCTTCAGGTCCCATTGCAGAGCCCGCATATGCCATCTGGCATGTGTTACTAACAGGATGCAGGAGGCCATGAGGCCCAGCAGCCTCAGAGTCAGTCTCACCGAAACCCAAGACCGAGGCCGAAAGATCGGAATCATAGACTGAATGTCTTGGACTCGTTCTTCGGGAGGATAAGCCCGAAACTGCACTGTGTCCAGAACCACTCCGATGAAAGGGAGCAACTGAGAGGGGGCCACGTGTGATTTTGGCACATTTATAGTGAACCCCAGCGTGTGCAGGAGGTTCGCCGTAGTCTGAAGGTGGGAGACAACTTTCTGGGGCGAGTCTGCCTTCAACAGCCAGTCGTTGAGGTAGGGGAAGACTGAAACCCCTAACCTGCGCAGATGAGCTGCAACCACCGCCATCACTTTCATAAACACCTGAGGGGCGCTGGTATGGCTGAAGGGGAGCACGGTAAACTGAAAGTGCTCGTGACCTCCCACGAATTGTAGGTAGCATCTGTGGGCACGCAGGATGGGAATGTGGAAATAAGCGTCCTGCAAGTCCAACGCTACCATCCAGTCTCCTGGGTCCGAGGCAGACAGAACTAGAGCCAGGATCAGCATTTTGAATTTCTCCTTCTTGAGGAAGTAGTTTAGGTCCCAAAGGTCTAGGATAGGACGTAAGCCCTTGTCCTTCTTTGGTATCAGTAGCGGGAATAACAACCACGACCTACTTCTGGCACAGGGACCTTTTCTATAACTCCCTTGGCCAAGAGAGCTACGACTTCCTGGCGGAGAAGCACCAAATGATCCTCTGGAAGGTGATTGAAGGATGGTGGCATGCGTGGTGGAGCAGACTCGAAAGGGAGTAGCCCTTTCGAACGATCTGCAAAACCCACCTGTCTGTGGTGATATGTTCCCAGTGGGGCAGGTGATGGCGAATCCTGCCACCAACTGGATGGGAGTGAGGTGACGGACTAGGAGGATTTGGAGGTTGCAGTGGGGGCAGAGGTGGACTGGACAGACCTCTGGTTCCCTGTCCCATGGCCATGTGGGATCCCGCATCCTTGGACACGCATAGGCTGACTAGCGTGCGAGGCATGGTGGCTGTGTGGAGGACCTGACAGGGAGCCCCTTCGTGGCCAAGGGGTGAAAAATCGGACTGTGGTGGGCGAGGGGCCGAGGAAAGACCGAGGGAATCCTTGAATCTCTCCAAGGCCGAGTCCGCTTTGTCTCAGAAGAGACAGGAGCCATCAAAGGGCATGTCCATGAGAGACTATTGGACATCCCCCCCAAAAAAACAGAAGTACGTAACCAGGTGTGGCGTCGTAAGGCCACTGTCGTAGCAACCGATCTACCCAGAGAGTCAGCAGTGTCTAGCCCACAACGGATTGTAAACTTTGCCGCATCTCTCCCATCGTTCACAGCTTGGGAGACAATAGCACAGGCCTCCTCCGGTATCTGCATCAGGACTTGTGCAACTGTATCCCACAAAGAGTGGGCATAGCGGCCCAAAAGGCATGCAGTGTTCACAGACCGCAGAGCAAGACTGGAGGAAGAAAACAACTTCTTACCAAACTGTTCCAGCCTTTTGGATTCCCTATAAGGGGGTGTGGAAAGAAATGCACCTGAAGAAGAGGAAGCCTGGATACCAAGACTCTCAGGCGTGGGGTGTTGGGACAGGAATTTAGGGTCGTTCGGAGTGGGCCAATGGCGGCGTGGGATAGTCCTATTCACAGGAGCCCCTGTGTTGGGTTTGGACCATGCACCCAAAAGGAAATTAGTGAGGGCTTCATTAAAAGGCAAAAGGGGTTCTGAAGTAGAAGTCCCAGGCTGAAGCACCTCTGTCAGGAGATCAGACCTGACCTCAACAGTGGGAAGCTCGAGTCTAAGGACCTCAGCTGCCCTACTGACCACCATACCATAAGTTGCTCCCTCCGCCGTAGCCACAGTAGGAGGAGACAGCATGCCAGCGTCAGGAGAAGTATCCAGACCACTGGCTTCGCCCAGTCCATAGCAGCGTCATCCTGGTATTCATAAGGGTCCAGGGACCCCTCCAATTCCTCCCCATAATTGTACCCATAAGAAAAATGGTCCAAATCCGACGTGAGGCGAATAAGCCCCATTGAAGCCGAAGGCGGCGTCGGCCGACGCCGCTCTGACTCCGTGTCGTCAGGGATAAGAATCGGGTTGACATCGATAGTGGGCATCACCGACGTCTGGAGCATTGATATGTGACCGGCACCGGTGCGGATCCGCGCACAGATCTGGAGGTGACCTCAGTGGCCGGAGCTGAAGCTGCCAGCGCGGAACCCAAAGGCCCCTCAGCCGAACCCCTTGGGCCCGAAGGTGCCATATCGGGGTCGGACTGCCCAAATATGAGGCGCATGGGCTCATAAAACTCCTCAAGCTGGGCGGGGGTAGCTCCGGCTATGGGAAACTCGGGGAAGTGCGGAGCCGACCCAGACGCAGGCTCCAGGGACAGAGGCCTAGTGCGTGGAAGCTCTTACCGCGTTGCGTCGGCTGAGCGACGGGGCGAAGTCGGAGAGCGATGGGACTTCTTCGACTTCTTCTTGCCTTGACCCAAGGATTTAGAAGAAGACGAGTGGTGATGACTCCATGACCATTCTCGAGACCTTCCTCTTGAACAAGACCGGGACCTACGTGGAGTCGAGTGCCGGGCCGCCATTAGCTTTAGGGACACTCCCTCAAAGCCTTCGGGTGAATGACCCGGCATCCGGAGCACAACTTCGGGTCACGCTCAAGACACCACAAACAAACCCGATAAGGATCCGTCGCCGACATCGTCTGATGGCAGTCCTCGCATGGCTTGAACCCGGCCTTCGGGGACATCCTCGATGCACCAAAGTCACACAGAAAAAAACTTGACAAAACGGTCGAATTCGAGGGTAGCTCTTCTCCGGATCAGTGCGTGGCACGGAAAGAAAAGAACTGACGTCACTGCACGAGGGCGGCGTCTATATACTACTCCCAACGTCATCACGGCGACCATGACGCCTAAGCCGCCCGCAGACTTGACCGACGCCACCTACCGACGCGCAAGGGTATTGCTCGAAGAAAAATCTCCGGATCCAGTCTGACGCCTGGGGGAAATTCTATGGTAAGGAATCTGCAACTAGAAGTCTCTATCAGACCTTCACAACTTTCCATTGCTTGTGACCATTGTCTCTGTATCCACTCCTGTGTGAGGAACCAGAGTATCGTCCAACATAAATAAAATAAATATGGTGTCATAAAGATAGTCTACAAAAGTATTTCCCCGCTGGAGTTAATAGAAAATCTATACGTAACTGGCTGACTATTCATAAATGATATTTAAGTCAGCACTTGAGATACAGGCATACCAGCAAAAAAACACACAAGGGTGAGTGCAATGTGGACGTGGCCAGGGAGAGAATTAAAAAAAGAGCATGTGGGGGAGGGGGGCTGCAAGTTGATACTCTCATGGGGTGCTTAACCAAAAAGAAAAGTCTGGTTTCTGAAAAGTATCCATTGGAAGGACATTCAGATAGAAGACAAGCCCACACAAATAACAAGCATTGTCAAAGTCAATAGGTTTCACCTGTTTTTTTCTTTTGTTGTATGGTATGGCCTGTCATTGTATATTACGCTTTGGCTTGTATTTGTATGGGATGGGCTGGCCTGTCGTTGTATAGCATGGTATAGCCTATTATAGTATAGTGTAGTGTGATATGGCCGGTCACAGTATAGTATGATACAGTATAGCCTGTAATTGTGTAGTATGGCTTGTCAATGTATAGCGTGGTCCGTCATTGTACAGCATAGTATGGTACAGTCTGTCATTGTGTAGTATGGTATGCAATGTTGTAGTGAAGATTCTATTTGGAAAATGAGCAACGTGTATTTATACATTAAATAAGTCTATCAATGCAGCATTGCCATGGAGCTTTTAACCCTTAAACACGTTCTTGGCTACATTGTTAGTGTGGAAAAGAGGCACAGCTGAGAAAACCATGCTGTTGCATGGACTGCTTTAATAAAAAGCTAAAATCGCATGTTGAAAAAAAGGAAATGCTTTTAAACATTAAATAAGTCAGTGGGTAAAGTGTTGTTCCAAGGAATCTAAAATCAATGCTGCAGTAAGTTTGCATTTGCAAAACAAACAGTGTACTTAAACATTGAATATGTCCATCGCTGCAGTATTAACCCAGAGCTTTTAAAGATTAATAAGTCAAAGACTACAGAGTTAGAGTGGAGAAGAGGGCCAGCAGAAAGTGAAACCGACACATGTTGACCAAAAAGAAGCAAGGAAATTAGAGTATTGATGAAGCCAAACAATGGTAAGTAATGGGCAAGCTCTTAGCTAACTTTAAGGTAACAAAAGATCTTGCATGCAACAGTGCATACTGTACTAAAAACCAAGCTAATGAGAAAGGCAATGAAGCCTACAAATTGTAAGTAATGGGCAGGCTCTACGCCCACTGCAAGTTAATAGGTCTTTCACAACCAGACACCTTGACCTGTCTGGAAGGCAAAACTTTGCAATGCAATAGGTTTTGCATTTTCTTGAGTTAGAGCTACTGGCATTGTTAATTCACAACTGGACTTTTCTTGCCACATAAATTGGTCAACCCTGTCTCATAATTTTGTAATTCCTGCTATGTTTGGGTGGTCACTGGCGGCTACTGACATCAGACATTAGAAATCTTAACAGAAATTGGAAAATAAAGCTGGAAAAGTATTTTATTTTTATTTCAACAGACTGAAAAGTCTTGCAAGCATTCTTGCCTCCCATTTCAACCAGTAGAGCAGCCTGAGAAGATTTATGGCCCCAATAAAGGAGATAAGCAATGCCCTGTGTGCAATGATGTCATGAGTGCTGGCAGGAAGGGGGGCTGTAAAGAGAGACTGAAGATGCGAGGCTAAGAAAGTTTCACATCATTGCTTTAGGGTTAGCTACATTCTACTAGAAAGGGCATATTGTGGCTTTTGTGAGCAGTGAGCTAAACCACCTGGTTCTTATTTTGTAAAATATGCTTATTTTAGGAGCCAGAGGTAAACGAGGACAGCACTGGAATAAAGCAAAAACAAATGTCAGCGACATGGGAGGAGATAGGAGGAACTGGATGCTGCAATAAAACGCAGGCAGCTACCAGCTTAAAACACCTACAGTGAAAGGGGAGCACCAAAGAAATGACAAAAATAGTCACAGCAACAGATATAGAAACCAAAGTGGAATAATACAGTAGTTGGTCACTGCTCTGAAACAGAAAAATGAGGAAGAAAAAGGCAGAACGGACCACTAGCAAGCAAGAATTTTTAAATGACACTGCAACCAACAAATGAAATTTCTTTAAACCATAACAAGTGTACTAAAAGTATACGCGAGGTTGAACGCTTATGCATGACTTAAAAAAGACTTAACACATGGTCAATAACCAGTGGCTGCAGAATGAAAAGGCCACCGTTCTGGAAAACCTAAACATGAAAATACTAGATTGAAGACCAGAGGCTGAAGACTGAATCTGGCAAAAACTACCAGGATGGAGATCTTAAACCAAGTCAAATATTCACCGATGCTGGGTCAGTAAATAGAGTGGTGACTGAAAAAGTCCCAGATTGATAGAGAAAACAAAGGAAATCCAATTGTCAGCCATATATGGTCGGCTTCTGCAAAGAGAGACCACTGCCATGTACATTGCTCCAAATATGGGTGAAAAAAGGACTTGATACTATATAGTTTTTTCCAATAAAATCACCAGCTTCTCTAAAGGTAACACAGGAATGAAAATCAACACAGCAAAACCCAATGTTGCCAAAAAAGGAGCAGATGGAGCCCGTGACACTGTCAGTGAGGGAGAGGCTCGACTGTGAAGCACTGGCAGTGCATGAAAATCTGTAATCCACAAGTATGAAGCAATATTAGTATTGAGTGGCGGAAGAACATTTAGGGGAAAGGAGGTCAAAGATAGAAGGAGGAAGTGGAGGAGAAGAAGCAAAGATGTGCGAATGTCAACCTTCTTAATAACAACTGAACCATGTCATCTGCTTGACAATGCTCATGCCTCTCGCTCACTTGTTATGTCAATGCAATGTTGTGTATTTTATTAGCTGTGATTACGGATGAGGGTTGGAAAGGTGAAAAAGTAGTGGGGAGAGAAAGAGTAGGTTCACGAATGACAGATTTAGGCGGGTCCCCTCCCCTACACAGAATGATTTGGAAGATGTTGTGACCAAACTTCAGGCATAGTTACCTAGAGAACTAATTACACATGGCAAAAAGGGGGTGGAAAAACTGTACGATTCCCATAATGATAGCAACAGGAGAGTGGTATAATACATTGCATGGATAGTGCCTGCTGCCAGTGTCCACAGGGTGAGTGTGAATGGCCAGGTGAATGGACTGGTGTGGCTAAAGTCTGCTTGAGCAAGGGTCAGGATAGCTTAGGCGGCTTCTCATAAGAAGTGCTCAGCAATCAAGAGTTAGAATACAGTCTCACTATACATATGTGTTCCTGTGACTCTTCAAATAAGTGTACATACTTACTGAAGGAATCGGTGCTCCCCAGCACCAAAACAAGTGATGTTTGTAATTACCCACTTAGGCATAAAATATGGTGTACTTATTTTTTTGATCCTATGAGGGAAGAAATGATGTTGCTCTCGGATTTCCTAAGCCCAACTGGGGATAGGAAAATGCATAGTATGCATAGTATGGGCCTGCAGGACACAACATATGCCACACATCACCGTATTGTATTGGAATTGCATTTATATACTACACACTGCCCTTGACATTATTTAGAAGTGATTTTCAGTGAGGTGCATGTAATCCCAGAACCACGGGTTAGTGGTTAGTCAATTGTTTAATTTATTAATTATGTTTTCCACTTGTACCCTTGAGAGGAAAACCATTTCATGCTTTAGGACAGGATTACTGTACACTAAGATTAATAGGTTGTAGTCTTGTGTTCTCAAGATGAATCATGTCATGCATTACGCCTAAAGTTCTTTGTGATTGAAATTATTTTTTAGATTGGTTATATTATAAGTGAGAAGGATGGGTTAGAATTATAAGTTAATTGATTCATTACATTAGAGAAGTTAAAAGTTCAATGCTGGCAGGAGATTTGTGTGTCTGTGCAAATGATGACTGAAGTCCACCTACAGTTCAGAAGAAAAGTTAAAGATTGTTATGTTCCAGTAGGAGGTGCATACATGGCCTGAAAGGCAAACCTCATGATGTAGCAAATGCTGATTAATAAGAGCAAATTATTTACCTTTGGATAACTGCAGGTTCCTCACCTTATGAATATCTCTAGGTGCTAGACTGGATCCAGAAACTCAAAAACTAGAAGTTCTGCACCAGAACTGGCGAACGGAGCTGCAAATAAGTACCACCCATGTGCACTGACACCAGTTTCTTTTGTACGCTTGCCCATGCTCCCACATGCTGGAGCCCATCAGCGAATTAGAAGGACCAGTGTGCAAATTCCTAAGATGGGATTTTTTTTTTAGATGGAAAAGGAGACCATTCCATAGAACGGGAAGTGAGTAATCTGCAGTTAGATAAGAGTATCCATCAGAAAAGAGTTTTCTGAAGTTAACTTTTTTTCTGATGGAAACTTCTAACTGCAGATTTCTCACTTTATGAATGGATACAAAAGTTGTACCCCCCAGAGTGGTGAGTCTGAGGATGGCCTCAAGCTACAAACTTCTTCAGGACTGACCCGGCAAAATGCTCATCACGGCAGAACTGACCATAAAGGCAACAGTGCTTCCTGAATGTGTGCACTCATGCCCAGTAGCTGCCTGACCAATATCCAGGATACATGCTCTGTGGGCCAAAGGAGTTAGCAGCCTTAGCTCTGGTGGAACAAGCCATATGATCTTCTGGAGGCTACTTCTATCCAGTGCATAGCAGATCTTAGAACAGAGGACTATCCTTTGTGAGAAGGCACACTTCTGCACCAATTTGCCCTCCTTTTCCCCAGAGTACCCCACAAACAGCTGATCGGCAACCAGATGTTCCTTGGTGTGATCAATGTAAAAACTCAGCTGTCTATTGGAGTCTAAACAATGGGGTCTCACCTCCTCCTTACAGGGATGAGGCAGAGCAAAGCTGGTCAGAAAACTGATGTCTTGTCTGCCATGCAAAAGCGTTACTAACTTAGTCAGGAACATAGTTCAAGTTCTTAACACCAATTTATATGGAAAAATGGTTGTCAAAGACTGCTGAATTGCGAAGGCCTGTTGTTCACTTATGTGATGAGCTGATATTATTGCAACTAGAAAGATAGTTTAACGTCAAAAGGCAAAATGGACAACTGTGCATTGGCTCACAAGGGATATATACGAGGAAATTGAGACCCAAATGTAAATCCCGCTGTTGTATCACACAGGGCTTTGGCAGAAAGATATGATGTACACATTTAAGAAAACGCATCAGGTGATTTGAACAAGAACAACTGGTCCGGCAAAGGTAAAAAGGCTGATTGGGCCAAGAAGTAAACTTTAGCAGTGCCCTCTGTAAATCCTTAATGGGCCTAAGGCAGAATAAACAACAACACAACCAACATTTTGGTTTGCAATGGGTCTGTCTGACGGGTGCCACACCAAGGCACAAACTTAACCTAGTCCCTGACAAACCCTTACTTCTGAATAGAGATCAAAGGAAGCCAATAGCTGCCCCTCAATCTCCACGCTTGGACGTGTAGGTTGCGCAGGCCCCGGTGCAAGGCCCTGCAATGCTGCTGCAACAGAAAAACCTTGTGAAGTGGCAGCCTGATCGAAGGACAGATGCTCTTGGCCAGAGGTTCTGGCTACCATAATTCCCTGGCCCAATCGGGAGCCACTAGGATGACTTCAGCCCCGTTGTTACCAATCTTCTTCATAACTGAATGTAGGAGAGACAACAGCAGAAAGACATTCAGGACTCCCATGCTCCACTCTAGGCAGAACGTGTCTCCAACAGAGAGTCTTCTTGGGAACTCCAGTGCACAAAAGTACTGACATTGAGGGTTCTCTGTGGTGGTGAACAGATTGAGCCAGGTTTCTCCCCACTTTCGTAAGACACCCTACGCCACCTCCAAGTGCAAAAGCCACTCATGATCTGCCTGGCAACACTGTTGGAGTTTGTTCACCCTGGGGTTGGAAGATCCTGCCAGGTGGTGTATGATCATGGAAATATACCAATCGTTCAGCCAGTTCCAGAGACGCAGAGCCTCCAGGCACATGACCCATAACTCCACCCAGCCCTGCTTAGAGCAGCAACACATGGTGGTGTGGCCCATGATGACCCGCACCAGCCTCCCTTTGATGGTGAGCAGGAAAGCCTATAACACCAGGTGAATCACTAAAAGCTCCAAAATCTGATATGGAGACTAGAGTTCTCTGATCTTCACCTCAACTAGATGTCCTCTCCAATCCAGTAGTGACACATCCATCACTAGTCAACTCTGGGGTAAGATGAGGGGTCTACCACGGGTCCAGCTGCAGTTCAGCAGCCACCACTGCAGATCCTTTGCAATCTCCTCAGACATCTGAGTGAAATATGAAAAGTTCTATGGATGCTTGCCCCACTGAGACCTTAGGTTAAACTGCAGGGCTTGCATGTGCCATCTGGCATGGCCGATGAAGAGAATGCAGGAGGTTAGTAGGCCAAGAAGCCTCAGAGCCTTCGTCATTGAGACCCACCACAGAGGCTGAAACACCAGGATCATAACCCAAATGTTCTGGACTCGGCCTGGAAGAAAGGGCTCAAAGTGCATCATATTCAAGATGGCTGTGATAAAAGAAAGCCGCTGGGAAAGTCAGAGAAAACTTTGGCAGTTTATTTGAGAACCTCAGTGATGTTGGAAGGTTTGTAGTCATCTGGAGGTGGTTGAGATGGTCTATGGCAAGTTCGCCTTCAACAGCCAATCATCGAAATGAAGACGACTGGTACCCTTGACCTCTGAAGCTGGGCAGTGACCACTGCTATCACCTTTGTGAATGCCAGAGGAGTCCTGTTGTCCTCCCTTTCAGGCTCACTAAAATGTAAATGCTCATTGTCACTTTGAGCCACATGTATGGGCCTGCAGGACAGGGAATTTGAAAATAGCCATCTTGTAGGTCCAATGTCATCCTCCAAACTCCGGAATCCAGGGCAGATAGAACCTGGGCCAGCATAAGCATCTCAATTTTGTCCTTTCACAAGAAAACGTTGGAGGCAGAAAATCCAAAATAGGACAAAGGCCTCTGCCCATCTTTGAAACAAGAAAGTAGTGTGAATAACATTTAGCCCCCACTTCTGAGGCTGACCCCTCTCTATGGCTCCTTTGGCCAGAAGAGCCTGCACTTCTTGGCATAAAATAGACAGTCCTCCGAAAGCTGCTTTGATATAGTGAGCAGGTGCTGCGGCTCGAAAAAGAATGACAGGGCGTAGCCCCATTGGACAATCCAGCTGTCAGATGTGATGCTTTGTCAACCCTGCGTATCTGTGGGGCTTGAAGGCACACCAGATAGAGCTGGACACAGAGTAAAGATCCAAAGCATAGCCTCTCTAAAGACCTGCTGCAACATTGCCAACAGATCCAGAAACTCAGGATGTATCTGGACCAAAGTCTGGAGGTGGGGGCATGATGAAGCCCAGGTGCGTTCCCCAGAGATTTCTTGTGTTTTTTCAACTTACCCAAAGATATTGACCATGAAGAAAACCTACCACAGGGATGACTTCAGGAGCGGGAGACGCTCCTCACTCTCGATTTGGAGCAGGAGCGGGACCTGCGTGGTGACGTGCACTGTTTTGCCACTTATAGCTTTGTTTCACGTTCTATGATGGCTTATGGATTTATGTGGGCACCGTCATTGCAAGCCTTGGAGTCATGTGCTGAACTTAAATACCAGGGGCACCCCGTGTGGGGATCTATTACAGACCCAGGCTTGCAACAATCCCTACTACAAAGTTTAAACCCTATAGTCTTAGGAGGTGACATGTTCCCTTGCACACTGGAAGAATTTAGAGTGGAAACATGTCTTCCCAAGAATGAAGAAAAAGAGGAGAACAGCTTCAGATCCACATCTGAAGGCACAGAAAGAAAGAAACTTACTTCAGTGTGCATGGGGGGTGCTTATATATGACTCCACTCATCACTTCTAGAGTGGATTAGAGTCAGCACAAAGTGTCACAGCACCACCTACTTGCTAACTGTAGCACTACTTTTTGAATTTCCAGCCTTACAGATATTTGCAATGTGCGGAATCTGTAGTTAGAAGTATCTATCAGATGAGAAGAGCAAGCAAGGAGATGTTGATAGGGACAGGATAGCTTTCAAAGAGGAGAGAGCTCTTTTTCATATAGGGTATTAAACGATTAAGGATCACTGCATGAGTGAGGTATTATATAATCTGTCATCTGGGGCAATACGTCTGACCGCCAAAACATTTGAATTTACCTCATTGATGTAAACTATAATAAAGGTACCTCTATACTTCTCCATTGCATGAGCTTCATAGTGTGAAAATACTAGCTATGTTCGCATTTTGTCCAGTTGGATCCTCCTGAGATTTCGGTTATGTTCTGTTAAAAAGACTTTTGGCAAGAGGTTGTCCTTTGATAGGTGTTGAGGTGTCCTTCCTTGATCTTAAGACATATAATGCATGGACATCTGCCATTAGACAGAGCAGCTGTTATTTGTATTAACTCTCATCTGTGAGGACGACTCTTACTGATTTTCTCTGGAAATAAGACGCTCTTAACCATTCATCTAAATAGTTCTCCGCGGCTCTTAACTTTGCTGGGAGGGAATATCAGAATTTAGCAGCTTGTACCAAGAAAGTAGTGCCACCAAATTCATTAGGCGGAGCGCGCAAGCGCTTTGACCTGTTGTAATCTATCTGCGGCCTTTTAACCACGCACGCCCATCACTATCACTCGTTCATGGGCTTGCCTTTCAAAAATTCTTTGTTATCATTAGTAAATGCTTTACGTTTGTTCCTCCTTGGGGCGGTTTTGTTACCGTCTTAGACACTGACCCTGTTACATGAATAATTGCACGGTTGCTGATACGTTTGACTGCAAGAGAACTTCTTTTTCATTTTGTGTCTCTCCTTCGCGCTCATGCTCATGGCGGCTGTGGCGCTTTGAATCGGCTCACTTATGTCAACTGTTTTACTTTTCATTTTCAATTTATGCAGCAAGAAAACTCCAGTTAGGAATTTACAACACTAATAGCTCTAACTCGAGCAAACGCGAGACCAATTGCATTGCAAATGCTTGTTTTTCTTTTATGCTGGAACTGTTAGCTGCGGTGCAAACCTAGAATGTATGTTCCTAGAATGTAGGTATTTGTTGAGTATTCAAGATTTTAGGACCTTTACTGTTTGTCGGTTCAAGCTATTTTGCAATCACTCTCAGAGCAATAGTTTCTTGTAAGCAGTAACCAGTGGGCAATCTTCAGAACAGGAGAGATTAGGGTTTATATACTTTTAGATGTATGCTGCTGAATTCTCCGCAGCCATCTCATAGTTGAGAGTGGTAAATAAAAAAGCAAACATACTATCAAATCAGTTCACGAACCAACTCACAACTATATCTCTACCTGAAGGGTTAGACCGATGACCTTCTGCAGTGTACAAATTACTAATACGCAGTTGTAAGGTTTGTTGAAAAAAGTCATTTTCGTTTGTGCTAATGTGTATTACTAGTAGATTTTATTTTTTTCAGTAGTTCAGGATAGTGTTCAAGTAACAAGACAATTGTTATTTTGCAGTTCATATTTGGACATGTATGGTAGGATAACCAACTACCTTTGTCTGCAGGTTTAATAGTTACTTCTAGATTGTCTTTTAGTTGCTAGAATGCACCACATTCTGCACAACATTCTCAAAGGTTTTATCTTCTACAAGGCAATGTGTTTAGGTATAGGACTAGGGTTCTCTAAAGCCTGTGGTGTCATTGTTGGATATATCTGGTTGGTTGGAGAAACAACACTGCAATTTGATAAATCTCTTTCTTGATGGCAAACAAATCTAATCTTTCAGCTATAACAACACCAAATCCTCTCCTCAAGAGAGATATCTCACTGTGTTCTAAAATGATAGGGAGAGGTATTAAATATTGGAGAAGAGTCAACAGCCACATAGTCTTACTTCACAACTAGTAAAATTGGTGATATCATATTTGTCTCTCTCCATGATGGTGTTGATTACAATTCAATTTCCTACCCCTTCCAGATGAACTTTAAAGCACTGACCCAAAGCCATACACTCCCTGTAGTAGTAGCATGATGGAAGAGAAGCCATGTCAATAAATCATTTTCAATTGATCTGATGGCATGAAGAAGAAGAAAGTGTGTTGCGAAGCAAGGGGAGTGAGACATGGTTATTTAGGTGAGGGAACAAAGGTGGTCAGTGAAAGCACAGAGCAAGGAGAAAGAGAAATAAAAGGAGAGACTGGAAGTAGAATAAGAGGTACAGAGACTCCAGCTGCTATGCTGTGCTTGTTAATCAGCACTAGCAAAACCGCCTGTTATCTAGCACCCTCTTAGTCCGGATTGATTGCCTCTACACAATAACCAGTACTTCACATCTAACTGGTCTATTACTCTAGCAACCAGTACACAGACCTGTATGCCTGTTAAAGTACTGTGGTTGCTAGTTACTGTACACGCAGGGGTGGAAAAAAAACTAGAAGCTCAATGTGCCGGTCCCCATAAAGAAAGAAATAAGCTTTTTAAAAATATGCTAACTAAATATTAAAAGTGGCAATAGATGCATAGGGGTCAACTGTTCAATCAGGATAAACATAATTTACGTTTGTTTTTTTTTTGTTTTTTTTTACCAAATAGTGCAAAAAAACAAAATAGAGGAAAACAAAAATATAGTTTAAGATCCTAACAGACCATTTAGAGTTGGGCATTAATGAGACTACTGCCAAAAAATGTGGTAAGTCTGCGCTGCCCACTTTTGCATCCCCCAACCTGCTTTGAAATTGCAGGAGAACACGATCTTCACAATAACAGAGTTGATTCCACCAAAACGAACACCAATTTGGCAGTCCTGGCATCTACATGAATGGCATCAGAATAGTTCCCTAATCGGCAACCTCTCTAACATCAGTCTCGCCAGCAGCCTCTGTATCCGAGCCTGCCATTGAAACCATGTACGTCCCACACAGAAAACCTTTAAAGGTCTACCACAGACTGGGAAAAACTCTTGGAGCACGGGGGCATTTGTTATGTGACTACTGAAGTTGGCTCCCTACTTTGGGGTTTATCTTCAGGACTTACCAAAAGTGATGGCAGTTCTGCCATGCCAGCTTGGCGACCTGCTGACCAGGTTATTTTTTTATCTCCTGAAGGGGTCCCCAGTCCTGAACAGAGGACTCATTTCATGGGGAAATGTCTACCACAGCAGCTGACATCTTAAATTTCACAGCTAGCTGATGAGTTGCTACCTCTGTGATAATGGATGTTTTGCAGCTAGGCTGCCAAGCTTAACAAGAGGCAGAGCGTGCATGTATAGAAGTAACCAATGACCAGGGAAGTTGGTGTGTTGAAACACTCCTGGTTGTCTTTTTGTCAGTCAGCCCTTTAGTCCCTTCCACTGCTTTTCTGTCATGTTGTGTCCTCTCCTGTTTAATGTGTTTCATGCTGCGCTGATGTTCCTGGTCTACGAGCCCTCCTTCTAAACTTTGGGGCCTGTATGATGTCAGCCTTTGTTGGTTCTGTATGAGTGCTTGCATGCCTCCTCGGTTTGTAGAAGAGAGAGATCCTTTTTCTGTATCTTACTGCTGTCGTCTATTTCTGTGATTTATTATTGAGTACACAAGTTTGTTTGTGTTATTTTGTTGTGATCCAAAAAAGTGGGTTCTTAAGAAGGCTGGGCTTACCTCAGTGCCTTGACGAAAAGGCCAGAGGTCAACCATTATGTCCAGTCCTTGAAACTTTGTGATGCCATAGACTTCCTGGTCAATGTCCAACTATGAATCGGCCACAGAATCTGTTCTTTACGATACAGCGAAAAATTGCACAAGTACTACTATCCTGTAATGAGAATGCTGCACTGAGGCAGCCCCTCGCCACTCAGTGTGTCAAAGTCTTATTACTAGAATATCTAGTGATCATCTCTTTAGAGCACAGCTTTTAAAGATGAAAGCTATCTGGGAGTGCCCAAAGCCCATTTCACCTTTCGCCCTTCCCATTTTGCTGGCCACAGAAAAGAAACAACATTGTGCATCTGATTGGATGCTATTTTCCTGGGTTTTCCTTTAGTACAACAAACCAAACTGTCCCTATTTGGAAAGTTATTTTTCGTTTCCAAGTTTTCAAATAGATGCTGTATTCTCATCCTTGCATCAAAAGACAGCGACAGCAATGTACCCTCATTTGATTCCAACAATCGGCTGATGAGACCACCTAGACAGAAGGATACAAATGAGCACACTCAGGTGTGAGGTCATGTAGTAATCAACTTCAATTTTTTTGGACTGTTCATCCATCCTAGCTTTCTGAATTGATAGGCATTCTCCAAATAAAATATTTACCATACAAAGAAGAAGTGAAACACAACGGAATTGTGGTCCATTTGTAAGAGGTTTAGCTCTGAAAAGAATGAGCCACCTACCAGTTCACATTTCATAACTAAAGAAGAGCCAGTGCAGATTGGTACTGCACAAGGTCCGTTATACGAAGAACTATAACTCAGTCAGAAAATAAACTGGCCACAGATTGTCTTTCCGTTCGTCCACCCTAAACCACAAACAAAAGCAGCAGCCCTTGCTCCAAAGCCCACAGCATAGCTACAATACGTTTTGTGGCAATTCTAAACAAATAGGCAAAGGTTTCTTAAAGAGTGAACCTTCACTAAGGCAAATGTTTCTTAAAAGAGTGAACCTTCACCAACTTGTGGTTACCCCCACAAACATACAACGCCTCTCGGGGGAGATTGACGTCATTTTTCAACAGCTAGAAGAAAATAAACTTGGATAAATGCGAACATGAAAAACAGAGGATTCATCGAATTTGCTATTATGCCACATATTCATCCTTCAGAAAACAACAAATTCAATAAAAAACACCTACCATTACTTCTGGAGGTGGTGAGCTAGCAACAGAGGAAGTGTTACTCATACAAAGAGGTATAATCAATATACTTCCTCAAACCCAAGGACAAGCATTTGCAATGCAATAGGTCTTGCATTTACTTGAGTTGGAGCTATTGGCATTGTAAATGCATAACTGGACTTTGCCTTCTGTTTGCTGGGCACTAGAGGTTAAGAAAAACAAAATAGTACCTTAATCACATTGGGAGCAGCGGACGGGCACTAATTAAGTTGAATCAATTAATGCTTGATATCTGCTCTACACAGAGAAACAGAAATGATGCCGGGTGGGCCTTGATGAATTACGAGTCTGAAAAGAAGAGTGCAACACAAACCAACAAATGGTTAAGTGACAGGCGGGCTTCCAAGCCCTTCACTGCACACAACAGAGTCTTGCAAGTGAGACGCATGCGCATACACTTGCAGGCTCGACCCTAAAGAGGAAAGTGTCTGGGAATTGTGGCTGTGTATAGGTAGGAGGTGCAGTGCCTCATTTACAGAAAAAAATGATAATTCACTACATGGGAAAGGGACACAGCCTGTTTCGGTGTGAGGACTCACTTTACTCAGGTTATGTCTAGGACGAGGAAGACCAACAGGGAGGTAACACCTTTTAAATTCAGTTGCCGCCTTTCTGATTAAAAAAAACAAAAACATGTGCAAGTTCAATCGAACATAAATCCTCCAGATGTGCTGGGAGATTCTGGGGTTGAATTGCAGAAGATCTTGTGTTTGTTGATCCTTTTAAATGGCTACACACATGCAAAACAAGTTAACAAACAATTACAATGGCATAAATTGAGTTAATTATCGCAGCTCAAGTTTGGCTCAAGAGCACTTCATTTCAACTTTCAAAGGGCTACATCCACCAATTATATCATCTAGCCCATGAGGGGCTTTTATTCTTTAATCAGTTCACCCACTATTTGCCTGTCTTCTGTGGCAGCCCTTTCAAGTCGAGAAAGATCTAACTTAATTGAAGAAATGCTGAAGCACTTGACTTGTTTTCTCTAAATATAAAGGAATTAAAACATTACTCGGTGACCTGCGTCTCAATTAAGCCAATTAAAATAATCAACTTTTACCTATTATTTTTAAGTTAAAACACTGCTCATTATTCATACCGGCGACGCTTTACATAAAGGCTTTACTAAGTGAAACCTCCTTGGCTGTTTAAGTTGCTATCCTTGTGCTCTTCATAGTAAATATGTCAAAATATACGACAATGCTATTGATTATTGTACATAAAAAGCAATCTTCATGTCTTTATTACGCATATTTTCTTTTGCAGTAAAACTGTTATTTGTTTAATTTCACCACTCCTTTTACCCTCCCCTCTTTTGCATAACTAACGGGTGTGAGGCAGGCTCTGCTCTCACCAGCTGAAGTGCACCTACCAAATCCATATAATTACTAATAATTTGTACAAAGTGTTGATTAATAACCAGCTCCCTCTGGTAGCTTAATCAAAACTGCAGGATGGCTCCACGATTTACAGCTGAGAATGAACTCAATTAGTCAACAAAATCTGTGTAGCCTATTCAAAGGAGAATGAGGAGTTTTCATCTTGCGGGCTTTGGAGGCTGTCTTGCAGACTCTTTCTTTGGTGCTAGTACGGTTTGGTTCGAAGTGATGTGATCCGAGGCATCGTTCTGTGACACCGCTCACACGTTTTAATTTGTTTATGCGTGCCTTTTGTCAGGCTACAGAAAACGTTAAAACTTTTCTCATTCACTACAAACTGTGCCATAAAAATGCAATTTCAGAACAAATTTTGATTTTAGTAAAAGCGCCCTCAGAGGGCCCCTTGACTAAAAGACTCTTTTAGATGCACTATTTAATCCCTGAGATGTGTTCCTATACTGGCAGTCTGCCTACCTAATCATAAACTATCAAAGCGATACTAGCATTAGGGAATAACTGGAAATGTGGGAGAGCAGTGTGATCTTTTAAAGATAGTGCAGCGCGTTCAGAATTGACTAGTCCTGCTGAATGAAAAAAACTGCAAGATGAAAGGATCGTGGCTCGGACTAAAGACAAAACTAAAACCAGATGGAAGGAGGGAGGAGAGGGCATCACACACTGGAACAAGAGGCAGGAGAAAGCATGCGTATGTGATGGCCAACAAAAATTTTCTCTTAGTGAATGTTCCCTGGGCGGGAACTTAGCAGGCAAAGGAGGGACATTTAGCACAATGCACCAATAAAAATGAAGCATTTAAGACAAACACAATAAAGAACGGATAGCAAGAGTGGGCGTGGTTAAAAGCCCATATTCAATACAACACATCTTGCAGACAGCACTGCCAAGCTCAACCCAAAAAAAAGGATTAGTCACCCCATCCTGGATTTACAGCTCCTTAACAAATATTAAACAGCCATACATTTCAAGATGGCAACAATGAATGAAATAAATCCATTACCACAAGAGGTAGGATTTACAGCAATGCTAATGGGCCTAATCACAAAGGTAACTCACACTTGCGAGTAAGTTGCACATGTGAGTTTAGTAGGTTTCCCTAAATGGCTGCTGAGCCCAGGACCAAAAACACAGGTTCCCCCTCACCCCCTCAAAAACAGGTTGTTTTGTATTTGATAATTTTGATGTGTCCAGATAGTGTTTTGGGGCATTTCCTTTTGTGCCTACCCACACAAGTGAGGTACCATTTTTATCGGGAGACTTGGGGGAACGCTAGGTGGAAGGAAATTTGTGGCTCCTCTCATATTCCAGAACCTTCTGTCACTGAAATGTGAAGAAAAGGTGTTTTTTGGCCACATTTTGAGGTTTGCAAAGGATTCTGGGTAACAGAACCTGGTGAGAGCCCCACAAGTCACCCCATCTTGGATTCCCCTAGGTGTCTAGTTTTAAAAAATGTGCCGGTTTGGTAGGTTTCCCTAGGTGCCGGCTGAGCTAGAGGCCAAAATCTACAGCTAGGCACTTTGCAAAAAACACTTCAGATTTCAATGTAAAAATGTGATGTGTCCAGGTTGCATTTCCTGTTGCGAGCATTTGGCCTACCCACGCAAGTGAGGTACAATTTTTATCGGGAGACTTGGGGGAGCACAGAATAGCAAAACAATTGTTACTGCCCCTTGTCTTTCTCTACATGAAAACCCACTGCAAGGTGCAGCTCATTTATTGGCTCTGGGTACATAGGGTTCTTGATGAACCTACAAGCCCTAAATATTGCCGCAACCAGAAGAGTCCAGCAGACGTAACGGTATATTGCTTTCAAAAATCTGACATCGCAGGAAAATGTTACAGAGTAAAACGTTGAGAAGAATGGATTTTTTTACCTCAATTTCAATATTCTTTTATTTCAGCTGTTATTTTCTGTAGGAAAACCTTGTAGGATCTATACAAATTACCTCTTGCTTAATTCAGAATTTTGTCTACTTTTCAGAAGTGTTTAGCTTTCTGGGATCCAGCATTGGTTTCACACCAATTTCTGTCACTAACTGGAAGGAGGCTGAAAGCACAAAAAATAGTAAAAATGGGGTAGGTCCCAGTAAAATGCCGAAATTGTGTTGAAAATGGGGTTTTCTGATGCAAGTCTGCCTGTTCCTGAAAGCTTGGAAGATGGTGATTTTAGCACCGCAAACCCTTTGTTGATACCATTTTCAGGTGGAAAACCACAAGCCTTCTTCTGCAGCCCTTTTTTCCCTTTTTTTTTTTAAACTAAATTTTTGCTGTATTTTGGCTAATTTCTTGGTTTCCTTCAGGGGAACCCACAAAGTCTGACTACCTCTAGAATCCCTAGGATGTTGGAAAAAAAGGACACACATTTGGCGAGGGTAGCTTATGTGGACAAAACGTTATGAGGGCTCCAAGCAGCCAAAAAAAGGCTTGCCACCTGTGGGGGAAAAGGCCTGGCAGCGAAGGGGTTAATAACTAAAATACAAATATTTTACTATTTGTTTTTAATTTTACTATTTTTTTTTTTGACCTTTCCTTATACTTTATCATAGGAAGATCTCTGCCATTATTGAATAGTTTCAATTCAATTACAATTATTTTTCATAAGATTAAATTAAAGAAAATTGTGCCTAAAGTTAAAAACAATTCTGTCATGTATTACAAATTATTGAAAGTGGTGTGCAGAATTAAAAGTGGTGTAATTTAATTTTAATACAAATTAATGTTACATTAATGCTTTTATTTACAAAAAGGTTTTTACAATCTAGTTTAAATAATGTTTTAACATTATTGTTATGAGGTTTAATGTTAAGCATCTGCTTTCATACCATCCAGAGAGTGAAAGAGAGAGTGTGGGAGAGAGAGACAGAGAGAGAGTGTGAGTCACAAAACCTGCCTGTTTTGATAAGGTTAAAATCTTTGTTTACATCACACTTCAGAACTACAAAAAAGTATATTATTATAAATTCATATACATTGAATCTAAAATGCACCAAGGGGATTATTATGGATAAGAAACCTCACCCTGTACTCTGCTGAAGAAGGGGTTTTTGAAATTTGCTAAAATCACTGATATCAACACCAATATTTATCTGGAGCCGTGCAATTTTATTTAACATATGCCACAGGCTAGCAGCCCACTCTGAAAAGTGTTCCAGCTCCAGCACAATTCACCTTCTGCCACTTTATGGGCAGATCAATAGCGAGCAACAGTGTAATAAAGACAAATTGAAGGGCGTGGTCAGGGTTGTGACATTTACACATATTTGCTGTTTTGTAATTGTAAAGAGTGTGTTATTTTGGTAATTCACAGCAGTTTGAAAGCATGCCTACTATTACGTTAAAAACATCAGCCTGCCCATGTCTGTTAAAGCTAGGTGGTTTGTGAAAGCTTATTGTAGTAAACATTGGGCCCTGGTTCGAAAACGTTTGGAAAGCATTGCCTTAGGTCATTAGTCTTCACCTAGAGGACAACGCCTGACCAGCATGAGTACAATGCTTGAAGCCTATAGCTGGCTATGAGTCACTGATTCTAAAGGTACATTTACATCACATTGTATTTCCCCGTACACACACACACACAACCACCTGGAACCATTATGGCTCCAAGGAATTCAAAAAGCCATATACCTGTAACCTCAACAGAACATCAATTAACAGTTGTACATCACATTACTCGAGCACCTAACATTGCATCACCCTTCACACAACTTGGTTCCACTCCATATAATTTGCACAAACTTTCCACCATAATAGCATATCTATGTCAAGTCTATACACTGCTCTACTCACCAACAGCGCACATTACCTGCACACCATCACCCAAACAACACAGCTCCATGCCATATAGTGTTCTAGGGGTGCTGCAGGCATTTCCATATTGTCTCACCAATCTACATGCCAACCATCCAGAAGAAATTAACTTAAGTTTGACACATGCATCAAGACCAAATACGGGATAAAGATGCCCCAAAATATAACAGCGATCTGAAACTAATCAACGGACAACTACACACTCTAGCCGGATGAAACAAATGTCAATGCCCTTCAGCACACTAATTCAAGCATGGAATGCTGCACCCAGATCCACTGCAGGATCTAGCTGACCTCCATTCAGAGCAATCCATCACTTAGTAAACAATGCATAAGACTACTCTTACTTTTCCAGCCATTATCTAATTTGACAAATGCCTAAATAACAAGAAACACAACCAAATACAATCTTAACAGAAAGGTTAACAGTAACCCCAGAACTATAAAGGGTGTCTGGTTTCCAAAGGTACTGTATTACAGAACAGATAGTAATAAGGAGCTATAAAACTACACATTACATCATAAAACAAGCATTTGCAATGCAATGAGTCTTGCGTTTGCGCGAGTTAGAGCTATTATCATTGTAAATTCCTAACTGGACTTTTGTCACATAAATTGAAAATGATAAGTAAAACAGTTGACATAAACAAGCCAATTCAAAGTACCACGGCTGCCATGAGCATAAGCGTGAAGGAGAGTCACAAAAGGAAAAAGATGTTCGCTCGCAGTCAAACGTGTCCGCAAACGTCTAATTATTAATGTAACAGGGTCGATGGCCAAGGTGGTAACAAAACTGCCCAATGGAGGGACAAACGTAAAGTATTTACCAATGATAAATGATTTTTGAAAGGCAAGCCCATGAACGAGTGATAGTGATGGGTATGCGGTGGGCGTGGTTAAAAGCCAACTGACAGATTACAACAGGTCAGAGTGCCTGCGCACTCCACCTAATAAAGTTAGCTTTAAAAAATAAGACTTTGCAATTTTGTTTGTCCTGCTATGCACGTTTTTGCCAGTCACAAGCCTTCTGTTTGTAGGGCACTGGAAGTTAAAATTAACCATATAGTATCTTGATCAAGTAGGGAGCAGCGGACAGGCACTAATTAAGTTGAAATCAATTAGTGCTTGATCCCCGCTCCACATCAAGAAATGGAAATTATGCCAGACATGCCTTGACGAATTACGAGGCCGTAAAGAAGAGTGAAACACAAACCAACAAATGGTGAGGGAAAGGCGGGCTCCAAGCCCTCTACTAAACACAACAGCGTCTCGCATACAAGACACATACACTAGCAGGCTCGACCCTAAAAAGTTGTAACTGTGCTACACAGTTAAAAACATTTACCAATTAAATGCAAATTCAAAGCTGTGAAAAAAGGGTTTTAATATGTCTTGGCATCATGGTAAATCTTTGTTGTCAGTCACCAACACGTTCAATAGCATACTGAGGAACTGTTAATGTACTTCAGTGAACTTTAAAGGCCTCACATAAGCAGACAAACTTCTGTCTCACCCTATCATTATAAGTCATTTTTCATGTGAGGTGGTTTAACCCACAAAGTACATATGCAGCACATTACAGAGCTGTCCAGAGACAAGGGCCTATCTCCTGTTGCCTGGTTAACAATGCTGTAGACAGTTTGAGCCAGATTACGACCTTGGAAGATGGGATACTCCGTCATAACATGACAGCTATCACGCCGCCATTTTACAAGTTCCACAGGATATAATGGAATTTGTAATACAGCAGATGGGATATCCATTACGTTTGTGACGGAGTATCCCATCCGCCAAGGTTGTCCTTTGAAAAACTGTAGCAGGGGGGAAAAGCTGATCTTCACAAGTTACCCCACAGTCCATTCTCCTGGCTGCACCCTGATACAGGAGTGTCTCAAGAGCATCTAAAACCTGGTTTCTCTGTGATCTACATACACTGAATCTCCCAGTTTCTGTTACCACTGATCCAGCCATGCCTCGTTGTCCTTGCCCGTTGTGGATTTACTTACATCTTGTGCCCTGTCATTCTTGTGCTCTGCTGCTCAGAATTTTCTTCTGCACTGATAGCTCAGGTTCCCCTTTACCCTGTCACCAGACCAACAATCTCTTAAAAAGGAGTCTTAAGTACCTTGTTTCGTGTGACTCTCCTATCCCCGCAAACCCCAGAATCTATTCTACCCTTCTAACCCTGAGCCCACTGTGACCTCTTAAACCTGGTTCACCAGCGCTCTTTTGAAAAATGTCCTTTAATTATAAAATGGGTGGTGATCGCAATCTCGTTCATGATCACTTAACCCTGACGCTACCATGTCCTGTTACCACTTTTCAGCCCGTACCTCTTTACACAATTCACTGAGTACCACTAGATAGTAACTCCTCTCCAGCATGGGCAAGAAGCCTTCCCCTGCCAGCACATAACTAAAGAGCCGCTCCCCAGCCCTCACCGTGGCCCTTACCGCCTTTCATCTCTTATCTCTTACCGCAGACCACCAGGCAGAGCACGTCCCATCCCATGCCTAAGCATCAACAGTAGCTACCACCATGGCTAGTGCGGTCATGGCCCAAAGGCTTACCACTGGCTCTCTTAAGGACACTGGTGAGCATAGCTCAGAACAGTGTCTGCTAACCTGTCACCCACCCATTGGTGTCTCAGAGCCACCGTACAACCACACTGGGACACAGCTTCCACTGAAGTGAATGAGAACCCCTCCATCCACATTTTATTTCTAAAAATTGTCCAGATACCCTACAACCATCTTCAAAACATATGCAACCCTAAGCTTCTCAACCACCTTTACACAACTAAACTGGGTCGAAAGGACCTCAACCGCCCTTCCACAACCACACCTGGTCCGAAGAACCAAAGGTGCCCTTCCATAACTACAATAGGTCTAAAGGACCTCAACCACCTTTTCACAACTACACTGGGGCTAAAGGATCTCACTCCCCCTTCCACAATTACACTGGGTTCAAAGGACCTCAACCGCCCTTCAACAACTACACTGAGTCTGAAGGACGTAAGGAGCCCTTCCACAGCTAAAGTATGTCCAAAGGACTACAGCAACCCTTCCACAACTACACTAGGTCTAAAGGACCGCAACCACCTTTCCACAACTACAATGGAGCTAAAAGACCTCAACCACTTTTCCACAACTACACTGGAGCTAAGGGGGACCTCAAACGCCCTTCCACAACTACACTGGATCTGAAGGAGCTCAGCCAACCATCCACAACTACAATGGGCCTAAAGAACCTCAACCGCCTTTCCACAACTACACTGAGGTTACAAGACCTCAACCGCCCTTCCAAAACTGCACTGGATCTAAAGAATCTCAACCGCCATTCTACAACTACACTGGGTCTAAAAAACCTCAACCGCCCTTCCACAACTACACCTGGTCCGAAGAATCTCAACCGCCATTCCACAACTACACTGGATCTAAAGAGCCTCAACCACCATTAGACAACTACACTGGGTCCAAAAGACCTCAACCGCCCTTCCACAGCTACATTGGGCTGAAGGGCCTCAACTGCCCTTCCACAACTACACTGTGTCTGAAGGACCTCAGCCACCCTTCCACAACTACACTGGTCGAAAGGACTTCAACCACCTTTCCACAACTACACTGGGGCTAAGGGTCCTCAAACGTCCTTCTACAATTACAATGGATCTGAAGGACCTCAACTGCCCTTCCACAACTACACTGGGTCTGATTAACCTCAACTGCCCTTCAACAACTACTTTGGGTCATGAGGGACCTCTACCACCCTTCCACAATTACACTGAGTCTGAAGGACCTCTACCACCCTTTCACAACTGCACTGGGTCAAAAACAATCATAGAGGCATAGGAGGGCCTAAACCACCATTCTATGACCATACAAGCTGAGGAAGACCAAAGTGCCCCTCTTGTGATTACTGTGGATCCTCAGACACATTTTACTAAGACACAGGGTCCAGAGATCTAAACCACCTCACAAACACATGAGACCCGGAGGACCTCGACTACCCTTTCACAACTACAGGGGGTCTGAAGAACCTCAACCCTGACTGTACTGTGCATGGTTAAGAGGACCTAACCGACTCACCTAGGACCATAATTATATAATATAAAAAGACTTAACCGGCTCTACTAGGACCATACAGGCATAAAAAGCATGAGCGACACCCTATCACCACTATGGACTGGGAGAACCTCAGACACCTTTTGCTAAGACACAGAGCCCATAGACCTAAATCACCTCCTAAACACATGATACCTCAACCACCCTACAAAAAATACACTGCACAGTGTGCATTGGTTCTCTTTAAATAGAATATTTATAGAATATATCTTTAAATATCTTTCCTCTGCAATTGCTCAGCAAGCCACACACTTCCAGTTAACCAAGTTAATAAGCACTGGTCAGCCAACAGGTCTCGCCTTTGAGACCTATTGGCTTTGTCAATAGTTTTTTTTTAGCCATGCTGTACAGCATTCTGAATGACGTGCAGCTGAATAAGAAGAACAAAAAAAGCCTATGCTGCGCTTTTTTTTCTCACTTTTTTACTCTTTATTTGTCAATCTAAGTTTGATCAGCAAATAAAAAGAAGAAATGTGAAAAAGCAGTTTTCTGAAGCATGAGTGGGAGGGCAGCAACACAGAGCATAGGGAGCAGAGGTTGTGAGTGCAAGCAAGCAATGGTGGGGGTTGGTAGGAGGAGCAATAGATGACAGAGAAAGAGCGCAACAGTGAAGGCCAGGGGGAAGCACCATAGGTATGGGTGGAGAGAGAAGCAAAGGGGTGGGGAGGACAAGTAACAGGTGAGAGAATAATTTGGAGCAGGCAAGGGAGAAGACCACGGGCAAAAAAGTTAACACAGGAGAGGATGAGGGTGCAACATGGAGGAGGCAGGAAGAAGCACACAGGGAACAGAGAAACAGAGAGTGCAGGGGAAGAAAAGTACACAAGGGAAATAGCCGGAAACACTCTTATGGAGTGCTTAACCAAAAAAAGAAACAATGCTTGCAAAGCAAGTAGTGGAAGCATAGAAGCCAGCTTATGAAAAAAGAGGGAAAAGATGCTATGATCCATGGGAAGGACTAACACAGGATTGTCAAGCTGGGACACTAATAAGAAGCAGGCAAATGAGAATGATGTGAAAGAGAGACAATGGTAAGCAGTGGGAGGCCTCCAAGCCCCTGTATGTTCTCAGGAATCCACAATATGTCTTTCGCAACCATAAGCAAAGCAAGCATTTACAATGCAATAGGTCTCGCATTTCCTTGGGTTAGAGCTATTGGCTTTGTACATGCTTAACTGGACTTTTCTTGCCACATAAATTGGTCAACCCTGCTGCATAATTTGGTCCTCACTGCCCCATAAATCTAGTGGCCCTGCATATAACTATAGCACATCCATTTACGTGCTTCCTCTATCTGCAGCAAAAAATGAAAATATTGCCATTATTTATTATGTAATGCTCAGAACAGCCCCTAGAGGGCACCACTATAAAAATAACATTTGCAATTGTAATGGTCATGTAACCATATAGTCAGCCCCTAGAGAGCCTAACCACATGAAATCAGAATGGCAGAACGTAATGCAGTATATCCATATATTTAGCTCCTAGAGGGCATAGTGCATTACATATTTTCAGGACTAGCAGGCCAACTTGAATAATATTACAAGGCCCTTAAAGCACAAACTACTACCAGCTGTAAAACAAAAGTTCCTGCCATGAGAAAACCTAAAAAGACACCGACTGCTGGGAGGGGTTATTATTTAGCAGTCCCTTCCAACTTAGTGTGGGGACCCAGAGATGCCCTAGATAGAAAGAGTGCATCACCATTATCCTAGGACCACCATCATACGGTGAGTTATGGGCAAAAATGCAGGCAAGTTTCCGAGTGCAGCGAATATTGTAGTATCTTGATTGTAATGCTCAGAATAGCACCTAGAGGACACCACAATAAAAATAGCATTTGCAAGAAACATGGTCATGTAACCATATAGTCAGCCCCTAGAGAGCATAATGACATTAAAACAGAAAGGCAGAAAGTAATGCAGTGTAATAATATATGTAGCCCCTAGAGGGAGTAGGGATTTACACATTTTCAGGCCTAGCAGGCCTACTGCAGTACTATTACACTGAAGGCCCTTAAATCACAAACTACTCCCAGCTGCAAAACAAACATTTCAGCTATGAGAGAGCTTAAAAAGACATTGAATGGAGGGAAAGGTTACTATTTTGGGGTCCCCACCAACCTAGTGTGGGGACCCAGAGATGTTCTAGACAGAATGTGTTGTGTTGAACAGTTTGGTGGCTGTCCCATTGTCGAGGGACCACCACAGGCTGAGTTATCGGCAAACATGTATTGAAAAAGTAATGCCCTGAAAAGCATTATGTTTTCCAGAGTGCAGTAAATATTGTAGCATCAGCTCTCTTGCTGTGCCGGTAGAGCCGCTTTGAGGATTTCCATGTTTTTTCCGTGCTAAATGCTCCAGTTTGTATATTTTTCAACTGCTAAACTTGTTAAGTGGTACTCATATAAAGCGCTCCTCAGATCAAAGTCGAGCTATATGAAAGTTGGGCTCCTCTGATCGAGTTTGTGCTACATGAACCTTTTAAAAAATATATTTTTTAAAAGAACCCCCCTCCGGCATGCAGCCTTTGTGTGCAGACACCACAAAGAAACAGTGGTATGCCTCAAACAAAGAAGAGGAAGAAACAACATATGGCCACGTAGAGCGAAGCTGCGAGGCAAAATAAATAATCATTTGGTTATTGCAGATATATCATAGTCTGGATTGGTTTCTGCAGAGGATCTTTGGAGGAATAAAGGAATTGATTTAGACTCTCTGAGGATTTGGAATGGAGTTAATGCAGCAAACAGAAAAGAACCAACCAACTGTTTTTAATGTTTTTTGTATAGGTTTTTGATTCATTAGAATATGTATTCTTCTTTCTATCTATCACGAGCACTTTTTCTCACACTATCTGTCCTTTGGTGTGTTGTTTTACTAGATGGGTTGTCCATATAGGATGAATATATTAAATTGATATTTATGTATAAGTAAATAAAAGAATATATATATTTATATGAATAAATAGTTTTTTTGTTTTCACCTATGTTGTTTTATGGTATATAGTGAATTTGTCGATCTTTCCCCGTTAGGGCATTGTTGTATGATATAATTCCAGTGGCCCTGCATATAAGTAAAGCACTTCCATTTACCTTCTTCCTCTGCCTGCAGCAAAAAATGAAAATGCTGCCACTCAGCACCTAATTTAAATCTGCCATGCTAATTCCAATAGAATACCACTTTCACCACTCCACCATCGGAGCTGGCTGGCCAACACAATTCCCCAAAAAAAGACACAAGACAGCCACAGAGGAGAAATAAACTAGAAGGTTCACCCAAACATATCAAGAGTGTTCAAGCAGAAGTAGTGTAATAAGGATGTTAAATTGGCCTGAATTATGATCATAATTGTAATAAGAAGAGATTATTAAAACATATACAATTAGCATACAAACTTTTATAAGACATAAACTTTTGGCATTAGACTGTAATGCTCAAAACAGACCCTAGAGGGCACCATAACAAAAATATAATTTCTAAGAAACATGGTCATGTAACCATAGTGTTAGCCCCTAGAGTGGATAACCCAATGAAGAAATATAGGAGAAAGTAATGCAGTGTAACCGTATACTTAGCCCCTAGAGGGTGTTTTTAGGGCTAGCAGGCCTACTGCAATCATATTACAAACAAGGCCTTTAAAACAAAACTTCTCCCAGCTGTGAAACAAAAGTTGTAGCCATGAGAAAGCTTAAAAGACACTTATTATTTTGGGGTCCCCACTAACTTAGTGTGGGGAGCCAGAGATTATGTAGACAGAAAGAGTGTTTTGAAAGTGCTCCCATTCTCCTAGGACCACCACAAGCTAAATTCTGAGCAAAAATGTCATGTAAAAGTAATGCATAGCATTATGGGATGAGATTTTGTGCCGCAAATATTATAGTCTGTTGACTGCAATGTTCAGAACAGCCCCTAAAGGACACCACAATAAAAATATAATTTGGAAGAAACATGGTCATGTAACCATACAGCATATCCGCATGAAAAAAGAATGAGAGAAAGTAATGAAGTGTAACCATATATTTAGCCCCAAGATGGCATAGTGCATTACACATTTTCAAGGCTAGCAGGACTACTGCAATGATAGACAAACATACCCCATAAAACAGAACTTCTCCCTAGTGTACAACAAAAGTTCCAGCCATGAGAAAGTTTAGAAAGATAATGAATGGTGGTAGGGGTTATTATTTTGGAGTCCCCATTAACATAGCGTGTAGACAGAAAGAGCTCATTGTGATCAATGTTTTGAAGGTGGTCCTATTGTCCTAGAACCACCAGAGGCTGAGTTATGGGCAAAAATGTTTTGTAAAAGTAATGCCCTGCAAAGAATTATGTGACATGTTTCCATGCCACTAATATTTTAATATGTTGATATGACTGTAATGCTTAGAACAGCCCCTAGAGGGACACCACAATGAAAATAGCATTTGTAAAAAACATGGTCATGTAACTATATAGTTATTCCCTAGATGACATAACCACACAAAAAGAAAATGGCAATATATAATGCAGTGTATCCATATATTTATCCCATAGAGGGCATAGGGTGTTACATATATTCAGAGATAGCAGGCCTATAACAATGATATTACAAACAAGGGCCTTAAAACATAAGCTACTTTCAGCTGTAAAACAAAAGTTCCAGCCATGAGAGCGCTTAAACAGGCAATGAATGGTGGGAGGGGTTATTATTTTGGGGTCCTTACGAACCTAGTGTGGGCACCCAAACACAATGTAGACAGAAAGAGCATGTTTTCATGAAGTTTTGGTGGTGGTTTGCTTGTCCTAGGACCACTACAGGCTGAGTTATGAGCAAAAATGTTTTGTAAAAGTAATGCCCTGCAAAGCATTATGGGTCTAGTGTTCTCGAGTGCAGTGAATATTGTAGTATAGGCTCTTCCACTGTGCCAGGAGAGCCGCTTTCAGGATTTCTGTTTTACGTAAAGCATTCACCAATTTCAAGTGTTTTAAGAGGAGAGCCACAAGAAATTACTCTGATTAGATAACTGTGCATCATGTGACTAGCGCCCCAATACCGCCGATCGACTTCTCGCTGTTGTGCCTGTTCATGCTCTGAGCGCCATGGCCGCCATGCAGCGTGAAGGGGAGAGACAAAAGAAAAAAATATAGTTTGCCCACGCTGAAGTATATCAGCAATCGTACAATAATCTATGTAACAAAGACAGTTTGCAAGGCGTAACAAAAATATCCTGAAGGCGGGACAAATGTAATGTATTTACCAATGACATCAAGTGATTTTTGAAAGGCAAGTCCACAAACGAGTGAAAGTGATGGGTGTGAGGTGGGCATGATTAAAAGTCCACAATACATACAACAGGTCAATGAGCTTGGTCGCTCGACCTAAAAAGCAGTGCACCCCACTAAGGTATATGGCCGATCTTGCATTAATCCATGTAACCGGGACAGTCTCAAAGACGGTAACAAAGCATACTCAAGGTAGGACAAATGTAAAGCATTTACATACGAAATCAAGGGAATTTTGAAAGGCAGGCCAAGGAACGAATGAAAGTGATGGGCGTGAGATGGACATGTTGCAAGCCCACAGATGTAGATTACAAGCTTGCGGGCTGCCTAGGCTCAGCCTAAAAAGGGACCAGCCTCACCCTCTTACAACAGTATAGGAAAAAGAAGATTTAACCCACTGTCCTAAGACCCTATAAGCAAAGCGGGACACAGCCAACCCTCCTGTCACCATACAGGTATAGGAGGACCTCAACCATCCTCAGAGAACCATAAAGGGATATAGGACCTAATAACTGTCCTACACCCATGAAGGGGTGGGATGACTTAACCCACCCTCGTAAGACCATACAGGGATACAAGGATATGAACTGCCCCACTACAACCATTCAAAGGTAAGAGGGTGTAACCATACAAGAGCCAAACGATATCAACCAACTATATTTTGAAAAATCACACAGATCCATACAATCCTCATCACAAATTTACATATCCATTGGCACCAGGTAACTACAACCATCTTCAGACAACAACACAGAGCCCAGAGACCGCCAACTACCTCCTTAAACAACAGGGCAGAGAAACCAGCCCTCTACATCTAAACACAAAGAGCCACAGACCCTAACTACACTCCTACATCCAACACAAGGATTACAGACCCTGCATCGCCCTCTTACATCAAGCACCAGGAACCACCCTTTTACATCCAACATAAGTATCCAGACCTTGACTGCACTCCTACATCTAACACAAGTAATTACAGACCCTGAATTACCCTCTTACATCAAGCATCAGGAACCACAGGCCAGGAACCATTCTTTTACATCTAGCATCAGGCACCAACCTCCTACATCCAACACAAGGAACCACAAACCCTAACTGCACTCCTACATACAACATAGGCAACCACAGACCCTGGACCATCCTCTTACATCCAGCATCAGAACCACAGGTTGCAAACCAGCCTCTCATGTCTAACACAAGGAACCACCAACCATGATAGGAATCCTACATCCAACCATAGGAACCAAAAACTAAGACTGATCTCCTATATACAACACATGGAATCACAGACCCAAAACCACAGACTATGAACCACTCTCCTACATCCAACACAAGTAAGTACAGACCCTGACTAAACTCCCACATCCACCACAAGGTACCACAAACATTGAACCACCCTCTTACATCCAGTATCAGGAATCACAAGCCAAAATCCACCCTCCTACAACCAACACAAGTAACCACAGACTGCATTCCTACATTCAACATAAGGAAGCACAGAGCCAGAACCACTCGCTTACATCCAGCATCAGGAACCACAAGTCTGTAACCAGCCTCTTCCACCCAACATATGGAACCCCAGACCCTGGACCACCTCATACATCCATCAAAAATTTAAAGCCAGATACCAGTCTCCTGCACTGAACAGAAACACCAACAATAGGAACCACAGATCCTGACACACCTCCTAAATCCAACACAAGGAGCCACACACCATCAATCACTCTCTTACGTCCAACAATTGGAACCACAGACCCTGGCCTGACCCACCTTTTACATCCTACACAAAGATCCACAGATCATGAACTACCATTTTTCTTTATTCAACACTATTCACCACAAACAATGAACCGCCCTCCAACAACCAACAGAAGGAAGCACTAACCCTTCAGTAGTACAACAATTCAGGTTTATATTTTGTGTTCATTCGGGATCACCACTGATATAATCTGGTCACTTTCTGTTATCACGTAATGCAGGTGTTCTCTCTTACTCCACCTTAAGCCCCATTTCTAGTGTTCTACGTACTCCAACGCCCCTTGTTTCCCATCATAGTACCTTCTCTTATTCTACCTTAGGCACCCTCTCTATTGTTCAACCTTCAGCACCATCTCCATTGATCTGCTGCAGTCACCCTCCATTGGTCCGCCTTAACCACACTCTCCATTGCTCCATCTTAAACATCCTCTTTTTACTGGCCTCTATTGCTCCGTTCAAGTATTCTCTCGCGTATTCTACTTTCAGCCCTTTATACACTGATGCACACCTTGACAGTTCTCTCTGGATTTCCTTACTGAGCACCATCTCTATGGTTCCACCTTGAGCATCCTGGCCCAGTTCCAACTTAAATAGCCTCCATTTATAGTTCCACCTCAAGTACTCCATCTATTGTTCACGCTTAAGCACTCTCTCTTGCTCCACCGGCCCCGCGTGCCAATTTAAGGGTCCTCTTTTGTTTCCCCTCTGTTGACCGGCCTTAAATATCCGCTCTCGTTCCACCTTAAACACTCTTTCTGGTTCTACCATACCTCTCCTCCCTCCCACCCTGCTCGAGTCGCTGTGCACTCAACTGGCTCCCACCCATGCTGCCGATTGGCCCTGGCCCACAGCCCAAGGCCCCTCCCCTACCAGCATCTTGGCAGCCTTTCAAAGCGACCGAGCCGCCAGTGGCCCAGAGGCCTGAGGTGAAGTGTGCAATGACATGAAGGCGAGCCGCCTGAGAGCCGCCCAGACATGAGATCCTATCCCGCCCAGGCGCAGAGCTACGAAGCCACCTGTGCCGGAGCTCCCGTTCCGACCGCAGAGCTCGTGACCAGGCCTCGAACCACCACCGCAGACCCTGCCTGCAGGCCTTCATTCCGAGACCCCAAATGGTGTTTACAGGCTTCCCAGTCCCCGTGCCTGGACTCGGTGTTTAAAGCTCACACCCCAGAGCCTGCATCCAGAACTCTGGGGTGCTCGCACCCCACCCTCAAAGCTCACGCAAGAGCCTCAGAGCCAGAGGTTGGAGCGGACGCGAACTTTTGAGGTTCCTGTGACTTCTAGCGAAGAGAGGGAGTCTCCCGTGCTATAAAGCCGGTGCACAGGCAGAGAGCTAAATAAGAAACGAGCCTCCTCTCCTGCTATCTGAAAGAACAATAAATATGTGTAACTGGTTCACCAGCAAACGTAAAGGCTGCTACGGAAACTGCAAAGGGTTTAACTTACAGTCACTTGAAGCTTCATGTTGACAAATTTGTATTCGTTTTGAAATGTAATGTTAGGGTGTTTATCAGCTGGGCTCTGGAGTGCCTCGATTTAATGTACAGATAAAAAACGTCGGCAGTAACTAAATATGGCCTGTTTTCGGTTACTAAAATATATATTTTGGAAGCGCTTCTTTTAAGCACCAAATCTTTTCGCACTTTTTATAACTACCTATGTTATACTGTGTATAGTATAATTTTAGGATAATGACTTACATATTCACACTGCTTCTTCCACAGGATAGGACCTCATAGCACTATTAATATACAAGCCAATGATCCTCACCAACCAGGATTCAATTCTGTGACCCTCGGGTTACATACACATCAACAACTGGAATCATCGCATTAACCAACTGAGGTTTCACCACGTAAGAGTACACTTACGACCGATTTGTTTAACTTACATTTATTTTTCTCTTCAGGGGTATACGCTATTTTTATATGAAGTTACCAGAAGGTGAAAGACCAACATAAGAGTAACATTATACCTCGTTCATCTTAGCCATGCCTTTGGCCCTGTCCTCACTGCTCTCAGGATCACAGTTCAGATACTTTTGTATGCACCTCAACCGCTGCTAGGACTTTCATCTATGACTAGCACGTATGTTCCAGTGCATAAGTTTATACTATGCATCCAGTCTAGTTCACTGGTCCTGAGCAGACCACTGAACTGGAATCCGATCTCTGGGATCATATCTTGAGCTAAGACCCACACGTGGCCCCAGCAATGACTCCCTAACTCTGAGATGGTATTCCAGCCCAAGAAGCCAACCCCTAAAAACAGCTCACAACCGAGCCATGCTTTGCTCCAGAAAAAGAGGTTGCAGCAGGAGGTCAAAGCTTTATTCCCAGGGTAAGAGCTTGCTCCCCAACCTAGAGCACGGAACACACATCCAAGCTCTTCAGCATTTATTCTAGCTCCGTTGCTCCACCCTTGCCCCAGAGCTTACACTTAATCGCCAAGGCTCCAAATACACCACCGCCATGATTTGTATCCTGGCCCCAAAGCTTGGATGCTCTTTTTCTGGTTGCAATGGTCATATTGTGGCCCACACATGCACCACTGCCTCAATGCACCTGTCCTCAGCATGTATGTCCTGCACCAGAATGCTTATATTATTATATTATTCGCCACTGAACACCAGGGCCCACTTCCTAACACCACCAGCCCGTGGCATGTGGTCCAGAGATCACATTGTCCTCACAGCTTGCACCACAGCCTTACAAGTTGTGTCTCACCCCTGCAGATCCCCTTTCACTACCCAGGGCTCCCATTGCAGATCTCAGGGATGGAGCCCCTTCCCGGGTTCCCCTCCTAATGAAAGAGCTTGCGCTCCGGTCACCTGGCCCAAGTCTCTCAACCACAGGACCTGCAATCTAATCACACGTCTTGCATTCCGGTCCAAGTGACTATATCAGGGCTCAGAGCTCCACAGAGCCTTTACCCCTGATTTAAAGCGCATGACCCTGTACCTGTTTTCATGTCCCATCTCCAAAGTTCTCACCCAGGCTCTGGAGTTCCCTCCCTGACCCCAGAGCTGACCTTCTGAACCATGCACTTGTATCCCAGCATCAGCTATTTTTCTGGGCCTAGGGCTCACATCCCAGCTCCAGAATATTCCTTCTTGCCCCACTCCTCATATCCTGTTCAAGGAGCCCAAATCTAGCCCCACGGATGGCTTTAAGATGGGAGGAAGAAAGACAGCAGCCCCTCTGCCTGCAATATATATTATGCATTATAATTATAATCTGTATTGTGTATTACTATTCCCAAATTATCCAGCGAGAGAAAACAACGACTAGAGTACACCCTGCTAGATGTCTGCCAAGAGGCCTGTTCGGGGGTGTAGTCCTCGGTAGCTGGCTTCACCTTGCTCCAATGACTTGGGGCGAATTAGTGGCCAAGCGCCTTCCCTAGACGCTTGTTCAGGATCTAAGGTTCATATTCTGACCACAGAGATCAAGTGGCTGCGAGACAACGTGAGACAGTCACAGTCTTCAGCACCGAGACCTAAAGCCTGTGCTGCGTCATGTCTGCACCCCCGGCCCAGAGCTACCATTTCATCTCCTGAGCACTCACACCAGAACTTGTTTTCCAGCTGCACAGCTCGCATCCTGAACTCAACGCCTGTCAGTGATGTCATCAAGGGCGCGACACAGAGACAACAGGCCCGTGGGCACACTGGTGCTCGTGACGTCTCCGTGAATTATATAACCGGTAGGTATCAGACACAGCAGGTCAGTGTGGAACATGGCAGTTGAGCCTGGGCACTATCAAGTCAAATCAGACCTTCCTGGCACTTACAGTCGTGGGAAGAGCTTCCTGCAATAAGTGCGCGACAAGACAGATGGAGTGTGGCACTGCTGGTAAGTGGGGAGGCACTGAAGACCTGGGCACCCCCAGTGAGACAGTGAACAGGATCTAGGTGTAGAGGTGGGAGAGCCAACAAATTAACAGGGAGAGATGAGCCAAGGGTTTGTCTGGGCTCTAAGAGCCCGTGCACGAGCTGAGCCGTGAAAATAGTTGGCATCTAAATCATGCAAGAAACACCATGTGAAAATAGGACAGTCTCTCCTAACTTTAAAAGGTTCTTTATCATGCAGAAGTGTTTCACCTTAATACATCAGATTGTTTGTTTATACATCACAGACCATAAACTGGCGAGATTGCGCTCATATCCGACATGAAGAAATAGGAGGGTTTGTAGAATATTTGCCTAGGATCAGACAATTTGATCAGACCAGGAAGCTATGGCTGGTTCCAGATTTTCTGGTTTCACATTATGCAGACCTCTACCTCTTTTTCTAATTTTTAATACCTAATGTTTATGCTATTTTTTTAAATTTATTGCTAATAATGGTAGAGCGTGGGTGGCAGGCAGAAGCCACAAAAAAACTCGGATCGTTTGGACTCGAGGGTCCAAGAGGACCTCAAGCTGGCTCGAGTCTTAAGTGGCTCACCCACCCCCACCTAGGAGGGGTGATCAGAAGTGAGAGTGGGCTAGGTAGGCGAGTGATGGCCGATGCATGGCCGGTCGGTGCACAGACCCTCCTGGACGCGAAGGTTTCAGGGCTGGGGCTTCCTGGGCGTGGGCCCGGCAGTGCAGAGGTTAATAGCTTTACTGCTGGGCAGGGGAAGTGCTGTGTTCAGATTACCTATTACTCATGAGCCAGCTTTGAAGTGAGCGCCTGGGGGCCGGGGGGGAGGTGAGCGTGTGCCAGCAGGTACAGGAACTGAGAGCTGCTCCGTGAAAGCAGGGCTGTCCCAGCCCCCCAGGGACATTCCTCCCGTCAGGTGAGGGCGAGAGGTCAGCAGCCAGAGCTGCACGGCAGGGAGATCAAAGGGAGGGAAAGAGCTCGGTATCCGGGACAAAGGGGCGGGGCAGAGAGGAGAGGGTGAGAGGAAGAGAGTTGAAGGGGAGGAGGGTGCGAGGAAGAGAGAGAATGGAGAGAGAGGGAGTGATCAGGAACAGAGTCGGGGAAGGGGGCAGGCCAGGAGGAGAGAGGGAGACTGCATAGACTAGAGGGGGTTGATATAGAACCGGGGAGAGGGTGGAAAGGGGTGAGATAAAAGGAGGGAAGCCAGGGTGGAAAGGCGAGATAAAGAAGGGTGAGTGGGTACGAGTGAGAAAAACAAAAGGGTGGAAGAGCGACGAAGACTATTGACCGATTATAAAAGAATGAGTGGTAAATCAGTGCGAAGAGGACTATATAAGTAGTAATGTGGTGGGGAGAACAAAAAGGGGTAAGGGAGAAGAGGAAAACGAACCAGAGAACGGTGCACGGAGAGCAGTGCTCTAAGTGTCCTAGGGCAGTGGTTCCCAACCTGTGGGCTGAGGACCCCTGGGGGTCCGCAAAGCCTCCTCAGGGGGTCCGCGGCTGCCTAAAACATTTAATAATATTAGGTCCCAGCTATCAGTAATGACTCCTCGGGGGTCCCCGTGTTCCAATAATGATTCAGTGGGGGTCCCCGGGCTCCAGTATTGATAAAATGGGGGTCCACAGAAGTCAAAAGGTTGGGAACCACTGTCCTAGGGCCTAGCCCTGTTAAAGCCAAACATTGACACAGAACCAGAGCCCTATGGGGCCCTCTATTTCTGTCATCTGCCCGCTGAAAAAAATACCTTTGTGTCTGTCACTCGCCAGTGCTGCAATGCGACGTCACTAGAAGTCTCCCTTGTGACACTGGGACTAAGAGACAGGTGGCTACTGTTGTGTGCCATTGGTATGCCTGGGCACAAAGCATGATATTCCAACTAAATAACTAATGTACTGGAAGTCAGTGATAAACGCACCGTATCAAGTTTGTAATCGCTTTTGCCCCCGGGTAAAGGTGCTATAGTAACTGTTAAATTAAATTACATTAAATATTCTAATATGGTTTATGCTTTGTTCAGTGTGGGTCCATTTATGAATATGCCAAACACGGGACTTCACAGATTGTTTCCATAAGTAACGCCGCATGTAAAGGCTTCTCAAGGCACAACCGTACCAATAAAGCCCCACCACCGTGTCATCCCACTTACATCTCACTGGTGAATCGGGTGGGAAGGGCGCGGGGGCACAGGCACGGAGTTAACAAGAGAGCAGAAAGAGAAAATTGGTGGAAAAGTAAGGAATCATGAGGCGAAAGTAACTGCAAGCCACGAGTAAGAAAGAGTGAAACTGAATAAACGCTAAAAGGCAATAGTCCGTAAAGAAGAATTCATGCACGGCATTAACGAAAAACGACAGGAATAACGGACGTGACATCACACTCACTTGGGCATCGACGATAGCTCAGGATTGGTCCCTTCTCCAACCCTTCGCTGGTTAAACAGCTCTCTCCTTGCTGCCGTGAGGCTAAGACAGCAATGGATGTACAGAGCCAGGGGTCTGTGATAGCTTAATCCACATGACGCTTCTGGCGGGGCAATCTAAGCTGGAAACGAGTCTATTTGCGCATAAAAAGTCGCCCACAATGGAGTTTCCATTTCCAGTATACGTGTGTGCTGCCTTCAAGAGCCCGTTTATGTGCACTTGCTCAGCATGCCTGCAGGAGTTGGTGTAGCATGTGATGGTGCGCTCTTCTGGCATTTCTTTGGTGTGCCGTGTAGCATGTAGAGGGGCTGTCAGAGACATAACGGGGCATTTTGTGGTAGGCCTTGCGCTATTATTTGACATCCTTTGCTGTGCTTGTGTGGCATGTTCTTGTACATTCTCGTGGTATGTCTTTGTGTACTTGTGTAGCAACCCTTGCAGACTTTGTGGCGTATGTCGGTCTATTCCTGGGCTTGTCGTATGCTGTTAAGACCTGGCTTAGCGTGCTGCATAGCATGTGTTACGAAATACAACTGGCATCCCTTGCTGCGCTTCTGTAATATGCCATGATGTTTTATTTTATTGAAGTGGCATGTGCTTTTCCACAATGCATTGGTGTTTGTCGGACTTGCCATCTGACATGCATGTGGCACCCACGTGTGGCATGCACACACGTAATGTATTTGGCGTTAATATGGTGCATCTCTAGCTCCCACCACAGGGCAGTGATACTTTAAATGCCACAGGATTCATACTCCATGCCTTGGGATCTCTGTCTCCTGTGCTGCAGCATCCTCGCGCTGCCCTGCGCGCACTCTGGAGTAATTGGGGGAGGTGGGTGAGCTGGAAAGGTCAGTGCAAAAGCATTATACCAAGCGCAAGGTACCACATGCAGAGCTACTATATACAAGTGCACATACATGTTCAACCTGTAACTAGTTGAAAACCTAAACTACAACACAATTTCAACCTGTAACTGCATGCAGAGCTACAGTACATGCTCTACCAATGGGGGAAGCGCGGCCTCTTAGGGGTCGGGGATGCCGGGGGCCGGACCCTCGTGCGGGCTGGACAGCTGCTTCCGCCTACACGCCTCACGAGGTGTGGGTGAGGAAGTAGCGCCTCGGAGAACGTTGGTCCGACGATGGAGCCGGACTGGTTTAGGCTGCCGCCAGCCAGTGGGGGGCTTAAAAGCACCCCCCCAGAAGGCTTGGCCTTCTTCTTCTTGGCGCAGTGGCCTAAACTGTCGGGCTTCCTGTTGACCCACCCACCCTCTCCTTAGTATTAGGCAGAAGAAGAGGTACTAAAGTAACCTGAAGCAACAGAGGGGTCCCCAAGGGTGGGGCCCCGGTATAACAACAGAGATAGGATCCTGAAGTCCTGGACCAACCTGCGGATGGACACACCAGATTGGGGGTAGGGAGCCCAGATCACTGGGATGGTCACGGGGCTCATGCCCTGGGCCGTCCCGGTACTCCCCTTGGCTGATTGGTGTTTGGAGAGGGGGCGGAACCCTGAGCATGTGGGCAAGGAACAGAGGAAGCAGGGGTACTGCCCCCTAGGGATACAGGTGACGACCAGTCCCTGTGTGGTCCAAAGGAGGTTCAGGACAGGAAGGGATGCTGTCAAAATGATTTATGGTTACACATGTAAAAAGTACGTATATCAGTAGATATTAATTTTGGATTTGCAGTGAAATGTTTAGAGTGATTTGCATAAGATGATTTGCAAAAAATGATTAATGTATTTGATTTTAATGAAAGTAAATAAAATAAATAATTCTTCCAACGAAATGATTGTCTTGTCGGTTGGTGTATGACCGGTGTTAGGGTAAGGGCCTGCTGGCGGCTTTCGAGTCCTATAGCTGCATAGCTGGTTACAGTACAGCAGGGCTTCCAGCTGCATCTGCACGCACACCTACAGTACGGCACCTGGGTCTGCACGCAGAGCATCAGTACAATGATGATGAATAGTTTACTGTACAGATAATAAAATCCCATACAATTAAAACAAAAAAGAATCAATAATACATTTGCCAAAAATACATAAATGAAAAAATAAAAATAAAAAGCGCCCCAACTGCACATACGAGCCAATGAGTTAGACATCAAATACATACTAAAATACTTAATAATTTATAAACGCAAACCTGAGTAAAAGCATTCCCACAATGGTATTGTAAAACCTACAATTAAAAAAAATAACCGGACCTCCAAAAACTAGAACCCCACGTGATACATAATAAACAGGGGGGCCCACCGTGCTCCAGGCCCTAAAGTGCTTAAGTGCATTGAATGATCTTAAGTTAGCTACCAACATACATCAAAACCCATGATACAAAGTTGAAGCTCAACAACTTGACAAAATTGGTACAAACCCAAATGTGGCAAGAGCGGGTGAGAATTTAAAACAATTATCCACTGCTCACAGTGCTCCTAAATTTGGTCTGAGCAACTATAATAAATTTGGTGAGTAAAACATTCAACATTGAGCTCGCAGGATCCAAAGACATAATAATAGCCTGCCGACAGGAGCGGATCCCCAATTCATTCCACTTACCCCAAAGCAGAGATCTACTCTCCTTAAGCTGGGCTGGACACAAACAAACCAAATGTTCAATTGTTTGTTCCCAACAGCCACAACCCCTGCACATCACCCTCTCCTCCGGAGTTAACCGCCATGTGGGTAGATGTTTCAGAAAACCCCAATCGCCCATCCTTAAGGCCATAAATGCCTCATTCAGCGGAAACCCGTATGAACAAGAAAGATAGCCAGCTGGAGTATGCGGCTTAAATTAATTAATTCCCGATCAAGCATGCTTGCGTTTGGCAAGGAGGGTATGATCCAACAGGTACTAGTGTAACTGTATAATCTTTTTAACACCCAGTTTGAAAAGAGAATGGGGGGTGGGGTACTTGCCCAGAAGTCCTCGGCTTTCAATCGCCGTTTACAATCACCCCTGTCTGTACGCACAGCTACGGTACAGCACCTGTTCCACCTGTATCTGCACACACAGCTTCAGTACAGCACCTGTGACTGCACGCAGAGCTATGGTACGGCACCTGTTCCACCTGTATAAAATCTGCATGCACAACTACAGTACAGCACCCGTATCTGTATGCACAGCTACAATACAGCACCTGCATCTGCATGGAGAGGTACGGTATCACACCTGTATCTGCACATACAGCCACAGTACAGCACCCATGTCCACATGCACAGGTAAGGTACGGCATCTGTTCCACCTGTATATGCACACACAGCTACAGTACAGCACCTGTAATTGCACGCAGAGCTACGGTGCTGCGCCTGGTCCACTTGTATCTACATTCAACTACAGTACAGCACCCCTGTCTGAACGCACAGCTACAGAACAGCACCTGTTCCACCTGTATCTACACACACAGCTACAGTACACCCAGGTATCTGCATGCAGAGGTACAGTACGACACACGTATCTGCATACACATCTACAGTACAGCACCCGTTTCTGCTTGCAGATGTAGGCTACAATAACAATATCTGCAAGCACAGCTATAGTACAGCACCTGCGTCTGGGCGCAGAGAATCTATACAGCACACGCTCTACCTATAACTGCATACAAGGCTACAATACAGTACGTATTCCAACTGTATCTGCACACACAGCTATAGTACACCGCCTGTATCTTCACGCAGAGGTACAGTATGACACCTGTAACAGCACACACAACCACAGTACAGCACCTGTGTCTGTATGGAGAGCTACAGTACCTGTGCCACCTGAATCTGCAAGCATAGCTACAGTACATCACTAATGTCTGCATGCAGAGCTAAAGTACGACACCTGTTCCACCAGTGTCTGCATGCGAAGCTACAGTACAGCACCTGTATCTGCATGGATGGCTATGGTACAGCACATATTCCACCTATATCTGAACGCACAGCTACAGTACAGCATGTGTCTACATGCAGCTCTACGGTACGGCACCTGTTCCACCTATATCTGTACACACAGCTGAAGTTCAGCACCTGTATCTGCACACAGAGCTACGGTACAGGACCTGTTTCACCTGTATTTGCACGTACACCCTCAGTACATCACTCGTGTCTGCATGCAGGGCTACGGTATAGGACCTGGTCCCCCTGTATCTGCACACACATCTACAGTACAGCACTTGTATCTGCATGCAGATGTACAGTACAACACCTGTATCTGCACACACAGCACCTGTGTCTGCACGCAGTGCTACAGTACAACACATGTTCCACTTGTATTTGCCGGCACAGCTAAAGTACAGTACACATGTCTGCACGCAGAGCTACAGTACAGCACCTGTTTCACCTGTACCTGCATGCACACCTACAGTGGCACCTGTGTCTACACACAGTGCTATGGTACAGCACCTGTTCTACCTGTATCTGCATGCACAGCTACAGTAGCACCTGTGTCTACACACAGTGCTATGGTACAGCACCTGTTCTACCTGTATCTGCATGCACAGCTACAGTATAGCACCCATGTCTGACCATACATCTACTGTATGGCACCTGTGCCATCCGTATCTGCACGCACAGCTACAGTACAACACCTTGGTCCGAACACACAGGTACGGTATGCCACCTGTTCCAGCTGTATATACATGCAAAGCTACAGTACAGAACCTGTATCTGCAAACAGAGGTACGGTACAACACCTGTATCTGCACACACAGCACCTGTGTCTGCACGCAGTGCTACAGTACAACACATGTTCCACTTGTATTTGCCGGCACAGCTAACGTACAGTACACATGTCTGCACGCAGAGCTGCAGTACAGCACCTGTTTCACCTGTACCTGCATGCACACCTACAGTAGCACCTGTGTCTACACACAGTGCTATGGTACAGCACCTGTTCTACCTGTATCTGCATGCACAGCTACAGTAGCACCTGTGTCTACACACAGTGCTATGGTACAGCACCTGTTCTACCTGTATCTGCATGCACAGCTACAGTATAGCACCCATGTCTGCACATACATCTACTGTATGGCACCTGTGCCACCCGTATATACACACACACAGCTATAGTATAGAACATGTATCTGCACACAGAGGTACGGGACAACACCTGTATCTGAATACACAGCTACAGTACAGCAACCTGTGTCTGCACACAGAGCTTCGGTACAGTCTCTGTTCTACCTGTATTTGCATGTACACCTACAGTACAGCACACGCATCTGCATACAAAACTACGATACAGCACCTGCTCCTTCTGTATCAGCATGCACAGCAACAGTAGAGCACCTGTGTCCGCATGCATAGCTGTGGTACGTCACCTGTTCCACCTGTATCTGCGCACACAGCTACAGTACAGCACCTGTGTCCACATGCATAGCTGTGGTACGTCACCTGTTCCACCTGTCTCTGCACACACAGCTACAGTACAGCACCCGTGTCTGCCTGCAGAGCTACGGTACGGTACCTGTTCCACCTGTATCTACACACACAGCTACAGTACGGCACCTGTTCCACCTATATCTGCACGCACACCTCCATTACAGCACCCGTGTCTGCCTGCAGAGCTACGGTACGGTACCTGTTCCATCTGTATCTTCACACACAGTTACAGTACAGCACCTGTTTCTGCACGCAGTGCTACAGTACAACACATGTTCCACTTGTATTTGCCGGCACAGCTACAGTACAGTACACGTCTGCACGCAGAGCTGCAGTACAGCACCTGTTCCACCTGTACCTGCATGCACAGCTACAGTAGCACCTGTGTCTACACACAGAGATATGGTACAGCACATGTTCTACCTGTATCTGCATGCAGAGCTACAGTATAGCACCCGTGTCTGCACGTACAGCTACTGTATTCCACCCGTATCTGCACGCACAGCTACAGTACAGCACCTTGGTCCGAACACACAGCTACGGTATGGCGCCTGTTCCCGCTGTATATACACGCACAGCTACAGTATAGAACCTGTATCTGCACAGAGTTACGGTACAACACCTGTACCTGAATGCACAGCTACAGTGCAGCAACCTGTGCCTGCACACAGAGCTTCCGTACAGTCTCTGTTCTAACTGTATTTGCATGGAAACCTACAGTACAGCACCTGCGTCTGCATGCGAAACTACGGTACGGCACCTGCTCCTTCTGTATCTGCATGCACACCTACAGTACAGCACCTGTGTCCGCATGCATAGCTGTGGTACGTCACCTGTTCCACCTGTATCTGCGCACACAGCTACAGTACAGCACCTGTGTCCGCATGCATCGCTATGGTACGTCACCTGTTCCACCTGTGTCTGCACACACAGCTACAGTACAGCACCTGTTTCTGCACGCAGTGCTACAGTACAACACATGTTCCACTTGTATTTGCCGGCACAGCTACAGTACAGTACACATGTCTGCACGCAGAGCTGCAGTACAGCACCTGTTCTACCTGTATCTGCATGCACAGCTACAGTAGCACCTGTGTCTACACACAGAGCTATGGTACAGCACATGTTCTACCTGTATCTGCATGCACAGCTACAGTATAGCACCCGTGTCTGCACGTACAGCTACTGTATTCCACCCGTATCTGCACGCACAGCTACAGTACAGCACCTTGGTCCGAACACACAGCTACGGTATGGCGCCTGTTCCCGCTGTATATACACGCACAGCTACAGTATAGAACCTGTATCTGCACAGAGTTACGGTACAACACCTGTATCTGAATGCACAGCTACAGTGCAGCAACCTGTGTCTGCACACAGAGCTTCCGTACAGTCTCTGTTCTAACTGTATTTGCATGGAAACCTACAGTACAGCACGTGCGTCTGCATGCAAAACTACGGTACAGCACCTGCTCCTTCTGTATCTGCATGCACACCTACAGTACAGCACCTGTGTCCGCATGCATCGCTATGGTACGTCACCTGTTCCACCTGTATCTGCACACACAGCTACAGTACAGCACCTGTGCCTGCATGCAGAGCTACAGTACAGCACCTGTTCCAACTATATCTGCATGCACACCTCCATTATAGCACCCGTGTCTGCATGCAGAGCTACGGTACGGTACCTGTTCTACCTGTATCTGCACACACAGCTACAATACAGCACCTATATCTGCACGCAGCGGTACGGTATGGCACATGTTCCAATTGTATTTGCCTGCACAGCGACAGTACAGCACATGTGCCTGCACGCAGAGCTGCAGTACAGCACCTGTTCCACCTGTATCTGCATGCACACCTACAGTAGCACCTGTGTCTACACACAGAGCTATGGTACAGCACCTGTTCTACCTGTATCTGCATGTACAGCTACAGTAGCACCTGTGTCTACACACAGAGCTATGGTACAGCACCTGTTCTACCTGTATCTGCATGCACAGCTACAGTATATCACCCATGTCTGCATGTACAGCTACTGTATGGCACCTGTTCCACCCGTATCTGCACGCACAGCTACAGTACAGCACCTGGGTCCGAACACACAGCTACGGTATGGCGCCTGTTCCCACTGTATATACATGCACAGCTACAGTAGGAGAACCTGGAACTGCACAGAGTTACGGTACAACACCTGTATCTGAATGCACAGCTACAGTGCAGCAACCTGTGTCTGCACACAGAGCTTCCGTGCAGTCTCTGTTCTACCTGTATTTGCATGGACACCTACAGTACAGCACCTGCGTCTGCATGCAAAACTACGGTACGGCACCTGTTCCACCTGTATCTGCGCACACAGCTACAGTAGAGCACCTGTGTCCACATGCATCGCTATGGTACGTCACCTGTTCCACCTGTATCTGCGCACACAGCTACAGTACAGCACCTGTGTCCGCATGCATCGCTATGGTACGTCACCTGTTCCACCTGTGTCTGCACACACAGCTACAGTACGGCACCTGTTCCAGCTGTATCTGCATGCACACCTCCATTACAGCACCTGTGTCTGCATGCAGAGCTATGGTACGGTACCTGTTCCACCTGTGTCTGCACGCACAGCTACAGTACGGCACCTGTTCCACCGGTATCTGCACGCACACCTCCATTACAGCACCTGTGTCTGCATGCAGAGCTACGGTACAGTACCTGTTCCACCTGTATCTGCACGCACAGCTACAGTACAGCACCTATTTCTGCACGCAGAGGTACGGTATGACACCTGTATCTACATGCACAGCTACAATACAGCACCTGTGTCTGCATGGGGAGCTCCAGTATGGCAGTTGTTCCACCTATATCTGCACGCACAGCTACAGTACAGCACCTGTATCTGCACACAGAGCTACGGTACAGCACCTGCTCTACCTGTATCTGCCTGTATAGCTACTGTACAGCACCTGCATCTGTAGAGAGCGCTCCGGTGTGACTGCCACCTGTTCCACATGTATTTACACATACATCTATGGCACAAAGCCATTCCACACAACACATACTCAACCCAGACCACGTGAAGAGCTACAGTACTGCAGAGGCTGCAAAACGTCAACCAACAGGCTCTGCGGTACTGTACAGTCGACACATTTCACACAAAGCACAAGGGCTCTAGCTTAGCTCTTAATGGGCTGTTCAGTACCTGGTGCCCTTTCATCTGTTTTTTCCCTTTAATCAAGGTTCACTTTTCCTGGAGGCTTTTTTTGTCCACCTTGGATTTTTCTCCTTGGTGACCCCTTCTAGACACAACAATGTTTAAATTGTATTAAGAGAGCGGCCGAAGGGAGTGCAAGCCATATGAATACTGTCTGAGAGTTCCTCACACCCTGGCCATGGCCTGGCTGCTCCCATGATCCATGACATAATGCTTACTCTGTATCTTGATGCTCCAATGCTCTGTCTCTGGCTGCTCCCATGCTTCGTGTCTTGATGCATGCTCCGTCTTGGTGCTGCTATGTTCAGTGTCTGGGTGCTCGGTGGACAGAAGCTGTCATGCTCCAGCTTGATGCATGCTCTGTGTCTTTGTGCGGCCATTCTCTGTGTCTTGATGCATGCGTTATGTCTGGGTGCTCATGTGCTCAGTGTCTTGATGCATGCTTTGTGTCTTGTTGCTCCAGTGCTCGGTTTCTCGCTGCCGGCATGCTCCTTATACGGAGACTGCCATACTCCATGCCTTAGTGCATGCTGTGTTTGGCTGCTCCCTTGCTCCACGCCTGGCTGCTTCCATACTCCATGTCATAATGCATGCTGTGTTTTCGTGCTCCCATGCTCAGTGCCTGGATGCTGCCATGTTCCATGTCTTCATGCATGCTCTTTGTCTGTGTGCTCCCATGCTTCTTGCCTTGATGTATGCTCGGTCTTGGTGCTCCCATGTTCAATGTCTAGGTGCTACTGTGCTCCGTGGGCAGATGCTGCCATGCTCAATGTCTTAGTGTATGCTCTGTGTCTCGCTGCTTTCTTGCTCCACGCCTGGCTGCTTTCATTCTCCTTCGCATGATGCATGCTGTTTCTTGCGGGTCCCATGCTCAGTCTACTAGTGCTCCAGGATTGGATTGGGGAGGCAGGCAGTCGGAAACTGGGCGATGGGCCGGTGCCTCAGGGTCACATGTAGGCCGATTTTATTAAGGTCTTTGTTAACTGACCAAAAAGCCTTACAATCTTGTAGGCGGGGATGGGTGCAATGAGTCACCTTTCCCAGAAAGAAAGATATAGAAGCTGTAAAGTACTTTTGAGTACCACTATCGGCTTGGCATCCTGTAATCGTGGGCAAATCAATTTTTTCCAAAGACCTAAATAAAAATGAATTTGATCTTGTGCAGTGTAACTAGTGCTCATGTAAATGATTCCAATGCCTTTAGGCCGAGTTCACGCTATATAAAACTATACAAAAAATAAACAGCCAGATTCTGCAAAGGCCCAAGCCATGATAAATAATGAGGACTCTTTACATAAAAACCTCAGAATTCCTTTTTAAAATGGCTTTTCTGCCACTGTCTAGGTTAAGCCACCTGTAGGAAAACATTTTAATGTTGTTTTGCATTGTTTGCTTTCAGAGGATGTAACAACCAGAATGAAAAAATACTGGCTTTGGGTGATTTTCTTTATTTTCGTGCCAGCTAGGACATTAAAATACCGGTCATGCTGGCAAAATAAATACGGCCTGGTGAGAACCCTCGCCAGAGATGTGGTAGTGGCCTTTTTATTTCACCTCGCCAGCCTGGCCAAACTGCAGTGCTTCTAGTATTCACTAACTTTACCAGCTCTGTAAGCTTTCATATGTTTAAATTAACAACATTTAACACTTATGCTTAAATTAACAACATTTATGCCACGTTTCTCTAAAAATGAGCCCAATGAGACTAAGCAAATGGCGATCAATGTAAGGGACCATGCGTAAATGTGGGCCACGTTTTTTTGGGAGTGCCTGGGCCTAATTGGGAACTCAATCGAACCCTGTAGTGCTCCCAGTCTCTGCACGTTTAGGCATGCTCCATGACGTGATGCTCCAATGCTCTGTTTCTTGGTGGTCCCATACTCTGAATGCTCCATATACTGGAGCTCCATGCTTTGCGTACTGGAACTACCGTGCTCAGTGCACTGAACTCCCATGCTTTTTGGACTGGAGGTCTAATGCTCAGTGTACTGGAGCTCACATGCACAGTGTACTGGGTTCCCTTGTTCTGGGTCTTTCTGGTTGCATATTCCTTGCCTTGGTGCTTCAATGCTCTGAGTCTGCGTACCATTCATACTCTGTGTTTTGATCTACCCATAATGAGTGTTCTTGAGCTCTCATGGTCCATGTCTTGAAGCTGGCTGTGACACACCAATGTTCCATACCACGGAGACTTTGTATACATTGTTAGTGATCTCATGCTCCTAGTCTTGCAGCACCCATAGCCCTGGCCTTCAACCACCAATTGTTTCATGCCCTGGGGAACCCAGACAGTGTGTACTGATTCTTTCATGCCACACGCACTGGTGGTCCAATACTCATGACATTGCTGTTTCTGTGCACTTTTCTCTTGGCGCACCCATGCTCTGGGTCTTGATTTGGTCATCCATGGCCTGCTGCATTTGTGTCCTGATGCACCCATGTAGCTGTGTCCTTGTGCACCCTTGAATCTGTGTCCTTGTGCACCCATGCTAAGTGTTCTTGTGCTCTATGCTTCAAGTCCCAGTGACACTCAGTTTTTTGGTGTGACGATGCTCCATGTCCTGATGCTCCAAGGTGTCACATCCTGGTGCTCCCAGCCTTTGTTTACCCATGCTCCATGTCCTTTTGCACCGTGTTCAGTGTTCTGGTGCAACAATACGTCATGTCCTGATGCTCTCATGCTTCATGTTCTGATGCTCTTAACCTTGGTTTAGCTAATGCAGTTCTTTGGACTGGTTAACAGACATGCTCATTTGCCTTCTGTGAACACCCATTGGTCTGGCAGATATGGAAACCTTGGGCAAGCCCAAAGGTTCCTACGCCTGCTGCAAACATACTACTTGGACCAGCATCCACATTCCTAGGCCTGCTGTGCACATTCTCCTTGGACCAGCTCCCTGCTTGGCATATGCATGCACTTTTGATCAGCATACACATTTACAGGCCTGATGTGTATATTCTCCTTGGAGCAGCGGACATTCGTCTAGATCTGTTGCACATTTGCTGCTTGGCACACACATTCCCTTGACCAGTTCCCACATTCCCGAGCCTGCTGCATACATGCTCCTTGGACCAGAACATGCTCCTTTGTTTGCATGCTCTTTGACCAGTACATATCCTTTTGGCCTGATATACCTATGTTCCTTGGACCCAGTGCGCATGCGTTTTAAGAATTCCGTTTTATTTTGATCAGATTGGTTATTTTCTACTTCACGCAGTACTGTATTTTGCACATTAAAGGCTTGCGGCCTTCTGTGTTTAAATAAATGTACCCTAGCTCAGTAGCACAAACGTGCGTGCTCCAGGACCGTGGCCTGTGGTGCATAGGTAATACGTGTTCTGCTGCGCACATGGCCCTTTGGCGACTGCGCACGCCTCTTTTTGCCGGCTGCGTACTTGCTCCTTGGCCTGCGGCGCACGCGCCCCTTGCCTGAGGCCACGTGTTCCCGCCGCCAGCAACGCGCGAGTATGTGGCGCCGATGGCGAATCTGCACTTCGTCCTTGAGAAGCACAGAGTGCATATGCGCATTCTGAGCCTGGTCTGCTCCAGAAGAGAAAGGCAGCGATGTCCCCGGCGCTTTGTGCACTCAGCATCCATGCCCCGCCCGACGTCCCCGTGCTCTGTACACTCCCAGCACCGATACATGGGCCAGGAGAACCTGCCACAGACGGATCACCCCCACCTGCCCGGATCTCAAGGCCACCGGAATCACAGATATAATCTTGCTGAGTTCAAACGTTGGAGAGAACAAAAGAGGCCTTGTGTGCTCACCCAATCCCCTGACCCAGATCTCAGACGCCGCCACTGCCAATACTGCCACACACGATGGGTCGGGAAAGGTGCCCTCGGGGAACCGGGCCGCGGACAAAGCATGGATGGACAAAGAGAAGCGAGGCAAGCCACAGGAGGTACAGGTTGGCAAAACAAAGATGACACCAGGGTTGAAGGAAAAAGGGATCTTGGCCACCCGGGGTGGGGGGGAGAATACCAAGGAGTTTAGCAGGAGGGCCTAGGTGGTTACGAATGTGCAAGCTGCCCAGGCCGAAGGGCCTCAAAGAGCAGGTAACTAGGAATGTGGTAGTAGCCCAGGCAGCAGGGGGGTTCAGACAGCAGGGTTAATCAGGAATGTGTAAGCCGAGGTTCAGAGAGCAGATAGCCACGAATGTGTAAGGAGCCTATGCAGCAGGCAGGGGTTCAGAGAGCAGGGTTAATCTATAATGTGTAAGGAGCATAATTATACAGGACACGGAGAACAGAGGTAGTTGGGGATACACAAGGAGTCTCAGAAGCAGGAAGGCACAAAGAATGGTTAAACTGTCTACAGAGGGTCAGATGTCGGACATGGACAGTGGGGCCCAAGCACCAAAACAAAAACGGCTTTGGTTACCTAATCAGATAGTTAAAAAAAAAAGTGTCCCTCATTTACAAAACAAGGTGGTTTTACACTTGTAAATACACGCTGTATAAGTGTGTTGCAAGGCATGCACTTGTGCTTGCTGCAGGTAATGTCTGTGGTAATATAATGGAAATTAACAGGAAACACTGGTCCACCAGACTTTGCAACAGACTCATAACAGCAAAAAAAGAAAAAGGCCCAGACAATGACCCATCAGAGCAGACCTTCTGGCATTGCAAGGCTGCCCTGTTTGATCCTCCAAAAGAGAGAGACCTGGGACGTAGCCACCAGGAGCAGTGTGTGGATATCCTTTATTCGGTAGGCTTGGTCATGGTGAGCGTGTGGCACCAGTTCTGCGGCCTGGTTGCAGTGGTGGGAAGTTCACCATGTAGATGGGGTGCAGGGTGGCATGATGCCAGCAACGAGAACGCAATCTTGGATACGTAGCCTCATCTTCACTGGCGGCACCAGTGTGCTCTGACTTCTTCGACAACAAAATCAACACCGGCTACCAAGACTTCTTACCCCAGCCCACCCCGAGGACGACTTCAACCACCTCACGCCAACAGACACCCACCCACACCAGCTCACCTCATGGAACACCCTCACAGAAAAGGAAATAGCATCTATAATGAGATTCATCCATTCTGGTTGGTGCCCCAGCAGACCCTGCCCGCATCACACTTTCAACCTGGTCAATCAACCCATCAGTAGAGAACTCACCAAGGTCTTCAACTCCTCAATCACCACAGCCCACTTTCCCTGGAAACTGAAATATGCTGACGTGAAGCAGTTGCTGAAGAAACCATCTGCAGACTCAGGAGAACTCCTCTCTTCCCAGCCAAGGTCCTTAAGAAAGCTGTCAACATCCAGATAACTAGACACCTGATGAACCACAACCTTTTGGACCCCCCACAAGCCGCCTTCAGAGCAAAGCACAGCCCTGAGACAGTTCTAGTCGCAGCCATGGACGACATCAGAATGATGCTTGACCACAGAGAAACAGCAGTCCTCATCCTCCTCGATCTCTCAGCAGCCTTCAACACCATATCCCACCATACATTGATCAAAAGAGTCCACCAGATCGGAAACCACGGAGCAGCCCCTCAAGTGGATCACTTCCTATCCCACAGGAAGAACGCAAAATATTGTTCCTCGACCCCTAAGAACATCACCTGCAGTGTACCTCAAGGCTCATCCCAACTCTTTTCAACATATACATGACACCCCTGGCCGACTGAAGTTCAAAGGACAAACCCCCTTAGCGCCTTGAGACCCTTACAGGTGGGAAGTTGCTCTTCATAAATCCTGATTTGATTTGAACATTGTCAGGAGCCACGGACTCAACATCATCTATGCCGACAACACTCAACTGATCCTCTCCCTGACAAACAACCCTACGACCATCAAAGGTAGGTTTCAAAGATGCATGAAGGAGGTGGCCACCTGGGTGAACAACAACTGTCTCAAATTCAACACAAGCAAGACAGAAGTACTCATCTTGGGAAAGGCAAGGACACCCTATGGAGCAACTAATGGTGGCCGAGCTGGACCCCACACCCCAAACCCGCCAAACACGCTTTGGCATCATCCTCAACACACAGCTCATGAAGAAACAGGCCAGCACTGCCTCCGCCTGTTTCCTCACCCTCCAAATGCTGAGGAAGATCTTCAAATGGTCCCACCCAACACCAGGCGAGCTGTCCCGCAAGCTCTTGTCACCAGCAGGCTCGACAATTGCAGCTCCCTCTACATAGGAATCACTGTCCAATTCATGAGGCAACTAGACCATCCAGTACACAGCAGCCAGACTAATCTTCGACCTCCCCAGACAGAAGCACATGACCTCTCACCTCAGGAAACTCCATGGGCTAGCAGTCACAAAGAGATGCCAGTTCAAGCTGCTCACTCATGCTTACAAGGCTCTATACAACAAAGGGCTGTCCCACCTCAACAATCGAGTGACTTTCCGCCAACCAACCAGATAACTCTGTTCCAGATCCCTCTCCCTGACAACTACCCAATGTGTCCACCGGGCGAACAGTGGAGGCTGATCCTTCTCCCATCTCGCGGCTAAGACCTGGAACTTCCTACCCCTGCATCGCAGAGCCTCGCCGTAGCTCCAACAGTTCAGGAAGGTCATCAAGACCTGGATGTTCAATCAACAGGAACAGGCAGCGTGATCCCGCTGGACGACCCCTCATCGCCTTGAGAATCCCACAGGTGAAGCAACTGTGCTTTATAAATCCTGATTAAATGATGGTTATTACTGTTTCACACAGAGCCACTGCCATCTCAGGGATCTGTTTTACCTGCCCTACAGATGAAGGCACAATAGCTTCGGAGACGTTTTAGTAGTAGGGCTGTGAGGTACAGAGGGTGATCGGGTAACCCGAATCGGAGGGAATAAATACTGTAAACATAGCACCATTGACTACACTTTTGAGACTGAACCACCGACTCCTGGATCAGGGAGGTAAGTCACTGCTACAAAACGTAGAAACACATGGAAGCAGACACTGTCAGGGGCAGTAAGCGCTATATAAACGCAATTAAAATACAATATCAATGTGACACGGTGATCTTCACCAGGTAGCACTACCCCAGCGACTTCCACAGTTTACGAGAAAGCTGGCAGGCTGGCTCAGTGAGTAGAACGCTTGCAGGAACGTGTAATGTCTGCAGGTCAGTAGTTCGAATACTGGCAAGGTCGACTCGACTTTAAAAAATTTTAATCTGTAAACTGAGCATCAATAAACTGGGCAAGAGAGATGGTTGTTTTCTTATAAACAAAGAGTACCACGAATATCTATCTAACGTATTACTATAACTAGTATTGTTATTATCGCAGCTCGCCCTGTGCATGTTGTCTTGGTGCTCGGTCTTAAAATGTTCCATAACCGCTGGTCAGGACATAGAACCAGGGCTGGCTGTAGCGTACGGCTGTTGCCGAGAAGCTTCCTCATACATGTATATAAAAACTTCCAACTTCGGAGCCGGCTCGCTGATCGGGGCGAGTGGGTGAGGGAGGGAGGGAATGGTGGCGCGAAGGGAGGCCGCTGAACCCGGCCAAGGAACAACCCGACAGTGTTTTCGAAGTTGGCGAGATACATCGCGCTATAAATTAAAAGTCTTCACCAACTGCACAGGACTGAGCACGCCCCGGACCAGTCCTGGCTGGTCCTCACAGTTGGATTACCTGTCAATTTAAAATGATAATTAAAACATTCAGGAAAGTGTAGCGCGTACACCCTTGAGCCACAGGCCCAACATCACCCATGAAGGGAGCTACGGCTAATGAGTAACACGTGGATGCGGAGCGAGCCGACCTGACAGAGAATGAGGGGAGCCCGCGGGACACGCACGCCCCCTCCCTAGCGGAGGCTCCAGGCTGAGGCAAGACGCCCACAAGCCCACATCACACACACACACCCATTCCATATCTGTGGCAGCTTCTGAGAGAGCTGACACCAGCAGGCGCTCCCGCGGACCCCGCTGCCATCAAAAGAGACCACCCAGGGAGCGTCGGCCGCTGGGCTGCAGAGACAGGCTGTCCCCATGCCGCCCCCTTGGAGGGCGAGGTGGAGAGAGAGACCGCACCCGCAGTATCTCCTCTCTATTTTTATATTGATATCTCTCTTCCTGCTCAAGGGGCATCAGAACACGAAAGCAGCAAATAACAGCGCTACGTGTGGGAAAATGCATAGCCATGTAGCGCTATGTTTGTATTTCGTTGACCTTGATGTCTGAACAGGGGCGCCCGAGCAGAGTTTATGTCCAGGAAACCCACACGAACCCAGGCTGCCGTTAACGGTGCTGCTATAAAGACAGTTACAGAGCCTACCCTTCGCTCACCCCGAAGTGTGGGAGGGGAGTCCACCGCTTTTTCAAAAAACACACCGTGGAATGTGAGTGTGGGTGAACTTTACATTGAAATACATGAGACGAGATCAATGTACACGAGGTGTGATGGATATAGAGTGAACAGAATTATTTTGAAGCGATCGTGGGGTTACTTATATCCCAGCCTGACTATAATTAAACGATACTGAGGATAGCAAAGTAGGCCTTGTTTATAGACGCAACAATTTTGTGTTTTTGTAAGAGAACTCTAAAAGGCGGGTGAGATGGAACCATTGGCTATATTGAAGCACGAGTCACCTGGAAGAGATGCACGAACCTCACATGGACTACCACTGGCCTGCCAGGTCCTATGCTTGCCGCCCGCATCTTCTACTTTCACTGTGAGTCTGGGACCTTGACTTGAAGCCAAACAACGGAATTCAGTCTGGTCTGTTGGCAAAAGGATTACATTGGTCCTTAAAAAGAAAGCACATTTGACTATATCTACAAGGGTTTAAAAATATGGTCCATGGACCCCTTCTCTCTGCCCTAGGCCTGACGAAGTCCCAGTACATGGCTCGAAGACTTGCTAGTATCCTAGCATTTAACCAACACACAACAGCACCAACGTCAGACCTAAGTGCACACCTTCCCCGACTTGCTTTAAGCAGAAAATCAAAGATGCGGCCTACTCATGAAATACTACAATAGACCATCACAAGATCTTCTTGATGTTCACACTCTGTGACTGAACAGGAAAGATAAGCTAGCTAGCGCCAGTGGAAATCTAAATGCCATGAGCCCTGCCAGAGTGACAGGATAGTAGGAGAAAGGGGAATTTTCTCTTCCATGTTTTCTGATACATAGGTACCAGCGGCTTACAAAGCTCAAACGTTGTGCAAAATGCTTCCCCGGTTTTCATCCCACTACAAAGGCTGAGTAGAGAGAGAGCGAGAAAGCAAGGGAGCAAACATACTACCTTGAAACTTCAACACAGTACAGAGAAGTCACATAGTTGGCTGGTAACGTGCTCACAAAAGAACGGATATATCACACAGTAACATCCAACAATTGACATAGGTCAATACCTCTACCATATGCCCAGCACAGCTTAAGTATGCCATATAATCGGTTGTGACAGTACCTGGAAGCACGTGTTGTTAGCATGACATTGCGAGCACACACAGCTCCATCCACAACAAGCATGCCTAACCCCCTAAAAGATGGGTAAGCAATTGGTGAAGCCTGCCAGCCTCAGGCTTTAGCCACTAAAATCGCCCAACCGTGGTTCTAGAAACACAACATAGAAACTAAGAAATATATTGACCTGACCAAAACATCCTCAGCACCTCACACACTTAATCAGGTTCGGTCTGAAATGGTAACATCCAAAACATGTTGAAAGTCACCAGAATTCCGAGATGCTACAAGACAATACCAATGGAGAAATGCATTATAACCTATGAACAATAACATTACGTAACATCTATAACACACAAATGTAACACCCTGCCACATGTTGGACATGAGAAGTGTAAACAGGTCCAGTCACCTATAGTTTTATCAAATCCACCTTTAATATTTTAGCTTGCCACCCATATACTGGTCAGTTCACAAACATGATGTAATGTCACAAATCTTTCGCTGTTTTGGTTTCTTGTTTGTACTAGTAGCTGTAATACAAACACAGTGTTCTTTAAACACAGTTGGTGAAGCAAGAAAGGTTTGTTAAGGCGAATGTCCAGCTTTGTAACATAATATTTAATGTTTTGAGTACTTCCAAGTTTAAGCGATTAAAAAAACTGAGATATGGTACATAAAGTGATAGTCCCCCAAAAAGGTAATTTGTTAACATGTGGAAGCTGTAAAAGGAACCTAAATCTCTTAATTGTACACCACGTTCCGTCTGTGCGATGAGGAAGGTAATAAAGGAACAATTTAGGGAACTATAGCGAAGAATTAAAGGCAACAGTAGAAAAAGTAACAAGAAAAACTAGGCTGACAAATGATTCAAAAAACGTAATAGGGAAAATTAGCAGATAACTGATAAAGTGAAATCAAGTGAAGGACAGAGGGGAGAAGGGTCTTCTGTAGAAAGGTTTAATGACAGGCTACAGCAAAGGTCACACATAATCTATTCAAAGGTGACTCAATTAAGAGCAACGTTTAAAACATCTACAGCAAAGCAAAAGGACCGCCTAGAGCCCAGATTAGGGAACATTATCGACAGCAAAGGCCTAAGACCACACAGAGGGAAGGACAAAGCCCACCTAGAACAAAATCTAAAGGCCTTGTAGAGCAGAGGCCAAAGACCCTCTAGAGAAAAGGCCAACAACATTTCACACCAAAGACTGCACTGTTAAGTTTAAAGACTGTCTCCATTAAAGGACAAGCACTACCAACAAAAGAGATCAAGGGGTCTACAGCGAAGGCCAAGGAGCCTCCAAGTCGAGAGTCATTAAAATAAAAAGACCAGTAGACATTTAAGTAATGGTGAAGGATCATTTAAATCAAGGATCATCAAAGTAAAGGTCAAAAGTCTACCACAAGAGACAAGGACCATCTCCTCTAACAGGTACCTAAGTTCAGCATCCTAAGATCAGCAACCTTAATATCTAGTCAGGAACCAGTTACTTTGCTATGCAGTTAATTTGGTGAATAATGAAGAGTCTTATTGTGCAGACTTTTGTCACTAGCATGGTATCACCTCTTTACTACAACGAAGTGTCAAGAATTCAGTATCAGCTTCTGTTTGGAAGGTTTGCTTAAGATGTAGGAAGTTGTTAAGACACACACACACAACATGAACAAGCAACAATGGGGAGAACATGGAATACACTGGGAGGGCCTTAATAGTGAGTTACATAATTCTGCAGCCTTATTTTTACTCTACTTTCCGCTTCAGTTAATTTAGAAAGTTAGATTCTTTACCTTGTTGGGCAGTGATAAGCAAGGGGGAACATCTCGTTCTGGACTCTCCAACTTGACAATTGCAACAAATCCAGGTTTCGTCTGCTCATCTTCACTGGTATTGCAGAGGGACAATGGGTGAAACTATGGAGGAAAAACAAAGTATGAGAAGGCAAGAAAAGAATGAAGCTCTGGAGACTACAAACAACTCGAGAATTTGCCTTCAGTAGCAGACTCTAGCAACCATCAACACATTAAGATATGTGAAATAAATAAATAGAGCACAAAATCAGTATAGCAAATAAACAAAACACACTGCACTAGGCAAGACTATATCAGCATGCTATTTGATGTGCAATTTGCAATCACACAAATTCACCCACCTTGAACCACATCAGTATTATAAATACCAATTCCACGTCATCCCACCCACTTGAGTAATCTCCAGCCATCCAACCTGACCCTTCACCATCCAACACACCCCTTAACCACATTACATCAAACTAAATTACCATCAGTTCACAACACTACTAGCAATATGCAACCAATCCACTATCCAACCTACCTCCACATTCAACCCACGCAACCAACTTTTAGCTACATCGGTACACCCCATCATATTCACCTTTTAGATGGCCGATGGAATTCCCAAAGCCATCCACCATCAACCCCACTAACAGCCCTGGTAAATCCCTTATGATCTGCCACTAAGCCCACCTCACCGCTCATCATTGATTTAAGCAAATTTTAAAACTACATTTATGAAACTCCAAATATAATGTATAACTGAACAGAAAGGCATCTTAAAATCAATATTTCTAATTTTTAAACATACTGAACAGATGGTATGGTGTTGCACTTCTTACATAGACCACGGCATCAGTGTGCCACTGCTAGTATTCTTGGCAGCACGTTTGATATTTAAGGTCATCCAGTGGTGTGCTTGCTGAATCAACGAGGTTTTGTCATTCTATTTCTGAGTAATGTCATTATGACAGAAGTAGGACAATAATTGTCAAGCGTACCTAAGTGGGAACATCTAAGGATTGCTATGTAAAATGTGAAGAATTTCCCAGCCTTCACACATACATGTTACATTTCACACAAGGTAAGTGTCACGATTTTAGATTTTGTTGTTGTTGGTGGGTGTTGGGAGGTAGAACGGGGGCATTTTACGTTGATGCTCCAAGAAATTCTAGACTTTTAGATAAAATCATCATGCACGTAGAAGTATAACACTCCAGCCTTTCTGCTTGCACCGTCCTCCTACAACAGCTACAGGGCTTGGATATTCTTACATGTAATTCAAATAGAATACGATTTCAAATCCAAATAATTTTCTCGACAGTCTAACCTCTCTCCCAATTTCCTGCATTAGCGCATCATTTCAAACTACTTTACATAAGAGACTGATCGTCTGCATACATTCGGAGCTTGTCCACTTTAGTTCTGATAAAGCCCCTATACATATTAAAACATTAATATACCGTACACACACATTGGATGTTCCAAAATGTAAAGAACAAGGCAGAAGAATACTGGTAAAGATTTACTGACAGAGTGTTCTACATACTGCAATAAAAGCAGTCAGCGTTTTTAGAACTAGACGCATTTCTGTTTTAAATTGTACATTACACTAAACAAGTCTTGTCACAACTCCCACCGATAAAACTGTGTTTTTCTGCAATGGTCTATCAGATAGTCCTTTGACTAATCCTTATTTTTAGGTTGAGTCCTTCCAGAAAGTACAGCTGTCTGGTTGCCAAGATACTTTTCTTGAGGACATTCTGAAAGCTCCCCTGGGAATTAATTCCGCCCATTGTTTAATGTTACCTTTAAATCACATTGCATGCTTTCTATTTGAGGGCTTTATTTGTTTTGGCCTGACTCCCGTGGATCACAGCCTGTTTACCATCGCTCCTTAAATTTTTCCACTACTGCTGGCTTTCTGTAAACAAGCCTTTAAATTTTGTTCTTATCTAGTCACATTTGCTGTGCTTTCAAAGAAAGAGGTCAAATGTGAGGCTCTATCTTTCGAGGGAGCTTGGTGTTTACTTTTCTTTCACTGACTTCAGAGTGAGACGATTTATGTGACAATCTTGTTAGATACTGGGAATGGGAAAGGAAAGTTTTTTCCTAGCACGCAACAACATTTCAATGTCTGTAAATGAACTGTACAAATATATCAGAACTAGGAAAGCACAAATCAAGCATGATTTTTTTTTTTAATTTAGAAGTGTGGTTGAAACAAATATTTTAATACCATCAAAACAAATAAATACATTTGGTGATGCAATTTACACACTTTATCGTTTGTGCCCTGTAAAGTTTGATCAGTAAAACTCTGTGCAAATGTAATGGTCATTTCAATTGAAAATATTTTATCTTTAACAGCAGTGAACAACCACTCCATGAATACTCCATTTTACCCTACTCCACTCTACGACAGTCCACGTTACTCAACTCTATCCCACTGCGTGCTACGCCACTCCTCTCCACTGTAGTCTACTTCACTGTAGGCCACTCTACTCCACTTTATGCCAATTTACTCCACTCCATGCCTCTCCACTCTACTCTACGCCTTTTCATTCCAGGCAACTCTACAGCACTCCACCCTATGCCACTCCATTCTACACCACTCTATACCTGTCCACTTTAAGCCACTTCACCACACTACAACACTCCACAAAACTCTATGACACTCCACTCCACGCCCCTCCAATCTACATCACTCAAAGCCACTTCACTTTACGCCATTCCACTTTATGCCACTATACAACACTCTACTCCATGCCACTCCTCTCTACGACACTCTATGCCACTCTACTCCACACTACTCCCTCTGTGCTAGTTTACTCCACTCTATGAAATGCCACTCTAATCTAGGACATTCTACCACCACTCTCTTCCACTCCAAGACACACTCTTCTACACCACTAACTTTTTAGTCATGCTGAACAGCAGCCACACTAGTGTACGGCATGGCTAAAACACATGGCAAAGTCAGTAGCTCTTGCATAGGTGAGACCTACTGACTTTGCCAATGCTAGTTCTATTATATGATTAATTGAAACAAAACACACAAATTACTCCTTTCCACAAATGTGATGAGTAAACTTTTATTGTAAGCACATTGGGGGTCATTCTGACCCTGGCGTCCAACGACTGCGGAAGCACCGCCAACAGGCTGGCGGTGCTTCCTGGCCAATTCTGACCGTGGCGGTAAAGCCGCGGTCAGAAAAGGGAAACCGGCGTTTTCCGCCGGTTTTCCCCTGGCCATAGGAATCCCCCATGGGGGATTCCGACCCCCTTCCCGCCATCCTGTTCCTGGCGGTTCTTTCCGCCAGGAACAGGATGGCGGGAACGGGTGTCGTGGGGCCCCTGGGGGCCCCTGCACTGCCCATGCCACTGCCATGGGCAGTGCAGGGGCCCCCTAACAGGGCCCCATAATGATTTTCAGTGTCTGCTTAGCAGACACTGAAAATCGCGACGGGTGCCACTGCACCCGTCGCACCCCAGCAACTCCGCCGGCTCCATTCGGAGCCGGCTTCATCGTTGCTAGGTCTTTCCCGCTGGGCGGGCGGGCGGCCTTTTGGCGGTCGCCCGCCCGCCCGCCCAGCGGGAAAGTCAGAATGACCGCCGCGGTCATTTGACCGCGGTGCGGTCTTCTGGCAGGGGAACTTTGGCGGGCGGCCTCCGCCGCCCGCCGAAGTTGGAATGACCCACATTATTTTGATAGATAACATGTAGCTAAGTTTTGATAGATAAAATGTAGCTAACCCTCAGCACTGTTCACAGGGAATCATTTAGGTACTAACAACCTATAATAAACCTTATTAGCTTAGCAGCTGGGGTAATTACAATTAACAAAAATAAATCTGAAATTACCTCTCCCAATGAATTATACCACCACCTTATATTGTCTACGATATCTGTAATGCCATGCATTGAGCAGGCCTCTTATTTGCACAGATTTCATAGGACCGTTCTCCGACTCACTGTGTTACGTAAATCTACAATCTCTTTTTCAAGACAAAGTTGTTTCTGAGTTCTACTCATTACTCTCTGCTAGACTGAGCTTCTGTTGCTGCCGACGCGTATCTTGCATTATGTATGTGTAAGAGTCAATGTCTTTGGTGTCTAATATATTGATATTCTCTCAGCCCTTTATTCTTGCTCCGATGAGTATCGTCTTTATATCCTGTTAGCATTGTCTCCCAATGTGCCTTACTCCTTAATGTGGCATCAAGCACTAGTTTCTACTTTACATTAATTTTGAAACTCCAATACAGGAAGAGAGCAGGGAGATGTGAGGTCCACTCTGTAATGTAAACAAATGAAGCAAAGGTGCAGCAAAAGATTGGAGGCCAAAGCACAGCCATACATTAGATAGTAACAGCAATACACAACAGGACTTACAGGCTGTGAAAAAAAAAAAAACAGATACTACTTATTGTAACAAGGTCAAAGTACTAGAGGGCTTCAACCAAAGTATTTAGGAGCAGGAGGAGGACAGTCGTAGTAAATAAAGTACAGTAATGAAGATAAATCCCACCATTACATGGGTTTACGCCGCAAGCAGATACACTCAATATGAGCTAAGACTTCATATTTCCTATTGTTCTTTCCTTTCTTTCATTCAGTTCGAAAAGTACAGTCAGGCTAGGGAACACGGTTACGTTTCTTCAGACTAGAAACCACTCAAAATTAATTTGGTTGCTAAAGCTGAAAAAAGCTAGGAAAACGCGCTGAAACTAAGGCTAATAGAAAACCACAGTTGTCACTCTAAAAGAAATGGTAACAATAAGAAAGATTGCTTTCCACTCATCACCAATCATGACAGATTCACAAAAAAAAAAACGTGCTGTAATAGACCGCATTGCCCATTTATGTGCTCAACTGGCACAATAAATCTCACTGTGGTGCACAACAACCAATCATCAACAGCAAACCACAAACCCACCTCCAATGGCTAGGGCCTACTCATACTCGAACCAGACGACCACACTACAACTCATTTCTAAGCGCTGGGGCAAGAACAGATGCACAGTTCAACCCATTTCAACCAGCAGAGTAGTGTTAAACTTATAATCTTGGGCATAATCAAAATTCACTTCTAATACCAAGATAGAAGCTAATGAAGGACACGACACAGAGGCCAACTAACCACTAGGGCCATGTAAGGAAATGCCTCCTTGGCATGGTTACTTTTTGCCTTTGCTGATGCCAAGTTATGATTTGAAAGTGTGCTGAGGCCTGCTAACCAGGCCCCAGCACCAGTGTTCTTTCCCTAACCTGTACCTTTGTCTCCACAATTGACACAACCCTGGCACACAGGTAAGTCCCTTGTAACTGGTACCCCTGGTACCAAGTACCCTGATGCCAGGGAAGGTCTCTAGGGGCTGCATGTCTTATGCCACCCTGGGGACCCCTCACTCAGCACATGCACACTGCTTGCCAGCTTGTGTGTGCTGGTGGGGGGAAAATGACTAAGTCGACATGGCACTCCCCTCAGAGTGCCATGCCAACCTCACACTGCCTATGGCATAGATAAGTCACCCCTCTAGCAGGCCTTACAGCCCAAAGGGAGGGTGCACTATACCACAGGTGAGGGCATAGGTGCATGAACACTATGCCCCTACAGTGTCTAAGCAAAACCTTAGACATTGTAAGTGCAGGGTAGCCATAAGAGTATATGGTATGGGAGTCTGTCAAACACGAACTCCACAGCACCATAATGGCCATAATGGCTACACTGGAAACTGGAAAGTTTGGTATCAAACTTCTCAGCACAATAAATGCACACTGATGCCAGTGTACATTTTATTGTGAAATACACCCAGAGGGCGTCTTAGAGGTGCCCCCTGAAAACATACCCGACTTCCAGTGTGGGCTGACTAGTTTTGTCAGCCTGCCACACACCAGACATGTTGTTGGCCACATGGGGAGAGTGCCTTTGTCACTCTGTGGCCAGGAACAAAGCCTGTACTGGGTGGAGGTGCTTCTCACCTCCCCCTGCAGGAGCAGTAACACCTGGTGGTGAGCCTCAAAGGCTCATCCCCTTTGTTACAGCGCCACAGGGCATCCCAGCTAGTGGAGATGCCTGCCCCTCCAGCCACTGCCCCCACTTTTGGCGGCAAGGCTGGAGGAGATAATGAGAAAAACAAGGAGGAGTCACTCCCCAGTCAGGACAGCCCCTAAGGTGTCCTGAGCTGAGGTGACTCTGACTTTTAGAAATCCTCCATCTTGCAGATGGAGGATTCCCCCAATAAGATTAGGGATGTGCCCCCCTCCCCACAGGGAGGAGGCACAAAGAGGGTGCAGCCACCCTCAGGGCTAGTAGCCATTGGCTACTATCCTCCCAGACCTAAACACACCCCTAAATGGAGTATTTAGGGGCTTCCAGAACCGAGGAAGATAGATTCCTGCAACCTAAGAAGAAGAAGGACTGCTGACCTGAAGCCCTGCAGAGAAGACGGAGACGACAACTGCTTTGGTCCCAGCCCTAACGGCCTGTCTCCCCACTTCGAGAAAAACTGCAACAGCGACACATCCCACAGGGTCCAGCGACCTCTGAAGCCTCAGAGGACTACCCTGCATCTAAAAGGACCAAGAAGCTCCCGAGAACAACAGCCCTGTTCAACAAACCTGCAACTTTGCAACAAAGAAGGAACCTTTAAAGACCACACGTTTCCCGCCGGAAGCGTGAGACTTTCCACTCTGCACCGACGCTCCCGGCTCGACCTGCGGAAAACCAACACTACAGGGAGGACTCCCCGTCGACTGCGAGCCCGTGAGTAGCCAGATTTTACCCCCCCTAAGTCCCCACAGCGACGCCTGCAGAGGAAATCCAGAGGCTCCCCCTGACCGCGACTGCCTGCTTCAAGGAACCCGACGCCTGGAAACCACACTGCACCCGCAGCCCCCAGGACCTGAAGGAACCGAACTCCAGTGCAGGAGCGACCCCCAGGCGACTCTCTGCCTAGCCCAGGTGGTGGCTACCCCAAGGAGCCCCCCCTGTGCCTGCCTGCATCGTTGAAGAGACCCCCGGGTCTCCCCATTGATTTCTATTGAAAACCCGACGCCTGTTTGCACTCTGCACCCGGCCGCCCCTGTGCCGCTGAGGGTGTACTTTCTGTGCCTTCTTGTGTCCCTTCCCGGTGCCCTACAAAACCCCCCGGTCTGCCCTCCGAAGTCGCGGGTACTTACCTGCTGGCAGACTGGAACCGGGGCACCCCTATTTCCATTGAAGCCTATGTGTTTTGGGCACCACTTTGACCTCTGCACCTGACTGGCCCTGAGCTGCTGGTGTGGTAACTTTGGGGATGCCTTGAACCCCCAACAGAGGGCTACCTTGGACCCAACTTTGAACCCTGTAGGTGTTTTACTTACGTGTGAACTTAACATTTACTTACCTCCCCCAGGAACTGTTGATTTTTGCACTGTGTCCACTTTTAAAATAGATTATTTCCATTTGTTTTCCAAAACTTCCAATGCTATTGTGATAATTCAAAGTTCCTAAGATACCTGAGTGAAATACCTTTCATTTAAAGTATTGTTTGTAAATCTTGAACTTGTGGTTCTTAAAATAAACTAAGAAAATATATTTTTCTATATAAAAACCTATTGGCCTGGAATTGTCTTTGAGTGTGTGTTCCTCATTTATTGCCTGTGTGTGTATAACAAATGCTTAACGCCACCCTCTGATATCCCTACTGCTCGACCACACTACCACAAAATAGAGCATTAGAATTATCTCTTTTTGTCACTATCTTACCTCTAAGGGGAACCCTTGGACTCTGTGCATGCTATTTCTTACTTTGAAATAGTACATACAGAGCCAACTTCCTACAGGCCACATGAATGACATCTAAATAGACGGGTATCATTCAACTTGCTTCTCAACTGTGAAGTAGCAATCAACTCACATCCACTCAATAAGCCAGAAACAAAAATCTCCAAAACACTGTCGAAATCCATTACTAAAAACTTGGCCAAAAATAAATAGATGTCCAAATATTGCACAGAAATCAGGTCCATTCCAAAGAAAAGGGCAGGACCACCTGGTCTCCAACCACCATTGCTGGTGGGAGATGATTCCAGCAGAGAGGCACCATCACAAGCATGCAACGTCAATTACCTGGGTGCCCTCTAGTGAACTGAAAATTCCCAGTACAAAACTGTCATAAAAATGTGTGTACAATACTAAATAAGAATAAGGCAATTTCTACCAACATCTGCAAATGAGGACATCTGCACCCTCTGGTACCTAGGAAAGCTATGTTCCAGTCATACTTTATTTCACATATTGTAAATGTAATCCATAGCCATCATGGAAAACGCGTCAGAAATGTGATGTGCAGCTCTATATAAAAACCATTTAGTATTATAAAAGGCACATCTGCTTAGGCTGCATGATAACCCAGTGACCTGTGTGATCTTGAAGGCTAGTGACTAAAATCACGTGTTAGCCTTGGATTCTTTTTTAGGAGTTGTAATATAAATGTCCCCAAATGACAATAATTTCATTTATGCACTCTCCAGGACACAGAGGGCACCAATGAATTTTAATACAGGGAGCATCATCAAAGATGCTTTGGACTAGAGTAAGTACCATCAACCTATTGTCGCCCACAGGGGCATTATCGGGTTTCGTTGTCAGAACTTAAAGAGCAAATAATCCAACTACAGCAGAAGTCTTCAAACGTTTTTATGCTGGGACCTCCTCTCAAAAATGTTTAAGTGTAAGGACCCCCTCCTGACAAAAATGAATACAGCAGGGTACTCCTCATCATCAACAATCATAGACGTCCCCAATTTCCAGGGCAAATCATTTTTACGATGAGGAAATAATATTAAACAGTGTTTAGCGAACCAAAGGTCAGTGAGTGTGGGGGCGTGGCCAAAGGTGTGGCTAAAAACAAATGTCCTCATTTATGAGGAATAGGCGTAGGGCAGTGTCGCAAGTCTTCTTGCTACACTGCCCTATGCCAATATAAAAGGGCAGGGATAGACCGTGATACAGTACATTCCTGTCTTTTCCTCCTGTGCTGGTGCAAAAACTGCTGGCTAGCACCAAAATATGGTAGAATTGTTTTTGTGCATGAGGGGACACCTTCCTGCACAAAAGCAATCCGGAGAGGCATTTTTCTCTTCCTATATGTGCTGAAGAATGCAACACACATGGAAAGTGGAAAAGCCAATGAGAAATGAAAACATTTCTCCTCATTTTGCTTGTTCTGGGGAGGCGTAAGGTTTTAGCACTGCTCCAGTTTACATGATTTTGTAAATATGTGGCAGCGTCAAAATCTATGGGTGTTGCGTGGGAACACCCACCACAACACCCATGGAAAGCCTCTCTGACAGAAAGTAAGGTAACACAGCGGCCTGCACTGCTTTGCCTTACTCCTTATCTTTAAGGGTGGCTTTGCATCACCCCATAGGTATGATTGAGAGGTTTGTGCCACTGGAGCATCAAAAAAAGTGATGCTTCGTTGGCGCAAGCCTCTCATAAATAAGCCCCAAAATATTCTGTAAGTTTTTGTAGATCTTCTACCATCAAGTGGCTAAATATAAAATAACATCCAGCTTAAATGTAAAATAAAAGAAGTTTGTTACTCTGCTCTGTAGTGCATTATGAAACCTCTATTAGTTAATGCACTGCAGAGGTCTGTGTGTAGCCGGAGAGCAACAGAAATAAATCTTGGTTGGTTCAGTGGTGCATAGTGACTTGTGTATTTTTAGTGCCACGAGGTCACAGCCCATGACAGAAAGCACTGTGAATATTGAAGGCATTATTTTATACTTGCATGACACACAGTATGAGATAGGCCTTTACAAAAAAGATTTAAGATAAGCCGGTGCTTCCAAAATGTAGATTTAAGTAATACAGAGCCCATGCAATACCATGTTTTTTAATAGCTGTTCCTTCAACACCTCCAGGTGAAGTAAGCGCCATGTAAATACAATTACAATTAAAAGCACACATTTCATAGCACAGTTATTAACTCTTTGCACTACCACTCAAAATGAATAAATGTTTATCTTCACAAAGTTTCGAGTGATTAGGCCAATTACAGCCAGTACTTGCTCCAAAGCATCCTTTACATGTTCAGATTAACTCATAGCCATATTCCATTCAGGAAACAGGCGCCGTGACCTGTTTGTGCATTATTCGTTTCACAGCACAGGAGACTCACTGAATCAAAGTTCAGCTCAAATATCTTAGCGATGGGTCGTGCCCCCTGCCCAGGACTCCATGCCCCCTCTGGGGATTTCACCCCACAGATTGAGGAACTCTGATCTACAGCCACTACAGAAACACTAGAGAACAGGAGATGTTGTCTAGTGACAATGCTGCTGACCTGCTTGGACCTTAGAAACCCGAACTGTAAATCTTGGATCATCTCTTGATCAAAAAACGCCACATTTGTTTAGATACTACTTCACCCTTTCTTGCCACACATTTCAAACGTATTTATATGTAAATGTATTTACAAATAAAACCTGCATAGTGTGCTGCCTCAGTGAATTTCCTATTAACACCATGGTTTAATGCAATCTGGTATCAAGCAAGCACCACACACTAGATTGTTTGTGTGCAGCACCTCCTGTTGAAGATGTTCCAACTATAATAATTATGTTACCTGCAAAGTGCTACACTGTGCCATGGGACTAGGTGTGTGCTATATCAAATACCTACAATACTTGAACAGAAGAATTACCACCCAAACCACTTTAAACTGTAGGGAGCCTTAAAGGTGTGCCGAATCCTGGAGCAGCCCTGAATTACATGTTTTTGTTTAAGTTCAAACATCTGTAGCTACCAGATCTGAGAGGCTGGAATACAACGCTGTGTACTTTCCTCAGAGCTAAGCATGTGTTTTCTTCTCTCTTGAGAAAGCATCATGAACAAGCATTTGCAATGCAATGGGTCTCGCATTTGCTAGAGTCATTAGCGTTTTTTAAACTTCTAAGCAGACTTTTCTTGCCACATAAACTGAAAAGTAAAACTGTTTCACATAAGCAAGCCCACAGCTGACATGAGTGTGAAGCAGACACACAAAAAGGAACAGAAGTTAGCTTGCAGTGAAACATATTGGCAAAAGTGCAATTATCCATGTAACCAGCAAAAGTTTAATTATCCATGTAACAGGGTCGATGTCATGCAAAGCGCTCGGTTACTGCCCAGCGAGATCTCGCTCCTATGAAATAAAAAGAAAACGTAGTCCAGAAACCATACGGAAAACATCCAGCCTTGTATGTTTTCAGTAGTTGGCTGGTGCGCTTGAGAAGGTCTAAACACCGGAAAGGCTTGACATGTGCATGCCTTTCACTAATGAAATCAACCGATTTTTTTAAAGGGAAGCCCACTACCCAACCAAACTGATGGGCATGACATGGACGTGGTTAAAAGCCCCTAGAGAAATTACACCCGGGACAGAGCGCTTTGCGTGCTTGACCCTAAAAAGGGCAGTTAAAATCTCAGGTTCCTGGAGCATCACTGCACAGAGCCATTTGTTTGCCTGTCTGAATTTTTTTGTTGATATTGTAGATTAATGGTATCTTTATTCACAGTTTTCTGTATTAGTTTGTCAGAGAGATGCTCACCCCTTTAAAAAGGACTCAGAATGTTACAATGGGGTACTTAGAGAGCAGGAACACCAATTCAGTACTTAAGTACTAGCAAACTCAAAATGTCAGTAGTTCAGTGGAGATTGCTAAATCCAACCGCAACACTAGTTACCCATCCAACCCATTCTAATTATATTTATATAGCACTTACTACCCCCGACGAGGTGCTGAAGCTCTTTTCGGCACGTAGCACGCTACTCAAAAAGGATTAGTGGTGGATTAGTATAGGGAAATATGAGTTATTTTTTTAGGTGGACCTGCGAGTCTGTTAGTTGGACTGAAATAAGATAACAGTGGGGTAGAGAAGGGAAGAGTCTAGAAAGTGTTATGTGAGAGATCATAGTACTAAGATGACGTTTGAGGCGAGTAAAATGAGAGCTGGAGGAGAGAAATGGATTAGGGAGATCATAGTAGTAAACTAAGGTTTGGGATGACTCAAAGGAGGGTTGCATGGGAGAAGAATTTAGAAAGGGTTGTTTGGGGGATCATGGTAAAATGAGGTTTGGGATGATCCAAGGAGGGCTAGAGGAGGGACAAGTCTAAAAATGGTTGTTTTAGGAACCATAGTAGTAGAATGAGGTTTGGGATGAGTCAGACAGTGGAAGTAGAGGATACAGGGAGTGCAGAATTATTAGGCAAATTGTATTTTTGAGGATTAATTTTATTATTGAACAACAACCATGTTCTCAATGAACCCAAAAAACTCATTAATATCAAAGCTGAATATTTTTGGAAGTAGTTTTTAGTTTGTTTTTAGTTTTAGCTATGTTAGGGGGATATCTGTGTGTGCAGGTGACTATTACTGTGCATAATTATTAGGCAACTTAACAAAAAACAAATATATACCCATTTCAATTATTTATTATTACCAGTGAAACCAATATAACATCTCAACATTCACAAATATACATTTCGAACATTCAAAAACAAAACAAAAACAAATCAGTGACCAATATAGCCACCTTTCTTTGCAAGGACACTCAAAAGCCTGCCATCCATGGATTCTGTCAGTGTTTTGATCTGTTCACCATCAACATTGCGTGCAGCAGCAACCACAGCCTCCCAGACACTGTTCAGAGAGGTGTACTGTTTTCCCTCCTTGTAAATCTCACATTTGATGATGGACCACAGGTTCTCAATGGGGTTCAGATCAGGTGAACAAGGAGGCCATGTCATTAGATTTCCTTCTTTTATACCCTTTCTTGCCAGCCACGCTGTGGAGTACTTGGACGCGTGTGATGGAGCATTGCCCTGCATGAAAATCATGTTTTTCTTGAAGGATGCCGGCTTCTTCCTGTACCACTGCTTGAAGAAGGTGTCTTCCAGGAACTGGCAGTAGGACTGGGAGTTGAGCTTGACTCCATCCTCAACCCGAAAAGGCCCCACAAGCTCATCTTTGATGATACCAGCCCAAACCAGTACTCCACCTCCACCTTGCTGGCGTCTGAGTCGGACTGGAGCTCTCTGCCCTTTACCAATCCAGCCACGGGCCCATCCATCTGGCCCATCAAGACTCACTCTCATTTCATCAGTCCATAAAACCTTAGAAAAATCAGTCTTGAGATATTTCTTGGCCCAGTCTTGACGTTTCAGCTTGTGTGTCTTGTTCAGTGGTGGTCGTCTTTCAGCCTTTCTTACCTTGGCCATGTCTCTGAGTATTGCACACCTTGTGCTTTTGGGCACTCCAGTGATGTTGCAGCTCTGAAATATGGCCAAACTGGTGGCAAGTGGCATCGTGGCAGTTGCACGCTTGACTTTTCTCAGTTCATGGGCAGTTATTTTGCGCCTTGGTTTTTCCACACGCTTCTTGCGACCCTGTTGACTATTTTGAATGAAACGCTTGATTGTTCGATGATCACGCTTCAGAAGCTTTGCAATTTTAAGAGTGCTGCATCCCTCTGCAAGATATCTCACTATTTTTGACTTTTCTGAGCCTGTCAAGTCCTTCTTTTGACCCATTTTGCCAAAGGAAAGGAAGTTGCCTAATAATTATGCACACCTGATATAGGGTGTTGATGTCATTAGACCACACCCCTTCTCATTACAGAGATGCACATCCCCTAATATGCTTAATTGGTAGTAGGCTTTCGAGCCTATACAGCTTGGAGTAAAACAACATGCATAAAGAGGATGATGTGGTCAAAATACTCATTTGCCTAATAATTCTGCACTCCCTGTATATTGAGAGAGGTATAGGGTGAGACATAGAGTAATGCATTGGAGAGAGTCTAACCATGTTTTCTACACTAGGAGTAAAGTAATAAACATATAGATACATAAGTACATAGAGAGGGTATGCATGTTTAAGGCAGGTAATATATCAAGATTTAAAGCTGTATTTTGTAAACTCAGACTTTCAAGTGTTGCTGTACTTTAAGTTAATTTATTTATGTATTTTTATACATATTTTTCTTTTTCTCAATATTTCAATAGTTCAGCACTTGTAGATAGGAAAGCTATGATAATATTTACATATTGTGATAGATAAAACAGAAACCCATAAGCATCTTACTCAAATAATGTATATGAAAACTATACAGTGACATATATACATGTTAAACATAAAATATATATATATATATATATATATATATATATATATATATATATATATATATATATATATATATATATATAAAACATAAGTAATATATACATTTGCTAAGTAGACCTAAAGAATATGTATATATTTTAAAAAACAATTATACATATTTTACAAAGAAATATATGTCTCTAAATGCATACATTTAATCAAAATATAAATGTTTACATACACAGGGATATGCTTTACATTAGTGTTTGAGTATGGTGGTTATGTAGGAAAGAGCCAACTCTTGAGTAGCCTTCTGAAGATAAGATAGGTATCTGTGGATCTTAGGTTTGGGGGTAATGAATTCCATAATTTGGCTGCTTGAACAGAGAAAGATGTAGCACCTATGTTTTATCTTGTATGGTTGGGATTTTGAGGCGAGGTGCCAATATGGAGCAAAGGTTCCTTTGTTGAATGTTTTTGGTGAATTTACTCTTCATGAAAAACGGTCCTGTTACATGAATTGCTTTGTGGGTGATATAAAATAACTTGAAGGTGGATCTTCTTTCAACTGGTAACCAATGTAGGGCCCTCAAGGCAGGGGAGATGTGGGCTTATGGCTTTGCAGAGGAGTAGTCTGGCAGCAGAGTTCTGAATCCGTTGTAGTCTTTATAGTTGAGAAAGATGATCCATGATAGAGGCCATTGGCATATTCCAGTTTAGACAATACAAGAGAGATAGCAGCCTTGTCATTGTGTGGAAATCCCAAGTATAGGAAAGCCCATCAAAGAGTTTTCATACTAATGAAGCCTAATCTTGCTCATCTTCCACTAGGGCATTCATTGATAATGTGGAGTCCATGATAATTTCAAGGTTTCTTACTTCCTAACATACTTTCGGAGGTGGTCCCAGATCGTCAGATGAAGGATGGGTCATCATTTTTCCAATCGCCACATGTGATTATTTCGGTTTTGGAAGCATCTAATTTGAGATAGTTCTATGTCATCCACTGATCAATGGCTCTGAGGCAAATGAAGATTTTTGAGTATCCAATGTATTTGGGGCTTTCCGGCTTATTTGTGTGTCATCTGCATAGATGTTGCATGTGAGCTGAAATTCATTGATAATTGTCTGTAATGACTTAGGGGGTCATTCTGACCCTGGCGGTCTTGGACCGCGAGGGCGCAGAATGACGGAAGCACCGCCAACAGGCTGGCGGTGCTTCCAAGCCCATTCTAACCGCGGCGGTAGAGCCGCGGTCGGAAAACCGGGGTCGGCGTTTTCCCGCCGTTTTTGCCCCGGCTGGGCGAATCCGCCAGGACAGCGCTGCCCTGGGGATTCTGACCCCCTTACCGCCAGCCTCTTTCTGGCAGTTTTCACCGCCAGGAAGAGGCTGGTGGTAAGGGGTGTCCTGGGGCCCCTGGGGGCCCCTGCACTGCCCATGCAGTGCACTGGCATGGGCAGTGCAGGGGTCCCCTAACAGGGCCCCGGACAGCTTTTCACTGTCTGCCTAGCAGACAGTGAAAAGCGCGACGGGTGCAACTGCGCCCGTCGCACGGCCGCAACACCGCCGGCTCCATTCGGAGCCGGCTTCTGTGTTGCGGCCTCATTCCCGCCGGCCCAGCGGGAATGGTGGAATGCCGGCAGCGCTCTTTTGGCCGCATGGCAGCCGATTGGCGGTTCCCGCCAGGCGGCCGGCTACCGCCGCTCGCCAAAGTCGGAATGAGGGCCTTAATGTTGAAAAGCATGGGTAAGATGATAGAGCCTTGAGTGACCCCTGCTTTCGTGAAGTACAGTTTGGATGAGAAAGCAGGAGAATAGATGATATTTGTTCTGTTTTGAACGTAGGATGTGATCTAGTCGAGAGCAGTCTCCTTTATGCCAGCTTTGTAGAGTCTTTGTATTAGAATGTCATGGTCAACTGTGTGGAAGGCAACTGAGAGGTCCGAGAGAAGTAGTGCAGGGACCCCGTCCCACTCTATTTTGTTTTTAGGGTAATCCCAGATGGCGATGAGGGCAGATTCTGTGCCTCTTCCTGATCGGAATCCTGTTTGGTAGTCTGAAAGTATGGTGTTCTCTTCAATATATTATGACATCTGTGTGAATGCTGCTCTTTCTATCAGTTTGCCCATGAAAGGCCCATTTGCAATCAGTCTGTAGTTGTTGGGATCATACAGGTCCAGTTTTGTTTCCTTTAATAATGGGCAAGTATATGCCTTTTTAAGGTCTTTAGGAAAGATTCCCATAGTTAAAAAATTGAGGATTCATCTTACTGGTGTGGCAGCCTAGGTAGTTAAAAGAATGTTTTTGAAGATTTGTGGTGGACAGGGTTCAGAAGAGCCGGCTGGCCTGCTTGATTTGACCGGATCCATAAATTCACCTTGTGATATTTGTTTGAAGGACTGCAGAGGCTGGGTTAGCCTTTTCTTGTTAGGGTATTGTTGAAAATGGGTTCCTTCTGTGCAGTTAGGTTTAGGAAATTCGATGATAGTTTTATACAGTTCTTATTTGCACATTTAGAATTTTGAATTCTGTCTGAATAGTACCTTTTTTTTTTTAAGCTTTTTTGATTATGGACTTGTGTATGCCATTTTATTTCCATTGGTGAAGTTGGTCTTGATTGCTGTTTGTTTTGAGCCAGGTGTGTTGCAGCCTCCTAATTTGTTGTTTTATCTCTTTTAGGTCTGTATTTTCTCAGAAGTGCTCGTTTTCTTTTGTCCTGTTGTTCTTCTTCTTAGTGGTACTAGGAGGGAAACACCCCCAACCACGACTCTCACACAACGAAGTTGTGGACAACTAAAGCAGAACAACGTTTTTGTTAACCACGACTTCCTTGTTTGGTGCCTAAACCATGCATGTGCTGAACAACGTGGCACAGAAGAAGGGAGTCTGCTTCGTTGGAGGACCCTATGAGGTAAGTGGGCCTGGGGCCGTTTTAGGGATGGGGTATTTTTAGTTTTAGGGTTGGGGGGGCGCATGCTGGAATCACGCATGCCTTTACAATGAAAAATCGTTGTTAAGGCATTTGTGGTAAAGGCATTTGTGGTAACAACGCGGTTGTTGTTCCGACCGCATTGTTTAGGCATGCGTGGTTCCAGCATGTGTTGTTCTGACTCCTATTCATACTAGGATATTAAAAGATTCATGTAGCCACTAAAGTTTTTTAACTGAATTTACTGTGTCTAGATCTGTGTTGGATGTTAGTTGTGTTCCTAAGTATTCAAAATTTAGTTTGTTCCACCGTCGATCAGTGGATGCATGTATTGTGGTCTTAGATGTGTTGCTTTGTTTATGTGGGCAAGCTAGCAAATGGTGGTCTGACCATGTGACTGGAGTAATTCTTTGCAGGGTAACTAGTTTTAAATTTGCAAAAATGACATCTTGGATGTGTCCAGTGATGTGGGTAGGTTTGTGGACAATCTGATGTAGGCTCAGTGTGTCTAGGCCACTGATGATAGTTTTGTGATGGAGCATATTGGGTTTGTCAAACCAAATGTTTGGGTCACCAAGAATGCATGGGTTGGAGTGTAGTTGTATAAGGTTTGAAACTGTGTCTGGGAATGTTGCATTGCTAGGTGGTGGTCTGTAAAGGAGAAGGGAACTACAAGAGGAAGTTGGTGTAAGGTTGGATCTAGTGATGAGGGCCTCACAACCTTGTATGGAAACGTTGTTAGTTTTGGTGAGATTTATTGCTTGCTTTAACATAACAGCTAGTCCACCTCCTCTTTTGCCAATATGATTTTGTGTGATAGTTTGATAGCCTGGCGGAACCGCTTCATGTAATAATACTGCCCCCCTCAAGCCCCAAACTGCCTCTAGTGAAAAAAACTTACAAGTAAACCACTTGCAACCGTGTTGGGCACCATCTAACCTACCTCCCACCAAACAGGTTTACATTTACCCCCAATACCTAATAATATGCAATATCTTCTTACTTCCTACAGCATACGTCACCATATAACCAACCTCCAACTACAGGATCGCTGATAACTCTTCTAACACCAAGGTCATCACACAACAGACCTACAATCAATCCTAGGAGGGACACAACCAATTTCCTACCATTTGTTTTCCCTTTAAGCTATTAACATCATGCAGCACCATCAAAACTGCTTTCTACTGCAAAACTCACTGAGCAAGCAATCAAGCCGTTGCAGGCACCATCCAACAAGCAGGCACTGTTTAAATCACCTCCCATCATAATGTCTAAATTAACTCCGAAGGCAAGTAGGGACACCATCCATTCTCCTTCCAATTGAGTACAAACGCCACTGTGAAATGTGCGACCCTTTCCGGTAAAGTGCTTTAAGACATTTCTTTATAAAAGCATCCATTTGTCTTGCGAATGGTTTTAGGATACAGTTTACAGGAAAGGCATTGTCTCAGTTGTGTAGATCACATTTCTTAGGAGCTGTGTGGTTATAATTTGTCTTCTGCAGGTTTATTTACCCTGAATCTCAGCCTGGCAGCCACGGATACCACATCCTCCTTTAACTGCACATGAGCGAGAAGAGGGAACCGAGTTCTTTCAGCCTAACATAGCATTACCAACCTAGGAGCTAAAAGAATCATCTCCAAATTACAGCTTTGTGAGGGGAAAAAAACATTTCTACGGGAGCCGCAAGAGGTGTGGTGGCATCTGGCAGAGCTAGCCCCACATTCCAGAGGATTCTCCAAGCCTCTCCAAGGCCAAAAGCTTCCAACGCAGCTGCTTGGAAACAAGAACTACGCCCCTCCTACTTCAAAAATCAGGCACCAGCAACTAATTGGCCATTCCACATACAGAGAGAATGTATCTAAGAGAATCAAGCACGTATGGAGACAGTACAAATTTTACCCAACCCACTTTACTTACTACTATGCTGCACAACATTTAATTCTGGTTGCCAGCACAACTTTGCAATCGGGGGCCACACTGCCGTGCCACAAAAGCCACCATACCTCTACATCACAGGACAGAGCCTGATGTGGTTTTGTAAAGAGGTTTTATGCTACGGTAGAACTAATTAAATTTCAGTGTCAATGATTTGGACTCAACCATGGGTGTGTAACTGTTGCAGGATTGGAGATTCATGCTCATTTTTATAGAGGCAGATTTGTGGTTCCCCAAGTGGAAGGTTATGCAATCAAAGGTCCAATGCTCAATTTTCGTTCTAGTGCATGCAGCACTGCCCTGGTGGATTACAATCTCTGCCACTGCCAGGTCGCCGGGATCATGGATCCTGGAGGTGCTGGCAGTTCCATGGCGGTCTGACCACCAGGGTTTTAATGTGGCAGTCAGACTACCACTGTGACTATGGCGGTCTGAAGACCACCACACTCGTAACAAGGCCCTTTTTCTGTTAGAGCACTAACAGAGAAGTTAAGGACACAACACAACAAGAGAACTTAAATACCAAGATCAAAGCACAAACAGTAGACACATGAACTCAAAGACAGCACAGCCAGGAGGCTAAATGCACCCTAAGATCACAGCAAGGGGTCATGATCAATTTATGAGAAGATTATTTGCAACAACATCAGAGCAACATCAGCGGAAAGAAAAACTAGATCACAGCACAACCAGGACATAAACATTAACATTATAACACAACCATATTACTTGATAATCTCAGGCTCATAGCAGAGTCGAATTACGCGTAAAACACTGTATCATTGCAAAATTAAAGTAAACCTACATATAGCTCCACAACTAAGGGACATGTACAACTTGTCATCATAGCATCGGAACATAGGGGGTTATTACAACTTTGGAGGAGGTGTTAATCCGTCCCAAATGTGACGGATATACCACCAGCCGTATTACGAGTTCCATAGGATATAATGGACTCGTAATACGGCTGGTGGTATATCCGTCACTTTACCGTCACTTTTGGGACAGATTAACACCTCCTCCAAAGTTGTAATAACCCCCATAGTCTTCAAATGGAATACACGAAGGGGCTTAGCATACATAAATATCAGAACACAAACAAAACGAGACAAGTGAACATCGTTCCAACCCAAATAAATAGAAACTGCATGATCTTACAAACCACAGTAGGTTTAAACAAGGGATAGTTCAATGAGAAGGTACGATTTCAATTGACCAAGACGCCGAAATGCTTAGAAAGGAATATTGTTGACACTAAAGAGAAAGGGCTATAGCACTGTGACACTGCCACCACCTACACAGCCATTACACCCCATGAATGATCGTGGGTTTTGCGGGGCCAGTGACCTCACACAATGGTAAGTATAGCAGATTATACAAGGGTTCAAAGCAACCTACAATGGGGCAAATTAAGAGTCCTAACAACAGGACCTATAAATGAGGTATATTTTAAAGCGCTCTTTAATTGGCGCTTGATGTTAACAATTGCGACCCCATCTTGTCTAACGTGTGAACGTGCCTAAACATCACGTAAGAAACAATTAGAGTATTTTATGGGTAATCACATTCAGGGTGGAGCCATGATTCCATGGTGAACAGAACATCCAGACCACCGTCGGAAAAAGAACTCTGGGTCTCATTGCAGACCAGTGCCTCACCGGCTCCTCGTCTCATTCCTGGAACTTGCTGCTGCAATGCATTTAATGGCTTGCCACAGGAAATACGATAGTTGTATTAATCATTCAAAATCATATGGTTCAGTTTGAACAGTGCAGAGCCTATGAATCTTAGTGGTTTTGAGGGAGGTCAAACTTCACATGATAGCATATCTTCTCGCACCAACAAACCCTTAGTTTTGGGAACATGACCATGGATATCCCACCACATTTTGTGCTATTTTCTCTAAGTGACCCTGCACAACCTCAGCAAAAGGATGGTGCTGGGATCTACTGGACACATAATGTTCTGATTTACCATGATGTTAAGGAGGGCCAGGGAAGATTCTGCAACTGCCTAGCACCCAGGGGACATTCCTGCAGGGCTGTGGTTCCTGCGCAATGCATCTTTTTGCACCCTTTTCGTTTAGGACTGTGGTCCGTCCTGGTCCACATTGCAAGAGCCCCACCCCCGTAACCTGCCAGACACCACACATCATAACATATTCCTCGTTGTTTCATTTGGGCTTGCCTGGACTGGCGTCAGAAACATCTGGATAACCCTGTGGCATCATTGTTGTTTCTCCTCTGTTGGGCTGAGGAAAGGTTGCTCCTCTCACTCATGGCCACCTTTCATGCACTCAGTCACTGCTGGTGGCCCAAACTAACGAGCCTACCTTGAATTCACTGCATATGTAAGAGACTCTTTACAGTAAGATTGTGTACTCCTGGGATGGGAACCAAGCACATGGGCACCAAGGTAAGTTTACATATACAGTATTGCACTGCACTATCATGCTAACCTTAGCGTGCTCCCTAAGAGACAATACATCCTGTCTTTTTAACACATGCTTTTTCAATATGGCTTGTTTCTGTTGTTTTTCCTTTAATGTAATCTGTTTTACTCTTCTCTAATGGTGTCTGCTGATTAATGTAACCCATTTAGTTTGTACAATATCTATAGGTGCAATATATCTGACAATGAGGCTAACTCCCCTCCCGTATCCAATACCAAGGCCAGGAAACCTGTACGAACTCTTGTGAATCCACTATCCTCTCTGCTACTTTTTTCCCTGACTCAAGATAACTATCACTCGTTGGGCAGCAGGTATCACAGGAGGACAATGTGGCAGGGCTTCTCACTTGCCGCCCCAAACCACCAGCAAATCTGAAAATCCGGCTACCCTATAATAACCATAATTAATAACAATTGCAGTCTCCTACATAACACGTTATACAGAAAAATGCAGACATATCCAATATACCTCAGAGACACCATGCAGTTGAACCTCGCCACTCCCTACAAAAAAAATATACAGTTCCCAATGAACATATAACCAGGGCCACCGCAATTATGCGATTCTGAGGCTGCAGCTTTTTTCACATAGCTATAGATTCACAACATTTTTCGCACAAACCATCGTTTGCTGCATAATCTGCAGATTTTAACAAAAATATGTTGTTTCTAGCTTAAACGGGGTTTAAGATACTAAAATCGTGGAAACATATTCACATGCAGTGCGACGGTTGACTGGTCATCATTCAGTTGCTTATTTCTGTATTTGTTTATTAAACTGGTACTAATAAGTGACATATTTGCCCAGACAGTATTATCATGTGTAGAAATTGCAAAATAATGAGGTAATACTATAAAAAAATATGCCCAATTATGCCACATAATTTGCCTTTTCTTGCCACATTATTTAATCAACACTGCAGCATAATTTGGTGCTCTCCTGCCACATAATTACAGCAGCTCTCCTTATAGCACACAAAACCTAACAGCCCACAGTTTGTACAGTGCGGAGAAACATCGCCCCCCGACCCCCCAGCAGCAACTGCTGCAAATCCTTTCACAAGGAAAGGACAATAAACTGTGTTTATTATCCTTTCCTTGTGAAAGGGGCGGGGCATTGGGGGTGATGAGCAGATGGGAGTGCACTGTGCACTCCCCTCAGAGCGCATGTGTGTTTGGCCAGCTGTCTCAGGCAGGCCAAACACACGTGTGTAGTAGGCTCTCTCCAGCTCAGCAACACAGTTGCTGAGCTGGAGAGAGCCTGCACAGGCTCCCAGTCTGCCAGGGAGCACTCCCAGCCAATCCTGATGCTGCTCTGAGCAGCGTCAGGATTGGCCGCAGGGCAGGCTGGGAGCCTGTGCCTGCTTGGCCCAGAGATGACACAGGATCGGCACATGCGGCAGTGAGGTTAAGTTTGTTTTTTTAATGACATTAATCCCCCCTCCCCGCGCCGCCCCGCCCCCAGTAATCCCTGCGAGACGTGACGGAGTTTGTATGCTTAAAGGTATGCAGACCCTAAACACACACCCTACTCTTAATTATCTCTGACACCAACTACAGGCTGTGCAAGGCTCATAACGAATTCCCCTCATGGGAAGTACCTGAATCATTAAGGAACTCTCGTTACCAACACTACTAACCGCTAGAACACACAAAGTGCGCACACACTTAAGGAGCATATTATTCACACCCACACTACACAAGAACCAAATCAAACAGTCAGAAATCCAACTCAGTCTGGGGCAAAAGAGGTGATTGTGCCCGAAAGCAATTCAAAATTATGCTAATGTAGGACGCAAGCTATACAAACCTCTTTAACATGAAACATTAGCCATGTCTAAGGTCCATGTGGCACACCAGCAGTCGTGCTCTGGGGCAAAGGGTTGCACAAGAATTGGTACGCATTTCTGTGTCTGGCATTGCCCTTATTCGGGTGTAATTGTGTTTAGTTTCGTAAGGTCTTTGTGGTTCTTTAATAGGCATAAATTGTGCTTCTTAGGCCGGATTGGCAGTACATGTGGCACTTATTGCTACTCTGGTTTAACTGTTGCCATTGTTATTTGTGGCTGAGTTCTTTATGGTGGGCACCGGTGGTGTGAATGCTGAATTTATTAATAATGATTTTTATGTACTTTGGATTATGAATCTGCATGGAATTTGACTAACATAGAAAATAATTTGCGACATGGAAAATGTGCCCACTTGTGTGGCCACCGTTAATCATGAAATGTCCTTATTAAATGCTTATTACCATTAATTGAAGTGCCTATGTTCAGGTTATTGTAGTAATGTGGTGCATTAATGATTTTACATTACGTATTTGCTTTATTAATTATAGGCCTTAAGTTAGCGAGGTGTGGGCTTAGTTGTCTAGCCTCACATTAAAATTGTAGGAAATGTATGACTAGAGAAATCAATTAATGTATTGTTTTCCACTGAGTTGATCAAACGTTAGCAGATGTCTAACTTTCTCATGAGAATTGCTTGCTTGACGACCTTGTATTAGTAGATGATACTATGTATAGTTTGATGCGTGAGACAGCAATGTTGCCAGGAGCTAATAATGGATGCACTGACTCAAGTACGGATGGATATAAAAACGTTACCTGACGAGCCAGACGAGGGGAACAGGGGAAGATGAGCCAATCATTGACATGTGAAAGACAGTTTAGTTACTTTTTAGATTTGAGCTTTTATTCCTATTGGATTAACTGTAAACGTACAATTATTTGCCAATGGAAATGTGGGAAGTTCTTTAGACAATTTTAACTTAGCCCGCTGCACAGAGAGAAGCGTGCTCACTCCTACTTTGATTTCCTCCGTAGAGGATTCTATCTTTAACTTTATTGCTTAAAATTCTGATGCTGAATGCTGATCCCTTAGATATTGCTTCGTGATGGTTCGGATAGCTTAAAAGTCCCCATATCTGAACCATTCTCTTCTATGGCCCGTTGCTGATGGTGACCGAACTGATGTCCATCTGACGATAATCTCAGCTTGCTGATCCATATGAGGAGAGGTATAATAAAATGCTATAATGCTTGTTATAGATTATGTATTTAGCTTTTAGGTACCAACTGCTATTTTTATAGAGCCATAGTTAGATATTTTCCAAATTAACTGTGAGTAAAATTGTTTTGCATGAAGCCCAAACATGCTATTCTAATCAGAAGGTTAGTAAGCGAAATCTTGATATGTTAACACGTTGCTATTAACAGATAATTGACGTTGGTCAGTTGCTGAATATAGATGTATGCTACTTCTGTTGTGCAGTTATTCTTGCTGTTGGTTTGTACTGTGTCTCTCAAATGTTTAGTGATCAAATGCACTAGTTAAATTGAGATTCTTTGGAAGATTTGGTCAACAGTGTTGTTCTTATATGTATACCATTTGGTTTTGAGATTAATTTACATGATATTAGCATTGTTAATATGGGGAAATAAACATTCTAACTTTACATCAGGGTGTGGTTATTCATGGCCAAATGGTCATGGTGCGTGAAGATTTCTGACTCCAAAGGTATTTGAGGTTGTTTATTGATGTTGTTGAAGATATTGTGCTGCAATTGGGGTCTACTGTGGAATCACTAAGCGTAGTCAGAAGGTCCATTGAACTCTCTAACGTGTCCCCTTGACGCGCTAACAATGGTAGAGTGTTTTTTATGCCAGGCACTAGTTGTAAACTGCAGGCCTTGAGTATGTAGGTATCTATGCATGTGGTAGTCCTTTAGGGTGAACCTATCAAAAACAACAGCGGAGTCAAAGACCGGCAAACACCTTACGCCTGCAACAAGCAGAGTCTTAACAGAAGCCGGCACTATGAGTGAACTAGTTTACCGCCTGATTAGTATAACTCTTCACAATATATTCACATCGCTCCATTAAGAGTGCCCTGGCACTATACGATTATTTGATGATAGCATGCGACTATACTGTGGTGGCTGGCAGTTACCGTGCGTACCCTGCAGACTCTTAAACTGTTACTAGTCATGCTCTAGTATAATAATCGTTGCTAGTGTACGTTCTGTGGGTTTCTTGAGTTTTGCTTGAGCCCCGCTCTGCAGTTGTGACTGCCTTGACTAGGCCCAGAGAACACTCGGTGCCAAATGCACTTAACCCACAGCGTGGCTAGGCTAAGCACGGGCACTGCACATCACAAGCCACCACAAGTAACATGAACAGTACCCTACAAGGACCCTGTTACCTCAGGGCACTGCTGCTGCCAAGCCATAGCACCAGACGCTCTCTGCACGAGCTGCAGTTTCCATTTACACGTTCTTCCCGTGTTCCGCAGTACACTGCCTGTGTGCGTCGTCGTCTTCCTTGTGGGGGGAAATGTACGCTCTTTTGTGTGCGTGATAGGAGCGCTTTATAGCCTCTGGAGCACTCGGTGGCTGTTTCCAGTCTCTGGGCTAGCACTTCATGTCCTTCGGGGTGCTTGTGGGCGCTATGCAGGCCCTAGACGCAGGTAGTCGTGCCCCACACACTGGAAGCAGCCATTGGCTGCTGCCGCGCCGCTGCGGCTCCGCCTCATTTCTGAGCGCGGAGATGAAAGGCTTTCCCTGGGCGCTGACGGCCATTCGCACTGTTTGCTGACAGAGTTAACGATTACAGACAATGCAGCTCTTGGCCGGAAGCCCAACATTCCTCCACACCCGTGAGCTCTGCTCGGAGGGCCACCGAAGGCCCAGGCTGGAGCCGATCCAGCACTACTCGCACGGTCACTGCCACACAAAAACGCGCCAAGCCAACAACGCATCTCCCAGAGAGGCCCTGCAGCAGGCAGGGGCGCAGCGCTGGCTGATAAAGTAGGGACAACACAAACAGGGGGCGTGGACAAGAATAACTGAAAGAAAGGAGGCGAGCAAGGGTCTGGCGAGCCGGGGAGCGTGTAAACCTGAAGTGCCAGCACACACAGAGAAGACCCGAGCTCCCTTGTTTCAAGACCATCAGTGGCGAATCAGTGCCTAGAGATGCTTCACGTACTGCGCCAGTACCAGGATAAGGCTCCCCAGAGCAGTGCGGGCTGATCTTGGTGGAGAAACTCTCAGCTCTCCTAGGAACCTTTTGATTGCTGATGTGGCGAAGAGGAACATCTGGGATATGAGGCTATAGCTGGGAGGTGATTTTTTACAGTAGCCTCAGTACGTGTCAAGTAATGTCTGAGGTATATAATAATGGTCGTGTCCCTGGTTAATTGGTAGGCTTTCTTTCAGGCACCAGTGTAGAAATCGTGTCCATATAGCTGCCCGGCAACTGCGGGTAGGCCACTTTGTTTCTCGAGCTCCTACAGACCAAAGCGCCAACAGCGACTTTAAAGACACAAGACACCAAGAGAACATAAATTCCAAGATCAAAACACTATCAGTGGACACATGAACCCAAAGACTCTGCACAGCCAGGAGGCTAAGTGCACTCCAAGATCACAGCAGACGGGGACATGGAAGATGTGTGTGAAGATTGCTCGCTTCAACAGCAGAGCACCATCAGTGGAAAGAAAAACTAGATCACAGCACAACCAGGACATGTAGACCTCAACTTTATATCACAACCATATTACTTGATGATCTTAGGTTAATAAAAGTCAAATTACGTGTAAATCACTGTATCATTGCAAAATCATACTAAACCTATAGATCGCTCCACAACTTGTTCTCATTGTACCGGAACATGCAATCTTCAAAAGCAATACATGGAGGGGGTTTTACCACACATAAATATTCAAGCACAAACAGAACACGGACACATGCACATCATGCCAACCAAAATAAATAGAAACCGCTTGATCTTACAAACCACAGGAGGTTTAAACAACTGATGGTTTAATGAGAGGGCAACTTTCCTACAGGCGAAAAAGTTGACTTGCTTAGAAAGGAGTATTCTTGGCACTCAAGGGAAAGGGCTATGGCCCTGTGACACTGCCATCACCCACACAGCCATTACATCCGAGGAAAGACCGTGTAGTTTGTGGGGTCAGCAGTCTCACACAATGGTGAGTGTAGCAGAGTATCCAAGGGTTTAAGGCAGCCCTACTTAATCCACCAAAGGTACTCAAGTGCCAACGCTTTAATTCATTCAACTCAAAATGTTTTAAGAATCCTCTGCAGTGGCTCTACAGAGTTCTCAGAGAATGGAGAAAATAGAGGACGATTGGGCTAGGTCTGCTCTATACATATGACATATACATACAACATTACAAAGGGGTACACCCATGAGACCTCACTATTACTCTGAACAGACCAGAACCACTTGACTGCTTGCAGACAATTTCACGAGATCTGCCTTTCTTGCTTCTGTATTTGAGTCTGAAATTCAAATTCTCCATTTCGGAATTCCACACCAGACCAACCAGAAGCTTTATTTGCTCGTGCTAATTGGTTACTGTACAACTGCATTCATGATTCCTAGACAACCAGCAGAGACACAATTTTCTGGTTTTCTTTATGCACCAACACTTCTTCTATGCCTCCCTATATGACCAGTGTCCACCAAGCAGCCACCAACCTTCATCTAAAGATTTTCTCTACTGCACATTGTCAGAGGCCAACATCTGCAGTTGCTACCTTTGGCTGTGAACACTAATGCCCTCATGTACTCAAGGTGTGCATTTTGTCCTGCCAGTCCATTTCATTAGGTGTTGTGGCATTTTGTGTGCACTGGGTAGTTTTGGTGGGACTTCTTTTATCACCAGCATTCTAAGATGGTGTACTACTGTGCTGTGAAAGAGTAGACAAGACTCTTAGGGGGTCATTATGACTTTGGCGGACGGTTTATCCCGATGGGCAGGTTGCCGCCAGTGCGTCTGCCTACCCAAGGGCCCCGTTATGAGTTTCCTGCTGGGTCAGTGGGCGAAAACAGTGTTTCTGCCCACTGGCCCAGCAGGAAACAGCATACAGCATTGTCTCCGGCTCGAAATTGAGCCGGCGGCAATGCTGTAGTGCGTAGGGTGCCCCAGCACCCATCACAAGGTTCACTGTCTGCTAAGCACTTTGTGACAGGGCTGGCCAGGGGGGCCCCTGCACTGCCCATGCCAAGTGTATAGCAGTGCAGGGGGCCCCCCGGTGCACCCTGCATCCCGTCTCCGCCAGCCTTTACATGGCGGTGCTCCCGCCATGTAAACACTGGCGGAGAGGAGGGTCGTAATCTCCAGGGTGGCAATGCCTGCAGCGCTGCCCTGGCAGATTAGGACCACTAGACCCTCCTGTGGAGGACAATTGGCAGGGCTGGCTGTCCGACCGCGACACGACCATCACTATCATAATGTGGGGGTCAGACAACCACCGCGACCCTGGCGGTCGTCCAAGTCGGGCCCTTAGTGTGTACTTAACTTTCCATTGGTAGCTTACTTAAGCAATCAAGGCTTACTCTAGGATGTGGAACAAGTTTGGATGCAATAATCTCAGGATAGTAAATCCCACACATTTAAAGGTCAATGTTTAGCCACTGTTAGTCACTGAAAAAGGAATTAGATTTTATTTACAAATAAGTAAATGTAGGATAGTTAAAAAGGAACACCCTGCAAACAAGAAGATGCTTTCACTTTCGGATATCAAGATACAGTTGGGAGTGAAGTACACTGTGGTTAGTCTGTTGTAGTGCTTAATTTATTACAAAAATAAGTAAATAAATGAATACACAACTAAACAAACAAATGCAGGGACCCAAATGTTTAATTAGGAGCCCGCTACCGAAGCTGCTGAATGTCATGTTTCTTTCTTCCACCACCATACATTTCCTGTCTCTTCATCTCCCTCTTGTAGATTCTTTATGCATCCTTTTTAGGTTGAGCCTAGTGAGTGCACATAGGCTGTCTCTCGACATGTTCTAATCTACTTCTGAAGGCTTTCACCACGCCCATTACCTGACCATCACTTTTATTCGTTCCTTGGCCTGCCTTTCAAAATTCCTATGGTTTGTTAGGTAGGAGACTGACCCTTTTACATGAATTATTGCATGATCGGGCATATACCTTAGTGTTGAGCACACTACTTTTTGAATTTTGCGCTCTGTGGCGGTATGTTGTCTCTTCCACTTCCTTGTTTTCAGGCATGTCGCTGTTTCTTTGTGGTGTCTGCACCTGACAAAGGCAGCAAGTTGGAGGGGAAGGACATTTTTTATTTATTTGTTTTTTTCAGTTTTATATAGTGCAAACTCGACCCAAAGATTGGAGCGCTTAAAATGAGCACCGTTAGTTATTTACCCAGAATCATAGGAAATTGATTTGACGCCGAGATTGAAACCTGGTTCTCCAGCTTCAAAGTCAGAAGCTCTGGCCATACACCACATCATCGCCCTTATGCCACACACTGTGTGTGATACTTGTGCTACATTAGTATAGCATTTGTATAGCACATGCTACCTCTGCAGGGTGCTGAAGCGCTTACCGACACAACTAGTTTTATGTTGATCACTGACAGGTGCATTACTCACACTGTTACCGATTTGAGAATCTGAGTCATTTAAATTTGCAACCCCATCCCTAAATTCTTCCCATGCTTAACAGTTAAAAAATATACAAACTGGCGACTTTTAAGTAGAAAAAAACAAAGGAAGTCCTCAACGTGGCTCTCCCCAGCACAGCGTCAGAGCTGATACTATAATAGTCAATGCACTCAGGAAACTCACCCAATAATGCTTTGCTGGGCATTCCTTTTACACCACAGTTTTACCCATAACTCAGCCGGTGGTGGTCCTAGGACAATGGGACCACCACCAAAATGTTCAACACAACGTGCTATTTCTGCCCAGGCCCTTCTGTGGGATTCTACACTAGGTTGGGGGGGGCAAAATCATAACCTCACCCACCATTCAATGTCTTTTTGAGCCACGGCAGGAGCTTTTGTTTTACAGTTGAGAGTAGTTTGTGTTCTAAGGGCCTTGTTTGTAATAATATTCTAACAGCTCTGCTAGGCATGAACATGTGAAATGCACTATGACCTCTAGTGGCTGACTATATGGTTACATGACCATGTTTCTTCCAAATGCTATTTTTATTGGGGTGCCCTCTAGGGGTTGTTTTGATCATTACAGTCTAATGTCAAGTGTATGAAAGAATGCACAAACACAAAGTTTATTTCTGATAAAGGTTTAATGTGTTGCATGGCTAAATACTTGTAAGGTCTCAAAGGTGAAACCTACTGGCTGTGCCAATGCTTATTTTTAACCTTTGTCACTGTATTTTTTTACCTTCTTCTTCCTTCTACCCAGTGATGTAACATTGCCCCCACAGCCCACGAGGTGCGGGAGGTGGGGCCGAGCTCCGGTGGGTCCCCTGAGACTAGTACTTTTGCCTGAGAGCTTCTGACAAGTCCAGGAGGGGGCCCTTCCATGTACTTTGCGGGGAGGGGGGCCTTGAAGTTTGGTTACAACAATGCTCCACCCTTCCTTGCCTTTTACCCCCTTGCTCTAGGTTAAACTCTGATAATGAAACTGATGTATTGGTCCTAAAAAAATGAATGCCTGTGCCCACCACCTCTGATCATCAAAACAAACCAAGCCTCCTTTTGTGAACTTTGACTGACCTCGGGCTGACCTTTCAGCTGAAAACCAATGTAAAATTATTCACATCTGTTTTGTTGCTTCTCTCCCTAAAATAATGTTAGATTCTTTTGGGATGGAGGTAATATACCTCCAACTAAGGTGAAGGCTGACTACTGTCCCATATAGGATTTGCGGAGGATAGTGTAGTGGTAGCATAGATGAGGTATCTGCCAACATCCTTTGAAAAGTGCACGCAGTCATCCACACTTGGGATTCTTCACCTCATCGGTATGTTTGTACTGCCTGTGTTAGGAATGGATTCCGTGTTCAATACGAATTTTGTGTTCTGCAAGGGCAATTGCATGTGCAGAACAATTTAAACACGTAATGCCCGGCTTAGCGTACCGGGAACTGCGATGTTTTCTTGCCCTTGCTAACTTAGCCTGCCAGATATGTCAGTCTTCGAGCCGTGGATATACTGCGTTACAGCGGCCAAGATGGGACAGTTGACAACTAGCTTGCTCAGAGAGGACAGTTTACATTTTTGTTATCCGTGAAGGGCATCCACTAATTCTCAACTGAGCTGGCATCTGCATGTTCACCTGCTGGGTCTATTGTTATGTGATTGATACTAAAGTTCATGGATATATTAAGGTATAGATTTGAGTTCTGCCGTGTATGGTTGTTCTGGCACCTAGCGGATGTTGGGGAGCAGAGGGTGGGCGTGGGTAATCACCTCATTGGTTAACTGCGATTTAAGGACTATTCATATATTCAATGAACAATTTGGAAACTCATCTGAAACTATCTGATGGATTTTTCGACATGTCGGTGATTTCCTGCAACAGGTTAGGCCACTGCAGGTTACTATGCCTATGCGAGCAGCTAGTGGGACCTACGCCGCTAAAAAAAACGGAGTTTTCTCGGCTGCATTCATTTTTCAGACCAGGCACCTAATATGAAAAGATGCTTTTACCAACCCCTGCCCTTCCGCACTAACCAAAATTAGTTTAGCTACCTAAAAGAGAGTTACTTCTGTACCCGTGGTAGGGATGAATTGCTCTTCCTCGCATCTATACAACAGCAGTTCAGCCCATCGGGGTTAGCTCAATTGCGCCTTCCAATGCCTTTCCCAACACTGGCTGCTAGTATTTATGATTTTGGATCACGGTCCCTACCAGTTCAGCCCATAACTAAGAACTCCCCACCTCGTTCAGTTCCCTTGTATTTGCTTTGAAATCAGAAAAGTCTGTGCAGCCTCTGTTCAAAGATGCTTTCTCACAAGGTCTTTGCAGTTCCTCACAAGGTGAGAACATTAGATGTCTTGCTCCTACATCCAACCTAGATAGCAAGTTGCTGGACCACCTTTAGAGGGATATATGATGGAACAACGCATGCTATATCATGTATGCCTTTACAACACGGCCTCTACAACAACCACGTCTTTACCACACATGCCTTTACCACGCATGCATTTGCAACGAAATTAATTATAAAAGCATGCCTGATAAAGGAACATGTGTGGTAAATTCTCTCCTGCCCTGCACCCTACACCATACTGTACCTGCCCAACCCTTTAAAACTGCCCCTTCTATCCCCTAAGCCCTAACCCCTCCTTGCCCTACCCTGCCCTAAAACCTACTGTGTCCTGTCCTAAAAACTACCCAACTCCCCACGCCACCCTAAAACCTGCCCTGTCCTAAAAACTACCCCAAACCCCCGCCCTAAACCATAAAACCTACCTGTCTTAAAAACTACCCCTTCCTGTCCTAAAAACTACCTGACCCCCTGCCCTGAAACATAAAACCTACCCCACCCTCCCCTAAAAATTACCCCGAACCCCTGCCCTAAAAGCTACCCTGCCCGGTCCTAAAAACTACCTCGACGTAAATCCTAAAAGCTACCCTGCCCTGTCCTAAAAACTAACCTGACCCCCAAACACTAAAACCTTCCCCACCCTGTCCTAAAAACTACCCGACCTGCTGACCTTGTCCTAAAAATTACCCAAACCTCTCCCCCCACCCAACCCGGCCCCACTTACTGCTCTCCTTTGGTCACTGCTCCCTGCTGTTCCGCCCCGACTGCTCTCTCTGCCGTTACCACGCATATGCATGATAAAGGCATGCGTGCCAAACGCATGGTAGTAAACACATATACATTTTAATGGCATCGTGATCAATGCATACCGTTGCATTGACAGCATTGCTAGTGATGATTCCCCCTAGAGAGGTCAGGAGCACAAGGATGAGCTGAAGCCAACCTACTTGCAGGGTGATGCACAGAAGAGAGCCTGCCCAGGAATCACAAGGCTTTGCAGATGGCAGAGAAAAAAATCCACTGAGAGACATGATGTGTCAAAGCCATCCTGTTTCTTCTGGCAATACCCAACTTCTTGGTAAAGGCATCACCATTCGAAAGGGATACACAGGTTCTCCCATTACACTCCAGGTCCTTGGATGTGTCCCTCTGAATAGAGTTAGTCACAATATGCCTGAAACTGTTTGAACTACCATCCACACATAATCCATGAGTCCCTGACCAAGCTTCTCTTTTCCCACCCCGTAGGTGCCAGTGAAAAGAAAACTGCAACCACCGTTTCAGAGTTACTGGTTTCTTGAGTTTGGTACCTCACTGGGTGCTAACTTTAAATGCACCAACCTGTCATGTTGTACCAATGTCACCCTTGACAGTAACTGGACCTGTTTTGTGATCCCACTGGTTGCTTGTATAGTGTCTGGAAACACTGGCCCACGAAATTACTGAAAACCCTAGGTGCACAGGACACAGTCTCAGCACCCCTTTCAGAGGGCCACAAGGCACGCAGGAGTTGTGGGCCTAACTGTGGTGATTAAGGCCTTTCACTCCTGATGTCCCGGGGCCCAACCTACTATGGATTCTGAGCACATGGGCAACTGGATTCCTGTGCTTGCAGCTGAGGCCATGGTGATGCAGCAATGCACGTACTCAGTCTTCCTCAATTTCACAGAGGCACCTTTGGCACAATCACGGTTGGTTTGTGGTGACCCATGGATCATGGCTCTGCTTTCTCAAGCGATGGTCCTATCCTTGAAACCACTCAGATATGGACAGCCCCTTCTGACATACGGGGTTGCCAAGGCAACAGCCCGTGCAGCTGCAGCCCCTCCTGGCACTTGGGGGCGACTCTAGTCTTCATACATGCTACGGCCCTTCCAATCCCAGGAATAACTTTCACAGCGGCCCCTCCTGGCATATGGGGTTGCCGCCACATGCTCTATGTGGCTTTACTTGTCGTGCAAGGCACTTTGTTCAAGGCTATCTTCAAAGTGCCCCCCTCTTGGAATACTGGTGGGATGGGGGGGGAGCGCTGACTGCAATCTGCACATGGGTAATAGCCCAATCGGAGCAGCAGTAGTTTCCCCATAACAGGAGCCCACTCCGCATTGCTTCACGCTGGATCTAGCTCCCCCCAAAATTCTCCTCTTCCTCACAGTGCACACTAGTCTTGGCAAGCAGGCAGACACTGGTGAGCCAGGCTCAAGATCAAGTTGCCTTGGTTTCTATGGGGAATGTCATCTCACCAGCAGGGAGACTTAACAAGCCTTGGCCCACAGTCCTGGTCGCAGGCAGAAGTCTTGCAGGGTTTATCCTCTTCGGACAACTCGTCTGGCTGCTTGGCAGATGACAAATGTTAGGGTCTCAGCCTCCCCTTCTTAAAGTCCATTTCTAGACACCAAATGTGATATAGGGTCAGGGTCTCTGAAATTTTATGTTGAGGTTCTGCTTCTTTTGAAGTGTACATTTTTCTATCTCTTCTTCCTCTTGAAAGGGTGTCTTTCACAGCAGGAGAGACTCCAAAGCGAAGGATCCCACAACACAGGCCATGGGAGTGACTACAGTTCATACCTAGATGTTAGCCATGGTGATATGTGCATCAAAGAGTTAATCCCAGTATTCCAGCCGTACTTGTTAAGATTCTCCGATCAGCCCCATCTCCTTCCGGACATGTGCCCAGGCTGTTTCCTTGTGCTCCATCGCCGAATCACAGAGAATCCTTTTAAGTGTACAGGGGGAGTCTCTCTCTCTCTCATCTCCACTGGGTCCCACCCAGCTCACAACAATGCAGTAATACATACATCTGTCTGGTGGGGAATTCCTCTTCACCAGTCAAGCCTGGGCTTCCCAAAATGGAACCCAGTGTCCTCCATGCAATGTATCATTACAGGCATCCTTGCACACAATATTTGGCCATGCACATACACTACCCAGTGCAGTTACCTCCATGCATTGTACCCTCACAGACATGTACATCCTTCAGCCCACACATTCAATCTGAGCACACTGCTCAGTACTGTAGCCTTTCTGTATTGTGACATGATGTGCTATTTGCAAACACACGCACTGCCAACAAACAGACTCACCATGCATGTGCTGCACAACAATTTAGCTTGTTCACCACTACTGATCACTACACAGTATGATGCTACCACCTGCGTTCGTGCTGCTTAACTCTTGGTGAAAGCAGTAGCCTTTCACCATTATGAGGGTAACGCTTTGAGCACTTCTCCCAGTCCATAAAGACCCCAAACCGTGAAACAGGCCTATGTCAAGGAGCACACGCTTGATACTGTTTGCCTCTGAAAACAAATATCAGCATTATAGATCCAGAACAGTACAGTTGGGCACTCAGGGCAGGGGTTAACATCCATAACCAATGCAGAGGACTTTTCCGTCCCAACACAAAGCGACTAGAGACTGTGTCCTGTTTCTTCAGGCCAAACCAGTTTTCCTGCTCCTTGTTTGGGTGGGAGCCCTGTTCAGTTTTCAGCGTGTGTTTGTGATGATCGCTACAGTATTGGCTCAGGCGCACTGAGCAGCTTCTCTTGAACCCACAGCTGCAAAGAACCCACAACAAAGGGCAGACATATTCTTCATGAAACCGACACCTTGTTGCAATCTGTCATGGCACTTTAGTCATCTATAGCATGAGAACTGTAACCTGTATACAGCTGTAGAACTTTAATTATGCTGGCTAAATGGTAGAATTTGATAATTTCAAATAATAAAAAGTATGGTAAATTACTGAGATTACACCACAACGCATAGTTTTGAGAATACATTTTTACCCAAGATGTATCATATGCATAATTTTTTAATGCAAGCAGCATTTTAGGTAGATATTTTAGCCAAGCCGGCAGGCCATTCGAAGTAACTTTTAAGCACTAAACTGCAAATCTGAGTGCAAGCTGCAGTGTTTTGAATGCGAGCTGCACTTCCATTAATGTGGGCAGTCAACAAACATTTCAGGCAGATTTTCTACCCGAGAGCACAGGAATGGGCTAGTTTCGGATTTGGTCCTTGCAGGATGGCTCTGTAAGGCCTACCTAACTGAAGGCAAAAGGAAGTACCAGGGTTTGGGGGGAAGGAAACAGTGATCACTGCTGGCCCAGTCTAGACCAGCGGATCCCATCTTGTGGTCTGCGGACCCCCAGGGGTCCATGACACATTCCAAAGGGGTCCGCAGGCCTGGGCCAGCAGGGGCCTTTCAGAAACATGTACATGTTTTTATATTATTCACTTCATTTGTGCAGCAGTTTTAAAAGCATTGCAAATTTCCTTGCACATCCATCAGCTTTCAGGCAAAAATAAAAGCATCAATATAGCTCTGGTGATTAACGTTCCTGCTGGAGAGATGGTAGTTATGTCTAGTGACAGTTTTGACTCATCTAAGGTAGCGCAGATGGTTAATATGCCTGCTGCAAAGAACGTGTATCATGCAAAAATCAGTATTTTATGTGCATAGCACAGTGAGTCACTACTTTTGTGACAGATTATTTTGTCAATGTGCAGTTCATAAGTTACAATCATAATGTAGCATAGTGAGATACGAACTGCCATCAAAGAGCTGCATGCAAACTGCAAGGCACAAATTAGAAAGTTATGTTTTTCCCCTGTCTTTCATTATATTTATGCTGCTAAAAAAAGGTTTCTTTGCGTAGAAGTACATTCTTATTAAAGTCAACTCTAACTACTGTGTTATTTTCTGAATCCTGTGTTTGTGCTTCCTCAGACCAAGCACTCTTAGAAAATGCCTAACAGTATGGATGACGTGTGAATCCTACAGCTTGTCGTACCCTGTAAAGTGCTCAACACCTCAATTACATGAGACAGAGAAGTTAAGGAGAGAAGAGAGGCCCTTATGGTTTTACCTCCTTTCCCCACCTCATATGTATGTGAAAAAGTTTTCTCAGATCTTATGTACCTAAAAAATAAAAACAGAAATTGCTTGGGAAATGTAAAATCGGACCTGAGGATTCAGCTTTCCTAAATAAAACACTGAATAGTCATCTAGATGCAGGGCCAACCTTCCCATTAAGATTTTTCGATTTTCTATATTTTTTCAATATAAAATAATTATATTTTTAGTAATTCGAGTATTTGTTTGGTGTGTACTTGTTTGTGTATGTTTTGCAAATTACTGTTTTCAAGTTTGAAATTTAAATTGTATAAATTACTTGGGCGCCCCCAGCTTCCAGGAGTGATTCAGTGGGGGTCCTCAGGAGTCAAAAGGGTGGGAACCACTGGTCTAGACCAATAAAATACAGACTTGCCTGCATACAAAGTATAGTGAGCAGTAGGCTCCTACCATACCAAACATTTTTGGAAGATGGCCTCCCCCTTGCACAATACATGAATACTGCTGGCAAAGCCTATAAGCACGGCAGTGACCAATTCTTTCCCAGGCTAGATCCAAAGACAAGGACACCAACTGGCTTGTTAGACCGAACAGTTAGCACCTCTGACCCAGACTTTACACGTAGCAATAAGCACTGCCTGATTCATTGTTACCCGGAAGCAGTGAGCACAAGCAACCTGATCCTTACCTACAAAAAGTACTGCTGGCTCCCTTGAGTCACACAAGCAGGGATCACTGCCATCTTTTCATGTGCCCAAAGTCCATCAACACTGACGGTTTCCTCTTTCGTCTGATCCACTAAGGACTTTAGGCAACATCTATAACCAAAAGCTGTTAGCAATGACAGTCACATCTCTACATTCTAAAAAGTCATTATGGTTCCTCTGACTTATTCCCAAAAGCACTGGTCAGGGTACTACCAGATCACACCTAATGCCTATTAATTTACTCTACCACCTAGAAACTGTAGTAAATGAATGGAATGGTTTCTTTAAGAGCATAAGACTAATTTCAACAACAAAAAATAACTACCAGAAAAAAACACTGACCTTGGGTTTTGGAGCAGTGTGCTGCCTAGCATAAAGCACTACAATGCCTTGTCAATGTAACAAGCACTATATAAATGCAATTAAAATACAATAGAGTATATCAACTCTCATGGCCCACAAAATACTAATAACATAACAACCGCAGGTCTGGGAGTTGACTGAAGCTCACACAAGCTGCATAATAATTCATTTATACCAACTGACACTCTTACACCCTGTAAGACAAAAACTGCCACGGGTCACGTTCACCACCCACTACCGTACCAATCCACAGCAGCAGAGCATCCATCACGAACTGAACAGGTATGGTATAACTGAAGAGATCTGCCACATGCCTCTGCTAATGGAGGACTTGTTTTTAGTCCACCACTACAGGTCTAAACAAGCTACATAATATGACAGCTCACAAGGAGAATCAAGATATGGGATATTAACAAAGTCCATCCCCAAAGATTTCTCCACCATTTATCCCTCCGACCTATGCCTGTTCAGGACCATAAACTTTAAACAAAATATCTCAGAATGGACAACCTAATGTTGTAACCAACTAAGTGAACTATGATCATAAGGAATATCATTAAGGGACCTGCAGCACTGTTTAAAGCTACCAGCTTACTGAAAACCATAAACTGCGCATCTTTCTCACATTTCTTCATCCATCACACTGCAAAGCAATGTATCCCATAAAATGCTGAACACACCTAGGTGGTCATCTTGAATGACACGGAAACACACAGAATCAAAACAAAAATAAAACTTCCAACCATACACCTTTAAAATTGTAGCAAACCCATGTAGGTAAGTACTTCAGCACCCCACCGAGAGGTAAGCGCTAATTAAATGTTGCATTACAATAAAAGCAGTGAGCACTACCTATCTCCTTTATGCCTCCATGGAATAAGTGTTGTCTCCGGCACTGATTTCTCGCTCAGTCTAGATAGGTGAGCTATCTCTCACTTGTCACAGACAACAGCTATCCCCCACTGGTAATACCCTACATCCGCATGCTGCTTCTACAGAAGCAGACCTGGAGGTCTTTCATTTTCATACATCGCTGTCAAGACCTAGAAGGACCTCCCCCAAACATCAGGACTTCCTCTTCACTTTTTGAATTCCGCAAGAAGCTGGAGACCTACCTGGCTTTTCAACTAACTCCGCAGTACATCAAAGACACACCCGGGTATAGGCTTGTCCCACTCACCTGCTCAGCGCCTGGATACCCTTGTTGGTGACAAGTGTGCTTAACAAATCCACGTAACATAACAACATGCCTTGATTCTCTGAGCTAATCCTGGATGGGTTATTTAACTGTCTTGTGAATACTATCTAGCATTCTAGGCATCTAATCTGCCTATATGCAATCATGTATCTTGAGAAAAGAAAACAAGGGAAGGAAAAAAAACACTTACCTTCGGTGGAGACATGTTTGTCTCTCCTCCGTTCTCTTCCTGGCTGCAGACAGGCTCCCAGCCAATCATGACACTGCTGTCATGCATTATTATCATTTTATTTTTCCTTTCCACACAATCCAGTGGGGCGACACTCCTCCACCTTAGCAGAGAAGCTGCCCCTGTATCTGAGCTCTCCTGACTTGAGAAATTCCGAGTTAAATATGTGTTTAGAAAGTGCAACTTAATAATAAGAGGCGCACAGCTGTGCCCTGGGGCAAAGGCAAACCTGCATAATACACCCCAGGTCATAATCGCAAGCATATACTAGGAAGCTAATACTTTTTTGAATACTGAAAATCTTCCAAACTCTACAAGTTAAGCGCTGGCCACTCTTGGCTGCCCCAACAATTATTCAGGGTACCAGCCGCCAGTGGGTGCAGCGCACAATCCCACTCTCCTGTTTACCAACAAACAGTTGAGACTTCATCGTCCCCATGTGCGATAAAAAGCAAGGAGCTAGACTGTACATGGAGCAGGGAGCACTGCTTCTGCCTGTGTTAGCAAGAAGTAGGCACTGATGGGAATGCACTGTTCTCCAGACGTCAGCAGTGAGCACTGCCGTGGCCTCCTCGGTGCCAACTAGCAGCGAGTCCAACCAGGCGGTTCGGATCACACTGGCCTCATGTGCGTACACCAGCAGCAAAGACAGCGACCTTCTCTGTGCACGCCGGCAGGGAGGACTAGCGGCTCGGCCTACATACAAAGCCAGGGGTCTCCAGCCGCTGTAACTAGAGCTACTTATGTTCAATGAAAATTATCCCAAGATACTAATATTAAAAATGTTGTAATAGTGACCACGTCAGACCAGCTTATTTTAGTGGCCACTCCATGCATGAATTCCAGCAGTGATCACCTAAAGTGCATCATGCAGAGTTGCCAGCACTAATGTAAAAAAGTTTTTTTTCCAATTTGGAATGCCTTTGCATTAGGGTGACCACCCGTCTGTAATTTACACGGACAGTTCGTAATTTTAGACTCCTGTCCATTGTCCGTGATAACGTCCTTTAAGGATGCAGTTTGTCCGTAATTTGGACCACCTGGGGTGCCAGACAATTATGTGGCTGGATTTCACCGCCCAGTAGAGTGCCCAGAGCGTGTAAGGTTACCTAGGATTGACTGTTCTCAGCCAATCCTTGTGCTTGTCACCCCGCCCCCCCACCCACCAGAATAATGTAAATGAGTCCTGCGGTTACTTAAGGGGTGCTGAGAACACCTTCGCTCATTTCCTTCCCTGGTTCCATTCCAGGCAAATCACAAGGGGGCTCATTGTTTCTGGCCTGCAGTTCTCACTTATTAAATACCAAGCCCAGACGGCAAGAAAAAAATGAGTTTGTGACAATATTAGCTTGTGCAAGAAGTTAAGGTAAAGTGTCTGAGGACCGTCCCATCAATTCACATTTGTAAATAGAACATTTTTTGTTCAGGCCAACTTTGCTCTTTCTTTTCACATTATGCAAGGTGCATTATTTTCTTCTCTCTCGCCCCTCTTCCCATTAGTCTAACTTTCTCCTAATTCTCACTCCTACGGCCTCCTCCCCTTCACTCTGCGCCTCGAGACACTGGGTCTCCTACAGGATTAAATGAATCCTAGCCTTCCTTTGTTTGTGTCGGGAGCAGATGCACACCTCGAGACTCCAGAAATTTCAAGTTGCATGCTACTTGCCCAAATTGAGTGATCCTAGGTAAATATGTGAAGTGAAAGAGCCTCCTTTATCTATGTGGTTTAGTCGAGGTGGCAGAGCTGAGCCAACGGTCTGGCTTGACTTCAAGAGCGCATGCACGAGCTGAGCCTAAAACTTGTTGCCACGTTAATTATGCAACACATAAAATATGGTAAAGTCTCATTAAAAGTCAACAAGTGCATTTCTTTAACATGCAGAAGCTTTTTTCTTAAGTTACATTTGATCACGGTAGCGAGAGGTACTTAATAAAGTAATACTTTGTACACAAAAGTGTAGAACCATTCTTGTCCTGTATGCCCTAGAGACAGTGTTATTTGTGACCTAAGAGGCAAGCCAGTTTGTTTTCATGTGCACTCTGTATACTGTCCAGATTCTGATAGGCAGAGCAACATTATAGTCGAATAAAAAACACAATTTTGTATAGTCTGTATTCTGAAGTCATATATTTGAAGGTGTTTTCATCTGTGATAATGAAGTAAAAGGATGAATGGTAAAGTAAAATGTTTGCAGAAGATCACACAATTTGGTTAAGCGGGAAGCCAGGACTAATGCCTGGTTTTCTGGTTTCGTTTGTCCAAACCATTCACTAAAAGAAGTACCTATATGTGTCTCTACATTTTATCTCAAATGCTAATGTATTGATTTTAACTCTTTGCCCATGAGGGTAGGGCGTGGATAGCAGGCAGAAGCCACGTGCAAGCTCAGCTTGTTTTGGGCTTGATGTTACATTAGGTCATCTAGCTGAGTCTGGCTCGAACATTTCAGTGGCTTTAGAGCTTTCAGTGGCTCGCCCACCTCTATGGTATATGAGAGTATGTTCAGATCTTTCAACCTAGCTATTCAGAACAATATTTTTTTCATCTGTGCCCTCCTAGGAAACTGCTGCTCTGAAATTCAATTACAGTGAGGCTAATGGGTTTTCCCTTTCATAGGTAAAGGCCTGTATCTCTGCAGTGAGTTCATATGTCAGTGAGCTACCTTTCTTTCCCTGCTGTAACCAAAATTGCATTTTTCCCTTCAATTTTAGAATTTTTGTTACACCTTCACCGTAAAACACCCTATATTTAGCAGGAATTACTCCAGGCATGCATTATTGACCCCTGTTGTGACGTACTGTTCCGATTTTACTAAAATTGCCAGGCATATTTCTATTTCTTAAATCAAGCCTTTAGTGTAGAAGAATGGTAGGGCTCCTAAAAACTTTCCTAATTCTAGCGCTTATCACAAATAGCTAATAATGTAGCAAAATCTTCATCTGCAAATAATGCTGTTCATTTTTACAGTCCTCTATCCTCAAACTGCCTCTAAAATATCTTCTATGTACATAAAATCCAACATGAAAAGTGACCTTTAATTAAAACTTTTGATTGTCACCTCTCCTTATTCCTTCGAAATGCACGGACCTCACCTTCCCTTCCATCCTCTGCATGCCTCCTCTCTTGGAGCACAACCTACTGTCACAGGCATGTTTTCTTTATTCTCTATTATTGTTTTTTCTGTAAATTGCCCAAAAACCCATTTACAAGATCACAACTTCTCCTCCTTCCTCTGAAAGTCAGACCCGTCCAACCTCATATTACCAAATCTCCTCTAGCTCACCTGTAAATCCACATCCATGTGTGTGAGCTCACATGCCTCTCTGCCCCCACTAATGATCACAACTAAATCCTAATTATTTAATCCACCACAAAGTAGCTGGATCGACTGCATGGAATTGTTTTATGGGAACAGAAGATGAACCTTAGTAGCCAACAACAACATCAGACTAACCACTGATCTTGGACTCTGGAGCAGATTGCTGCCTGGCGTAAAGCCCTTCAGTGCCCTGCTATGGGTAAAAGGGGATTACGCTACATAGGATTGGGACATTCCATGCCAAGAAAGAGTCCTGGAGGTGACACATTGATTTCCAACCACGGATGGATGTAAAAACCTTACTGGAAACATTCCCCTCCGGGATCGTAATGAAAAGAAACCAGCTGCCCCGTGTAGTTTTGAAGGAGAGGCATACGAGGTAAGGTAGTGTCAAGGAGGCAAGAATGTTTCTGGGATGTCCCCCACATGACAATGGACATCTGTAAAGAAACAGAGGGCCAGGTAACAGACACTCGAAGTGCTCCTTGTGCAGCTTGGGATGTACATGCTGAGTACCCCAAAGTCCACTTACAGGTCTTAACACCTGGAGCTCTGTTCATGTTTTTAAAATTAGTTAAGATGTTTTCCAGTCTGTTTTGCATTTCAAATGTGTTGATTTGGACTAAGTTTCCAATTTGTCCTTACCCCGTAGATGTTTGAAAAGTGTTAACACACATTGCTGCCGGTGATGTCTTGGTGAGTACATTCCTCCACACCTGAGAGAGCTACTCTAATTCCATTGAGTTATCTCGTCTACTGTGGGGGGTTTTTTCAGCAGTGTTTTGGTTGAAAATCTGTTTTTTGTTAAGGTTTGCCCCGGTGTTAGCAACGGCCTTTTAATTTTAGTAAAATTAGACATGTACAAAAGATGGATATATAGCTAGAGATTCATAACTAAAGGTATAAATATCTTAACCAGTTTTTCAGCCATTGGTCTATTGCCATTCACATAATATTTCCACCCATGACAGTGTACAGCTTGCAGCAGCAGTGGATCAATGCACTCCAGCTACTGGCTAACTTCACAGTGAGCGACTCCATTCTCCATTTCATAAGGAGCACATCTATACACTAAGTATACACAAAGCTTCTTCTGTGCTAAGTACTACTCTGGCCACTTGTGCTTTTTGGGACCCAAAATATTTGTGCGACTAGCCAATTTGTGTATATTGCTGAGGGGGCAGCATATCCACAGCAGTAAGATTTTACAAAACCTTGACAAAACTAGCACTTCCAAAGCCAAAAGGCTGGCAACTGGAAGAACTGACCTCCACTGATGTGTCCATAAAACAAACACTTTGTCCTGAATTTTTACAATCACTGTCTAGAATTTGCATCCATGCCAGGTGGTCACTCTACTGCGCCAAGCACTAGGGTAATATCAGTGATATTGCATTATTTTTTACTCAAATATAAGCTTTAAATAGATTTTGAAAATCGATTTTTCTCTAAACGTCAGCTTATGAGTTCTGAACACACATTTTCATTGTGAAGGCACTCCTTTCAATGTTGGGGTGTATATATTTATTCAACCAAACGAAAGTGCAAACTTAGTACGCTGCGCTGCACCCAGGAGAGCTACTTGCCGGTAGCTGGATTGCTACCAGTAGCTCGCGAGCTACTCGTTGAAGAAGCCTGCATAAAGACCTTCCGGGTTCCGAGTAGACTTCGCTTGAGCCGTGTCTGAGCTGTTCCCTTCAGAGGGCTCAAAGAATGCCGCCGCGGACAGGTAGCCGCTATTATTCTATTGTTTGGAGAGAATTCTTTCGAGGGCGTGAACCAGAGGAGAAAGGACGTGTATGTCTCTCTGAGGCAGGTGCTCCCTGGATCCCCCGGGGAAGAATCTAATCCTTTCTCCCCAAGGAGAGGGGCCGCTTGCCCAGACAGGTTTGCGGAGTTCCGCTCCTCGGGAGAGGCTCTGTGGGGGCAGAGCGACAGTGAGGGTGAGTGGGGGATTAAGTAGGGACGGCGGAGTGGGGTCAGTCAGGGAGAGTGAGTTGCAGGGTGAGAATGAGAGGGCAGTGAGAGAGTGTAATTGTTCCAGAGTAAGGCAGTCAGTCCAGTGACAGGCACCTGGCGCGAGAGCGAGCAAAGATTGAGAGAGGCGCAGTGAATGCAGTGAGAGGCGATGCTGTGTAAGTGAAGGCAGCGAGTTAAGCCACACTCCGTCCCTCTGCGAGCACGGACAGCAGGTCCAAGGACAGCGAGAGCCGTGTAACCGAGGGCGTGGGCTCCCCCGCGCTGTGGCACTCGGTGCCTTCCGAATAAAGATTCCAAGGCCTAGTGTGAATAAGTCCAGACCCGCTCAGTGCCGGGTGCCCGAGGACAGCACCTCCAGCAGCTCTCTTGGCCATGTTGGGAAAGACAAGTCCAGACACTGGACTTAAGTTCAGTGACACTCGTCCAGTGTGAGCGAAGACAAGTCCAGCGACACTCGTGCAATGTGAGCGAAGGCTGCAAGTCAGGCGTCGCTCGTTGCTGTTTCAGTGAATACCACGTGATGCACCCGGAGCGAAGCCTGTATGTTCATTTGGTTGTTTCAGGCCCGCCTGTTGCTTCCTCCATACCCCAGGTCGCCAGTCATACAGCCCTGAAGAGGGAGCACCCCCTACGGCCACACCGTCCCACTAGAGCCGGCGTTTTCACTAGGCCTCAGGTACTGCTAGTTGAGCTGGGACAATTTCGGAGGGGGGAGGAGGCTGCTCCCATCAATGTCGCATCACCCCGGTCACAGGGACGGTGAAAAATTCAAGGGTCACACAAGGAAGACTGGAGCAATGAGCCACGCCCATGGAGCGGGGGAAAGTGATAAGGGCGTAGTATGTAGCCAGTGTGGCATTTTATAGCACAATGTTGCAAATATGTTACTAAAGCATGTTGAGGTGCTTCACGGTCATTTAGAAACAGCACATTTTTCATTGAAATGGGAACCACATTTGCACATGTATGCAGTTTTACTGCTAATACTGTATGGCACCAAAACGATGATGTGTGACAATCCGGTTTCAGCAAATAATTATCCTTTGCATATCACCAAGTGTCTTGATTTGTTTTGATCCTATTAAAAAGGGTTGTTCCCATCACACTCCAGAATTACAAAATAAGTGCTTCATTTGTGTTTTCTTAACTGATGCTAGATTTTGGAATACTTGGACAACCCATGTACAGATATATAAATGTTCTTGCATTAAAAAACAATGTCATCCTACAGCCTTTCCTTTCACGCTTCCTGTACTCAAGCAAGATTGTCAAACAGTTCATTTTACCAAATGCTCTCACTTTGTAACCGGAGAATGAATTTAAACTTAAATCCCCATGATAAAAGTATAAGCAGCAATCTTTCAGAAGTTGTTGCCCGAGATTTAAAATCTGCCTTAGAACACAAAGGAAAATTGACAAAAACAAAAATGAAAGGCATCTTTTCTGCTAATTCACCTTATGAACTTCAGCATTGTTATTTTTGGGGGTGCTGTACCCCTTCCCCACTTCCAGCGCCTATCGGTATTCCAAGGCAATGGTCAACACCCCTGGCTGGCCAAGGACGCTTCTGTGTAATGTCGCATCATCTCCCTTCCCAGAGTTGTATAAGCCTGGTGGAAGGCAAACATATATTGCTGTGAAATCATGCACCTGTCTCACTTTACTCTCACAACTTCACTCAAAGACCATTCCACAGAAGCAAACACACCTGCAACATCTGGAACCACAACCAGTCCCTTAAACCAACCTCTCACGCCAGTGTATCTACCATAAATCAGCATCGCATGGACGCAGACTCGATCCATGTAACATCTCCCCCGGCTTCAATCTAGCAAGAGAGATCTTAAAATAAGGCTTTTGTCTAATGCACCAATATCATCGGTGACGAATAGGCAAAAACCTATAACATCCATTCAACAGTGAAGAAGAAGAATCAAAACTCAATATCCAGAACTAGAAACAGTTACAAACCAGACACTTGAAACAAAAAATGAATGTCTGCTATAAAGGCGTTATGCATAATCAATCGACCGTTCAAATACCAAACTCTAAGTTCACATTCATCTGTAAAAAACATAATTATGCCAGCTGACCCAAACCTGTACTCGAAAATTAACAAATGCATTCTCATAATTCTGGAGACAGAACAGCACTCCCCATGCCCCACAACTGCAAGACTCAGAAATTGACCCGCCCCCTTCATTACAAGGAACAAAGAATGAGAAAAAAAATCCACCAAAGGAGCCACATCTGGGGACACAATTAGCAACCATCCCAAAAGTCAATCAGACTTTTTCACCCAGGCAGCAATGTCTACAACAAAAAAGTGACATCCCTTTTACAAACAATACCTGGTAGCCAGACTGGAGTGACAAGAAATTTAAGGGTTGATGAATATTCTATTAAACACTGAATCAACAGATATCTGTGACAAGTATTTTTTTTTATAAAGTAATTTGCATATATTACATATATGTTTTGCCCTAAACTACTCCGTTCATGTTCTGTGTAGAGCAGGTGGAATTGTAGAAAATAAATTTGTTATGCAATGTATTTTCTAGCAGTAGGAAAAATACAAACACTGTGATTGAATGATATCCTCTTTAAAACAAAAACGCATGGAACACACGTTCTTTTTAAATTAAATATGGATATAATAAAAACAACAATACTTAGATACAAGCAAATCATGAATGTGCGGAGCCAGGTTTAAATCGTTCCTCACATCCACGTCCAGAACTTGCAAACCCATTCAAAAGGGCAACGCGTAGCACAATAATCAAATATATATTAGTCATCAGCATATGGAAAATGTATATCCTTTCAAATCAGCAACATTCACAAAGGAGTCCATCCTATCTACTAAAACAAGAACCCAACACGTATCCAGCACCAGCAAATCATCTTCTAAATATTGCAAACAGCATCTGGCCTACTGCAACATCTGAATTCAGAACCCTTTCTGAACAAGCAACGGCTTGACCCCAAATCAGACCATTCGAAGGCAAAGTTAGCTGCAATCAAAAAACAACTCTTCTGAAGTTAGCTAGATACAGGAAGTAAATTAGATACATCCTTCTTAATTAGAACCCTTTTATTGTATTGTAAGGTTATTTATATGGCACTGATGCCATGCACCCGTGGTTGCCTAAAACACCTGGATTAAACACAAACAGAACAAAACAAAAAACACATGCACTCCAAACGCTTACAATCTGAGTAACAACCCCAGATCATTTAAGTTCTAACTCACTAGGAGATTCACAACCCCAATCTAGAAGCGTCTCGATCCAGCTTTAGGTTTAAGCCCCAAACTATCAACACACACAACCACAATAAGAACCTCACCCTCTACTCTCCCCCAAAATACCAACATTTCAACCCAATACTTAAATTAACAAGACCTAGTTAAATCAGAGCGAAAAGCTGTCTCTAGCCAGAAGGCGATTTACCTGAACCAGCACCATCTGATAGTAAATTCAGAACTGCCATCCCTCCAAACGAAAAACCTCTAGGACCTGAATCAGAAACCCTAAACCACTAGTACTCCTAGTACAGCCCACAGGTTCCTTGTGGCCCAGCAGACCATTTCAAGCAGGTCCATGGTAAACAGAAGCAACTGACTTAGTTATCAAATTGCACTGCTGTTTTTTATGGGGCCACATTCTCAATGCCATTGTGGAGAGTCAGAAAAGAGTCCGATGAGGATGCGCACTGGAGTAAGTGATGCGCAAGGTCACTTCCACCAACCCGCTCAGTGACGTAATGTCATTGGCGGGAAGAAAATTCCCATTTAAATGTAAGCTGTTGCACTGTATATTCTCATTTCTACAGCACAGCAACACCTGAGCCTCGCCAAGCCGTCATCAGGGACTTGCCCCATCAGCTGTGTCCTCGGATCCCCTCAGGTATCTCTTGAGGTGCATCAGGGACGTACGCACAACGCTCCCCTGGAAAACAACAACAGTGTAATAGTTTGTAGGGAGAGTTCTTAACCAGACTTGAAGCTGGGGAGGAAGTTTCTTAGCTCAGAGAGGTAAGTAAAGCACTGCAAGCAAAGGGGAAACGGTAACTATACACTCTGTGAACTGCCCTATGTTCTGTATTTTCAAAAGTGTGCTTACTATTCATTTGATTATACGGTTTATACCTATTGTCTTGCAGTCAGCTTTTTAAGGTCTCGCCTCACTCAGTTAATGTGCTGTATGGTGTGAGACGTTTTGTTAACTCATAGTGGGCTTGGAGCCCACCCATTGTTTACTGTTGGATGACTTCATTGTCTTGACTTCTCTGCATCCCCCCCTTTCTTGCTGAGTACTTGTGTGTGATCCAACTCAGAACGATAAGTAAAACAAAACATCTTTGTTTTATTTTTTTATTTTTATTTTTTCGGCCAAGAGTTCATGTTTAAATTGAAGGAAGCTACTAGTCAATGATTCTCTATCACTAGATTGGACAGTCCGAGAAGAAACCCTCTCCTAAAATTTCTGCTTTACAATAGACATAGCATTCTGCGGTATTACTTCAGGAGTGGCCTAGAATTCTGAAAGATCTAGCACTGCCCAAGTGTTCCTAAAGATCGTGGCCAACCAATCTTCTAGACTGTTTGCACCCACCCCAGTACATCACTAAGGTCAACCCTATAATTCTGCAGTTCTTCTGTTGCCCATATATAAATCCAGTATAGCAAAGTTCTTAAAATTGCCAGATCTGTTATAAGATAAATACCAAGGTCGAATCTACAGGGCAGCAAGGCGGTGCCTCTCCCCACCCTGTAATGTTCCTAAGGAAAATCTTTTCTTTTACACAAATATATTCAGATTACTTTGCCCCTACAACTCATCCTCATATAAAGCTGCTCCCCTCGCTTGCATTTTGTATATATCGATTGCAGGATTGACTGGAAAATACTGGGCTTTTTGTAGCGACCCTGGCAATCGCACCACCTTTATAGCTACTAACGTGCACACTTTTGATTATTTGCGGGCCCCATGAGCCCAAGTCCGCTATTTTAACACCCAGGTAATCTAATTCAGTGCCACTCTCTATGCTCTCCGTATTCAGAGTAACCTTGCCGTTCAGCTTTCCCCTCCTGGTATAAATCATCAGCTTTGTCTTCCTGCATTGACCTCCAACCCGAAGTCCTTACAGAAGCCACAACAGCTAGTCTAGATTCTGAAGACCTGCCCTTGGCTTAGCTAATAGGAGGGTGTTGTCAGCATAAACCAGCCCTGATATTTTATGTCCTGCCAATGTGGGGGAGTCATTAACACAACTATTTAGGTAGCCTATGCAGTTATTAATATACAAAAGGAAAAGTGTTCCCATGAACCCTCCACTGAGCCACTTCTAGGCGCTATTAGACCAGTGGAAGCCTGATTCTTGTTCCTACAGTTCAGGTATGGCATTTTGCCTATAGCTGTCTTTACTGCTCGTTGGGCCTCTCCTGTAGAGGGTGCTCAAAAATGTAACTTTTGTGGTATTGCTGAAGAAACATGAGCATTTGCATTTTTTTTGTCCCACGTCGTAACGTGGCGTAGGTGGCTTGTTCCTTTATGTAGAAATCTCTCCATATCAGACCGAGTTACTGGCCTAAGAATATGCAAGAGTGATTCTATCGAAAAACTGATAGTAGCAGCTGTCTCTAAGTTTTTGTTTGCATCTTGAACTATTAGGCAGAAAGGACTCCTGTTGATAAATCAGAGTTGCTCAGGGGTATAGGAGTATTACAACGAAAGGCTGCCAAAAGCTAATTGCACAGTGAGTCCTATTCTATTTTAGAACTTTTAAAGAAGATTTTTTATTATATTATTGGATTGCTACTAATGGTTTTGTATTGTGATGTACGACGATGAAATTATCTATTTCGAGCAGTCAATAAACTTGACTAAAAAATCTTTAGTCATTTTGTAGGCGTGATCATGCATGGTATGCACGCCTACAAAATGACATGGTCGCTTGCGTCAAAACCTTTCTTTCTTTTTTTTTTTTTTTTAGCAATGCTGCATAGCATCGGGCATGTCTGCAGGATGGCAAAGCCAGCTGGTCCAAAGGCGAAGTGCGAATGCTCGTTTTTCTAAAGGCCGTTCAGCTTGCTTTATGAGCAGCCCATAGGAAAAGTGAACTGCCTTACAAAAAAAAAAAGCCTGTTGATAGAAAAAAAAACAATAGTACGTGAATACATAGGTAAAACAAAGGGCAGCCAAAGGAACTGTAAAGCACACCCTTTAAAATAGAAAACACAGAGACCTACTGACAGAGAGTTTCTGGGCATCGTTTCTTGGATGCAGAGATCTATTTGTGTCTGTGCTCACAGACAACTCTTCCCCAGCTCGCCTTACTTTTGTTGCTAAAGTAAATAAGGGCTGTTTGTGACAATAACACACTCCTGGTGCAGGACACTGAGATCTAAAGAGATAAGCATTATTGCCAGAATGGGCTGCACTAAGGACTGCACTGTAAATTGCAGAGTTCTTCCAGACTGGACACAATCCCAAATACTAATAGTGAGTTTGAATTTCTATCTAACAAGTGCAGTGGAGAAGCAACTTGTCTGAAACTTGTGGTTGGTGTGCATTCAGTGGAGGCAGTATTGCCATGTTTCTCAGGCAACAGTGCCTTCTATTTGTTCATGTTAGTTTTCCAGAAGGTCAGAAGCTGACTCTATAATATTTTGTTTTAAAGTCCCTGTATCGTTTTAAGCATTGTGATTCTGTCCCTCTTTACTGCAGTAAACTTTTTACTGTGCATTTACATCTGGAATGGTAAAAACTTCCTATATTTTGCTAATAATCCACATTTTTGTTTTACCAAACTTCATTTACAAGTACCATCTGCACCTTTAAAGTACTAGCAGAGTGGAAACCTTACCTGGAATGGAGACCAGGCATTCTGATAATGCTGAAGGAGGCTAGGTATGAAATAGTGCGGGGAGTGAAATGTATTAATCTTGATTTTGCTCTAGTTCACTTACCAAAACCTCTGTTAAGGGCAAATTATTACCATGGTCTTTATAAGTATGTAAGATATTTTCGTATACCTCTCAACCATATCGTCCTCCAAGGAGGGTGAGACTGGATGTTTTCGAAGGGTGAGCATTTGTTTTGAAGATGGTAGCATTTTCTGAAGGCTGAGCAAGGTTGTTGTTTCCGTATATGGGAGGCATTTTGCTTATTTGAAGGATGAAGTGTACGTTTTTGTGGATTTGAACAAATACCACAATAGCAAATTAGATCAAATTTAGAAAATAATATAATCTTTAACACACCCTCAACCCCCCCAAAAAACAAAAAAACCTTGTAGCCACCTAAGGTTACCATCTTGCTAAGAAGATACCAGCCATTTTGCGTGTATTTTGTGGACGGGCAAGAAACTGGTGCTTTAATGCCATTTTGTGTAAAATCCTCTGCAGGGGAGTATAACTGTGTTAGGAATAGTTTAAGCTGCCTTAGGATTTAAACTATTTTCAAAGTGAATCCTATTGTACTTGCTGTTTTCTGTTTGCCTTTTCAAAAAAACACTTGTATTGCTAAATCATGGCTAGCAGGTATAAAATACTAGCCAGTATGGCATTTCCAGACAGCTACCAATCTGTTCTTTGCCCTCTCCCACCCCTCCTCCCTACATCTGAACCCCAAACACCCAAGCTGCCCTTTTATGCAGTGCCTGAAACCCCGTTTATTGCGCTAACCGCACCTCAGCAGCACGTACAACAAGCATTGACAAAGCCAACAGGTCTCGACTATGCAAGAGGTATTGGCAGTGTGTTTTGCCATGTTGTGCACCAGTGCTGCTACTGTTCAGCATGGCTAAAGGTTAGTGGCGTCGAATGTCAGAGGAGTGGGGGACATGGGTGTCATAGAGTGGATTTATTGGAATTTCGTAAAGTTGAGTAGGAGGAGTAGTGTTGTAGAGGGGAGTAGAGTTCAGTATCAGAGTGTTGTGGAGTGGGGTAGAATAGGGTGGATTGGGTGGAGTGGACGGAGGTAGTGGGATGGATTAGACTGGAGCAGAGTGGGGTGGATTGGTATGGGGTGGATTGATGTGAGGTGGACTGAAATGGGATGAGGTGGATAGGACGGGGTGGATTTGAGTTGGGGTGGGTTATTTGGAGTAATGTGGCTGAAGTGGATTGGACTAGAGTGGGATGGATTAGAGTGAAAAGGGGTGGCTTGGATTAGACTGGGTTGGAGAGGATTCACTGGATTGAGTGAGTGGGGTGGATTGGAGTGGGGTGGATAGGACTGGAGTGGGGCGGGATGGATGGATCGAAGTGGGGTATTTTGGGATGGGGTGAGGTGGATTCAAGTGGGGTGCATTGAAATGGGGTGTGGTGGATTGGTCTGTTTTGAGGTGGAGTGGATGGACTGGAATGCAATGGGGTGAACGGATTGGAGTGGGGTGGACTGAACTGGGGTGGGGTGGATTGAAGTGGAATGGATTGATTGGTGTAGGGTGGATTGGTTTTGGGTGGGCTGGCAGTATTGGAGTGCTGTGGACTGAACTGAGAATGGGGTGGGCTAGATTAGGGTAGAGTGGGTGAATTTGAGTGGGTGGACTGGAGTGGGGTGGATTGGATTGAAATGGGGTGGGATGTACTGGATTAGGGTGGGGTGGATTGGACTGGGGTGGGGTAGGGTGGATTGCATTAAAGTGAGTGAGACTGCATTGAGGTGAGATGAGGTGGATTGGGGTGGGGTGGACTGGAGTGGGGTAGGTGGATTGGGATGTATCTGGGGTGGAGTGAGGTGGACTGGACTGCGTGGGGCAAATTAAGGTGGACTGGATTGGGGTGGACTAGAAAGGGGTGGGGTGGGTTGGGTGGACTACAGTGGGTTGGGATGGAGTGGTGTGGGTTTGGGTGGATTGTGTTGGATTGGACTGGAGTGGGGTGGATTGATTGGAGAGGGGTGGACTGGATTGAAGTGGGGTGGGGTGTGGTAGAGTACGGTGGCGTAGAGTGGACTGGACTGGAGTAGGGTGGATTAATGTGGATTGTATTGGAATGGGGTGGACTGGGGTGGTGTGGGTGGATTGGAGTGAGGTGGATTGGGCTGGAATAGAGTGGGTTTTATTGGAGTAGTGTGGGTTGTATTGGAGTTCTGTGGGTTCGATTAGAGAAGTGTGGGTTGGATTGGGGTAGGATGGACGGGGTTCTGGTGGAATGGACTGGAGTAGGCTGGATTAGGGTGGACTGGATTGTAGTTGGGTGGACTGGATTGTAGTGGGGAGGACTGTAGTGGATTTGAGTGGGGTGAACTGAGTTGGAGTGGGGATTGAGGCAAGGTGGATGGGGGGGGCAGATTGTTTTGGATTGGAGTGGGTTGTTTGGGATTGGAGTGGGACAGGTTGTTTTGAATTAAAGTGAAGGAAACTGGAATGGATTGGGGAGCAAGTTGTTTTGGACTGGAGTGTGGTAGAATGGAGTGGGGTGGATTGAAGTGGGACAGATTGCATTGGATTGGAGTGGGCAGTCTGCAGTGTGGAAGTGCTTTGGATTGGAGTGGGGCAGACTCTAGTTTGGCAGGTTGGAGTGGGGCAGCCTGTGCTAGGGAGGACTGCAGTGGGGTGGATTCGGTTGGTGGGAGGTGGATTGGATGGGAATGGGGTACTTTCGAGTGGGGTGGATTGGGGTGAGGTGAGGTGGACTGGATTGGAGTGGGACGTATTGTTATGGATTGGAGTGGGGCGGATTCAAGTGGGACAGATTGTTGTGGATTGGAGCGGTTCAGATCAGAGTGTGGCAGACTGTTTTGGATTAGAGTGGGACAGAAAGTTTTGAACTGGAGTGGGGCAGATTGTTTCGAATTGCAGTGGGACAGTTTGGAGTGGGCAGATTCTTTTGGATTGGAGTGCAGCAGATTGCAGTGTTTTGGACTGGAGCTGACTGGAGTGGGGCAGATTGTTTTGTGTTGAAGGTGGGTAGATGTTTTGAAGTAGTGCAGATTGCTCTAGATTAGAATAGGGTGAATTGGAGTGGGGCAGATTAAATTGGAGTGGGTTGGGAGGGTCGGAGTCGAATTGATTTGGGGTGATTGGATTGGATTGGAGTGAGGTAGATTGGTATAAGGAAAAGTGGGATAGATTGTAGTGGGGCTGATTGGAGTGTACTGCACAATTATATTTTAAAGCACCTTTTTATAAATTGCACATAATAAAGAAACAACGTTGCATTGCAATATTCACAACAAGATAATCTTTTGAGAAGAGTGCCCACGAGCAAGAATAAAATAAAACATGAGTGGAAGCGAGAAAAGACAACTTGGCAAAATAAAAGAAAGTTAGCTATAAAAAGAAAACTGCAATTTTGTTTGCCCTGCTGGCCATGTTTTGCCAGTCACAATCCTTCCGTTTGCAGGGCACTAGAAGTTAAAAAGAACAAAATAGTACCTCCATCATGTCAGGAGCATCGGATGGACACTGATTAAGTTGAATCAATCAGTGCTTCCGCCCTGCACCACAGTGAGGAATGGAAATGAGGCCATGCCTGAAGTGGATGAATTATGACGCTGTAAAAAAGAGTGGCATGCAAGCCAACAAATGGTGAGTAACAGGCGAGCTCAAAGCCCTTTACTGTACACAACAGAATCTTGCAAGCGAGACGCATGCGCTAGCGCATGCACTTGCAGGCCTAACTCTAAAAACTACCTTACCAGCTCATTGAAAACAACTTGGGAATTATCAATCGTTTCCAGTGGGCTTGTATATAAACTCTACTGTCTAATGCTGAGTGAGACGTGAAAAGGAGGTATATAAGGACCGTATGTCTTTACCATGCATCCCTTTACTACGCACATAATACTACAAATTTGCCTTTCTAACTATACATATATGTGTATGTATGGACCCACATATCAATATATACATTTCTATGTGTATACACAAATATGTGTGTGTGTGTATATATATATATATATATATATATATTTATTTTTTTCCAGAAAAAAATAGAGGAATTACTCTCCACCCTCCCTCTCTTTTGTTGTTTACTCCTAATCTCTCTTAACCTCTTCCTTCCCCAAAACCCTAGAATCACCATACTTTTCTTTTCCTATACCATTTTCTGGTAATCTTGTTTCTTAGTTCTTGAAAAAACGTGAAAAGCCCACATACTTTGTTTGTAGTCTCAGAATTCCATGCATGCTTTATCCCCGTCTTGGAGACTTTAAAAGCCCCTGATGGACATCAGTGCGGCCATAGTTATAGCCAGACTGTACTGTTTGTGAGTACTCGTGATGCCTAAAACATAAGAAAATGTCACTGCCTAGCCCTAAACACTCAGCATCTGGAAGTACAAACAGCCTTCGTGTAGCAAAAGCAGAAAGTCGAACTGGGACCAAACAGCAATATTTCCACCTACAAAGTCTGGGAGCTAAATTAGCTGCCACCAGCCCTACCGATCACCCATGCCACGTAAGCCCCACCTGATCCCCGAATCAGCGGCAACAGAAAGTAGAAATAGCCACCAAAACCACCAGCCACCCTATCTAGCAGCGCTGGTTTAGAAAGTCAGTAAAATGTCAGTGATACTGCAGATTCTTCTCCCAGAAAATCTTGGAGGAGAATCTGCCGCAACATTAAAGTGTTCACCCCCTTCCTAAAACCACATTGTCTGAAAGCGAATGAAAACACTAAAACATTCTAGCATTACCTTTTAGTACCTGCAGTAACAACAACTCATAAAAGCAATCACGACCAAACCAAGTACACCGCTATCTGATCCACAACATCAACATCTGGAAGGAACGACAGCCCTTAAACAGCGCATTTCCATCAACTGTCCAAGCTGCAACTTCTAGAACACCTCTACAAATTACAATCAATTGCTTCAAGGCTCACCAGTCCAAAGGTACACTCTATCATCGTGCATTCTTTGCCAAGGTGCCAATGAGGGTTCATAAAGGGTCAGGTACTTCAAAGCTAGTTGAACAGTCGGGAAACAGGATATATTAGCTTTACAAAAAATGAGAAAATGAGCTGGAGGCGTGTGAATGGCACACCTGGCACTGCAGTTCTGTCTACTTAAACAACTGTGGAAACTGGACTCCTCACCTGAAACTGTTAAAAGCCGACTGTAAAAAGCAAACCTATATTACCCGGGCAGCTCAGGTGGTGGAAGTTTGTGTTTACGACATATGCAAAGCAAATGCAATCAACACCAATGTTTTTAATACACGTTGTGAGGAATCTAGATGCATTCACAACAGGGCGGGCTCACTGAAGAAAAAACAAAGAGTGACAAAAAGTGATGGATAGAAAGCTTAAATGAATCGCCATTCGCTGGCAATTATTATGGGCAGCTCCCAGTACACTGTGTTTCAGTCACTGTGCCACTGTAGAAAAGAACCAAGCATAGGCAGATGAGCATTATTAGGTTTGCTACAAATGAGACAGTCCAGTTCAAACTGCTAGGCAATGTCTCCTCTGCAAGGGAACACAATTGTTGGGTCTCACCAGACAGCTGAAAGTCTATGGAGCGGGAAACTCGGGGACCCGCATTTGAGTGTACCATCCCCACTTAGGGAGACTCACTGACAAATTATTTACAGTGATGACTTAATCTCGGCCACTAGCAATTACTCTAGGCCGTGTTTCAGACATTTTTTGTTCTGGCATTTGCCAAGACCTTTTGATTTTACTAAAATTATATTATATACACGCACACATCAATCACAGAGGCTTTCAGCCGGCCTTTTTCAGCTATTGGACTGTTATGGCATTTACATTTTTCTTCCACCCACTACAGCATACAATAGTCAGTCCACTACAGCCATTCGCTAACTTCATCATTCTCTTCTTCCACAAGGAGAGAAAGTAGGTCCATTCGGTGCCATGAACTACCATAGCAATGTGTGTTTTTTGAGAACTAAAAATATTTTTACTTTTACCCAATGTTTTCTCTTTTATAGTAGGTATGGCCCAGCAGCTCGCCCCACAAAGTTTCACAAAACCATGACAAAATAAAACACGTTTTTAACTAAGACAAAACCCTGCAACCAATGCCAAACCCATTGGCTTTGCCAATGCTTGTTGTTTTTGGTTCTCACTGTGCCATCACAGCTGAGGCACAGACTAGACATATTTGCATTTGGCTGGTCCATATCCATAGTAGCACACAAAGCAGACAAATAGTGGAGTGGACTAAAACGACAGCAGCAGAGAATAATTACCAGTGACTTTGATGAATTCAAACATTTCATCTGTTGCTTTCTGGGTTTCTAAAGGAGTTGCTTTAAGCGGGATGGGTATGTCTAGCTCAGTGGGTCATAAGCCTTATTATGTAGCACCCGACCTGGGGTTTCCGGTGCTTCTTACAGAGGGGACATGGCACAGCAGTTCAGGTTAGTCATTCGTGAGGCACAGACAAGAAAAATTCACAAATGTAGTTGCCACGTGATCTTAAAAAAGATGGATTGTAATGTGGCACAATAATTACCAATGGCTGAGATGTTACAAGTAGCACAGATTGATTCAAGTATTCCATTCATCACTTTTTGCTGCACTAGGTGAGCTCTGGATTTACCAGACTGAAAAAACATTGTTTCAGACAGCATAGCAGAGAGAGGCACTGAAAAACATTTTGTTGTTCAGTGACTTCCACTCCCTCACATCTGTGTGTCTCATAACTTGACGTGCACATGGCATGTGCTCCTCAAAGTATCATAACAACTCATGGAAACAATCCTAACCACCATTTTTGGTGGCAATGGAATCAGCCCTTCAACCTATTGCAAAAGGTTACAATATATCCTGACGCACTGTTTGGTACAGTGGTTACCCAAGAAACCGCATGGAGATATTCTATATGTCCGGGTGTTAATAATTTAGAACACACATTGGCAAAGCATATAGGTTTTGCTTAAATGCGCTCATGTATGCAGATTAAACACATGAAAGTCAGATGAGAAACTCGGGCCCAGTTCAACGCAAGTAGTGGGGTGGATGCAGAAAGATACATCCCATCAGCCAATAACATTTGGTGAGAGATGAACACTCCTTTGGGCTGAGACAAAACATGACAGACAAAGTTGCAAACCGATGACTGAAAGTGGCTGGTAAAACAAGCATTGGCAGAGCCAATAGGTTTCGCCTTTGTCTTTTTTTGTATCTAACTGGCTTAAAATATTTGAAAAATTTATAGTGATGTTTGTTTTATATTTTGTAAAACAAACATTATTATAATATTTTTCTAATATGTATAAGCCAGTTAGATAGAAAAAAAAAGATGGGCGAAACCTACTAGCATGCAGCTTAAACGAAAGAAGACAGAAGATGGCATGCGGGACAGAAGACAGCAATGAGGACAGGAGATGGCAAGCGTTAAAGAAGACAGAAAAGAAAGAAGACAGAAGACGGCACGCAGTAAAGAAAAAAGACTGCAACAAAGAAAGATGACTGAGAAGGAGGCAGTGAAGCAAGAAGACATCAGAGAAGAAAGAAGACGGCTTAGAGGAAGAAAAAACAAGCATTTTCAATGCAACGGGTCTCGCATTTCTTCGAGTTAGAGCTATTAGCGTTGTAAAGCAAAAAAAAAACACAGCCGATCGCGCTATGTTAAATGCAGCGCGATCGCGCTGCGTGGAAAATAAACAGATAAAGTAGTCCGGACTCCAGGCTGAAAACATCGAGCCTCGTATGTTTTTGGTACTTTACCGGTGCTGTGTAGGTGGGCTAAACACCGGAAAAGCCATGACGTATGCATGCCTTTCACAAATGAAAGCAGTCGGATTTTAAAAGGCAAGCCCAGGAACCAATGTAAGTGACTGACGTGGCATGGGCGTGGTTTCAAGCCCAAAGAGAGATTACAGAATGGACGGAGCACTTTGTGCTTGCCCATAAAAAGGAGTACTTTCAGTGTCATGGCCAGAGGAAAGACAAAGGCCAGTGCCCAATGGGAAGTGACCAGAAGAAGCACTTGGTCCATGGGAAACTCGACGGAAAGTTCAGCCAAGAAGACAAAGAGGACGAAGTGCTGGCCAATCTGAAGCGCGTAAATCAGAGCGACGTTGGAGTAAACCAATGGTAAGTTCAGGTAAGTAATGGGCTGGTTCTAGGCCCCTTTTAGTTTTTTTTTCTTTCTCTTTTAATAGCAAAAGATTTTGAAGGAATGCGCCCAAGCGAAACCTAAAAAAGACAGTAGCTGAAAGATGCACAGCCAAGTCCTACTCTATGAATAATTTTAGCAGTAGGATTGCTGAACCAATACCAGTCATACAGTCTCTGTGAAACTTATAACACAAGCTGGTGTTGAGGACGGTCCCCTGACACGAACACGTTGGTCCCGCCTGAAGCCACCTTTGATATGGACTCCCAGTTGTGTACTCTTACGCACAGGCAGGCTGGAGCTACAGAAGCTGGTCTGACCTGAGATACAGACCCCCCCCCGCCCCCTCCTCGCAGCAGAACAAAGGCACTGAGCTACTCCGTCTACGTCTTAGTATGTTTTGGAGGGTCGCAGACAACCAGGGGTAATTTTCTTTTTACAGCAAATAACTTGTAAGCCATACTGGCGTCATCGTGACTGCACACTTAAAGATTAGAAAAGGCAGCATCTACTCCGGCGTGCACGCACTGGACTCGGACAACCCCGCCGCGGAAGGGAATATAAAGAATGTTTTTTTACAATATTCTCTTGCTAATTAGGAGGCAGACTTGCTCTACTCTCCGTAAACCGAAGGAAATCGCGCCCTCTGAGCGGTAATTAAGCGTAGAAAGTGCGTCTCCTGCGCTGAGGCGTCTCAGGTCCGGCTTAACAGAGAAGGATCTGAAAGCACCGGGGAAGGGAGAGGATCCCCAGCTACATAAACTCACACAAGTCAATGAAGCAGCGGGGTAATTTACATGTTCAGTGCTTTCATGCGCTCCCGCCCTGCCTCTGCACACAGCCTGCAGTACAAAGAAACCTCCTGGGAGTAAACAGAAACAGGGCATTACAGTGTAACAACGTGCCCAGACACGAAAACATATATGGAAAAACATCGGCACACAGCGATCCAGTGCTCGGAAGCCGTCTTCTTCAGATTTCACACTGTATGGTGCCAGGGCTCTCGCAATTATCAGCTTTATCGCGTCAGGGGTCCCAATGACCCCCCCACCCCCGTAATCATAACATCAAGTATCCCACCGACACCCCCGCATCACATTAAGCATACCAGTGACCTCTCCACTACAACATCAAGCATCTCAGTGACCTCTCAGCATCGCATCAAGCATCCCAGTGACATCTCCACTACAACATCAAGCATCCCAATGACCTCTCAGCATCGCATCAAGCATCCCAGTGACCTCTCAGCATCGCATCAAGCATCCCAGCGACATCTCCACTACAACATCAAGCATCCCAGTGACCTCTCAGCATCGCATCAAGCATCCCAGTGACATCTCCACTACAACATCAAGCATCCCAGTGACCTCTCAGCATCGCATCAAGCATCCCAGTGACCTCTCAGCATCGCATCAAGCATCTCAGTGACATCTCCACTACAACATCAAGCATCCCAGTGACCTCTCAGCATCGCATCAAGCATCCCAGTGACATCTCCACTACAACATCAAGCATCCCAGTGACCTCTCAGCATCGCATCAAGCATCCCAGTGACCTCTCAGCATCGCATCAAGCATCCCAGCGACATCTCCACTACAACATCAAGCATCCCAGTGACCTCTCAGCATCACATCAAGCATCCCAGTGACATCTCCACTACAACATCAAACATCCCAGTGACCTCTCAGCATCGCATCAAGCATCCCAGTGACCTCTCAGCATCGCATCAAGCATCTCAGCGACATCTCCACTACAACATCAAGCATCCCAGTGACCTCTCAGCATCACATCTAGCATCCCAGTGACCTCTCCACTACAACATCAAGCATCCCAGTGACCTCTCAGCATCGCATCAAGCATCCCAGTGACCTCTCAGCATCGCATCAAGCATCCCAGTGACCTCTCCACTACAACATCAAGCATCCCAGTGACCTCTCCACTACAACATCAAGCATCCCAGTGACCTCTCAGCATCGCATCAAGCATCCCAGTGACCTCTCAGCATCGCATCAAGCATCCCAGTGACATCTCCACTACAACATCAAGCATCCCAATGACCTCTCAGCATCGCATCAAGCATCCCAGTGACCTCTCAGCATCGCATCAAGCATCCCAGTGACCTCTCCACTACAACATCAAGCATCCCAGTGACCTCTCAGCATCGCATCAAGCATCCCAGTGACCTCTCAGCATCGCATCAAGCATCCCAGTGACATCTCCACTACAACATCAAGCATCCCAATGACCTCTCAGTATCGCATCAAGCATCCCAGTGACCTCTCAGCATCGCATCAAGCATCCCAGTGACCTCTCCACTACAACATCAAGGATCCCAGTGACCTCTCCACTACAACATCAAGCATCCCAGTGACCTCTCAGCATCGCATCAAGCATCCCAGTGACCTCTCAGCATCGCATCAAGCATCCCAGTGACCTCTCAGCATAGCATCAAGCATCCCAGTGACATCTCCACTACAACATCAAGCATCCCAATAACTCCTCTTCTATCACATTCAGCACCCCAGTGATCTAGGCAGTGACACGTCAAGCATTCCTGTGACCCCTGCAACATCACTCCTAAGTTCCCAGTGACCTCTCCAGCAAACCAACAGCACCACAACCATCTCTCCCATACAACAAGTAACCCGGAGACCCTCTAGCATCACTACAAATCCTGCAGCATCATGCCTAATATCCACGTTATCACTCCAGCATTAATGCCAAGCATCACTTCAGTAAAACAGTAAGCATCCAAGAAAACTGTCTAGGATCATCCGTAACCCTACTGACCCCTTCTCTCTATCACACCTTGTGCTTCTCTGACGCTCCTGTGCTGCTTCAGGCTCCGTGTTACTTCCTGCCCCCTCTGTGTTGTTCTGTCTCGCCATGGGCTTCTGTACTTCCCGTCTCAATGTTGCTTTGTATCACCATGTGCTTTTGTGCCCCAAGTATTGCTTTGTCTTGGTGTGCTTCTCTGTCCCTCCCGTGTCGTTCCCATCCGCATGTTGCTCCCATTTTCCTTTTGTGCCCCTTCCTGTTTTTTTTCCCTTTTAGTTGCTGATCCAACTCAGATCGGTTACTAAAATTAAAAAAAAAATTAAAATCCAGGTGTGTCATTTTTAGGCACTCACATGCAAGGTGAATGTCGTGGCTGTCCATTTCAAAAGGTTGTTCCCCCAAATTCTTAAGCTATCCTTGACAGCATCAGTGATGCTTTCAAGCATGGGTAAAACTCATTGTCAAAGCCAACAATTCCCAAAGAAGCGACCTATTGGCTTTGCTAATGTTTGCTGTTTTTGATTAAGCACTCAATAAGAGATCATGTGTTTATCAGCTGTCTCTCATGTACTTCTCTTCCCCCCCTTCGCTGTGCTCTGTGTTGTTCCTACCTGCATTCGCACTCGTGTGCTTCTCCCCCCACACATGCTTCTTTCTTGCTCCTGTTATTCTCCCTTGAGTGCCCCTTACCCTCTCACCCTCCTGTTCCCCATTATTGCCCCGTTCCCACTTCCTGTTGATGCCTCCCTTCCACCAACCGATTTTTTTATTTTATTTTTTATAAATATCAAAAGAGGACCAGACAGCAAATTGCTGCAGGCAAGTCCAACTCAAAACTGGTTTTGTGCTACTATTTATTTTTTGATTCATCAATCCATCTTAAATCAGCAAATATATTTTAAAAAATGGGTCCCGCGTTGTTCAATAGGTACATATGAGTAATAGAACATATGCACACATACAAAATGAGGCAGCAGCATCACAGTGCTTTTTTTAAAAAAAAAAAACGTTTTGCCATGCTGCACAGCACCTTGCTGTGGTAAAAGGCACTGGCAACGCCAATAGGTCCCAAAGGCATGAATTTGGCCTTTGCTTATTTGGACTTGCTAATAGCATCGAGGACGTCTCCAGAGAACTCCACAACTCCACTTCTACTGCTTTAAGTGGAGACGCTCATGAGATATCAAAGAAGGAGTCTGAGAGAGAGGAAAATCCCATGCAGAGACCAAAAGAAGAGTAGTAGAATAGGAAAGAGCGCTAAAGATCAGACAGATTCAGATAAAGGGCTATTACACCGCAGTAAATAAATAGTTGAATCCTCTGTTATGGGACATTACAGCATTCTAGATAGAGGGGAAAGCAGCACAGCAACTTTTAGTATACAATCAAAGCACTTTAAAAATCATTTAAAACACCCAGTGCATATTCTAAAATGCCGCATAAATGATGTCACATCTTAAAATGTATCCAGTTACACGATGGCAATTGATCCCAGTCACTGGTATATGGAATGACTTATTTAGGAAGATACAACTTATATTTGAAGAGAGGGATTTGATGAAGATCACTTTTTAGTCAGCAAAATCCCCAATATTTTTTTCAATTACTTTTAGACTCCAGGGGTGGCTTCTCTGCTATGGCGGAGGAGCATCACCACCCACAGCCCCCCCGCCCCCCCCAGAGAGGAGCAGCTGCAAAACATTTATAGTAGAGACATAATAAACTCCATTTATTCTGTTTTTACTATAAAGGGGGGTGGGCCACAGGCATGACTGGGACAGAGGGGGAATGAACAGCACTCCATCTCAGTGCGCATGCATGTTTGGCCGGTCGTCTCAAGCTGGCCAAACATACATGCACAGCAGGCTCTCTCCAACCCGGCAACGAATTGATGAGCTCTGAATTTCCTAATCGGCTGGTAAAGACCTTCAGAAGGCAATTCTGCAGCTTTTTCAAACAATCCTGGGGGCCACCTGGAGTTCCTCTAAGCCCCAAGTATCCACCAGTCGGGCCTTTCCCTGCACAGACTTATCTCATTAGGTCTACGTCTGTAAGAGGAGTCTACCGCTAGAAGTATCCATTGGAATACCAAGTAACTAAACTCTGGTAATGGGCTTTCTGGTGGACGCACTATATAACCTTCCTCTCCACCCTCACAGTTCCGAGGGTTCCATGTTGGATTCAAAACAGTCATGATCTTCAGGCTCTTACTGATGCTACCCTTAGTAATCATTAAGCTTGACCTGATAGTGTTAAATCCACCTGGAGTACCACATCTGCATACTTAAGAGAGAATTATTGGATGCATTTATGCCCTGCACGCACTGGAACAAGTATGACTAAGGGATCACAGTCCTGAGGAAGGCTGAGGACCATGTGGGCCATTTGAGACAGCTGAAATAAGTCAATTTGCTGTATTTGGGAACAATAAATCCCTTAGATTTCCCCCATTTTTATTTTCATACCACAGCACTTGACCCACAATAAAACTTATACTAACAGGTATCACTTCAGGGATTTTTATTTACACACTGATCCCACATTACCTCACCAACAAGTGAGACACAAAACGGCCACCGAAGTGCTCTTGGTAGATGCACTCTGCTACCAAACTGTCGGGTGAATGTAGGCAACTCTATGATGACACCTAGGTTGGTATGTGAGAGTTTGTCGACATTTTTCATGACTAATCAGGCCCACACTGGTTTGTTTGTGATGGTCCCCACGCTAACTGAATTGTCCAATGGATCCTCAATATTACACTTTAGACACCTGAGGTAATTGTATGTTTTTACTACTTAAGATAGGGCTACTGTTACCTTGTGTATCACTCTTCCCGTTTTTTTGAGTGCTTAGTGTACCATCCTCCCTCTTATGCAGTGCTTGAGGGAGAATTTACATCTCAAAAATACACTGAGTCCTCATACACCACATTTATTGTAACACATTTCACTGTAGCTTTTAACTAGTATTTAGTCAATGATCAAAACCCACACCAAACCCACTAGCTTTGCCACTGCTTGTTTTTTACCGGGTTTGACCTACAAATGGGTTATGAGTTTTGGACAGCATGTTTGGACGATTTTGGCATATTAACTTGTTATAGATTTTCCAATAAAAAGTATTCTTTTTATTACAAATTTTGAAATCTTAGGAGCAGAGAATTTGTTTCACGTTTTGGGGCATGGTTTTCGATACAGGAGTTTTAAGCAGGATACGCATTGCAGGTTTTGAACGTGTTTTCTCCAAAGTTGATGGCAAAAAATGACCTGGGGGTTTGGGACTTCAAACTAGTTGCTTGTTCTGGAGCGTGAATGTTTTGGGTATTAAATGTGTTTTAATTCTTAGATCTCTACGCTATTACAGCTCAAAGATGTTTTTTCTATTTATCCTGCAGAAATATTCAGTGTTGACGAACACAGGCAGTACACCATCTGATGCTGTGGCGTCACCATCTTCATCCACGGTTCCAGCAGACCAGCCTGGAGTTATCTGGTATACGTCAGTATTTTCAGGTGTATCAGAACAACTAATACAGAGAAAGTATCCAAAGGCCATAACTTCAACAACTAATTACATTGCTGTCTGTCACTGCAGTGCTCCAGTCCTGGGTTTCCTTTTACAAATAATGTTAGGTGTGTTTGGTTCTTACCACTTAAAAAAACCTTTTAGTTGTTAACAGAAAACCAAGGACTGGAGCGCTGCACCCTTGGTGACATGGAGTCATCCGGTAACCTCGCCCAGAACATAGTAGGTTGTGAAATTAAATGAAAGAAGTCGTGACCACACGAAGCAAGGTGGCAACCCTAAGGTGAAGAAGCCTGTACCATGCCTGGAAAAAGCTTCTTTCAAGGGGCCCAAATGAGAAAATAAGAAAGATAGATCCCCTCCTTCAAGCCCTTCCATGATCCAACGCGCTTCACCTGCAAAGGTAGACAACAATGCAGCAGGTTCTCCCTGCACTTCCGTTCACTGGGTGTCACGGTTATAATCGTTTAATTGGGCGCCATTTTACATTGGCAGAACACTTGGGTAGTCCGGGCCATGAGTTTCCAAACTCTTCCATCGCAGGTCTGATCCAGCTTTGTGGAAGTGTGCGGCAGTACGGTGCGTCCATTGTAACGAGGTGCGCGCTAAGTAGCGGCGGGTGGTAGCAAGTACTGCACGGACAGCCAGTGAGTTAAATATTCTAGCTGTCTCTCATCGTGTGCGACTGCGGGTGGTGAGTGGTGTGGCTGAGTGAGCAGTGCTGCTGTCAGCACGCGATCCTCCACTGTGCGTTCGATCAGCGTTTCGACGTGTGTCAGAGGTTACGTTTAGCACGTTGTAAAAGCAGGGCGCACGTGTTGTAAACCCCACGGCCGATGAGGCTCTCTCACCAATGAACCTACGATGCGGAGACACAACCTGCTCTGCAGGTTCAGACTGTGCCAATGGCGGCCGTTGCATCTACTTAATAATAGGAAAAAACAAGTGGCATGACATACAGACTTCCAAAGGGTCCAGCCACACCTTATGGCAAAGAACAAGTCAGATAAAGTGGCAACTGTGCTCTATTGGCATGCACGATAATAACACCATGACGCACTGTATACTGATTACACAGACACCTGAAGCAAATTCGCTCAGTGCGTATCTTCGTTACTGCATAAATGCGGGCGTCTGGCCTCCGGTCATTTAAACACTCATTATTTTCGAATACACACTTAGGGTCTGTCTAGACCTAGGAGCAGTGCCGTATTTCTGCAACAACTTCCACGCGTTGATTCCTTCCCACTTTCTCCGGCCACCTGCTCAACGAAAGTACAGAGGTTTGACTCTTTGAATTCACATCACCAGCTGCCACCAAAGCCTAGAACTACTTTGCCTTCGCTTCGTAATAAATCTAGGGGCGGACGAACTTACGTTTAGCCCAGTTCTATAAAGTTGTACATCATGAAAGTTTCCAAACTGAGTGCAATTTGCATAAAGTTGCTCGCAGAAGAACTATTTTGCAACAACATTAATCTTTTAAGAAACCTCGCCCACTACAAAGGAGTTTCGGTTAGATTTTTGTTGCCGCAAACCCTGCTTTTGAAGAATTTTATTTTTAGGAACTTAAACCTTAGCAGCCGAAGAAAGGTTGCATATTTTTTAGGGAAGCTTCACAAGGCTGAGTAAAAACCAGTGCCTAATTTGAGGCGGTGGGGCGAACAGACACTTATTTTTAAAAGGTCGGCACTTATTTTTCTGCATCAGGCAATTACTGCGAGCAAAATACATATAAGGAAAGAAGGAGGAAAGAAAGACGAAAACGCGTCACAAATGGAGAATGCAGAGCCGCAAGAGTGAGCTGAAGGGGCAGAAAGTGGCTGTAAATGGGTCAAAGAGGCCCGAGATGGCGTTAGAATTAATTTGCCTCGGTATTCCGTCCTCGCACATTTAATTGCAGCAGCGTTTCAGATAACAGCTTTGGGTACCGGCACGTTTTTTATTTACAAATCAACCTCTGGTTAAAAAAAAAAAAAAACTCTGCATTCCCCTAAACACATAGCACCCTGGTCTGGCTTTAAAACGTCTTCGATTTTGAACCAACCACACTTCTTACCTCGAAGGCTGTTTACGGCAGCAGATTATAAACGAAAGGCCAAGGCTGGAAGCGCGGTGTCCTGTCAACATGGAGTAACCCTGCGGAGCGCACTGACTACTAGAGGATCGAGTGATGCTGGACACGGAGAGCTTCAAACTCCACAGCCCTGTGCATTCTGGGACTTATGGTTTACCCTTCTGTCATAAACGAAGGCCAGCTTAAGAGAAGGCTCGCATGGGCACAGTGGCAGCTGCTTCACAAAAGCAGCTGGTTTGCGGCGAATACAATATAATGATTTGACACACAGCAGATGCCCTAATGCACCAATCAACGTCTACAAAAAGCACTGGATGAATTTAAGCAGAGCCACAAAACATTAGCAAGAGCGGGTTTATGCAGCTCTGCTGACACCCAAACTGAAGAAACAATAAATTCAGATTCTCCTTGGTTAGGAGACTGCTTTGGTTGGGACTACAGAGGTGGGAGGACTGGAGGCAGGGCGACTGTCAGCAGGAGACGTCCAAGGTTCAAGCACCTTGGCCAGGCAGAGGAGCTGGAATCCATTCAGCCGCCTCCTGGATCCACAGTTTTTACCTATGTAAACCACCTAGAGACAAATTCGGCACACTGTGCAACAAAGACGGAAAAGGGACAAACGCTCTCAGTTATGGATAATACCAACCAGCTTGCAATTATATATTATTAACTGGAGACATCCATTAGTAATTATATGCTAAAAAACGCAGTAAGGCCTTGAAAAGTAAACTGGTTTTAGGCATCTAAAAGATAAGGTATTGTTACCCTCTGCACCACTAAAGCTTTGTACTTTATTGACTTTGTAATAATGATCAAAGGCTAAGCAGGTCCAGTGGGACGTCAACATGTGACTTTCAGGCTAAACAAACAGCAACAGCAGCAGCCAAGGATCTGACTCCGCAAGGCTGCCTACTGTGTATCCCCCTGAGGCTTATGATCTGGGGAACCTTGGTACTTAAGCCTTAGGTGGCCGCCCCATCCATTCGTTGGTTGTGACTTTCTCCCAGAGACAACTGAGCTAGAATTGTCATAAGACTCTGTTCTGACTTAGCAAATCAGCGAGTCTGGAGTACTGATTTGTTCTACAAATGCATTAGATAACAAAAGCTTCTAAACTGAAGGTCTTGGGATGCAAACACAGAGGCCTGCAGACACAATGTGCTGCCCACCCTAAAAACCAACTGGCTTAAGTATCATAATGCAATGATTGGTAACATCTAAGACCCAGAACTGGAAACCTAGAGTTGCACTGAAAAACAGCCACATGGTCAACAACACTTGGTTGTGTGCCAAGATCTCACACCTCACCCAAATAAAATATAGGTGTCATTCACTCTATGACCTGAGCTTCAGACACTTACCTGCAGCAGCTTCCCTTCAGCTGGGGTCACCTCAGCCACCTTCGCAAACACTCCTTCAAGGGTCAAGTTGTCCTTCTCTGCTGAATCCATCCTCAGTGGGATCACGCGGATCAGGGCCTTCTGGGAGGCTGCACGTTCTGACTCCACAGCTGCTGCCAGCACCAAACCTGTGTGCCCAAGTCCTGCCTGCAGAGTCGCCATCAGCAACCAGGGCCAGAGGATTACCAGCTGCCGCTGGGAGCTACTCATACTGCCCACTGCAGCGCTGGGCAACGGGCGTCCATAGCGCTCAGCAATCCAGTGGAGCCCCCAACCGTCAGTGTACAGAGACTGCCATCACAAGAGAAATCTGCACCACCCACAGGAGAGAACAATGGAGTCAGGCCTATTGGTCAATGTTACATATGACTTATACCGTACCACTCAGAACCTTGATGCTGTTCCCATTGGTGATGTACCCATCTGGGTGTACTGTCAAATATGTAGTGTCATATATACTTATCTTCTTGCAAACAGTTAATTTCATCAGGAGATGAACCCTGTGGCCCTTGAGACAAGGTTCAATCCACTGAGGAACAGATTCTTCAAGCCTGAGCATTCCAGTGCCATACCACCCACAGTGCATAGCACATTTTCTTGCTCCCAAACATATCTTCTAAAATTTGAAAAAAGACACATCGTCAACTTTCAATGAGTGGCCATTTCCAGCGGAAGAGGAACTAGAACAGAAATTGGGGTAAAACAAAGGGCTTTCCAAGCCATGCCTTCAGCCTCCCCAGAGTCAGGCTCTGCCAATTCTCCCATCATTAGAATGCTCTGGTCTCAATTCTTGGGTCTTGTCGAGTAAACTCAATGACTGGGCCAGGCCAAAGCCTGCGATATCAACCCAGGGCGACGTGGTCTCCTTACCCAGCACTGAGCAACATCCAATAGTGAAGGCCTTTGAAAAGGCCCCTCTTTGAAGAACATATAGGGATCTCTAGCAGGACCACAATCCGGTCTGAGCCAGGCGCTCCCCACAACTCCCAGCACAGGGATGCTGGGGTGTGGATGATATGCAGCAGGCAAGTCCCTGCCTCTCTCACGCTTGTTGCAACAGGGCCAGGCAGCGGCTCTCCCTTGAGGGAAGAGCTTTGGGTCCCCTTTTCAAGTCCTCCTGGATTTACAGAGCTATTAGTTTGGTTACAACATCTCTGAAGCTCGCTTGCGGTGAAAGCAGCTCCTCTCATACAGAGCCGCACCTCATCCTGGGATCCTGAGGCTTTTGTTGCACTCCTGAAACTAAACTTTCCAGATACTTGGCATTCCCATGCTGTTGCTCTGACCCCCACAATAAGCTGTCCCTTGTTGGATATAACCAGTACATCAATAAACCTCGTAGATAAAAACAAATCTCTCTATCAGGCACATTTCTCTCCAGAGAACTCAAAGCAAGTGGTTGTTTGGGCCATCAGTTGCTTTCCACTCCAATTAATTTCTCACTGTACCCACGAAGCTGTGTTTCTGCTACTAGGCTGTTTTTCCTTCTCCGAAGCTATTGCTCCCATTCCTGAATTTGCTGACCACTGTTTAAGTTGTTGTTCTCTTTACCTGAGTTTTCTTTGTCAGGTTGGAGTTATTATCTTCTGGGGATTTTCTTTTTATCCCTTGGTTGAGTTTTTCAATCTTATGAAGATATTTTTTTATTTTCTTGATGGACTTGGTGATCTTCCTCTGCAGACTTGTTGATCGCAACACTTAAGTTGTGATCGCAACACTTAAGTTGTGATTACCTTTGAGAATTTGTTTTCCTCTTACTGTGTTCTTGCCGCCCTGGGGAATTGAAATTCTCTTCCTTTAAGTCGTTTCCTTCCCTGCCGATGTGGCCCCTTTATGGGTTTGTTGATACTCCCATTGAACTCTGATCTCCAGTGTAGTTACTGTTTTTCCACTGCATTTAATGACCACATGGGTGAGTAGTTTCCTCCCGTCAGCTTACAGTCAGTCCTGCTCCTCGCCTACCCTGGTGGACTTGTTTTGCCCCTGTGGAGCTGCCCTGCAGAGCCCTTTGAAGTGCGGTTTGCACACCGAATATACAGAGGGCAGCGGCGCTGTTTTCTCCCCGAGTGGTGAAGGTGTGCTTATGTGGAGTCGCTGTCTACCGCACGGGCTTGCTGTTCTTCCCCCGGAGGCTACCCCCTGAGGGGTTGGTGTAGTTGAGGTGTTCTTTGCTCTTCTCCTGCGGTCACAGTATCACCCTGAAGCAGTTCTCTCCGCTGCCGGATTTCTGGTGTCTCCGTGAAAACCTGCTGCTGCCGTGGAGTTGTCTCAGCCTCCCGAAGGCGTCCTGCCCCCGTGGGGTGAGCTGGCCCGTGCAGTTCGCCCCCCACCTTTCGCCAAGGGTGCTGTCCTCCACCGCACTGCTGCTCTTTCCCCGAAGCCCCAGAGCCCGTGAAGTTGTCGCTGCTGGAAGTCTAGTGACAGACTGTCACTGTCACGCTCCTCTGACTGCCCCTCGGAGGCAGGGGTCTCCGGGCAGAAGGCCGTCGCGGATCGCGATCGGGGAATCACCGCACAGGGCCCGAGAGAGCCAGCAGAGAGAACGACACGGCGGCGGAGCACGGCGGCGGAGGGATCACTCAGGCCCAGATCGAGAGGAGGGGAGAGAGAGAGAGGAGGCGTGAAACGGAAGGCAGGAGGTGTAAGGGGCGGGGGCACCCGGAGGGAGGAATGAAGTGGGGCGGGATGTAAGAGGAGAGAGATATTAGAACACGAAAAGAGAGGGCAGGGTCAGGGCAATTAGTACAGAGGATGGGAAGGCTAGGAGGGCGGGCCATACATAGTTGTGAGAGCAATACAGAATGGTATTGTGGGAGGACCAGAAAGAGCAAGGGGCGGGATAGTCACAACTGCGGGAGGAACACAGTGGGCTGCAGAATAGAAGTGGGCGGCACGGAAAGATCGGGGAGAGACAGGTATTTCTGAACGTTTAGTTAAAGAGGTGCTGGAGATGGGCGCCTCAACAAATTATCAGGGAGAGCCGAGCCGAGTCAGGGGTTTGGCTGGGAGCCCGTGCACGAGTTGAGACCTGCACATAGTTGCGACCTGTAGGTGGCTGGCTCTGTATATACTATAACAGAGTGATATATAGTGTGCAGAGTCCAGGGGTTCCCCAGAGGATTAACAGAAGATAAAGTAGATAATACTAATGCTCTCTTTTATGGTAGGGTGGTCCAGCAGTTAGGCTTATCAGAGGGTAGTGCAAAGCATTTGCAGTACACCCAGACAGTAGAAGAAGCCACCCAGGCCAATGTTTTTTTTTTAATATAGCAAAAATATATTTTCTTAATTTATTTTTAGAACCACAAGATTGAAGTTGCAGGTAAGTACCTTAAAATTGTCGTATTTCACACAGGTATCAACAGAACTTTGAAATAGGTAAATAATACAGTTTCTGAATTATTGGCAAGAATCTGTTTTAAAAATGGACACAGTGCAATTTTCAGAAACAGTTCCTGGAGGGAAGTAATCTTAGATCGTTTTACAGGTAAGTACAACACTTACAGTTTCAGTCTCCACATTATAGGAAGTTCCCCGTTGGGGTTCAAGCTAATCCCAAACACCTATCACCAGCAACATGGGGCCGGCCGGGTTCAGAGGTAAAAGTTGAGCAAATTTAACGTGTGCTCCTATAGAGACACGGGGTACTCGGAATCAGGCTTGCAGGTAAGTACCCGTGGCTCGGAGGGCAGGCCAGGGGGGTTTGAAGGAGCACTGGAGGGGCCACAAGTAGGCAGCAAACACACACCCTCAGTGGCACAGGGGCGGCTGGGTGCAGGGTGCAAACAGGACGTTGGGTTTCCAATGCTGGTCTATGAGAAGACACCAAGGGTCACTCAGAGGCTGCATGTGAGGTCTGGGGGGGGGGGAGGGGAGCGTGTCTCGGGCACACTACTGGTCGGACAGGGAGAAGGGCTGCCTGCTGAACGTAGCTGTACCGGATGTCGGTTTCTCCAAGGCCTGAGGGCTGCAGGTGCAGTGTGTCTTTAGGCATCGGATATCTTCACCCGGAGCTTTGCGGTCAGGGGGATCCTCGGGATTCCAGCTGCAGGCGTCGTTGTGGAGGGGTGGAGAGGTCAACCCAGGGTGGCCAATTGCTCGCAATCGCCTGTAGACTCTCTCTTGCTAGGTGGACCACCTGGACACGGGCCGTGGGCGTCGGGTGCACAGGGGTCAGGATTCACGCATCTGGAGTGAGGTGGGAGTACTTGGTTGTTGGTTTTTCTCAGACGGAGCCGCTGTCCTCAGGAGTTCTTGGTCCTTTTGGATGCAAGGCAGTCCTCTGGAGTTGGGTAGAGGGCGCTGGTCCCGCTGGACACGTTGCTGGTCTTTTGCAGGTTCTTTGAAGCATGAGACAGGCAGGTAGGGCTAGAGCCAAAGCAGTTGTTGTCGTCCTTCTTCTCTGCTGGGGGTTTCAGCTAAGCAGTCGTTCATCTTCTTGTAGGTCCCCTGGAATCTGGTGAGCTGGGTTCAGGGAGGCCCTTAAATCCTAGATTTAGGGGTGTTTTAGGGGTCAGAGGGCAGTAACCAATGGCTAGCGTCCCTGAGGGTGGCTACAATCTCCTTGTGCCCACTCCCTTTGGAGAGGGGGTACAAACCTAATCCTATTAGTCTCTGCCCTCCAAACCAAGATGGAGGATTCTGCAGGGAGGGGGTCACCTCAGCTCGGGACACCTTAGGGATGGTCCCGGCTGGGGTGGTCACTCCTCCCGGTTTTCTCTAATTTCCAGCCAGACTTGCAGCCAAAATTGGGGCTTTGTCCAGGGGCCGGGCATCTCCACTAGCTGGAGTGCCACAGGGCACTGTAACCTGAGGCTTAGGCATTTGAGGCTCACTGCCAGGTGTTACAGTTCCTGTAGAGGGGACGGGTGAAGCACCTCCACCCAGGACAAGCTTTGTTTCTGACCACAGAGTGCACAAAGGCACTCTCCCCATGTGGTCAGAAACTTGTCTGAAAGTGGCAGCTGGCACAGACCGGTCAATCCTACACTAGCAGTTTGGCTAACACACAGGAGGCATCTCTAAGATGCTCTCTATGTGCATTTTTAAATAATCCCACACTGCCATCAGTGTGGCTTTATTGTGCTGAGATGTTTGATATCAAACTTTCCAGTATTCAGTGAAGCCATTATTTAGCTGTGGAGTTCGTAGTGACAGACTCCCAGACCATATACTCAATATGGCTACACTGCACTTACAATGTCTAAGAATGGAAGTAGACACTGTAGGGGCATATTGCTCATGCAGCTATGCCCACACCTGTGGTATAGTGCACCCTGCTTTAGGGCTGTAAGGCCTGCTAGAGGCATGACTTAACTATGCCACAGGCAGTGATTCGTGGGCATGGCACCCTGAGAGGGGTGTCATCCCTACTTTGTCCTTTTCTCCTCACCAGCACACATAAGCTGCAAGGCAGTGTGTATGTGCTTGGTGAGGGGTCCCTAGGGTGGCATAATACATGCTACAGCCCTTAGAGACCTTCCCTGGCCACAGGGCCCTTGGTACCATGGGTACATTTCACAAGGGACTTAACTGTGTGCCAGGGTTGTGCCAAATGCGGAAACAAAGGTACAGTTTTAGGGAAAGAACACTGGGGCTGGGGCCTGGTTAGCAAGGTTCCAGCCCACTTTCAATCAAAGTTGGCATCAACACAAGGCAAAACGTGGGGGGGTGGGGTAACCATGCCAGCAGTGGCATTTTCCTACACCACCTAAACCATGTAACAAACATCATGTGAAAATATAATTAGTTCTTTAAAATAAAAAAAGGTATTTCTTTAACATGCAAAAACGTTTCACCTTAATCCATCAGATTGTTTTTGTTCAGCGCACACCCTGAACTGAGGTCCCAGAATGTGCTCTTATATGTGATAGTAAAGGAAAAAAGAAGGCTCCATAAAACAAAATTTGCCTGACTTAAATTGGTCCAGCATGGTAGCTAGGATTCCTTCCATGTTTTCTGGCTTCACATCATGCAATTCAGCCACTAGATCCCTACCTGCCCTGCTTTGTATACATGCAAAAACAGATGATGGACAGAATGCAAAACAAATCAAACATTCACCCCCAATCACAGATCCGCATTTAATCCATCAGTTTTTTTGCTTGCCATGCCATTCCATTTTGGACCCAGCCATATGCAAATCAGTCTTGACCATGTTCCCCTTGGGTGCAGTCCAGCCCGAACTGCCAGGCCAGGTCCTCCATGGACCAGAAACAAGCATCCTGGGACCGGTTTCAGGGTATCACCCTTCATCATCCAGGCTAGTTTGAATCTGGTGGTATAGCAAGCATGGGACACACGCCTCGACCTACCCTTCCCAATTGGGGAGACAAATGCAACCCACATCTCGACCTACCCTTCCCACTTGGGAAGACAAATGCAAAATCAACAGGTAATGGATGGAATACAGAACAAATCAAACATTCACCCCAAGTCACTGGCCTGGGTTTAATCCATCCATTTTTAGCGTCGAGCCTGCGTCGCATGCGCTTGCGAGACGCTTTAGTAGATAGAAAAGGGCTCCGAGCCCCGTCCATGTTACATCAGTGTCTTTCATTGGTTCGTGGGCTTGCCTTTCAAAATCTGCTTGCTTTCATTAGTGGAAGGCACGCATACGTCATGCCTTTTCCAGTGGTTAGCCCTCCTCGAGCGCAGCGACCAAGTACTGAAAACATGCGAGGCTCGCTGTTTCCCATCAGGTTTGTGGACTACTTTTTATCTTTTTTCCGCAGCGCAATCTTGTTTGTTTCTATTTGTGTTTCATTCCATTTTGTATCTAGGTTATAGCTCAGAATTAACATTTTCATTACCAGGAGTCTCGATAGTATGAACACAGGTAGCGCTTTCCCATAGACAATTAGTTTAACTTGCATTTTAATGGGGGCGTGGTCTACCGCCTAAGATGGCGGCCGCCTAATCCCGGAGCTCCCGTCCCGGGCCCGCAGATCCTGCCGCGGGGTTAAGCTGCTATGTGGTGATAAGTTATCCGGAATATGGGGGAACCGACGGAGCACCCCCAGAGAACGTTTGGGGCGCCCAGCTGGGCGCAGAAATACAGTAGATTGCCGGACCTGGCCCTGATCCGGGCCCACGCCGCGGCGCAGATGGAACGCCGAACGGAAGAAGCCACACTGCGGTGAGTGAGGGGAGGAGGGCGCGTCGAGGCTGGTGCCGAAGACGGGGGTCGGCGCAGTGTGCCTGCAGAGATTGACAGGCCCGCCCCTAGGCGCCCCCCTCCTCCGCGCCTTGGATCCTACCTGCGAGGGCGCAAGTTGGCGGTGGGGAGCGAGGTAGTGGCCTGGGGACCGGACGCACGAGCAGTCCGTCCGTGCACGGGAAACAAAAGGAGGGGTGCGGCGACACCCCCTCCGACGGAGAGTGCTACGCCGAGGAACTACTAGAGCCCTGCCCCCATTTGACGGTAGAGCCCCCGTTGGCCCACCGCCAGAAGACATACAGTGGGGACCAGTCGGCCGGAGAAGGAAATACCGCCCCAATACCAGTGGAGCCCAACACAAGATTCCGGGGTGATCGCAAGACCGGTCCTGCTAAGCCTGGCAGCTGAAGACACACACAGCAAGAGGGCCCGCGAGCTCCAAACTACAACTAGCAATTATCCCATATAACAAGCGCCCCTCTACGCAAATACTAGCATAGACACAAGTAACAATGGGCCGCACCAAGGGAAAACAATCAGAAGACATGGAAAGACCATCCCCTGATGTCCCAATGTAAGCAACGCCACCCAGGGATCAAGCAGATAAACTGGACATTATTCTCCAGGAGATTAGAGACTCAAGGCAAGCAATAGAGAAAAAAATAGGATCAATAACAATCGAGTTAAATATCCTGAAGGATGACCAGAAAAAATTATCGGACAGATTGAAACAGGCAGAACTCAATGTCGCTGAGATCCTTCCGACCCACAATGAAAACAAGAATGCCATTGAACGCCTCCAACAGCAGGTATAAACGCTACAAGAACGTGTCAAGGATGCGGAGGGGCGATCCCGATGCAATAATGTACGCATAATAGGTCTCACGGAGGGGACGGAGGGCAAGACTCCTACGCATTACATAGAACACTGGCTCAAGAAAATAATGGCGGACAAACTGTCAACCCACTTTGCCGTAGAGAGGGCGCACCGTATACCAGGAAAGAGACCCCCTCCAGGTGCACCAGCGCGTCCCTTGATAGCCCGGATCCTAAATTTTAGGGACAGAGACATCATGCTACAGGCGGCAAGAGATCTAGACCCTATCACAGTAGACAATACTCAAATCTCTCTATACCCTGACTACACACTAATGGTGTAGAGGTGCAGAGCCTCTTTCCAGATAGTAAAAAAGAGGCTACGGACTGAAGGACTGAACTACGTGCTACTATTCCCGGCCCGGTTGCGTGTCACATTTAATCAGAAAACACACTTTTTTGACACACCAGACTCTGCATGCGACTGGCTGGATGCGACCTTTCCTCACCTTGGGAATGAGGAGCGTGATGCCCTACCCCCGAGACAGCCCCATCACTCACGTAAGAGCGGACATGGTAGGATGCAGTCGACTTAAAAAAAAGACTGGCCCAACTATGCTGCAGGTCCTGGAGGGCCGAAATGGGGCACTGCAATCAGCATACTCCTTACATGGGACAGATTCCTCCCCGCACAGACCTACTTCATCCATAGACAGTGCTGCAGCATCTGATTCAGAAGGCAGCTCAGCGTTGTTCCCTGCTGTCACCCCGCAATCAGCCCGTGACCTCTGAAGGAGGACACAGTACTCCGTGGTTGCCGCTGTGCACCTGACGCTCGCTGGGTTTGCTTCTTCCTTTACACAGGGCGGGCCCGGACGGTCGAGAACAGTACTCCTCGCCATCTACCAAATAATTGGCTGGCCACAGGCGAGAACTATTGACAGTACACCAGTTAGACCCCCAGAGCGCAGGCCCCCTTTCTTCGTAGATGCTTCCCCGTTGGTGGCAACGATAATGGTTCTATGTAACACGATGGTTTGGCAAAGTCAGTTTGAGCTTCGCCCAGTATTCAGTTTAAAAAGTAAAGTTGGAAGTAGATTTAGACCATTGACATCAACACACATATCATATATATTATACCAAGAGGGACACCCAGTAACGCAGACTTCTAAAGAGACCACAGCAACAATATCTCGATATGACTGCATTACGTGAATACAATATTATCACCTGGAATGTAAGGGGAATGGGATCCGTTCAAAAGCGACATAGAATTTTAGCTCAACTAAATCGTCGGAATATACATGTAGCCTATTTACAGGAAACTTACCTCACTACCCATGAAGCGACGAAACTCCGTAAGAAGTGGCGGGGCCAGCTCCTACACACAACATATTCCGCGTTCGCAAGGGGAACGGCGGTGTGGATACGCGCTGGGGTACCATTTGAAATACTAGAGACTAAAAATGATGATGAAGGCCGTTACACACTGGTCAAAGGTAATCTAGATGGGAAACATATAATACTAGGGAAGCATATACGCCCCGAATACTGCCCAGGATATATTCCTGGAGCGCCTGTCGAGGGTACTATTGCAATGGGCTCACATCCCATGGATAATAGGCGGAGACTTTAACGCGGTACTAGATATCATAACAGATCGCACCACGCCCCCATTGTCAGGAACCAATGCACAACGACAGGCAGAGGCATTGCGTAATTGGCTACAGGGATGGTCACTGACGGATATTTGGCGAGCTAGAAACATAGGTATAAGAGTACTCCTTTTATTCACATCCGCGTAAAGTACATATGAGACTAGATCGGGTAGTGTGCACTACTTCAATATTGACTTAGGTATCACACACCACATATTTAGGAAAAACATTATCAGACCATAACCCCCTCGAGGTGACGCTATTATGGGGTGGAGATCTACGCCGATCCCCACATGGCGTTTACAGCCATCAATACTGGAAGATGATATCTTAAGAACAGAAATATCCCAAGCGATCACAAACTTCTTCTCCGACAACACAGGCTCAGCATCCTCTCCATTACTCGAATGGGGAGCATTTAAAGTGGTGATAAGGGGTGTGGTGATGGGAGCGACAACTGGAGTACGTAAAGTACTATCCAGGGAATTAAAATTAATAGAAAACAAGCTACACACACTACAAAAAAAGGCAATACAAAGACCCTCATCGACTCAACAGCTGCAAGAAGCTAGAGCCGAACATACAGAGCTTATGGAAAGATTACGGAAAATAGACTATATAAAATACTGTGAATGTATCCACAGCGAAGGAGACAAAGCAGGGACTCTATTGGCACTCCTGATTAAAGCTGAACTCCCCCCCCCTCCACTCCTATCCTGCAGATTATTACGCCACAACAAGATACAATAAATACACAACTGGGGATAAATAATGCCTTTCATGATTATTACACAACTTTATACTCCGCCCCTACAACTATAAATCGAGCCGAGATAGATGTCTTCCTAGCTGACATTAGGCTACCAACACTGACAGAGGAGGCCAAGCTGCAATTAAGCGAGCAGATAACTCAAGGCGAAATAAAGGAAACAATCAAAAGCATGGCGCGGAATAAAGCACTAGGTTCAGACGGGTTACCATCTGAATTTTACTCCCTTTTCTGCCCACAACTTGCCCCACAGTTAGAAAAATTATACTGTTCCTCTCTAAAACATGGAGTTCTTCCAGCTACAACTAAACAGGCAATAGTCACCTCACTATTGAGACCAGGAAAAGCCACAACTGATATGTCATCTTACAGACCTTTATCTCTGTTAAATACAGAATATAAAATATTAGCAAAAATACTAGTGCAACGAATGCTTAATTACATAGATAGCCTGATACACACGGACCAATGCGGATTTGTCCCGCCCCGTAGTACTTCTCTGAACATTCGTCGACTGTACCATGTAATGGACTCTGCTAAGAGTCATTACCCACACGCAGGATGCCTGTCACTAGATCTCAGACAGGCATTTGACTCCCTGAGCTGGGAATATATGTTTAAAGTATTAGAGAGGTTCAATGTCCCCCACGACTACATACGCTGGGTTCGGTTATTATACACCTCCCCGACAGCAAGAGCACGCACTGGTCAGAACATCTCAGATACCTACCATGTACAAAGGGGCACCAGGCAAGGATGTCCGCTATCCCCCTTACTGTTCATTATGGCGATAGAGCCACTAGCCTGCAAGCTACGACAAGATGGTATAGACTGGGGAATAGGCACACCTGGGACCAATCACATAGTATCACTATATGCGGACGACATTATTCTATATGTGAAAGATATGAGACAGAACCTAGATGCTATAGCACAAATATTCCAAAAATGCATGCCACTATCAGGACTAGCCATAAACTTTGACAAATCAGTGGCATTCTCCCTCACTGGCCCAGATCCGAGAAATACAATCACATTCGGCGACAAACACCTACAATTAGCCTCAGACACATTCCGAAACCTCGGCATACAAATTTACCGCACCCCAGTGGATCTGATGGAAGGTAATTTGCTAAAAGCGATGCCTTATCTTAGATCACAGATACAATTTTAAACATCGCTACCAATATCAGTCACAGGTAAGCTCGCCCTGGCCAAGATGGTAATGCTACCCCGCTTGCTATATTATTTTATGAATCTACCAGTGAGAATCCCAGAAATCCACTTCAAAACCCTTAACTCAATGCTGGTTGACCTGATCTGGGGGGAAGGGTAGACGTCGTATAGGCCTGACCAAGCTGCAGATGCCAACAGAGAAAGGAGGAATGGGTGCACCTGACTTTAAGGCCTATTGTATAGCAGGTCAACTACAATGGCTGGCATATTGGCTAGCCGGAAGAAATTTGCAAGAAATCGAATACACCCAGGAAATTGTAGATAAAGGTCACATACATTCCCTGTTATGTCCTGGCCTCCAAGCCCCAAAGCAACTACCACTCTTATTACGAATAGCCTTGCAATACTGGAAAACAGCGCTCAAATATACAAATAAAACAATCCCATACTCCCCCAATACCCCACTTCTGGGACTACCAGTAAACACAGGTATACTGTCGCAACGACAACTACAGTAGTGGTCACAGGAAGGCATGGACACGGTTGGGGTATTCTTCAAAGACCAGCATCTACTAGTACACACAGACTTTACACACAAACACAACTTGACTTCATCGCTCTTTCTCTTACATGCTACCATACAACACTATATTAAAAACCACTGTGCCCGAGACAGTAAGGAACCCCCCACACATGAACTTGTAAGTGCTGTTTACTCAGTAGGACATGGCAGACATTTGATAAAATGGCTGTACCGTGGGTTGAAGACTCATTTATCACCGCCCCTAACCCGACTAAAGACTAGATGGGAGACAGATGTTGGCAAAGAACTGTCAGAGGATGACTGGGAGACAATTCTGAAATACCCTAGTCAAATACCACGTAACACTAGATTTAAATTTATATAGTATGCTATTCTACACAGGGCATATCTCACACCGCACAACTTACACTTGCTATACCACGACGCATCACCAGGCTGCCCCAGATGTGGCACTGAAGAGGCAGACCTATTACACATGCTCTGGAGCTGCCTGGCCATTGCCCAATATTGGAATAATGTAACAAATGTTTTGGGAAAAATAGCAGGCGCCCCTATGAGCCTGACGGTGGAGACCTGCTTGCTGGGCTTGCTCCCACGCCTGAAGAAGGAGAAAGCACTCCCACGACTAAGAAATCTAGCACTCATATTAGCAAAACGCTTACTAACCAAGCGCTGGAAAGCTACAGCGTCCCCACGGGTATCACAGTGGTGTGCAGAGATGCTAGACTGGGGAAAGGCAGAAAGTACAGCTCTTAAAAGAGAAGAAAGTAGAGGAATGAGAAATTACCCCTTGGCGGATGAATGGGATGAGATACTAGAGAATTTTGTTACAATATGTAGAACAGAAGGGTTTGAAATTAATACATAGTGATGCCTCTATATAAACGCACAACAAACGATCTGATATTCGTAATCCTAAAATGCCCCCCCCCCCCAGATGATAGACACATATACTCAGACAAACACATGCAATACATTATCCAAAGATATGACCAAAAGCAGTGGTCATGGAAAAGTACATATACTTTACCCCTCATAGTAAAGATCGATGATGTCAGATTTAGGTTAAGTTTAAGAAGTTAAGTTGTAATCAAACCAGAGTAATGGTAGAACTTGATGATTAAAGGTTACATATTATGCCAGTATCATGTACACCACACCACAGCTGAGAAACTTGTATTGTATCTAACATAAAGCTTATATACAGAGCCGGAAATGTTAACTCTCAAAGCTATTTGTACAACCAGCAGGGCTGGATCAATGTCTATTTCTCATACAAAAATGCCCAATGTACTATATATATGTAACGTACTGAAAATATCAATCAATAAAAAGATTAAAAAAAAAAAACTTGCATTTTATTATGGACCTGGCCTCGTCACCGTTTGAAATGCACAACTTTACTTTCGACTACAGTCCATATGGGAATAAACCCCCTCCAACCACTTGTTCTCTGGCCTAGGTTCCACATGCTTGAAAAACTGCATTGCGTTCCATCGGATGTTTGTTACGAACCACAACCAAAACACTGTGCCTCTAATTTGGCTGGTTGGTTGCACCCTCGTCCATTTCCTAAATGTGACTTTCTTGGGTGTCACCGTTGCAGCCGAAGCTTACATCAATATTTACACAGGGCTGCCGGAGATTAAGGAAGCTGGGGAAGATGTTTTCATTTATTTGGTTCTTCTGTACTGCCTGGAGAGTTCTTTCTCCAGAGGCTGCGTGGGTGGAACTTGCAGTCCCCTCTCCCCACAGCCTCCACAGAGCTGCGCAGTGAAGGGCACTGAAGGGTAAGCAGGTTTTCACAACAAAAGCCAATTTGTTGTGCAATATGAAAATAGTAAAAAATGGTGTGCATAGACCATGACCCTGTGTCCAGACCTCCCTTTTAACCTCTTTTATACTTATTCCTTGAAAAGAACGTTGATAATTTTCTGGTATGACCTTTCAAAATATTTATGCAGCCCATTGCATTGCCACATCCCATCCGATGTTGACAGGAACATTTGGTGTGTGTGTGTGTATATATACACATATATACCTATAGATATATATATATATAGATCTATGTATATATATGTACACATAAAGATATAGGAACCTGTGGTGTTTCCTGCCAGAACTAGCAGCATTTTGGGGGTGCAGACTAATCATTGTTTCAGCTAAACTGAAAGATGGACAGTTTAAAAGGAATCCACAGTGAGACAGAGAAACTGCAGTCCTTCCCGTTTGCTGTGTTTACACTTTTTATGTCAAGAGGGGAAGTGTTTTGACCTGTTGTGAGTATTGTGGGCTTTTAACCACACCCACCACACAGCCCTCACTTTCACTGGTTAGTGGTTGGTAAATGCTTTACGTTTGTCCCTCCTTGGGGAGGTTTTGTTACCGCCTTGCAGACTGACCCTGTTACATGATTAATAGCACGATTGCCAGTTTGTTTGACTGTGAGTGAAATTATTTTTCCTTTTGTGTACCTCCTTCGCACTCATGTTTACCATGGCGCTTTGAATGCTTATGCCAACTGTTTTACTTTTCATTTTCAATTTATTTGGCAAGAAAAGTCCAGTTAGGAATTTACAATGCCAATATCTCCAACTGGAGCAATTTGCGAGACCCACTGCATTGCAAATGCTTGTTTTTGCTTGCCGTGCCATTCCAGTTTGGACCCAGCCATATGCAAATCAGTCTTGACCCTGTTCCCCATGGCAAGCATGTGTTTGTTTGCTTTTGTCACTATAAGTGCGCCGGGTGTACCCTGAAACTGGCCCCAAGATGCTTGTTTCAGGTCCAGGGAGGACCTGGTGTGGTAGTTCGGGCTGGACTGTTCCTATGGGGAACAGGGTCAATACTGATCTGTATATGGCTGGGTCTAAACTGGGGTGGCATGGTGAGCAAAAGAACGGATGGATTAAACCCAAATCTGTGACTGGGGGTGAATGCTTGATTGGTTCTGCATTCCGTCCATCATTTGTGTTTGTTTGCGGCTGGAGAAACCTAAGTGAGAATGCGTGCTTGGCCGATCTCAGGCGGCAGGCCAAACACACATACACATTTAGTGAACTCTCCCCTCCTCCCATGTCCTGTGGCCTAGCCCCGCCTCTTGCTGTACATGCTGCTGGCTGAGTCAGCAGATGAAAAATAAAACAATAGCAAGCTATCATTTTATTTATTTTTAATCTGCTGGCTCAGCCATGGGGGCGACACCCCTCTGCCACTGCGGACTAGCCACCCCTGCGTAAGTGTTAGGACGTGGTGAAGTGAATGCAGGTTTAGAATGTTGAGTTTGCAGTTACACGCTGAAGAATTAAGACGTGTAATACATAGCTCTATATGAGGCATATTTATTGGCCAGTACCCAGGATGGGGAGGATGCTACAACTGGCAACAATATGGGAAATAAGTAACCTGAAGATCAACAGTGCTCTCCCAGAAAGGTTGCTATGGTCCAAGCAACCTTCTTGTGTGTGTGCGCCTCATGTGCCTTCCTCAAAGTGCTGAATTGACGGTTGGTGTATGAGGCGTGAAAGCGCAACTCCAGCCAGTGTAAAGGATCTGAAGACAAAGAACGCTTTACTGAGAAGTCTACGCATCATTGGTCAAGAAACTACGAATAAGGCCATAAAGAAAGGTACAGTCCAGGTGCGTAATATACAGCTATACAGTATACGGAGCGCTACTGCTGAATGCAGATACAACCAGGTTTTGAAAGTGCAGCAATTAGCAACAGCAGACTACACAATAACGCTGCGATAAGAGCTGCGATGCAGAGATCAACCAGGTTTTAGAAGAGAAAATGAAAGCTTGAAAACACGACAACTGAGATGTATGAAAAGGGTCATCTGCTTACCAGAACTGAGTGTAAAGAGTCATCATACTGCTGCCGAAGGTGACTTCAAGAGAAATGCCTGGGGTTGTGCTTACAGAGCAGTCCATATCTGCAGTGATGAGAGGCCAAGCAGAAAGCCGTTCTGGCAATGGAGACCATAAAAAATGACCCCAAGGTTGGCACATTGCAGGACCAGGGTGGGAGCATGACTAGAACAAGTCCTGATTTTAGGCAGATGGAGCTGGAGAGAGCTCCAGTGGCAGTGTCAGCCAATCCTGTGAACAGTGACATTGCCACTGCCTTCCAGATACCACCAAAAAGCAGAATACTGGGAGGAGATCGTCTGCTTTGACACACACCTTTGATGATTTCGTTGAAGAGCTAGAAGAGACAGATAACAAAAAGATTATCAAATACCTCAAGAATCTTCCTGGTGATGGTGTATAAGATGTCTTAAAGAAAATGTCACAAGCTGATGAAGTTAAGTACTGTCAAATTAAAGAAGCCTTGAATCTCAAGTTCACTCCAGTGCTGAATGTAGATCACAAAAAGTACATTTTCATTCAAGAATGACAGAGTTGGCAAAACCATAGATGAATTTGTTGAGAGACTGGATACGCCCATAAAACACTACAGATTCAATTAATTTAATGACGAAGAAGCAATGCGTCACAGAGTTATTGATGGCTGCCTGTCAGATTAAGTCAGATGACAAATGTTGAGAGAAACTCTTAGGAGCATATTTACGAGCCCCTAGCGCCAAAGGAGCGTCACACCACTTTGTAAATAAAGCCCCTTCACTCACAACACTTTGATTGGAAGGGGCGTGCAATGGGTGTTGCTGTGTACATGCCACAGCAACACCCATTGCATTTTGACACTGTCCCAGATTTATGTGTTTTCGTAAACCCAAGGCAGCACCAAAATCCCCACAGGTGGCGTTAGAGTGGCACAACGAGGAGGAATACTTAAATTCCTCCTAATTGTTAGCTTTTTCTATGTGTGCTGCATTCTGCAGCACGCATAGATAGAGCAAAATGGCAGAAATTATTGTTTATGTGCAGGAAGGTGCCCCTTCCTGCACATAAGCAATCATTCAAAATGACACTTTGGCACTTCTATGTGTGCTGCATTTTGCAGCACACACAGAAGTGCCAAATCTCCATTAGTGATTGTTTATGTGCAGGAAGGGACACCTTCCCGCACATAAACAATCAAACCCTTCAACGCAGACATCCTTGCACAAAGGTGCAAGGATGCCTGTGTTGGCGCTAGGCAGCTCCATTTAGTGCCAGCACAGGGGGAAACGCAGGGTTGCACCGTATTCAAATAAATACGGCACATCCCTGCGTTTCTAAAGTGACGCAGTGCTGACACTTTCTGTTAAATATGGGCCTAAGTCTGGAGCGAGTTCTCATAGCTGCCAGAGCTAAGAGCATGCTGATCAAGGTGCTGACATGGAGGCCGGAGGTGCCCAAAGGGAATCAGTCATGAAGATGAAAAGTAAGCAGAAACACAAGGCTGAAGGACACAAGGTGAAAGGTCAAAGAAGTTATGTTTCAGATGTGGATTGTCATTTCCACACAAAGGTAAATGTTCCACCATCGGACCGATATGTAAAGGCTGTGGTAAAGAGAACTATTTTGTGATGGTTTGTAAAGCGAAGGAAAAAGTAAGTGCCTCATAGAAGAAGACAAAATGACTGACCTAACATTCCAGAAGTAACGTTCGACGTGCCCCCAGAAGGCCAAGTGGCACCATTAGTTGAGACAAATCAACACCAAACGAAGTTGATCATCATCTAAATTATCATTGAAAAGTTAATCAATATCAATATCAAATGAAAGTGAAAAAGATGATTGTGCAATGCCGATGTCTACCTCAGAGAAATATGCATGTTAGACTGGCCGCATGTGAAGAGAAATAACAGTCCGAGAAAAGTCGACATGAGAAAGCACTCAAGTCGTTTACACATTGTTCAAAGATTACACTGAAAATAAATGGTTGTACAATTCCTTTCATCATTGACAGTAGTGTGTCGATATATATTATGCCTGAGTAGAACAGTTGCATGCCAGGAGTTAGAAACCCACCCACAATAGAGAAATCCCTTATAAAACCAGGTGGTATAGCCAAAAAGTAGTGTTTTTCTGTGACAAGGGTACCTTTGTTCTTTGAAGAGTTAGGAAAAGTTAAGACTATAAAAGTATAATTGCATATCAATAAGGATGTTAGTCCTGTTACTCAAAGACACAGAAAAATTGCATTTAATTAACAAGAAGCTGTTGAAAAGGACCTCAAATCATTACTTAAGCATATCACTGAGAGTTCTACTGGTCTGACAACAGGGTTTCTCCCATAGCGGTAGTGCCCAAAATGGACAGTGAAGGAGCTACATGCATCTGCGTAGATATGCGTCAAGCGAACAGGGCAAGTGAAAGAGAACAACATCCAGGTCCGCACATTGCTGACATTAAAACACAATTAAATGGTGTAAAAGTCTTATCACGCCTTGATTTAAATAAAGGGTATCATCAGTTGGAACTCAAGATGAATTGCAGGTACATTACAACCTTTTCAACACATATTGGTCTGTTTCGATACAAAAGACTACATTTTGGTGTCATCAGGTGCATATATTTTTCAAGATGTCATTAGATGTATCGCACAACATATTGTAAATGCTTTCAACTATAGCGATGACATTGGATTTGGGAGCTACACAGAAGGAACATGACAAAGCTTTAAGGCAAGTGTGTCATTTACTTGTTGATGCAGGTTTAACGCTAAATGCTGAGAAATGTGAATTTAATAAGACAAAGCAAATATTTGGCCATATGTTTTCTGATGGGGCATGATACCCAATCCAGCTAGTCAATTGACAGTTCCCCTATTAATATTGGATCAATCAATGCACACAACAATAAGACACCTTTATACACGAACAATACATTTTCATACACAAAGTCACATCACTCCTGTTGGATTCCTCCGTCATGAACGATCTGTCAACTCCAGCACATAGATACATGGTCGAGGAGGCTCTGTGGCCCAGACCAGAAGGTTAATGACTGATAGGTCACTTAGCTGACAGTCAAACATACAAGCTTAGATCAGATCCAACAGATAGGCAGCAACACCACAATGGTCCCTGTGAATTGACCCCAATAAAGCACAAATTGCCAAAGGGACACATGCATTCCTAAAACACCATAAATTTAGGCGCCACATGTAGTTAGGTATGCCTAGCCTATCTAAGGACACATCACACACAGCACATGGAATGACAATGCGCTGCTCAGGCTGGACAGCTGGACACATACTCGCTGGTCCACATAGTGTTCATGTCAGGTTGGGGCTCACCTAGATTCCCTATCTGGAAATTGTGTCTACAACTCTTTGTCGACTGTTTGCATATTTCAACAGGGAAATAATGTTTTGTTGTTCCCAGAGGAATGCATAAAACGTGGGTCATTTCACTGTGCTAGGAGAAACAGTCCTCAGACCCCGGAGCTGTAACTGCTCTCCTGGCAATGTTTAATTAAACAAACTGTTTCCTGATTTTCCAGATGTGTCTTGTCTTTTGCTTTTTAAGGTAAAATCTCATTCGAGCAACACCCCACAAGATGTTTCCATGCTAGGTTAATTCCTTGGCATAGCCAGTTACATTTCCCGGTATATACAAGACTTGCCCACTGCGAGTGTTCCATTAAGAGTTGATGAAAGATAATGTTTTGCTTCCCATTAATTGAAGATCTCTCGTCTTTCTCTCAGGATAGAGTCATTGAGAAATTAGATGCCATTTTGTGACATGGGGCATTCCTACGATTTTGTAAACTGACAATGGCCCACCTTTTAATTGCAGAGAATTCAGAGACTTCCTCAATCTGCTTAATGTGAACCATCAGAAAAGCACACCTCTTTTGCTACAGGCTAAAGGCCTCATTGAACGTTTCATGAGTTAGTTGAAGAAAGCTGTTTAGCGTGCTGTATTCAAGCTCAATCTCAATACTGTCTTGAATTCTACTTTACAGGCTAACCGTTCAACTCCTCACTTGACTACAGGTGAAAGCCCTGCAACACTGATGTTGGAGAGAGCCATAACAAACACGTTACTTTAGTGGACCGACATAGGATCCAAAACTGATACAGAGACAAGTACAACAGACTTGAGTAGTTAACAGAAAATTAAGGCCTATGCTGACAAAAGGCAACATGCAAATAACATTGTCTTCACACTACGAGATTGAGTGCTCATTCGTGAATTACGATGACGTAAATGTGATGCTCCTTTCGATGCTGAGACATTTCATGTTGCAACCAGCAAAGGGCACATGGTGATTGCCCAACATCCAGGAAAATCTCAGATGAGATTCCTCGCACTTCAAACATGCCGCTCAACGCTTGCCGTACACTGATGTCATTGTAGAGACTGTCTCAGAGAGAACAATTGGAGAATCCCAGACTGCTATTGCTCCTATATCACCAAAGCAGATTGCGGACACTCTAATCACTGATTCCCAGTCTCCAAAGACACAATCATGACACGTCGTCAAAGTGTCAAGAAGGTTCACTGAAGAGTTATAATGTATGTATGTTGTAAGAAATCATTTTTTTTTTTATTTAACAGAGGGGGAGATGCTGTTATTGTGAGTATGTATGATGGAACCCTTTTGGCTCCCTAACGACTCCATAGAATGATGACATATGTCTTAGAACGTGTCAAAGTGAATGCAGATTTAGAATGTTGATTTCGATGTTTCATCCTGACAAATAATACATAGCTCCACGTGTGGTTTATTCATTGGCAGGTAGCCAGGCTAGGGAGGACACTACACAGAGGTTTATGTTTTGTTTTTAATTGCTGGTGCATAATGGAGGAGCTTGGGTAAGTTAAGGCCAACTTATTTTGGGCTTGAGAGTCCACGAGGACCAAGAGCTGAGCCAGGCCCTTGGCTCAAGCCTTAAGAGGCTTGCCCACCTCTATGAAGTGCTATACGCTGCCTCATCCCAGATTTGCAAGAATGTCTTATAATGTCACCAAAAAAGATATTTCGGCATCAAAAAAGATTGACAATTGCAATAGTCACTATTATATGAATGTAGCAGTAGCATTCTATAACACACTCAGTGTACCACACAGTAGCCTCGCAGCCCATACCAGGTGTCAGAGCTTAAGACGCTTGTGACCTGTTAGCTAAGCATTTTCAAGCGAGAATTATTCAGTTTATTCTCACAATTAAAGGGAAGACTACAAGTTCCTAAATACAATGTGCCATTGAGTAAAAAAAAGCTAGAACTAACTGGCTCATAGCAGCTAAGCCAGAGCCGAACCAAGAATATGGCTTGGCTCTAAGAGCCCTGAAAATTTGTGGTGTGTATATCATGCAACAAGCGTCATATAAAAATATGATGAAGTCACTTCAAATTTCAAACAACTACAATTTATTAATACTCATAAGCATTTCACCTTAGTTCGTCAGATTTTATGATGACACTGAGAGACATTTATTAGAAGTGATAATGTTTAAATAGGTACATATATATATTCATAACCCTTACCTGACAACAATGCCACTGGTGGTTTAAGAGGCAAAACATCTGTAATTTGCGTCCTGTATGTGGTCTAGATTCTTATTATTACAGAGCAATATAATAGTGTATTAAATCAAGCACAAGAGGTTTTTGTAGACTGCACATCCCACACATTTGAATGTGTTCTCATAAGTAACAATTAAGAAACAGGAGGCTGTGTGAAATAAAATATTTGTCAAGGAGTGGTGAGGAAGCTGGGATTGATCACAGGTTTTTTGGTCCCACCTTGTCCAGTTCAGTCTCTAAACGGGTATCTCTGTCTCTCACTCATTTTACATCGAATGTTACTGCCTTTTCTTTAGTTCTTGGTGCATGAGGTTAGAACATTAGTGGCAGATGGAAGCTACACGATGGAAGAGATCGTTTTGGGCTTGAGGGTCCAAGAGAAACTCAGCCAAGCATCTGGTTTGAGTTTTCAGTGACTCGCCCACCTGTACTTTGGCCCAGGTACAGTTTGCAGCTATGCTGTGTGTACTTGGGTAGGGTATGTACTGCTACGGGTATTAATCACCTCCTTCACCAAAAAACATCTTTGCACTAGCAAAGGAGCCCTTGTCAGACCCACGCTTGCCAGCTGGGTAAAAGGCGTGTTTTCTGTCTCCAAATGAAGGTCTAGCGATGCCCCACATGCTTGAAAGGAAGGGAGAATCATTTCTGAAGGAGGGCTGCTCCCACTGAAAATACTCTACCTTCTGGCCTACTCTTCTGAGAACTAAGATGATAGGGTAGTGAGACTATACTGACCTAAGGTGAGTGATGTATTGGTATAGAGCAGAGATGCCTAAATACCACAAGTAAGCCGGAAGTGGAAACTACTTACATTTGCAAGAAAGTGAACCTCTTTTTAAATAGAGAACTGAACACAATGCACGTCAGCTGTCAATGTGCCTTGTAAACCAAGAGTAACATAAATATAAGTGGGGCAGGATTCTGCATAGTTTATATTATGCTAAATATAAAGTGTTGTAAACCTTTAATTGTAGCTTTGGGTAGTAAAGAGATAGGGGGACCATTCCCTTAGTATAATAAAAATCATCAGTCACTATGGATTCTTTTATTTTATATGTTGAGGCATGCATATTAGTATGTTGCTATTTTTCTGCCTTAAGAAAAGCCAGTTTAGGTCGTGCCAATGGATAAACCCACAGCAGCTGAGCAAAAATTAGTGTCTTTGTGTTTTTTTCCCAGCCCTCAAGAGATGTTTAACACATATTTACCTGAGGGTTAGTTCCTCTCACAAGCGGGCTTCCTAAGCTCCAATCTCCTCTTGTTCGACCACCCAAGGCAGCCTGCTGTTCATCAAACCTCCGCTCAGACAAACTCCTAACAACCCCTCAGTTTCTTATGCTTCAGCAACCCCATCAGGGAAAGTTAGAACTACTGACAGAACCACCCCTACAAAAATGGAGCCACAAATCAGGCCTCTTTGGAAGTACAATGCAACTGTTGATAGGAAGGAGATTTTCACCATAGGACAGGAAAGGTAGCAATGCCTTCAATATATGTATTTTGTTTTCATTTCAAAGGAGCACAGGAAGTTGGCCTTGGGACAAGTATAACTTGTGAGGAAGTCTTAGACAAGGCTTTGTTTCACCATCTTGTAAAGCTGAATGACAAGGCATGGTAATATTATGTTGGGTCATAGTGATGAGAAGGGAGGGAGAATGTGCGCTCATTCGATTGTGGAAACTTGACAATCACTTCTAGGTAAGTCTTACAGGTGTGCCTTGGACTGGGAACACATGCATAGTTGTGCGTTCTTTGTTATAATTACTTTCATACACACACCCCTACGCTGCTACCTCTGCAGACATTTCCTTATGCTTGCGGCAAAGTGGAAAGTGACATTCCCTAATCAGCAATGGCCAGCCATGCACCACGACTATTAATGAAGGCACTCGAGAACTACAAGCGACCTATGTGAATGTAACTACTTTTAATTATTAATTTTTTAATATATTTCCCTTTTTCCTTAATCCACCCTGTTCTCCTCCTTGTATGGTAAGCCCATACCCCGGCAGCCAGAGGCAAATAAAACAAGCATTTGCAATTTAATTGGTCTCACATTTGTGAGCGTTAGAGCTATTGGCGTTGTAAATGACAATGGCCCTCATTCTGACCTTGGCGGGCGGCGGAGGCCGCCCGCCAAAGTCCCGCCGTCAGGTTACCGTTCCGCGGTCGAAAGACCGCGGCGGTAATTCTGACTTTCCCGCTGGGCTGGCGGGCGGTCGCCTTCAGACCGCCAGCCAGCCCAGCGGGAAAGAGGCTTCCACGATGAAGCCGGCTCGGAATCGAGCCGGCGGAGTGGAAGCTGTGCGACGGGTGCAGTTGCACCCGTCGCGTATTTCACTGTCTGCGCAGCAGACAGTGAAATACATGTAGGGGCCCTCTTACGGGGGCCCCTGCAATGCCCATGCCAGTGGCATGGGCACTGCAGGGGCCCCCAGGGGCCCCGCGACCCCCCCTACCGCCATCCGGATCTCGGCGGTCCGACCGCCGGGATCTGGATGGCGGTAGGGGGGGTCGGAATCCCCGCGGCGGTGCAGCAAGCTGCGCCGCCGTGGAGGATTCTATGGGGCCGCGGTACACTGGCGGGACCCCGCCAGTGGTGCCGGTCCGACCGCGGCTTTACCGCCGCGGTCGGAATCCCCATTGGAGCACCGCCGGCCTGTCGGCGGTGCTCCCGCGGTCCTCCGCCCTGGTGGTCAAAGACCGCCAGGGTCAGAATGACCACCAATGTCTTTTACCTATGTGTTTTGGTTTGGAGTGTAGTGAGTGTATGCCAGGTTCTACAGCAATCTTCCCAGGCCTGTCGCTGCAGAAGAGAAGACACAACAAGACCACCATCTTGGGTGTGTTTTTGCCTCGGTTCTACAGACTGGCTGTGATACCCTAGAGAGGCAACCCTTTCTAGTGTGTTTACCTAAATTTTAATAGAACCAAACAAGCCACAAAAAGGCACCTTTGTGGCATTTAACCCTGAGAATGAGGGGGTAAAAAGAGTTAGGAGCAAAGAAAAGGGGGCAGCCATATATTTCTGTGTGTTAAACTTTTAAAGGAACTATGCCTCTACATTTGCAATACTAGCCTAACTTTTAAAAACATTGACTGTATACTAAGAGAATAACAGAAGAGCCGGCATAACTGAACAGGAGGCTTCAAATGTGTGCAGACTGGTGAAAAAGAGCTTCAGTGGTAGATGAGCCGACAGGATAGGTTCCAGAGATGCGACATCTGCGACCTTGGGCCAGAGTTTTAAATGGAAATACAAAAGGACTGCTACTCTGTTTTCACTTAAAGCACTGCCTTGGGTTAATAGTTTCATGATAGCTCCCGGCTCAGGACTGGACTCTCTAGAACAGCTATGTGTACCTGAATCTCCTGGGCCTTGACAATGCCTTTTTGGTGCATACATTTGTGCATTGGTTAGTGGTTTAGAAGTGAGAATTATCTCTGTTGGGGTGGCTACTCACAATTTGAAGTCTTTGCCTTGCCATCTGGACCACTCAGAGTAGGACGGGAAGCCAGGGTTTGGACTATAGTGTTTTTTCACCTAGACCAGTGGTGCCTAGTGTGGCTCCTACAGGGCTGGTACACTGACATTTTTTCAGGTTATGAAAAGAATTAAAATGTATGTTTTTCTTGGGAATCCAAGGCAGGCCCAGAACCATGTCAGAGTTTCTTGATACCCACATAGGATAAATTACATAAAAATTATTTATATGGAACATATTTACATAGTGGTTACCCTGCAAGCCTGACATGGATCCTGCCTTCCTAGTCCTTCAATGAACATGCATGTTTTATAATGACATGCAATAAAGTGTTCTAATAACCTCAACATATACCTATAGTATGTATATAACACTTAGGGACTGCAACATAAAAATGAAATAAAGAAGCTGCTGTGCAGTGCACTGCTTCCTGTGTCACCTCTTGTTCTATAAATAGGCCACTCACTCTATCAGCTTGTGAGCTCCCCAATGTCTCTCGAGCGAGGAGAATGACGACCGAGGCCCAAAGCAAGCATTTCTAGCAAGTAGAAAAATCCAGTGTTCAAAATATTTGAAAAGAAAGTACTTTAGGCCCGTACTAGTTATAAAGTGGAAATTTACTCAGCCAGAAGATGCTATGAAGGAGCCATGGCTTTGCAGCCCGAGCCACAGATGATGGTTTCATAATGCAAACACATGCAACTAGCAAATCAGGCCAAACTTCTGTGTACAGAAGCAAACAAAGACGGTCTTACCACAAATCACCAGCTCAATTTAAATGGCAAGTTAGAATTACAGCAGCAAAACAGTAACAGATAGGAGGGGGCACTGGGCTGCCACCCAGCCTGGAGTCATTGCTCCTCCAGTTATGTTCTACGCTTGTGTGTGTGTTTTTTCTGATACAAGGAAAACTTGTAAGAAAACCTACAGTCTTAAGTTTACTCCTACATTAAGGGGGAGATTTTCAATTCTGATTTTGGAATTCTCGAAGAATTCCAGAAGTAATCCTGGGAACCTGCAACAGTCAACTTTTTGGAAGTACTTACAATCGTAATCAGCTACACATACATAACTGCTCACTTAAAATAATTTAATATGAGAAAAAAAATGATTACTAAGACATTTACCTTTTCTAACTCTCCCCCCCCCCATTTTTCTCCGGGAAAATGTTTTTCCCGGTGGAGAAGCCACATCTCCTACAACTCCACAAATTTTAAGGACGTTTCCCCTCATTCTGTTACTGAGAAATTATTTACTCCTGCCTGTAACAACAGTAATTCTCTAAGTGTTTGTGAGTAGTTACCATTTAATACATTTGACAGTGTGTACAAACTCTCTGTGGCATCTCCACTGTGAAATGCACACTCCACACCCATGAAAGCAGATTTACTCCAGCCTAATGTTACATCATACAGGTGTTTTATTATGTGTGTGTGTAAACTGAGTTATAAGTTCAAATTCATATTCCACTTTTGTAAATCAAGCCATTTTACACAAGTAAGTTGAACTATACATGCAAATGACTGTGAATTGGACAATGAGTGCTATGGGGGCACATAAGCCCAACTTTCCTGGGAAATCATTTGACAAGTAAATCTCACGGTGCCCAATTAGGTGCTGGAAAAAGGTTTGCATTCAAAATATACCTGCAGACCAGGTGGGGACATTGATCCAGCCAAGGGTGGCCACTGTCCTTGTCACTGTCGTGGCACTGGATACCGCCGTGGTGGTACCTTGTTTTATATCACACTGATGCTTGGTCCTCTTTCTGGTTTTGACACAGTTTGGTTGTGTGGCACAACTGTAAATGAGAAATCACACAGACCTTTTCCAGCTGGCAAGCACTTCTGTGTGAATTGTAATCTCGAATACAATATTCTGAGACATGGTGAGGCATTCTGCTCAATTGTTTAAGCCTGTCTGTGCCATTACAGGCTGGGACAAACCATGTGAGAATTATTTTGGTCCAGCCATTCAATTGACGTTCTATTGGAACAGCTGGGTCAGGGAGCAATGCAATTTTCATTTCCTCTGGCAAAACAGAACTGTGCCTATGGTGCAGTCCCCATATAGGTTTGTAAGGTAAAATGGCAATAATTTCACTTAACCACTAGGTGACTCCGTAAGGCACCTTCCCTAAACCACAGGGCTTGGTTAGACCAATCACCCTCTGAAGGAGAACTTGTGCATCCCCAAATTCAACAAATATAAAGCATACAGCATTAGTGTACTTCTGGTGTATAGTCGTAAAACACACAATGCGAATAAACTAAGACAGTCATGTCCCTCTCAGGCAGTGTCTCTGCTCTGACCTCTCTTAAAGTAAAATAAGATGTCCAGAAATAGTCTGGTCACGTGAAAGGAATATTTGTGTGTATTGAAGATGGCGTGAACCGCTGCTCTGAAACAGATTAATGTTGTGGTGCTGCTGATAGTGGATGTCCAAGTCTGTGAAGCATAAATAGATGTTGCACCAGCCACACATTCTCAGTGCCTCACAAGTCATAGATAGGAATCATGTATTACTTTAGAGAAAATATTAACTCCTGTGTTGGAAATCTAGTCTGCATCATGTATACGTAGTGGAGTCGTAAATATGCATTTCTCTTCATAACCCCATCACACCACTAATGCAATAACAATAATAATAAAATGATAACGATCATTTATGTAGCTCACATTAAGCGTGCAGTGTCTACTCTCGGTGCATGTTAGTAAGCGGAAGGACCACTAGAATTATGCAGTTCTGTTACACTGGCATATTCTGCAGAGAGGGATATCCTTTGCAGAGGTCATCTGGTCACTTTTTAGTTGCTGACTCTTGTGGTCATGCATTAAACTGGTAATAATAGGGAACAAAATCTTTGCTCAGACTGTATTAATGTGTGTTAAATAACACCGTTTGCCATTTTCTTGCCCAGAACTAACCGATGTGCTTGGTTGGTTGACTCTCTGTAGGTTATCAAGAGCACGTGCCATCACCTAGCGTTTAGCTCTACTCAAGGCAGTTGGTTAATGCACCCACTGCAGAGGTCTTGACAGAACGTAAATGTCACAGATTACAATCATAACATAGCCTTTTGACCTCTTCATCTCTGCAAGGTCGATGCAAATGAATTATAGCGATTTTGTTAAGAATGGCACCTGCTTTGCAGCGCTATGAAGTGGCAGAACCTGTATTACCAAGTGCTATATAAAAAAAAACAAGTTATTATCAGACTGCCTGTAGGAAGCTGGCTGGAATAGTTACTCCCCTTTCTATTGTCCATTTTCGTACCAGGGTAGGGACTGGAGGTCCCTGAACTAGTGCAGACTGGTTTATGCAGGGAGGCCACCAAATGAGCCCTTCAAAGCATACCAGTGGCTTGGGGAGGCTGCCCCTCCCAAGCCATGTAACACCGATTTCTAAAGGGAGAGGGTGTTGCCTCACTCTCCCATAGGAAATCCTTTGTTCTGCCTTCCTGAGCTTGAGCTGCTCAAGCAGCAGGAGGGCAGAAACCTGTATGAGGGGTGGCAGCAGTGTGGGCCTCCTGGAAAACCCCAGAACGTGGTAGGAGCAATGCTGGGGGTCCTCTAAGGAGCGCCTAGAGTGCATGAAATCATACAACCAATACTAGCAACAGTACTGGGGTATGATTCTGACATGTTTGATACCAAACATGCCCAGGTTTGGAGTTACCAATATGTAGCTGGACATAGATTGTGACCTATGTCCAGGACACGCGTAAAGTGGCGTCCTGCACTCTCAAAGTTCAGGAAAATTGATCTGGAGTTCATGGGGGTACTCTGCTCATTTATGGGTACCCTCACAGACAGGTACCTGACCCTGCCCTCTAGGCTAGGAGGGCCTACCATAGGGGTGACTTACAGTGACCTGGTGCAGTGACCTGAAGTGAAAGAGTGCATGCACCTTTTCATGCAGGCTGCAATGCCAGGCCTGCAGACACATTTTACATGGGCTCCCATTGGTGGCATAATACATGCTGCAGCCCATTGGCAATCCTTGGTGCCCCAATGCCCTGGGTACCATATACTAGGGACTTATAAGGGGGCACCAGTATGCCAAATGTGGGGTGTTTGTGGTCCAAGCAACCAAGTTTAAAGGGAGAGAGCACAGTCACTGGGTTCCTGGTTAGCAGGATCCCGGTGCACACAGTCAAAACATACTGACAACAGGCAAAAAGTGGGAGTAACCATGCCAAAAAGAGGGTACTTTCCTACACTGCCCCAACAAGCAGCTGACAAAGAACCCTAGGGGAGAGGATGGGGCATAAGTGCCAGAGCTGTCGACTTTGTTGCTCGGGAACACTGTTTGAGTCTTGGCGCCAGCTCAACAGCCTGTGATTCCGGGTAAATCACTTAGGCCCTCATTATGACATTGGCGGGAAGTCCCGCTTACCGCCATGCAGACTGCCACCAACATACCGCTGCGGCTGCAGTTTTCCGCTACCCATATTATGGCCCACACATAGCAATCCATCACTATACAGACACACACACAAGTCCGCCAGCCCAAAGGTCAGTGATAAACTGGTGGTACCAAAACCCATATCGTTACACCAACAGAACTACGCTCACAGCATTATGACCCACGAATCACTGCGGCGGACACTCAACCGCGGTAAACCATTGGCGGTACATACCGTCGTGCTCAAAATACACACAACCTAACAAAACAACACTACATTGGACAATTTAAACTACACACACCTGACACACATACACACACCACACCCACACCGCTATAAAACACACATCCACACTACCCACAACCCCTTACGACTCAAAAATATTTCCAACTGAGAAAGACAGACTAACAGCACCCACAGAACCAGAGCCACAAAATACCATCACCCATACACCATCCACGTACCTTACAGTACACATCACCCCACACACCCTTACACACACCACACATACTACACCCTTGGCACCAAAAAGACACTCCAGGTTCTCAGAGGAGGAGCTAAGGGTCATGGTGGAGGAAATCATCCGGGTAGAGCCACAGCTATTCGGATCACAGGTGCAGCAGACATCCATTGCCAGGAAGATGGAGCTATTGCGGAGGATCGAGGACAGGGTCAATGCCGTGGGACAACACCCAAGAACAAGGGATGACATCAGGAAGAGGTCGAACGACCTATGGGGAAGGTACGTTCTGTGGTAGCAAGACACCAGATAGCAGTACAGAGGACTGGCGGTGAACCCCCACCTCCTCCTCCACAACTAACAACATGGGAGGAGCAAGTCTTGGCAATACTGCATCCAGAGGGCCTGGCAGGAGTAGCAGGAGGACTGGACTCTGGTAAGTCAAATCTTTACTACTTACACCCCTCCCCTACCTGCATGCCATCACATACCCCCACCCTCATCCTCACCCTCACTCCCATCACTCCACCACCTCCCACACACTCCACCATCACAACCCACCCCTCCCACAACCAAGCCCTGTATGCAATACCAATGCATGGACACCCATCACCAAAGCATGCACACTTGAGACAATCACCTAACCCACCAAATCACCACTCACACAAGCTTAAGCTGCCAGGGCAATAACAACCATAGAGGGCAACACACCCATGCACAAGTTGGCACATGCAGAAACAATAACACTGTATTTACATCCCCACAGGTTCCCCACACAACCTCACCAGAGAGGAGGTGCCAGCAACATCTAGCCCACCCCCCCCAGAAGAGGCCCACAGTGATGACAGCAGCTTTGCACACCTGGATCAGGATGACCAACCTGGCCCATCAGGGATCTCCGGATAGTCGGTTACCCAGGCACAGTCACATACCACCACAGAGCCTCCCTCCTCAGGAAACACCACCACAGCACCCACCCAGCGGGCCCATGCCACTGTCCCCAGGACACATCAATCAGCACTGTGTCCACCACTACAGGGACCCCAGGCCACCCCACAAACACAGGATGATCAGGGACCTGGGGTTAGTGGCAGTGGGCACACAGTCCAGGGGACAGAGGCACAGGACAAAAGGGAAGCTGGGAGGACTGCTGTGCAACAGGGGGAGGACAGGCCCAGGGAACCGACTCTCCACGAGGCACTCACCAACATCCTGAGAGCATACCACCATTCCCAGGTGATGATGGGCCATATATTGGCCAAGTTGCAGGAGACAAAGCGGCTGCAGGAGGGACAGTACCTGGGGATCAGAGAGGACCCTGGTCACCCTTGCAGGGGTGCTGGCAGACATGGCCAACACCATGAGGGAGGCAGTGGCACACCAACGGACCCCTGACACTAGCCAAACCGATGAACAGCCTTCCACCTCCGCTGACGCTAGTGGACAGGAGGCCCGCCACAGGAACAACAGGCCATCAGCACCCCTCCCCCTGCAGAAGAAGAACCACCCCACAAACGGTCCCTGCGATCCAGGCAGAAGCCAGAGAATATTGCCAAGACCCCGCCAGGAAATAAGACTCTCCTGAATGTCAACCTTGTGTCCCACTCTGTCACCCTGTCCACCTTGAACTGCCATTGCTCCACTTCCTATGCCCCCTTGGACAGTGCACCGGTGATACAAACAGACTGGAACTTTACTGTGGACTCTCCTCCACCACCACCCCAGCCCACTGCAATAGCCCCCCCCCACACTTATTAGCACATAAGTAAACACCCTTGTAAAAAATACAAGTATGGAGTCTGTCAATTGATTGAACTATGTATTTGTTTAACAAGCTGTAAACATTGCAATTCAACTGTACAGTAATGTATACATAGGTATGACGTGTAGTTGGCTGCAATCAACACACCAGGAGCCAGAGCAGGGCACAGATATCTGAAAATAGACATGCCAAAGGGTACAGTAAGTGGCCATAGTAGTGGGAAAATCAGCCTGCCAGTGACAATATCCAACACAAAACTGTCAATGGAAGGTGAAGTTACAGTGCCTTACCTGTGTATCACTGGAAGTACTGTCGTATGATTGCTGTTCTGTTGTCCTCATCCTCTGCCTCCTCTTCCTCACTGTCCACAGGGTCCACTGCTGCCACACGCCCATCTCCAGCCTCATCCTCCTGCAGAAAAGGCACCTGGCGACGTAAGGCACGGTTGTGCAACATAAAACATGCCACAATGATCTGGCAGACCTTCTTGGGTGAGTAGCATAGGGGACAACCTGTTAGATGGAGGCAATGAATCCTGGCCTTCAAGAGGCCGAATCACCCCTCTATAATCCTTCTTGTTCACCCATGTGCCTCATTGTAAAGTTCCTCTGCCCTTGTCCTGGGATTCTTCACTGGGCTCAGTAGCCATGAGAGGTTGGGGTAACCAGTCACCTGCAAATATTGAGGGATACCTGTTAGCCAAACACTAACCCTTAGGGCCAACCCCATACCCAAACACTAACATATACTGGGTTCACTTATTAGCCACACCCGGTGCCTCTGGAGTTGAGCCATCACATATGGGATGCTGCTATTCCTCATGATAAAGGCATCATGCACAGAGCCAGGATACTTTGCATTGACATGGGAGATGTACTGGTCCGTCAGGCACACTATCTGAACATTCATCGAGTGAAAGCTCTTTCAATTTCTGAACACCTGTTCATTTCTCGGGGGGCAAAGGCAATATGTGTACCATCAATTGACCCAATAATGTTGGGGATATGTCCCATTGCATAGAAATCAGCTTTCACTGTGGCCAAATCCTCCACCTGGGGGAAAACAATGTCGCTGCGCATGTGTTTCATCAGGGCAGACAACACTCTTGTTAGCACTCTTGAGAACATTGGCTGTGACATTCCTGCTGCCAAGCCCACTGTCACTTGGAAAGAACCAGTTGGCAAGAAATGGAGAACTGATAGCACCTGCACAGGAGGGGGGATCCCAGTGGGGTGACGGATAGCAGATATTAGGTCTGGCTCCTATTGGGCACACATCTCTTGGATTGTGGCCCTGTCAAGTCTGTAGGTGAGGATAATGTGCCTGTCCTCCATTGCTGCCAAGTCCACCAGGGGTCTGTACACGAGGGGATGTCTCCAACTCCTATTCATCCGCAGAGGTTGCAATCTAGAGGGCAAAACGATAAGCATCTGGTCAGTATTCCACATTTCCAAACTGTACATTGCATTGCATGTTGTGACTGAAACAGTATGTTGTTGGATAGGCCCAAATGGTGCCTATGTGTACTGTGACGCAGTTAGGTGCCATGGCCTGCCTCCCCTCCCCCAAAATGGTGTCTGCCTGTCCTGTGTGGATGGACAGGTGGAAATGAGGTAATGCCCCGGACGTTATGTGCCATTGCTGGAGGCGGTCGAGTACCGCCGTGCAACTCCTCATTGGTTGTCTATGGGCCCTATGGGTTACACTGGCCAATGGTGATGTACGCCAGCGGTGACGGTATGCACTGCCGCGTACGTGACTGTCATTTTCTATCTGTTCTCTCACTTGCTACCTGACCTTCAACAGGAGAGGACCTACACTGCAAGTGCCCCTGTGACCTGTGTCTGGAACCGACTATGGCTCGTGTCCCTGGGGAAAGGGCCCCTGCCTTCACCGCTGCGGAGTTGGAGAGACTGGTGGATGGGGACCTACCCCAGTATTGAATGCGGTATGGGCCTCCAGACCAACAGATGAGTACACTAAGCACGATGCATGGGGCATGAATGCATGGAGTGCTGTGTGTGAGGGCCTCGTGTGGGGGGGTGGAAGGGTCCTGGGCACTGTGCTGCATGTATGGTGGGCAATGTCTGTGCGTAAGGGGATGTGAGGGATGTGGTGGGCCATGAGTGTAAGAGGCCGGATGGTATGGCTGATACCTTTTTCTATGTTTATTTGTCTGCAGGTCAGCGCCCATCAGAAAAAGGGTATATGGCGTGCCATCGCCAAGGAGGTGCGGACCCTGGGGTCTACGGCAGGCAGAGCACCCACTGTCGCAAACGGTGGGAGGACCTGAGACGGTGGGCACGGAGGACGGCAGATGGCCCAGCTGGGGATGTCCTCCCAACGAGGAAGGGGTGCCCGTCGAACCATGACCCCCCTGATGAATAAGATGAATAAATTACTTACCTTCGGTAATGCTTTTTTCTGGTGGATACAGTTACTACCTGTGGATTCCTCGCACCAGCCTCGACGGAAATTTCTTCTAGCTCTGCATGTCGACGATGACGTCACAATCGCCCGACTCCACGCGATGCCGTATGACGTCATCTAGGCAATAAGAAGCCCTCGTCGACGTGCAGACGTCAGTTTCCTTTTTTTTCGTGCCTCCGAGTAATGGTTTTTCTTCGAGGCTCACAGAGAGCTACAGTTGCAAATCGACGGTTACAATGTCGCAGCCAAGGAAATCCGGCTTTAAGCCATGTAACCAGTGCTGGGGTCGAATGTCAGTTACTGATCCCCATGAGAATTGCCACTGGTGCCTTAGCTCCGACCATGAGGTCGAGTCATGCGGCTCCTGTCAGCGCATGAACCCAAAGGCACTCAAGGAAAGGGAGGCAAAATTGTTCTTGGCCCGTTCCAAGAAAAAGAAGGAGAGGCGTCATTGGAGGGAGTCCTCTTCAAGATCCTCGAGGGCTCATCATTGCCATGGTGACTCTCAGCGTCGTCACGACTCCCGGCGCCGATCGAGTAAGGGACGGTCCCGGTCCAGATCGGCATCTCTGTCAGCTCGGCGCCGTCCGACGTGGGAGATTAGCCTGACCGTCACCCCTCCACCTCCTACGACCCCGACTTCACCTGGGCCGGTTTTCGAGGTCGGGCCTCTTCAGAGGCCAGAGGGTTCTCCTAGCCAGGAGTTACCTGGCCCATCTACGGCGTCTATGCCGGCGCCGGTGCAGCAGCAATACCCGGCTTTCCCGGCACGGGTATGGACCCTGCGGCTTTTTTGAATGTCATGTTTAATATTTTTTCCACCATGGCGCCGAGTGGAGGACAAGCAGGTCTGTCGGGCCCTTTGGCCTTTAATTTGGGTGTTCCGGCGTCTTATAAGTCGACGCCTTTCATGCCATTTTTGTCTGCTGCAGCTTAAGCGGCGCCGTTGCCCTTGACGTCGCCTAGGAGACCTGCTACACCTGCTACTGCGCCGATGGATTCACCTCGGATCCAATCCACAGTCAAGGTTCCTGTGGAGCCGGAGTGTCTGGTGTCGGATGGATCCGAGGTCCGGCGCCGACTGAGATCTTCGGCGTCAGCCGACGCCTTATCGACGCCGGGTCTCGAATCTAGGCTTCGATCTAGACGTCTGGCTTTGCGCCTTCTGGAGGAGGAAGAATACAGCAGACAACACCTGGAAGAGATCTTGGAGCCTTCCGGTGACTTCCAAGGAATTGATACTGCAAGTGGCATTGACACCTCCCCGGAGTGTGATCTAGCTTCCCCCGGGGAGTACACAGAGGAAGCTGCTTCTTTCCATGCAGTAATACGGAAGGCTGCAGACTTCTTAGATCTCCCTCTTCCGGCTGCGGAGGTGAAGAGGAACCTTTTGACGGAGGTGTTACATCCAACTTCTGTGACGGCAGAGCCTCTCTTGCCTTTTAATGAGGCTCTTCAGAAAGAAGTTTCTGAGAAGAAATTTCCGTCGAGGCTGGTGCGAGGGGAGAATTCTTTAGGTGAGGAATCCACAGGTAGGTGTATCCATCAGAAGTTCTGCATACTGGTGGGGGCCTATCTGGAGTTGGATGGGCGCTTGAGGGCATCACAGCAGCCACAAGGGGGTGAGTACAGTTTCCAAATCTGCAAATTGCACGTGGTGGGGTGGTCTCCGGGTAGGGGATGAGGGCCTGTGGGTGCCCCTAGGCCAGGCAGGACATTGCATGGTGGGTCCCATGTTGGGTAGGGTTCTGAGGTGAAAGTCCTCCAACCAAGCTAGTAGGCCTCCACTACTGGGCAGGGATCTGTGGGTCTCAGGTACGCTGCTATTGGCCTTAGGTATGCCTATCCTAGGGCTGGTGACTAACATTGTGACTTGTAGTGCATTGCATAGTGTGTAGGCGTGTTCCCTGTGTGAGTGTGCTGTGTACGCCAACAGTGGTGTTGGTGCAGCCATTGACCAAGTGTATCCTTTGTCTCTCCCCCCCCCCCTTTTTGTTTTGTCATCCTGTCCTTGTGTGCATTAGCATCATCTGGCGGAGGAGCAGAGGCACCGGCGACGGAGGGAGCTGCATCTCACATGGCCCAGGAGGCCGAATCCACTGACGGTGAGGGCACCAGTGGGACGGAGGGCGAGGGGAGCCCCACGGCAGAGACAGGAGGGGACAGTTCTGACAGTGATACCTCCTCTGATGGAAGCTCCCTGCTGGTGGTGGAGACCTCTGTGCCCACCCCAACTACAGGTACAGCCGCCACCCCTCATACCAGCACCACCCTCCCAGCAGCCCCACAGTGAGTTTCGGGTGCCTGCTCATCCAGGAGGGTGAGCATCTCCTTCGCCCCAGGCACCTCAGGCCCTGCCCCATATAGCCCTGCTGCCCTGAGTGAGGAGGCTATTGACCTCCTGCGATCCATCTCTGTTGGGCAGTCAACCATAGTGAATGCCATCCAGGGGTTGGCAAGCCATTTGCAACAAACAAATCCATTCCTAGAGGGCATTCACTCTGGAATGGCGGCCCAACAGAGATCAATCCAGGCTCTGGCCTCCTCCCTGATGGCAGCCATTGTCCCTGTCTCTAGCCTCCCTCCTCCAACTTCCTCTACCCAGACCCATTCCCCTGAACCCCAACCTATTCCAATCACACATTCAGACCAGCATGCACCCAAGACAACACACAGGAGTGGCTCAGGCAACCACAAGCACCACACATCATCCCACAGGCACTCACACAAACACCATCCATAATCAGATACACCAACATCCACTGCCTCCAATGTGTCCCTCTCCTCGTTGTCCACCATCCTCCCAGTAGCGTCTACACTCACACCTGCATGCACTACATCCTCCTCCACTACCTCCATCACCATCACGCCTATCACTACACACCCCTCACTGGCAGTCACCACCCCCACATCCAGGCACACGTCCCCTGTGTCCTCTCCCACTGTGCCTGTGCCCCCTCCTCCCAAAGTACTCAAACGCAAGCACTCAGACACCCAACAGCCATCCCTCTCACAACAGCATCCAGACCATGCACCTGCACCCAAACACAGCAGACTGACACCTCCTACAACCACCCCCTCTTCCTCCACTCCCAGACCTTCACCTCTTGCCGCTCCAGTGTCCCTAAGAAGCTTTTCCTCTCCACCGTTGACCTCTTCCCTACCCCTCGCCCCCCGTGCTTCACGTCGGGCCAGGGTGGTCAGAACCCAGGCTAGCACCTCAGCCACCCAATCCACGGCCACAGTAATGTCTGCAGCTACTGCAGGTGGGAGAGGCTCCAGGGAACCAGCCATAACCACTGACAGTGTGCCTGCACCAGCTGCCAAAAGGGAAGGACATGGAGGCACCACCAGTTGTGAAGGGCAAGGGAAAGGAGGCACCACCAGCTGTAAAGGGCAAGGAGGCACCACCAGCTCTGAAGGGCAAGGGCAAGGAGGCACCACCAGCTGTCAAGGGCAAGGAGGCACCACCAACTGTGAAGGACAAGGGCAAGGAGACACCACCGACTGCCAAGGTGAAGGACAAAGAGGCACCACAACCTGGGAAGGGCAAGGGCAAGGGGCCACAGTAATGTCTGCAGCTACTGCAGGTGGGAGAGGCTCCAGGGAACCAGCCATAACCACTGACAGTGTGCCTGCACCAGCTGCCAAAAGGGAAGGACAAGGAGGCACCACCAGTTGTGAAGGGCAAGGGCAAGGAGGCACCACCAGCTGTAAAGGGCAAGGGCAAGGAGGCACCACCAGCTCTGAAGGGCAAGGAGGCACCACCAGCTGTCCAGGGCAAGGAGGCACCACCAGCTGTGAAGGACAAGGGCAAGGAGACACCACCGACTGCCAAGGTGAAGGACAAAGAGGCACCACAAGCTGGGAAGGGCAAGGGCAAGGGGCCTGCCCCTGCAGGCAGGAAGGTCAGGAGGCCTGGTGCAGGGACTGAATTTCACCCCCCACCACCAACCATGGCGGTTCAGCCGTCTGAGGCTGCAGGGGAAGGGCTGGAGCCTCCCCCCACCACGGGCATTCCCGACACCAGCACCGCCACCAGCATCACTGCCTGCAGCAGGGCCAGCAGCAGCAGCCCCAGTGGGCAGCCATCCGAGGCTGCAGGGTACTGGCAGGAGTCTCCCCCCACCACTGCCAGCACCCCCAGTGGGCAGCCGATAGAGGCTTCAGGGGACGGGCAGGAGCCTCCACCCACCACTGGCATCCCCGACACCAGCCCCGCCACTGCCACCACTGAGCAGCCGTCACCGCCGGTGGGCAGTGTGTAGTCCTGCCTTCAATGGACTGTAGTGTGTCCTGGCCCATGCAAATCCTTTCGGTGTGACACCCAGGTGAGAGACTGTGACCTTGCACTCCCCATGTGCTGCATCACAGGGCACAAAGCCCCCTCCAGAACCAGTGGAAGAAGGCATCCACTCACCCCTTCCTTGCCAGGATGAAGCACACTGGGCACAATGCCCCCTCCAGAACCAGTGGAGAAGCCATCCACTTGAGAGACTGTGGCCTTGCACTCCCCAGGACCAAGCAGTGGGCAGACCACCCACTTGAGAGACTGTGGCCTTGCACTCCCCAGGACCAAGCAGTGGGCAGACCACCCACTTGAGAGACTGTGGCCTTGCACTCCTCAGGACCAAGCAGTGGGCAGACCACCCACTTGAGAAACTGTGGCTTTGCACACCCCAGAACCAAGCAGTGGGAAGACCACCCACTTGAGAGACTGTGGGGGTCATTCTGACCCTGGCGGCCGGTGACCGCCAGGGTCACCGACCACGGGAGCACCGCCAACAGGCTGGCGGTGCTCCCAAGGGCATTCTGACCGCGGCGGTTCAGCCGCGGCCAGAAAGGGTAAACCGGCGGTCTCCCGCCGGTTTACCACTGCCCTACAGAATCCTCCATGGCGGCGGAGCGCGCTCCGCCACCATGGGGATTCTGACACCCCCTACCGCCATCCTGTTCCTGGCGGGTCTCCCACCAGGAACAGGATGGCGGTAGGGGGTGCCGCGGGGCCCCTGGGGGCCCCTGCAGTGCCCATGCCAATGGCATGGGCACTGCAGGGGCCCCCGTAAGAGGGCCCCACAAAGTATTTCAGTGTCTGCAATGCAGACACTGAAATACGCGACGGGTGCCACTGCACCCGTCGCACCCCTGCAACTCCGCCGGCTCCATTCGGAGCCGGCATCCTCGTTGCAGGGGCATTTCCGCTGGGCCGGCGGGCGCTCTTTTGGAGAGCGCCCGCCGGCCCAGCGGAAATGTAAGAATGGCCGCTGCGGTCTTTTGACCGCGGTGCGGTCATTTGTCGGCGGGACTTTGGCGGGCGGCCTCCGCCGCCTGCCAAAGTCGGAATCAGGCCCTGTGTCTTTGCACTCCCCAGGACAGTGTGATGGGCATGTAGCCCCCTTCAGGACCAGTGGAGTTGTTCCATCTTCCGGATGAGGTGCCCCTCCATTCCCCGTCCCCCTGAGATGCCCCTGCAGTGTTCTCTCCGTGTTGTTGCAGGAGTAAAGTGCGGCCTTGGCCTATGTGATGTGGCCCAATGGCCCACGGACATTGTGGACTGGGCAGTGTCCCTCCATTTGTATATATGTATATACCGTTTTGATTTTGAAGGACATATTGCTAGTATTTTATCTTTTTACACTCACTTTAATCAATTCCTTTTGGCCTTGCATTATTCCTGAGGGTGGATATGTAATGTGTGTACATCCGTTTGTGTGTATAGTGTTGGGGATGTGGGTGTTGCGTGTGTGTGTCACTCTCTTTTTTCTCCCCCCTCCCTTGTGTGCTAGGCGGCAGTACTCACCGTGGTCATCTTCGCCGGCGTAGAATTCATGGTGAAGAAGGAGATAGATGAGCATGGGGAGCACCCGCCACTCCGTCTCCATGGTGGCGTAGTTCTTTCTTAAGCCTCCAGCGGTGAGACATTTCCCTTCTGTGCACTGTTTCCACTGTACTTTTGATGTCGTTGGTGTGGGAGGCTGGCCTGGCTTATTGTGGGTACCTGATGGTACTTACACCTTGTACAAGGTCCAGTTATCACTTATTAGTAGATTAGAGGTGTTCTAGCAGCTTAGGCTGATAGAGGTAGCTATAGCAGAGCAGCTTAGGCTGAACTAGGAGACATGCAAAGCTCCTACTATACCACTTATATCACTTAGCACTATATCATAGGAAAACACAATACTCAGAGTTACTAAAAATAAAGGTACTTTATTTTTGCGACAATATGCCAAAAGTATCTCAGAGGATATACTCCCTTAGGAGGTAAGTAATATACACAAAATATACACACACAAACCAAATCAGGTAAGTAAACAGTTAGAAAAGTAGTGCAAACACTGTAGAACACAATAGAATGCAATAGGAGAAAATAGGCCTAGGGGCAACACAAACCATATAATCCAAAAGTGGAATGCGAACCACTTAGGGACCCCAGGCCTAGTGTAGTGTGTAGAGGGTCGCTGGGAGTGTTAGAAAACACTTAGGGTGTCCAAGATACCCCACCCCAAGGCCCTGAAAAGTAGGAGTAAAGTGACCCTACTTCCCCAGAAACACACTAAAGTCGTGATAGGAGATTCTGCAAAGACCACAACAGACTGCAAAGCACTGAAGACGGATTCCTGGACCTGAGGACCTGCAAAGGAAGGTGACCAAGTCCAAGAGTCACGAAAGTGTCCGGGGGGGACAGGAGCCCACTAAACCCCGGAGGAAGGTTCAAAATGGCTGCCTCCGGGTACAAGAAGCTGAAGATCCTGCAGCAACGGAAGATGCCAGGAACTTCTCCTTTTCACAGAAGATGTCCAAGGCATGCTGGAGGATGCAGAGCTGTTCCCACGCAGAAAGACAGCAAACAAGCCTTGCTAGCTGCAAAAGTCGTGGTTGAAGAAAATGGATGCTGCCCGGGTCCAGGAAGGACCAGGAGGTCACCCCTTTGAGGAGGAGACAGAAGGGGAGCTCAGCAGCACAGAGAGCCCACGCAGAAGAAGGCAGCACCCGCAGAAGCACTTGAACAGGGTTTCAAGATAACTGAGCACAGCGGTCGTCTCAACACTACAAAGGAGAGTCCCACAAAGCCGGTGGTCAAATCAGCAAGTTGAGCAATGCAGGATGGAGTGCTGGGGACCTGGGCTATGCTGTGCATGAAGGATTCCTTGCAAAAGTGCACAGAAGCCCTAGCAGCTGCAGTTCACGCAGTACACAGGATTACTGTCTGGCGTGGGGAGGCAAGGACTTACCACCACCAAATTTGGACAGATGGACCACTGGACTGTCCGGGTCACTTGGATCTAGCTCCTGTGCTCCAGGGACCACACTCGTCAAGATGAGAGGGGACCCAGAGGACCGGTGATGCAGAAGTTTGGTGCCTGCGTTAGCAGGGGGAAGATTCTGTCGACCCACGGGAGACTTCTTCTTAACTTCCAGTGCAGGGTGAAGGCAGACAGCCCTCAGAGCATGCACCCCCAGGAAACAGTTGAGAAAGCCGGCAGGATTAGGGGCGACAATGTTGCTGGTAGTCTTCTTGCTACTTTGTTGTGGTTTTGCAGGCGTCCTGGAGCAGTCAGCGGTGTATCCTTGGCAGAAATCGAAGAGGGAGATGCAGAGGAACTCTGGTGAGCTCTTGCATTCGTTATCTGAAGAGAAGCCCACAGGAGAGACCCTAAATAGCCCTCAGAGGAGGATTGGCCACCTAGTCAGGTAAGCACCTATCAGGAGGGGTCTCTGACGTCAGCTGCTGGCACTGGCCACTCAGAGGCCTCCATCGTGCCCTCACACCTCTGCATTCAAGATGGCAGAGGACTGGGACACACTGGAGGAGCTCTGGGCACCACCCCTGGGGTGGTGATGGACAGGGGAGTGGTCACTCCCCTTTCCTTTGTCCAGCTTCGCGCCAGAGAAGGGGCCGGGGGATCCCTGAACGAGTGTAGAGTGGTTTATGCAAGGAGGGCACCATCTGTGCCCTTCAAAGCATTTCCAGAGGACAGGAGAGGCTACTCCTCTCAAACCCTTAACACCTATTTCCAAAGGGAGAGGGTGTGACACCCTCTCTCAGAGGAAATCCTTTGTTCTGCCTTCCTGGGACTGGGCTTCCCAGACCCCAGGAGGGCAGAATCCAGTCTGTGGGTTGGCAGCAGCGGTAGCTGCAGTGAAAACCCCAGAGAGCTGGTTTGGCAGTACCTGGTGTCCATGCTGGAGCCCCGGGATGCATGGGATTGGCACCCCAATACCATATTTGGCATGGGGGGACAATTCCGTGATCTTAGACATGTTACATGGCCATATTCGGAGTTACCATTGTGAAGCTACATATAGGTAATGACCTATATGTAGTGCACGCGTGTAATGGTGTCCCCGCACTCACAAAGTCCAGCGAAATTGCCCTGGACTATGTGGGGACACCTTGGCTAGTGCCAGGGTGCCCTCACACTTAGTAACATTGCACCTAACCGTCACTAAGTGAGGGTTAGACATATAGGTGACTTTTAAGTTACTTAAGTGCAGTGTAAAATGGCTGTGAAATAATGTGGATGGTATTTCACTCAGGCTGCAGTGGCAGTCCTGTGTAAGAATTGTCTGAGCTCCCTATGGATGGCAAAAGAAATGCTGCAGCCCATAGGGATCTCCTGGAACCCCAGTACCCTGGGTACCTAGGTACCATATACTAGGGAATTATAAGGGTGTTCCAGTGTGCCAATCAGAATTGGTAAAAATGGTCACTAGCCTGCAGTGACAATTTAAAAGATAGAGAGAGCATAAGCACTGAGGTTCTGATTAGCAGAGCCTCAGTGACACAGTTAGGCACCACACAGGGAACACATTCAGGCCACAACTATGAGCACTATGGGGTCCTGGTTAGCAAGATCCCAGTGAGGCAGGCAAAAACAAACTGACACACAAGTAAAAATGGGGGTAACATGCCAGGCAAGATGGTACTTTCCTACAACACAGAATACAACCAAAGTCATAGAAATGTAAAGTTGCACTGTCTCACCTGTGTGTCATTGGAAGTACTGACATGTCACAGATGTTCTATTTTCCACATCCTCATCCTCTACCTCCTCATCCTCACTGTCCTCACGGTCCACTGCTGCCACAGGGGCATCTCTAGTCTCCTCCTGCAGTAAGGGTACATGGCGTCTGAGGGCCATATTGTGCAACATGCAGTATGCCATTACTATCTGGCAGAACTTCTTGGGTGAGTAGCACAGGGATCCACCTGTTAAATGGAGGCACCGGAACCTTGCCTTCAGGAGGCCAAAGGTCCTTTCAATGATCCTTCTGGTTCGCCCATGTGCCTCATTATAACGTTCTTCTGTCCTTGTCCTGGCATTCCTCACAGAGGTCAGCAGCCATGATAGGTTTGGGTAACCAGAGTCACCTGCAAATATTGAGGGACAACATTTAGCCACACACTATCCTATATGGCCAACACCATAGGCATACACCAACATACACTGGGTGGGAACCAGGGCTCACCTATCAGCCACACCCTGTGCCTCTGTAGTTGGGCCATCACATTTGGGATGCTGCTATTCCTCAGGACAAAGGCATCATGCACCGACCCTGGATACTTAGGCCCGCATTTATACTTTTTTTGCACCACATTTGCGTCATTTTTGGACGCAAAAGCGATGCAAACTTACAAAATACAATTATATTTTGTAAGTTTGCGCCGCTTTTTCATTAAAAAATGACACAAGTGGGGTGCAAAAAAGTATAAATATGGGCCTTAGCGTTGACGTGGGAGATGTACTGGTCCGCCAGGCACACCATCTGCACATTCATGGAGTGTAAACTCTTACGATTCCTGAACATCTGTTCATTCTGGCGTGGGGGCACAAATGCAATGTGTGTTCCCTTAATTGCACCAGTTATATTGGGGATATGTCCCATTGCATAGAATCTGGCCTTTACAGTGGCCAAATCCTCAACCTGGGGGAATGCATGTGTTTTATCAGGGCAGACAACACTCTTGTGAGCATGTTTGAGAACATTGGCCGTGACATTCCTGCTGCCAAGCCCACTGTCACTTGGAAAGAACCAGTTGCCAGGAAATGGAGAACTGATAGCACTTGCACAAGAGGGGGATCCCAGTGGGGTGACGGATAACATATATCAGGTCAGGCTCCAATTGGGCACACAGCTCTGTGATTGTGGCCCTGTCCAGTCTATAGGTGAGTATTATGTGTCTGTCCTCCAGTGTAGCCAAGTCCACTAGGGGCCTGTACACGGGGGTATGTCTCCATCTCCTATTCATCGGTAGCAATAGGTATCTAAGGGACACAAGAGTGAGCAGGCTGTCACAACCTGAACAATGGAGCCACAACAGCAGTCCGCAATGTGCAAACATGTTATGGGACAGTGTAATTTGTGAAGTATGTGCCTATTTATCCTGTGACACAGAATTATTCGATAGGCCTGTTCACCCCCCCTGAAATGGGTGCGTCTGTCCTGTGTGGAGGGACAGGTGGAAGTGAGGTAATGCCGCTGACGTGCGCCATGGCGGTAGATGGTCGTGAACCGCCGTGCAATTCCTCATTGGTTATTAATGGGCCTTATGGGGTACAGTGGCCAATGGTGATCTATGCCGGCGGTGACGGTATGCACCGCCGCGGATGTGACAAGCATTTGCTATCAGATGCCTCACTTGTTTCCTGACCTTCCACAGGAGGGGACCTACACTGCATGTGCTGCTGTGACCTGTGTCTGGAACCTACCATGGCCTGTGTGACCGGGGAAAGGGCCCCAGCGTTCACTTCTGAGGAGTTGGAGTGACTGGTGGATGGGGTCATACCCCAGTACAGACTGCTGTATGGGCCTCCAGACCAACAGGTGAGTACACTGTGGGCGCGATGCATGTGGCATGAATGCATGGAGCTGTGTGCGAAGGCCTCGTGTAAGGGGGTGGGTGGATGTCCTCTTGGCGGTGTACATGTTGTGGGCTGGGCTATGTGTGTGCAATTGGTGATGCAAACAGGTATGGTGGGCCATTTGTGTGACAGGCTGGACTGTTTGTCTAATGGTGTTCTCCCGTCTGTATTGCCTCTGCAGGTCAGCGGCCATCAAAAGAAGGGAATATGGTGTGCCATCGCAAAGGACGTGCGGACCCTGGGGGTCTATGGCATGTGGAGCACCCACTGTCGCAAAAGGTGGGAGGACTTGAGACGCTGGGCACGAAAGACCGTGGAGGCCCAGCTGGGGATGGCCTCCCAACGAGGAAGGGGCGCCCATCAGGCCCTGGCCCCCCCGATGGCCCGCATACTGGCGGTGGCCTACTATGAGCTGGATGGGCACTTGAGGGCATCACAGCAGCCACAAGGGGGTGAGTACAATGGCTATCATTCCAACGTACGGCTGGAGGGTTGGTATCCGGGTGGTGGTTGTGTGTCAGTGGGTGCCCCTAGGCCACGCCAGACATCGCAGCGTAGGTCGTCTGGTAGCTAAGGATTTGAATGTGAATTACTGCTTACCTAGCTTGTTTGTATTCACTCCTGGTCAGTGCTGCATGGGTCCCAGGTGTGCTGCAGTTGGCGGTGTGTGCCCCTCCTCATTCCTTGGTGACTAGCCATTTCACTGGTAGTGCCATGCATTGTGCGTAGGCCTGTACCCTGTGTGTGAGGGGAGGGTGCTGTGTACGCCAGCGGTGGTGTTGGTGCAGTCACTGACCCTGTGTATCCTTTATCTCTCTCCCCCCCTTTCTTGTTTTGTCATCCTGTCCTTATGTGCATTAGCATCATCTGGCGGAGGAGCAGAGGCACCGGCGGCAGAAGGAGCTGCATCCCACAGGACCCTGGAGGCAGAGTCTACTGATGCTGAGGGCACCAGTGGGATGGAGGGCGAGGGGAGCACCACGGTGGAGAACGGAGGGGACAATACAGACTTATACCTCCTCCAATGGGAGCTCCCGGGTGGTGGCGGACACCTCTGTGACCCCCCCAGCTACAGCTACAGCCACCACCCCGTACCAGCACCGCCCTCCCAGTAGCCCCTCAGCGAGTTGGCCATGCCCACTCACCCAGGAGGTGGGGCATCTCCTTCACCCCAGGCACCTCAGGCCCTGCCGCAGTCAGCCCTGCTGCCCTGAGTGAGGAGGCTATTGACCTCCTGAGATCCATCTCTGTAGGGCAAACCACCATTGTGAATGCCATCCAGGGACTTGCAGCCCAGATGCAGCAATCAAATGCATTCCTGGAGGGCATTCACAGTGGAGTGGCGGCCCAACAGAGATTGATTCAGGCTCTGGTCTCCTCTCTGATGGCAACTATTGTCCCTATTTCAACACTCCAACTTCCACTTCCAAGTCTCATTCTTCTCAACCCCAACCCATCCAAAGCACACAGCCAGACGAGCATGCACACACGACAACACCCAAGAGTGTCACAGGCCAACACAAGCACCACACTTCATCCCACAGGCACTCACACAAACACCATTCAGTTGCAGTCACGACAACATCCACTATCTCCATTGTTTCCTCCTTTTCCTCCTCCTCCTCCACCTCCCACCAAGTTACGTCCATACTCACACCTGCATGCACTACATCAATATCCACTACCATCATCACCACACCAAGCAGAACACACACCTCACTGGCAGACACCCCCACAACATCCATGCACGCGTCCCCTGTGTCCTTTCCCACCGTATCTGTCCCCCCTCCTAAAGTACACAAATGCAAGCACTCAGACACCCAACAGCCATCCACCTCACAACAGCATACACCCCAAGAACCTGCACCCAAATCCAGCAGACAAACACCTCCAACAACCACTCCCTCATCCTCCACTCCCATTACTCCTCCCCCTTCCTGCCCCAGCGTCCCTAAAAAGCTTTTCGTTGCCCAACTTGACCTCTCTCATTGTTGGACTGATTACAATCATTTTCGTAAATTGTTGTTGCCTTTACTTTATTCTGCAGATTTCCGTCGTCAAATTGTTTTTGTAATGCATTTAGTTGTGTGTATTGCGTGTGTATGTCGGTGTGTGTGTGATGCATGTGGGTGTCACTCTCTTTTTCCTCCCACCCTCCCTTGTGTGCCAGGCATCTGTACTCACAGTCGTCGTCTTCGCCAGCGTTGGTGTTCCAGGTGGAGCATAACGTAGAAGATCATCGGAAAGACTTGCAGTTTGGGTTCCATTGCGGCGTGGTTCTACCCTGTGTCTCCAATGGTGAGTCCTTTCTCTTTTGTGATGTGTTTCCACCAGGCTTTTGATGGTATTGGTACCGCCCCGAAAAAGGTGGCGGTTTCGTGAGTCAAAATGTGGTGGGCGGTACTTTGTCTTCTACCTGGCTGTAGGTGGCAACCACCGTGGTGACTGTTGTTTCCGCCCTGGCGGTTGGTGTAGTCTATTGGCTGTCTATCGGAGATATCACCGCCATGGTCATAATTGGGGGTGGTTCCCGCCTGCCTGTTGGCGGTAATACTGCCACTTTATCACCGACCGCCAGTGTCGTATTGCGGGCCTTTGTCTTTGGTGAGGGATTTGATCACAAAGGATCCCGCAAGGAGTTCCAGAAAGCTGATGTAGAGAGTTCCTCCTCTGTCCATCTGCCTGCCATGGTGATCTCTCTGTATCTTGCTCCCCAGCCCCGTTGGCTGGCATTCGATTCTATCACTAGATCCGGAATAGTCCCAAATATTGCTCGACCGTTCCAGGTCTCCATGTTGTCCAACCACCATTGAAGTTTCACTCTGTCTTCCTTCGACAGTGACAGCAGCTCTGAGTAGGCTAACTCCTCCTTAGGTGTTCTGCCTTCAGTCTCTGCAGAGCTTTGTAGTGTAGGGGCCCTGGGAAAATGGCCTGAATCGATGATGAAAGTAGTCCCACTATTCTGGCCAGCTGTCTCAGTGATAATCTGTCCCTCCTGAGGACCTTGCAAAACTTTTTTTTCATTTTGGTGATCTTGGGCGTTAGAAGGCTCAAGGTGGCTTCCTTTGAGTCGATCAGGAAGCCTACGAACTCAATCCTCTGGGTCGCATTGATTTCTGACTTGTCCTTGATCAATGGTAACAAAGCCCAGATCCTTCAGCAGAGCAATAGTCATGCTTAAATTGGATATAATTAATTGTCAAGACTGATCCATGAGTAGGGTGCTGTCCAGGTATATGATTAGTCTTACCCCTTTGGTGCTAAGGACATCCACTACCGGATGCAGTAGCTTGCTAAAGCACCACGGGCCGACGAAAGCCCGAAAGGAAGGGCTTGGAACTTGAATGCTTGTTTCCGCCAGAGGAACTGCCGGAACCTCCTGTGTGGGGGTAAATGGGCACCTGAAAGATAGGCATCCTTGAGGTTCAGTCGGACCATCCAATTGCCAGTCAGCAGCATATCTCTCAATAGATGGAGGCCCTCCATCTTTAAGAAGCAGTATGTCAGCCACTCGTTGAACTCTCTTAAATTTAAGACAGCTCTGAATCCTTTGTCCTTCTTTTGGACTAAGAAGATATTGCTTATAAACCCTTCTGGATGGTATGTTGTTTTGCAAATTGCCCCTTTTGCTTGCAGTTGCCTTACCTCTGAGTCTATTAATAGGGCTTCTCGTGTGAATAAAACCAAGGGGTGGGGAAGGGCTCTCTGGATGGGGGTCTGATGGAATTCTATGTAAAAACCCCTGATGATCTGCAGTACCCAGGGGTCTGCTTTGATCTTCTCCCAGTTGTGTTCATACAATCTTAAGCCCCCCTAATTTTTCATAAGGGGAAAAAGGAATTGCTAACCTGATTGTCCATTCTGGAATGAGCCTGCCCTCTGCCCCCCCGAAGGATTTTCCTCTTTCAGACCGACTGCTCGGGTAGAAAGACCCCTGCCACCTGTCACTCCAGCCACTGTTTTGTTTGGCCTGTTGTTTGGGGGACCTTGGGCAGATGGGCGGCCAGACCAATGTCCCCTGTCTCTTCCGGCCCCTGCGAAAACTTTCCCCGGGAAGATCTTTTTTTATAGCTGACTGTGCCTGGTCAAATACTCAAAGGCGAAGACAAATTGTGCAAGCTCCTTAACGAAAGGTTCACTGAAAAGGTGTCCTTGCGCCACAGCGCCCGACTCAGATGTTGTGAGCTCTCCCAATTTTGGGTTGATTTTTATGAGCAGCGATCTCCTCCTCTACACTGCTAGTGCACAGTTAGCATTGCCCAGAAGACAAACCGCCCTCTGGGCCCAGACAGCCACTATGTTCGTAGACATTGGCTTCCCCGTTTGTTTGGCCTGTTCAGCTATAATCTTTGTGATGGGACGAAGGACGTCCAGCAGTTTGTCCTGGCATGCCCTCCAAGACCAATCTATGCCTTTCTTTGGGTCCTGCATATACTTAGCAAAGAATGTACAACATTTTTGGTCGATATTTGGTGTGGCTGCCATCTTCACGGCTAAATTAAGGACATTCTTTTCTAAATCGCGCCCGTACCTCTTTTTCTACGGGTTGGCGAATCTTGCTTCCCACCTACTCCGCCACCTTACTGTCTGGAGTCCATTCGGAGCATCTCGGGTGATAGATCCCCTCTGGATCAAACATATCTGCCTGTCCAGTCCTCCCCATTTGGGGAGTCTGAGGCCGAAGAGGCAGGGCACCAGGGTCTGCCTGAGTCACCCTCCTCGTCTGAGGACATGTCCGCCCCACCATCCCCTCTGTTAGAACCCCTGTCAGGGTCCAAATTTAGGGCAATCAGATTGCTGATTTCCATGGGGCTGTCTGCCTCCCGATAGGGTGCCTTTTTAAGCGTGCATGCACTCTTCGAGAAGGCTTCATACAGTCTGTTGCTTTTGGCCAGTCTGTCAACCTGCTCCTGAAGAGGGACTAAAGGTCTTGATATGGCTTGGGATAATACCCTATCTACTTCTGCAGCCAGGTGGTGGGGCCGAGCTTCATTATTCTCCTGTCAGGAGAAATATTTGTGGTCCCCGCTGGAGTCCATATTTAATATAGAGCTGAGAACCACCAGGTGAGAGGAACTGAAAAATATTCAAAACATAATGGGCAGCCCCCCTGCAAGTGTTCATTTAACTGCTGGGCGGGGAAACCTCACTAATATGTGTGTGCACCGAGGTCGGCCCTATGAGCCTGTCAGGGTTATTTCTTATCGTGCTCACACGGTGTCTGTAGGGGTTGGCAGGAAAGCGCTTAGGGAATCCTCAAGGGAATCCCTCTCAGTGCCTTCCTCGCGCGAGTTTCAAACTGTCAAAGCGCTCTCCGAGCTGCTTTGATAGTGTACACTCGCCTCATGGGTCTCCGTCAGTGTAAAAGAGCGCCCTCTCGTGGACCTGCGCTGAATCAAAAGCGCTCGGGCTGAAGCCTCTCGTGCTGGACGATAGGAATATCTTGCTGCTAATTCTTAACAATTGAGTCCACAAGTGGCGAGTAAAAATCACTTTGAAAAACAGTGCAACCAAGCAATTTTCCCACAGATATGCAAAGGGAAGAAAAGCCGTGACTTAAGTGATTCGCGAGCAGTGAAGAAGAAAGAAAAGGATGGGACGTCACATGAAGATATACATCTGATGGCTATCTGATTGGAACGTTTGTTACTATGGAGACCCTCTTGGACTCATGGGTCAAGTAGTGTAGGGAAATGCCTCTCTTGGCATGGTTACCCCCTAGATTTTTGCCTTTGGTTGATGCTAGTTATGACTGAAAGTGTGCTGGGACCCTGCTAACCAGGCCCCAGCACCAGTGTTCTTTCCCTAAACTGTACCTTTGTCTCCCCAATTGGCACAGCCCTGGCACACAGATCAGTCCATTGTAAATGGTACCCCTGGTACCAAGGGCCCTGTGGCCAGGGAAGGTCTCTAAGGGCTGCATCATGTATTATGCCACTATGGGGACCCCTCACTCAGTACATGCACACTGCCTCACAGCTTGTGTGTGCTGGTGGGGAGAAAATGACTAAGTGGATATGGCACTCCCCTCAGAGTACCATGCCCACAACCCACTGCCTGTGGCATAGGTAAGTCGCCCCTCTAGCAGGCCTTACAGCCGTAAGGCAGGATGCACTATACCACAGGTAGGGGCATGGCTGCATGAGCACTATGCCCCTACAGTGTCTAAGCCAATCCTTAGACATTGTAAGTGCAGGTTACCCATAGAGTATATGGTGCGGGAGTTTGTCAAACACAAACTCCACAGTTGCATAATGGCTACACTGAATACTGGGAAGTTTGGTATCAAACTTCTCTCTCAGCACAATAAATCCACACTGATGCCAGTGTGGGATTTATTGAGAAACGCACACAGAGGGCATCTTAGAGATGCCCCCTGTATACCAGTCCAACTACTAGTGCTAGGCTGACCAGTTTCTGCCAGCCTGCCACATCAAGACGGGTTTCAGCCACATGGGTGAGTGCCTTTGTCATTCTGTGGCCAGGAACAAAGCCTGTACTGGGTGGAGATGCTTCACACCTCCCCCTGCAGGAACTGTAACACCTGACGGTAAGCCTCAAAGGCTCAAGCCTGCTGTTACAGCTCCCCAGGGCACTCCAGCTAGTGGAGATGCCCACCCCTCTGGACACAGCCTCCACTTTTGGCGGCAAGTCCGGAGGAGATAATTAAAAAAACAAGGAGGAGGCACCCTCCAGTCAGGACAGCCCCTAAGGTGCACTGAGCTGAGCTGACCCCTGCCTTAGGAAATCCTCCATCTTGGTTTGGAGGATTCCCCCAATAGGATTAGGGATGTGCTGCCCGCCAAAGGGAGGAGGCACAAAGAGGGTGTAGCCACCCTCAAGTACAGTAGCCATTGGCTACTACCCCCCAGACCTAAACACACCGCTATAGTGAGTATTTAGGGGCGACCCAAGAAACCAGATTCCTGATGAGCTTCAACAACAAGAAGGACTGCTGACCTGAAAGCCAGGCAGAGATGACGGAGAAGACAACTGATTTGGCCCCAGCCCTACCGGCCTGTCTCTGTACTCAAATAACCTGCACAGCGACACATCCAGCGGGACCAGCGACCTCTGAGGACTCAGAGGACTGACCTGCACTCAAAGGACCAAGAAACTCCCGTGGACAGCGGCTCTGTCCGAACAGCAATAAAGAAACCATCTTTAAAGGGACTCCAGCCTCACTCCGGAACCGTGAATCCCCAACACTCTGCACCTGATGCCCCAGGCTCTTGTCCAGAAGAACCAACACTGCAAAGAGGACCCCCAGGTGACTCCAACGACGTGGACACCCTGAGACGACCTCCCTGCATCCCCACAGCGACGCCTGCAGAGAGAATCCAGAGGCTCCCCCTGACCGCGACTGCCCGGTAACAAAGGAACCCGACACCTGGAAGAAACACTGCACCTGCAGTCCCCAGGCCCGAGAGAAACCAACTACTAGTGCAGAAGTGACCAGCAGGCAGCCCTCTTCCTTGCTCAGTTGGTGGCTGGCCCCAGAAGTCCCCCTGTGCCCTGCCTGCAACACCAGAGTGACCCCCCGAGTCTCTCCATTGATTTCTACCTAAAATCCAATACCTTTTTCACACACTGCACCCGGCTGCCCCTGTGCCACTAAGTATTTGTGTGCCTGTTTGTGACCCCCCAGTGCTCTACAAAACCCCCCTGGTCTGCTCCCTGAGGATGCAGGTACTTACCTGCCATCAGACTGGAACAAGAGCACCCCGTCTCCAAAGGCACCTATGTTATTTGGGCCCTACTTTGACCTCTGCACCTGACCAGCCTTGTGTTGCTGGTGCTGGGTATTTGGGGTTAACTTGAACCCCCAACAGAGGGCTGTCTACGCCCCAGAGACTGAACTTGTAAGTATTTTTGAAGAGTGCTTATCTTGAGGAGACAAATGCATTTCTGAACATTCTACATTATTATTGTAGTTACTTGCCTAAATGTGCTTCAGGAAATCTGCTTGAGCTCAAGTGCTACAGAAAGTGACAGTGCAATTTTAAAAGAGCATTTACGTGACTTTTCTTTCTTTAACAGCATAACTCTTGGACTTGAATTGTGTCATTCATGCCTGTGTTTCAGGTTTGAGGAATTTGCTTTTGAAGTGTTTTTCACACACACAGTGAAACCAAATCAAACTGTGCCACCTTAACTGTTTAAACCCAGAGTGGACATTTGTATTTCTTGGATTGTTTTTGTTCCTTTTAGTTTAACCCTACGCATGCAGGAAAGTTATACGTGATATAATTAATGCCCTTGTTTGTCTTTCTTGTGCATGATAAGTGCAACCACAGTTCTAATTGTAGTGTGCAACAGTGAATCCCTGTGAAGCCAGCCCTAGTGTTGCAGTACTTATTGCTATGGTACTCAGTTTGGGTTTTTGGTAATGTAGTGTTAGTAATTGTGCCAACAGTTATGATTATCCAAGAAAAGTGCTGGAGCATCCCGGTGTTCTTCTACTGCTCCCGTGCCCATATCAGAAAGAGAGATTCAGTTTCAAGGAAGTTGAGTGCACTGACTCTACTATCACTCTGCCAACATCGACCTTCCCCCCGAAGATACAGGGTGCCTGGCTGGACCGGCAAGATGTGGCAGTGTTTTGTCTCTTTCTCTTCCACACCCCCTTTCCTTTTGGGACACCTGCCGGGGTTTCTGTGTCCACCAGGAAGTGTCGATAAGTGTTCCAGGAGGTCGGGGGCATACCATTGCCCCTGCATACATCCTGCTTTTAAGGTGAAGAGCCCCGCCTTGACATAAAGCCAAGCCACAACATACAGGGCTGCCTGGGCGATGGATTCCTCAATGGGTACTTTCAAAGGTTTAGCACAGGCTTTACCAGCTGATCAGGATGCTCCTTCTTTATTAGATTTAACTAGGGCCCTAGCGGTATTATAGAAGGAAGTTACTTCCTTAAAGCAAGAGAACCTGGAGTTGCACACTGAACTACAGCGGTATAAACCACAAGACACCCCCTTGGGAGGAGTCAAACTAAAACAAAGATCTCCAGTACTACAGGCCCCTCAGTTTGACCCGTCTAATCATGTTCCTAGACCCGATTCAGGCCCAACGACTTCCACCACACAACCCATGCAGGTAATGGTCACAACATCAACCCCTGTGCCCTTAGCTCCTCCGAAAGTTTTTTTAGAGATAGTGCCAAGTTCAACATTTTTCTTAACCAGTGCCAGCTTCAGTTTTTGTGTTGGGCAGCTGCATTCCCCAATGATGCTGCAAAGGTAGCTTTTATTATCTCTTATTTGGGAGGCAATGCAGCTAATTGGTCTATTCCGCTGGTGGAGCGCAATGACCCTATACTGTATGATTTCAACTGGTTCAAGGAAGCCTTGCGGAAACACTTCGCTAAACAACTCTTCGTGCAAGCCAGTAAAAATAAGCTGCTGAATTTGCACCAGGAAAACAAGGATCTACTGTCCTATATCACCTCTTTCAATCGGTTGGTGGCAGAGACTGAGCGGCCCAAGGAGAAGAGGACCTCCATCTTCTATCGTGGCCTTCGGGACGATCTCAAGGATGTTCTAGCCCAAATTGTGGAACCTCCTACAAAGTGTTCCGAGTTTATTGACCTGGTGGTACAATTGGATCACCGCTTGAGTGAACGTAAGGGAGAAAAATTCTGGGGTGACACACGCTTAGTGGTGCTCATGACTGAGAAAAAGGAGTCCACCATTCCCACTCATGATACACATGAGCCCATGCAAATTGGCAGTGTGCGGGCCCACTATCTAAGGAAGAGAAAGAACATAGGAAAAAATTGAAACTGTGTTTATACTGCAGTGAGGCAGGGCCTTTTGCTCTTGTCCTAACAAGCCTACTGCTCCAAAGAAAGCCATCGGAGCGGTAACAGGGCCTGGATTCTCTCTTCCTCACCAGGCGGAAAACTAACTGGCACAATAACTTCAGAGACCATTTTATCGAGCGCTTCTTTCAATATGGTCTCACATCTGGACCACCAGTCTAGTACCTCAACATCTAACTCTTATTGTGACGTTAGTGTTGTCCCCTGTGGTTCGAAAGGTCATTCCCATATTGCTTGTCTCTGGGGATACCGGAAACTTTTCAGACTTGGGTTTGGCTAAAACCCTAAATATAAGGACTGTCAGAAAAGACGTCCCTGAATCAGTCCGAGCCGTGGATGGCTCAGAATTGTCCTCCAGGCTTATAGTTTATCAAACAACACCTTTGTCCATGCTTTGTGCAAACAACCATATTGAACAAACTCAGTTTGATCTCATAGATACCCCAGTATTTGGAGCCATTTTGAGGATACCCTGGCTTCAGTTACACAATCCCAAAATTGACTGGGCAGCAAGGACAGTGACATTAGACTCTAAACATTGCTGGCACTCCTGTTACCAAGACAAACCATTACTAGTGACACCCTTGCATTGTGGGCCCACGCATAGTACGGCTATCAAGCCGGACAACACACTGGCCATTCCTGAACCGTATAAAGACTTCCATGATGTCTTTAGTGAACAGATGGCCACCCATCTGCCGCCACATAGGTCATACGACTGTCGTAGAGACTTGTTTCCAGGGGCAACGCTACCATGTAGTAGGGTGTATGCTCTTTCTGAGCCTGAGAATCCATACCTGCGAGACTACCTGGATGATCTATTGGCTAAGGGTTTCATTCGTCATTCAACGTCACCAGTATCGTCATCTTTGTTCTTAATGCCCAAGAAGAATCGCGAGCTGTGCGCCTGTATAGATTATCGTGCAGTGAACAAAGTGACCATAAAAATCGGTATCCACTTCCGTTGATCCTGGTACTTTTAGATCAGGTATGTCAGTCAACCATTTATACTAAACTCGACCTCCGGGGCGCCTACCACTTGATCCGATTTATTAAGGGGGATGAGTGGAAGACAGCGTTCTGAATTAAATTTGGGCTCTTCGAGTGCACAGTGATGCCCTTCGGGTTGTATAACGCTCCTGCAGCATTTCAATTTTTCATCAATGAAGTGCTGCAGGAGTTTCTGGATAGCTGTGTAGTGGTATACATAGACGACATTTTGATCTATTCATCTTCCACTGAGGAACACATAGGACTTGTAAGAACGCTTTTACAATGGCTTTGTGAGCATCACTCTTTGCCAAGCTGGAAAAATGTGTTTTTCACACTACAACTGTAGAATTCCTGGGATATCTGATCACTCCCGATGGAATTTCCATGGATAGGTCCAAGGTACAGGCCATCTTCAATTGGGTAGCTCCAAGATCCATCAAGGGAATGCAACAGTTTTTGGGCTTCGCAAATTATTATCAGAGATTTATACCCCACTTTTCTACCATGATATCTCCTATAACTCGTCCCCTACGAAAGGGGGTTAAGTTCCTCTGGGATGCAGAAGCTGACAAAGCCTTCTAACATCTTAAAAACACATTCACTGAAGCACCCATTCTCCATCATCCCAACCCGGCTCAGCCATTTTTCGTAGAAGCAGACGCTTCCCAAATGGCAGTGAGTGGTGTCTTGTCCCAACGAGATCCTGAGTCTGGGCATTTCCATCCAGTAGCTTCCTTCTCAAAGAAACTGCTGCCCGCAGAGCAAAATTACACAGTGGTGGAGCGGGAACTTCTGGCCATCAAGCTTTCCTTCCAGAATGGCGTCACCACCTACTAGGAGCTAGACAAACTGTAACTATTTACACAGATCACCGTAATATACAGTTTTTCCAAGGCCCTGACACCTCGTCAATTACGCTGGCTTCTATTCTTTAACGAGTTTGACTTCGTAATCATGTGTAGGCCCGGTACTACACAACAAAAGGCAGACACGTTGTCTAGGATGGGTTTCTCCTCTGATGTGGCGCTAGAACAGGTCAGAAGCATTTTACACCCAGAAAAAATCATGGCTGTGTGCACTTCCCAAGAGTTTCTTGAAAAAATACGGGTAGCCCAACACAAGGTTCCGATGTTTTTGAAAAAGAGGGTTTACTACACCATGCTGATCAGTTGTACGTCCCTATCAAAGAATTACGGGATACAGTGTTACATTGGGGACATGATTCTGTCCTCGCAGGTCACCCGGATGAGAAAAAGATGTTAGATCTCTGTCAAAGATGGTTTTGGTGGCCCACACTTGTGCAGGATGTCAGAAGCTACATCCAGACTTGTTCCACCTGTGTTCTGGCTAAAACCCCACATACTCCAGCCACAGGATTGTTACTTCCCATGCCAATTCCGGCGGCCCCATGGCATACCATAAGTATGGATTTTATTTCTGATCTCCCAACTTCCAATAGACACACTGTCATATGGGTGGTTGTAGATTACCTAACTAAAATATCTAATTTTGTTCCATTAAAATGCCTCCCTACGGCTTCCAAGCTCTCTGATTTGTTTGTCCAACACGTTGTACGGCTTCATGGGTTGCCCACCACAATTGTTTCCGATCGTGGCCCCCAATTTATATCACGTTTTGGCGTAGCTTTTGTTCCTCTGTCGGTATGGATGTCGCTTGTCCTCTGCATATCATCCACAAACGGATGGGCAGAGGGAACGTGCCAACCAATGGCTGGAACAAATCCTGAGATGTTACATTGACACATGGTCTATTAAGTGGCATAAGGCTTTACCTCTTGTTGAATTTGTATAGAACAACAGTGTCCACATGGCTACAGGAGTATCCCCATTTTACTGTTTGTTTGGTCTGCACCCAAGAATGCTACCTATTACTGGGTCCCAAACATCCACAAGAGTCCCAACAGTACAGAAACACCATAAAGAGTTACAGGAGATACAAATACAAGTACAACACCATTTAAAACCCTACCAAGCACAAGTAAAAAAACAAGAAGACAAAAGAAGGAGACCAGTTCCCTCTTATCAGACAGGAGATCAGGTGTGGCTCTCATCAAAAAATCTCCATCTTGCAGGATCCAGAAAATTAAACCCCCAATTTCTAGGCCCCTCTCCTATTGCCAAAATCATCAATCCTGTGGTAGTAGAACTGACATTGCCAGATCATTTCAAGGTACACCGTGTGTTTCATTTGTCGTTATTCCGTCCCTATTCCCCTGATACCCACGATGCCCCACCACCTCCCCCGGTAAAAGTACACCGGCAATGGGAATTTGAAGTGGCCAAAATTCTTGACTCCAGGTGCGTCCATGGTGTTCTACACTATTTATTGGCTTGGAAAGGCTATGGGCATGAGGACCATTCCTGGGAACCCGCATCCACAGTTCATGCTTGATGTCTTACTGAAAAATTCCATCTCCTGCACCCTTCCAAGCCCCACCCTTTGAGAGGGTCCTTGGTGGGGAGGACTGTCAGGAATCCCCAAGGTGCCTCCTGTGTTATTTGTCAGCATCCCCAGGGATTAGGGTTAAATCATATCGCTGTTCTTGGTTAATCCTTCATGTTTCTAAGTAAACATAATGTGCTGTGTTACACAATTGGTTTTATCAATGCTTGTTTTACCAATGCTTGTTTGCTAATGTGAGCAGGTGTAGACATGTGCTTCTAATTGGGTGTGGTGACTCATCCACATGTGGAAACTCAACTGCTTTCCTGATTGGCTATAAACAGCAGAGTGAAGCATGCCTTCCTGCTTGTCTTTGTTTTGCTTCCTGATCTCAGCATCTGATTTGGCAGTCCAGCCCCTGCTGTCATCCTCGTATTCAGGACTTTTGAGGCAATTCTTTTCTTCGTTCCTGTACAAGCTGACACCAGGCATTCATCCAGCACTCTGGAAAAGACTGCAGCTAAGTGACTAATATTCTCCAGGGGGTTTGTTCTTTGAGTGCTGCACTTTCCTAGAACAGCTGGTGTATTTCAGACCTCATATTTTGGCAGAGTGCTTATCTTGAAGAGACAAATGCATTCCTGAACATTCTACATTATTACTGTAGTTACTTGCCTAAATGTGTTTCAGGAAATCTGCTTGAGCTCAAGTACTACAAAAAGTGACAGTGCAATTTTAAAAGAGCATTTAAGTGACTTTTCTTTCTCTAACAGCCTAACTCTTGGATTTAAATTGTGCCATTCGTGCCTGTTTTTCAGGTTTGAGGAATTTTATTTTGAAGGGTTTTTCACACACACAGTGAAAGCAAATCAAACTGTGTCACCCTTACTGTTTAAACTCATTTGTGGACATTTGTATTTCTTGGATTGTTTTTGTCAGTGGCGGCTGGTGTTCAAGGGCTAAGGGGCTGCGCCCCTAGCCTTTTCTGGCCTCTCTAGTGAAGCATAAATTCAATTACATGATGAAAGTAAAACATTTTCTGCACAACATTTTCAGACTGAAAGTTGTGCACTTTGAAAAGTCCCACTGCGCCTGCGTCAGTATGTGGCTGAAAGCTGCACAGTAGGGCTGACAGGGCTTGCCCACGCAAAGCCCTTACGTTTTCTCAGAACGCAGTGACGTCCCTGGCTTATCTCCTCCTCCACCAGAAGCCCTGATTGTAAACAGCCTGGAGCGTTTTTTGTTCAGCCCGGGTTTCTGAAAACTTCATGTCACTCCGATATTATTCTCCACCCTTTCCTATTTACTCAAATGGTGGGGTGTGATCAGAAGGGTCTACGTACCAGAGGTCACATTTTATTAAAAGAATGTGGCATTGCGCAAAGAAAATCCCCAGTCTGTGGCAGAGAAATGGAATAAATACAATAAATAACTCCATCCCGGGCTCTATGGGAGACAGGAGTGTGAACTGAAGACATCAAGTCATAAATAAGCCAAAGACAACCCTGCACACAAGTAAGTTGGAGCTCTATCTTTTTTTTACAGACAATAAGAAAAGAACCTGTTCTCTCAGCTCTCCTCTCCTTTCACTGCCCCTGTAGGTGATTTCATCTCTCAAAGGCAGTAATGGTTCGAGTAATTTATCATGGCTAGTTATTGTTTTATTTCTTCTGCAGATTAATGACGTGATATGTCATATTAAACATGTAATCTGCAGCCCAAATAAACGTGTACCTTTTATCACTAAAACTGCTGGATACTGGATGGGTGAGGCAATGTGTGTTTGTTTGAATGTGTTTGCAGGGCTTGACAGAGTGGCTGAGAAAATGTGGGTGTCTGTGTATAAGAGTTGTGTGAATGGCAGTGGATGACAATGTGGATGAGTAAATGGATAGGTGACCAAAGGCAGTAGGTGAGTAGGTAAATGGAAATACGTGAGGCTCTCTCACAAGGTGCAATTCAGTCTTGTATTTGTGCCCCACCACTGCTTTCAGTCACCAGCCACCACTGTTTTTTGTTCCTTTTAGTTTACCTTATGAATGCAGGAAAGTTATACGTGATATAATTAATGCCCTTGTTTATCTTTCTTGTGCATGATAAGTGCAACCACAGTTCTAATTGTAGTGTGCAACAGTGAATCTCTGTGAAGCCAGTCCTAGTGTCGCAGTACTTATTGTTATGGTACTCAGTTTGGGTTTTTGGTAATGCAGTGTTAGTAATTGTGCCAACAGTTATTATTATCCAAGAAAAGTGCTGGAGCATCCAGGTGTTCTTAGACAGCTCCCATGCCCATATCAGAAAGAGAGATTCAGTTTCAAGGAAGTTGAGTGCACCAACTCTACTATCACTCTGTCAACAACGACCTGTCCCCCGAAGATACAGGGTGCCTGGCTGGACTGGCAAGACGTGGCAGTGTTTTGTCTCTTTCTCTTCCACTCCCCCTTTCCTTGTGGGACACCTGCCGGGGTTTTGTGTCCACCAGGAAGTGCCGAGAGGTGTTCCAGGAGGTTGGGGGCATACCATCGCCCTGCAGACATCCTACTTTTCAGGTGAGTGGCCCGTCTCGACATATAGTTGGGTTCTAGTTTCTATTGAAAAAGTGTTTTTCATTTTGCTACTAACTTTGGCAACGTTTGATAAATCTCCATGAAATTTTTCCCAAAAATATGACACTATTTTCAGCGTCTGTATGAAAAGTTTTGGGGTGATCCAACAATTGGGAGCCAAGAAAAAGGGGAGGGCCCCAAAACGCTTTTCCCAATTCATTTGTCCATAGGAATTTTGAACAGGAAAAGAAGCAGAATCACTGGATGGATTTACACCAACTTTGGGAAAAAGCTAGGCCCTGGTCCAGAAAGTGACCTTTTTGTGATTTGGTCTGAATCCATTCCGTTGTCTTCTAGTTATTGAATGAAAAACACATTTGTATATATATATAGGGACGCGGATCCTCCTCAGATCATGGGGAAAAGCATGGCCCTGATTGTCTGGTTGCAACCTGACAGAAATATTAACATGTGGATAAACAAACATAGAAATTCACTGAAACAAAACAATGGTTACAGGGGCATTATAGGTAGGTTGACATTTTACCTTTACAAAACCATAGAAATTCAGCACTTATAGTTCTACTTATAGTTCTACTTATCTGAAGAAACTGTAACTCGTGCAGGGAAGTAACTTTTGGGCAACGAGTTATAGTTTATTAACATAAGTATAATTATATGTGTAACTATGACTGCTGAATTTCTTTAGTTTTGGATCAGTAAAACGCCTACCTAACTATAACATCCCTGTAACCTTTGGTTATTTCAGTGAAAAACAAAAAGTGTTTATATATATATATATATTTGTCACTTTATTTCACAAGGGCCAGCACTCCAAAGTCTGCTGGTTTACATATCTTTTATTCACAAAGTTGCCAGATACCCGTTTGCGTTTGTTAAAGCCTTGGTCACAGAAGGGGTGGGGGGCGCCGTTCCAATTACAATATAAATGTACTCGTCAAATCCCATGCACATGACAGACATAGCAAAAACACTTCTCTGGACGATCCTTAGCCATGATCGCTTGCTGCATAACTTAATATGCAATACATGCATAATAATTTTGAAAGAAGAATAATTATCATAATCATTCAATCTCATTTTGTCTCTTTCCATATCGTCCTGTAAAAAAGTGGCTTAGTGCAAAAACATTTTTTTTACTATCATGACAAAGTTTTATACAATGTCATACGCTAATCTTACTTAACAGTCCATTTAGCCCAGCTTGTTATCGTATTTTCAACATTAAATAATAATGAACACAACCTTATAAAGCTGTAAATCTTCTTGTTGACTCATGTTTACCTATGAAAACAAAGCAGAGTAAAAATAACATTGAAAATAATATTAAAAATGAAAATGAAAAATAAATCCCTAGTGGACAGCTCTACTTCCTAATTCATTTAGATCCCATCAAATACAATATTATCAAAATGATACCTATTACGCTATAGCATGAAAACCTTGTTTTAATTTATATTGTGCATGCTATGACTCACAAAATGTCACAACTCACAGAAATCCCCCTTACAACGCAATAAAAGTCTCTAAATGATAAAGTGCAGCAATAAGATGCAAAAGTGTTCATAGAGTAAGTGTTCATGGTAGTGACCCTAGTCAACTATTAAATCACCTCAATCTATAAATCACTGCATCTATGTCAAAGAATCTTCAATTTCTGTCACTGTTGTCATTTGTTGCTGCAGAGTGTCTAACCAATGGATATGGATTATCCCTATTTTTAATGGCTTTGACATGCTGCAATATGTATTTATGCTTGGAATTTAGTACTCCCTATGTATCGTAGCCCATAAGGGCATTCCAATACATAAACAGCATAGTTCCTTTTGCAGCAGTATGCTCCCGTGATATTTTTAGGAGTTTTCTCCAAAAGTGTGTGCTGAAATGTGTTGTGTTTACACCATATTCACAGGCTCTGCGTTTGCTGCATGTTTGGAATCCACAGCTGCTTTTGAGCCAATTATTCTTAGAGGATTCCTCTTAATAAACCTTTGACAAGGTTGTCTTGCACTGACATGCCCTCCTGAACGTGCATCCCAGTTTAAACAGAAGTGTCAGGCCTCTTCAATTTTTTTGTTTTGTCAATTGATCTATTGATCACCTTTTCTGTGTAGCCTCTCTCCTTTAATCTTACCACCATCTCTTTGATGGCAATTTCAAATTTGTTATCTTCACTACAGTTTCTATACATGCGTAATGCCTCTCCGTATGGGATACTGGCTACTAGATTGATACCCATTAGCATGCAATACTGTGTTAACTGAGGTAGGCTTTATACAGATCGTAGATTCTATCCTGTGATCTTTTACAGATACCAGTAAATCTAGGAAGACCACTTCTGACCTGGAACCCATCCACAAAATAAACAAATCATCTATGAGTCTGGTACATAGTACTACATTTTTTTCCATCCAACATTGAATTGAGTTTGGAGCACTCACTCCTTCCATCAGACAATATGCAAATTAGCATAGCTGGGGGAAAGCAGGTACCCATAGTGTACTTCTCAACTGCTTGTACATCCGGCTGTTAAACAAAAAATCTGGACGTTAAACAAAAAATAATTATTTTCTAGACATCATCTAGCAATACAAATCAACATTTCTATATGTTTTAGCAGTGTCAAAGGTCTTGCACTAAGAAAATGTTTCATGGCATGTAAACCAACATTATGCTAAAGGGATGTTATAGTTATGTGAAAATGTCATGTAAAATATCCTGTATTATTAAAATAAAACCACAGAAATTCACAAGTTATATTTATGACGGATAACTATACCTCACACCTATGCCATGCATAGTTTGTCATCAATGGTGTAATTTCAAATGTTGCAGTGATGTTATCAATGATGTCATCGAACATGTCACGAGTGATGTGAGAATCCCCCCACTAGGCATGGGGGGCAAGCTATCCCTACTCTGCCCCTTATATCTTTTTTCACTTTTTGTTTACAGCAATTAAGACTGAGTACCGAGTCCAAGATGGCTGTAGCCACATCACTATTGATGTGCTGGTTGCAAATCAGAACTATTCTGTAGATCTGTCAACTCTGCTGATCCTCCGCGGTGCGAAATATACAAAGATTTGAAGCCCTAATTGTTCACAAACTACTCAATAGATTTACACCAAATCACAAAATCAAACTTCCTGGACCAAGATCTAGCTCTCTGCCAAATATGGTGTAAATGTGTTCAGTGGACTTCCCCTAGCATTACTGGATTCCTCAGGGGTGCTAACACCCATGGTCTGCTAGGATAAGCTGAGTCTCCTACAATTAAGCAATATATCAATAGATTAATGTCATATCAACACATTAGACCTTCCTAAACTAGGATTCAAGCCAATGATCCTCACGTCATATTGTACTTACCAACAAGCCAGGCCCTTTCAGGTCCAAGCTGTGAATTTTACAGGGGTATGCAAGTACAAACTAATCACGTGTTGACCCAGGAAAGCGGGCACACACACTTGAGATGTATAAATCCGGTAAGGAGACAACTTGCACATCGATGGAATGGAAGCCCACAGGATTGCGGTGGACCTGTTACCTTGCGTGTGGTGGCACCAAGGCAATATGCATGCCATCAATTGCTTCATCAGCAGGTGCTAGGCCGCCCAAAGCATACAATTCTCTCTTCGTACTGACCAAACCCTGTTGACGTGGGAACTGGATGAAGCTGTTGATGTGTCTCAGCATTGAAGAAAGGACACCACTTAAAATTGGTTAAGATATGCCTCCAGATACTGACACAGTATATTGAAAGAACAAGTTACTTACCTTCGGTAACACTTTTTCTGGTGGATACAGTAGCTACATGTGGATTCCTCACCTTATGAATTCTCCCAATGCACCAGCATTCAACAGAAATCTTTTTCCTAGCTCTCCACATTGACGTCACAATGGCTCAGCTCTGCATGCAAGTCCATCTGAACTCATCGGAGCCATAAGAAGTCCTGGCTGGCGTGCTGACGTCAGTTTCGCCATTTTTTACGATGCCTTCAATATATACATATATATCTAAATATACCTATTATCTATAACATTAATAGTACTCTGGGTATGACCAGACAGGTAATGGGGAGACGGGTGGGACTGTGAGGAATCCACAGGCAGCTACTGTATCCACCAGAAAAAGCATTACCGAAGATAAGTAACTTGTTCTTCTGATGGATACAACTACCTGTGGATTCCTCACCTTATGAATCGAATCCCAAAGCAGTCCCGCACTCGAAGGTGGGTGCCCGATTGGTCCAACCAAGAAGTCCTAGTAAACCGAATGGGCAAAATGGCCATCCCTCCTCACTTCCCAGTCTAAAAAATTAATGCTTTGCAAAAGTGTGGAGCGAAGCCCAAGTTGCTGCCATACAAATATCACCATTCAGCACACCTCTAGCTAAAGCTGAATTGGCAGACTTAGCCCTGGTGGAATGGGCTCTAATACCCTCAGAAGGATCCTTCTTTGCTAGCGAATAACAAATCTTTATGCAAAGACCCACCTTGAAAGAGTCCTCTTGGGGACAGCTTTGCCCTTTCTATTTCCCACAGAGCCAATGAAGAGCTGATCATCAGTTCTGGAGTTCTTTGTCCGTTCTATGTAGAAACTCAGGGCACTTTTTGGATCCAAGCAATGCAGCGTTTCCTCCTCCTTCGATGGATGGGGAGGAGGGTAAAAGGACGGAGAGTTATAGGCTGTCCCAGATGGAAGGGAGTGACTACCTTAGGAAGAAATGCCGCCCTGATTCACAGCACCACCTTGTCAGCATGAAAAGTAGTGAAAGGTGGTTTCACCCTATGAGCCTGAAGCTCACTCACACGTCTAGCCGAAGTGATGGCTGTTAGAAAAACTGCCTCCACAGGCAAGTATGCATAGCCTCAAACGGTGAACCCATCAAAAAAGTCAAAACTAAATTTAAATCCCACTGAGACATTACAAACGGAGTGGGAGGAATCTTGTTTGTTAACCCTTTAAGGAACCTAAGAACTATAGGGGACTTAACTAAGGAAAGCTGATCCGGTAGGCAAAGAAAAGTTGACAGTGCCGATAAATAGCCTTTCACTGTCGCCACTGTGCAACCTTTCTGCACTACGGAGAGTGCAAACTGCAAATTATTAGATAAATGAGCCTTTAAGGTATCAATATGTCTCTCTCCACACCAAATAACAAATTTCTACCGGCATAGACAGTCTTGGTGGAGTGTGGCCTGGCCGATAAAATAACATCCACCACTTCTGCAAACAGGTCTATCTGAGGTGCTTCCCACATCCACAAGACGTGAAGAAACACGTATGGATGGAGACGGCCAAAAAGTGCCGACTGAGAACGTCCGCACACACGTTTAGAACTCCGGCCAGATGGTTTGCTTCTATGCAAATCCGATGGTCCTGTGCCCAGGACCAGAGCCGCAGAGCCTCTCTGCAGAGAAGGTATGGCCCTACTCCTCCCTGCTTGTTGATGTACCACATTGCAGTAGTGTTGTCTGTTTAGACTTACACCAACTGACCACGAAGGGACGGGAGGAAGGCCTTGAGAGCCAAACATATTGCCCGTAGTTCCAACAGATTGATGTGAAACATCTGTTCTACTGAACACCAAAGACCTATGATCTCTTGGTCCCCCACATGAGCTCCCCACCCTAGATTGGATGCATCCGTTATGACTGTGGTCACCGGAAGTGGAAGACAAAACGGCCTTCCTTGTGAGAGGTTGCCATCCATGGTCCATCACTGCAGATCCAGTGCAGCGACTCTGGAAATCGTTATCGACTCCTCGAGATCCTCTTTGTGTTGAAACCACTGCTTGTGGAGGCACCACTGGAGAGCCCTCATGTGCCAATGTGCGTGAGTGACCAACAGAATGCAGGAAGCGAACAGACCGAGCAGATGTGAGACCCTGAGGACTGGAACAGCAGCTCCCGTTTGAAACATTAGAATCATCGCCTGAATGTCCTGAATTCTCTGTGGAGGAGGGTAGGCCAGATTCAAAGTTGTGTCCAGTACTGCCCCTATGAACAGGAGGTGCTGAGAGGGCTCCAGGTGAGACTTGGGCACGTTCACTGTAAAACCCAGGTTCAACAACAAATGGATTGTCACCTGGAAATGATGCAGCACGAACTCGGGGGACGACCCGGCTTTGATCAGCCAGTCGTCCAGGAAAGGGAAAACAGATATTCCGTTCATTCTGAGGTCCGCTACAACCACTGCCATCACCTTTGTGAAGACTCGAGGTGCAGAAGTAAGACCAAAAGGAAGGGCCGCAAACTGGTGTTGCGACCCTACCATCAACTGGAGATACCTCCTGTGCGACTTCAGAATAGGGATTTAAAAATAAGCATCCTGCAAGTCGACAGACACCATCCAGTCTTCGTTGTTCAAAGCAAGAAGCACCTATGCTAGTATCAGCATTTTGAACTTTTCCTGCTTGAGGAACTAATTCAAAATCCTTGGATCCAGATTTTGTTGTTGTCATTGTTGTTCCTCTAGATACTGCTGCTCTTCCAGAAGTCTCAAGGCCTTCCTTCTAGACCTCAGCCTAGACTCCAAACGCAGCGTCGATAGAGAACTCATCAACGTTGATGATGCGGCCTTTGAAAGAGAGGGCAACACTGGCAAGGAGGGGGAGGAGGCGAATCCACACTCTGCGCCAAAGTAGAGCGTCGATATCTATCCGATGCCGGCATCGGCGGCACCTGGGATAGAAGTAGTGATCCTCAGCGCCGTGTCTGTATCATTGAAAGGTGTTGCTGGTAAAAAGGGTATAAATGGAGCCAGCAACTCCAGCATACAAGCCAATGGACCCGTGGGACCAGCCGGTGCACCAGAGGGGACCATCGCCCTATTAAAAATGCTAAACATAGCATAGAGGAACAAACACGGATCCATTCCTGTGGCTAGAGAGGCAGGATACTCTTGTTCCCCTTGCGGCGGCTGCGCTGGATCTGGCGCTCGAGCCCCAACTCCTGACCATGGAAGGATGCAGGAGAAAAGTGAGCCGTTGGACTTGCAGGCGACTCCAAGATCTCAATCAAAGTCGGTGCCGTGGATGCCTCAGGTGACTGTGCTTGTGGAGTCACAGTGAGGCTGACTTCCCAAGTCATGCAGCGCCGTGACCTCGAATTTGGAGACACCAACCAATCGCTGGATAAGCGGCGCCATGACTCATGCCGTCGACGTTGCTTCCTCGATGACCTGTGCAATGAGGTGTCCCTTGTCTTCGATCTTCACCGACCTCTTTTCTCCTTCTTAGCTTTTGAATGAAGGAGCTTTGCCACTCTATCTTTCAGATATTTCGGGTTCATGTGTTGGCAGGACGAGCAGCCTGCCACATCGTGGTCCAAGGTCAAACACCAGAGGCAGTTCTCATGCGGATCCGTCACTGACATATGGCCCCTTGCTCGCTACAAGGTTTAAACCCAGATTTCTTCAGTGGAGACATAGCAGCGCTACAAAAGAATTCCCTCAATACAGTTGAGATACAACGAAGAGGTAGAAAACCATTAGTGTTGAAGGCACAGAAAAAAAGCAACTGATGTCAGTACCCCGGAGAGGACTTCTTATCATTCCGATGACGTCAGATGGAGTTGCATGCGGAGCCGAGCAATTGTGACATCCTCGTCGATTTGGAGAGCTAGGAAAAAAAAATCTGCGGAATACTGGCGCATTGGGAGACTTCATAAGGTAAGGAATCCACAGGTAGTTGTATTTATCAGAAACAGCCGGTGGCCACAAAATGAAGTACTGCCATGAGTTTCACTATTGGTGTTATTGCTGTAGTGTTCATATTGTGAGGCAAGAGATTAGGCTCTAGATGGTGACACTAATCCAGGATAGTTTGCCTATTTAACCGAAATGTGTTAATAAACTCCCTCTCCTCCATGGTGGCAAGGTCTGGAAATGGCCTGAAGACCCGAGGCCATCGTCTCCTACCCATGCCTGGGTTCAAATGCCTGCATGTATAGAAAAGAAAATATCAGCTTAAATGGTCACACCATACTTTGATAATCAACACACATCTTACATCTTGAGAATATTAGGAATCTCATTGTGTCATATATGTACATACAAAGCTGTCAAATATTTTTTTAATTTAAAAATCACTTTTGTACTTGTCTTTAGTTGTTTTATTATGTGCAAATAATACACTTAAAATTTATTATTTGCACGTATATATATTCTTTTACATTTTCTGTAAATACCGTCAACTGAGGTATTACTTTCCCCGCTGCACTATCGATGTCAAACACACTCACGGTTCATTTTTTAATGTGTCGTATCTTGACAAAAACAGTGTTGTCCGTATCTGACATTTGTATATACACTAGCTTCCATTTTGAGTGATGGTGATGCACTAACAATTGAAAAATACACTGCTTCACACCGTAAAATGGCAGATGCCTGACCTTGCCGTCAGAACATTGGCTAGCCGACAGACGTCGGATGAAGCTGACAGGGTAGTATGTGGAATCCTTCACGGTGGAACCTGCCACACTCTAACATTCGTGACGGCTACAAACACAAGCCAATGGTTGTGTCCATCTCCATCACAGATTGCAATCACTGTGTACTTGTGCGCAGCAATTTGAAAAAAAGCTCACTTGCCTCCTAACTGCAGCCAACAAGACCTCCTCGTTTTTTACTGTTGTTACCGACCTCTGGGAACCAAGATGCTGGGTAAAGCAGGTAACAGGGCCCCTGCCTTCAGCACGGAGGAGCTCCTCGCTACAGAGGTCCTGTACAGTCAGCTATATGTGAACCCAGAGGAACAGGCACATGTCTGATTGGGAAATGTTTGACTAAGTAACTCTTCTTTTTTGGCCACAGGCTAATTTGTCCCTCTATGATCATGGGTGAAGTGTTGTGATTGCAGTATAGTGAACCGAAAGCTTTAGCTGGAGAAAGAGTGTTGTTTGACAATGTTAGAAATGTCTGTACATGGAAATTAAAAATCACCTGAAAGGAGAAGCAGAAATATCTGTTAATATAACTCACAATTCCAGATTTCATCAAACAAACTGCAGGCCCCTTACTACCAGTGGCCTGTAGACAGTGTACCAGTAGTAACAGTGAAAACGTACAGCCTATGTAAAAATGAGAGAAATGTTAAGTGCATGAAGATTTTCTAAAGTTATAGAGTTGTCTGATGCTGTACTGTCAAGTGGGATTACAGCCCATATTGTGGAATAGGATTACATGTATGGTTTACACTTGTCATTGTGCCACATATTGGGAAAGTTATTTTGTGCACTGCAAGTTCAAATGGCATAGGCTCTCAATCATCCATGCAAGTATGTCCCATTACTACACACACTTGTTTATAAATCTCCCCAAACCTATATTCTTGCTGACACATAGCAGCCCTTCCATACTGCCCTTAGTCAGTGTATGTGATGCAAACCATGGGTTCTGACTCTCAGACGTTTAGCCAATGCAGCTGTATGTAGGGTTATGTGCAAAGAATATACCGGTTGCTTAGCCTTTAGTAGCTCATAATGCTTGTGACTAATCAGGAGTGGGTCTCAACAGAAAAGGTTTCTTATCTCTGGCCTAGAACATATTTGTGTTCTGGATTGGTAAAATTAGGAGATAGAAAATGTTGAGGGTATTCAACAGATAAGGGCAAATCAGTATTTCCTAGGAACCTCTAAATATTTTTAAAACAATTAACTTACTGTTTGTTGAATGCTTATGAGCAATGCAACAAAATTGTGTCAGCACTAGAGACAAACAAAATCACTCATAACTTCTTTTCTTGTTGTTTTCTGTCATCCATGCAGGGCAATGCCCCATCAAAAGAGGGAAATCTGGAAGGCCATCACTAAGAAGGTGCAGACCCTAGGGGCTCATAAGCGGTGCAGCCTGCATTGCCGGAAGAGGTGGGAAGAACTCCAACAATGGACCTGTAAGTCAGCGGAAGGCCATCTCTGCCAGTCCTCCCAATAATCCAAGCAGATGCGCCTCACCCTGACACCCCCTAATGGCCCACATCCTTGTGGTGCCTACTCAGAGCTTGATGGGCAGGTGAGGGAGGTAAGTTATTGTCTGTAGCTATTTTTGTTGTTTAACCTTTCTCATTTTCAGCAAAGTTGTATGGCATACACATGACAGTTGAAAAGCATCCAATGCTCATGAGGGTTTCTGGAGGTGTAAGTTAATCAGATGGTGTCTGATGCTGTGTTTGGTTTATTGATTTGTGTTAAAGGTTGCTACTAGATTCCTCATCACAAGCTAAATACTGTTTTCAGCTGACACATGGCAGCATGTAAACAAAAGGGTACCTGCATTTTCTCTGTCATGAGGGACAGTTGTGGATTAGGTCAGGTGTGATGCGCCATCACAAATGTGTGTAGCTAATATAGGCCATATTAATGGTGACATGACAAACTGCACACTTATGATACAGTTGCTGTATCAGAGTTGACATTGGTAAGTTGGTGCTATGACAACATGATGATAAGTATCTTCTCCAAAAGGACTGTAAACATGTGTACCATGGCATCATCCCTTATTTGAAATATGTTTGAAACCTGTTTTCACAGAAAACGTCTAGTCAGTTCATATGGACAGTAGCAGACTGGCATGATGCGCTAGTCCTTCATGTAAGCCAGTCTGTGTCAAACAACATGAATTTGTATGCCAAACTGTATTGATTGCAACATACAGGAATGTGTCCACATTGTTAAGAGAGTTATATGTACCCCAAACAAAATGTTGGTGTCCTTAGTTCTGGCCAGATAAGAAATCAATGATGGAGAGAAATGTGATACTTAAAGGGACATTTGTAGATGGAAGGTCACATCACATAGATGCTGTAGTATCCCATCTGGCAAAGTTAATATTAAGCCCAACACATGACTCTTTTGGAAATGTGTATATATTTTAGCTCTGTACTGAAGTAGGTTCGAAATATCTCAAGGCCTATGTGTTTACTCATGCTGTTGAAGCCCTTTGTCATGGAGAGGAGAGACAAAGGCGTACATGATATAGGAGCTAGCATAGGGAATTTCTAGACTTTGAGCAAATGTTGTGTTATCAAAGTTCATGTTCAATTGTATTTACACAGATCCACTCAAACTGTTGTATCTTTCTTTTCAGCATCATCTGGGCAAGGCGACGGTGACAGCAGCCACGTTGGCAGGGATGACGCTGGCCACTGTGGCTCAGGTGTGGACATCACAGACACCAAGGGACCCAGTGGCACGGAGGGTGAGGGACTGGCACCGAGGCCACTAGTGACTCAACATCTTCTTCAGAGGCCTCCACTGAAGACCAGTCCCTGGAGGGGCCACCCACATTCTGATCTCCACCCTCCCTCTTGCTCCCCCTCCCTAAAAGGGGTGGTATCACCTTCGCTGCAGGCACCTCCACCCTGCCCCAGTGTCCCAGGCTGCACTCAATGAGGAGGTGGTAGATCTTTTGCGGACTATCCCTGTATGTCAGACCGCACTAATGAATGCCAACCAGGGTCTGAGTGGTCAGAACACCCAGATGCTGGCTTACCTGGATGGCATGCACAGTGCCCTGGTTGGCCTACAGCGGTAATTCCATGGTCTTACTTCCTCTCTTACTGCTACCCACCCTAACTGTGTGTCCCAACTTCCATCCTTTTCCTATCCAAAATCCCTCCACCCATCCCTAGCCAGAGTACACACCACACACCTTTACACACACCCACACCAAACACACATGTGGCACATCCTCACATACACACAGGCACGGCAAAAACACAGACATATGTCCCAGAGGAGGTTTATTCTGGCAGTGAATTTAGGAGCCAAATGATGGGCCTGAAACCCAGAGTGACTGAAATGGGCAGAAGTCTTTGTTATTTTGTTTATAAGAACTTTTCAAATAACTTTTGAGAGACTTGTTTTATGCACATATATAAAACATTTTATTTTGAGAACACCTTTGCCCTGGCCTTATTTTCGATGTTTACAAAATGTTTACTGATGATGTTATTTCTGTTTATGTGTGTGCCATGCACTTATTCTCCTTTGTGTAGTGACAAGCACAGGTTGTATATTTTAGGTATGTTTTTAAATACATACATTAGTGTTGTACATTTGTGAAGGACATGTTAATTTTGGTGAAAGCATTCTTCATGTTACCGGACACTTCCACCAAGATTTATATGTGTTTCTGTTATTGTGACCAGAGAACACGTGTTCATTTGACCTGTGTCAATAATGAGCAAGTTACTTACCTTCGGTAACGCTTTTTCTGGTGGATATACTAGTTACCTGTGGATTCCTCACCTAATGAATTCTCCCCAATGCGTAGCATTCGACGGAAACTTCTTTCTAGCTCTGCACGTCGGCGATGACATCACAATTGCCCGACTCCACGCGACTCAGTCTGACGTCATTGTGGCAATAAGAGGTCCTCGCCGGCGTGCTGACTTCAGTTTACACCATTTTTGACGTGCCTTTGAGGCGAACAGGTGAATAACGACAGACCATACCTATTGTGATTGCATCCAAGAAAACTTTTATACAAAATGTAATCAAATTGGAATAGCAAACAATATGAATATATAGCCACAAGAATACAAAGTCATAACTATAAACAAATACCTATATATACATATATATATATATATATATATATATATATATATATATATATATATATATATATATATACACATCCTCTCATAATTCAGCAATATACAAATATACATATATATATACACCCAAGGAAATCCCGGTGTGACCAGACAGACTACGGGGAAGCGGGTGGGACCGTGAGGAGTCCACAGGTAGCTAGTGTATCCACCAGAAAAAGCGTTACCGAAGGTAAGTAACTTCCTCTTCTGATGGATACAACTACCTGTGGATTCTTCACCTAATGAATAGAGTCCCAAAGCAGTACCGCCTCGGAGGTGGGTGTCTGACTGGTCACACCAAGTGAGGTACTGGGTTTTTCAGAACCGGTACTGATCCGGTAACCCAGCGGTGCCAGGGTACACCCAAAGACCTCGGGTACTTTCCTGATTCAGACCACAGAAACTCAGAGTCTTCTAGGTGAAGTCAAAGATTGAATTTATTGGCTGCAACCAAGTAACAAGCGTCCTAGAAGTACAACAGCACGGTTCTGCAAACAGGTCTATCTGAGGTGCTTCCCACATCCACAAGACGTGAAGAAACACGTATGGATGGAGACGGCCAAAAAGTGCCGACTGAGAACGTCCGCACACACGTTTAGAACTCCGGCCAGATGGTTTGCTTCTATGCAAATCCGATGGTCCTGTGCCCAGGACCAGAGCCGCAGAGCCTCTCTGCAGAGAAGGTATGGCCCTACTCCTCCCTGCTTGTTGATGTACCACATTGCAGTAGTGTTGTCTGTTTAGACTTACACCAACTGACCACGAAGGGACGGGAGGAAGGCCTTGAGAGCCAAACATATTGCCCGTAGTTCCAACAGATTGATGTGAAACATCTGTTCTACTGAACACCAAAGACCTATGATCTCTTGGTCCCCCACATGAGCTCCCCACCCTAGATTGGATGCATCCGTTATGACTGTGGTCACCGGAAGTGGAAGACAAAACGGCCTTCCTTGTGAGAGGTTGCCATCCATGGTCCATCACTGCAGATCCAGTGCAGCGACTCTGGAAATCGTTATCGACTCCTCGAGATCCTCTTTGTGTTGAAACCACTGCTTGTGGAGGCACCACTGGAGAGCCCTCATGTGCCAATGTGCGTGAGTGACCAACAGAATGCAGGAAGCGAACAGACCGAGCAGATGTGAGACCCTGAGGACTGGAACAGCAGCTCCCGTTTGAAACATTAGAATCATCGCCTGAATGTCCTGAATTCTCTGTGGAGGAGGGTAGGCCAGATTCAAAGTTGTGTCCAGTACTGCCCCTATGAACAGGAGGTGCTGAGAGGGCTCCAGGTGAGACTTGGGCACGTTCACTGTAAAACCCAGGTTCAACAACAAATGGATTGTCACCTGGAAATGATGCAGCACGAACTCGGGGGACGACCCGGCTTTGATCAGCCAGTCGTCCAGGAAAGGGAAAACAGATATTCCGTTCATTCTGAGGTCCGCTACAACCACTGCCATCACCTTTGTGAAGACTCGAGGTGCAGAAGTAAGACCAAAAGGAAGGGCCGCAAACTGGTGTTGCGACCCTACCATCAACTGGAGATACCTCCTGTGCGACTTCAGAATAGGGATTTAAAAATAAGCATCCTGCAAGTCGACAGACACCATCCAGTCTTCGTTGTTCAAAGCAAGAAGCACCTATGCTAGTATCAGCATTTTGAACTTTTCCTGCTTGAGGAACTAATTCAAAATCCTTGGATCCAGATTTTGTTGTTGTCATTGTTGTTCCTCTAGATACTGCTGCTCTTCCAGAAGTCTCAAGGCCTTCCTTCTAGACCTCAGCCTAGACTCCAAACGCAGCGTCGATAGAGAACTCATCAACGTTGATGATGCGGCCTTTGAAAGAGAGGGCAACACTGGCAAGGAGGGGCAGGAGGCGAATCCACACTCTGCGCCAAAGTAGAGCGTCGATATCTATCCGATGCCGGCATCGGCGGCACCTGGGATAGAAGTAGTGATCCTCAGCGCCGTGTCTGTATCATTGAAAGGTGTTGCTGGTAAAAAGGGTATAAATGGAGCCAGCAACTCCAGCATACAAGCCAATGGACCCGTGGGACCAGCCGGTGCACCAGAGGGGACCATCGCCCTATTAAAAATGCTAAACATAGCATAGAGGAACAAACACGGATCCATTCCTGTGGCTAGAGAGGCAGGATACTCTTGTTCCCCTTGCGGCGGCTGCGCTGGATCTGGCGCTCGAGCCCCAACTCCTGACCATGGAAGGATGCAGGAGAAAAGTGAGCCGTTGGACTTGCAGGCGACTCCAAGATCTCAATCAAAGTCGGTGCCGTGGATGCCTCAGGTGACTGTGCTTGTGGAGTCACAGTGAGGCTGACTTCCCAAGTCATGCAGCGCCGTGACCTCGAATTTGGAGACACCAACCAATCGCTGGATAAGCGGCGCCATGACTCATGCCGTCGACGTTGCTTCCTCGATGACCTGTGCAATGAGGTGTCCCTTGTCTTCGATCTTCACCGACCTCTTTTCTCCTTCTTAGCTTTTGAATGAAGGAGCTTTGCCACTCTATCTTTCAGATATTTCGGGTTCATGTGTTGGCAGGACGAGCAGCCTGCCACATCGTGGTCCAAGGTCAAACACCAGAGGCAGTTCTCATGCGGATCCGTCACTGACATATGGCCCCTTGCTCGCTACAAGGTTTAAACCCAGATTTCTTCAGTGGAGACATAGCAGCGCTACAAAAGAATTCCCTCAATACAGTTGAGATACAACGAAGAGGTAGAAAACCATTAGTGTTGAAGGCACAGAAAAAAAGCAACTGATGTCAGTACCCCGGAGAGGACTTCTTATCATTCCGATGACGTCAGATGGAGTTGCATGCGGAGCCGAGCAATTGTGACATCCTCGTCGATTTGGAGAGCTAGGAAAAAAAAATCTGCGGAATACTGGCGCATTGGGAGACTTCATAAGGTAAGGAATCCACAGGTAGTTGTATTTATCAGAAACAGCCGGTGGCCACAAAATGAAGTACTGCCATGAGTTTCACTATTGGTGTTATTGCTGTAGTGTTCATATTGTGAGGCAAGAGATTAGGCTCTAGATGGTGACACTAATCCAGGATAGTTTGCCTATTTAACCGAAATGTGTTAATAAACTCCCTCTCCTCCATGGTGGCAAGGTCTGGAAATGGCCTGAAGACCCGAGGCCATCGTCTCCTACCCATGCCTGGGTTCAAATGCCTGCATGTATAGAAAAGAAAATATCAGCTTAAATGGTCACACCATACTTTGATAATCAACACACATCTTACATCTTGAGAATATTAGGAATCTCATTGTGTCATATATGTACATACAAAGCTGTCAAATATTTTTTTAATTTAAAAATCACTTTTGTACTTGTCTTTAGTTGTTTTATTATGTGCAAATAATACACTTAAAATTTATTATTTGCACGTATATATATTCTTTTACATTTTCTGTAAATACCGTCAACTGAGGTATTACTTTCCCCGCTGCACTATCGATGTCAAACACACTCACGGTTCATTTTTTAATGTGTCGTATCTTGACAAAAACAGTGTTGTCCGTATCTGACATTTGTATATACACTAGCTTCCATTTTGAGTGATGGTGATGCACTAACAATTGAAAAATACACTGCTTCACACCGTAAAATGGCAGATGCCTGACCTTGCCGTCAGAACATTGGCTAGCCGACAGACGTCGGATGAAGCTGACAGGGTAGTATGTGGAATCCTTCACGGTGGAACCTGCCACACTCTAACATTCGTGACGGCTACAAACACAAGCCAATGGTTGTGTCCATCTCCATCACAGATTGCAATCACTGTGTACTTGTGCGCAGCAATTTGAAAAAAAGCTCACTTGCCTCCTAACTGCAGCCAACAAGACCTCCTCGTTTTTTACTGTTGTTACCGACCTCTGGGAACCAAGATGCTGGGTAAAGCAGGTAACAGGGCCCCTGCCTTCAGCACGGAGGAGCTCCTCGCTACAGAGGTCCTGTACAGTCAGCTATATGTGAACCCAGAGGAACAGGCACATGTCTGATTGGGAAATGTTTGACTAAGTAACTCTTCTTTTTTGGCCACAGGCTAATTTGTCCCTCTATGATCATGGGTGAAGTGTTGTGATTGCAGTATAGTGAACCGAAAGCTTTAGCTGGAGAAAGAGTGTTGTTTGACAATGTTAGAAATGTCTGTACATGGAAATTAAAAATCACCTGAAAGGAGAAGCAGAAATATCTGTTAATATAACTCACAATTCCAGATTTCATCAAACAAACTGCAGGCCCCTTACTACCAGTGGCCTGTAGACAGTGTACCAGTAGTAACAGTGAAAACGTACAGCCTATGTAAAAATGAGAGAAATGTTAAGTGCATGAAGATTTTCTAAAGTTATAGAGTTGTCTGATGCTGTACTGTCAAGTGGGATTACAGCCCATATTGTGGAATAGGATTACATGTATGGTTTACACTTGTCATTGTGCCACATATTGGGAAAGTTATTTTGTGCACTGCAAGTTCAAATGGCATAGGCTCTCAATCATCCATGCAAGTATGTCCCATTACTACACACACTTGTTTATAAATCTCCCCAAACCTATATTCTTGCTGACACATAGCAGCCCTTCCATACTGCCCTTAGTCAGTGTATGTGATGCAAACCATGGGTTCTGACTCTCAGACGTTTAGCCAATGCAGCTGTATGTAGGGTTATGTGCAAAGAATATACCGGTTGCTTAGCCTTTAGTAGCTCATAATGCTTGTGACTAATCAGGAGTGGGTCTCAACAGAAAAGGTTTCTTATCTCTGGCCTAGAACATATTTGTGTTCTGGATTGGTAAAATTAGGAGATAGAAAATGTTGAGGGTATTCAACAGATAAGGGCAAATCAGTATTTCCTAGGAACCTCTAAATATTTTTAAAACAATTAACTTACTGTTTGTTGAATGCTTATGAGCAATGCAACAAAATTGTGTCAGCACTAGAGACAAACAAAATCACTCATAACTTCTTTTCTTGTTGTTTTCTGTCATCCATGCAGGGCAATGCCCCATCAAAAGAGGGAAATCTGGAAGGCCATCACTAAGAAGGTGCAGACCCTAGGGGCTCATAAGCGGTGCAGCCTGCATTGCCGGAAGAGGTGGGAAGAACTCCAACAATGGACCTGTAAGTCAGCGGAAGGCCATCTCTGCCAGTCCTCCCAATAATCCAAGCAGATGCGCCTCACCCTGACACCCCCTAATGGCCCACATCCTTGTGGTGCCTACTCAGAGCTTGATGGGCAGGTGAGGGAGGTAAGTTATTGTCTGTAGCTATTTTTGTTGTTTAACCTTTCTCATTTTCAGCAAAGTTGTATGGCATACACATGACAGTTGAAAAGCATCCAATGCTCATGAGGGTTTCTGGAGGTGTAAGTTAATCAGATGGTGTCTGATGCTGTGTTTGGTTTATTGATTTGTGTTAAAGGTTGCTACTAGATTCCTCATCACAAGCTAAATACTGTTTTCAGCTGACACATGGCAGCATGTAAACAAAAGGGTACCTGCATTTTCTCTGTCATGAGGGACAGTTGTGGATTAGGTCAGGTGTGATGCGCCATCACAAATGTGTGTAGCTAATATAGGCCATATTAATGGTGACATGACAAACTGCACACTTATGATACAGTTGCTGTATCAGAGTTGACATTGGTAAGTTGGTGCTATGACAACATGATGATAAGTATCTTCTCCAAAAGGACTGTAAACATGTGTACCATGGCATCATCCCTTATTTGAAATATGTTTGAAACCTGTTTTCACAGAAAACGTCTAGTCAGTTCATATGGACAGTAGCAGACTGGCATGATGCGCTAGTCCTTCATGTAAGCCAGTCTGTGTCAAACAACATGAATTTGTATGCCAAACTGTATTGATTGCAACATACAGGAATGTGTCCACATTGTTAAGAGAGTTATATGTACCCCAAACAAAATGTTGGTGTCCTTAGTTCTGGCCAGATAAGAAATCAATGATGGAGAGAAATGTGATACTTAAAGGGACATTTGTAGATGGAAGGTCACATCACATAGATGCTGTAGTATCCCATCTGGCAAAGTTAATATTAAGCCCAACACATGACTCTTTTGGAAATGTGTATATATTTTAGCTCTGTACTGAAGTAGGTTCGAAATATCTCAAGGCCTATGTGTTTACTCATGCTGTTGAAGCCCTTTGTCATGGAGAGGAGAGACAAAGGCTTTCATGATATAGGAGCTAGCATAGGGAATTTCTAGACTTTGAGCAAATGTTGTGTTATCAAAGTTCATGTTCAATTGTATTTACACAGATCCACTCAAACTGTTGTATCTTTCTTTTCAGCATCATCTGGGCAAGGCGACGGTGACAGCAGCCACGTTGGCAGGGATGACGCTGGCCACTGTGGCTCAGGTGTGGACATCACAGACACCAAGGGACCCAGTGGCACGGAGGGTGAGGGACTGGCACCGAGGCCACTAGTGACTCAACATCTTCTTCAGAGGCCTCCACTGAAGACCAGTCCCTGGAGGGGCCACCCACATTCTGATCTCCACCCTCCCTCTTGCTCCCCCTCCCTAAAAGGGGTGGTATCACCTTCGCTGCAGGCACCTCCACCCTGCCCCAGTGTCCCAGGCTGCACTCAATGAGGAGGTGGTAGATCTTTTGCGGACTATCCCTGTATGTCAGACCGCACTAATGAATGCCAACCAGGGTCTGAGTGGTCAGAACACCCAGATGCTGGCTTACCTGGATGGCATGCACAGTGCCCTGGTTGGCCTACAGCGGTAATTCCATGGTCTTACTTCCTCTCTTACTGCTACCCACCCTAACTGTGTGTCCCAACTTCCATCCTTTTCCTATCCAAAATCCCTCCACCCATCCCTAGCCAGAGTACACACCACACACCTTTACACACACCCACACCAAACACACATGTGGCACATCCTCACATACACACAGGCACGGCAAAAACACAGACATATGTCCCAGAGGAGGTTTATTCTGGCAGTGAATTTAGGAGCCAAATGATGGGCCTGAAACCCAGAGTGACTGAAATGGGCAGAAGTCTTTGTTATTTTGTTTATAAGAACTTTTCAAATAACTTTTGAGAGACTTGTTTTATGCACATATATAAAACATTTTATTTTGAGAACACCTTTGCCCTGGCCTTATTTTCGATGTTTACAAAATGTTTACTGATGATGTTATTTCTGTTTATGTGTGTGCCATGCACTTATTCTCCTTTGTGTAGTGACAAGCACAGGTTGTATATTTTAGGTATGTTTTTAAATACATACATTAGTGTTGTACATTTGTGAAGGACATGTTAATTTTGGTGAAAGCATTCTTCATGTTACCGGACACTTCCACCAAGATTTATATGTGTTTCTGTTATTGTGACCAGAGAACACGTGTTCATTTGACCTGTGTCAATAATGAGCAAGTTACTTACCTTCGGTAACGCTTTTTCTGGTGGATATACTAGTTACCTGTGGATTCCTCACCTAATGAATTCTCCCCAATGCGTAGCATTCGACGGAAACTTCTTTCTAGCTCTGCACGTCGGCGATGACATCACAATTGCCCGACTCCACGCGACTCAGTCTGACGTCATTGTGGCAATAAGAGGTCCTCGCCGGCGTGCTGACTTCAGTTTACACCATTTTTGACGTGCCTTTGAGGCGAACAGGTGAATAACGACAGACCATACCTATTGTGATTGCATCCAAGAAAACTTTTATACAAAATGTAATCAAATTGGAATAGCAAACAATATGAATATATAGCCACAAGAATACAAAGTCATAACTATAAACAAATACCTATATATACATATATATATATATATATATATATATATATATATATATATATATATATATATATACACATCCTCTCATAATTCAGCAATATACAAATATACATATATATATACACCCAAGGAAATCCCGGTGTGACCAGACAGACTACGGGGAAGCGGGTGGGACCGTGAGGAGTCCACAGGTAGCTAGTGTATCCACCAGAAAAAGCGTTACCGAAGGTAAGTAACTTCCTCTTCTGATGGATACAACTACCTGTGGATTCTTCACCTAATGAATAGAGTCCCAAAGCAGTACCGCCTCGGAGGTGGGTGTCTGACTGGTCACACCAAGTGAGGTACTGGGTTTTTCAGAACCGGTACTGATCCGGTAACCCAGCGGTGCCAGGGTACACCCAAAGACCTCGGGTACTTTCCTGATTCAGACCACAGAAACTCAGAGTCTTCTAGGTGAAGTAAAAGATCGAATTTATTGGCTGCAACCAAGTAACAAGCGTCCTAGAAGTACAACAGCACGGTTTGTATGTTCTCAGGAGACTGTGTATCAATGCAAAGTCAGGTTTCCTTATATACAGTTTTTTAAGCTTCAGGCAAACATTCTTGACATTTTGGTTGGTCATTCACATGTTTTCACTACAAAGGAAAAAACAGTGTCATGATGAAACCTCATATTTCATGTCATCCAACCCATAATAAATTACCCGGCAAGGCCTAGTATTTTACATCAGATAAGTGTGGACCCCCAATAAAAACGGGCACCTCCCCCTCGTAAAGTAAGTAAGAAGAAAAGAGCAGGTGCAGGTGTGAGCAAGCTTAGGCAGGGTGTGTGAGCGATAATAAGGGTTTTATGGCATGGTGTGCCTTGATGCTATCTGATTCGGCCACTGGGAGAGGGACTGACCAAACAGGTTTGGCCTGAGGCAATGGTTCCAGCTTGCCCAGGTCAGAGAAAAGTCAATCAAGGTGTACGTGTCCTTGGAATCAAATCTGACTGTATTATAAGCCTATGTGAGGGCAACTTTTAAAAATGGCTCCCGTGTATAAAATGGGAGCCACGAGTGCAGGACGAAAATGGCGATTTCGAGGTGAAAACGCTGCTGGAATTGAGCAAAAATGCTCATGCTTAGTGTACTAGTCATTATCGGTCTTTTGATACTAAAATCGTACTGCTGTGGCAAAGTAAATTACATGGGTCCAGAATTTTTAGAACCACAAACCCTCCTTTTGCCCTTACATAGGCAATAAACCTATTCTCATGCTAATCTGAGTCCAGGTCTATGTTTATAAGGCCATGGAGATGTTGCTGGAGCAAAATTCTAGTACTTGGTAACTCTCTCTGGACAGGTCTCCTCGAACATGAAGTAGCACAAAAGGCCACATATGGCAGGACAAAATAAGGAATACCTCTATCTGCAGTAGGTGGCATAAGATCACACACCCAACAATTAGTGATGTTCACTACTAACTAGTGTTGATGCAGAAGCTGTACAAAAGAATTGCTTACGAATTCTGATCTTCTAACCTGTTCATGTTCAGGAAAAGGGTGAAAAGAGTGCAAAGAAACAATAGTAGGAAAAGACATAGGTTAGGAAGTGGGTGCAGAAGTCAATTGAGTACAGAAAAACAATCCCACCCATAAATGACAACGTCATGTTTAAAAGACACTAGAAAACACGTTATTAAGAACATATAGACAACGGGAGAAAGTAGTGACCACTATTACAAATGAAATAATAATTTTTCACAACCCTAACCAAAAAGCAAATCCTAAAATTATCTAGTAACATTTTTAGGGCTCCTCTGCATTTCAGTAATTTTTGTATGTTCAGGTGGAACAGTGGTGACTCTCATCAATGCTCTAAGGTGAAAAGGGGGTACTCTTTCCACAGAAAATGGACTTTATTCTGCTTTTACTAAACAGAATAGTACTTTAAAACAATGCCAGCAAAACAATCAGTCTCCTAACACCTAGTCTATACAATCACACGGAAACCTCTTGTGAAACCAATTATGCCCAGAGTCCGTTCAAAAAGCCTCTCTGGCAGGCTTCTATTGTCCATCAAATTTTCTTTTGTTGTTTTCTTTCGCATGGGCCTCTCAATTCAGGCCTCTTCGTGAGAAAAGTACTGCTTAGTTGGAGTGCCCTCCTGGCAAACACCCACAGCTCACTCGAAAGTCTCAATGTCTTAAAGCAATGCACCAGTGTCTCTCCTCTGTGGCAGACACTACAAACAATGTGCTCTTCATTGATCAAGGGCACAAATCATCTCGTGCAGACCCAAGCACCATTAATTGGGAAATAGCTCAAGCTCAGCAGCACTTTCAGACTCCAACACTCATTATTTAGTGTCAGAGGACGCTCAAGCTGCTCTTTCATGGGCACCACAATATAGTGCCTTTTTCCAAACTTGAAATCTCCGGTGCACTGCCCTTCTTCCGTTGGAGCAAAGAAAAGGGGGTGTGTGGCCAAAACTCAGGCCAAGGGGCTCAAGGGATTGCACACTGTCAGAGGTTACCAGCACATGACAGGTAGAGAAATGAAACCTCAAAACAGCTCTGCTATCAACAACAGGAATCCTTCTCTTTAGCTCTTTTACACTGAAACTTTGGTTTTGTGATGTCCAACGCCGTCTGATGGAGCAAGTACGATACCATGCGCTGGCGATCGCTGTCCAGCTTTGCTACTTTCTGGGTGCTGAGACTGTAGGGCCAAGACGTCCGTCTTTCATCTGTAGCTGTCACTGATGGGAATTAGGCTTAAATCAATGTCCTGCAGGTTATTATGACTTGATACCCGCAGAATCTAGTGACGTAGGAAATGTGCCACAGTTGTTAGTTTCCTTCAATTTAGTAAAAAAACAGTTCATGGTTTTTAACAAGGGGACTGCAAGCAGGTGGTCTGCAATCTTCAAAGGAGTAGCCATACACCATGGGCATAAAATACAAAGACAAAGGCAGAAGGGCAAAACAGGGTCTCTAGCATCTTTAATTGGGTTCTCTCCATTATTCTCTGCCATCTATAGCTACATGAGAATTCTATCTGAATGGATTTCCTCACACAGTGGCATTGTCTAATGGGGTAAACACATATTTTCCTCAATGATTAAGTCTAGGTGTTCCTCCTTACCTTAGAACATCTCAATAGAGAAATCACATGATACCGATTATCAGGGACATGTAGAAACCTTCCTTTAAAAACTGTGCATCAGGTGCACTATGCAATACACAGGCTAATACTGTAGTCAAATGTGCAAACAAAAAGACAAGAACTAGAGGGTCCTGATATTTGCATGATTAGGACACATCTGATCCCACCAAAAATTAAAGTAGCAGGAACAGAAGGGAACGGAAAACCAAATTAAAATAGACATTGAAAATTCGTCATGTTCAACAAGGTAAACATAAGATATCTCCTATTGAAATGGAAAACTTGTCTTACTATAATATTGAGTCAGTTAACCAGTCTATCGCTACCCTGACACTCAGGCTGGAAAACATTGAATCAGGCCTAAGGCAAATTCTTGAAAACCAGTCTGGTCATACCAAAGGGAATTATACATAACATGGGGGTCCCTGGTACATCACTGCAGTCTGGAAATGTGAACCCGAACAATACATCAATAATAATAAAAGGGCTGACTGCTGAAAGGAATTCGAAAAAGAGAAATGGGACTAGGACATAGCTAAAATCTCAATAACTAAGCATGATGCGACATTGGTCAGGGGAAGTAACAAAAGAAAAAATCTATAGGAAGAACAAATTTTTTTATTTTGGGTGATAGTCAGGCATGTGACACAACACCGAGAGTACGGGTGATACACAAAGGCCAAAGTTACACAAATTTTAACTCTACCGTTGGTGACTACACCATATACGGTACTCCTAGCTAATGTTTCAGTTCCTTCTTCAGGAAAAAATGAAAACCTGGTTTTCTTTTAAGGAACAAAAGCCATATGCTACTTAGGAAACAGAACATCATTAACTAATGTAATATAGAAATTAGGCCACCTTGAGTCACAGATCTATAATTTCATCCTTAGGTCCAATCAAGGCTACATAAATGTAGGGCTGCCTGTTCCTTTAAGGGAAGGGGCAGTAACGTGACTAACTGCAGGTGACACACTTTGATCCTGTATATCTCTTTTTATTTTCCTTCAATACCATTATAGCCAAATAGACATGCACTGGTGAAGTGTTGTCTCTTATGTTCACAGCATGAAATATCATTATCTGTGGAATTTAGTAACCAGAACAAGTTCAACCAACTGTTGCGTAGCGATGGGCATCGTCATGACCATCCCCTCACAACACAGGGGAGCTTGTAATAGTATCAAAAGCAGCAACAAACATGTAAAAAAAAATAATAATAATAATAAAAAGGCACAAAACGTCAAGCCATCAGATATACTTGCTGTGTATCAAGCACAAAAAGCATAGACAAAACAATAGCATGTGTGAATAAGCGGTGACACACAACACCATGTCATGTACTTTATGCACTGTAAACCTGCAGTCCAAAACCCAATATTTGGGCCTGTTTAATTTGTCAGGTTTAAAATCCTTACCCTCCTTTTGACAGTAGATCACCAGGCAATGGAAATCTGCTGTCAAATATAACTTTACTGTTTCTCTTCTAACATACAGGACCAGCAAGAACAATTCATGATAGGACCAAATACATGAAAATACATTTCCATTACTTAACTGTTACACTCTTGTCAGTTACTTCGCAACATCAAACCACCTTAGTTTTACCTTTCTAAAAGTAAAAATTGTTACACTGACACTCCATATTAATTTGGCACCTACAATTTCCACTGTGAAAAATAAGTCTTAATTGATAAATCGTTCTCATTAAGGCATGTAGCCTTCAAAATTTTAGAAAAGGGCTGCATCTTATTTTCTGTCTAAGACTTAATGCAACACTTCGTTTTCTGTCAAATAAAAGCAACTAGCAGGCATCATTTTATTTTTTTAGAGCGGAGACACAAATGTATCAGTTCTGCAGAGCATTTAACATGATGTTGGGACTTTCGAAGAAACCCCTTTTTATATTTTCCCTTTGGAATTAAGTTCTTTAATTGTATTGATGTTCTTCTGGAGAAACCAGAAATCCCACTTTTAGAGGCCCGTAGGGTCATTCTGCATTTCACAGAGACAAGGCCCTAATTTAAAAGGTCACAAGTGTCAACATGACAGCCTCCTCCATTGTTTATGGGAAAACTAAAGATAGCATCTCAGCAGCGTGACTTGAGCCAGCCTCTGTAGCTCTCCTAGCTTCTGCCACTCTGAATCTGTCAAAGACAGTAGGCCTTCATATTTTCCTTCTAACCTGCAATAATTCACTCTATTTAAAAAATAAAAAAAATTCCTTTTTAGGCGCTAAAATAATTATCTCTATTTCCAGATTATTAAACTACATTTACTGTGAATAATTCACAAACCTTAATAACACACATACCAGTTGTTAAAATAAATGCTTGTTGCAATCCCATGCAATGGTACATATTTCATCAACCTCGAATGAATGGACGTCTCAGTAGGCCCAGCTGAAGTTAGAACCTTCAACCTTGATATTAAAACAAGCCTTTGTACTGGCACATTGACTCATTGAATCATAAGAAGGCACAACCTGCAAATATATATCAAACCTAAATGTATGCATTTACTGAAGCCTGAGACACTTTAAAAAGTACTCTGAATGAAAGAAAATGCAGTTAAAACAGTGCTTTTGCCCAAAATCGACTTTGATATTTTAGGCATTAAAAAATCAATATCCTACAATTTTCTTGCATAATATGCATTACCAAAATGTCTATTACACAATCCATGAGTCAGCCATTGAAAATATTAACTTATACTTTACAGAAATGAGCTTGTTTGCTCCTGCGCCAAGGGAAAATTGCACATACAAATGTCATTTTAGCGGTGCAACATAACTTAAATTAAATTTTAATGTTAGGAGGTCATAGTATAGGTATTAAGCTTTATAAATATTAAAAAACGATTTTGAAAGGCACTTATTTTTTAAATAATGTTTCCATAATTAATAATTTTCTTTAAAAAAAAAAAATATATATTTTTTTTTGTGATAATTCCACATATAAAAGCAAGCTGCATCCCTTGCCTATTATTTGGGATACATTAACTCACAAGCCTAAGCGCATAAGCCTAACTTGAAATGCGTCACATTTTTGCGCCACTTTCATTTAAAAGGAAGGTTATGCAAAATTCCACCCATGTTTAACTGGGAAAGTGCTGGCTGAATTGAACATTCCTATCAAATATACTGCAGCTGAAAAGTTTGCCTGTGAACATCTAATACAATGCATCTAAGAAAAATGCTGTAAATGTATATATATTTTTTTTGTTGCAAAAATAGATAATTTCGTTTTTTTGGGGCCCTATTTATATCTATTGACTGTGTTTTCTAATTTATTAAGCATTTAACGGCAGTTTTGTATATGTGCACAATTGCTCATTCTATAAATTAAAGCGCAACATATAGCTATGTTAGCACATCACATGGTTCATTTCTGGATTTTTTCTAAGTTTCTACTTAATATTAATTAACCAACATTTTACTTAACAAACTGTAAACATCAAGAAGACCCACAAACACACATTGAGCTCATTTCCGATATAAACAGAAGAGACTCAGTACACACAATACAGCGCGCTTTAGCCATTTTTCATAAATAGCGCCGTCGCAATTTACTTACAGAACCGTTTGCAGATCCTAGTTGTAAGTCATATTTACAAGAAAAAAATAAAACTTTTCTCAATTATTTCCAAGAATAGCGGACCCATACTTTATTAAACGTGATGGGGCCTACTCCGTGCTTCACATATAGTTCATAGGTTGGAGTTCCAATCGGAGGAACCGGACATGAGTCCTCCAACCGGGAGTCCCTTTTACAACCAAGACAAAACAAATTTCCAAGTCTGCTAGGACCAGGCATCTTCGCTCACTAGTCTAGCTTCAAACTTCAAAGGATTATCGTTTACGATAGTCTTGTGAATACACAAGTCCTTTGGCTTTGGTACTTGCAAGTTCCAAATCAAAGTGATCCCGAAGGGATACCAAACCAAATGTCCAACTAAGGACCAAACCAAGTGTCCAACTAAGGACTGGGAGACGCTCCACTTATACTTAACTGAAAATATCGATGACGTCATCAGAAGACTCGTCTTATCGTTTCGCTCTACCAAACATCAAGGGTGCAAATCAGGGCGATAGCCAGGGCAGCAGTCCTTCGTAGCCGTCGGGAAGCGGGGAACCTCGCAGCAAAGACTTTCGGACCACGTCGACATGCAGGGGTTGATGAAGTGGCGGCCTTCCTCCAGAATTTTCACACGAAGCTCCCCACGGACCTCAGGCTTGGACCGGTACCGCTGGTATCGCCCCACGTTGGGCGCCAACTGAGGTACTGGGTTTTTCAGAACCAGTACTGATCCGGTAACCCAGCGGTGCCAGGGTACACCCAAAGACCTCGGGTACTTTCCTGATTCAGACCATAGAAACTCAGAGTCTTCTAGGTGAAGTCAAAGATCAAATTTATTGGCTGCAACCAAGTAACAAGCGTCCTAGAAGTACAACAGCACGGTTTGTATGTTCTCAGGAGACTGTGTTTCAATGCAAAGTCAGGTTTCCTTATATACAGTTTTTTAAGCTTCAGGCAAACATTCTTGACATTTTGGTTGGTCATTCACATGTTTTCACTACAAAGGAAAAAACAGTGTCATGATGAAACCTCATATTTCATGTCATCCAACCCATAATAAATTACCCGGCAAGGCCTAGTATTTTACATCAGATAAGTGTGGACCCCCAATAAAAACGGGCACCTCCCCCTCGTAAAGTAAGAAGAAGAAAAGAGCAGGTGCAGGTGTGAGCAAGCTTAGGCAGGGTGTGTGAGCGATAATAAGGGTTTTATGGCATGGTGTGCCTTGATGCTATCTGATTCGGCCACTGGGAGAGGGACTGACCAAACAGGTTTGGCCTGAGGCAATGGTTCCAGCTTGCCCAGGTCAGAGAAAAGTCAATCAAGGTGTACGTGTCCTTGGAATCAAATCTGACTGTATTATAAGCCTATGTGAGGGCAACTTTTAAAAATGGCTCCCGTGTATAAAATGGGAGCCACGAGTGCAGGATGAAAATGGCGATTTCGAGGTGAAAACGCTGCTGGAATTGAGCGAAAATGCTCATGCTTAGTGTACTAGTCATTATCGGTCTTTTGATACTAAAATCGTACTGCTGTGGCAAAGTAAATTACATGGGTCCAGAATTTTTAGAACCACAAACCCTCCTTTTGCCCTTACATAGGCAATAAACCTATTCTCATGCTAATCTGAGTCCAGGTCTATGTTTATAAGGCCATGGAGATGTTGCTGGAGCAAAATTCTAGTACTTGGTAACTCTCTCTGGACAGGTCTCCTCGAACATGAAGTAGCACAAAAGGCCACATATGGCAGGACAAAATAAGGAATACCTCTATCTGCAGTAGGTGGCATAAGATCACACACCCAACAATTAGTGATGTTCACTACTAACTAGTGTTGATGCAGAAGCTGTACAAAAGAATTGCTTACGAATTCTGATCTTCTAACCTGCTCATGTTCAGGAAAAGGGTGAAAAGAGTGCAAAGAAACAATAGTAAGAAAAGACATAGGTTGGGAAGTGGGTGCAGAAGTCAATTGAGTAGAGAAAAACAATCCCACCCATAAATGACAACGTCATGTTTAAAAGACACTAGAAAACACGTTATTAAGAACATATAGACAACGGGAGAAAGTAGTGACCACTATTACAAATGAAATAATAATTTTTCACAACCCTAACCAAAAAGCAAATCCTAAAATTATCTAGTAAAATTTTTAGGGCTCCTCTGCATTTCAGTAATTTTTGTATGTTCAGGTGGAACAGTGGTGACTCTCATCAATGCTCTAAGGTGAAAAGGGGGTACTCTTTCCACAGAAAATGGACTTTATTCTGCTTTTACTAAACAGAATAGTACTTTAAAACAATGCCAGCAAAACAATCAGTCTCCTAACACCTAGTCTATACAATCGCACGGAAACCTCTTGTGAAACCAATGATGCCCAGAGTCCGTTCAAAAAGCCTCTCTGGCAGGCTTCTATTGTCCATCAAATTTTCTTTTGTTATTTTCTTTCGCATGGGCCTCTCAATTCAGGCCTCTTCGTGAGAAAAGTACTGCTTAGTTGGAGTGCCCTCCTGGCAAACACCCACAGCTCACTCGAAAGTCTCAATGTCTTAAAGCAATGCACCAGTGTCTCTCCTCTGTGGCAGACACTACAAACAATGTGCTCTTCATTGATCAAGGGCACAAATCATCTCGTGCAGACCAAAGCACCATTAATTGGGAAATAGCTCAAGCTCAGCAGCACTTTCAGACTCCAACACTCATTATTTAGTGTCAGAGGACGCTCAAGCTGCTCTTTCATGGGCACCACAATATAGTGCCTTTTTCCAAACTTGAAATCTCCGGTGCACTGCCCTTCTTCCGTTGGAGCAAAGAAAAGGGGGTGTGTGGCCAAAACTCAGGCCAAGGGGCTCAAGGGATTGCACACTGTCAGAGGTTACCAGCACATGACAGGTAGAGAAATGAAACCTCAAAACAGCTCTGCTATCAACAACAGGAATCCTTCTCTTTAGCTCTTTTACACTGAAACTTTGGTTTTATGATGTCCAACGCCGTCTGATGGAGCAAGTACGATACCATGCGCTGGCGATCGCTGTCCAGCTTTGCTACTTTCTGGGTGCTGAGACTGTAGGGCCAAGACGTCCGTCTTTCATCTGTAGCTGTCACTGATGGGAATTAGGCTTAAATCAATGTCCTGCAGGTTATTATTACTTGATACCTGCAGAATCTAGTGACGTAGGAAATGTGCCACAGTTGTTAGTTTCCTTCAATTTAGTAAAAAAACAGTTCATGGTTTTTAACAAGGAGACTGCAAGCAGGTGGTCTGCAATCTTCAAAGGAGTAGCCATACACCATGGGCATAAAATACAAAGACAAAGGCAGAAGGGCAAAACAGGGTCTCTAGCATCTTTAATTGGGTTCTCTCCATTATTCTCTGCCATCTATAGCTACATGAGAATTCTATCTGAATGGATTTCCTCACACAGTGGCATTGTCTAATGGGGTAAACACATATTTTCCTCAATGATTAAGTCTAGGTGTTCCTCCTTACCTTAGAACATCTCAATAGAGAAATCACATGATACCGATTATCAGGGACATGTAGAAACCTTCCTTTAAAAACTGTGCATCAGGTGCACTATGCAATACACAGGCTAATAGTCAAATGTGCAAACAAAAAGACAAGAACTAGAGGGTCCTGATATTTGCATGATTAGGACACATCTGATCCCACCAAAAATTAAAGTAGCAGGAACAGAAGGGAACCGAAAACCAAATTAAAATAGACATTGAAAATTCGTCATGTTCAACAAGGTAAACATAAGATATCTCCTATTGAAATGGAAAACTTGTCTTACTATAATATTGAGTCAGTTAACCAGTCTATCGCTACCCTGACACTCAGGCTGGAAAACATTGAATCAGGCCTAAGGCAAATTCTTGAAAACCAGTCTGGTCATACCAAAGGGAATTATACATAACATGGGGGTCCCCGGTACATCACTGCAGTCTGGAAATGTGAACCTGAACAATATATCAATAATAATAAAAGGGCTGACTGCTGAAAGGAATTCGAAAAAGAGAAATGGGACTAGGACATAGCTAAAATCTCAATAACTAAGCATGATGCGACATTGGTCAGGGGAAGTAACAAAAGAAAAAATCTATAGGAAGAACAAAAAAAATTATTTTGGGTGATAGTCAGGCATGTGACACAACACCGAGAGTACGGGTGATACACAAAGGCCAAAGTTACACAAATTTTAACTCTACTGTTGGTGACTACACCATATACGGTACTCCTAGCTAATGTTTCAGTTCCTTCTTCAGGAAAAAATGAAAACCTGGTTTTCTTTTAAGGAACGAAAGCCATATGCTACTTAGGAAACAGAACATCATTAACTAATGTAATATAGAAATTAGGCCACCTTGAGTCACAGATCTATAATTTCATCCTTAGGTCCAATCAAGGCTACATAAATGTAGGGCTGCCTGTTCCTTTAAGGGAAGGGGCAGTAACGTGACTAACTGCAGGTGACACACTTTGATCCTGTATATCTCTTTTTATTTTCCTTCAATACCATTATAGCCAAATAGACATGCACTGGTGAAGTGTTGTCTCTTATGTTCACAGCATGAAATATCATTATCTGTGGAATTTAGTAACCAGAACAAGTTCAACCAACTGTTGCGTAGCGATGGGCATCGTCATGACCATCCCCTCACAACACAGGGGAGCTTGTAATAGTATCAAAAGCAGCAACAAACATGTAAAAAAAAAAATAATAATAATAAAAATGCACAAAACGTCAAGCCATCAGATATACTTGCTGTGTATCAAGCACAAAAAGCATAGACAAAACAATAGCATGTGTGAATAAGCGGTGACACACAACACCATGTCATGTACTTTATGCACTGTAAACCTGCAGTCCAAAACCCAATATTTGGGCCTGTTTAATTTGTCAGGTTTAAAATCCTTACCCTCCTTTTGACAGTAGATCACCAGGCAATGGAAATCTGCTGTCAAATATAACTTTACTGTTTCTCTTCTAACATACAGGACCAGCAAGAACAATTCATGATAGGACCAAATACATGAAAATAAATTTCCATTACTTAACTGTTACCCTCTTGTCAGTTACTTCGCATCATCAAGCCACCTTAGTTTTACCTTTCTAAAAGTAAAAATTGTTACACTGACACTCCATATTAATTTGGCACCTACAATTTCCACTGTGAAAAATAAGTCTTAATTGGCAAATCGTTCTCATTAAGGCATGTAGCCTTCAAAATTTTAGAAAAGGGCTGCATCTTATTTTCTGTCTAAGACTTAATGCAACACTTCGTTTTCTGTCAAATAAAAGCAACTAGCAGGCATCATTTTATTTTTTTAGAGCGGAGACACAAATGTATCAGTTCTGCAGAGCATTTAACATGATGTTGGGACTTTCGAAGAAACCCCTTTTTATATTTTCCCTTTGGAATTAAGTTCTTTAATTGTATTGATGTTCTTCTGGAGAAACCAGAAATCCCACTTTTAGAGGCCCGTAGGGTCATTCTGCATTTCACAGAGACAAGGCCCTAATTTAAAAGGTCACAAGTGTCAACATGACAGCCTCCTCCATTGTTTATGGGAAAACTAAAGATAGCATCTCAGCAGCGTGACTTGAGCCAGCCTCTGTAGCTCTCCTAGCTTCTGCCACTCTGAATCTGTCAAAGACTGTAGGCCTTCCTATTTTCCTTCTAACCTGCAATAATTCACTCTATTTAAAAAAAAAAAAAAAATCCTTTTTAGGCGCTAAAAAAATTATCTCTATTTCCAGATTATTAAACTACATTTACTGTGAATAATTCACAAACCTTAATAACACACATACCAGTTGTTAAAATAAATGCTTGTTGCAATCCCATGCAATGGTACATATTTCATCAACCTCAAATGAATGAACGTCTCAGTAGGCCCAGGTGAAGTTAGAACCTTCAACCTTGATATTAAAACAAGCCTTTGTACTGGCACATTGACTCATTGAATCATAAGAAGGCACAACCTGCAAATATATATCAAACCTAAATGTATGCATTTACTGAAGCCTGAGACACTTTAAAAAGTACTCTGAATGAAAGAAAATGCAGTTTAAACAGTGCTTTTGCCCAAAATCGACTTTGATATTTTAGGCATTAAAAAATCAATATCCTACAATTTTCTTGCATAATATGCATTACCAAAATGTCTATTACACAATCCATGAGTCAGCCATTGAAAATATTAACTTATACTTTATAGAAATGAGCTTGTTTGCTCCTGCGCCAAGGGAAAATTGCACATACAAATGTCATTTTAGCGGTGCAACATAACTTAAATTAAATTTTAATGTTAGGAGGTCATAGTACAGGTATTAAGCTTTATAAATATAAAAAAACGATTTTGAAAGGCACTTATTTTTTAAATAATGTTTCCATAATTATTAATTTTCTTTTAAAAAACAAAACAAAAAAAAACCCAATTATTCTTTTTTTTGTGATAATTCCACATATAAAAGCAAGCTGCATCCCTTGCCTATTATTTGGGATACATTAACTCACAAGCCTAAGCGCATAAGCCTAACTTGAAATGCGTCACATTTTTGCGCCACTTTCATTTAAAAGGAAGGTTATGCAAAATTCCACCCATGTTTAACTGGGAAAGTGCTGGCTGAATTGAACATTCCTATCAAATATACTGCAGCTGAAAAGTTTGCCTGTGAACATCTAATACAATGCATCTAAGAAAAATGCTGTAAATGTATTTTTTTTTTTTTTGCAAAAATAGATAATTTCGTTTTTTTGGGGCCCTATTTATATCTATTGACTGTGTTTTCTAATTTATTAAGCATTTAACGGCAGTTTTGTATATGTGCACAATTGCTCATTCTATAAATTAAAGCGCAACATATAGCTATGTTAGCACATCACATGGTTCATTTCTGGATTTTTTCTAAGTTTCTACTTAATATTAATTAACCAACATTTTACTTAACAAACTGTAAACATCAAGAAGACCCACAAACACACATTGAGCTCATTTCAGATATAAACAGAAAACACTCAGTACACACAATACAGCGCGCTTTAGCCATTTTTCATAAATAGCGCTGTCGCAATTTACTTACAGAACCGTTTGCAGATCCTAGTTGTAAGTCATATTTACAAGAAAAAAAGAAAACTTTTCTCAATTATTTCCAAGAATAGCGGACCCATACTTTATTAAATGTGATGGGGCCTACTCCGTGCTTCACATATAGTTCATAGGTTGGAGTTCCAATCGGAGGAACCGGACATGAGTCCTCCAACCGGGAGTCCCTTTTACAACCAAGACAAAACAAATTTCCAAGTCTGCTAGGACCAGGCATCTTCGCTCACTAGTCTAGCTTCAAACTTCAAAGGATTATCGTTTACGATAGACTCGTGAATACACGAGTCCTTCGGCTTTGGTACTTGCAAGTTTCAAATCAAAGTGATCCCGAAGGGATACCAAACCAAATGTCCAACTAAGGAACAAACCAAGTGTCCAACTAAGGACTGGGAGACGCTCCACTTATACTTAACTGAAAATATCGATGACGTCATCAGAAGACTCGTCTTATCGTTTCACTCTACCAAACATCAAGTGTCCAAATCAGGGCGATAGCCAGGGCAGCAGTCCTTCGTAGCCGTCGGGAAGCGGGGAACCTCGCAGCAAAGACTTTCGGACCACGTCGACATGCAGGGGTTGATGAAGTGGCGGCCTTCCTCCAGAATTTTCACACAAAGCTCCCCACGGACCTCAGCATTGGACCGGTACCGCTGGTATCGCCCCACGTTGGGCGCCAACTGAGGTACTGGGTTTTTCAGAACCGGTACTGATCCGGTAACCCAGCGGTGCCAGGGTACACCCAAAGACCTCGGGTACTTTCCTGATTCAGACCACAGAAACTCAGAGTCTTCTAGGTGAAGTCAAAGATCGAATTTATTGGCTGCAACCAAGTAACAAGCATCCTAGAAGTACAACAGCATGGTTTGTATGTTCTCAGGAGACTGTGTTTCAATGCAAAGTCAGGTTTCCTTATATACAGATTTTTAAGCTTCAGGCAAACATTCTTGACATTTTGGTTGGTCATTCACATGTTTTCACTACAAAGGAAAAAACAGTGTCATGATGAAACCTCATATTTCATGTCATCCAACCCATAATAAATTACCCGGCAAGGCCTAGTATTTTACATCAGATAAGTGTGGACCCCCAATAAAAACGGGCACCTCCTCCTCGTAAAGTAAGAAGAAGAAAAGAGCAGGTGCAGGTGTGAGCAAGATTAGGCAGGGTGTGTGAGCGATAATAAGGGTTTTATGGCATGGTGTGCCTTGATGCTATCTGATTCGGCCACTGGGAGAGGGACTGACCAAACAGGTTTGGCCTGAGGCAATGGTTCCAGCTTGCCCAGGTCAGAGAAAAGTCAATCAAGGTGTACGTGTCCTTGGAATCAAATCTGACTGTATTATAAGCCTATGTGAGGGCAACCTTTAAAAATGGCTGCCGTGTATAAAATGGGAGCCACGAGTGCAGGACGAAAATGGCGATTTCGAGGTGAAAACGCTGCTGGAATTGAGCGAAAATGCTCATGCTTAGTGTACTAGTCATTATCGGTCTTTTGATACTAAAATCGTACTGCTGTGGCAAAGTAAATTACATGGGTCCAGAATTTTTAGAACCACACAAGAAATCCTGCAGCACAGACTGTGCAAAATGGCCATCCCTCCTCACCTCCGAGTCCAAACAATAATGCTTTACAGAGGTGTGGAAGGATGCCCAAGTCGCAGCCTTACAAATGTCTGCCACTGAAAAACCTCTAGCCAGGGCCGACGTAGCCGACTTAGCCCTGGTGGAATGGGCTCTTATACCAACCGGAGGAACGTTCTTTGCTCATGTATAACAAATTTTAATACAAAGAACAACCCACCTGGATAGTGTTTGTTTGTGGACGGCCTTCCCCTTCCTCTTCCCCACGTATCCGACAAAGAGTTGCTCTTCCAAGCGGAACTCTCTTGTCCTGTCTATGTAAAAATTCAAGGCTCTCCTTGGGTCCAGTCGATGTAGTCTCTCCTCCTCCTTAGATGGATGTGGAGGAGGATAGAATGACGAAGAGTGTGACAGACTGCCCTAAATAAAAAGGAGTCACTACCTTGGGGAGGAAAGCCGCCCTGGTCCTCAGCACCACCTTGTCCGCCTGAAAGGTCGTAAAAGGAGGGTGAACACAAAGAGCTTGAAGCTCACTTACACGCCTAGCAGACGTGATGGCCGTAAGAAAAACAGTCTTTAAGACTAAAAATCTCAAAGGGCAAGAATGTAATGGCTCAAAAGGTGAACCCATTAAAAAGGTTAGAACCAGATTTAAATCCCACTGGGGCATAAGAAACGGAGTGGGAGGAAACCTATTGGTAAGCCCCTTCAAAAACCTCAATACGAAAGGGGATTTGAACAAAGAGGGTTGATGAGGTAGGCATAAGAAGGCTGAGAGAACCGAAAGATAGCCCTTGACAGTAGCAACAGTGCAGCCTTGCTGTGCCAAGGACAAAGCAAACATCAATATGTCTGACAAAAGGGCACTTAAGGGATTAATTTGCCTCTCTCCGCACCAAGCCACGAAATTAGCCCATCTGCTCACATAGACAGATTTGGTGGAGAGTCGCATGGCCGATAAAATAATGTCCACCACATCCGGTGGGAGAGAAAAAGAACTCAGATTGCCTCATTCAATCTCCAAGCATGAAGGTGCAGGCTCTGGAGGTGGGGGTGTAGAACCTGCCCCAGTGATTTCAAGAGGAGGTCTGCCCTGTAACGGAGATGGAGCGGAGGGCACAGTGAGAGTTGGAGAAGGTCCGTGTACCACACCCTTCTTGGCCAATCCGGAGCTATTAAGATGACTTGGGCCCTGTCTTGGCGAATCTTCCTCAGAAATCGAGGAATCAAGGGTATGGGGGGAACACGTAAAGCAACTGGCCATTCCAGGACATCTGAAACGCATCCACCAAGGCTTCCTGCACCGGATACTGGAGGCTGCAGAACGACGGGCAGTGCGCGTTTTCCCGAGTGGCAAATAGGTCTACCTGGGGAAATCCCCACATCCCAAAGATGTGAAGGACCAGATCTGGATGAAGACGCCACTCGTGATCGGCTGAGAGGAGCCGACCGAGACTGTCCGCACGCACGTTTTGAACCCCGGCCAGATGGTTTGCCATTAAGCAAATCTGATGGTCCTGAGCCCAGGACCAGAGCCGCAGAGCCTCTCTGCAGAGAAAGTATGACCCTACTCCTCCCTGCTTGTTGATGTACCCCATCGCGGTCGTGTTGTCCGTCAGGACCTGAACCGACTGACCGCGAAGGCAGGAAGGCCTTGAGGGCCAAACGTATTGCCCGCAATTCCAGCAGATTGATATCAAACATCTGCTCCACTGGAGACCAATGACCTTTGATCTCTAAGTCCCCCAGCTGAGCTCCCCACCCCAGAGTGGAAGCATCCATTATCACCGTGGCCGCTGAAGGTGGTAGTGAAAAAGGCCTTCCTTGAGAAAGGTTGCTGTCCACAGACCACCACCGTAGATCCGCTGCAGTGTCTCTGGAGATATTTATCGACTCGGCGAGATCCCCTTTGTGCTGAAACCACTTTCTGCAGAGGCACCACTGAACAGCCCTCATGTGCCAGCATGCATGAGTGACCAACAGAATGCATGAAGCGAACAGACCGAGCAGACGAAGGACCTTGAGGACTGGAACAACTGCTCCCTCTCGAAACATTGGAATCAACGCCTGAATGTCCTGAATCCGCTGTGGCGGAGGAAAGGCTCGATTCAATGTTGTGTCCAGTACTGCCCCTATGAACAGGAGGCGTTGAGAGGGCTCCAGGTGAGACTTGGGCACGTTTATCAAAAAGCCCAGACTGAACAACAACTGGGTTGTCATCTGCAGGTGATGCAGCACGAGCTCCGGCGACTCGGCTTTGATCAACCAATCGTCCAGGTAAGGGAATACTGCTATTCCCCTCCTCCTGAGATGTGCTGCAACCACTGCCATCACCTTTGTGGAGACTCGAGGCGCGGAAGTAAGACCAAAAGGAAGGACCGCAAACTGGTAGTGTTGCGACCCCACTACAAACAGGAGATGCTTCCTGTGTGACTTGAGAATGGGAATATGGAAATAAATATCCTGCAAGTCGACAGACACCATCCAATCCTCCTTGTTCAACACCATAAGCACCTGTGCTAGAGTCAGCATTTTGAATTTCTCCTGTTTGAGGAACCAAATCAAAATCCTCAGGTCCAGGATAGGTTTCAAGCGCCCATCTTTTTTGGGGATCAGAAAATACCTTGAATAACATCCCTGACCCCTCTCCTGCTCGGGAACCAACGCTACTGCACCTTTTGACAATAGGGATAGAACCTCCTGTTCTAACAACAGGAGATGGTCTTCTGAACACAAGGAAAGACGGGGAGGGAAGGGAGGAGGAATCTCCCGAAAGGGAAGGGCATATCCTTTCCTCACCACACTGATGACCCAGGAGTCTGGTGTGATCGACACCCACATGGGAAGAAAAAGAGACAACCTTCCCCCTACAGGGGATACATGGGACGCATTGGTTAGAGGACTAGGGTTGCTTCATCTGTTGCACCCCCCCTGAGGAAGAGGAAGAGGTAGGGTGCTGCTGTTGGGTGGCCCCTCTAGTGCGGACTCTACTCCGCCCCCTAAAAGATCTGTAAGGGAGACTTAAGGGCTGCTGTCCTGTCTGCTGCAATCTTCCACGAAAGGACGCCCCTCGTCCAAACACCCTAAAAGGGGTCAAACAGCTTGCAGGCCCAAAGACTTCGCCGTTGCCCTACACTCTTTGAAGCGCTCCAATGCAGAGTCAGCTTTAGTGCCAAATAACTTATCGCCATCAAAGGGCAAGTCTAATAGAGTGGCTTGGACATCCGAAGAGAACCCTGACGTACGTAACCAAGCATGACATCTGGTAGCGATGGAAGTTCCCATGGCTCTAGCAACCGAGTCTGTGGTGTCCAGCCCTGATTGTATGACTTGCGTCGCTGCAGCTTGGGCATCCGTAAGGAGTCCTTGCAAGTCCTGGGGCATATCAGGCAACACAGTTTTAGCCGCATCCATAATAGCATGAATGTATCTACCCAGGATACACATGGCATTTGCTGACTTAAGCACCATTCTGCAGGACGAGAAAACCTTCTTTGCAGACTGTTCCATCCTTTTGGACTCCCTGTCGGATGGCACACCAGGGAAGGAGCCAGGAGTAGACCGCGATGAACAAGATGCCTGTACCACCAGACTCTCCGGAGACAGGTGTTTCAAAAGGAACCCAGGGTCCCCTGGAGCTGATCTATATCTCCTAGCGATCTGTTCACTGCTGATGAAGAAACAGGCTTTCTCCAAACCTCGACAAAGGGATCCGTGAGAGGTTCATTAAAAGGCAGCAATGGATCCGCAACAGCAGTGGCAGGATGTAGCACCTCCGTCAGGATATTTGTCTTGACCTGGGCAACAGAAAGCGGGAGATCTAAGAAATCAGCAGCCTTTCTTATCACAGAATGAAACGAGGCTGCCTCCTCGGTATACTCCCCTGGTGAGGCTAAATCCCATTCCGGGGAAGTATCCAGCCCACTGGCAGTGTCTAACCCCTGAAAGTCACACAGGGGCTCCACAATCTCCCCTTCTTCAAGGAGCTGTCTCCGGTACTCTCCTTCCTCCAACAATCTCAGGGCCTTCCTTCGGGAACGCAACTTTGCTTCCAGCCCTGGCGTCGACAAAGAGTTGTTCGATGTCGAAGAACGTCATTGAGTAGGTGTCAGCACTCGATCTCCGGACCCATCCGACGCCAGAGATGGATCCATCGGCGCCGTGGACAGCTGATCTCCATCAACCGACGCCACCCGGCTTCGGGACGACTCCATTTGAACAGACACCAGCGTCGAAGGCCTTTCCACTGACGTCGACGGGCTAGTGTCCCCTGCCGGACAGAATTGCATGAACGGCACCGGTCTATAAGGAGCCGGAGCGCCTAAATTAAATGCCAAGGTACCAGTAGGGCCAGCCAGCACACCACCTCCCGGCACCTGAGCAGAGCATCTGAAACATGGCAAACATGGCATTAAAGAATGCCGCTGGATCCGATCCCGGAGTAGGGAAGACAGGATACTCCTGTGGAGTTGGAGCCAGATCCTGGATAGCCGGATGCGCCGGAGAAAAGGTAGGACTCCGAGATTCCACCACCTCAAAGACTGATGGCACCGGAGAAGTCTGCAGAGTCGAAGGCTGAGGAGTCACCGTCGGGCTGACCTCCATGACTTATGGAGCCGAGCAGATGGAGACCTCGAACGACTTCCTCTGGAACGATGCCGGGAATTGTGATGGCGCCGCTTTCTATGACTCTTCGCCAACTTCCCTGAGGAAGATCTATGGTGACTCTTCTTCTCTTTTTTGGCCTTTGCTAAAAACAACTTGGCTTCACGCTCCTTAAGAGCCTTGGGATTCATTTTCTGGCACGAACCACACTCCTGAACGTCGTGGTCCGAGCTTAGACACCACAGGCAGTCATTATGCGGGTCAGTAACTGCCATCCAACCTCTGTATTCTCTGCAAGGCTTGAATCCTGACTTCTTGGAGCAGACATTTTCTGAAAATACAAAGTATCCCTTTCAACGGCAATCGATACAAGAGCTGGAGAAATAACCGTTATCAAAGGCACGGAAAAAAGGGAACTGACGTAGGCACGCCGGCGAAGACCTCTTATTGCCACGATGACGTCAGACGGAGTCGCGTGGAGTCGGGCAATTGTGACGTCATCGCCGACGTGCAGAGCTCGAAAGAAGTTTCCGTTGAATGCTACGCATTGGGGAGAATTCATTAGGTGAGGAATCCACAGGTAGTTGTATCCATCAGAAATGCACATATGCATTACACAGGGAACCTGACAATTTGGGGTTAAATGCCATCTACTGTTTGTCACAAATTGCAGACATGTGACCTTCATAGATCTCTGACATGTTTGCAGTTCAGAGGTAGGATTGGTTGTACATTCTGTGTACACCCCCTTGTAGCATTTTGTAGTGCAATTGCTACCGTATTATTATGGATATGGGTAGTTACTATTGGGTATATTGTTTATGTATACTAAACGTTAGTTTAGGGGACATTATTGCACACACCTGTATGGACAGATTTTTATTTGGGATTGCTGTGACTTTTGGTACAGGTGTCCATTGCTATGAAAGCAGTTAGTGCCAGATTGGCGGGACTACTGATGTCTTGAGGTTTGTTTTTAAAGTATGACATTACAGGCATATGCATTGCACGTCATTGTACTGCTGTTTGCAAACCTTTGTTAAACAAGCTGGAATACAGTTAAACAGTACAGCGACTGATCCAAGGATGACAGGTCAAACAGTGACTTACCTTCTTTTCCAGCAACGACGGCGTAGATTTTTGCCTTGGTCCAGCAGCAGCAGCAAAGGTAGTACTGGTACAATCAGGTTCATGGTGCCAGGAAATGGGAAAAGTGGAAAAAAGGTGAGTTTTGTGCTTCTATCCCACCCAAACTGCCAACACAGGTGAGGTTTAGCCGACACAGTTTCACGGCGGGAATTGGATAGGCGGTAAAAGGGGCTGGAGTCCCGTTGCCAGCCGCTTTTGCCTATGGTGTTGTTGATGCTGGTGGAGACTCTTGGCGGTGATGGCAGACCATCCACGGTCTTTTACCTATGGTCCCCCTAACATCTAAATAGAGCGGGAGGACTATCATGGCGGCGGATGGGTTGTCAGACGGAAAACCGACGGTGGGACCGTTACTGCCAAGATTTAAATCAGGTCCTAAGTTTCTTTGTCAGCGAGAACATCTGCAATAGCGCAGTTCTCAATAGGGAGCCTATCACCAGTAATTTGACCTTTTTTGCCTCATAGGAGCACAGTGTTGGCGCAGTCAATAAGGAAGGCTTTCTTTTCTTTACTTCACAATCAGGTGATTTTTTTATGATCTTCATATTGACCTTAGGCAGTGGCTCAAATAAGGCGGAGGCAAATGGATCTGTTGAAACATTTTTATTGGTGATTCTAGTGCGCTTTTTTCTCTTGCTCAGGAAGAGAGCTTTGAAGTCATCTCTTAGACGTTGGATTGTCAACAGCATTACATTTTTTAAGCCACCACAGTAACCTTCCTTTACGGCCAATAAAAGCACACCCCAGAAGGATCACCAATGTAAACTCTCGTATGCTTCACAGGCTTAAGAGCAAATTCCTTTTGAAGATTCCATGCTAGCAAAGTAAATGTATTCACCAAGCATCAGAGTAGTGGAGGAAGTTTTACTTACACAAAACTCAAGGAAAGGTTCAGACCAAGATATTTCCAGAAAAAAATGTCTTATCTGCTTCAGGATAGAGCAGGGCTCTGGAACTTCCTCTCTACACAAAGTGTGGTAAATTGTGATGTGGGGTGGCCTTCAGAAGGGTTGAAGGGCAGGGAACTGCCACCTCATTGGCTGGACTTTTCATCTTTTCTAATAAGGCAATTGTGCTAAAAGTTACACTGATTAAAAGACTGTTATGCTCTACACTTCTACTGCAAGGTTACTGTGGGATTTGAGATTCCCTGCGAGGCCTCAAGTTTTAACTGAGTGACACAGAGCGAGAAAGAACACTGTCTGGCCAAACCATGGCAATTTCAATGGGCCGATCTGCCGAATCTGCTGCAGCACTAATAAGGGATCAGATATTGAAGAAATATGAAACATAAATTCCAATATAATATTTAACGTGAAAATCTTTTTATATAATCATGTGTGCCACATTTTTTAAATGAGTTTGTGCAACAAAAATGAATATGTAACAATGGACTTACAGGTAAATAACACATTTTTTTCTCCAACGTTGGATCTTTTATAAATTCACATGCTTGAATCAGAATAGCAAGCACTACAAACTAGAGAGTAGAACAAAGCGGAAAGCAGGGACACCTTTAATGAAACAGGTTTCTCATGACTGCCTGTCCGACTGCAGCATCAGCTTCTGTGCCTATCTCCTGGCAGTAATGCTTCATGAATGCATGCCTGCACGGCATATATCTTTCAATGGTACCCCAGCAAAAAGTGCTATAGTTGAAGCCATGCCCTTGGTGGAAGGTGCCCTCACTCTTCCCTGGAGATAATGCTTGGCTTTAGCATGACAGAAAGCAATACAGGCTGAAAGCCTACGAGGTATCTCCTGTTTGGACAGGGCTTTACCTTTTTGTGGTTGAGCAAATGATACGAATAGCTGGTCTGATTTGCAGGTTTGCAAATGTTTCTTGTTTTGTTTATATGGAATATCAGACACTTAAGCAAGTCTAAAGAATGTAATAATCTTTTTGCTGGTAAGGACAGATTAGAAAAGAAGGATCTAAGAATAACAGGTTCATTCAAATGGAAGGTAGTAGGCACCATAGGAATTAATTTAGGGTTGGTTCTGAGTATGACTTTGCCCTTAGTGAACAGGAGAAAAGGTTCTCTTATGCTGAATGCCTGAATCTCTGTCACGTTCTTAGCGGATGTTAGAGCTAGGAGTAGTGCTGTCTTCCATTAAACAAATTTTAAGTCAGATCTATATATCCGCTCAAAAAGAGGAAACATCAGCTGACTAAGGACTATATTAAGCTCCCATGGAATGGGAGGATGACGCATAGGTGGGAAAGCTCTGAAGAGACCGTTCATAAACTATTTAATAATCCTTTGGGAAAACAAAGTAGATGCCGAACTGACAGTCCTTCTATATCTCGAGAATGCAGCTAGATGGATTCTGAATGAAGAATATTTGAGACCACTTTCGGCCAAACTTAACAAATATGCCAGGACAGGATCTGAGAAGGATTTATTTGCAGTGGATGATGACCATTATTCCTGCAGCAGACACAGAAGCGCTTCCACTTAGCCTTGTGAATCTTTTTGGTCGCTGCAGCACAAATCTGCACTGGAATCTGTTTACACTCTTGTGGAAGATCCAGATGGCCAAATTCTAGGTGGCTCCATTGTTGCTCCTCCTCCAACACATTCAAGAAAATGCCTAAAAAGGTATTGTGGGCAGCCAGCTGTCAAAAAGCTTTTGAGGAACTCAAACAGGCTATGTGTGCTGTACCAGTTCTAAAATGCCCTAACTACTCCAAGAAGTTCATAGTGCAAACTGATGCTTTAGAGGTGGGGGTTGCGGCAGGTCTCTCCCAACTTAATACAGAAGGTCAGGATCAACCAATTGCTTTCATTAGTAGAAGGTTGACCCCCAGAGAAAAGCATTGGTCAGCCATAGAGAGGGAGGCCTTTGCTGTGTCCTGGACCTTGAAGAAGTTGAGACTATACCTCTTTGGTACTGACTTCATTGTTCAGATCGACCACAAACCTCTCTTATGGCTTAAACAGATGAAAGCAGAAAACCCCAAATTGTTAGGGTGGTCCATTTCCCTATAGGGTATGGACTTTTCAGTGGAACATAGACATGGGAGTAACCACTCCAGTGCAGATGGGCTCTTCAGATATTTCCACTTAGACACAGAAGACTCATCTGGGCAAGGTTAGCCTTCTTGTCCTTCGTTTGGGGGGAAAGGGTTGTGTAGGAAAGTACCCTCTTTCTTGGCATGGTTACCCCCTTTTTCTGCCTGATGTCAGTGTGTTTGATCCTGCTGACCAGGATCCCAGTGATTATACTCTTGCTCCCTAAATCTGTATTTCGTCCCACAATTGGCACACTGGTGCCCCATAATAAGTCCCTAGTATATGGTACCTAGGTACCCAGGGCATTGGGGTTCCAGGGGATCCCTATGGGCTGCAGCATATATTTTGCTACCCCTAGGGAGCCCAAGCAAAAGGTTAAGCAGGACTGCCATTGTAGCCTGCGTGAAAAGGTGCAAGCACCCTTTCACTGCCACTTTTCACTGCACCAGCTCACTTATAAGTCACCCCTGTGGCAGGCCTTCCAGCCCAGAGGGCAGGGTGCAAAGTACCTCTGTGTGCAGGGGTGCACCCACGAACTCCAGGCCCATTTTCCTGGACTTTGTGAGTGGGGGGACGCCATTTTACATGTGGACTGGACATAGGTCAATACCTAGGCCCAGCTACATAATGGTAACTCTGAACATAGGCATGTTTGGTATCAAACATGCTGGGATCATACCCCAATGCTTTTGCAAGCCTTCTGAGGGTTTCTAGGCAGCCCAAGCTGCTGGCATCTCCCAGACAGGCTTCTGCCCTCCTGCTGCTTGAGAAGTGTTACACCCTCTCCCTTTGGAAACAGGTGTTACAGGCATGGGAGGGGTTGCCTCCCCAAGCCACTGGCAATGCTTTGAAGGGCACATTTGGTGCCCTCTTTGCATAAACCAGTCTACACCAGTTCAGGGACGCCCAGTCCCTGCTCTGGCTCGCAACTGGACAAAGAAAAGGGGAGTGACCACCCCAGGGGTGGTGCTCAGAGCTCCTCCAGAGGGCCCCTGGGTTTTGCCATCTTGGATTCTAGGTTGGCAGGGAACTCTGGGAGCATCTGAGTGGCCAGTGCCAGCAGGTGATGTCGAAGCCCCCTCCTGATAGGTGGTCACCCAGCCAGATGACCAATCCCCCTTTCAGGGCCACTTAGGGTCTCTCTCTTGGGTGGTTCCTCAAATTCAGATTGCAAGATTCCAGCAGGATTACTCTACAACCTCCATGGCGACTTCTGGCCCAAGAAACTGCATCTGGACGCTCCAGGATCAGACAAACTGCAACAAAGAAGCAAGACTCCTCCTGCAACATTGTATCCACGGCTCCTTCCAGCAACTGCAACATTTCCCTGGCTGTGCACCATCTGAGGACAGCGGCCTTTAGTCTGCATCAGAAGGAAGAAGGAATCTCCCTTGGGGTGAAGGAGTCACTCCCCTGCTTCTGCAGGCACCAACTGCAACGATGACTGACTGCGTGGATCCCCTCTCCTGCTGAGCTGCATGGATCCTGCATCACGGGTAGTGGACTGAAGTGGTTCCGATGGTCCTCTCTTCCACCTATCCAACTTGGGTGGAGGTAAGCATTTGACTGCCCACGCAGGACAGTAACCCCGTGCACCACATACTTTGCAGCTACCAATGCTTGTTGGCAACTTTTCCACAAGATCTTCAGGCATCTTGAAGCTCCAGCCCCAGCACTCCATCCTGTGACACACAGCTCCTTGAGTGGTTCTCCGGTTTGCGTGGGAGCCCTTTTCGTAGTGCTGCATGGGCCTCTTCCTCAACTTTCATTGGACTCTTGTGGGTGCTGGGCGGGCTTCTGTGGGCTCTTTATGTTGCTCAGGACCCCCTCTGAGTCCCCTTTCTGGGTAAAGTCCACCTGGTCCTTCCTGGTCCCCCACAGCTCCACTTTCTGCTAACCGTGTTTTGCGTGTGCCAAGGCTTGTTGGCGGAATCCGAAGACACAAACCCAACTGCAATCCTCCTTCCGGCGTGGGACATCACCTGCATCCTCCAGGAACTCGACTTCGTCTTCTTGGGTGCATTGCTGACTCTCCTTCACCGTCGACTCACCTCCTGCACCTTCAGTCTGGTGGGTAGGGGCTCCTGCCCTTCCTGGACTCTGCTGTGCTTCTTGGACTTGGTCCCCTTCTCCACAGGTCCTCTTGTCCAGGAATCCACTGTTGGTGTCTTGCAGTCTTCTCTGGATTTTGAATTGTCCTTCTTTTCTTCTAAGTGGATGTTCTGGGGAATTTACAGTGATTTACTCCAGCTTTCCTGGTCGCTGGGCTGAGTTGTGGTACTTACCTTTCCGCTTTCCTAGTACTGCTAGCTCCCTTCTACACACTCCACTTACCTAGGTGGGGGGCTGACTTTCGCATTGCATGCTTTTTATTGTATGGTTTGTGCTCCCCCTAGGGCTATTTCTCTTTTTTTGTGATTGTCACTAATTGCACTGTTTTCTAACCTTTTTTATGCTTATTTCTGCATACTAGTGTATATCATTTTTGTATTACCTACCTCCTAAGAGAGTATAGCCTCTATGGTATTTTGGTATTTGTGTCACCATAGTAAAGTACCTTTATTTTTGTAACGCTGAGTGTTTTCTTTCATGTGTGTGAGTACTGTGTGACTACAGTGGTATTGCATGAGCTTTGCATGTCTCCTTGATAAGCCTTGGCTGCTCATCCACATCTACCTCTAGAGAGCTTGGCTTCTAGACACTGACTACACTACACGAGGGATACCTGGACCTGGTATAAGGTGTAAGTACCTTAGGTACCCACCACACATTAGGCCAGCCTCCTACAATGTCTGTGCTGTCAAGTTCAATGACTTGGGATTGTGGTGAAGAATCTCTCCAAGATGTCTGAACAATACCATGGGATGCACCTTCAAAGGAATGGCTGGACATGCCGCCAAATGCAGCAGTTCACTGTACCAGTAACGGTGAGGCCACGCCGGAGCAATAAAGATCAGAGTGCAAGGGACTATCTTCCCCTTCTTCCACACCCTGGGGATTAGGGGAAAAGAAGAAAAGATGTAGGCAAATATCTTGCACCAACTGTGTTTGAGGCTGGCCCTCTAGGTAGTGTGCAAAGCTAGGCACACTGTGCAGGGGGTCCAGGCAACCCCATGTTGGTTTACAGGGGTAAAACTTGATCACCTAACGCTCTTATTTTTAAGGTAGCTTGGTCGAGCAGTTAGACCAATCTTGGAGAAGTGCAAAGCATTTGTTGTACTCACAGCATCAATCTAGCAAATGATACACTCAAAGCAATAACTCGAGACCAATTTATAAAAATACTTCAGATTTGTATGTAAATTTGAAAACCAAGATCATCAGAACTGGTTAAGTACTTTTTGAAATATGGATTTTTGAAGTTTAATAAAAATAGCCTTTTTGTGCGTAATTACGCACCACAGGAATCAATAGAGGATGACCCTTAAAAATACTATAAAATGAAACAGTGGATTTACCAAGTTTTTCTTTTGGAAGTTGGTCGAGGTCCTTAGTGGGCACACAGTGCCAGCTTGAGACTTTTGGGCAGCTCCCTCTTCCAGTGGGAGCAGCTGGGAGAAAGTCTCTGGAGCTGGTGCAGGGCCACTGCAGGGGACCACTTGGAAAGGCACTGCACAGGTAAGTTTAAAGATTAATCCTGAGGGTCCCCTTGGAGTGTCAAGGTCGCAAGGGGTGGAGGACATTTAGGGCACAGCAGGTTCTTTGGTGCAGGGCACTGGGCGGCCAGGTGCTGAGCAAATCGATGAGCCAGGCGCTGTGCGCCAGGATGCCCTCTAAAGCAGAAGGTAGGCCAGTTCAAGGGTCATTTGCAGGACAACGGGTGCACTCTGGTGGGAGGTCCGGGTTGATTCTAAGGTCCCTTGACTGGGGCTTTGTAAGGAAATGGCTCCCTGTTGCAGTTAACCCCCACTTTTTGGCTGATACTGATGCTGGCTTGACTGAGAAGTGTGCTGGGACCCTGCTAACCAGGCCCCAGCACCAGTGTTCTTTCACCTAAAATGTACCATTGTTTCCACAATTGGCACACCCCTGCCACACAGATAAGTCCCTTGTAAAAGGTATCAGTGGTACCAAGGGCCCTGTGACCAGGGAAGGTCCCTAAGGGCTGCAGCATATGTTGTGCCACCCTGGGGGCCCCTCACCTAACACATGCACACTGCCATTGCAGATTGTGTGTATTGGTGGGGAGAAAAAGGCAAAGTCGACATGGCATCCCCCTCAGGATGCCATGCACACAAAATACTGCCTGTGGCATAGGTACGTCACCCCTCTAGCAGGTCTTACAGCCCTAAGGCAGGGTGCACTATATCACAGGTGAGGGCATAACTGCATGAGCAATATGCCCCTATAGTGTCTAAGGCTATTCTTAGACATTGTAAGTACAGTTGTGGCCATGTTAAGTATATGGTCTGGGTGTTTGTCAAAAACGAACTCCACAGCTCCATAATGGCTACACTGAATACTGGGAAGTTTGGTATCAAACTTCTCAGAATAATAAACCCACACTGATGCCAGTGTTGGATTTATTAATAAATGCACACAGAGGGCATCTTAGAGATGCCCCCTGTATTTTACTCAATTGTTCAGTGCAGGACTGACTGGTCTGTGTGGTGAGGGCCTTTGTGCTCTCTGAGGACAGAAACAAAAGCCTACTCTGGGTGGAGGTGCTTCACACCTCCCCCTGCAGGAACTGTAACACCTAGCAGTGAGCCTCAAAGGCTCAGGCTTTGTGTTACAATGGCCCAGGGCACTCCAGCTAGTGGAGATGCCCGCCCCCTGGACACAGCCCCCACTTTTGGCGGCATGTCCAGGGTAGATAATGAGATAAACAAGGAGGAGTCACCCCCCACCAGTCAGGACAGCCCCTAAGGTGTCCTGAGCTGAGGTGACCCCTGCCTTTAGAAATCCTCCATCTTGATTTTGGAGGATTCCCCCAATAGGAATAGGGATGTGCCCCCCTCCCCTCAGGGAGGAGGCACAAAGAGGGTGTAGCCATCCTCAAGGACAGTAGCCATTGGCTACTGCCCTCCCAGATCTAAACACACCCCTAAATTCAGTATTTAGGGGCTCCCCAGAACCTAGGAAACTAGATTCCTGCTACCTGAAGCCGAAGAAGGACTGCTGACCTGAAGCCCTGCAGAGAAGACGGAGACACCAACTGCTTTGGCCCCAGCCCTACCGGCCTGTCTCCCCACTTCGGGAAAAACTGCAACACCGATGCGTCCCCCAGGGTCCAGCGACCTCTGAAGCCTCAGAGGACTACCCTGCATCTAAAAGGACCAAGAACTCCTGAGGACAGCGGCCCTGTCCTAAAGAAACTGCAACTTTGAAACAAAGAAGCAACTTTTAAAGACCACACGTTTCCCGACGGAAGCGTGAGACTTTCCACTCTGCACCCGACGGCCCCGGCTCGACCTGTGGAAAACCAACACTACAGGGAGGACTCCCCGGCGACTAAGAGCCCGTGAGTAGCCAGAGTTGACCCCCCTGAGCCTCCACAGCGACGCCTGCAGAGGGAATCCAGAGGATCCCCCTGACCGCGACTGCCTGCTTCAAAGAACCCGACGCCTGGTAAACCCACTGCACCCGCAGCCCCCAGGACCTGAAGGATCCGACCTCCAATGCAGGAGCGACTCCCAGGTGGCCCTCTTCCTAGCCCAGGTGGTGGCTACCCCAAGGAGCCCGCCCCCCTTGCCTGCCTGCACCGCTGAAGAGACCCCCGGGTCTCCCATTGAAACCTATTGTGAACCCGATGCCTGTTTGCACTCTGCACCCGGCCACCCCTGTGCCGCTGAGGGTGTACTTTCGGTGCTGACTTGTGTCCTCCCCCGGTGCCCTACAAAACCCCCCTGGTCTGCCCTTTGAAGTCACGGGTACCTACCTGCTGGCAGACTAGAACCGGGGCACCCCTATCTCCATTGGAGCCTATGCGTTTTGGGCACCAGTTTGACCTCTGCACCTGACCGGCCCTGAGCTGCTGGTGTGGTAACTTTGGGGTTGCCCTGAACCCCCAACGGTGGGCTACCTGGGACCCAACTTTGAACCCTGTAAGTGCTTTACTTAACTGCAAAACTAACCAATACTTACCTCCCCCAGGAACTGTTGAATTTTGCAGTGTCCAATTTTAAAATAGCTTATTGCCATTTTTGCCGAAACTGTACATGCTATTGTGATGATTCAAAGTCCCTAAGATACCTGAGTGAAATACCTTTCATTTAAAGTATTGTTTGTAAATCTTGAACCTGTGGTTCTTAAAATAAACTAAGAAAATATATTTTTCTATATAAAAACGTATTGGCCTGGAATTGTCTTTGAGTGTGTGGTCCTCATCTATTGCCTGTGTGTGTACAACAAATGCTTAACACTACCCTCTGATAAGCCTACTGCTCGACCATACTACCACAAAATAGAGCATTAGAATGATCTCTTTTTGCCACTATCTTACCTCTAAGGGGAACCCTTGGACTCTGCGCACACTATTTCTTACTTTGAAATAGTATATACAGAGGCAACTTCCTACAGGCTTCCTCCTGGTCATTTTGAAGTCCCAGGTGGACTGTATTTCATGGTGTCTGAAGCCAAGTGGCCAATACCCAGAGTATTGGTACGATTTAGCCACCAGAAGGCGGAGTGCCACCAAACTTGGCACACTGTCAGAGTTTGTCCCCACGGACCTCGGTGTGGAGATTGATCTGGCTGCGGTGTACGGTTCTAGAGTTAGCATCTGGTCAGTGAAGTGGCCTGCAATGGCTTGTTGGTTTCTTGTGGATATAGAGTGGTACCTCCAATTTGAAGGGAGTTCCCTGGCAATTTGTGAAGCCTGAAGGTCTTCTGGGGTTATTTAGAGTTTTTCCAGTTGTCCAGCAGCTCCTCAGAGGTGGTGTTCAGGTCCTGGGTGCAGCAGGCAGGGTTTGGTGTCTTTTCTTTGATGCAGCAGGTCCACAGTTCTTGTGCCTTGGATCTTCTTGGTGCAGGTCTTCTTCTGTGCATCAAATCTGATTTTGTGGTCTTGGTGTAGGAAAGTACCATCTTGCCTGGCATGTTACCCCCATTTTTCACATGTATGTAAGTTTGTTTTGCCTGTCTCACTGGGATCCTGCTAGCCAGGACCCCAGTGCTCATAGCGTGTGTACCTGTGTAGTGACTAACCCTGTCACTGAGGCTCTGCTAAACAGAACCTCAGTGCTTATGCTCTCTGCCTTTAAAATTGTCACTATAGGCTAGTGACCATTTTCACCAATTCTAATTGGCACACTGGAACACCCTTATAATTCCCTAGTATATGTTACCTAGGTACCCAGGGTATTGGGGTTCCAGGAGATCCCTATGGGCTGCAGCATTTCTTTTGCCACCCATAGGGAGCTCAGACAAATCTTACACAGGACTGCCACTGCAGCCTGAGTGAAATAACACACATGTTATTTCATAGCCATTTTACACTGCACTTAAGTAACTTATAAGTCACCTATATGTCTAACCTTCACTTAGTGAGGGTTAGGTGCAAAGTTACTAATTGTGGGGGCACCCTTGCACTAGCAAAGGTGCCCCCACAGAGTTCAGGGCAATTTCCCCAGAATTTGTGAGTGCGGGGACACCATTATACGCGTGCACTACATATAAGTCAATACCTATATGTAGCTTCACAATGGTAACTCCGAATATGGCTATGTAACATGTCTAAGATCTTTGAATTGTCCCCCCATGCCAAATATGGTATTGGGGTGCCAATCCCATGCATCCCCGGGGCTCCACTATGGAGCCCGGGTACTGCCAAACCAGCTCTCTGGGGTTTTCTCTGCAGCTACCGCTGCTGCCAACCCACAGACAGGGTTCTGCCCTCCTGGGGTATGGGCAGCTCAGTCCCAGGAAGGCAGAACAAAGAATTTCCTCTGAGAGAGGGTGTTACAGGGCTGGGGAGAAGTAGCCTCCCCCCAGCCTCTGGAAATGCTTTGAAGGGCACAGATGGTGCCCTCCTTGCATAAGCCAGTCTACACCGGATCAGGGAACTCCCAATCCCTGCTCTGGCGTGAAACTGGACAAAGGAAATGGAAGTGACCACTCCCCGTCCATCACGACCCCAGGGGTGGTGCCCAGAGCTCCTCCAGTGTGTCCCAGACCTCTGCCATCTTGAATCCAGAGGTGTGAGGGCACAATGGAGGCCTCTCAGTGGCCAGTGCCAGCAGGTGATGTCAGAGACCCCTCCTGATAGGTGCTTACCTGACTAGGTGGCCAATCCTCCTCTGAGGGCTATTTAGGGGACTCTCCTGTGGGCTGTTCCTCAGATAACCTGCAAGAATTCACCAGAGTTCCTCTGTATCTCCCTCTTCGACTTCTGCCAAGGATGATCCGTTGACTGCTCCAGGACACCTGTAAAACTGCAACAAAGTAGCAATAAGACTACCAGTGACATTGTAGTGCCTAATCCTGACAGCTTTCTCAACTGTTTCTTGGTGGTGCATGCTCTGGGTGCTGTCTGCCTTCACCCTGCACTGGAAACCAAGATGAAATCTCCAGTGGGTGAACGGAATCTTCCCCCTGCTCCAGCAGGCACTAAACATCAGCGTCACTGGTACTCTGGGACCCCTCTCATCCTCACGAGTGTGGCCCCTGGAACACAGGTGGTGGACCCAAATGACCCAGACTGTCTAGTGGTCCAATTGTCCAAATTTGGAGGAGGTAAGTCCTTGACTCCCCTCGCCAGACAGTAAACCTGTGTACTATGTGAACTGCAAATGCTAGGTCTTCTGTGCACTTTTGCAGGGAATCCTTCGTGCACAGCATAGCCCAGGTCCCCAGCACTCCGTCCTGCATTGCTCAACTCGCTGAGTTGACCATCGGCTTCATGGGACCCTCTTTTGTAGTGTTGAGACAAATGCTGTGCTCAGTTTTCTTGAACCCGTGTTCCAGTACTTCTGCGGGTGCTGCCTTCTTGTGCGTGGGCTCTCTGTGTTGCTGAGGGCCCCCTCTGTCTCCTCTTCCAAGTGGCGACCTCCTGGTCCTTCCTGGGCTCAGGCAGCACCCTTTTTCTTCAACCGTGACCTTTGCAGATAGCAAGGCTTTTTTGCTGACTTTCTCACAACAACGCTGCATCCTCCAGCACTCCGTGGGACATCTTCTGCACAAAGGAGAAGTTCCTAGCACCTTTCGTTGTTGCAGAATCTTCAGCTTCTTCCACCCGGAGGCAGCCATTTTGCACCTTCATCCAGGGTTTAGTGGGCTCCTGCCCCCCCGGACACCTTCACGACTCTTGGACTTGGTCCCCTTCCTTTGCAGGTCTTCAGGTCCAGGAATCCGTCTTCAGTGCTTTGCAGTCAGTTGTAGTCTTTGCAGAATCGTCTATCACAAGTTTAGTGTGTTTCTGGGGAAGTAGTATCACTTTACTCCTACTTTTCAGGGTCTTGGGGTAGGGTATCTTGGACACCCTTAGTGTTTTCTTACACTCCCAGCTAGGCCAGGGGCCCCTAAGTGGTTCGCATTCCACTTTCTTAGTATATGGTTGTGTTGTCCCTAGGCCTATTGCATCCTATTGTATTCTACAGTGTTTGCACTATTTTTCTAACTGTTTACTTACCTGATTTTGTTTTGTGTGTATATTTTTTGTATTTTACTTACCTCCTAAGGGAGTATATCCTCTGGGATATTTTTGGCACATTGTCACTAAACTAAAGCACCTTTATTTTTAGTAACTCTGAGTATTGTGATTCTTATGATATAGTGCTATATGATATAAGTGGTATATAGAGAGTTTTGCATGTCTCCTAGTTCAGCCTAAGCTGCTCTGCTATAGCTAACTCTATTAGCCTAAGCTGCTAGAACACTACTAATCTACTAATAAGGGATAACTGGACCTGGCACAAGGTGTAAGCACCATCAGGTACCCACTATAAGCCAGGCCAGCCTCCTACACTAGGGATGCCCACTAAATACTGTATTTAGTGGGCATTTTAGGGGGCACCTGGTAGTGACCAATGGGTCATCTACCTTAGGGTGACTACACCCACTAAGTGACCACTTCTTGTGGGCCTGGGTCACTTCCATACATCTGACTGGATATTTTCCTTCCACCCAAGATGGAGGAAAATGAAATGGAGGGTCCACCTCGCATGCAACACCTTAGCGGTGATGCATGCCAGGTAGGGCCACTCCTCCTTCCCTTTGTTTGAATTTGCTGCTGTTGCTCCCGCCAAAAGTGGGGGTTTGTAATGGTGGAGGCCACCTGCTGCTAGCAGCACGCCTGGAGGTCGAGTTTCAAAGGCGGTAAGCCCTTTGAAACTCACCAACAGGGCAGTGCACATTCCTGAGGGAGAGGGTGTTAGCACCTCCACCCAGGAAGGGCATTGTTCTACATCCCAGAGGGCAGAGGCCCTCACACCAGGGGTACAAATTTGTGTCTGGAAGTGGCAGGCTGGAAGTGACGGGCCAGCAACCATGCCAGGGTATTTAGCTTTTGCAGAGGGCACCTTTAAGGTGAGCCCTGGGTGCATTTTATAATAAATCCAACACTGGTACCTGTTTGGATTTATCATTCTGAGTTGTTTGATAGCAAAAAACCCAGGGTTCAGAGTGGCCATCATGTAGCTGTGAAACTCCTACTGACCGGTGTCCAGCACATACATTTAAAATGGCTGCTCTGTTCACTCACTATGTCCCAGGTTTGGCAAGAACACATATTGCTCATGCAGCTATGCCCTCATATACAGTATAGTGCACCATGCCTTAGTGCTGGAAGGCCTGCCAGAAGAGTAACTAATCTATATTGTATGCAGTGTGCACTGGACAGGGTTTGCATTTTAGGATTGCACCAGTACACTCAGCCTGCAATAGCAGTGCTGGGTGCATCTGGATGCATGGCACTAGAGGGTGGCACAATCAGTGCTGCTGCCCTCAGAAGCCTACCCTTAGTACTCCATGCCCTGGGTACCTAAGTACCATTTACTAGGGACTTATAGTGGCAGCTAAAGGTTTTGAAAATTATCTTTGCAACTTTTAGGGAAAGACCACTGGCACTGGGAACCTGATTAGCAGGATCCCAGTGTGCTCCAATCCAAGTTGCATCCAGAAACCAGGCAAAACTTAGGGGTGTACTGCAACAAAGTGCCAGTTTCCCAAAAAGCTGTTAGAAAGAGCATTGCCCATCGTCCCTGCATACCAACACCTCTGTGCCAAGAAAAGGCATTTCTTGTTCTTCGGAGAGACAAAAAGATCGATTGAGGGTGATCCAACTGATTTAAAATGTAATCCACCTGCTTCTGTTCTAGTTCCTACGCGTGACAATCTGTCATTTGCTTGCTGAGCGCATCTGCTTCGTGGTTCTGGCAGATGTTACACAGTGTTATAAAGTGCCCCTTTTTAGATGGTCACCCCCCACTTTTTACTGTTAGGTGCTGTGTTTTCACCTGTTAGTGTACTGAGGCCTGCTACCTAGGCCCCAGTAACAATGCTCTTTCCCTTAAAGTATATGACGAATTGCATCAGCCAATTGGCAAGCACCTTAACACCGCTGTACGTCCCCAGTAAATGGTACCCAGGGCAAGGGTGGTAAATGGGGTACCAGGGCTGCAGCACTGATTGTGCCACCCGGGGCCCCCAAGTAAAAGAGAGACTGCAGAACTGCCTACTGCTCGAGTGAGAATCTGCCTGCACCAGGTGCAGGCAGAGTCCCTGATACTGCTCATGGACAGGTCAGCCACTCCTAAGGCAGGCCCCCTCAAGCCCAGGGGGCAGGGTGCACTGTTCCATGAGTAAGGGCATATGTGCCAGAGCACATATGCCCCTGTGCTGGCAACTAAAACACAGAGCCGGCCGAGTAACCGGTGGTCCATGGATAACATGGGCTAGCATCTGACCACTACTCAGATGTCCAGTTCTGCAATGGCCCACTCGAATCACGTCCTGTTTGGTATCAAACACTGTGCTTTTTAACCCTGAACATGTTGCCCATGTTTAGGATTAAAAAGCAGATGCCCTGGTGGCACCCTTAGAGGGTGCCCACTGGGTACTCAAGTCCTGTACTGTTTTGGTAGGCTTTCCTGAGCCACTGCGGCCACAGACAAGAGTCTGACCTCCTGCTGGTGGTGCTAGCACCTCGTCAGGACGTAAGACAAAGAGCCTGGGCAAGAAGGTCGTCACACCTCCTCCCTCTCAAGCTGGTTAGTGAGATTAGCATCAGGGCGGTGAGCCTCAAAGGCCTTTGATGTGCCGAGAGCTGTCCCCCAGAGGAGGACAGAGACCTTTTTGCCCTGCCCAGCCAGACAGGCAGGAAATTAGCTATACAGGAGGCATGCACCTCCCTCAAACTAGCCACACCTTTGAGGGTGAGCTGGGAGGTTTGCACGGCCAAAGAAGGGCTCTGCCATCTTGGCAGAGCCTAGGAATAGGGGATTCTGAGTAGAATGTGACGTACTCCCCAAAGGAAGTCATCATTGCAGGGGCGGACTAGCCACAGACACAGTAGCCCTTTGGCCACTTTTCCTCACACCCTTAAACGCCCCCTAAACCAGAATTTAATAGGCTCCCCTGGCACCAGAACTTAGATCTTCTCTGGACAAGAAGAAAGAAGCACAAAAATACACCTGGACCAACAACAGAACCTGGACTCCAGCCCCAGCGCAAAGAAGACGACACAGAGGCCCTCATTCTGACCCTGGCGGTCGGTGATAAAGCGGCGGCCAAGCCGCCAACAGGCCGGCGGTCTAAAATATGCAATTCTGACCCTGGCGGGAACCGCCAACACAGCCCGCCAACTTAACACTCCGCCCGCCACGGCGGTACAAACAAACAGCGCGGCGGTTCCCGCCAACAGCCAGGCGGCAGACAATGTACCGCCCACCCTATTACGACCCACCAATCTGCCACCTTTTCCGGGGCGGGAGCACCGCCGATAAGAACACGGCGGAAACAGACTACGACGGGAAAACGCTCACCTCTACGCACTCCACGCGAGATTCCGGCAGTATGGAACCAGAGTTGCAGGTCATCCCCGCACTCCTATTCCTGCTCATATACCAGGAGCACGCCCGGCGGCGCGGAAGACATCGGTGAGTACTGCACCTACGACACAGGGGAGGGAAAAGATTACCGGCACACACCCACCCACCCACACCCACTACAACACACACATCAATGCATTCCCACAGATCACTGTCACAACCCACAAACCACCCCCCTCCGAAATAATGCAAAGACCAAAAGAAGAGATCATAAACGGGCAGATATATTGAAATATGTACACCAGTAATCCCAATAAATAAATAAACTATGTACAAAATATATACAGCTACTAAATGTAGTCCAACCACTGTCCGTGGATCACAGGGGTCCTGTGCAAAGGGGCAAGGCCCAGTCCCACGACAAGAACTCCACGGAGAGAACACTGCAGGGGCATCAGAAAGAAAATAGGACAGGCACCTCAGGGGGAAGGGAAGGGGGGGCACCTCAGCCACTTGAGTACACGACGCCAGATCCACGAGGGGACTCCATGACCACTGGCCCATCCTGGGGAGAGCAAAGCCACAGTCCAAACAGTCCATACAGTGGGTGGCCTGCCCACTGGGCCATCCTGGGGAGAGCAAAGCCACAGTCCATACAGTCCATACAGTGGGTGGCCTGCCCACTGGGCCATCCTGGGGAGAGCAAAGCCACAGTCCAAACAGTCCATACAGTGGGTGGCCTGCCCACTGGGCCATCCTGGGGAGAGCAAAGCCACAGTCCATACAGTCCATACAGTGGGTGGCCTGCCCACTGGGCCATCCTGGGGAGAGCAAAGCCACAGTCCAAACAGTCCATACAGTGGGTGGCCTGCCCACTGGGCCATCCTGGGGAGAGCAAAGCCACAGTCCAAACAGTCCATACAGTGGGTGGCCTGCCCACTGGGCCATCCTGGGGAGAGCAAAGCCACAGTCCATACAGTCCATACAGTGGGTGGCCTGCCCACTGGGCCATCCTGGGGAGAGCAAAGCCACAGTCCATACAGTCCATACAGTGGGTGGCCTGCCCACTGGGCCATCCTGGGGAGAGCAAAGCCACAGTCCATACAGTCCATAACAGACCCCACTGCCACTGGAGGAGGCAAGTTGGCCAGAGGACATCCTGCAGCCCTGCCCGAGATAGATCCTGCCCTGCCACGTCTGCCAAAGGGCCAGCGGTTCTTGCCTTGAAGGGCCCAGTTCAGCGGTTCCTGAGACGGCGGGGCCCAGTTCAGCGGTTCTTGAGACGGCGGGGCCCAGCGGAGCGGTTCTTGAGACGGCGGGGCCCAGCGGAGCGGTGCGTGAGACGGCGGGGCCCAGCGGAGCGGTTCTTGAGACGGCGGGGCCCAGCGGAGCGGTGCTTGAGACTGCGGGGCCCAGTTCAGCGGTCCTTGCCCTGAAGGGCCCAGTTCAGCGGTTCTTGAGACGGCGGGGCCCAGTTCAGCGGTTCTTGAGACGGCGGGGCCCAGTTCAGCGGTCCTTGCCCTGAAGGGCCCAGTTCAGCGATTCTTGAGACGGCGGGGCCCAGTTCAGCGGTTCTAGAGACGGCGGGGCCCAGCGGAGCGGTGCGTGAGACGGCGGGCCCAGTTCAGCGGTTCTTGAGACGGCGGGGCCCAGTTCAGCGGTTCTTGAGACGGCGGGGCCCAGCGGAGCGGTGCGTGAGACGGCGGGGCCCAGTTCAGCGGTTCTTGAGACGGCGGGGCCCAGTTCAGCGGTCCTTGCCCTGAAGGGCCCAGTTCAGCGGTTCTTGAGACGGCGGGGCCCAGTTCAGCGCTCCTTGCCTTGAAGGGCCCAGTTCAGCGGTTCTTGAGACGGCGGGCCCAGTTCAGCGGTCCTTGCCTTGAAGGGCCCAGTTCAGCGGTTCTTGAGACGGCGGCCGGTCTATGGCCAACTGCTAATTGCCTGGTGGTGCCCTCCTGGGCAGCGGGGATGGTGCTCCTTCACTGCCCACCTGGGCTGTGGGTGGTGGGGCCCTCCTGGCCAGCTGGGCTGGGTCCTCCCTGGGCAGCGGCTATGGGGGTGGTGGGCTCTCCCGGGGCAGCTGTGCCGGTTCCTCCCGGGGCAGCGGCTATGGGGGTTGTGGGCTCCTCCTGGGCAGCAGGCCTGCTGCCTGACCTCTCCGACTTGCTGCCCTTGCCCTCCTTAGTCGTGGGCCTGTGGCCCTTTCCTCCCTTTGGAGCTGTGGCTGGTGACTGTCTCTGGGTGGTGTCCGGGGGGGATGTAGAAGGCGGGCTCCTGCGGCGCCCCTTCCGCCTTCTGCTCCTCTTCCCAGGGGGTGGGCTGGCTGTCCCCTTGCTGCTGGGCGAAGATCCAGACATGCGGGCTGGCGGGCTCCAATACCCCTGCACCCTTGTCAAGGGGGCTGCAGGGCTGGTGGTGGCTGAGGTGCTCTTCTTACCCCGACGAGAAGGAGGGGGGGGCTCAGGGTCAGGAAAGAAGTTAGTAGTGGCGAGGAAGAGCTTCTTGGGACAATGGAGAGTGGTAGGTACAGTGGGAATGGGAGTGGAGGGAGAGGATGTGGTTGTAGGTGAGTCACGTTTGCTGTCTTTGGGTGCAGGTGCAGGAGGGATAGGCTGTCGTGAGGTGGATGGCTGTTGGGTGGGTGGGTGGCTGCGTTTGTGTGGTGTGGAAGAGGGGGTGACAGACACAGTGGGAGAGGACACAGGGGACGTGTAAATGGCAGTGGGGGTGGTGACTGCACGTGTGCGGACTGGAGTGGAGGGTGTGCTGGTGATGGAAACACTGGCTGATGGTGAGGTGAATGGAGGTGTGAGTGTAGACGTCACAGGGAGGGAGGAGGGAGACGAGGAGGTGGGGGTCACAGAGGTGGTAGTGACTGTTGGCATGTCTGCATCGGAATGTTGCGTGTGTGAATGTCTGCGTGATCTGTGGTGCTTATGTTTGGATGAGCTTCTCTTGGGTGTTGAGGTGTGTGCAGGCTGGTCTGATGGTGTGGGTGGGACAGGCAGAGGAACAGGAGACTGGGAGGAGGGAGTTAGTAGAGGCAGGCAGGAGACAGGGACAATGGCTGCCGTCAGTGCTGAGGCCAGAGCCTGGAACGATCGCTGATGGGCAGCCTGACCCGAATGAATGCCCTCCAGGTACGCATTGCTGCGATGAACCTCCCTCTCCACCCCCTGGATGGCATTCAAAAGGGTAGTCTGCCCAACAATGAGCGTTCGGAGGAGGTCAATGACCTCCTCACTGAGGGCAGCGGGGGTAACAGGGGCAGGGCCTGAGGTGCCTGGGGCGAAGGAGATGCCCGGCTTCCTGGCAGAGCGGGCACGGGGCGAACGCTGAGGGGCTGCTGGGAGGGCGGAGATGGTGCGCTGGGTGGCGGCTGTACCTGTAATGGCGGGGGGCACGGATGGTGCCACCCCCGCAAGGGAGCCCCCTTCCGAGGACGTGTCCGTGTCGCTGCAGGGTCCAGTCGTCCCCGTCGTGGAGCTCCCCTCGCCCTCCGTCTCACTGGTCCAGTCTGACTCTGTGGCATGGCCCTCCTGGGCCATGTGAGATGCAGCTCCCTCCTGCCCTGATGCCACTTCTCCTCCGCCTGATGATGCTGATGCACACAAGCACAGAAAGACAAACAAAAAGGGGGGGGAGAGAGAAATAAAGGGATATTGATTACATGGATCTCCGGTACAGTTAGCGGACATGACAGACACAGATGCCCCCTGCACTAAGTTGCGCACTTGGGGTCCGCTACGCATTCCGTGGAACATGCCCTACACGCCTAGAGTTGACAACTGCACCCATGGATGACACGGCCTAGGGATGGCTGTACTGACAAACTACTGAGGGTGGTGGCTGGGGACACAGGGGCTTACGGGGGTGCCCAGCCTACAGATATCGCCCTGGCCTAGGGGGACCCCCAGCCCTCCTCCCCCACCCAGACACCTCCACTGCGCGACTACAGAGTAGATAATGCTTGTACTCACCCCCTTGTGTCTGCTGTGCTGCCCTCACGCGCCCATCCAAATCAGGGTAGGCCACCGCCAGGATCCGGAACATCAGGGGGCTCAGTTGACGGCAGGCACCCCGCCTACGTTGGGAGGCCATCCCCAGCAGAGACTCGGCGGTCTTCTTTGTCCCGCGGCGGATGTCCTCCCACCTCTTGCGGCAGTGGGTGCCCCGTCGATGGTGGACCCCCAGGGTCCGGACTTCCTTGGCGATGGCACGCCAAATCCCGATCTTCTCATGGGCGCGGACCTATGTGACACGTACAGGGAGGGAGAAATACCACGTTCAAGTTTGTCAGCATTTTCCTTGCCAGTGGCCCAACGCCCCCCATCCCCGCCAGGCCCCCCGCCATGCCCCCCGCCAGGCCCAACATGCCCCCCATCCCCGCCAGGCCCCCGCCATGCCCCCCGCCAGGCCCAACATGCCCCCCATCCCCGCCAGGCCCCCCGCCATGCCCCCCGCCAGGCCCAACATGCCCCCCATCCCCGCCATGCCCCCCGCCAGGCCCAACATGCCCCCCATCCCCGCCAGGCCCCCGCCATGCCCAACATGCCCCCCATCCCCGCCATGCCCCCCGCCAGGCCCAACATGCCCCCCATCCCCGCCAGGCCCCCCGCCATGCCCCCCGCCAGGCCCAACATGCCCCCCATCCCCGCCAGGCCCCCCGCCAGGCCCCCAAGCCAGCCAGTGGCCCCAAATCCAGATTGAATTAAACTCACTTGTTGGTCTGGAGGACCGTAGAGTAGCGCATACTGGGGGAGGACCCCATCCACAAGTTTCTCCAACTCCTCTCCAGTGAAGGCAGGGGCCCTTTCCCCAGGCGCAGCAGCCATTGTCCCTTCCAGACCGAGGTCACAGCAACACTTGCAGTATAGGTCCTCTCCTGTGAAAGTTCAAGTCGCAAGTGGATAAGTAGATAGAAAATGGCGGTGACGTCTGCGGCGGTGCGTACCGCGGCGGTGCGTCCCGCCACCGCCGGCGCCCTTCGCCATTGGCTCCTGAAACCCATAGGCTTCAATGTTAACCAATGCGGCTTTGCGCCGCGGTCTTCGCCCGCCGCCCGCCGCGGTGTGCCACGCCAGCGCATTGACCTCACATCCCATTGTCACACTTCACAGGTCAGGCAGCCGCCATTTCCTGGGCCCACATGGCTCAATTTCAACTGCGTCACACAGGCCTAGGCCTTGCATAGCCACTCAGACACGCCATTCACTGCATAGAGAATCGTATACTGTGCTAGCTGTGAGTACGTACCTGTGGGTTGCTTGACTGTGTGCTCCATGTTGTCCTTCCTAGGCACCGTCCGCTGGGTTGGGCGAGGAGACGGATGAATCCTCCCGTGTACCGACCGCTGGTGGACCTGTCGACAATGGAAGAATGCCACATTATCCTGACCTACCGTCTTAACCGTGCCACTATCCATGAACTGTGTGCCCAGCTGGAGCCCGACCTGATGTCCCCCATCCGCCAACCCACAGGGATTCCCCCTCTGGTGCAGGTCATGTCAGTACTTCATTTCTTGGCAAGTGGGTCATTTCAGACAACCGTGGGAATTGCTTCTGGGATGTCTCAGCCCATGTTTTCGAAGGTGTTATCCAGAGTGTTGTGTGCCCTGATGAAATCCGTGAGGAGCTACATCATTTTCCCTGAGGTGGGCGAATTGGCTACAGTGAAGGGTGATTTCTACGCCCTTGGACATATTCCCAACGTCATTGGTGCCATTGATGGGACCCATGTGGCTTTGGTTCCCCCAAGAGACAGGGAGCAGGTGTACAGGAACAGAAAAAATTACCATTCAATGAACATCCAGGTGGTGTGTTTGGCTGACCAGTACATCTCGCATGTAAATGCCAAATTCCCAGGGTCAGTGCATGACGCCTACATCCTCAGGAATAGCAGCATCCCTTACGTGATGGAACAGCTACAGAGACACCGTGTATGGCTAGTGGGGGACTCTGGGTACCCCAACCTGTCGTGGCTACTGACCCCAGTAAGGAATCCCCGGACCAGGGCAGAGGAACGGTACAATGAGGCCCATGGGCGTACTAGGAGGGTGATCGAACGCACCTTTGGCCTCCTAAAGGCCAGGTTTCGGTGCCTGCATATGACAGGTGGATCCCTAATGTACTCACCTAAGAAGGTGTGTCACATCATCGTGGCCTGCTGCATGCTTCACAACCTGGCTTTGCGCCGCCAGGTGCCTTTCCTGCAGGAGGATGGTCGAGACGGTGGTGTTGTGGCAGCGGTGGAACCTGAGGAGAGTGACGAGGAGGAAGACGACGGGGCTGAAACAGACAACAGGGACAGAATCATTGAACAGTACTTCCAATAGGACACAGGTAACATTTCAAAGATAATTTAGTAAATGTTAACTACTCTCCAGCATCTCTGCTGCCTGTCTATTTGCCCCAGTGTATGATGACTGAGTTTTGGCTTTTCCCTCCCTATTTCAGATCTGGGGTCCCCACTACGAGTCCTGTGCTTCGTTTCCCCATGGACTACAGCTTTGTGGCAGCTGTTTGTTGACTTCACCATGTACAAGGACATATTTGCACTGTCATGTCAATTACAATATATTGAAATCACAGCCAGACTCCAGATATTTTGGTGCAAAATAGGTGTTTATTTAAGTGCTCAAAATGGGATGGGTGGTTTCAAGTGGGTGGGGGCTATGGTGAAGGAATGTCCATGGCAGAGTCCAGAGTAACAGTCACACAGGTGCATTGTCCAGAGGCCTGTGGAGAGATGGAGCATGGGCAGTTCAAGGATGGACAGGGTGACAATGTGGGACAGTGGGATGACATCAGGTGGTATCCATTGCTGGCGGGGGTCTTGACATCCTACTCTGTCTTCTTGCGAGATCTCAGGGCCCTCTTGCGGGGTGGTTCTTCTCCTGCAGGAGGTGGGGGTCTGGTGGGCTGCTGCTGTGCGGGGGCCTCCTGTCCACTAGCGCCGGCGGAGGTGGTTGGCTGTTCTTGGTCCAGGCTAGTGGCAGGGGCCCTTGGGTGTTGTTGAGTGTCCGCCCTGTTGTTGACGAGGTCCTGCAGCAGCCCTACCATGGTAACCAGGGTGGTGTTGATGGCTCTGATGTCCTCCCTGTACCCCCGATAGTGTTCCTCCTGCAGTACCTGGATCTCCTGGAACCGGGCCAGTACCGTCGCCATCGTCTCCTGGGAGCGGTTGTATGCTCCCATGATGGTGGTGAGGACCTCGTGGAGAGTGGGTTCCCTGGGCCTCTCCTCCCCCCCCTGTCGCACAGCTGCCCTCCGAGTTCCCCTGTTTCCCTGGGCCTCTGCCCCCTGGCCGGTGTGCCCACTACCACTGCCCCCAGGTCCCTGTTGTTGTTGGGGTGGTGGGTTATCCTGGGTGCCCTGTAGTGGTAGACACACCGCAGATTGACGCGCCCTGGAGACAGAGGCATGGGCCCGCTGGGTGGGAGCTGTGCTGGTGTTCCCAGAGGGGTTTGGGTCTGTAGTGGCCTGGGCCTGTGTGAGGGGAACCGACTGTCCAGAGGTCCCGATGGTCCGGGCTGGTCATCGGTGTCCAGGTCGACAGAGCTGCTGTCATCGCTGACGGCCTCTTGGGTGGGGGGTGTGGAGAATTCTGGCCCCTCCGCCGCGGTGTGTTGACGGTCGGGTCCTGCAGGGGTATAGAGGTATGGTTATAGTTTCAATGTGTGGCATATGGGTGTATCTGTGGGTTCTCGTGTCCCCAAGTGCTGGCATTCGTGTGTGGGGGCTTTGGTGAGGGTGGCTTGTGGGGGGGATGTGTATATGCATTGGGCATGCTTTGGTGATGGGTGTCCATGCTTAGTGGACGCATGCAGGCCTAGGTTTTGGGATGTGTGGGTTGTGATGGTGAGACATTGGCGGGGAATAGGTGTGCTGGGGGTGGGGGTGAGGATGGTGGTGGGGGTGAGGATGGTGGTGGGGGTGGGGGTGAGGGTGGGGTTCGAGGATGGGGGTGAGGGTGGGGTTCGAGGATGGGGGTGAGGGTTGGGGTATGATTTGGCATGCAGGTGGGGGGGAAGCAGTATTGAAGCTTCAACTTACCAGTATCCATTCCTCCGCCGACTCCTGCGAGGCCGTCAGGATGCAGGATGTTCAAGACTTCCTCCTCCCATGATGTGAATTGTGGGGGTTGAGGTGGGGGTCCTCCGCCAGTCTTCTGCACGGCGATGTTGTGCCTGGATACCATGGAACGCACCTTCCCCCGTAGGTCGTTCCATCGCTTCCTGATGTCTTCCCGATTTCTGGGGTGCTGTCCCACTGCGTTCACCCTGTCGACAATCCTCTGCCATAGCTCCGTCCTCCGGGCAATGCTGGTGTATTGTATCTGTGTGCCGAACAGCTGGGGCTCTGCCCGAACGATTTCCTCCACCATGACCCTGAGTTCTTCGTCTGTGAAGCGGGGTTGTCTTTGGGGTGCCATGGGGTGGTGTGTATGATGTGTGGGGTGGAGTATGTGTATTTAAGTGAGTTGAGTGTGGTGGTGTGTGTTGTTTTGTGTGTGGATAGTGTGTGGGTGATGGTGTTGAGTGGCTGTGGCTGTTATTTTTTGGATGCTGGTGTCTCGCTCTTGCCTTCTTTACGAATTTTTTAGCGTAGGGGTTTGTGGGTGATGTGGGTGGGTGTTTTATATTGTATTGTGTGTGTGGGAGTGGTGTGTGTATGTGTATCAGGTGTGTGGGATTCAAATCGTCCAATGTGGCTGAGTTTTGTTCGTTTGTGTGTATTCTGACCGCGGCGGTGTGTCCCGCCAATGGAATACCGCGTTTGAATGACCGCCGCGTGGATTCGTGGGTCGTAATGGCATGGGCGTATTTCTGTTGGCGTGACGGTGGAGGTTTTGTCACCTCCACTTTTCCGCCGACCGCTGGTCTGGCGGTCTGTTGTGGCGGTCGGATTTTCGGAGGTTTGCCTTCTGCGGGTCAGAATGACCGTGGCGGGTTTCCGCGACCGCGGCGGGATTATGGAGGATTTCTGACCGGCGGTAGGCGCCTTTTACCGCCGAGGTCAGAATGACCACCAGAGTGACATACGGAGACCAGTACTGGAACCGTGTGCCTGGCATGTGCTAAAGGTAAAAACTCATTGGTCCCGACTAAAGGGACCGCCGTGGACACTGAAACCCAAAGGAAGACTTCTCTGACTGGTGGCACCAGTCCCCTCCATATTGCAGGAGTAAAGAAGTGCTGAGGTCGAAGAACTGTGAACCAATGGGCTCTGAGTGCCTGAGCCCAAAGAAACCCGATGTCCAGCATCTAAAGAGTGGGAGTGAGGCCCATGCCATGTTTCATGCCTCTACTCCTCACCAAACGACCTCCAGCCGCCAGAAAGCCCATAGAGAGCACCCTTGCAGCTACCACGGCTTGTCTGTCGCCTGCAGAGAAACCGAAGGCCACATAATGTTCACTGACTCCAGGGCACCCCCCAGCATTGGGACCAATGTCACCAGTGCCCCCCTGCTATGGGTTTGCAGCTTGATGGATGTGACTTCGACTGTAGCAGCAAAGTAGCTTTGGCACGACCAGCCCAGTGATTGACAGCTAGGAGCTACCTCTGCACCCAGAGCCACCGGACGAGGTGGTGAAGAGCCAAGCATCAAATCCTGGCCCTGGCCCCCCCCAAAGACCTCTACATCTGAAGGGTAGAGTGTGAGTCCACCCCCAAGTTCAGTTTAGCAACAGAGTGCAAAACGCACCAGCCACTGTGGACTGTTCAGCACCAAGGACAGCCAAGTCACCTCTGCAACCAGACTCCCTGGACAAAGTAACAAAAGTTTGACTGTTGACTCCTGGTCTAGGTCCCCACAGCACCTTAAATTCCCATGGGTTCGCCGGAACTCACCCTAGAAGTGCCCAAGTCTTTTCCTCATTGACTGCAATAGAAGCCCTTTACATCTTCAAAGTACTGTATTTTCTAAAGACTTAAAAATTCACAACTCTGGTTTTAGAAAAGCTAAAGAGTTTGTTTTGGTGTCTTAATTAAGATTAAAACCTAATCTATTTTTCTAAACTGATGTCAGATTTCTGTTGAGTCATGTCGTTTACTTATCGTCCATCTTGGTAATGTGAAATGCTTTACACATGTTCCTCTTTTTTTTTATAGCAAATTTGTTTATTGGCATTTCAAATAATGCATCTCCTTTTTCACAAAGCCGTAGCATGGTACATGGGTTTATCAATCACTTTACTGTACATTCTTTAAGTGTCTATTACACACATTATAATACCTCTACCTCAAGGTAACCTTTATTACAGTCATACTCCAGCATGTAGAATTGTAATGGCAACATCGTAGGTGTTTCAATTACTCAGTGGAATGTTTGCAAGACAGGGAGTCGTTTTCCTTCAATTACAATTTTGCAAACCTGTATATTCATCTTCCCCCATAGCGTAAACCAATAAAGAAACACGAGTAACCATAACTAAATACTCAGAAAACCGGTTAACTTGCCCATACATGTGTAATACATCCATGTGGTGTGTGGTTGCAGTAGCCGGATCGCTGCACATTGCAAATCTTTGCAGGTCCCTCCACGATCACCGTCCGGTGGGTGCCTCTTCTCAAGCGGGGGGGAGCCGGGTATAGGGAGACAGCCAGGCAAGACGAGTATTGGGGGTAGGTGGGAAGTCCCCGTCAAGTGTGTATGACCACTGGGGATAGGCCAGGGATGTGCTCATCTATATCTGGCTCATATTGAACTGGTGTCCCCTCAGAGTTATCATCTGTGGCAGCATCTAGTGTCTTCCAGGTGTCTACCACCTCTGCCCAGAAGGGGGCTATGGGTCCACACCTCAGTCCCCTCATCTCCTCCCTCTGTAGTGCCCTTTCCTCTGCCCTCGCCCAGTGTGTAACGTCCGCTACCCAGGTGTCCAACCTAGGCCCATGCTTATTTTACCAGGCCATTGCCACTCTCCTGCAGGCTAGCACCAATGCCAGATCCGCAAACCTGTTCCCCACCTTTTTGATTAAAGGTCTATCAAAAAGGCCCAGTAAACATACCACCGGCCCATCATCTAATTGTCTGCTTAAAATGTTGTTGAGCCAAGCAATGACTTCACCCCCAATAGTGTCTTAGTGTTGGACATTCCCAAGTCATATGGCGGAGGTTTGCGTCAATCAACTGATATCGGGGGCATGCTCCTGTCGTCACCTCATATATGCGATTAGTTCTATGAGGGGTGAGGTAGGTCCTATGAATGTAGTTGTACTGTATATACTTCAGACGTGTATTTCGTGAAATCTTGTGTGCAGACGCTAAAGTTTTAGCCCATTCGGTGTCTGTCATGTTTCTGCTTATGTCGGTGTCCCATTTGAGTCACAGTCAGTCTAGTTGTCTTTCAATTATCCTGTCAGTGCCCTATAGAGCCATCTGACCAGGGGAGATCCCCCATCAATGACCAGCATAGTCTGGAGGACTGCAGTCGTGGGGGGTTCTTCATTGATGCCACCCCACAACTCTCTCAGGGCATGTGTGACAGCCTCCTAAATTAAGAATTGGCCAGCATGTAACCCTTTTTGTTCCGTTAAATTCCCAAAAGATACCTGCATCCCCCCTTGATAGCAGTCACCCACTGTATTAATCCCTACCTCTGTCCAGTATTTTAGCTGTCTGGGAGTGAAAGAGGCACAGGGTTCGCCATGTGCGCTGGGGCATAGGGGTAAGTCGTGCCTGTTCTCCTAAGTGCTCTACGCCACGCAACCATGACCGTAAATACCAGTATGTTTAGTTTGGGAAGTACTTGTCTCCACCGGAACAGTTGTACCAAGAATTCCTCCCCCGCTCAGCTTTTCCATTAGTCTAACCCATTCAGCCATCGTGCCGGCCACTGAAGTTGAGCCGGCAGGTAGTATAGCTTGAAGTCAGGGACTCCGAGTCCCCCCTCTCTCGGGTGACAGGCAGAGAGTTCCCAGCACTACCCGGTGACGTCCCTCACCTCACACAAATCCACACAATAATGCGTCTAGGGTTCGGAACCATGATGTCGGGATGTGCAGCGGCAGGTTGGTAAAATAGTAAAGGAGTCTGGGGAGCATCACCATCTTCGAAAGTGTGACCCTGGCCATGACAGATAACTTTAATGAGCGCCAGAAGGCCACTGCAGCTTTCAGTGTGTGATACGTCCCACCCAGATTACGCTCGCTAAGGTCCCTTCGATCGTGATAGATCTGAATTCCCAGATATCTAAACGTTTCGGGGGGCCCAGAATGCATCTTCCGGGCACAAAAGTGGGCGTGCCACTGTAGGAGGCTGGCCTGGCTTCTAGTGGGTACCAATGGTACTTACACCTTATGTCAGGTCCTGTTATCCCTTATTAGTAGAGTGTAGTAGTGTTCTAGCAGCTTAGGCTGATAGAGGTAGCTATAGCAGAGCAGCCAAGGCTGAACTAGGAGACATGCAAAGCTCATGTAATACCACTTATAATATAGGTACTATATCATAAGAAAGAATACTCATAGTTACTAAAAATAAAGGTACTTTATTTTAGTGACAATGTGCCAAAAATATCTCAGAGGATATACTCCCTTATGAGGTAAGTAACATACACAAAATATACACAACTAACCAAATCAGGTAAGTAAATCAGTCAGAAAGTAGTGCAAACACTGCAAAACACAATAGGATGCAATAGGCCTAGGGGCAACACAAACCATATAGTAAGAAAGTGAAATGCGAAGCACAGATGGACCCCTAGGCAGGTGTAGTGTGTAATTGGTCACTAAGGGTGTAAAGGAGACCCCACCCCAAGACCCTGGAAAGTAGGAGCAAAGTACTACTATTTCCCCAAGAACACACTAAAGTTGTGATAAAGGATTTTGCAAGGACCACAACAGACTGCAAAGCACTGAAAACTGATTCCTGGACCTGAAGACCTGTAAAGGAAGGGGACTAAGTCCAAGAGTCCAGGGGGGGCAGGAGCCCATTAAACCCCAGATGAAGGTGCAAAGTGGCTGCCTCCTGTTGGAAGAAGCTGCAAGTTTTGCAACAACGAAAGGAGGTAGGAAGTTTTTCTACGTGCAGAAGATGTCCCACAGCGTGCTGGAGGATGCAGAGTTGTTTCCTTGGCAAAATACCGCAAAAAAGCCTTGCTACCTGCAAGAGTCACAGTTGGCGAAAAAGGGTGCTGTCCGGGCCCAGGAAGGACCAGGGTGTCATCACTTGGGAGAGGAGACAGAGGGGGCCCGCAGCAACGTAGAGAGAACACAGACAGGAAGGAAGCACCCGCAGAAGTCCTTGAGCACGGGTTCAAGAAGACTGAACACGGCGGTCATCTCAACACTGCAAAGAGGGGGCCCACGACACCGGAGATCAACTCAGGGAGCTGAGCATCGCAGGACGGAGTGCTGGGGACCTGACTCGGTTGTGCATGCAGGATTTCTCGGATTACTGTCTGATGAGGGGAGGCAAGGACTTACCTCCTCCAAATTTAGACAGTTGGACCACTGGACAGTCTGGGTCACTTGGGTCCACCACCTGTGTTCCAGGGGCCACGCTCATCAGGATGAGAGGAGACCCAGAGTACTGGTGAAGCTGAAGTTTGGTGCCTGTTGAAGCAGGGGGAAGATTCCGTCGACCCACAGGAGATTTCTTTGTGGCTTCCAGTGCAGGGTGAAGGCAGGCAGCCCCCAGAGCATGCACCACCAGGAAACAGTCCAGAAAGCCGGCAGGATTAGGCGCTACAATGTCGCTGGTAGTCTCCTGGCTACTTTGTTGCAGTTTTCCAGGCGTCCTGGAGAAGCAGTGGTCCATCCTTGGCAGAAGTCAAAGAGAGAAGTGCAGAGGAACTCTGATGAAGTCTTGCAAGTCGTAATCTGAGGAAAAGCCCACAGGAGAGACCCTAAATAGCCCTCAGAGGAGGATTGGTCACCTAGTCAGGTTTGCACCTATCAGGAGGGGTCTCTGACGTCACCTGCTGGCACTGGCCATTCAGAGTCCTCCAGAGTGCGCCCACTCCTCTGGAAACAAGATGCAGAGGTCTGAGACACACTGGAGGAGCCCTGGGTGCAAGTCGTAATCTGAGGAAAAGCCCACAGGAGAGACCCTAAATAGCCCTCAGAGGAGGATTGGCCACCTAATCAGGTATGCACCTATCAGGAGGGGTCTCTGACGTCACCTGCTGGCACTGGCCATTCAGAGTCCTCCAGAGTGCGCCCACTCCTCTGGAAACAAGATGCAGAGGTCTGAGACACACTGGAGGAGCTCTGGGCACCACCCCTGGGGTGGTGATGGACAGGGGAGTGGTCACTCCCCTGTCCTTTGTCCAGTTTCGCGCCAGAGCAGGGACTGGGGGTTCCCTAAACCGGTATAGACTGGCTTATGCAAGGAAGGCACCATTTGTGCCCCTCAAAGCATTTCCAGAGGCTGGGAGAGGCTACCCCTCCCCAGCCTTTAACACCTATTTCCAAAGAGACACGGTCTAAAACCCTCTCTCAGAGGAAATTCTTTGTTCTGCCTTCCTGGGACTGGGCTGCCCAGACCCCAGGAGGGCAGAACCCTGTCTGTGGGGTGGCAGCAACTGTAGCTGCAGATAAAACCACAGAGAGCTGGTTTGGCAGTACTGGGAGTCCATAGTAGAGCCCCCAGGATGCATGGAATTGGCTCCCCAATACCAGATTTGGAATGGGGGAACAATTCCATGATCTTAGACATGTTACATGGCCATATTTGGAGTTACCATTGTGAAGCTACATATAGGTATTGACCTATATGTAGTGGACGTGTGTAATGGTGTCCCCGCATTCACAAAGTCCGGGAAAATGACCCTGAACTATGTGGGGGCACCTTTGCTAGTGCAAGGGTGCCCTCACACTTAGTAACTTTGCACCTAACCTTCAGCAAGTGAAGGTTAGACATATAGGTGACTTATAAGTCACTTAAGTGCCATGAAAATGGCTGTTAAATAATGTGTACGTTATTTCACTCAGGCTGCGATGGCAGTCCTGTGTAAAGGTTTGTCTGAGCTCCCTATGGATGGAAAAAGAAATGCTGCAGCCCATATGGATCTCCTGGAACCCCAATGCCCTGGGTACCTAGGTACCATATACTAGGGACTTATAAGGGGGGCCCAGTATGCCAATTGAAATTGGTAAATGTAGTCACTAGCCTATAGTGACAAATTGAAAGGCAGAGAGAGCATGAGCACTGAGGTTCTGATTAGCAGAGCCTCAGTGACACAATTAGGCACTACACAGGCATACACATTTAGGCCACAAACTATGAGTACTGGGGTCCTGGCTAGCAGGATCCCAGTGAGACAGGCAAAAACATACTGACATACATGTAAAATTGGGGGTAACATGCCAAAGAAAGATGGTACTTCCGTACACAACCCCGCCTCCCCCAAACGAGGGACAATAAGGCTAACCTTGCCCAGATGAGTCTTCATTGTCTAAGTGGAAATATCTGGAGAGTCCATCTTCATTGGAGTGGGTACTCCCATCCCAGGTCTATGTTCCACTGTATAGTCCATTCCCTGTAGGGAGATGGACGACCTCAACAATTTAGCGTTTCCACCTTTCATTTCTTTAAGCCATAATAGAGGTTTGTGCTCTGTTTGATCAATAAAGTGAGTCCCAAAGAGGTATGGTCTCAACTATTTCAAGGCCAAGACCACAGCAAAGGCCTCCCTTTCTGTGGCAGACCAACACTTTTCTCTAGGGGTCAACCTCCTGGTGATAAAAGCAACAGGTTGATCCTGGCCCTATGTATTTAGCTGTGATGGAACTGCCCCTTCCCCTAATTCAGAAGCATCAGTTTGTACCATTCATTTTTTGAAGTAACAAGGGCTTTGTTTGAGGACAGGTAAAGAGCACATGGCCTGTTTGAGCTCATCAAAAGCCTTTTGACAGCTAGCTGTGCATAATACCTTTTTAGGCATCTTCTTTGATGTGAGGTTATTAAGAGAGGCAGCTATAGTGCCATAATTCTTGATGAACCTCCTGTAGCACCCAGTGAGGCATAGGAAGGCTCTCACTTGTGTCTGAATTGTAGGGGGAGTCCATACCATAATGGTTTGGATCTTCCCCTGCAGTGGTGCAAGCTGTTCCTCATCTATTAGGTGGCCCAGATAAACCACTTTCCCCTGCCCTATCTGGCACTTTTAGTGAGGCCTGCCTTTTGCAGGGCCTCCAAAACTTTCCACAGGTGGACCAGGTGATCATCCCAGTGGGGCTAAAGACAGCTATATCATATAGATATGCTGCACTAAAGGCTTCCAATTCTTCAAGGACTGTATTCTTCACTCTGAAAAGTGGCAAGTGCATTTTTCCATCCAAAGGGCATAACTGTAAACTGATAGTGCCCTCCGATGGTTGAAAATGCTGTTTTTGGTTGAGCATCTTCTGATAACTTAATCTGCCAATAACCTGCAGTTAAATCAAAAGTGTTTAGATACTTGACAGAAGCCAGTGTATCTATTAGCTCATCTGCCCTGGGTATAGGATGAGCATCAGTTTTTGTTACTTGATTGAGACCCCTATAGTCCACAGAAAACCACATTTCCTTCTTTCCTTCTTTACTATGAGGTTTGGGGACAAGCACCACTGGGGTGGCCCAGGGGCTTTCAGAGGGTTCGATCACTCCAAGGTCCAACATTTTCTGTACCTCTTGTTTGATACAGTCTCTGACATGGTCAGGCTGTCTATAAATTTTACTTTTGACAGGTAAACTATCTCCAGTATCAATTGTGTGCTCCCACTAGGTAGTTGTGCCTGGAACTAGTGAGAAGAGGTCAGAGAATTGTCCAAGGAGATTTATGCAGTTGTCCTTCTGCTCAGTAGTAAGGTAATCTGCCAATACAACTCCCTCCACTAAGTCATCAGCTTCAGTGGTGGAGAAAAGGTCAGGGAGAGGGCCACTCTCTTCCTCCTGCCCCTCATCTGTGGCCATAAGTAGGGTTAAGTCAGCCCTGTCATAGTAAGGTTAAAGGCGATTGACGTGAAGCACCCTAAGTGGGCTTCTAGCAGTGCCTAGGTCCACCAAGTAGGTGACCTCACCTTTCTTCTCCACAATGAGATGGGGTCCACTCCATTTGTCCTGGAGTGCTCTTGGCGCTACAGGCTCCAATACCCACACCTTCTGTCCTGGTTGGTACTGAGTCAGGACAGCGTTCCGGTCATGCCTTCGCTTTTGGAGCTCTTGGCTGGCCTGAAGGTTTTTAGTGGCCTTTTTCATGTACTCGCCCATCCTTGATCTGAGGCCAAGCACATAGTCCACAATGTCTTGTTTGGGAGCTTTTAAAGGTTGTTCCCAACTCTCCTTCACAAGAGCAAGGGGACTTTTTACAGGGTGTCCAAAGAGGAGTTCAAAGGGGCTGTAGCCCACTCCTTTCTGGGGTACCAACCTATAAGCAAAACGGAGGCATGGCAACAGAAAATCCCATCTCCTCCTGAGTTTTTCAGGGAGTCCCATGATCATGCCTTTGAGAGTTTGGTTAAATCTCTCTACCAATCCATTTGTCTGTGAATGATAAGGAGTGGTGAACTTGTAGGTAACACCACACTCCTTCCACATTGCTTTGGGATATGCAGACATGAAGTTACTACCTCTGTCTGATAACACTTCCTTAGGGAAACCCACTCTGGAAAAGATTCCCAGGAGGGCTTTTGCCACTGCAGGAGCTGTAGTGGTCCTTAAGGGTATAGCTTCAGGATACCTAGTGGCATGGTCCACTACTACTAGGATTAATTTGTTTCCTGAAGGTGTTGCATGGTCCAGGGGGCCAACAATGTCAACCCCTACCCTCTCAAAGGGCACCCCAACCACTGGAAGTGGAATTAAGGGGGCCTTAGGTGTGCCACCAGTCTTGCCACTGGCTTGGCAGGTCACACAGGAGCGACGGAACTCCTTTGTGTCCTCTGACATATGAGGCCAGTGAAACAGTGGAACAAGTCTGTCCCATGTTGTACTGTGGCCCAAATGCCCAGCCAAAGGAGTGTCATGAGCCAAAGTCAGAAGAAACTCCCTATACTGAAAAGGGATGACTAATCTCCTGGCACCTCCAGGTTTACGGTCCCTTGCCTCAGTATAGAGAAGGTTGTCTTCCCAACACACATTGTGGGTATCAGTGACATCCCTATTTTGCTGTTTGACAGCTTGCTGTCTTAGACCCTCTAGTGTAGGACAGGTCTGCTGTACCACACTCAGGGGGTCATTCTGACCCTGGCGGCCGGTGACCGCCAGGGTCACCGACCACGGGAGCACCGCCAACAGGCTGGCGGTGCTCCCGAGGGCATTCTGACAGCGGCGGTTCAGCCGCGGCCAGAAAGGGTAAACCGGCGGTCTCCCACCGGTTTACCACTGCCCTTGTGAATCCTCCATGGCTGCAGAGCGCGCTCCGCAGCCATGGGGATTCTGACACCCCCTACCGCCATCCTGTTCCTGGCGGGTCTCCCGCCAGGAACAGGATGGCGGTAGGGGGTGCCGCGGGGCCCCTGGGGGCCCCTGCAGTGCCCATGCCCATGGCATGGGCACTGCAGGGGCCCCCGTAAGAGGGCCCCGCAAAGTATTTCAGTGTCTGCTTTGCAGACACTGAAATACGCGACGGGTGCAACTGCACCCGTCGCACCCCTGCAACTACGCCAGCTCAATTCTGAGCCGGCGTCCTCGTTGCAGGGCCATTTCCTCTGGGCCGGCGGGCGCTCTTTTGGAGAGCGCCCGCCGGCCCAGAGGAAATGTCTGAATGGCCGCCGCGGTCTTTTGACCGCGGTGCGGTCATTCAGCGGCGGTACCTTGGCGGACGGCCCCCTCAGTTCTTCCCTAGCAGGCCCCGCTGCACCCAAAAGCTCAGCAGTGTAAGCTGCCAGCTTCTCTAGTGTAGGTTTTGCACAGGGAGAGGATTCCTCTTCCTCAAAGGGGGAATCTTCTGGAGAGGGAGGGGTAGTGAGCAAGTATCTACCCTTTCTACCCCCAAGCTTTTGGGAGCACTTGGTCCTTTTTTCCAGGATCCAAGTTTTCCTTTCCTCCTAGCTTCTGGGCCTGAGCCCTTGTGAGAGCAAAGATATGGAATGCCCAGCATTGCTGCATGAGCCTCCAACTCCACTTCTCAAGCTGCTACCACAACTGCCTTTGGGCCAGTAACCCCCCCCCAGTTGAGATTCACAACAGCCATGGGGTGGCTAAGAGTGTTGTTATGAGCATCAGTCACTAGGTACTGCTGACCAAGTAGGTGTTGTTCAGGGGTACCCAGTTTCTCTATCACCATGGTGACACTGGCTCCTGTGTCCCTGTACGCTTCAACCTCAACACCATTTATTAGGGGTAGCTGCTTGTACTTACCCATTTTAAGGGGACAAGCAACTAAGGTGGCAAAGTGAATACCACCATCAGAGACTAAAACAGCCTCTGTGGTCTCCCTAACTAGACCAACTCCCACTACATTACCAGTGGTGAACCCAGCTACACCCTTTGTCTGGCTATTTGTAGTGTTCTTCCCACCACCACTGCTATTACTAGGGGCACTAGTGGACACAGTTGGGGTTGTGGTTGAAGGAGCCTAGGTGTTTTTATTTAGACAAGTGGGATCACTTGCCAAATGGCCTTTACTTTTACATAAACAACACCATGGCTTCTTTTGATTGTGAGAAGAGGATTTGGACCCACCTCCCCAGAGGATTTTTGTGGGCCTGATGAAGACTCAGAATTCTTTTAGTTTTTGTCCCCACCCTTGTCATGAGACTTACCATCCTTCTTCGTGCCATCCTTGTTAACCCCTGTATGAGCTTTTCTGCTCACTCTTGTTCTGACCCATTTGTCTGCCTTCTTTCCCAATTCTTGGGGAGAGGTCAGATCTGAGTCTACCAAGTACTGATGCAACAAGTCTGACACGCAATTATTCAAGATATGCTCTCTCAAAATTAGATTATATAAGCTTTCCTAATCAGTCACCTTACTGCCATGTAACCATCCCTCCAAGGCCTTCACTGAACAGTCTCCAAATTCTGTCCAGTCTTGCGAAGACTCTTTTCTGGTATCTCTGAACTTTATCCTATATTGTTCAGTGGTTAAGCCAAATCCATCTAAGAGTGCATCCTTCAAAACTTTGTAATTGTTGGCATCACTCTCCCTGACAGTAAGGAGTCTGTCCCTACCGTTGCGAATAAAAGATAGCAAAAATATAGCAGCCCACTGCCTTTGAGGGACCAACTGTACCATACAGGCTTCTCAAGTGCAGAAAACCACTTGTTAATGTCATCCCCCTCCTTGTAAGGGGGGACAATCTTATGCAGGTTTCTTGAATCTGTTTCTCTAACAGGATGACTATCAAGATTGCTGCTGTTGCTGCCATCATGGGGAACTAACCCCAACTTTTGTCTTTCCCTCTCTACATCTAGGGATTCCCTGTCTAAGGCCAACTGTTGCTTCTTTAGCCTCAGTCGGGCCTCTTCCAACCTCAGCTTTCTGAGCTCCCTGTCTAGGGTGTTATCCTCAGGGTGGGAGGTTTGGGAAGTCTCTGACACAGAGGTAATGTGAGATTGTGCAGAAGTAAACCTTTCTCTGACTACCTGAACCCTAGTGACTTGGCCTTTAGGAGTGAAGAACAAGTTACTTACCTTCGGTAACGCCTTTTCTGGTGGATACATTAGCTACTTGTGGATTCCTCACCTAAAGAATTTTCCCCACACGCCAGCATTGCATGGAAATTTTCTTCTAGCTCTGCACGTCGACGATGACGTCACAATTGCCCGACTCCCACGCGACGCTGTATGACGTCATCCAGGCAATAAGAGGTCCTCGTCGACGTGCAGACGTCAGTTATCACCATTTTTTACGTGCCTTTGAGGCGAATAGGAGAACATTGACACTACAAATGTGATATGAACACATCAATCAAACTTATATATTAACATTTATTTCCACTAATATGAAACGTACCCAATAGAATTAAACAATCCACTGTATAAAATCCCACAAAATGAAAACTATGCATAAAAATATATACATGACCTTTTAAAAAAAAAAATATATATATACATATAAACAAATATATATACACATATATAAATATATAAATCATTGCACCAGTATATACATATGTACAACATACGGGCACTCACCCAAGGAATTCTTGGTAAGACCAGTCAGGCAACGGGGAGGCGGGTGGGACCGTGAGGAATCCACAGGTAGCTAATGTATCCACCAGAAAAGGCGTTACCGAAGGTAAGTAACTTGTTCTTCTGATGGATACAACTACCTGTGGACTCCTCACCTAAAGAATAGAGTCCCAAAGCAGTACCGCCCCCGGTGGTGGGTGCCTGAATGGTCAAACCAAGAAATCCTGCAGCACTGATCGTGCAAAATGGCCATCCCTCCTAACTTCAGAGTCCAAACAATAATGCTTGGCAAAAGTGTGGAGGGATGCCCAAGTTGCCGCCTTGCAGATGTCAACTACAGGAACACCTCTAGCAAAGGGCGATGAAGCCGCCATAGCCCTGGTGGAATGGGCACGTAGCCCCACAGGAGGTTCCTTCTTTGCTGAAGAATAACACAATTTGATGCAAAGAATGACACACCTGGAAAGCGTTCTCTTGTGGACAGCTTTGCCTCTCCTCTTCCCCACGTAACTGATGAAGAGCTGATCGTCCTGCCTGAACTCCCTTGTCCTGTCGACGAAGAAGCTCAACGCTCTTCTTGGGTCAAGTCGGTGAAGCCTCTCTTCCTCCTTGGATGGATGAGGTGGAGGATAGAAGGAAGAAAGTGTGATGGACTGTCCTAAATGAAAGGCTGTAACAACCTTCGGTAGGAAAGCCGCCTTGGTCCTTAACACCACTTTGTCCCTGTAAAAGGAAGTATATGGGAGTTCCACACTAAGAGCCTGGAGCTCACTCACCCTTCTAGCAGATGTTATGGCAACCAGAAAAACAGTTTTGAAAACCAAAAGCCTCAAGGGACAAGAATGCATCGGTTCAAACGGTGAACCCATAAGAAAGGTCAATACTAAGTTCAGATCCCACTGTGGCATAACAAATGGCGTGGGCGGAAAATTGTTAGTGAGACCCTTAATGAACCTCAAAACAATTGGGGACTTAAACAAGGAGGGTTGGTCTGGAAGGCACAGAAAGGCGGACAGCGCAGATAAATAACCCTTAACAGTGGCAACTGCACAACCACGCTGTGCCAAGGATAACGCAAACCACAGTATGTCAGATAAGTGGGCACTCAAGGGATTCATTTGATTCTCCCCACACCAAATCACGTGTTGCCTGGCCGATAATATAACTTCCACCACCTCAGGTGGGAGAGAAAAAGTACTCAGATTGCCCCGTTCAATCTCCAGGCATGTAGGTGCAGGCTCTGGAGGTGGGGGTGTAGAACTTGCCCCTGCGACTGCGAGAGGAGGTCTGCCCTGTAAGGGAGACGGAGCGGAGGGCACAGAGAAAGTTGGAGGCGGTCCGAATACCACACCCTTCTTGGCCAATCCGGAGCTATTAAGATGACTTGGGCCCGGTCTTGGCAGATCTTCCTCAGGACCCGAGGAATCAAGGGTATGGGGGGGAAACACATAAAGCAACTGACCCTTCCAGGACATCTGAAATGCATCCCCCAAAGCTCCTTGCATCGGATACTGGAGGCTGCAGAGTGACGGGCAGTGCGCGTTCTCCCGAGTGGCAAACAGATCTATCTGTAGATACCCCCACATCTGGAAGATGTAAAGGACCAGGTCTGGATGAAGACGCCATTCGTGATCGGTCGAGATTTGCTGACTGAGATCGTCCGCACGCACGTCAGAACTCCGGCCAAATGGTTTGCTACCAAGCAAATCCGATGGTCCTGAACCCAGGACCAGAGCCGTAGAGCTTCCCTGCAGAGAAGATACGACCACACTCCTCCCTGCTTGTTTATATACCACATCGCAGTAGTGTTGTTCGTTAGGACTTGAACAGACCGACCGCGAAGGGAAGGGAGGAAGGCCTTGAGAGCCAGACGTATCGCCCGCAATTCCAACAGATTGATGTGAAGCCTTTGTTCCCCTGGAGACCAATGACCTTTGACCTCCAGGTCCCCCAGATGAGCACCCCACCCTAGAGTGGAAGCATCCGTTATCACTGTGGCCACCGGAGGTGGCAGCGGGAACGGCTTTCCTTGGGAAAGGTTGCCATCTGCAGCCCACCATTGAAGATCCGCCGCAGCATCTCTGGAGATCTTTATCGATTCCTCGAGATCTCCTTTGTGTTGAAACCACTGCCTGCGGATGCACCACTGAATAGACCTCATGTGCCAGTGTGCATGAGTGACCAGCAGAATGCAAGAAGCGAACAGACCGAGCAGAGAAGGACCTTGAGGACTGGAACGACCGCTCCATTCCGGAACATAGGAATCAATGCCTGAATGTCCTGAATCCGCTGCAGTGGAGGAAAGGCCTGATTCAATGTTGTGTCCAGTGCTGCCCCTAAGAACGGGAGGCGCTGAGAGGGCTCCAGGTGAGATTTGGGCACGTTTACCGAAAAGCCCAGATCGAACAACTGAGTTGTCGACTGCAGGTGATGCCGCAGGAGCTCCGGAGACTTGGCTTTGATCAACCAATCGTCCAGATAAGGGAATACTGCTATCCCCCTTCTTCTGAGCTCTGCTGCAACCACCGCCATCACCTTTGTGAAGACTCGAGGTGCCGAAGTAAGACCAAATGGAAGGACCGCAAACTGATAGTGTGGCGACCCCACCACAAACTGGAGATACTTCCTGTGCGACTTGAGGATCGTGATATGAAAGTAAGCATTCTGCAAGTCGACAGACACCATCCAATCTCCTTTGTTCAACGCCAAAAGAACCTGTGACAGGGTCAACATTTTGAACTTTTCCTGCTTGAGGAACCAATTCAAAATCCTTAGGTCCAGGATTGGCCTCAACCGACCATCCTTTTTGGGGACCAGGAAGTATCTTGAATAACAGCCCTGACCCCTCTCCTGCTCTGAAACCAACTCCACTGCACCTTTCGACAAATGGATTAGCACTTCCTGTTGTAGTAAAGGAAGATGGTCTTCTGAACAGAAGGATGGGCGGAGAGGGATGGGAGGGGGAAACTCCCGAAAGGGAAGAGAATAACCTTTCCCCACAATTTTGGTGGCCCAGGAGTCCGATGTCATTGACTCCCACATGTGAAGAAATTGAGACAGTCTCCCCCCTACAGGAGATGCATGTAAAGGGAGTGATGGAGGACTAAGGCTGCTTTCTTTGGTGCACCCCTCCGGAGGAAGAGGAAGAGGCAGAGTGCTGTTGGGCGGCACCTCTAGTACAAACTCTACCTCTGCCCCTGAATAATCTATAAGGGTGAGCTGCTGAAGATTGCTGTCCTGCTACCTGGAATCTCCCTCGAAAGGAAGAGCCTCGCCCAAACCCCCTAAACCTCCTAAACGATCTTAAGGAAGTGGAGGTGAATGCTTGCAGTCCCAAAGTTCTTGCCGTGGCCCTACTCTCCTTGAACCGCTCCAAGGCAGAGTCAGCCTTTGCTCCAAATAGTTTGTCCCCATCAAAGGGCAGGTCGAGTAGGGTAGCCTGCACATCAGGAGAGAATCCTGACGACCGCAGCCAGGCATGTTGTCTTGTTGCTATGGACGTGCCCATAGCCCTGGCCACAGAGTCTGAAGTGTCAAGCCCAGATTGAATAACCTGGGCTGCCGCCACCTGAGCGTCTGCTAAAAGGTTAAGAACCTCCTGAGGCAACGCAGAGTGCATCTTGGCCTCGTTCATCAGAGCATAAATGTACCTTCCCAGGATACAGGTAGCATTCGTAGACTTGAGGGCCATGCTACATGAAGAGAACGCCTTCTTAGCAGACTGGTCCATTCTCTTGGACTCCCTGTCTGCGGGAGCCCCTGGAAAAGATCCCGGAGCAGGAAGCTTGCACTACCAAACTCTCCGGAGTCGGGTGTCTGGATAAGAAAGCTGTATCTCCTAAAGCCACCCGATACCTCCTCGCCACAGACCTGTTTACAGCCGTCAAAGTCACAGGGTTCTTCCACACCTCCATTATCGGGTCAATAAGTGCCTCATTAAACGGAAGAAGCGGCTCTGCCACAGCTGATGATGGATACAAAACCTCAGTGAGAATGTTTGTCTTAACATCCGCAGCTGGAAGAGGAAGGTCAAGAAAATCAGCCGCCTTCCTGACCACCGAATGAAAAGAGGCAGCTTCCTCAGTGTACTCCCCCGGAGAAGCCAAGTCCCACTCCGGGGAAGTGTCCAAGCCACTCGCCGTGTCCAAGCCTTGCAAGTCTCCTAGTGGCTCCACAATCTCTCCCTCTTCCGAGAGCTGCTTCTCAGAGCCAACCTCCTGGAGCGGAGCCTGGATTCAATCCCTGCGTCGATAAGGCATCTGCCGACGCCGAAGACCTCGGACGACGTCGACCATCGGATTCATCCGACGCCAGATCCATAGGTGCCGTATGCTTCTTTAAAGTAGAGTAAAGCTGCGGCGAACTCATCGGCGCTGGGGCAGTAGACGTTGTCTGCGTCACCGGTCTTCTAGGCAATGCCATAGGTGCCAGCGCCGAACCAGCACTTCCCGAAGGAAGGAAAGGCATGAGGGGCGTCGGTCTGTATGAAGCCGGAACACCCATGTCGTAGGCCAATGGACTCGATGCCCGAATGCACACCTCCCGGAGCCATGGTGGCAAAGATGTTGAACATCGCATTGAGAAATGCGGCAGGGTCTATGCCTGGCGCCGGGAATGCCGGATAACCTTGCGGAGCCGGTTCATGAGGCGAAGCCGGCGTCGGCTCAGGCATCTCCGTCCGCGCCGGAGAGACCGTCGGCTCCTGATGTGGATCAACCTCAAAGATCGACATTGGAGACGTCGGAGAAGCTGGATTCGCAGGAGGCGGAGGTGTAACAGTTGGACTGACTTCCCAAGTCAGTCAACGCCAAGCCAACAGCGACCTCCAGCGGGAACGGTCCTTACTTGACCGGCGCCATCATTCATGCCGGCATCAGGAGTCTCAATGACGTCTGTGAGATCTCGAGGACTTAGAAGAAGAGTCACTGCGATGAAGCTTTTCTTCTTGGACCTCACCAGGAACAACTTGGCCTCCCGCTCCTTAAGGGCCTTTGGATTAATGCGCTGACATGAACCGCACGCTTCGACCTCATGGTCAGAGCTCAGACACTACAAACAATTCTCATGTGGGTCTGTGACCGACATTCGACCTCCGCACTCCCTACAGGCTTTAAAACCCAACTTCCTTGGCTGAGACATTGTTACACATGAAGTGAAACAGTAGCTCCCTGGTAGCCTCGAAGAAAAAAACGTTAGTCAAAGGCACAGAAAAAAGGGAACTGACGTCTGCACATTGACGAGGACCTCTTATTGCCTGGATGACGTCCTACGGCGTTGCGTGAGAGTCGGGCAATTGTGACGTCATCGTCCACGTGCAGAGCTAGAAGAAAATGTCCGTCGAATGCTGGCGCGTGGGGAAAATTCTTTAGGTGAGGAATCCACAGGTAGTTGTATCCATCAGAAAGGTGTCCTAACCCCTCCCACTACCAGCTTCACTAGATGGACTGTTAAGTGAAAGGTCTTCGGAAGTACCCTCCCCAGAGTTCTCAGGACCCTCCTCTAAATATCTGGGTACCCCCCTCCTCTACCTCCAGATCCTGGGTTTGACAATCTGACTCTGGTCACTTTCAAGGAGAAGGTTGAGAAGGAGATCCTTAGTAGGGTTCTTACCAATCCCGAAACTTCTTTCTATACAGAGACCTGTAAGGAAATGGCTCCCTGTTGCAGTTACCCCCCACTTTTTGCCTGATACTGATGCTGACTTGACTGAGAAGTGTGCTGGGACCCTGCTAACCAGGCCCCAGCACCAGTGTTCTTTCACCTAAAATGTACCATTGTCTCCACAATTGGCACACCCCTGGCACACAGATAAGTCCCTTGTAAAAGGTACCAGTGGTACCAAGGGCCCTGTGACCAGGGAAGGTCCCTAAGGGCTGCAGCATATGTTGTGCCACCCTAAGAGACCCCTCACCAAACACATGCACACTGCCATTGCAGATTATGGGGGTCATTCTAACCCTGGCGGTCCACGACCGCCAGGGCTAAAATGTCTGAAGCACAGCCAACAGGCTGGCGGTGCTTCATTGCCCATTCTGACCGCGGCTGTAAAGACGCGGTTGGAAAACCGGGTCTGGCGGTTTCCCGGCGGATTAGCCCCGGCTGGGCGAATCCTCCATGGCGGCGCTGCAAGCAGCGCCGCCATGGGGATTCCGACCCCCTTCCCGCCAGCCTGTTTCTGGCGGTTTTCACCGCCAGAAACAGGATGGCGGGAACGGGTGTCCTGGGGCCCCTGGGGGCCCCTGCACTGCCCATGCCACTGGCATGGGCAGTGCAGGGGCCCACTTACAGGGCCCCAGTATGCTTTTCACTGTCTGCTTAGCAGACAGTGAAAAGCGTGACGGGTGCAACTGCACCCGTCGCACACCTGCAACACCGCCGGCTCCATTCGGAGTCGGCTTCTGTGTTGCAGGCCCTTTCCCGCTGAGTCAGAATGGCCCCCGCGATCTTTTGACCGCGGAGCGGCCAATTGGCGGTTCCCGCCAGGCGGGCGGCGACCGCCACCCGCCCAAGTTAGAATGAGGGCCAATGTGTGTTGGTGGGGAGAAAAAGGCAAAGTCGACATGGCATCCCCCTCAGGATGCCATGCACACACAATACTGCCTGTGGCATAGGTAAGTCACCCCTCTAGCAGGCCTTACAGCCCTAAGGCAGGGTGCACTATACCACAGGTGAGGGCATAGCTGCATGAGCAATATGCCCCTACAGTGTCTAAGTCTATTCTTAGACATTGTGAGTACAGTTGTGGCCATATTAAGTATATGGTCTGGGAGTTTGTCAAAAACAAACTCCACAGCTCCATAATGGCTACACTGAATACTGGGAAGTTTGGTATCAAACTTCTCAGAATAATAAACCCACACTGGTGCCAGTGTTGGATTTATTAAAAAATGCACACAGAGGGCATCTTAGAGATGCCCCCTGTATTTTACCCAATTGTTCAGTGCAGGACTAACTGGTCTGTGCCAGCCTGCTTCTGAGAGACGAGTTTCTGACCCCATGTGGTGAGGGCCTTTGTGCTCTCGGAGGACAGAAACAAAAGCCTGCTCTGGGTGGAGGTTCTTCACACCTCCCCCCTGCAGGAACTGTAACACCTAGCAGTGAGCCTCAAAGGCTCAGGCTTCGTGTTACAATGCCCCAGGGCACTCCAGCTAGTGGAGATGCCCGCCCCCTGGACACAGCCCCCACTTTTGGCGGCAAGTCCAGGGGGGATAATGAGAAAAACAAGGAGGAGTCACCCACCAGTCAGGACAGCCCCTAAGGTGTCCTGAGCTGAGGTGACCCCTGCCTTTAGAAATCCTCCATCTTGATTTTGGAGGATTCCCCCAATAGGAATAGGGATGTGCCCTTCTCCCGTCAGGGAGGAGGCACAAAGAGGGTGTAGCCACCCTCAAGGACAGTAGCTAAACACACCCATAAATTCAGTATTTAGGGGCTCCCCAGAAACTAGATTCCTGCAACCTAAGGAAGAAGAAGGACTGCTGACCTGAAGCCCTGCAGTGAAGACGGAGACGACAACTGATTTGGCCCCAGCCCCACCAGCCTGTCTCCCTACTTTGAAAAAAACTGCAACAGCGACGCATCCCACAGGGTCCAGCGACCTCTGAAGCCTCAGAGGACTACCCTGCATCTAAAGGACCAAGAAACTCCCGAGAACATCGGCCCTGTTCAAGAAACTGCAACTTTTGGAAACAAAGAAGCAACTTTTAAAGACCACACGTTTCCCGCCGGAAGCGTGAGCCTTTCCACTCTGCACCCGAAGCCCCTGGCTCAACCTGCAGAAAACTAACACTACAGGGAGGACTCCCCGGTGACTGCGAGGCCGTGAGTAGCCAGAGTTGACCCCCCCTGCGCCCCCACAGCGACGCATGCAGAGGGAATCCAGAAGCTCCCCCTGACTGCGACTGCCTGCTTCAAGGAACCCGACGCCTGGAAACCACACTGCACCCGCAGCCCCCAGGACCTGAATTAACCGAACTCCAGTGCAGGAGCGACCCCCAGGCGACCCTCTGCCTAGCCCAGGTGGTGGCTACCCCGAGGAGCCCCCCGTGCCTGCCTGCATCATTGAAGAGACCCCCGGGTCTCCCCATTGATTCCTATTGAAAACCCAACGCCTGTTTGCACTCTGCACCCAACTGCCCCTGTGCCACTGATGGTGTACTTTCTGTGCCTGCTTGTGTCCCCCCCCGGTGCCCTACAAAACCCCCCTGGTGTACCCTCCGAAGTCGCGGGTACTTACCTGCTGGCAGACTGGAACCGGGGCACCCCTATTTCCATTGAAGCCTATGTGTTTTGGGCACCACTTTAACCTCTGCACCTGACCGGCCCTGAGCTGCTGGTGTGGTAACTTTGGGGTTGCCTTGAACCCCCAACGGTGGGCTACCTTGGACCCAACTTTGAACCCTGTAAGTGTTTTACTTACCTGTGAACTTAACATTTACTTACCTCCCCCAGGAACTGTTGATTTTTGCACTGTGTCCACTTTTAAAATAGCTTATTGCCATTTTTGTCAAAACTGGAAATACTATTGTGATTATTCAAAGTTGCTAGAATACCTGAGTGAAATACCTTTCATTTAAATCTTGAACCTGTGGTTCTTAAAATAAACTAAGAAAATATATTTTTCTATATAAAAACCTATTGGTCTGGAATTGTCTTTGAGTGTGTGTTCCTCATTTATTGCCTGTGTGTGTACAACAAATGCTTAACAGTACCCTCTGATAAGCCTACTGCTCGACCGCACTACCACAAAATAGAGCTTTAGAATTATCTCTTTTTGCCACTATCTTACCTCTAAGGGGAACCCTTGGACTCCCTGCACACTATTTCTTACTTTGAAATAGTATATACAGAGCCAACTTCCTACAAGACCCCTCAAACATTTAAAGTTTAGATTATCATAAGTTGTTTTCACAACTTTGGGAGTGGCCTGTACCATAGACATGGTGAAAAGAAAGTGGTTAGGGGTAAGAGAAAAAGTTTAGAGCTTTCAAGAACAGAGAGAAAAAAACGTTTTCAAACTTTTTAGAAACATTTTAGAAAGTTTTCAATGTGCCAAAATATCTCAGAGGATATACTCCCTTAGGAGGTGAGTAACATACACAAAATATACACAATTCACCAGATCAGGTAAGTAAAACAGTCAGAAAGTAGTGCAAACACTGTAAAACACAATAGGATGCAATAGGCCTAGGGGCAACACAAACCATATACTAAGAAAGTGGAATGCAAACCACAAATGAACCCCTAGGCAAGTGTACTGTGTAGAGGGTCGCTGGGAGTGTAAGGAAACACTAAGGGTGTAAAGGAGACCCCACCCCAAGATCCTGGAAAATAGGAGTAAAGTACCATTATTTCCCCAAGAACACACTAAAGTCATGATAAAGGATTTCGCTAGGACCACAACAGACTGCAAAGCACTGAAGACGGATTCCTGGACCTGAAGACCTGTAAAGGAAGGGGACCAAGTCCAAGAGTCGCTAAAGAGTCCAGGGGGGGCAGGAGCCCATTAAACCCCAGATGAAGGTGCAAAATGGCTGCCTCCTGTTGGAAGAAGCTGCAAGTTTTGCAACAACGAAAGGAGGTAGGAAGTTTTTCTACGTGCAGAAGATGTCCCACAGCGTGCTGGAGGATGCAGAGTTGTTTCCTTGGCAAAATACCGCAAACAAGCCTTGCTACCTGCAAGAGTTGCGGTTGGAGAAAAAGGGTGCTGCCCGGGCACAGGAAGGACCAGGATGTCGCCACTTGGGAGAGGAGACAGAGGGGGCCCTCAGCAACGTAGAGAGCCCACGGACAGGAAGGAAGCACCCGCAGAAGTCCTTTAACACGGGTTCAAGAAGACTGAACACGGCAGTTGTCTCAACACTGCAGCGAGAGGTCCCACAACACCGGAGATCAACTCAGGAAGCTGAGCATCGCAGGATGGAGTGCTGGGGACCTAGGCTTGGCTGTGCATGCAGGATTTCTTGGAAATGTGCACAGAAGCCCTTGTAGCTGCAGATCACATGGTGCACAGGATTACTGTCTGGGGAGGGAAGGCAAGGACTTACCTTCTTCAAATTCAGACAGTTGTACCACTGGACAGTCTGGGTCACTTGGGTCCACCACCTGTGTTCCAGGGGCCACACTCGTCAGGATGTGAGGGGACCCAGAGTACCGGTGAAGCTGAAGTTTGGTGCCTGCTGAAGCAGGGGGAAGATTTGGCTTGCACTTCAGCTTCAACTGCTGCGACTCACAGACAGGGTTCTGCCCTCCTGGGGTCTGAGCATCTCAGTCCCAGGAAGGCAGAACAAAGCATTTCCTTTGGGAGGAGGGTGTTACACGCTCTCCCGTTGGAAATAGTTGTAGGCTTGGGAGGGGTAGCCTCACAGAGCCTCTGGAAATGCTTTGAAGGGCACAGATGGTGCCCTCCTTGCATAAGCCAGTCTACACCCGTTCAGGGACCCCAAGTCCCTGCTCTGGCGCGAAACTGGACAAAGGAAAGAGGAGTGACCATTCCCTTGTCCATCAACACCCCAGGGGTGGTGCCTAGAGCTCCTCCAGTGTGTCCCAGACTTCAGACGTCTTGTTTCCCAAGGTGTGGGGACACTCTGGAGGCCTCTGAGTGGGCAGTGCCAGCAGTTGACATCAGAGACCCCTTCTGATAGGTGCATAACTGGTTGGGTAGCCAATCCCCCTCTCAGGGCTATTCATGGTCTCTCCTGTGGTTTCCTCTTCAGATTTCGCTTGCAAGTTTCCATCAGGAATCCTCTACAACTACTACTTCATCCTCTGACCTCGGATCGACCGCAGACTGCTCCAAGAACCGCGTAACTGCAACAAAGTATCCAGAAGGGCTACTTTGACTCTGCAACTTCAGCTCCAGCCAGAAACTGCAACAGTTTCCATGGTGTGCACGCCCTGGGGACTCCCTGTCTTCACCCTGCACCAGAAGGACAAAAGAAATCTCCTGTGGAGCAGGCACCTTCTAAGACAATGACCGGTTCTCTTGGACTCCTCTCCTGGTGACAAGCCTGCTCCTGGGAACACAGGTGGTGGACTCCTTCGACACAGACTGTCCTAAGGTCTTGCTGTCCAAATTTGGAGGTAAGAGCTTGCCTTCCCCGTTTGCGACAGTACCCCTGTGCACCGCATCATCTTCACCTCCTGAGGCCTCTGTGCACTATTTGCAAGAATCCTTCATGCACAGCCTGGCCCAGGTCCCCAGGCACTATATCCTGCGACACTCAACTTGCTGAGTTGTTCTCCAGCGGCGTAGGACCTTCTTTTGTAGAGCTACAGCAGCCACAATTTGCACCTTCTTTGTCCCGGTGTGGGTTCCCTCCAGTGTTGGGAGCCCCCTCTGCCTCCTCAGTCCGGGTTGAGGCCCCAGGTCCCTCCTGGGTCCAGGCATCGACATTTTGACACAATCCGCAACATTGCTTGAAACAAGGCGTGTTGTAAAAATCCAGCGCTGCAACTCGCGTGAATCCAACATCTCCACTTGGGACAACCTTTGCATCACGCTGGAACCCGCAGCCATCTTACTTGGTGCCCTTCTGCAGATTTCTTCCAACCGGAGAATCCTCTTTTGAGCCACCTCCTAGGTTGGCAAGGGCTCCTGTCCTTCCTGCAATCTTCTGCGACTTCTGGACTTTTTTAGGCCTAGCCGTCCCCTCCTTGTAGTTTCTGTTGTTGTCCTTTTAGCGCTGCGAGGCCTTCGGGTAGTTAGGCGCTTTATAAGTTCAATTAACATAACATAACATAACATAACATAACTTGGTCTCCTCTCTTTACAGGTCTTCAGGCCCAGGAATCCACCATTTGTTGCTTGAAGTCTTCCTTGGTTCTTGCAATAACTCTAATCATGACTTGTAGTGTGTCCTATGGAAACTTGCAGTACTTTACTTCTTCTTTCCTGGGCTCTGGGGTGGGGTATTTTACTCACTTTTGTGATTTTCTTTCTCTCCCAGTGATTCTGTACACACAACACTTGTCTAGGGGGGAATTAATGATTCACATTCCACTTAGTATATGGTTTGTGTTGCCCCTAGACATATTTCTTCCTATTGTATTTCCTATTGTTTGCACTATCCTATGACTATTTACTTACATGATTTTGGTGTCTAGTGTATATATTGTGTATAATACTTACGTCCAGAAGGAGTATTGCCTCTAAGATATTGTTGGTACTGTGTTACCCAAATAAACTACCTTTATTTTTGGTAACACTGGGTATTGTCTTTACTTGTGTATAAGTACTGTGGAACTATAAGTGGTATTGCAGGAGCTTTGCATGTCTCCTAGTTCAGCCTAAGCTGCTCTGCTACAGCTACTTCTATCAGCCTAAGCTGCTAGAACACTACTACAGTTCACTAATAAGGGATAACTGGACCTAGTATAAAGTGTAAGTACCCAAGGTAACCACTACAAACCAGGCCAGCCTCCTACAGAGGCAGTCTGCGTGAGGGGAGATGATGTGTGGGACCCCTCCTCTAAGAACTCCCCACTCCCGTCCCTTAGCCCTGAAATTCTCCACTAGCGGTTCTATGGCCATAGCAAACAGCAAGGGTGAGAGCAGACAGTCTTGTCAAGTCCCCCTATAGATATCGGAACTGTTGGATATCGTGCGCCCGGTCTTGACCCTTGCTGTAGAGCGGGTGTAAAGTAAATTAACCCATCTCCCCCAATCAGGTCCTAGGCCCATGCGCAACATCACAGCTTCCAGGTAGTCCTATCAGACTGTGTAAAAGGCCTTTTCCAGGTCTACTTACATTATCATTGCTGTTGGGTCGGGCTGGTATCGGCTGTTATATAGGAATGTGTAGAGCTGCCATAGATTGCATGATGTGTTCCTTGCAGGGATGAACCCATTCTGGTCTTCATGAATGAGTTCCTGCTATGTGGGAGCAATTGGTTTGCAAGAACTTTGCTAAGCACCTTGAAGTCAGTGTTTAGCATTGAGATTGGGCGGAAGTCGGCAACCGTCACCCCATCCTGTTACCCTTTGGGAAGGGGTATCACAAATGCCTTGCTTTACACTTGTTCCTCTAAGTAGCCTGATTGCTCTTTGCAACACTACCAGGACTGAGCTAGTGGAGAAGTGTGGCACAATGGTTAGAGCGGCAGACCCTGATGTAGAGATCGGGCCCGGGACCAGGGTTCAATTCCCACCTCAGTGGGTTTTGGGTTCAATTCCCTTGGACCAGATATTTCTCTCCTCAGTGCCTAATCGAATTAATGGGTCCCACTCTGGGCAACAGCTTGCTTAATCTCCACAACAGCCCTGACAGTGCTTGGGTGCCCAGGAGTGGGCACCTCACAGGGAAAAGCCAGGAGTGGCTCCACAGCGGTATGCATACAGTGCCTTGAGACCCTAACGGGTGAGTAGCGTGCTATACAAGTGTGAAGTTTACTGAGAGGGAATCCAAGGTCCACTAGTTGGTATTCCATGTTAAGACTATCAAGTCATACCATATTATACCTTCATCTTGCTACACGCAGCAATGTCTATCCTGTGATAAATGGCATAGCTTCACAGCAGATGAGCTTCCTCCGAAAGGATCTTAGACCATTTTCTCCTTGCTTAGCTTTGTAAAACATGGATATTGTGTTGTCTGTTCTGATTAGGACCTGCCAATCGGGGAAGGAACACTTACCAACCTAGGGCCTGTTTTAGAACTTGGCAGATGGACTACTCCATCACAAACGAGACGGATATCCCGTCCGTCGTATTATAATCCCATTATGTCCTACAGAGACTGCAACATGGTGGACGGGATATCCGTTCCATTTGTGACAGAATATTCTATCCGCAAAGTACTAAATCAGACCCCTAGTCTTATGGTGCAGAATTCCAACACACTGATGTGAAGCTTCTTCTCTGCATCTAACCAAAGGCCTCTAGTAGAAAGCTCTTGCAGGTGTGCTCCCCATCCGCCCATAGACTCATCCGTGTGAGTAATAACCTTTCTATTACTGGCAGAAAAGAAAAGCCTATATTTAGGTTTTCTGGAATTCTCTACTAGATCAGATCTTATTTCTAGCACATTGAGATGCAGACCATCTCTTCCCTTGAGCCTTCCATCTTTTTCCCTGGCAAAATTCAGCTGTTGCTGAACAGGTCTTGTACGAAGCCTGCAAAATGGAATGAGACCTATAAATGATGCAATCAGACCTATCAGGGACTTGTATAGCCCCACTATGATTACTTTCCAGCAGTAGTCCTTGACATTGTCTGTAGCTTTCTCATTCTTTCTGCCAATGGAACGGCTTTTCTGTCAACACCAGGACAGTGCGCGCTCTACGGGCATCTAGAATGCAAAAACCCAACACTCGCAAGATAATGTAATTTATGCATTGTGATGATATGTTATTGTTTAACCTTTTGCATTGCAGAATTCCATCCAAAAGATTCATTTTTAAGGTGCTTATAAATACTGTACATTTGCAATCTATTGCTGCAGACATTCAGAGTGTGTTAGGGTGTGGTCCCTTTCCAGGGCCTACTAGAGACTTTCCCTGCAACATGCCTGGGCGTGGTTCTAGGCTGGGCCAAGACTCTATAAAACAGAGTCAGCCCAACTTCCAGTGCTCACTATTTAGAGGTCCTGGTGCAGAGCAGCAGCTTCTTCCTGAGCTCCTGTCCCGGTGGCCTATTTTGGATTTTCCAGTCTCCTGCGCTCATCTCTCATTGGTGATCACTGTTTCCAGGCGGTAAGACGGTGTTTGGACATTTCCCAACACCGTAATTGTGCATTTTCATATTCTTGATTTTAATTCTTAAATGAATAACAGATTACTTGTGTGCTGCCATTTTTTGACATTTGTATGGTGGTTTGCAAATAGGGAGGACGCGCAATTTATTTCATAAAGATTTGACTTCGTTATTACCTTGTTGTTCATTGCGCGCTGATATTTCTTGACATTTACATGATGTTTTACGAGTCGGCAAGACGTGCAACTCGTTTCATAAGCATTTAACTTTGTTTTTCATTGCGCGCTACCATTTTCTGACATTTACATGGTGGCATTCGAATTGGCAACACGCGCGATTCTTTCCTTGAGTGTTTTTTCATGTTATTCATTGTGCGCTACCATTCTTGGCATTTGCATGGTGGCATTTGAATCGGCAAGACGTGCAATTCTTTCCCTGAGTGCTTTTCATGTTGTTCATTGTGCGCTATCATTTCTTGGCATTTGTATGGTGGCATTTGAATCGGCAAGACGCGCAATTCTTTCCTCGTGTGTAAATAATGTAAATTACTGTGCGCTACTATTCTAAGACATTTTCTTGGTAGCATTTCAAGTTGACACGTTGCGTGATTTATTCCTTGAATCTACGTTGAGTGATTTCATGGTGCACAATCCTTTATGGTGTTTAATACTCATATAGAGGTCTGCAATGTGCGCAATTCACTTCCCAATGTTTTTTCTGAGATGAACACAACAATACCAGAGTTCTAGATGTAATGCTGTGTGTTCCTGATATATAGTCTTAAAAGGAGATTCATATGGTTGTTTAGAAATTGCTCAGAGTGTTTCCTGATTCTCATGCTAAAGAAAGTACTCAAATCTGAAAGTCCTATTTAACTTTTCCTGTTTCCTCCTCAGGCATTCGGTCATCTAAAGCCTAGTCAGTTTTAGGACTATTCTAGGGTTGTTCATGTTTTTCGGAAAAGACGAAGCTTAGAGTTGTAGCATGGTACTGATTTCATGAGATGTAATTTTGATGTTGTGTTTTAACCTTTTGCTTCCTACTGGTCTCCTTCCCAGCTGTTCCCGTCCTAATCCCCTTTTCCCCACTTGGACTCTCTTAGACTCTGTGATAAATCTAATCAGAGTATTGGAGCTGTCTTGCGGTGGAAGTGTTGGGAACGTGCACAGACCCCGAGGATCTGGTGACTCTGACAGAATAGTGAGCCCACAAATTATTATCCTCCTGGTTTGTGTATGTTCTCAGCATGGCCACACTGGACGAGCTAGTCAAGGCTATCACCCAGCTCCAGTCAGAAGTGGTATCATCAAAGTATTTGACAAATAGTCTAGCTGAGAGGGTGAGTCAGTTACAGAATAAGGTTGAGAAGAAAGAACAAAGTCCCACAGGTGTGTCTTGGCCAGGTACTTCTTCTCAGACTTCTGGAGGTAATCCAACTAACATTTCCCTCAATGTTCCTTCAGCCATCCCTTTAGCTCCCCCAGAACGCTTCTCAGGTGATCCCTTAAAAGCGCAATCTTTTCTGGTTCAAGTGGAACTTCACTTCACCTGCAGACCACATACTTTCCCCGATGCCCAGTCTAAAGTAGCTTTCTTGTTGTCATATCTGTCTGGAGATGCAGCTACCTGGGCTATTCCTTTTGTGCGTAAAAATAGTCCCCTGTTGTACAACTGGAAACATTTTGTTCGTGAATTTGAGAGAGTTTTCGATCGTAGAACTGTAACACAGTCAGCAGATCGTGAATTATTAGACTTACGCCAAGGGAATCAGGACTTAGGGGGTCATTCTGACCTCGGCGGTAAAAGGCGCTTACCGCCGGTCAGAAGTCCGCCATTCTACCGCCGCGGCTGCAGTAAACCGCCACGGTCATTCTGACCTCCAACTGGCAAATCGCCAAAAACCCGACATCCACGGAAGGCCGCCACATCAGCGGGCAGCGATAAACTGGAGATTACCAAACCTCCACCGTCACGCCAACACAAACACGCCCATGCCATTACGACCCACGAATCCACGCGGCGGTCTTTCAACCGCGGTATTCCATTGGCGGTACACACCGCCGCGGTCAAAATACACATACCCTTACAAAACACAGCCACATTGGACAATTCAAAATACACACACCTGATACACATACAAACAACACTCCCACACACCCATCACCATATAAAACACACACCCACATCACCCACAAAACCCTACGACCTGAAATTCTGAGAGAAGGCGCAATACACTGAGAGAGAGCACAGGGAACGCAAAGCACAACACACAAAGGAACCCAACATCATCACCCACACCACATCTACGCACACATCACCACACATCACCACGCACATCACCTCAAACACCACCCCACACCTCATCCACACCACCCCATGGCACCCCAAAGACACCCCAGGTTCTCGGACCAAGAACTCAGGGTCATGGTGGAGGAAATAATAAGGGTAGAGCCCCAGCTCTTCGGCACACAGGTGCAGCACACCACAATAGCCAGGAAGGCAGAGCTATGGCAAAGGATCGTAGACAGGGTCAACGCTGTGGGACAGCATCCCAGAAATCGGGAAGACATCAGGAAGAGATGGAACGACCTACGGGGGAAGGTGCGCTCGATGGTGTCACGACACAACATCGCTGTGCAGAAGACTGGCGGCGGACCCCCACCCACTCCACCAGAATTCACAGCATGGGAGCAAGAGGTCTTCAACATCCTGCATCCTGATGGCCTCGTTGGAGTACCCGGAGGAATGGACTCTGGTAAGTCGAATCTCAACTACTGCCCCCCCCCCAGCATGGCAACCCACACCCCCACCCTCACCCCCAATCCCAACCCCACAGCACACATCCTCCCTACCAATGTCTCACTAGCAAAACCCAGCCCAAACAACACCAACCCCTGAATGCCAACACAAACCATAGACACCCATCACCTATGCATGACCACTGCACATACCCATACACCCCCCCCAACCACCCTCACAACTCCTCCCACAAGGGAATGGCAGCACTGGGGGACAAGGGCACCCACAAAATGCACACCATGGCACACACAAAATTAATAACCATACCCTTTCACCCCTGCAGGGCCCGAACGCCAACACACCGGCCAGGAGGGTCCAGATATGTCCATCCCACCCCCAGAACAGGCCCCCAGTGAGGACAGCAGCTCTGTCGACCTAGAACCTGACGACCAGCCCGGACCATCGGGGACCTCTGGACAGTCGGTTCCCCACACACAGACACAGGCCACAGCAGACCCAACCCCCTCTGGGAACACCAGCACAGCTCCCACCCAGCGGGCCCATGCCTTTGTCTCTAGGACGCGTCAATCAGCGGTGTGTCCGCCACTACAGGGAACCCAGGCTGACCCAACACCCCAACAACAACAGGGACCTGGGGGCAGTGGTAGTGGGCACACCGTCCAGGGGACAGAGGCCCGGGGAAACAGGGCAACTGGGAGGGCTGCTGTGCGACAGGGGGGGGAGGACAGGCCCAGGGAACCCACTCTCCAAGAGGCCCTCACCACCATCATGGGAGCATACCACCACTCCCAGGAGACGATGGCGACGGTACTGGCCAGGTTCACGGAGATCCAGGCACAGCAGGAGGAACGCTACATGGGGTTCAGCAATGAACTCAGGAACATCGGTACCGCTATGGGGACCATAGTCCTGGCCCTCAACCGGATAGAAACCACATTGAGAAACCATGTGGCACCACAAAGGGCCCCTGTCACTAGCCAGGACCACGAACAGCCTACCACCTCCGCCGGCGCTAGTGGACAGGAGGCCCCCACACAACGACAGGCCACCAGAACCCCACCTCCTGCTGAAGGACAACCACCCCGCAAGCGGAAGCTGAGATCGCACAAGAAGACAGAGTAGGATGCCAAGACCCCCGCCAGCATAAGATACCCCCTGATGTCATCCCACTGTCCCACATTGTCACCCTGTCCAACCTTGAACTGCCCCTGCTCCATCCTTCCACAGGCATATGGACAATGCACCTGTGACACTGAGAACTGGACTCTGCCATGGACATTACTCCACCCCCACCCATCACCGTTTTATATCATGTCTCATCATCTAGCACTACAAATTAAACACTCATTGCACCAAAAATATTCTGGAGTCAGCTTGTATTCTTAACAAATGTATTACACATTACGATTCAATAATGTACAGTCAATTTGTGATAACAACATACCGATGTCAATAAGCTTTAGTCCATGGCCAAACCAAGCAGAAGTCACGCAGTGGGTCATACAGCACTGAAAAGGGAAGGGAAAATCAAAAATCTGTTAAAAGGAACTGGGGGGAAATACAGAAAGTAGAGATGCAGGAGGCTTTAAGTAAATGTTAAATGGCGTGGGTGATTCTTACCTGTGTGCTACTGAAAATATTGTTGTATGACTGTGTCCCTGTTGTCTGTGTCGTCCCCGTCGTCTTCCTCCTCTTCACTCTCCACAGGATCCACAGCTGCTACAACAGCACCATCTGGAGCATCCTCCTGCAGGAAAGGCACCTGGCGTCGTAATGCAAGATTGTGCAACATACAGCAGGCCACGATGATCTGGCACACCTTCTTTGGTGAGTACATTAGGGATCCACCTGCAGGCACCTGAACCTGGCCTTCAGGAGCCGAAGGTTCTTTCTATGATCCTCCTAGTTCGCCCATGGGCCTCATTGTACCGTTCCTCTGCCCTGGTCCGGGGATTCCTCACTGGGGTCAATAGCCAGGACAGGTTGGGGTAACCAGAGTCACCGATTAGCCACACACGTTGTCTCTGTAGCTGTTCCATCACATAAGGGATGCTGCTATTTCGCATTACATACGCGTCATGCACTGACCCAGGGAACTTTGCATTTACATGGGAGATGTCCTGGTCAGCCAAACAGACCACCTGCACATTCATAGAATGGTAATTTTTTCTGTTTCTGTACACCTGCTCATCGTCTTTTGGGGGTATTAAAGCCACATGGGTCCCATCAATGGCACCAATGATGTTGGGGATATGTCCAAGGGCATAGAAATCACCCTTCACTGTAGGCAAATCACCCTCCTCTGGGAAAACAATGTAGCTCCGCATGTATTTCATCAGGGCTGACAACACTCTGGACAACACCTTTGAAAACATAGGCTGAGACATCCCAGATGACATGGCCACTGTTGTTTGGAATGAGCCACTTGCCAAAAAATGGAGGACTGACAGAACCTGCACTAGAGGGGGAATTCCTGTGGGTTGGCGGATGGGGGACATCAGGGCTGGCTCCAGCTGGGCACACAGTTCATGGATAGTGGCTCTGTCAAGTCGGTATCGTAGTATAATATGGCGTTCTTCCATTGTCGATAGGTCCACCAGCGGTCGGTACACGCGAGGATTCATCCTTCTCCTCGCAAGTCCCAGCGGACGGTGCCTAGGAAGGACAACATGGAGCACAGAGTCAACCAACCCACAGGTATGTAACCACAGCTTGCACAGTAATTGAATCGCTATGCATTGAAAGGCATGTATGTGGGGCAATGCAAGGCCTAGGCCTGTGTGACGCAGTTCAAATTAAGCCATGTGGGCCCTTGAAATGGCAGCTGCCTGACCTGTGAAGTGTGACAATGGGATGTGAGGTCAATGCGCTGGCGTGGCACACCGTGGCGATAGGCGGTCGAAAACCGCTGTGAGAAGCCGCATTGGTTAACATTGAAGCCTATGGGTTTCAGGAGCCAATGACGATGTGCGCCGGCGGTCGCGGTACGCACCGCGGCGGTACGCACCGCCGCGGGCGTGACCGCCATTTTCTACCTGATTAATCACTCGAGACCTGATCATCCACAGGAGAGGACCTATACTGCAAGTGCTGCTGTGACCTCGGTCTGGAAGAGACAATGGCTGCTGCGACTGGGGAAAGGGCCCCTGCCTTCACTCATGAAGAGTTGGAGAAACTCGTGGATGGGGTCCTCCCCCAGTATGCGCTACTCTACGGTCCTCCAGACCAACAGGTGAGTACACTTGGTGCACGTTGAATGGGTAATGCCTGTGTTGAGTGGGGTGGATATAAGATGGTGGGGTGGGGAGAGAATGAGGAGTGCAACGCACGACAGATGAGAGCATGTGCCACATGGCAAGGTTGGGGAGGGGGGGCCAATCACATCTAACTTGCAGATAAATTATGATATTTCCTTTCCCACCCTGTACATGTCAAATAGGTCAGCGCCCATCAGAAAGTCGACATTTGGCGTGCCATCGCCAAGGAAGTCCGGGCCCTGGGGGTCCACCAGAGACGGGGCACCCACTGCTGCAAGAGGTGGGAGGACATCCGCCGTGGGACCAGGAAGACCGCCGAGTCACTGCTGTGGATGGCCTCCCAACCTAGGAGAGGTGCCAGTCGTACCCTGACCCCCCTGATGTCCCGGATCCTGGCGGTGGCCTACCCTGATTTGGATGGGCGCGTGAGGACATCACAGCAGACACAAGGGGGTGAGTATCAGCACATTCAGCTATCTCTATGCGCAGTGGAGGCGTCTGGGTGGGGGAGGAGGGCTGTGGGTGACATTAGGCCAGGGCGCTTTCTGTAGTATAGTCCTCTCCTTTAGGCATGGCCCTGTGCCCCGCCCCCCACCTCTGTAGGGTGCCAAGTACAGCTATCCATGGTCCTGCATCATCCATGTGTGTATTTGTTGTCCATAGACCTGTAGGGCTAGTCACAAGTACTGAGTAGTGTACCCCGATTGCGATGCGTAGTGCATGAGGCTCCTGTGTCTGTCCTCTCCGCCAACGGTGTTGAAAATGCATGCACTCAACCTGTTTTTTTATCTCCCCCCACCCTTTTTCTTCATCTTCTTGTGCATGTGTGCATTAGCATCATCAGGCGGAGGAGAATTGGCATCGGAGCACGAGGGAGCTGAAAGTCACAAGGCCTCGGTGGGCCATGGTACAGACACCGAGGGCACCAGTGATCCGGAGGGCGAGGGGAGCACCACAACGGGGACCGGTGGTGACACCAGCGACACCGACACGTCCTCGGATGGGAGCTCCCTAGCGGTGGCGGCAACATCCGGGCCCCCCGCCTCTACAGGTACAGCCGCCACCCAGCGCACCAGCTCCGCCCTCCCAGCAGCCCCTCAGCCTACGCTCCGTGCCCGCTCGCCCAAGAAGGCGGGCATCTCCTTCGCCCCAGGCACCTCAGGCCCTGCCCCAGTTACCCCTGCTGCCCTCAGTGAGGAGGTCATTGACCTCCTACAGACCATCATTGTTGGGCAGACTACCCTTTTGAATGCCATCCAGGGGGTAGAAAGGGAGGTGCATCGGAGCAATGCCTACCTGGAGGGCATTCATTCGGGTCAGGCTGCCCATCAACGATCGTTCAATGCTCTGGCCTCAGCACTGACGGCAGCCATTGTCCCTGTTTCCAGCCTCCCTCTTCTAACTGCCTCCACCCTGTCTCTGTCTCCTGTTCCTCAGCCTATCCCATCCACACCATCAGACCAGCCTGCACACACCTCAACACCCAAGGGCAGCTCATCCAGACATAAGCACCATAGATCACACAAACATTCACCCAAGCAACACACAGATGCAGACATGCCAACAGTCACTATCACCTCTGTGTCCCCCTCCTCCTCGTCTCCCTCCTCCCTCCCTGTGACGTCTACACTCACACATGCATGCACACCACCATCAGCCAGTACTTCCAACACCAGCACACCCTCCAGTACAGTCCGCACACGTGCAGTCACCACCCCCACTGCCATTTACACGTCCCCTGTGTCCTCTCCCACTGTGTCTGTCACCCCCTCTTCCAAGACACACAAACGCAGGCAGCCACCCACCCAACAACCAACCACATCACCACAGCCTACGTCACAAGCACCTGCACCCAAAGACAGCACACTTGACTCTCCTACAACCACATCCTCTTCCTCCACTCCCATAACCACTACTCCCACCCTTTACCTTGGTCCTAAAAAAGTTTACCTCTCCAATCTTAACCTCTTTGCCTCCCCTGACCTACCCCCTCCATCTGCTAAGAGTCCCAAGAGCACCTCAGCCACCACCAGCCCAGCTTCAAGTGTCACCGTAGTGCATGGGTTTTGGAGTCCACCCTTTGGCAGCAGTGACACATCGGTCAGCAGCAAGGGGACTGCCAACCCCCCCCCCCTGGAAAGAGGACCCGGAAACTCAAGGGCCGCCGTGAGAATACTGATACGGCTGCCCCCAAGGACCAGAGTTCGGCCACTTCACCTGCCACAACATCCAGGGGAGGCAAGGGCCAGAGAGCCTCATCTAAGGAGCGAAAGGGCAGCAGGGCGGAGAAGTCAGCCAGCAGGAGCGCAGAGAAGGAGGGCCCCACAAGCCCCATCCCGGGGGTAAGGGACGACACCCAAGGGCCCAGCACTCCATCACCGAAGGGTCCAGCAACTGCACGGTCGGAGGGCGACTGATCAGGGAGTCCTGGCCAGGTCTGGCTCCCTTGATTGACTGGACGAGCACGGCTGAACAGGGCCCCGCCGTGCAGAAGAGCACGGCTGAACAGGGCCCCGCCGTGCAGAAGAGCACCGCTGAACAGGGCCCCGCCGTGAAGATAGGCACCGCTGAACAGGGCCCCGCTGTGAAGATAGGCACCGCTGAACAGGGCCCCGCCGTGAAGATAGGCACCGCTGAACAGGGCCCCGCCGTGCAGAAGAGCACCGCTGAACAGGGCCCGCCGTGCAGAAGAGCACCGCTGAACAGGGCCCCGCCGTGAAGATAGGCACCGCTGAACAGGGCCCCGCCGTGAAGATAGGCACCGCTGAACAGGGCCCCGCCGTGCAGAAGAGCACCGCTGAACAGGGCCCCGCCGTGCAGAAGAGCACCGCTGAACAGGGCCCCGCCGTGCAGAAGAGCACCGCTGAACAGGGCCCCGCCGTGAAGATAGGCACTGCTGAACAGGGCCCCGCCGTGCAGAAGAGCACCGCTGAACAGGGCCCCGCCGTGCAGAAGAGCACCGCTGAACAGGGCCCTGCCGTGAAGATAGGCACCGCTGAACAGGGCCCCGCCGTGCAGAAGAGCACCGCTGAACAGGGCCCCGCCGTGCAGAAGAGCACCGCTGAACAGGGCCCGCCGTGCAAAAGAGCACCGCTGAACAGGGCCCCGCCGTGAAGATAGGCACCGCTCCGCTGGGCCCTTCATCTCAAGCACCGCTCCGCTGGGCCCTTCCTGTCATGCACCGCTCCGCTGGGCCCTTCATCTCAAGCACCGCTCCGCTGGGCCCCGCCGTCTCAAGCACCGCTCCGCTGGGCCCTTCCTGTCATGCACCGCTCCGCTGGGCCCTTCATCTCAAGCACCGCTCCGCTGGGCCCTTCCTGTCAAGCACCGCTCCACTGGGCCCTTCCTGTCAAGCACCGCTCCGCTGGGCCCTTCCTGTCAAGCACCGCTCCGCTGGGCCCCGCCGTCTCAAGCACCGCTCCGCTGGGCCCCGCCGTCTCAAGCACCGCTCCGCTGGGCCCTTCCTGTCAAGCACCGCTCCGCTGGGCCCTTCCTGTCCATCACCGCTCCGCTGGGCCCCGCCGTCTCAAGCACCGCTCCGCTGGGCCCCGCCGTCTTAAGCACCGCTCCCGCTGGGCCCTTCCGGTCAAGCACCGCTCCGCTGGGCCCTTCCTCTCATGCACCGCTCCGCTGGGCCCTTCATCTCAAGCACCGCTCCGCTGGGCCCTTCCTGTCAAGCACCGCTCCGCTGGGCCCGCCATCTCAAGCACCGCTGGCCCAATGACAGTGCCGGTTCTGTGTCGAGCTACTGTTCACGGTTCACTCTGCCCACCATGCCTCCTCCATGACCAGTGGTCTCTGTAATCCACCTGATGGACTGTGGCTTTGCACTCCCCAGGATGGCCCAGTGGGCAACCCACCCACTGTAGAGACTTGAGAGACTGTGGCTTTGCACTCCCCAGGATAGTACAGTGGGCAACCCACCCACTGTAGAGACTTGAGAGACTGTGGCTTTGCACTCCCCAGGATGGCACAGTGGGCATGGTGGCCCCTTCGTGGATCTGGCGTCGTGGACTCATGTGGCTGTGTTGCCCCCCCTTCCCTTCCCCCTGAGGTGCCTGTAGTTTTATCATCAGATGCCCCTGCAGTGTTCTCTCCAACGGACACAGGTCTCCTGTGAGGGCTTTGCCCTTGTGTTGATACACTTTGGCCCACGGACACTTGGAATTTAGTTGAATGTGCAGGACTAATAGCCTCTGTTTATCGGTTGCACAACATTTTTACTAGTTTTTTAATATTTATATTGCTATTTGACCATGACTTCTAAGATACTATATTTACATAAATTTTGTTTGTCACTTTAATTATGTCTTTGCATTATTCCGTTGGGTTTGGGTGGTGTCACTCTGACTTGTTGCTCTGCATTGGTGTGTAGGTATTTGGGGTGGGGGGGTGGGTGTATCGCGTATGTGTGTGCCCGTAACCTTTCGTCCTCCCCCCTCCCCCGTGTCGTAGGTGCAGTACTCACCGTTGTTGTCTGCGCCGGTGTTCGTACTCGTGGTAGATGAGCAGGTAGACGAGAGCAGATAGGATGTTTAATTCGGGTTCCATGCTGTTCCGATTCCTCGTGGAGTGTGTTTCGGTGAGCGGTTTCCCGTTCGTAGTCTGTTTCCGCGGTGTTTTTATCGGCGGTGCTCCCGCCCCCGGAAAAGGTGGCGGATTGGTGAGTTGTGATAGGGTGGGCGGTACATTGTCTGCCGCCTGCCTGTTGGCGGTGACCGCTGCGCTGTTTGTTTGTCCCGCCGTGGCGGTCGGAGTGTTAAAGTGGCGGTCTGTGTTGGCGGTTCCCGCCAGGGTCAGAATTCCGTTTTTTTGACCGCCGGCCTGTTGGCGGGTTGGCCGCCGCTTTATCACCGACCGCCAGGGTTAGAATCACCCCCTTAGTGTCATATTTAGCCAACTTTAATCGGCTGGTCGCTGGGACATCCTGGCCTGAAGAAAAACAAGCGGCCTTGTTTTACAGGGGACTCAAAGAGGAGCTAAAAGACATCTTAGCGCAAATCGACCCACAACCTGCAAACTGTCAAGATTTAATAAACCTTGTCTTGAGGCTTGATCATCGTTTAAACGAACGAAAAGGAACGCGTAAAAAGACTGAAAAACATTCTAGGCATGCTCATGATAACAAAGACTCAAGAACTCCGAGAGAAAGAATGCCGGAACCGATGGAAATTGGAACCATCAGGAGACCTTTGACGAAAGATGAAAAGGACCTACGCAGAAAAAATGGGCAATGTCTCTATTGTGGGTGGAAAGGTCATTTCGCCAAAGATTGTCCAATCAAAACAAAGAGCAAGCGAGGCCCAGTTCAGAGAGTTGCAACCAATACATCAGTCGAGTCGGAAAATCTAAAGCACCCAAGTTGCAGAGAAGGGTTGCTCTTGGGTGTCACCGTGGATCCTTCACAATCCAAACATCTAAAATTGGGAATAAGAGTTCAGGTCAAGAAAAAGACCTATTTCAATAAGGCTCTAGTCGACTCTGGGGCTACCGGAAACTTTGTTGACGCCCAATTGGTTCGTGCATGGGGGATCCCATGTATTGAAAAGAAGACCCCAGAACCCATCCAGGCAGTTGATGGAAAACTCTTGACTGGAGGTCGGATAACTCTTCAGACTGTCCCCTTGACAATAATTTGTGAAGGTAAAAATCGAAGAAAGAAACATAAAGAGGAACTCATCCTTGACGTGATCCATGCTCCCCAGTATGGGATCATCCTTGGCTTGCCATGGTTAACTCATCACAATCCAGAGATTAATTGGGCAGAACGAAAGATCCTGTTCTCATCAGTGCTATGTAAAGAACATTGTCTCCAAAGGACTCAAGAATCAGAAGTTCACCATTCTTACATAGCTACCCCCGCAGAGAAAGAAGTTCAGTTGCCCAAACAGTATTCGTCTTATGAAGATGTATTTGATGAGAAGGAAGCAGAGAACTTACCTCCTCATAGATCTTATGACTGTCAAATTGATCTAGTCCCAGGGGGGATACTTCTCAACTGTCGTGTGTATGCCCTGTCAGAACATGAAAATCAACATTTACGAAAATACTTGGATCAATTCTTAGAGAATGGTTTCATCCGCCCCTCTAAGTCTCCCACAGCTTCTCCTTTGTTTTTTGTTCCAAAAGCAAACGGAGAGCTTTGAACTTGTATCGACTATAGGGGCTTGAATAAAATCACCATCAAGAACAAATATCCTTTGCCTCTAATTCCGGTCTTGCTGGAACAAGTAAAGAAAGCAAAAATCTACACGAAGCTTGATCTTCGAGGTGCTTACCATTTGGTCAGAATGAGAGAGGGTGACGAATGGAAAACGGCATTCAAAACAAGATATGGCCTTTTTTAATACACCGTCATGCCTTTTGGTCTGTGCAATGCTCCAGCAGCATTTCAATTTTTCTTAAATGACGTTCTTAGAGAGTACCTCGATATCTTTGCCATAGTTTACATTGATGACATTTTGATCTACTCAGACAATGAGAATGAACATGTTCAACATGTCAAGAAAAGTTTGGCAGCCCTTCGTAAACACCGTTTATATTGCAAGCTAACCAAGTGTGAGTTTCATGTTACCACAGTTGAGATTTTAGGGGTTATCCTTACCCCTCAAGGTATGGTGATGGCAGAAAGGAAAGTAAAAGCCGTATCTGAATGGCCCATCCCAAAGACTGTTCGTGATGTGCAATGTTTCCTGGGCTTTGCAAATTTTTACCAGAGGTTCATCAATCATTTCTCCCAGACAGTGGCTCCAATTACTAAGTTATTAAGAAAGAAAGAAAAAATTGTATGGTCCCCAGAAGCAGACCAAGCCTTTTCAACTTTGAAAGAAGCTTTCTCCACTGCCCCAGTCTTGACTCATCCAGATGCGGATCGACCTTTCATAGTGGAAGCTGATGCTTCAGATGTGGCGATAGGAGCAGTCTTGTCACAACGAAACAAAGACACTGGTCAGCTTCATCCTGTAGCTTATATGTCTCGGAAGCTGAACGAAGCCGAACAGAACTATGTCATTGCTGAAAAAGAGCTTCTGGCGATTCATGACGCCTTTAAAGAATGGAGACATCATTTGTTGGGAGCTAAATATACTGTCACAGTATATACTGATCATCGCAATCTTCAATTCATGAGTTCTGCCAGACTTTTGACTCTTCGGCAATTACGCTGGATGCAGTTTTTTGCTGAGTTTGATTTTGTGGTAACCTTCCGGCCTGGTAAAGATAATCGCAAAGCTGACGCCTTGTCCCGCCAAGAGTCTACCACATTGCGTGCAGTTCAAACCTCCAGAGCTATCATTGCTCCTGACAAGGTCCTATGTATCATAAAAACAGAAGATTTCTTTGAAGACATCCGCAATTCATTCACTGTTGAAAAATGGCAGGCGTGGGCCCAAGCAGATCCGAAAAGATCAATCAAGCAAGGATTACCCTTAAACGATGCTCGTTTGTTCGTGCCCACTACCAAACTTCGAAAGATAGTGTTTCATTGGTTGCATGTTATACCTACAGCAGGTCACCCTGGTACTCCTAAAACTCTTGAATTAATCCAACGCTATTTTTGGTGGCCTACCTTAACAAAGGATGTAAAAACAATGGTAAACAACTGCGAAGTCTGTGCTCGCACTAAAACAAGTCATTCAAAACCGAAAGGGTTGTTACACCCACTCCCAACCCCAAGTCGTCCGTGGGAACACATCTCTTTAGACTTTATTACAGGTCTGCCAGTGGTTCAAAACCATTCAGTAATTCTGATGGTAGTAGATAGTCTCACGAAATATGGACATTTCATTGCCTGTAAGAAATTACCCACCTCTAGTGAACTGGCAACTATCTTACTGAATAGAGTGGTTCGTTATCATGGACTGCCAAAAGTGATCCTCTCCGATCGGGGATCGCAATTTGCCTCTAACTTCTGGAAGACATGGTGTAAAACACTCTAAGTGACATCTACCCTATCTACTAGCCACCATCCTCAAACAGATGGTCAAAAGGAGAGACTAAATCAGACTTTGAAGCAATACCTACGTGCTTACGCTGAAAAAGCACTTAATTCATGGACATCAATGCTCTGGTTAGCTGAGTTAGCCTACAACAACTCCTTCCACATGTCTACTGGCATTACACCCTTCTTTGGTTTGTCTGGCTATCATCCTGACACCTTGCCCATCACAATTCCTCAAGAAAGTTCTCTAACTCCAGCTGTGTCAGAAATCATTCAACATTTGCATCAAACTCAGAAATCGATTCAACAACATTTAGAAAAAGCCCAAAAAAAATACAAAAAGCATTATGACAAGAAACATTGTGAGGGACCGCAGTATCAACCTGGTGACAAAGTGTGGCTTTCTACAAAACATATAGACTTCAAGAAGAAGCACATGTTCAACCCCAAATTTATAGGCCCTTACACTGTTCTTCAGCAAATCAATCCTGTGACCTATAAACTACAATTGCCCAAATCATTACGGATTCATCCAGTGTTCCATACTTCCCTCTTAAAAAAGGCAGTCCAAAAGGTCCACCCTCATCCAGCTCCTGTTCTAGTACAGGGGGAAGAAGAATATGAAGTCAAGAAAGTGTTGGACTCTAAACTGAGAGGGCGTAACCTATGGTACTTAATCTCATGGAAAGTAATTCATGGGTTTCCGCATCTGATGTTCATGCTCCAATACTTGTGAGACGCTTTCATCGTCTCAATCCAGATAAACCAGGCCCTAGAGCGCGCCTGGGAGAGGGGAGTACTGTCAACACCAGGACAGTGCGCGCTCTACGGGCATCTAGAATGCAAAAACCCAACACTCGCAAGATAATGTAATTTATGCATTGTGATGATATGTTATTGTTTAACCTTTTGCATTGCAGAATTCCATCCAAAAGATTAATTTTAAGGTGCTTATAAATACTGTACATTTGCAATCTATTGCTGCAGACATTCAGAGTGTGTTAGGGTGTGGTCCCTTTCCAGGGCCTTCTAGAGACTTTCCCTGCAACATGCCTGGGCGTGGTTCTAGGCTGGGCCAAGACTCTATAAAAGAGAGTCAGCCCAACTTCCAGTGCTCACTATTCAGAGGTCCCGGTGCAGAGCAGCAGCTTCTTCCTGAGCTCCTGTCCCGGTGGCCTATTTTGGATTTTCCAGTCTCCTGCGCTCATCTCTCATTGGTGATCATTGTTTCCAGGCGGTAAGACGGTGTTTGGACATTTCCCAACACCGTAATTGTGCATTTTCATATTCTTGATTTTAATTCTTAAATGAATAACAGATTACTTGTGTGCTGCCATTTTCTGACATTTGTATGGTGGTTTGCAAATAGGGAGGACGCGCAATTTATTTCATAAAGATTCGACTTCGTTATTACATTGTTGTTCATTGCGCGCTGATATTTCTTGACATTTACATGATGTTTTACGAGTTGGCAAGACGTGCAACTCGTTTCATAAGCATTTAACTTTGTTTTTCACTGCGCGCTACCATTTTCTGGCATTTACATGGTGGCATTCGAATTGGCAACACGCGCGATTCTTTCCTTGAGTGTTTTTTCATGTTATTCGTTGTGCGCTACCATTCTTGGCATTTGCATGGTGGCATTTGAATCGGCAAGACGTGCAATTCTTTCCATGAGTGCTTTTCATGTTGTTCATTGTGCGCTATCATTTCTTGGCATTTGTATGGTGGCATTTGAATCGGCAAGACACGCAATTCTTTCCTCGTGTGTAAATAATGTCAATTACTGTGCGCTACTATTCTAAGACATTTTCTTGGTAGCATTTCAAGTTGACACGTTGCATGATTTATTCCTTGAATCTACGTTGAGTGATTTCATGGTGCACAATCCTTTATGGTATTTAATACTCATATAGAGGTCTGCAATGTGCGCAATTCACTTCCCAATGTTTTTTCTGAGATGAACACAACAATACCAGAGTTCTAGATGTAATGCTGTGTGTTCCTGATATACATTCTTAAAAGGAGATTCATTTGATTGTTTAGAAATTGCTCAGAGTGTTTCCTGATTCTCATGCTAAAGAAAGTACTCGAATCTGAAAGTCCTATTTAACTTTTCCTGTTTCCTCCTCAGGCATTCGGTCATCTAAAGCCTAGTCAGTTTTAGGACTATTCTAGGGTTGTTCATGTTTTTCGGAAAAGACGAAGCTTAGAGTTGTAGCATGGTACTGATTTCATGAGATGTCATTTTGATGCTGTGTTTTAACCTTTTGCTTCCTACAGGTCTCCTTCCCAGCTGTTCCCGTCCTAATCCCCTTTTCCCCACTTGGACTCTCTTAGACTCTGTGATAAATCTAATCAGAGTATTGGAGCTGTCTTGTGGTGGAAGTGTTGGGAACGTGCACAGACCCCGAGGATCTGGTGACTCTGACATTTTCCTAACTGAGTGTTGACTATTGCTCCCAGAAATTGCAGCTTTGTTTGGGGTACCATTGATAATTTCTTCATGTTCAAAGAGAGGCCTATTCTCAGAAAGAGATGGATTCAAGGCTTTGAGGATGTGCTTTGATTAACCATTCACCCAGGTACATGCACAACTTTTGACATTCTCTCTTCAGAAAAGCCAGACATCCGGTGAATATTCTCAGCATTGATTTGGGCCTAAAAGGGAGTTCCTTATACTGGTAGAGCTGACCCGCTACTACGAATCGAAAGTACTTCCTGTGATTTCTATGAATGGGTATGGTAAATAAACATCCGAATGTCCAGGGACATCAATAAATCCCCTTCCTGCATCATCAGGAGGATGTCTTGCGGAGTAAGCATCTAAAAATATTTGTTCAGCTCCCTGAGAACCAGTATCGACCTCCATTGACCTGTCTTCTTTCTTATTATAAAGAATCTGGAATAGAAGCCTTGATCCCTTTGTGATTTGGGGACAAATTCCATGGCTCCTTTGGAAAGAAGCATGATCATTTCCATTTGCAACTCTTTCAAATGAAGATGATGCTTCTTTCTTGGTGAACAAACTGAGGTTCTCTGGATGAATTCCATTGTATAGCCTGACTGACCAAATTGTAACACTCTTGTTATATGTTATATTCTTCAATGAAGGAGCAAAAAGGGAAATTTCCCCCACCCCACAACTTCTGAGGACCAGATGGAAAAGGGGGAACGAGATGAGAGGCACACCCTCTTCTGATTATCACTGGTTTGTGCTTGTGAGAAACCTCTCTTTCTTCCTGCAGACCTCCCCTAATTGTGCCTTTGGTTTCAATTATAGGAGTATTCTTGATCATATCCAGACTGTAATTGAAGAAAAAATGATGTCCTTGACCTCCATACTGGTTGAATCCTGCTCTGAAACATTGTGTTCATCGTGAGCCATGAACACAGATGTCCTAAATCTTGAATAATGCAACAGCATTAACGCCTTTGCTGTATCAGTGTTGGTGATAAGGCCTTGCAGAGCTTCATCGACATGTTTACCAAAAAGAGTTAACCCATCAAAAGGCATGTCTAAAAGTTTAGACTGAACATCAGTATGGAAAGCTGTGGATTTTAACCAGTCTTGCCTCCTAAGTATCGTCCCTCCTTCCAACTGACAGAAGCCTGTATTTGAAGCATCAATCGCTGCATCAATTATGAAAGAAGAAATTAGTTCTCCTCCCTTTAGGATAGCTCTTGCCGTTTCCCACTTATTTTCAGGAATACGATCTAGTAATGGAGCTATGTCATGCCACATCTGGCGATCATGACAACCTTATTCACCAGTGCACTGGCTGTATTAATTGAGGTTCCTGCCATAGAGGAAAGTCTTTGGCCCAAATTGTCAATAAGTTTGCTATCCATGTCTGGCAAACTAGATGACGTCGTTATCAGGATCTTGGTTCTACTTGGAGAGACTGAAGCAACTACTGAATAAGGTCTAGTATGACCAGTGAGGCAAGCTGGAGGTGAATGTGCGGCTTTGTATTCCTTTTCCAGACAAAGTATCACAGCTGAAATGGTAGCAGATGTCTTCATACATTTCAGACCTTCAGATTAAACACAATCAAGAACAGGTATGGATTTAATGTATTTCAGATGTTGCTCTTTAAAATAATGATGAAAACATCGTCCATCAACAGAGATCATTGGTAGGTTGAATTTCTTGGCAGCTTTTTCAATCAATGAATGAAATTTAGCGATATCATCTGAAGCTACTTGTGGAATTGGTCTATTGTTTCTACATGGGACAATAACATCTTGGCCAATATCATCCCTTCCTTCACCGTTTGGTGGTAGTTCACTTTCCTCTCCTATATGAGTATGTAGAACCATTAGAAAAAAAAATATCCATGTCGTCTCCATGGACAGATCCCATTGGCATTGGAGGAGGAGGTAGCAGTGAAGGCTGCATAGGAGGTGAAAGTGGTAAAGGAGCAGGTTGAAGAGGTGGGAGGATGGGAGCAGCAGGTAACCCCAGGTTGGAATTATTAGTTGGTTACTGTAGTAATAACTAGGTAAAAGTATCCATCATTTATTGCAATGTTGATAAGAAGGCCATTGGCACTTGGATCACATCGGGCTCTCTATAATATCTAGGTGGTTTCTGCCTTAAATCCATTAGAGTACTTCCAGAATCGTACTTCTGCTGACACACATATTCACTGTAGGACACCTCACCGTCCAATATGTCCTTTTCAAAATCTGCAACATATCCAACTGCATTGGGCTGTAAGCTGTCAGTGAGGCATAATCACTAGCCTGTTCTTCTTGATCTGACTGCAGTAATTGTAGTGGAGGCACATCTGTCATCCTTAAAGGTGAATAAACATTCCTCCCATGCCTTTTATTAACTATGTGGTTCCCAACGGTTATACCGTTGATGATATGGTTATCGTTGTCAATGCTATGGTCGTCGCTGTCGATGCAATCGCCATCATCATCAGTTATCGCCGGTATTGTCATCGTATGGTATGTTCAACATTGATGGAATAATCGTTGTCAACTGTTTTCTCTGCGTCAACAGCATGCTCGACGCCGATGGTGTCATCGTCGACTGAATGCTTGACATTGATGGAGTTGTCATCAACAGTATCTTCGTCACTGACGATGGAGTCAAAGTCTTTGACGTTGATGGTCTTGTTACCGATGAGACTTCTTTTTTATCACGTGTGCTCCTGTTGTGCTCAGAATCTGGTTTGTTATCAGAGGAGGTGGTTGCAAGCGCTGTACCAAGTAGATCATGCTCAAGAAACTTCAAAAGTCTCCTCTTGTGCGCTGCCTTCATGGAAGTGCTTGGGGGTAGCTTCTCACAGAATCTTCCCCTGAAAAGGGGGCATCTCCTTTAGAAGGAGGAAAATTATTTTTTATTCATAAGAAATAAACCCAACCTCTTTAACAGTCTTAGTGGAGAAAGACTTACAGATCTTGCATTGCACTGACTTATGCTTAGGATAAAGACAATAATTACAGTGACATTGAGGGTCATCAGAATACATTTTCTTGCTGCTACAAGATAAACTGGTTTTAAATAAGATCTCTTCTCTTTGTCATCATGGTGTCAGTTGGTGATAGTTGCTTGTCAAACCAAAAGATCTCCCTGGCCCAGAAGTTTTAACAATCTTACCTAAAAACAACTTCGAGCAGAGCTCTGACAGGGGACTCCACTCACACACGACGGGTGGTAGAAATCCGAGCTATGGTGGCTTCTAGGGGAGTGGGAGTGCTTAAGCTTCAATCTCAATCACTGAAGTTTGAGTTCCTTCAGATGAGGTTGATGTGCTACTAAGAATACAGTGTTGTTTTTAGGCCTATGGCCTTTTAGCAAGATATACTGTATGTTATATATGTGTATACCCCATGTGGCCCTGTCAGGCCCCTCAAGCAACATATCTCAGGGACTGTTATGTTTATATCCGCTTATTGGGATTACAAAATGGGATTACCAAGGTAGTAGATGCTGTACGTTTCCTGCACTGTCCTGATTATATAAAATCAATAAAAAATAGTTTAAAATGTTATATATTTTTACACTGTATACTGCTATTTTAATGTACCGGGGATTCCCAGCCTGATGCAGGGTAATGATTCAAGCATGTCAATATATAATATATCCAATGTTGGAGAAGGATAGTTTCTTACCTGTAAATCCAATTCTCTCATAGGAGAATTGCCATTATAGTGATGAACACTGAAGCACTTTTTCACAGTATATCTTCTTAAGTGTAGATGTTCGCCTTCTGGAAGGCCTGCAGAGTCACTCAAGAGAGAAAAATATTATGCAGTGTATAGGAGCAGCTACAATGGCCAAATTCTTCACCCTGTACTTAAAAAAGGGGTGAGGTGTTTTGTAAAAACAGCATAAATGTCTTTCACAGACCCTTTTTTCGTTGAGTAGAGAGATGAAGTAAAGCAGGGCAGTGTAGTCCAATAGGCCGTCATTATATGGGTTACAAATAGAGACTGTGCCTTTAAGAACCCCGGGACCACCAGTATCTCATCATGCTGAGAAGGTGGACGTTGCTTCAGTTCTTCTGAGGCAATGTGTGATGATATATAGGTTCTCTGGATACTTATGTCCACTCTACTGGGGAGAAGGGAGGGTGGCTTATGACTATAATGGAATTTCTCCTAACTAGAAGTGGAATTACAGGTAAGAAGAACAAGTTACTTAGCTTCGGTAACGCTTTTTCTGGTGGATACACTGACTACCTGTGGATTCCTCACCTTATGAATTCGATCCTTGCGCCAGCATCCGACGGAAAGACTTCTTCCTAGCTGTCTACGTCGACGAGGACGTCATAATGGCACGGCTCCGCGTGACTCTGTCTGACGTCAACGTGCCAATAAGAGGTCCCCGTCGGCGTACTAACGTCAGTTTCACCTCACTTTTTTCGTGCCTTTAAAGCAAATAGGAGTAAACCGACCATGAAAATTGATAAATAATATAGAAGATATACACACACAAAAACCTTGATCATTTAAACAATCCATTCTTATTCTTATTGAGAGCTGGAATACATAAATATACAAAATAAATAGAGAAATATCACTATATACATATAAATATACATATATATGCGCTTTCATATATATAAATATAAAAATATAAGAATAAATATTAATCTGAATACTGCAAGATAAGAGTGTAACCAGGCAGGCAACGGGGAGGCGGGAGGGACCGTGAGGAATCCACAGGTAGTCAGTGTATCCACCAGAAAAAGCGTTACCGAAGGTAAGTAACTTGTTCTTCTGATGGATACAACTACCTGTGGATTCTTCACCTTATGAATAGAGTCCCAAGCAGTACCGCACTCGGTGGTGGGTGCCCACCTGATTACACTAAGAAATCTTGCAATACTGAGCGAGCAAAGTGACCGTCCCTCCTCATCTCAGAGTCTAAACAGTAATGTTTCACGAAAGTATGGAGGGACGCCCAAGTTGCCGCTTTACATATATCCATCAATGGAACTCCCCTCGCCAAAGCCGAGGATGCGGATTTAGCCCTAGTAGAGTGGGCCCTGATACCTTCAGGAGGGACCTTTTTTGCCAAAGAGTAACAGATCTTTATACACAAGATGACCCACCTGGAGAGTGTCCTTTTCTGAACAGCTCTGCCCTTTTGTTGACCAGCATATCCAACAAACAGTTGCTCATCCAAACGAAAGTCTTTAGTTCTTTCGAGATAAAAACTCAGGGCCCTCTTAGGGTCCAACCTATGGAGTCTCTCTTCTTCTTTAGACGGGTGGGGAGGAGGGTAAAAAGCAGGAAGAGTGATATTCTGCCCTAAATGAAAAGGGGTGACAACTTTCGGCAGAAAAGCAGCCCTGGTTTTTAGAACCACTTTATCAGGGAAAAACACAGTGAAAGGAGGCTTAACGGAGAGCGCCTGAAGCTCTCCAATCCTCCTAGCAGAAGTAATTGCGATCAAGAAAACAGTCTTGAAGGCTAAATATCTCAATGGACATGAATGCATGGGCTCGAAAGGCGAACCCATTAAGAATGTTAAAACAAGATTTAAGTCCCACTGAGGCATGTGAAAATGAGTAGGAGGAAAGCTATTCACCAAACCCTTAAGGAACCTATGTACAATTGGAGACTTGAATAAAGACGGCTGAGGCAAAGAAACGCCGACAGAGCTGCCAAATAACCCTTAACTGTAGCTATAGCACAGCCTTTCTTCGCCAAACTGAGAACAAACAAAAGTACATCTGAAAGATGGGCCTTTAAAGGATCTTTTTGGTTCTCTCCACACCACAACACAAATTTTGCCCACCTTCCGGCATAAATAGACTTAGTGGAGTGTCGCCTGGACGATAGTATAACATCCACTACATCCGGTGGGAGAGAAAAAGAACTCAGGTTGCCCCGTTCAATCTCCAGGCATGAAGGTGCAGGCTCTGGAGGTGGGAGTGTAGAACCTGCCCCTGCGATTGAGAGAGGAGATCTGCCCTGAGCGGGAGACGAAGCGGAGGGCACTGAGAGTGTTGAAGTAGGTCTGTATACCATACCCTTCTTGGCCAGTCCGGTGCTACCAATATGACTTGGGCCCGGTCTTGACGAACCTTCCTCAAAACCCAAGGAATCAAGGGTATGGGGGGAAACGCGTAAAGCAACTGGCCGTTCCAGGACATCTGAAACGCGTCCCCCAACGCCCCTTGCATCGGATACTGGAGGCTGCCGAATAACGGGCAATGCGCGTTCTCCCGAGTGGCAAATAAATCCACCTGAGGAGTACCCCACATCTCAAAGATGTGGAGAACTAGATCCGGATGGAGACGCCACTCGTGATCTAATGAGAAATGACGACTGAGAACGTCCGCACGTACATTCAACACTCCGGCCAAATGATTTGCCATCAAGCAAATCTGATGGTCCTGAGCCCAGGACCAGAGTCGTAGGGCTTCTCGGCAAAGAAGATACAACCCCACTCCTCCCTGCTTGTTTATATACCACATCGCAGTAGTGTTGTCCATCAGGATCTGAACTGACTGACCGCGAAGGGAAGGGAGGAAGGCCTTGAGCGCCAAACGTACAGCCCGCAATTCCAACAGATTGATATGCAACATCTGCTCCACTGGAGACCAACGACCCTTGATCTCCAGGTCCCCCAGATGAGCTCCCCACCCTAGAGTGGAAGCATCCGATATCACTGTGGCCACCAGAGGTGGTAGTGAAAACGGTTTTCCTTGGGAAAGGTTGCCGTCCACTGTCCACCAATGAAGATCCACTACAGCGTCCCTGGAGATCTTTATTGAATCCCTGAGATCCCCCTTGTGCTGGAATCACTGTCTGCGGAGACACCACTGAAGAGCCCTCATATGCCAGCGAGCATGAGTGACCAACAGAATGCAAGAAGCAAACAGATCTAGCAGGCGTAAGACTTTGAGGACTGGAACTGCCGCTCCTCCTTGAAACAAAGGAACCAGCGCCTGAATGTCCCGTACCCGCGGAGGCGGGGGGTAGGCCCGAAACCTTGTTGTGTCCAATAGTGCCCCTATGAACAGGAGGCGTTGAGAGGGCTCCAGGCGAGATTTGGGCACGTTCACCGAAAAACCCAGATCGAACAACAACTGCGTTGTCATTCGCAGATGAGACAACACAATCTCTGGAGACTTGACTTTGATCAACCAATCGTCTAGGTAGGGAAAAACTGCTACCTCCCTCTTTCTGAGATGTGCTGCAACAACTGCCATCACCTTTGTGAAGACCCGGGGTGCTGAAGTAAGACCAAACGGGAGGACCGCAAACTGGTAATGTTGCGATCCGGCCACAAAATGGAGATACTTCCTGTGCGACTTGATTATGGGAACATGAAAGTACGCGTCCTGCAAGTCGACAGACACCATCCAGTCTCCTTCGTTCAATGCCAACAGCACCTGCGCTAGCGTCAGCATTTTGAATTTTTCCTGCTTGAGGAACAAATTCAAAATCCTAGTATCGGCCTTAGACGACCGTCCACTTTGGGAATCAGGAAATATCTTGAATAACACCCCTGACCCCTTTCCTGCAACGGTACCAACTCTATAGCGCCCTTTGCCAACATGACTACAACCTCCTGTTGCAACAACAGAAGATGTTCTTCTGAACAAAAGGAGGGACGGGGAGGGAAGGGAGGAGGAAACTCCTGAAAGGGGAGAGCATAGCCCTTTTCCACAATTACTAGCACCCACAAGTCTGTTGTAATTGACCTCCATTGCTGCAGAAAAAGACTCAATCTTCCCCCTACAGGAGAAGTGTGACTGATAAAGTGGGGAAAACTAGGGCTGCTTCTGCTGTTGTCCACCAAAGGAGGATGAAGAAGAAGAGAGCTGCTGGGCTGGACCTCTAGCCCTACCCCTACCTTGCCCTCTGAAGGCATGATAGGGCAGGTTGGCAGGTTGTTAGGCATAAGATTGAGACCTATGAAAGGCAGAACCTCTAGCAAACCCTCGAAACCTACGAAAAGGCCTGTACAATGTAGCAGAAGGGGTCTGCAAACCCAGGGACTTAGCTGTAGCCCGACAGTCCTTAAACCGTTCAAGAGCAGAGTCTGCCTTGTCCCCAAACAGCTTTTCCCCATCAAATGGAAGGTCCATTAAAGTGGATTGTACATCCGACGAGAAGCCCGAAGACCTTAGCCAGGCATGCCTTCTCGTAGCCACCGATGTTCCCATGGCCCTGGCAATAGAATCCGTAGTATCCAGGCCAGATTGAATAATCTGCTGTGCAGCAGCTTGCGCATCCAACAAAAGGGCCCCAAAAGATTTTTTCACTTCCTGTGGCAGATCTTTTGCCATCTCCTTATCAGAGTCCATTAGGGCATGAATGTATCTGCCTAGCACACAAGTGGAATTGGTAGCTTTCAGGGCCATGCTGCAAGAGGTGAAAATTTTCTTCGAGGATTGCTCCATCCTCTTGGATTCTCTGTCTGTTGGAACACCAGGGAATGTACCAGGGGCAGATTTTGCAGAACATGATGCCTGAACCACCAAACTCTCCGGAGTCGGGTGACGAGATAGAAAAACTGGATCTCCTGGGGCACTCCTATGCCTTCTCGCCACTGCCCTGTTCACCGCAGGAGATGTCACCGGCTTTTTCCAAAGGTCCATAATAGGCTCAGTCAAAGCCTCATTAAAAGGCAACAAAGGGTCAGCACTGGAGGAAGAAGGATGAAGAACCTCTGTGAGCAGGTTAGTCTTAACTTCTGCCGTGGACAAAGGCAAATCCAGATAGCTGCCTTCCTCACCACAGCATGGAAAGAGGAGGCCTCCACAGTAAACTCCCCCGGAGAAGCAATGTCCCACTCCGGGGAAGTATCCAAACCACTTGCAGTGGCAAGTCCCTGGAAATCATCAGAAGGCTCTATCTCACCTTCCTCAAGCCTTCTGTATTCCTCTTCCTCCTGAAGCCTCAACGCTTTCCTTTGAGATCTTAAATGCGTCTCCAAAGCCGGCGTCGACAATGACTCCATCAACGCCGATGATCTCAGACCTTGAACAGGTTCCGAAAGGCTCCCGGATTCAACCAGCGCCGGAGCCGGTGCCGGCCCGAAGTCGGCAGATGACCTCCTCGACACCGAATGTACAGAAGGAGATGGAGCGGTCTGGATGAGGCCACCAATGACGCCGGATGGCGCGTAGAAGGAGTCGGACGAGAAGCCGACGGATCCACGGTCCCAGGCGAAGGACTCCTGCCAGGAGAAACCCCCGGCGCCGAACCATCAGGCTCTGTAGGGCAGAAGGGCATGAATGGAGCAGCCCTGTACGACGCCGGTGAGCCCAAATTGAATGCCAATGGCCCCATGGGACCCGCCGGTGCACCAGCAGGGGCCATGGATTGAAAAACAGCATACATCGCATTCAGCCGGGTACTGCTGTGTAGACGTCTGGGGAACATCAGGATCCCTCGGCGCCGGTGAGAAGCGAGGACTACCTTGAATGACCTCATAGACTGAAGGCGCCGGTGACAACCCCGGACTCTCCGGCTGAGGCGTGACCGTAGGACTCATCTCCCACGTCTTCTGGCGCCGTGACGAATGAGATCTCGACCTCGAACGACTCCTCGATCGGCTCCGCTCCGAACGGCGCCGCGGCGCCGAGAGTCATGATGACGCCGCTTCTTATGTTTTTTGGGAGAAGCATGGGAAGAAACCTTCTTGTGTTCCTTCTTCTTTGTCTTGGCCAAGAAGAGCTTCACTTCACGTTCCTTCAGAGCTTTCGGATTGATGCTCTGGCACGAAGAACACCCTTCCACATCATGCTCGGAGCTTAAACACCAAATACAATCCGAATGGGGGTCGGTCACTGACATCCGACCCCCGCATTCCCTACACGGCTTAAACCCGGACTTCTTAGGAGGCGACATTGTAACTTCCAGAGATCGCTACAGTAACCAACGGGCCAGGAAGAAAAAAACGTTGGAGTCGAATGCACGGAAAAAGGAAAAACTGACGTTAGTACGCCGACGGGGACCTCTTATTGGCACGTTGACGTCAGACGGAGTCACGCGGAGCCGTGCCATTATGACATCCTCGTCGACGTAGACAGCTAGGAAGAAGACTTTCCGTCGGATGCTGGTGCAAGGATCGAATTCATAAGGCGAGGAATCCAGAGGTAGTTGTATCCATCAGAAACTATTACTTCTCTTGTAGGGGATTTCCATTTATAGTCATACTCACTGAATAGAGTAGCAAGCCCATTGCTACTTAAAGCAGTGGAGAGAACAATAAGTGAGCTATGGCAGAATTTTAAGCAAATAGATTTCTGAGGGAGGGCTGACCCATATGAGCATCCGTCCTAGCATCAGTGTCCAGCCAGTAATGCTTGGTAAACGTATGGACGGAGCTCCACGTGAACGCTTTGCAAATATCTGGTATGGGGATATTCCTTAATAAAGCAGCTGCACCCACTTTGCCTCTAGTGGAGTGTGCTTTAGGTGTAGCTGTTAGCCTTCTGATAGCACAAAAGGATGCAGGAAACTGTCCATCAGGAGATTGATAGTTTGGAAGTCGCAAGACCCGTGTGGATCGGACCATGGCTGATAAACAACTGTTTCAACCTGAGGATGTCTTGTGCCTTATTGTGATAACATTTAAAAACTCTTCTCATATCTAGGGAATAAGGAGTTCTTTCAGCTGCAGTTGAGGGACTCTGAAAGAATGTAGGTAAAGATATGGTCTGGTTAACATGGAAGTCTGAAATAACTTTAGGGAGGAATTTCAGGTGGGTTCTCAGAACCACTTTGCTAGAGTGGAAAGCGGTTTGTGGTTCGTGAGAACGAAGTGCTTGGATCTGATGTGAGCTGATGTTATCACTAAAAGGAAAGCTGTCTTCCAAGAAAGGTGTTGTAGAGAAGCGTTGTGTATAGGGTCAAAGGGATCCTGCATAAGACGAGAGAGTACAATGTTAAGCTCCTATGGAGGTGAAGAGCGCCTAATTGAAGGGAAAACTTTCTTCAACCCTTCTAGAAAATCCTTGATGACTGGGATATTGAAAAAAGAGGTTTGTGAAGGACATGTTCTGTACACAGTAATGGCTGCCATGTGAACCTTTATAGAAGAGAATTGAAAGCCAGATTTTGCCAGATGGAGTAACTATGGAAGAATTACATCTTCCTGCAAGATGTAGGATCCACGTTCTAGGAGTTACACTGGATGCAGAATCTCTTCCATTTGAAGGCGTAGGCAGAATGGGCGGACAGCCTCTTAGCCTCTCAGAGGACGTCCATACAGTCCTGTGGCGGATTCAAGAGTCTGTACAGCACTAGCTCAGAAGCCATACCAGCAAATTCAAAGAGGAGAAATTGGGGTATATGATCTGTGCATTTTGAGATGTGGGCCGACGGACCGGTGAAGGATGTCCGTGAACCACCATTGACGTGGCCACTACAGAACTATTAGGATCATCTTGGCTCTCGAGTGGGACAGCTTGATGAGGACTGATAGAAAATGGGGAATCGGTGGAAAAGCGTAGAGTATTGTGCAGGAACAGATGATCCATAGGGCATTCCCCAGTGTCCCTGGCTGAAAGTACCTCAAGGTGAAGCTTCGACATTTTTTGTTTTTTGTGGTGGTGAACAAGTTGATGGCTGAGGTGCCCCACAGTTAAAAAATGTAGTGGATGATGTCATTGTGTAAGACCCACTCATGGTTTTCTTGTAGAATCCTGCTGAGAGAGTCCGCCTGCGCATTTTGCACACCTGGAAGGTGAGTTGCGGTGATCGCTAGATCCCTAAGGGTCATTTCCAGATTGCCTGGGCCTCATGTGATAGGGGCCTGGACCTCGTTCCTATCTGCTTGTTGAGGTAGTACATGGTGGCTGTACTGTCCATCTGAACAAGCAGGGAGTGAGATCTGCACAGCGAGTGAAACGCCTTCAGCGCTACATGGACTGCGCATAGCTGCCGGAGTTTGCTATGGTATGTACTCTCTCTCTCTCTGACCATTTGCCCTGAATTTGGAAGTGATCCATGTGGGCTCCCATCCAAGCAGTGAGGTATCTGTCACTATTGCTTGAAGAGGAACCTCCTGATGAAAAGGCATCCTTTGAAGCAAGTTCTTTGGAGAGCACCACCACTTCAGGGGCAGCTTTGCATGACGAGATAGTACTATCCTGCCTTCCCAATTGCCTGTTAGTTGGTCCCACTGGTCCTCGAGACATTCCTGCAGAGGTTGCATGTGTAGACGAGCTTTCAGTGTGAGGAAGATGCAGGAGGCTATTGAGCCAAGAATACTGTTCTCACCGTTGGACGGGAAGCTGTCATGAGAGAGTGACACTTCCAAATGATCGATAAGCATCTTTCCTCTGAACAACACATTTTTGCCTGTATTGTGTCAATGGAGGATCCCAGATAATGTAAGGTTTGGACCAGGACAGGCATTGATTTTGTGATGTTGACATGAAGGCCTAACCTTTGAGGGAGACTGCAAGTCCAGTTGTAGTGAACCTGAGCTTCTTTAGAAATTGAGGCCTTGATTAGCCAATCGTCTAGGTATGGGTAGACAACGTTTTTGGGCTTCCTGAGATGGGCAGCCACCACTGCCATGCACTTGCAGAATGTTCTGGGTGCTGACTTGAGACCAAATGGAAGTACTCGGTACTGATAGTTGTCTGTCCCCACTACGAACCTCAAGAACGTTCTATGCTTTTTGGTGACTGGAATGCGAAAGTATGTGTCTTGAAGGTCGATAGTGCAAAGCCAATTTCCCTAGTGTAATTGGGGATAGATATGGTGTAATGGCAGCATCTGGAACTTTTCTCGGCGAATCCACTTGATGGCTGTTTTGAGGTCGAGTATGGGTCTGAATTTGTTCTTGTCTTTCTTTTTCACCAGAAAGTACCTGGAATAAATGCCTGTCCCTCGTTGTTGGTGAGGAACGGGTTCCACTGCTTGCTTTTGTAAGAGGATGTCGACTTTCAATTGTAACAGCAGGAGTTGAAAACTGGACAGTTTGGGAAGGATAGACGGTGGAGGACTGGTAAACCTGAGACAATATCCATTTTGAACAGTACTCAGAACCCAGGTGCCTTTTGCCATTCTGCCAGGTAAGACGATATGCTTTTCCACACCAGAGTAGGTAACAGAAGAGGGGGGAGTAATAGTTCAGGGTTTTGACCCAGATGGTTGCTTGCCTCCTTGAGCAGGGTGCTGGGTGGATCTGCCCCTGTTCTGCTTCCTTTGGTATGGTTGGTAAGGCCGTTCATGCGGTTGCTGTCCTCCACCTTATTAGCATCCCCACTGAGGGGTTTGAACCCTCTGCGAGTAGTAACGGCATTGGTAGGGACGGAAAGATCGTCATTGCTCTCTGGATCTCTACAGGCCAACGGCTTTCAGAGTTACCATTTACACTTTCATTCTTGTTATCTCATCATTGGCGTGGATATTGAATAGAGTAGTACCAGAGAACGGAAGATTTAATATTCTCTGCTGTTATTTTGGCTTGAGAGAGGTAAGACAAAGCCAAAAGTGTCACCGGAGAGGGACGCTGTGGCAGTATTCATGTGCCGCTTGTAGGAAAGAATCTGTGACAGCGCTGATGATTTGATTAGAATCCTTCATTGAGGATTTCTGCAACGTCTTCCAGTTCCTCTTATGGGAGATGTTCAACAAACTGATACATTGATTCCCACAGAGCCCTGTCATATCTTCCTAACAGAGTGGTGGTGCTCGCTGCTTTAATCGTGGTTGCGGCCATACTGCAAACCTTCTGACCCATGGAGTCTAACCTCCGACTTTCCTTATCAGGAGGAACTGTTGAAGTGAGAGTAGTGCCATGGTGTTTCTTTGCCGCTACTACAATGACAGAGTCTGGTTTTGGGACTGTATGGAGACAGGCAGAATTCTGCTTTGGAGGGCGCTATTATTTTTTCATTCTAGATGGAGTTGGCTTGGCAGAGATTGGTGTCAAGAAGAGGTTCATAGCTGGTTCTAATAGTCCTGGCACTAGTGAAAGCAAGGGTCTTGATGTTGAACTATGTTGAAAAGTTATTGATGTCATTGGTGTTGAAGATGACATTGCAATATTAAGTTTTGTAGCTCCCCTCACCAAGACCTCCTGAAACGAGGTGATGTCATCCACCGGTGATATGTGTGGAGATGAGGAGTCTGAGGGAGTTGGAGTATCGTCCAGTAGTAGTGGAAGATGTCTCCGTAGTGTGTTTGGATTGTGACCGTCATGAATGGTGACAATGACAGCAGCGACTGGATGCTGAAGATGAGCACCTTGAGCTGTGATGGTGGCACCTAAAATGATGGCATGATCTAGAGCGTTATATACTCGGTGTGGGAGCAACTGGTGCCGATGGAGGAGGAGGAGGACGTGGAGGAGGCGGTGGCTGAGGAGACAGAGATGGCACTGGTGGAGGAGAACATAGTGCGTTCCTTGAAGGGGAGTATGTTCCTGAATGAACTGAATCAGGTGAGGCATAGATACACCTCTAAAGTGGGCAGAGGCATCTGGGAGCATCTGAGTGGCCAGGACAGGCAGGTGACATCACAGCCCCCTCCTGAAAGGTGGTCACCCTGCTAGTGACCAAACCCCCCTTCCTGGGCTATTTAGGGTCTCCCTCTTGGGTGGGTCCTCAGATTTGACTAGCAAGATTCCAGCACGATTCCTCTGCATCATTTACTTCACCTCCTGGCCACTGGAACTGCAACTTGACCCTCCAGGAACTGACAATCTGCATCCACAGCGACAACTCTGCTCTGCAATATTGTTTCTTCAGCTCCTTCCAGCAACTGCAACCTTTCCCCAGCTATGCATTCTCTGAGGGTGACGAGTCTTCAGTCTGCACAAGAAACAAGAGGGATTCTCTCTTGGAGTGAAGGAGTCACTGCCCTGCATCCCCAGGCACCAACTGCAATGATGACTGGCTTTGTGGATCTCCTCTCGTCCAGAGCTGCGTCACAGGTGGTGGTCTAGAGTGGTCCCTTGGTCCTTTCTACCAGCTGTCCAACATGGAAGACAGTGAGCTCTTGTCTCTCCACGAAGGACAGTACCCTTGTGAAATGCGTCTCTTGAAAGCTACAAAGGCTTGTTGGCATCTCTTCTAAGGGATCTTCAGGCCCTGTGTAGCCCCAGCCCCCAGCATTCTTCACTGTGATGCACAGCCCTCTGCATTCTTCTCCAGCCAGGTGGGACTCATTTCTAGGTGTGCTGCGTGGGCCTCACTGCAATTTCTGTGCTTGCTGCCTGTGGGGACTGCCTCCTCTTCCTGCAACTCTCCTAACTCTCCTAACTGCTGAGGGTCACCCAGGATTCCCCCACATGGGTTGAGTCCCCGGCAGCACTGCATATTTTCACCCATGACTCTTGCCTTTGCTAAGCCTTGTTGTTGGTTTTTCCACACCACTGACCGACTGTAACTCTCCTTCCAACGTGGGACATCGACTGCATAACTTCAGGAACACTTCAGCTGCTCCGGTGCTGCACTGCTGACTGTCTTCGTCCACTGTCGACCTGGCCCTGCATCCACAGACATGTGGGTAGTGGCTCCTGCCACAACCGCACACTTCAACGCGAACTGGACTTGGTCCCCTTTCTTCATAGGTCTTCCTCTACCAGGATCCACCTTTGGTTTCTTGCAGTCTTGTATGGGCCTTGCAAAATCCTCTTCTGAAATGCTTTTAGTGGGTTTGGGGAGAACCAGATACGAACTCTTTTCTCCTGGTCGCTGGGGGGCACTCTGGTACTTACCCTTTGGGGTTCCTAGTTTCTCCAGCTCCCCTCCACCGATTCCACTTCCTTAGGTGGGGGTTCGACTTTTGCATTCCACTTACTTAGTATATGGTTTGGTCCCCCCCCCTTGGGCCTTCAGTACAGTACTTGCTATAGGTTTTACTGTTTTCTATTGCATTTTATGCTAATCACTGACTCCTAATGTGTACATAAGAGTGTGTTTACTTACCTCCAGTTGGGGTATTGCTTATATAGTATTTTGGTATTTGTGTTACCATGATAAAGTACCTTTATTTTTGTAACACTGCGTGGTTCTTCCATGTGTGACTACAATGGTATTGAATAAGCTTTGGATGTCTCCTAGATAAGTCTCGGCTACTCATCCACAGCTACCTCTAGAGAGTCCTGGCTTCCCAGACACTGACACCACCTCACTAATGGGGGATACCTGGACCTGGTATAAGGTGAGAACACCAAAGGTGCTCACCACACACCAGGCCAACTTCCTACCCTTGGACACTGCAAAAAACATGTAAAATATTGTGCAAAATAGGCAGAAGACAAGATTTTCTAGATGTGGAAAGTTGTGTTCTGGAATCGAGCATGTCCATGTAGGTATTCTGGGATGTCAGACATATGCAGAGATATTCTACTTTTTATTAATTCAGAGAGCAAATGCTGTGATGAAGAAATGTGTGTTTTTGTTATAAGTGATCTAGAATCACATATGTGGGTGGGACAATTCAGTGCTAATGACTATAAATGAAGATCCCCTAGAGGAGATCTCAGTTCTGTTGTTTACTAAACCATGAGTGTTGACAGATTGCTTCATTTGTATAGCATTATCAGACAACAAAGACACATGCAACTCAAAGACAACAAACTATTCTTTCAGTCTTTGATAAGACACACAGCAAGGTGTGTTGAAAACACTTTAGGTATGACTATATGTACTTCTTGAATCACTTCACACATACTGGGAATAATTTGGTGAAACAAAAGAAAGATTCAAGAAAGAGACACATTCTTGTCAGAGGGCATACAGGTGGTTAAATGTACTTTACTTGTTGCTTGGCCTGCCAAGTCACTAGGATCAATACGCAGTTGCATGAAAGTAGTAGCAGGGAGCGACACACAAATAGACAAATACTTAGGAGGATACACCTACAGTGTGTAAAATTATAGTCAACTACGGTTCTGGCTGACATGAAAATAGTGAAACTCTAAGCTGGTTGCAAAAGTCACAGTTTATTGTTATCAAATTTAAGCTGTAAATATCACAATTCTAAAAGGTTGAAATAAAAGTTCGGACCGAGGCACGTCTTTGTGTTCAATCTGTACCCCAATTCTGACAGTTAGTTTCAGCCCACCCCTCTTCTCTTCCTTGGTCTGCATTATATACAGGTGTTGCATATTCACCACTGTAAAACTTCTTCAGTGGGTGGAGATGGTGACAAATGCCTGAATTAGTACTGCCATACATCCCCCTGTGTGTAGACCCTTCCAAAACAATGACATCTGAGTTCATGTTTCATTTATAGGAGAACTGTCACAGAAAGGGGCAAGTACCTACCCCTAAGAGAATATCCCTAACCCTTAAGGTAATTTTCATTGGGCCTTAAAATTTACGCACAAATCCAAAGATGACATGAGTGTGTTGTGATAACGTTTGTATCTGGTATCTTAAAACTTGAAACCCTATAGCCACAGGTTCTAATATTATCACAATGTCTCAGTGTCCACAAAAGCTGCCTGGCTCTGCGAAAGGACATATGGCCTAAATGCTAAGCACATCTTCTAGGGTCTAACGAGGGCTGTGAGTTACAGACATATAACACACTTTTTCTAAACTGTTTTGCAAACCCAGAGAGTCTTAAAAGGTAATATCTCACAGACTCACCTAAAGAACAAGGGTGCGCTACAGAAAACCCATAAAGTCGGTATGCCCAAATAATCTTACATGCAACATATAAGAAATCCAGAGCAAGGACGTTTACCGACTAGTATGGAATACGAAGATAGGAGTAATAGCAGTTATGGACACTGCACCCCTGCAAAAGAACTGGAGTCCTCAAATTAAAAGTCTTTGAATGAATATGTCTCAGACTATATTGTCAAATGTGGGCCTGCACCTAGCAATATACACATTACGTTCTACTAAATAACCAATCCTGAAATTAATGGCACCTACCACAGTTTATGGGGCAGCAAGTGCAGTGCAGGTGAAGGGCACTTTATAGGTCTGCTCAGACGTGAGACCTCTCCGCAGTAGCTTCATCCTGCAAGAGAGTCTCGGGACAATATAGATCTCCCTGTACTAAACTTGCTCTCCATGCTGGTCTAACAATGACACCTAGGTAACTGCTGGGTGCCGGCCCGAATCACATGAACCCTTCATTCGGGTAAAATATAGTAAATTTCACATAAATAAAAAGCACTTAAAACATCAGCATTCTGGCAGATAAATATATAATTCTACTGAACAAGCTAAAATGTATTATATAATACACAAGAAATAAATAGCTCTAAGAAAAGGAGTATGCCTTTACATGTTATCACTCAAATCAGAAGAATGAATACACGACTCAAATCAAAATAGTGAATGAAATTACATGAAAATGTGTACACTAGCAAAACATACAGTGGCCACTGCAGATATGTTGATAGTTGTGGTTACGTCTATTAGGGAAAATGGAACATAGGTACTGGGGTATCGATGTTTTGTGCATGTACGGATCATTTCGTCATGATGGCAATCTCCAATCCAAACAGGTTTGAGTCTTCAACTGAGAAATGTTTCCCCAACTGTCTGAATAAGAGCAATGTATGCCATCCACATGTTCGGGGGCAGGGGCACTGCTGTAAAAAACGCCTGTTGGAATGATTAATATTTACAGGCAAACGGTGACTGCCATCTTGAGGGGCATTTACTGTTGAATCTGGTTGCTACAAGTGATACTTCCATGGAGACCGCTAGGCCATTGGAGGTTTCCCCAGTTTGACAATTCTATCACTCACCTGCACAGAGGAAGTTAACAAGGCAGTGGCGCATTTTAAAAATGAAACAAAATGATATACATAGAAAAACGTAAATGTAAAACAAATCACAGTTGTACGTGTGAGATGCACACAAGTGTATCCTGCTTTTGCCCCACCCAGTGGGAGAAGTGGAAAAACATGGCTTCTGGTTTCTTCATCAAACCTCACTCTCCCAGCTCCTCTTCCTTTGGAAAATGCTCCTGCTTGCATGCTACGTCCACAAGTAAATGGAGATCTGGGTAGAAAGTCGTCAAAAATAACAAAACATCTTATATAAAAGACCATTATACAATAGGGTCATCATGCAGCGTCCGCATCAATAGCAACACCATAACGTCATCATAGCCTGGGTACCAGGCAGCTCCTACTCCTAACCAAATCTATGCATAAGGACAGAGAAGTAAAAAAGCGAAAACACCAACCAACTAAACTGCGAATAACAGTATCTTTCACTGCAAAGCAATTAAGAGCAGTACTCATACCAGTTTCAAAAGCAAGCCCCCCCCCCAATGAACTAGCAACAGCAGGACCCACCCCAGAAGAAAGGAGCAGCACTTATGCTAATTAATTAACACGCTGATCCAACCTACCAGCCCATAAGAACAGAGACAATCTTATTATGTCTGCATAATGGTGGATGAAGAGTCATGCAGGCAGAAATTAACCTCCTACGTGTGCCCACAATAGTAAATTGATTCATCTTTTAAGGTCAGGGACAAAATCAGCCTGACACACATTGATACAAGGTAAGGGTACTTACCTGTAACCTAGTTCTCATTGAAATCACATCACTGGATACCCCTGCCCTCAAGCTGAATGCCGGAAAAATAGTCCTGCCAGTGTGCAGGGCTGTGGAGCACTTTTCAGAACATATATAAGTCAATCTTGGCTCCATTTCAAAGCTAAGAGGATCTTCATGGTTTTGTGGTAGCCTAATTTGATGCTAATGGATAGGTACTAGAGGATAGGTGTAGAACTGCCCATGGGCATCCGTCGGGGAGGGGGGAGAGGGGTACAAAGCATTTTAGACCTAGGGGGTTTTTGCTTACAAAAAAGAATTGGGTAGGGGTGGGCCCAGCCTGGCATCGGGCTGCACCCCTGCCGCTTAAGCCATAATGGTCTTTCTGTACTCAGGGTGCAGATTGGGAGATATACCACCAATCTGCCCTCCCCAGGGGGTCAGAAAGAACACCATGCTTTGTTGTTACAAAGAAAAAAGAATGGGGTGGGGGCCAGCCCGTACAGGGTTTGGGCAGCAGCACATACTTCTGAAGCCCAGTCTTTTGAATTCCCTCTGGCAGATTGAAGGATTTACCCCCAATCTGCCCTCCCAGAGCACCGGAAAATACAGTAAATATTTTTTTACATTTAAAATAAAGAATATTTTGGAAAACAGTCGTCCTGGTATTGGGCTGCACACTCCACCCCTGAAACCCAAAAGTCTTCTAGCCCTTCGGAGGAGCAGCTTGAGGGATTCATCCATATTTGACATTTTCGGGGCAACAGGGGACAAAAAGGACACCAGACACCAGTCACAGGTTTTTTTTGTAAGCAAGTAGGGGTGGCCTGTTCTGTGATTGGGCTGCATACCCCATCAGAGTCCAAACTGTTTTTCTGATCCCTGGGAAAGAGGCAGTGTAGGAAGTTGGCTCTGTAAATACTATCTCAAAGTGAGAGATAATGTGCACAGAGTCCAAGGGTTCCCCTTAGAGGGTGATAGTGGCAAAATTAGATAATACTACTGCTCTATTTTGTGGTAGTGTGGTAGAGCAGTAGGCTTATCAGAGGGTAGTGTTAAGCATTTATTGTACACACACAGGGAATAAATGAGAACACACACTCAAAGACTTAACTCCAGGCCAATAGGATTTTATAGAGAAAAATATTCTTTTCTTAATTTATTTTAGAACCACAAGATTCAGAATTCAAGTAAGAACATAAATTGTAAGGTACTTGGCATAGGTAAATATGGAACTTTGAATTAAAACAGTAATGTACACAGTTTTGGTAAAAATTGCAATAAGCGATTTTAAAAGTGGACACAGTGCAAAAATCAACAGTTCCCGGGTGAGGTAAGTACTGGTAAGTTTCTCAGGTAAGTAAAGCACCCCCAAACACCAGGCAACACAGGGCCGGACAGGTGCAGAGGTCAAAGTAGGGCCCAATTAGCATAGGGGCCTATGGAGAACAGGGGTGCTCCGGGTCCACTCTGCTAGCAGGTAAGTACCTGCGTCCTCGGGGAGCAGACCGGGGGGGTTTGTAGAGCACAGGGGGGGTCCTAAACAGGCACACAAAATACACTCTCAGCGGCACTGGGGCGGCCGGGTGCAGTGTGCAAAGTAAGTGTCGGGTTGTAGATAGGAATCAAAGAAGAGACCCGAGGTTCCCTCTGGCGATGCAGGCAGGGCACAGGGGGGCTTCTCGGGCCAGCCACCGACTGGGCTAGGATGAGGGCCGCCTGCTGGTCACTCCTGCACCAGTAGTTGGTTCCTCTCGGGTCTGGGGGCTGCGGGTGCAGTGCTTCTTCCAGGCATCGGGTTCCTTTGTTACCGGGCAGTCGCGGTCAGGGGGCGTCTCTGGATCCTCTCTGCAGGCGTCGCTGTGGGGGTGTCGACGACGGGGAATGATTCAAGCATGTGAATCTATGAAAGTTCCAATACTGGAGAACTAAAGTTACAGATAAGAAACTAATTTTCATCCAGTTACTGCGTAGAGGAGTGATAATCGTTCAGCACAGTGACATCCAGTGACTGCGTAGAGGAGTGGTAATCGATCACAGCAGATCACTGGGTTCTCAATCTTGTTAGATATGATGAAAAATCTGAGTTCACCATAAAACCTTCCTCAAGCAGAAAAATGCACCACCATTTGTACCTTCTTCAAGCTGAAATTTTCTCCATGCTGCAGAAGCGAACTGCAGGCAGCCCCGTCCCATTCACAGTGAACTATATGACGTTATTGTTGATTCTTTCTTTTCGAAAAGAAGTCAGATATTTTTAATGGTGTCAATGCTGCATGTTCTTGAGCTTTTAATGGATGGTGAGCTCATGACAACCCTAAACCTGTAGGACGCTTATTTTCACTTCCTTATTCATCACAGACATAAAAATAACTATGTTTCAAAGTGGTCTGTGGCCATTTTCAATTCATAGTGCTCCAATTCTGATTGAAGTGCATGGAACCAATGGCAGCCTGTCTCAGGCGACACAATCACCAAGCATTCCCCTACCAGGACCATTGGTTAATAAAAGAAAATTAATGTCTCTCTGCCACAGCATCTTCTCAAGATTGTCTGGAGCTCTCCAAAAAGCAGAGTCTTTCCAACAACCAAATAAAATCATTCCTGATTCCCTGCAGACAAAGACAGTTCCTGAATCCTGGGCACCAACAACGGGAATGTGTTCCTTTCAAAGGACAGTGTTACAGTGTTTCTGTGAATTTACTGACTGAATGCTAGGGAAACATTCTGTGCCAATTCACCATTTCAAATACTTGCAGGGAATTATGTCATCTTGCATTCCTGTGTTACCATTCTGTCACCTGCAGGAGGAACTAGATAGCCAATGGGCAGAGGAAACAGGCTTGTGTCGTTGACAAAATTTACCATCACACAATGTATGGAAGTAGTTTTGCCTTGGTTGACCCCAATACAAAATATAAACATAGTACTCTAGTTCCATCGGGACACTGCAAACTTTGTGATGACCATGAATCAATGGAGAGTTAGGGTGAACATCTCCAGGAGTTAGCTACTGCTTCTGAGCCTGAATATTGCATCTGTTCCTCATGGAAAGTGAAAAGAAACTGGGAGTATTTAGGATGTAGTTTTGACATATGGACAACAGAGAGTGGATAAACTCCTCATTCTGCAGCTCCAGGAGTAGAAACACTGTCTTGTGACCTCTGCTAGTATGCTAGTCTTTCTCACCCGCCTTCTTGCTGTGGAGGAGGGCAAGGACAGAGGTAGTGCTTAATTTACCAATTTGCCCTCTGAGGAGGGGCAGAAAAACTGTCCTGGAGAATTGGGACTTCTCCTGATGCCAGGATGGGACGTCCCCTACTCCTTCTTTAAATTTTGTACCTTGGTGGTCTCTTGGACTTTCTGCCGCCGATTGAGCAGATTGGTGCATTTGCCTTCCATACTCCCAACCCGGGTTGTGGGCTACAAAACCCACTAGACTACCAATGGAAAGAGTGAGAAACAGAAAAGGGTGAGTGACTTCCTAATCCTGCCACTCTGCTGCAGGCCCATCTGTGTGTCCAAGATAGTCTTTCTGTCCCTTTAGCAGCCAGTTTGAAGGCTTCAACTCCCATCTTCCTCCTGAGGGGCAGGAGGTTTATTAGACAACAGGGTTTGGTGTTCAAAAAAGGAATGTTGTGCACTCTCATCCTGTAATCGTAGCCCCTGCACCATATAGTCTTTATGCCAACCGGGGAAGGGAAGATGGGAGGGCAGCGCTTACTCCTTCTCTGATGGCCTAAATGTCAAAACTGTGCCCAAGGAATCCAAAGTTCCACTCTCTTGCGTTGGGGATTACTGCAGTATTCGGCCTCTGGGCCTGAGGATGGGGGGCAGAAGGACTTCAGGCATTAGGTTGTGGGAGTTGTGGTCTCATACCAGGATGGGCTGGCCACTCCATCTTTCTCTTTAAAAAAAAACCTCACTAGGCCCAAATAATACATTGGGTGCGCTACTGCTCATCCTTAGTTAGTTGCACCCAGCAAAGTCCAGTAAAGTGTGCTTCAATACAAAAAAACACCACACTGCCCTCAGCTTAGGTGTGAACAATCTACACCTGCACTAAGGAGAGCGCATTAGTGAAAGAGAGAGAGCGTATCAGTGAAAGACTTGGCCACCAGTTGAAATCACAGTTTGTTCTTTCACTCAAAGTGGATTAGCCTTTCTTTGATGAGGGAGACCCCGTGCTCTCCTCCCAACATATGTTTTCCCTCTATTTCTAAATATGCAGTACGGCTTAGGCACAAAGGCAAAGTGTTTCCTCATTTGTTAACCTCAGTGCAAATGAGGAAATGCCTCATTGTGATTGCTGTGTGCACGTGCGGCCATGTATAATGCCGAAGTATCCAGAGGATGCAAGGAGCAGTTGCAAATTTGTACTTCTGGAACACTTTCTGTAATACTGCCTGTAGGAAAATGCCTCTCATGGCATGGTTAACCCCTAACGTTTTGCCTTTTGTTGATGCTAGTCACCCCTCTAGCAGGCCTTACAGCCCTAAGGCAGGGTGCACTATACCACCGGTGAGGGCATAGTTGCATGAGCACTATGCCCCTACAATGTCTAAGCCAATTCTTAGACATTGTAAGTGCACGGTAGCCATAAAGAGTATGGTGGTCATTACAACCCTGGCGGACGGTGTTAAAGCGGCGGTAAGACCGCCAACAGGCCGGTGGAAAAAAATGGAATTACGACCGTGGCGGAAACCGCCAACAAAGACAGCCACTTTAACACTCCGACCGCCACGGCGGTACAAACAAACAGCTTGGCGGTCACCGCCAACAGACAGGTGGAGGACAATGTACCGCCCACAGTATCACAACAGGCCAATCCGCCACCTTTTCCGAGGCAGATTCACCGCGGACAAAAACACTTTGGAAACAGGACTTCGAAGGGAAAACGCTCACCTCGACACACCCCACGAGGAATCAGGACACCATGGAACCAGAGTTGCACATCCTGCCAGCCCTTATCTTCTTGCTCCCCTACCAGGAGCACGAACTCCAGCGGCGAAGACCACGGTGAGTACTGCACCTTCGACACAGGGGAGGGGGGAGGGAAAAAACAGGGACACACACACGCAACACGTAACACCCCCACCCTCACCCACCACAACACACACACCAATACAGCATGATACATTACAGGTACACCCCCCAACCTCCCGGAAGAATGCAAAGACAAAAGAAAATGAGTGTAACCATTGCAATATATTAAAATCCAGTAAGCAAAATATATATATACACACCATAAACAAATATATACAATAGTAGTCCAGGTAGTGCTCCATTGAAGTCCGTGGAACACTGGGCCCACACAAGATCCCCGAACATGACGGAGAGAACACTGCAGGGGCATCAGATATCAATAAAACAGGCACCTCAGGGGGAGGGAAAGGGGGGGCACCTCAGCCGCTTGAGTGCACGACGCCAAATCCACGAGGGGGCCACATGCCCACTGTTCCATCCTGGGGAGTGCAAAGCCACAGTCTCTCAAGTATATACAGTGGGTGGTTTGCCCACTGTTCCATCCTGGGGAGTGCAAAGCCACAGTCTCTCAAGTCTATTCAGTGGGTGGTTTGCCCACTGTTCCATCCTGGGGAGTGCAAAGCCACAGTCTCTCAAGTACATACAGTGGGTGGTTTGCCCACTGTTCCATCCTGGGGAGTGCAAAGCCACAGTCTCTCAAGTCCATACAGTGGGTGGTTTGCCCACTGTTCCATCCTGGGGACTGCAAAGCCACAGTCTCTCAAGTATATACAGTGGGTGGTTTGCCCACTGTTCAATCCTGGGGAGTGCAAAGTCACAGTCTCTCAAGTGGATAACAGTCTCCACTGGTTCTGGAGGGGGCCTTGTGCCCAGAGTGCTTCATCCTGCCAAGGACAGAGGTAGTGGATGTATCTCTCCACTGGTTCTGAAGGGGGCCTTGTGCCCAGAGTGCTTCATCCTGTCAAGGACTGAGGTAGTGGATGCCTTTCTCCACTGGTTCTGGAGGGGGCCTTGTGTCCAGAGTGCTTCATCCTGCCAAAGACAGAGGTAGTGGATGTATCTCTCCACTGGTTCTGGAGGGGGCCTTGTGCCCAGAGTGCTTCATCCTGCTCGTGGTGACCTCAGTAGCGTCAGATCTTTTGGCGCTCATGGGCCTGCGGTGCTTGTAGCGGCGGTGCCCTGTTCAGCGGTGCTTGAGGCAGCGATGTCCTTGGCAGCGGTGCTTGAGGCGGCGGTGCCCTGTTTAGCGGTGCTTGAGGCGGCCGTGTCCTTGGCAGCGGTGTTTGAGGCGGCGGTGCCCTGTTCAGCGGTGCTTGAGGCGGTGGTGTCCGTGGCAGCGGTGCTTGTAGCGGTGGTGCCCTGTTCAGCGGTGCTTGAGGTGGCGGTGGCCTGTTCAGCGGTGCTTGAGGCGGCGGTGTCCTTGGCAGCGGTGCTTGAGGTGGTGGTGCCCTGTACAGCGGTGCTTGTAGCGGCGGGCTCCTTTGCAGTGACTCAGCTGCTGGCGGTCCTCTCTAGCCCAGCGGGGCTTGTGCTGGCGGTCCTCTCTAGCCCAGCAGGGCTTGCGATGGTGGTGGCTTCTTGGGCAGCAGGGCAGGTGTCCCTCCTGGGCAGCAGGGCAGGTGCTGGCGGTGGCCTCCTGGGCAGCGGGGATGATGGTGGTCTTCTCCGCCGTGCTGCTCTTCCCAGACTTGCCAGGTTTCTTGTGGCCCTTCCCCACCTTGGAAGGTGTCGCAGCTGACTCCACACTCCCACCTGTACCCCTGGGAGCGGCTTTGGTGGCTGGAGTCTTCCCCCTCTCCCGCCGGGCACTGGCCAACGTTTGATGCTTGACAGGTGGGGGACTGTCCGTGCTGATGTTGTGGCTGAGGTGCTAGGTTGGGACCTTAGAGAGTCGGGCCCTAGGAGACGGACAGGGTGGGGAAGGTGTGGGAAAGAGGTCAAGGTTGGACAAGAAAAGCTTTTTGGAGACACTGGGACGGGTAGCTGGAGGGGGTTTGGGAGTGGAGGAAGAGGTTGTGGTTGTAGGAGGTGTTTGTTTGGTGACTTTGGGTGAAGGTGCATGCGCTGGAGGCTGTCGTGAGGTGGATGGCTGTTGAGTGGGTGTGTGCCTGTGTTTGTGTATCTTGGGAGGTGGCGTCACAGACACAACGGGAGAGGACACAGGGGACGTGTGAATGGTAGTGGGGGTGGTGACTGCACGTGAGCAGGTGTGGTGGTGTGTGTGCTGGTGATGGCAGTAGTGGCTGTAGATGTAGTGCATGCAGGTGTGAGTGTAGACGAGACAGGGAGGGAGGAGGAAGACGAGGAGGAGGGGGACACAGTGGAGGCAGTGGATGTTGGTGTGTCTGCATGTGTGTGATGCTTGCGTGAGTGCCTGTGGGATGTGTGGTGCTTATGTTTGCCTGAGCTTCCCTTGTTTGTTGAGGAGTGTGCATGCTGGTCTGAAGATGTGCTTGGGATAGGCTGGGGTACAGGGGATTGGGTCTGGGTGGAGGAAGTTGGAGGGGGAAGGCTAGAGACGGGAACAATGGCTGCCATCAGTGCTGAGGCCAGAGTCTGAAAAACTTGCTGAAGGGCCGCCTGACCAGAATGAATGCCCTCCCGGAATGCATTTGTTTGTTGCCACTGCCTTTCTACACCCTGGATGGCATTCAAAATGGTAGACAGCCCAACAGTGAGGGACCTGAGGAGGTCAATGGCCTCCTCACTGAGGGCAGCAGGGGTGACTGGGGCAGGGCCTGAGGTGCCTGGGGCGAAGGTGATGCCCACCCTCCTGGGTGAGCGGGCACGGGGCAAAGGCTGGGGGCTGCTGGGAGGGCAGTGCTAGTAGAGGGGGGTGGCGGCTGTACCTGTAGATGCGGGGGCACAGATGTTACCGCCACCACAAGGGAGCTCACATCAGAGGACGAGTCTGTGTCACTGGTGTCAGCTCCTGTCCCTGCCGTGGAGCTCCCCTCGCCCTCCGTCCCACTGGTGAAACCCGACTCTGTAGTGTCGCCCTCCAGGGCCATGTGGGATGCAGCTCCCTCCTGCTCCGGTGCCACTGCTCCTCCACCTGATGATGCTAATGCACACAAGAACAGGGAGACCACAAAAAAGGGGGGGGACGACAGAAGAAAGACATGTTGAGTGCCTGCATTACCGCTACCGTTGGCGGACACGACAGACACAGAAGCCCCCTGCACTACGTCTCGCTCTTAGGCTCCACTGTTCAATCCCTGGGACATGGCCTACAAGGTTATGGACGACATCTGCAAACATGGATGACACAGGGGCATGACTAGGTATACTTGGCACTCTACAGAGGTGGGGTGGGGTGCCACATGGCCTGCTTTGAGGAGGGACCTTGCCTACTAAACTCGCCCTGGCCTAGGGAAACCCACAGCCCACCTCCCCCACCCAGACACCTCCACTGCACGCAAAATCAGCAGGATGAGAGTGTACTCACCCCCTTGTGGCTGCTGTGATGCCCCCAAGCGCCCATCCAACTCCGGGTACGCCACCGCCAGGATCCTGAACATCAGGGGGGTCATGGTGCGACAGGCACCCATCCCACGTTGGGAGGCCATCCCCAGCTGAGCCTCTGCTGTCTTCTTGCTCCAGCGGCGAATGTCCTCCCATCCTTTCCGGCAGTGGGTGCTCCGTCTGTGGTAGCCCCCCAGAGTCCGGACGTCCTTGGCGATGGCACGCCAAATATCTTTTTTCTGGTGGGCGCTGACCTACATGAATTGTACAGGGGGAAGAGAAATTTTATTACCAACTGCACCGTCACAGTCATTGGCCCCATCCCCATGTGGCACATGCATTCATCGTCGTTTCTTGCACGCCTCAATCTCCCCCCCCCCATTCCACACAGGCATAGCCCATACAGCATGCTGCCAGTGTACTTACCTGTTTGTCTGGAGGACTGTAGAGTAGCGTGTACTGGGAGAGGACCCCATCCACGAGTTTCTCCAACTCTTCCGATGTGAAGGCAGGGGCCTTTTCCCCAGACACTCGAGCTATTGTCTCTTACAGACCGAGGTCACAGCAGCATTGCAGTGTAGGTCCTCTCCTGTCGAAGATCAGGTATCGAGTGAATGAACAGAGAGAAAATGATGGTCACGTCTGCGGCGGTGCGTACCGTCCCCGCCGGCGTACATCGTCATTGGCTCCTGGGACCCAAGGGGTCCAATGTTAACCAATGCAGCATTGTGCTGCGGTCTTAGGCCGCCTACTGCGACGGTGTACAACGCCAAGGCAGTTACCTCACATCCCATTGTCCCACTTTAGAGGTCAGTGTAGGAGGCTGGACTGGCTTGTAGTGAGTACCAAGGGGTACTTACACCTTGCACCAGGACCAGGTATCCCTTATTAGTGTATAGGGTGTCTAGCAGCTTAGGCTGATAGATAATGGTAGCTTAGCAGAGCAGCTTAGGCTGAACTAAGAGACGTGTGAAGCTACTACAGTACCACTTAGTGTCATATGCACAATATCATAAGAAAACACAATACACAGTTATACTAAAAATAAAGGTACTTTATTTTTATGACAATATGCCAAAGTATCTTAGAGTGTCCCCTCAGTGAGAGGATAGGAAATATACACAAGATATATATACACAATAGCAAAAATATGCAGTATAGTCTTAGAAAACAGTGCAAACAATGTATAGTTACAATAGGATGCAATGGGGAAACATAGGGATAGGGGCAACACAAACCATATACTCCAAAAGTGGAATTCGAACCACGAATGGACCCCAAACCTATGTGACCTTGTAGAGGGTCGCTGGGACTATTAGAAAATAGTGAGAGTTAGAAAAATAACCCTCCCCAAGACGCTGAAAAGTGAGTGCAAATTGCACTAAAGTTCCCCTAAGGACAAAGAAGTCGGGTTAGAGGAATAATGCAGGAAAGACACAAACCAACAATGCAACAACTGTGGATTTCCAATCTAGGGTACCTGTGGAACAAGGGGACCAAGTCCAAAAGTCACAAGCAAGTCGGAGATGGGCAGATGCCCAGGAAATGCCAGCTGCGGGTGCAAAGAAGCTTCTACTGGACAGAAGAAGCTGAGGTTTCTGCAGGAACGAAAAGGGCTAGAGACTTCCCCTTTGGTGGACGGATCCCTCTCGCCGTGGAGAGTCGTGCAGAAGTGTTTTCCCGCCGAAAGAACGCCAACAAGCCTTGCTAGCTGCAAATCGTGCGGTTAGCGTTTTTGGACGCTGCTGAGGCCCAGGAGGGACCAGGAGGTCGCAAATTGGACCAGCAGAGAGAGGGGACGTCGAGCAAGACAAGGAGCCCTCTCTGAAGCAGGTAGCACCCGGAGAAGTGCCAGAAACAGGCACTACGAGGATGCGTGAAACGGTGCTCGCCGAAGTTGCACAAAGGAGTCCCACGTCGCCGGAGACCAACTTAGAAAGTCGTGCAATGCAGGTTAGAGTGCCGTGGACCCAGGCTTGGCTGTGCACAAAGGATTTCCGCCGGAAGTGCACAGGGGCCGGAGTAGCTGCAAAAGTCGCGGTTCCCAGCAATGCAGCCCAGCGAGGTGAGGCAAGGACTTACCTCCACCAAACTTGGACTGAAGAGTCACTGGACTGTGGGGGTCACTTGGACAGAGTCGCTGGATTCGAGGGACCTCGTTCGTCGTGCTGAGAGGAGACCCAAGGGACCGGTGATGCAGCTTTTTGGTGCCTGCGGTTGCAGGGGGAAGATTCCGTCGACCCACGGGCGATTTCTTCGGAGCTTCTGGTGCAGAGAGGAGGCAGACTACCCCCACAGCATGCACAAGCAGGAAAACAGTCGAGAAGGCGGCAGGATCAGCGTTACAGAGTTGCAGTAGTCGTCTTTGCTACTATGTTGCAGTTTTGCAGGCTTCCAGCGCGGTCAGCAGTCGATTCCTTATCAGAAGGTGAAGAGAGAGATGCAGAGGAACTCGGCTGAGCTCTTGCATTCGTTATCTGAAGTTTCCCCAGAGACAGAGACCCTAAATAGCCAGAAAAGAGGGTTTGGCTACCTAGGAGAGAGGATAGGCTAGCAACACCTGAAGGAGCCTATCACAAGGAGTCTCTGACGTCACCTGGTGGCACTGGCCACTCAGAGCAGTCCAGTGTGCCAGCAGCACCTCTGTTTCCAAGATGGCAGAGGTCTGGAGCACACTGGAGGAGCTCTGGACACCTCCCAGGGGAGGTGCAGGTCAGGGGAGTGGTCACTCCCCTTTCCTTTGTCCAGTTTTGCGCCAGAGCAGGGCTAAGGGGTCCCCTGAACCGGTGTAGACTGGCTTATGCAGAATTGGGCACCTCTGTGCCCAACAAAGCATTTCCAGAGGCTGGGGGAGGCTACTCCTCCCCTGCCTTCACACCATTTTCCAAAGGGAGAGGGTGTCACACCCTCTCTCAGAGGAAGTTCTTTGTTCTGCCATCCTGGGCCAGGCCTGGCTGGACCCCAGGAGGGCAGATGCCTGTCTGAGGGGTTGGCAGCAGCAGCAGCAGCTGCAGTGAAACCCCAGGAAGGGCAGTTTGGCAGTACCAGGGTCTGTGCTACAGACCACTGGGATCATGGGATTGTGCCAACTATGCCAGGATGGCATAGAGGGGGCAATTCCATGATCATAGACATGTTACATGGCCATATTCGGAGTTACCATTGTGAAGCTACATATAGGTAGTGACCTATATGTAGTGCACGCGTGTAATGGTGTCCCCGCACTCACAAAGTTCAGGGAATTGGCTCTGAACAATGTGGGGGCACCTTGGCTAGTGCCAGGGTGCCCTCACACTAAGTAACTTTGCACCTAACCTTTACCAGGTAAAGGTTAGACATATAGGTGACTTATAAGTTACTTAAGTGCAGTGTAAAATGGCTGTGAAATAACGTGGACGTTATTTCACTCAGGCTGCAGTGGCAGGCCTGTGTAAGAATTGTCAGAGCCCCCTATGGGTGGCAAAAGAAATGCTGCAGCCCATAGGGATCTCCTGGAACCCCAATACCCTGGGTACCTCAGTACCATATACTAGGGAATTATAAGGGTGTTCCAGTAAGCCAATGTAAATTGGTAAAATTGGTCACTAGCCTGTTAGTGACAATTTGAAAGAAATGAGAGAGCATAACCACTGAGGTTCTGGATAGCAGAGCCTCAGTGAGACAGTTAGGCACCACACAGGGAACACATACATATAGGCCACAAACTTATGAGCACTGGGGTCCTGACTAGCAGGGTCCCAGTGACACATAACAAACATACTGAATACATAGGGTTTTCACTGTGAGCACTGGGCCCTGGCTAGCAGGATCCCAGTGAGACAGCGAAAACACCCTGGCATACACTCACAAACAGGCCAAAAGTGGGGGTAACAAGGCTAGAAAGAGGCTACTTTCTCACAGTCAGGCAGCCGCCATTTCAGGGGCCCACATGGCTTAATTTTTAACTGCGTCACACATACCTAGGCCTAGCCTCAACACGCATAGAGGCCACTTTTCGGATTATGAATTGTGTTCTGTGTAAGCTGTGGGTACGTACCTCTGAGTTGGTTGACTCTGTGCTCGCTGTTGTCCTTCATAGGCACTGTCCGCTGGGACATGTGAGGAGATGGCGGCATCCTCCGGTGTAGAGACCGCTGGTGGACCTGTCGACAGTGCATGACGCTTACATCCTGCGGAATAGCAGCGTCCCTTATGTGATGGGTCAACTCCAGAGGCACCGTGTGTGGCTATTAGGTGAGCACCTGGAAGCAAGACAGTGGGAATGGTTATCTGGGTCTGGGGATATCCCTACAGGTTAGTGTGTGTCTAACAGTTGTCCCTCGCCATTTGCAGGTGACTCTGGTTACCCCAACCTGTCATGGCTACTGACCCCAGTGAAGAATCCCAGGACAAAGGCAGAGGAATGCTACAATGAGGCCCATGGGCGAACTCAGAGGATTATAGAATGGACCTTCGGCCTCCTGAAGGCCAGGTTCAGATGCCTCCATATGACAGGTGGATCCCTATTCTACGCACCAAAGAAGGTGTGCCAGATCATCGTGGCCTGCTGTATGCTTAACAACTTAGCTTTGCAACGACAGGTGCCTTTTCTGCAGGAGGATGGCCCAGATGGTGGTGTTGTTGCAGCTGTGGAGCCTGTGGACAGTGAAGACGAGGAAGCAGAAGAAGAGGACATGGACAACAGGAACTCGTGATCCTGCAATATTTCCAGTGAGACACAGGTAAGAGGACAGACCTGCCTATTACATGTACTTTAACACTACTACCTCTCTACTGTCTGTCGTTTTCCCCCAGTGTGTGATCACTGAGTTGTCACTTTTCCTTACGATTTCACAGATGTGGGTCCCACTGCGTGACATCTGCTTTGTTTCCTCATGGACTAGAGCTGTGTGACATAGGTATGTTGACATTACAATTGAAAGAGCATTTTGTCACTGTAATTGCTAATACACTATTTCGAAATCACAGACTGAGTCCAGATTGTTTTGTGCTTCAAGGGTGTTTATTGAAGTGCCCAATATTGGAGGGGGTTGTCAAATGGTGAGGGGGGATGGTGGAGGAATGTCCATGGCAGAGTCCAGTCTATTAGTCTCACATGTGCATTGCCCAAATGGGCATAGGAAGTGGAGTTGGGCAGTCTGAGGATGGACAGGGTGACAAAGTGGGACAGAAAGATGACATTCAGGGTGGTCTCATTTCTTGGCGGGGGTCTTGGCATCGTTCTCTGTCTTTGTCCTGGATCTCAGGGACCGTTTGCGGGGTGGTTCTCCCTCTGCAGGGGGTAGGGTGCTGGTGTGGTGCTGTGGCGGGGCGTCCTGTCCACTAGCGTCGGCGGAGGTGGTGGGCAGTTCATCGTCCATGCTAGTGTCAGGGGCCCCTTCTCAGTGGAAAAGTGTGGCACAATGGTTAGAGCGGCAGACCCTGAAGCAGAGATCTGGTTCAAGACCAGGGTTCAAGTCCCGCTTCGGCAGGTCTTGGGCTCAATTCCCTTGGACCAGATAATTCTCGCCTCAGTGCCTAATCTAATTAATGGGTCCCACTCTGCAACTCTGGGCAATAGCTTGCTTAATCTCCACAACGGCCCCAACAGTACTTGGATGCCTGGCTTCACCCTAGGGGTGCCCAGGAGTGGGCACCTCACAGGGAAAAGCCAGGAGGGGTTCCATAGCGGTATGAGTACAGCGCCTTGAGACCCTAACGGGTGAGTAGTGCGCTATACAAGTGCAAAGTTTACAGTTTTACAGTTTGTTGTCCCACAGTGTCCCTCCTGGTGTAGAGTACTTCCTTCAGCACCCCTACGATGGTGCCCAGAATGGAATTGATGGTTCTGAGTTCCTCCCTGAAGCCCAAATACTGTTCCTCCTGCAGGCGCTGGGTCTCCTGAGACTTGGTCAGTACCGTTGCCATCGTCTCCTGGGAGTGGTGGTAGGATCCCATGATGGAGGAGAGGGCCTCGTGGAGAGTGGGTTCCCTTGGCCTGTCCTCTCCCTGTCGCACAGCAGCCCTCCCAGTTCCCCTGTGTTCCTGGGCCTCCGTCCCCTGGAACGTGTGCCCACTAGCACTGCCCCTAGGTCCCTGTTGTTGTTGGGGTGGTAGGTTAGCCTGGGTTCCCTGTAGTGGTGGACACACTGCTGCTTGACGTGTCCTGAGGACAGAGGTATCCACTGGGTGGGTGCTGTGCTGGTGTTTCCAGAGGGGGGAAGCTCTGTGGTGGTCTGTGACTGTGTGAGGGGAACCGACTGTCCAGAGGTCCCCGATGGGTCTGGCTGGTCATCTAGATCCAGTTGGACAGAGGTGGTGTCATCACTGTGGGCCTCTTCGGTCGGTGGTGTGGACATGTGTGGACCCTCCTGTCCGCTGACGTTGGGTAGGGGTCCTGCAGGGGTATAAAAGGATGTTTATTACATCTGTGTGTGCTATGGTGTGCAATAGGTGGGTGACCGTGTACCCCAGTGCTTGCATTCCTGTGTGGGACCTTGTGTGATGGTGGTTTAGGGGGGTGTATGGGTATGTGCAGTGGCCATGCTTTGGTGATGGGTGTCCATGCTTTGTTCTTGCATGCAGGGCGTGGTGTTAGGATGTGTGGTTTGTGATGTTGGGACATTTGTGAGGAGTTGGAGTGATGGGGGTGAGGGTGAGGGTGGGGGTATGTGATAGCATGCAAGTAGGGTGGGGGATGTAATAGTTAAGAATTGACTTACCAGAGTCCATTCCTCCATCTACTCCTGCGAGGCCCTCAGGATGCAGAATTGCCAAGACTTTCTCCTCCCATGTTGTTAGTTGTGGGGGAGGAGGTGGGGGTCCGCCGCCAGTCCGCTGAACCGCAAGGTGGTGTCTTGAGACCACGGAACGCACCTTCCCCCGTAGGTCGTTCCACCTCGTCCTGATGTCATCCCTATTTCTTGGGTGCTGTCCCACTGCGTTGACCCTGCCCACTATTCTTCGCCATAGCTCCATCTTCCTTGCAATGGAGGTGTGCTGCACCTGTGATCCGAATAGCTGTGGCTCTACCCGGACGATTTCCTCCACCATGACCCTGAGCTCTTCCTCAGAGAACCCGGGGTGTCTTTGCCGTGCCATGGGGTGGTGTGGGTGATGTGTGCGGTGGTGATAAGTGTGTGGTGATAAGTGTGCTGATATGTAGTGGTGTGTAGTGTGAGGTGCGTGGAAGTTCTGTGGGTGATGGTATTTTGTGCCTGTGGATACTTGGTAGTAGTTTGTAGTGTCTCTCTCTGGCCTTCTCTCGGTAATGTTGTTGTGGGGGTTTGTGGGTGATGTGGGTGTGTGTTTTATATTGTATTGGGTGTGTGGGAGTGGTATGTGTATGTGTATCAGGTGTGTTTATTTCGAATTGTCCAATGTGGCTGTGTTTTGTAAAAGTGTGTGTATTTGAGCGACCGCCGCGTGGATTCGTGTATCGTGATAGTGTGAGCGTATTTATGTTGGCGTGACGGTGAAGGATTTGTTTTCGCCAGTTTATCACTGACCTTTTGTGTGGCGGACTTGTGTGGGTGTCTGAATTTTAGCGGATTCCGTACTGTGGGTCGTAATAGCTGTGGCGGATTTCCGCGGCAACGGCGGTGTGTTGGCGTTCTTCTGCACGGCGGTAAGCGGCTTTTACCGCCAATGTTGTAATGACCGCCTATATGTCTGGGAGTTTGTCAAACACGAACTCCACAGTTCCATAATGGCTACTCTGAATACTGGGAAATTTGATATCAAACTTCTCAGCACAATAAATCCACACTGATGCCAGTGTGGGATTTATTGAAAAATGCACACAGAGGGCATCTTAGAGATGCCCCCTGTATACCAGTCCAACTACTAGTGTTAAGCTGACCAGTTTTTGCCAGCCTGCCACATTCAGACGAGTTTCAGGCCACATGGGGTGAGTGCCTTTGTCACTCTGTGGCCAGGAACAAAACCTGCACTGGGTGGAGGTGCTTCTCACCTCCCCCTGCATGAACTGTAACACCCGGTGGTGAGCCTCAAAGGTTCAAGCCTGGTTTAACACCACCCCAGGGCACTCCAGCTAGTAGAGATGCCTGCCCCTCCGGACACAGCCCTCACGTTTGGCGACAAGTCCAGAGGAGATAATGAGAAAAACAAGGAGGAGTCACCCACCAGTCAGGACAGCCCCTAAAGTGTCCTGAACTGAGGTGACCCCTGCCTTAAGAAATCCTCCATCTTGTTTTGGAGGATTTCCCCAATAGGATTAGGGATGTGTCCCCCTCCCCACAGGGAGGAGGCGGCACAAAGAGTGCGTAGCCATCATCTGGGACAGTAGACATTGGCTACTGCCCCCAGACCTAAACACCCCCCTAAATTGAGTATTTAGGGCGACCCTGAACCCAGGAAGACAGATTCCTGCAACCTGAAACAAGAAGAAGGACTGATGACCTCAAAGCCCAGCAGAGACGACGGAGACAACAACTGACTTGGCCCCAGCCCTACCGGCCTGTCCCCAGACTCAGAGAACCTGCACAGCAACGCATCCAGCGGGACCAGCGACCTCTGAGGACTCAGAAAACTGACCTGCACCTAAAGGACCAAGAAACTCCAGTGGACAGCAGCTCTGTCCAAAACTGCAACAAAGAAACCACAGTTAAAGAGACTCCAGCCTCACTCCAGAAGCGTGAGTCTTCACACTCTGCACCCGATGCCCTGTCCAGAAGAACCAACACCGCAGAGACGATCCCCAGGCAACTCCAACGACGTGGACACCCAGTACCTTTAATTAAGTAGTATTAACATAGGTTTAAACCTAAAAGCCCTTAGGCCTCTCAGTTTAGCACTCTAAAAGAGTAATTTTAAGAAAAAGGACCAAACTTAAGGCCCACCAATCAGGCGACACCACCCTCTAGAGTCTTCCTGAGAGAAGCTCCAGTTCCTCAGATTTTCTAAGCACAAGTGCATAGAGGATATAAAAGAGAAAAGAGAGGTGAAGGTGAATGTAAAGGTGAGCTTCTCCAGGGAGGCGGGCGGCTTGCATGTGAATCTATTAAAGATTTCAATACTGGAGAACTAAAGTTACAGGTAAGTAACTAATTCTCTTACTTCAGTATAGGAACTTTCATAGATTCACATGCTTGAATCAGAGTAGTAAGTAGTATTGATACACATTGTATAACACATATCTATGTCTGATACATATATTTATCGTATGTCTAAATAAACATATACATAACTTAAAGTTCTAAACATTAGAGACTAGACTTTTATGAGAATTTACCATGCATTTCACCCCCCCCCCCCCTTTTTTTATATCTAGGCAATGTGCCTACCTGAATTTAGGATGGTGGGATGAAAGATATAGCTCACCTTTACTGGAAAAGATTTCTGAGGACTGCCTGGCCCACCGCTACCGCTCCTTGAGATAATGAATCCAAGCAGAAATGTCTGGTAAAAGTATGGCAGCTTTTCCAAGTTGCTGCCCTACAAATCTCTTGGAGCGGCACACCTGCAAACAGTGCTGCTGAGGAAAATGCCTGCGTTGAATGTGCACAAACAGAGGTTTGCAGTGGCTTGCCTGCTGCCTGATGACAAAACCGGATTGCTGAAGAAATCCATCTAGCAATGCTCTGTTTAGAGAGCAGCTGACCCCGTCTGGGTTTGCTGAAAGCGACAAATAGTTGGCTGGTTTTGCAAAATGCTTTGGTCCTGTCCAGATAGAGTTTAATGTATCTTTTAATGTCTAAAGAGTGTAGAGACTTCTCCGCTGGAGTTGTAGGATTTGGAAAGAATATCCTGAAAACTAAGGACTCATTTAAATGAAAGTCCGAAGGGACTTTTGAAATGAAAAGCGGGTTCATGCGCAAGATTATTCTATCTTGTGTAATCTGTAAATGGATCTTGTATGGATAGTGCTTGTACCTCACTGAAACACCTGGCTGATGTTAGAGCAATAAGAAGAGCTACTTTCCAGGAAAGGAATTTCATACAAACACTATGTATTGGTTCAAATGGCTGCTTCATGAGTTGTGCAAAAACAATGGTTACACTCCAGGAGGGAGGAGGAGGTCTGAAGGATGGAAAAACTCTGAAAAGCCCTTTTAAAAATCGTTTAATCAATCTGGAGTACCGTAACGGAGGTGAAGAGTGTGACCGTCTATAAGACTCAATAGCCGCCAGATGAACCTTTATGGAGGTATGGGCAAGACATGAGTGCACCAAATGTAGCAAATAAGACAATATTTGTTCCGGTGATGAGGAAATAGGATCAATTTGTTGTTGTTGGCACCACAAACAAAATCTCTTCCATTTACATGAATAAGCCTTGTTGGTGCTAATTGCTCTGGCTTTGGATAGTATATCTCTGCACTACTGCAGAACTTTTAGGTTTGCAAACTCAAGGTGCTAAGGAGCCATGCTGATAACAGCATCGTTTGAGGATTCGGATGTAAGACTTGTCTGTTGTTCATTATTAGCAGATGTGGATATGTTCTCAGTGGGATGCAAGGCTTCACTGACAGGATAAGAAGCCCGCGTGAACCAATGTTGGCGAGGCCAGTATGTGGCTATTTATATCAGCATGCATGGTTCTCTATTCATTTTCGTTAGGACTCTCGGGATCAAGGGAATGGGCGCAAAAGCCTAGGCAAAGATTCCTGACCATGCTATGGAAAACGCATTCCCACATGATCCCCTCTGGTGATGAAAGCTTGCGTAGTATTGGCATTTGGTGTTTGACTGGCTGGCGAATAGATCGAGTGATCCCCACTGGGAAAATATGTGGTTGACCGTGGACTGGTCTAGTTCCCATTTGTGACAGACTGATTTTAGTCTGCTGAGCGAGTCTGCTACCTTGTTTTGGATGCCTGGAAGGTGAACTGCTGTTAGAAGTATGCCATGCTGTACAGCCCAGTTCCAAATCTCCTGAGCTTTCTTGGAGAGAAGAAGGGATCTTGTGCTTCCCTGTTTGTTGACGTAATGCATTGTGGTGGTATTGTCTGTTCTTACTATCACTTCTGAATCAGCTATCTTTGGGAGGAAAGCCTGCAAGGCTACGCGGACTGCTTTTAGCTCAAGCATATTGATGTGCATTGTTTGAAATGATGGTGGCCATTTGCCACATATCTGCGGGTCCTCCAAAACCGCTCCCCAACCCTCCAGAGAGGCATTTGTGGTAATTATCCATGGGGCTGGGCGATGAAGAAAAGACAGGCCAATGGAAAGATGATGTTTCTGAGACCACCACACCAGAGCCTTGGAGATGGCCGGAGTGATTTTGATGTGATCTTCGAAGCTTCCTGAGACCCGAATCCATTGCAGATTGAGCTGTTCTCGAAGGTGGCGTATTTTGAGTCTGCAGAAAGGAACTAGAGGTATGCATGAAGACATCATCCCCAATACCGATTTGTAAAGGCATACTGAAATGTATTCTTTTCTTCGCACTGACTTTGCTAAAGATAGCAGTTTTTGTTGACTTTTCACAGTGGAGCAGGCCATGCTGGATTGAGTGTCCAGGTTCACCCCGAGAAAAGTTATCATGCGTGATGGCTGTGGTTTGGATTTCTCACAGTTTATAGTTAGACCCACGCTGTTGAGTAAGGCAATGCACCTTCTTGTTGACCTGCGTGCTGCTGAGAAGGTGTCCACTTTTATCAGCCAGTCATCTAACTATGGGAATACTTGATGTTTTCTTCTCCTGGGAAAGGCTGAAATAGGAGCCAAGCACTTCGTGACTCTCCTGGGAGCTGATTTTAGACCGAATGGAAAGACTCAAAATTGAAAGTGGCTTCCAGCTACCATGAATCTTAGGTACTGTCTGTGGGCTAGATGAAATGGGATATGGAAATATGCATCCTTCAGGTCTAGGGTAGACATAAAATCTCCCTGGTTCAACCGAAGGACGTCCTGTAGGGTGATCAGAACAACAGTTTTTTCAAATAGGTGTTTAATTCTCTGAGATTGTGGATCGGTATCCAGTCTTTCCATTTTTTGCGAATGAGGAAGAATCTGGAGTAAAATCCTTTCCCTCGCTGTGATGGAGGCACCTTTTCTATTGCTCCCTTGAGGAGCATTTTGTTGATCTCTCTCTTGAGTTGTTGTAGATACTTTGGGGAAGTTTTGTGAAGAGGATTGGGAGGAGGCATTTGGACAAACTCCAGTGTGTGTCCCACTTTATCAGCTATAAGACCCACTGGTCTGATGTTATGGTTTGCCATTGCTGGAGAAATAGTGAGATCTTTCTGCCTAAATTTGGGTGTAGATGCTCTGGACACATCATGCTCTGCGAGCCGAGTCTTTAGTTGGACAAGCTGAACGTCCCCTGGTGGTAGACCTTCTGTAAGCTGCTTGCGGAGGTTGTCTTGGGAGTATTGCTATCGAAATTGCTGGGAGGTGGATGCAAACGACGGATAGCTGAACTGCTGGTAGCCTCCCCTATATGAAGGCAATCTGTGCCCTCTAGTGGCTCGAGAAGAAGACTTAAGAAACAGGAGTGTTCCGAAAGATTTTGCTGTTTCAGTGTCAGATGTTATCGACTGCAATGCCGCGTCAATATATTTGCCAAAAAACGCTTGACCATCGAATGGAAGTTCTTGTATTTTATTCTGTACTTCCAGACGGAATAATGTGGCATTCTGCCAACCTAGCCTTCTGAAGACAGCAGCCCCTGCAAGCTGACGAAACCCAGTAGTGGCTATGTCCATCGCACAATCTACTATCTCTGCCGATGTGCATTCTCCCTCAGGGAATGTCTTTCTAGCCTCTGCCTTAAAGTCCTCCGGCAATTAATCATGATATGGGGTGATGTCAGCGCATAATTGTCTGTCATATCTGGCTAACACTGCCAGAGAGTTAGCCGCTCTTATAGTTAGACCAGACATTGAGGAAAATCTTTTACCAATCTTGTCCAATTGTCTACCCTCTTTGTCAGGAGGTACAGAAATTGGTGGAGAGGGATTTTTGGATCTTCTCTGGGCTGCTTGTGTTACCACTGAATCTGGGTGAGGGTGACAAGTCAAGCATGCTGGGGCATCTTCAGGTGTTTTATACTTTTTATCCAGGCGTGGAAGCACTGCTGTGACGGTCGCTGGGTTTTGCATGACCTTAAAACCTTCCTCCCATATGTATCTGACTAGTAGCATGGAGCGTACTGACTTTTGGAATGGTTCCTTAAAGTCATATAGAAAACAATCAGTTTGTTTGGATGGCATGGGAAGTGAAGAATGCTTAGCAGCTCTTTCCATAAGATTGTGGAATCCTCTGATGTCCTCTGGAGGTGAATCTACTTTTGAAGGTGAAGGAGAAGGTGGAGCTGGAATAATATACTCATCCCACTCTGACTGGTTGTCGAGGAGCTCACCTTCCTCTTGTTCTACTCCCGATATGTCAGTCTCATGTGGAAGGGTCATATCTGGTGTGGCCACATTCGTCAGCGGTAGAGTGGTTGGTCTCTGACACAGGTGGCTACCCGGAAAACTGGTGATGATGGTGGTTGAGATTGCACTTCTTCTGTAGCAGTAAAGTGCCTAGTGTAGTCGGCTAACATCGCTCTGAGATCAGATATTAAAGAGTTCAGCACATACAAAGCCTCTTGATATGTTTGATCACCTGCGTAGTATTGTGGGTCATAAGCTTTGCCGTACTCATCATTGTCGTCCTGGTACATTACATTCAACTGTGAGGGACTGTGCACTGTACCAAATGGACCTTCATCATCTGATTTATCGTCACCCTCCAAGAGATCGGCTGGAATTAGCAGGGTTATCTTACTAGGAGAAGTATGCTCCGGTGTCATTTTTGTTGTTTCTTGACTTTTGCTCAATTTTTTCCTCGTCAGCGGTGTCGTCGACGAGCTCACCGATGGAGTCATAGACACCCTCGTTGACGGCGTGACAGGAGCGGTCATCGATATTCTCCTCGATATGTTAGCCGTCAACGGATTTGTGGTGGAAGCTACTGTCGACGGGGTCGTCGACGATGAAGACGGCAATGAGGAAACCATGCTTACCGCCGTAGACAATGACAACGTGCTTCGTCGACGATGAAGTCATCGATGTTGTTCTCGTCGACAGTGGATGAGTCGTCATCAGAGGGGCCGCCAATGGTATTACTACAGAAACCATAATCAACAGTGGTCCGGATCTCGCCGCTGCCATCGTCGATGAGGATGACAGTGGGGTCTTGGCCAGTGGTCTGTCAACTGCAGGACCAAAGAAGGTCTTTTAAATGGCTCAGCTGACTTAGAAGGAGCCACAGAAGAAGATGTTTTAGGCCATTCAGAACTGCTGGCATGTCCTCTTTCCCCTTTTGTGGAGAATTTGTGAGGTGATGAAGAAGGGCTGCAGCCTTTGTAAGACCCTGAGGTGGTCTTTTTATAAGCCTTTCTTGGCTGTTCTGAGGAAGACCTTAAGTGAGGAGAGCGTGCTCTTTTAGATGTTCTCCTGGAAGATGTGGAAGAATCATCGCTCTCTGAATCAGAGACTGGGTTGTCTCTAGATTTAAGTTGTTGCAGCCATATCAATAATGTGCCCTCTCTATCCTTTTTTTTTTTTTTTTTTTTTACTGAGCAGATACAAAGCTTGAAACATTAACAGAAAGCAAAGCAAAACATAAAATTACCCCTCATCCTCAAATAGCTTAAATAATAATTAATTCACTATGAATGGCAGTTGTGATAGCTTTTTATCTATCTCATTAAGTCATAGATACATCCTCTCCTTCAAAAGTTGGTCCCCAAATAGCCTTAAACTTGCGGCCTGCGCCTATTCTTTGTGCATATAACTTTTCCTTTGAATGTACCAGATTCATTTTTGCCTCCCAAGCTTTAAATGTAGGCGGAAGGGGTAATTACCAAGCTTGTAAAATAAGAGATTTTGCAATCAATGAAGCTATAAATAAGAACTGCTTTGCCCTTATCCTTAAGACAGGTGTTCCGAAATTCCAAACAAAACCCCCAGGGTATCTGGAACAAGTACACACTTGAACTTAGAACTAATCCACTGAAAAAACTTTATCCAAAAAAGCCATAAGCTTGGGATAAGTAAAACATATATGTAACCAGTCCCCTGGGTCACAATTGCATCGCGGACAATAACCTGAGGTAGTCGGGAACGCTTTCTTAATATGAGCTGGAGTAAGATACAGCATCCATTTAGTGAAGAAAGCCAATCTCTTAAAAGTAGCCCCCCTGATTGCCTTATGAGACAAGCTATTGAAAGTCCTCCACATTTTCAGCTCGATTTTACAGCCAGTGGCGCTCTCGACCTTCAACAAGAAACAAGGCAGAATCTGCCATGTTTTCTTGGGGTTGAGGATCCGGTACCAATTACCCACTCCCTTCTGATTCCCAAAAAATGCCTGGATGATAGAAAAGAAGGGTAAATCGACTAAGGCGGCATAAGGAAGAAAAAATGCTGAATCTGAAGATAGGAAAATTTTAGAGGCTCTGGAATAGGTGCCCCAGCTGGACATTGATCCCAAGTATTGACGTGATCTCCTACTAAAAAGTCAGAGAATCACGCAAATCCTGAATCCAGTCATTGATTTAGATGCACAGGCATCAGCTATGGCCCATTATCGTTGAGTAGATCAATGGCATTTCGGGATGAAACCCGGGAATTTGATATTTCTCCTGAAACTGAAGAAGTCTACTATAGACTAAAGAAGGGACTTTATATGTAGTACGTTTAGGTGGCCGCGAAAACTTGAGAAATGGTGCTAGCTGGCATCCATTCTCAGCTAGCATGGTTTTAAGATAGAAACTAGAGTTGGGGAATATAGTTACTGTAGAGATCCAATCCATAAACGCTGAATCATAGTATCTCCTAAAATTTGGAAAAGCTAGTCCTCCATCTTCAACTGAAAGATATAGGATCTCCAGCTGGGTCCTTGGTTTTTTATTGGCCCATATAAATTGTCGGAGCACCGCATCGAGTTCTTTAAAGAATTTTTGATGGATTTTGATAATTACACTAGAGATGATGAACAAAAGAAGAGGAAGAATCATAATTTTGACCGAAGCCACACGTCCAGTAATAGAAAACGGAGAAGCTTGCCATTTCTGAAGTAGGTGTTGCACCTTCTTGAAAGTGGGGACATAGCTTAGGTCAAAGAGATCCGAGACATCGTGTGAAACATAGATACCCAAATATCTAATGAGACGAGAAAGACAATACTGGACTTGCATCTCCAAAGGAAGAACATTATCGGTGGTATTAAACAAGAGGGCTTCTGATTTAGAGTGATTGATCCTATATCCCCCCACTTCTGAAAAGACAGTTATCTTGGCAAAAGCCCTAGCAATATTTGAAGATTCTGCTGCGAGACAGAGAATCATGTCGTCAGCAAACAATGTGAGTTTCGGGGCCTGATGTCTAGGAGGAAGAATAGAAGTGTCTTGGTGCCGTGCCACCACTAGAGGTTTGATAAATAACGCAAAAAGCACAGGGGAGAGGGGGCATCCTTGGCGCGTGCCACGCTGAACTTGAAGCGTTCCTGCTATATGTGAATTAACAAGAATTTTTGCTTGAGCTTTGGAATAGAGATTTTGCAAAGTCTGAATAAATTGACTAGGAAGCTTAAATGTTGCTAAAATCTGAAAAAAGCACCTCCCATTGAACTAAATCGAAAGCCTTCTCAGCGTCCAACATTATAATAGCCGTCGGTTTGTTATTATGAAAATAATAATCTATCGCTTGAATTACCCGGAAGAAAGCCGCACTGATCCTCATGAATTAGATCTTGTGCCACTGAAGTCAATCTTTGAGCCAATATCTTTGAAAAGCTTATAATCAAAATTTAACAAATTGATCGGACGATATGAGCCCTGGTTCTGAGATGGCCAATCTTTTTTAAAAAAACTGATCACAATGGCTCTTGTAAAGGAAACCAGTACATCTGCCCCCTGAAGAATACTATTAAAGAGAATGACTAGATGCCCAGCAATTTGAACTACAAGGGTTTTATATACTTCTGCCCGAATACCATCCTCCCCACAAGCCTTCCCATTTGAGGATGTCAAGATTGTCTCCTTTACCTCAATAAGTGAGATAGGAGAAGTGAATTTTACCCTTGAGGATGCATCTAGACTGGTCAAAGTTACTGAATGCAAATATTGGTTAATCTTCTGAACATTAGTTGGAATAGAATAAGAATAGATTTTTGAATAATGAGAAAGAAAAACTCTTTCAATATCTTCTGGATGGCTTACTAGTGTATCGGACCCCTTATCAAAAATAGATTTAATAGTGTCATTTTGAACTTTTTTAATTACTGACCTTGCCAAGAATCTACCTACATGTTCACTTTCTTCATACCAGGTGTGCAGACTTGTCTGTTGGTTGACTATCTCTCGAGATAAAAAATAGTCGCTTATCTTGGCCTGTGCCCTGCTCAATCTTGAAAGCCCTTCTGGGCTTTGTGAAGTCAGAAGGGCACTTTGCGCTTGATTAAGCTCCAGCTGGAGCTCCTTGCCTTTTCGTTTGTTAGATTTTATCGTAAAAGCCTTATAGGATATAGTTTCACCTCTTAAGTACACTTTGAATGCTTCCCAGATATAGAATGGAGATGCTGAATCTTTATTAATCTCCAGGAAGCTGGTAACAGAAGCTTTGAGACCCTGTACCCATCCACTAACAGAGATTTATCAAAGCTCGCCCTCTCTATCCTCCAGGGTTTTAGAGGAGAAGGTGCAACATACCTTGCAGTTTTTGGCAGAGTGGTCTGGGTAAAGGCAGTATATGCAGTTCTGGTGAGGGTCTTCAGAGTGTAATCTCTTTTTCCCCACAGGTCTTCCAGGATCTGAACAAGCCCTTCTTTTCCTTGTCAGACATAGTGTAGGCTTTATCAGCAATCTGTCAGACTTAGTTGTGAAGAGTGTAACCTTCTGGTTATTCCAAAAGTTGAGAAAAGCAGAGCTCTGAGGAGACTCCCTAGCACGACGTACAGTAGAAAATCTGAGGAACTGGACCTTCTCTCAGGAAGGTTCTAGAGGGTGGTGTTGCCTGATTGGTGGGCCTTAAGTTTGATCCTTTTTTCTTAAGATGACTCTGATGGAGTGCTAAACTGAGAGTCCTAAGGGCCTTTAGGTTTAAACCTATGTTAATACTACTCAATTAAAGGTACCAGGGGCTCCCATCTCGACGACAGGGAATTATTCAAGCATGTGAATCTATGAAAGTTCCAATACTGGAGTAAGTCACTGTGCCTCCGCTCCACCCTCGAGTCCCACTGAGTTCTTTACTGGCGATGCTGTGACTGATGTCTGCACTGAGGCAGTGTTTTATCCCTGTGTTCTTTGCTCTTGATTGACTGCCATCCCTTCACCAAAGAGATGGTTTTGTGTAAGTTGATACTGGTGGCATTCTACATTACAGTTGCAAAATTATTGTGTGATTGCTGGTTGGTAATGGTTCTGCGGATTGCCTCCTCTGTATTAAGTATGACTTCTTCCTCTGTATACTAGAAAGGACTGTTGCTTTCTATGCTATTTTCAGCGATTTTGCTCTTTGTGTCTCCATTTTTGTGTCTCCATTTATGTTCTGGAGTTTATTATCTATGCGCTTCCTTAAGTCAATTCTCCATCGAGTGGCATGTGCAGGATCCTGCTCTGGACCTTTGGGCTAAAACATGTACTTCACGTCTAGCTCTGCCTTCACAGCACTGCAGCTTCAGATAACTGTCTGAATGCAAGTGGAAGCATCCATCACTGAGTCAATTGTTTCCACTGAGATCTTTACTTCCTCTTGCAGAATCATTTTCACTTCTGCATGTCTGTCCACCTGTATCGAAGGTGGGTCATCAACTGTATGGTTCTCACTTATATTGCTGACAGTTTACAGTCTGGTGCTGTTGTTGGCGGCAAGGTTAATGAAAGTATTTTAATTGAGAGTATATCAGTCTTTAGTGTCTTTGCTGGTGTTGGGAGTCTTCATTGGCGTGAACAAGGCCTTCATTGAGGATGCTATTTTCCATCTATGGTAACTGGAAATTATGGCGAAAAGGGCAATGTCTGTGTAAGAATGTGGGAATGGGATAGAAATAATGAGGCTGACCTTTTTGATTCTGAAGGGGTTGGAGGATGGCATGCTTTTTTTCCTCATGAGAAAACTGAGAGGTGAACGGTACTGCCTAGCAGTTTTACTTTCCATACTCCTGGGCTGTTTATGAGGTGGCTCTTTTAATGTTGAAGGCTCTTCCTCAATCTGTGACAGTTTTATATTCAGAATAAGCCTTGTTTGGGATATCTTTTATGGTATAGAAGCAGTGCCATAGTTTTCAGCTGAGGAAATTGTGCCCTTCTTGGACTTCCAGAGCTACAGAAGCAACATTCCATTCCTATCATTAAGAGTTTTGCAGAAAATTATCTACAAATCTTGCAGGCTTTAGTTTTAAAAGCCCGGTATAAGCAGTAAATAATTCCTTGTGAGGATCATCAAAGTAGAGTCTCCTTTCCCACAGGGTCGGCAACTATATGTTTAGAATAATCAGACATGGCTCAAACTAAGATTGAAGCAATTCTCTTAAGTAGATGTCTGCAAGAAAGCTGAAGTAAGCATTGGAAAGGCATAGAATAAAAGTGACTCTCTTCACATATAATGTGAGTTTGAAATCTGAGGAATGGTAGTCTCTAGCAGTGGCCATCACTGTGCAACCCACCTCACTGCTTGAAGAAGAAGTTACTTACCTTCGGTAACGAATTATCTGGTAGAGACTATCTAGCTGCAGATTCCTTTACTTTAGAATTCCCTGGTGTCAGCTTTGAATCCAGAATTTTTCTGCTGAGCAATACCCTGCGCGTGCCGTCGGGTGGCGTCGTTTGGATCTGTGTGCGTCGTCAAGCTCCGCGTGGTATTGTCAGCAACGTTGGAGACATCTATGACGTCACGGTTGTCTATATAGACGCCATCTCAGTGCATGTACGTCAGTTCTTTTCCCACAACTTTCCACACCAGAAGCGCAGAGTCATGGAAGAACCAACAGTATTTAGTTTAGCTATTTCACTTGATTGTTTGAAGAAAAAATTACATGCCTCTAAAAAAGGCAAAAATACCAAAAACATATATACATAAATAGATATATAAATAAATATATCCGCAGATCGGGGAGGCTTGGGTGAGTGTAAGGAACCTGCAGCTAGCTAGAGTCTCTACCACATAATTTGTTACCGAAGGTAAGTAACTTGTTCATCTGATAGAGACTTCTAGCTGCAGATACCTTACCTTAGAATAGATAATAACTATAATTCCTTGCGGTGGGTCTTAAGGATATATTTTATACCAGGAAGTCCTGCAGGACTGAGTGGGCAAAATGCCCCTCCCTTCTCACTTGGCTATCCAAGCAGTAGTGTTACTCAAACGTGTGCAAGGATGCCAACGTTGTCGCTTGGCAGATGGCAAGCACCAACACACCACGAGCTAACGCAGTGGTAGCAGCTTTCCCTCTGGTAGAGTGAGCCCTCAAGCCCTCTGGAAGCTGCTCCTTGGCCAAAGCATAGCAGATCTTTATACAGAGAACGGCCCAACACAAATAGATAATTTCTGTACTGCCTGACCCTTTTTTGCACCAACGTACCCCACAAAGAGTTGGTTGTCCACCGGAACTCTTTTGTGCGGTCAAGGTAGAACGATGTGGCTCTTTTTGGGTCCAGCCGATGGAGACGCTCCTCTTACTTAGAGGGATGCGGTGGCGCAAAGAAGGGGGGCAGGGTGATATTTTGACCCAGATGGAAAGGGGTCAACACCTTGGGTCGCAAAAAGGCACAAGTTCTTAATACTACCTTGTCAGGCTATATCGTGAGATACAGCGGTTTTGAATATAAAGCCTGCAGCTTTCTGAAACTCCTGGCAGATGTAATTGCCACCAAAAAGGCTGCTTTAATAGTGAGCAGCCGGAGAGGACAGTTATTTAAGGGCTAAAAAGAAGCACACATTAGGAAGGTAATAACAAGATTAAGATCCCACTGGGGCATGACAAAAGGCACAGGTGGAAACAAATGCACAAGCCCTTTAAAAAATATTTGTACTATAGGAGACTTAAACAAAGGCAGTTGATCGGGCAAGCGTAGAAAAGCCAATAAGGCAGCAAGATAGCCCTTAAGAGTCCCTAAAGAGGAACCCTGTTGGGCAAGAGATAAAATAAACAAAAGGATATTACATAGAGAAGAAGAAAGAGGATCAAAAGACCTCTCTGTACATTATGAAACAAAACGTTTCCATCAGCAGGCGTAAATCGACTTAGTAGAGGCACGCCTGGCTGCCAGAATGACATCACAGACTTCGGAAGGGAGGTCATAAACCATTAACTGTTGCCGCTCAACCTCCACGCATAAAGCCGCAAAAGTGACAGGCTCGGGTGAAGAACCTTCCCCTGCTGCTGCGACAAAAGATCCTCCCGAAGAGGCAACCTGATTGGAGGACTGATGCTCATTTTGAGAAGCTCTGGATACCAGACTCTCCGTGCCCAATCTGGAGCCACTAGAATTACTTGGGCCCGGCCGTTCTTGATTTTCCTGTGAATGCTGGGCTGAAGTAGTAAGGGCGGAAAGGCGTACAAGAGGCCTGAACTCCACTCGCAATGAAAAGCATCGCCTAGCGATAGCCGCCTTGGAAACTCCAACGCGCAAAACTGCTGACATTGCACGTTCTCTACGGAGGTGAACAGATCTAACCAAGGCTCTCCCCACTGCTGAAAGAGTCCTTGCGCCACCTCTGGATGGAGATACCATTCGTGATCCACTAAGCATTTTCAGCTGAGCTCGTATTCGCTGGTGTTCAGAGAGCCTGCCAGGTGTTGAACTACCAGGGTTATGCCCTGCTGTTCCAGCCATGTCCAAAGACGCAGAGCCTTTCGACAAAGGGTCCATGACCCCACACCGCCCTGCTTGTTGCAGTACCATATTGAGGTGGTGTTGTCCGTGATCACCTGTACTATCTTTCCTTTCACAACAGGAAGAAATGCCTTTAATGCTAGTCGGATTGCCCGAAGCTCCAACAAGTTGATATGGAGCACAGATTCCTCCAGAGACCAGTGACCTCTGATCTCCACCTCTGCCAGATGGCTGCCCCATCCCAGAAGTGACGCATCTGTCACTACTGTGAGATCTGGTTGGGGAAGGGAGAAGAGTCTGCCTTTGACCCAATCGCAGTTCACTACAGCACTGTAGATCCTTTGCAGTTCTCTTCAAGATCTGAACCACGTCAGTAAGATTCCCCTGATGCTGTGCCCATTGGAACTTCAGGTCCCACTGCAGAGCCCTCATATGCCATCTGGCATCCTTGACCAATAGGGTGCAGGAAGCCATGAGTCCCCGCAGCCTCAGAGTCTGTTTCACCGAAATCCAGGATAGAGGCCAAAACATCGGTATCATAACCTGAATATCCTGGACTCACTACTTGGGAGGAAAGGCCCGATAACTGCACTGTGTCTAGAAGAGGTCCAATGAAAGTGAGCTTCTGAGAGGAAGTCAGGTGTGACTTCGGCACATTGATAATGAACCCCAGCGAGTGCAGGAGGTTTGTCGTTGTCTGGAGATGGGTGACGAGAGCCTGGGGTGTGGGAGCCTTAAACAGCCAATCGTCGAGGTAGAGGAAGACTGAAATCCATGACCTGCGCAAATGCGCCGCCACCACCGCCATCACCTTTGTGAACACCTGAGGGGCACTGGTGAGACCGAAAGGGAGCACGATAAACTGAAAGTGCTCGTGGCCCCCCTTGAACTGCAGGTAACGCCTGTGGGCTGGAAGGATGGGGATATGGAAAATATGCGTCCTGCAAGTCCAACGCTACCATCCAGTCTCCTTGATCTAGGGCAGACAAGACCTGAGCAAGAGTGAGCATCTTGAATTTCTCCTTCTTGAGGAAGAGATTGACGTGCCTTAGATCCAGAATAGAATGTTCTTTTTGGGAATCAGAAAGTAGCGGGAATAACAACCACTGCCTACTTCTGACATCGGGACCCTTTCTTTGGCTCCCTTGGCCAAGAAAGCCGTAACTTCCTCACGGAGCAAAACCAAATGGTCCTCCATCAGCTGTTCTTTTGTCGGAGGGATAGAGGGATGAAAAGACTGGAAGGGGAGGGTATAGCCCTTCCGTATGATCTGCAGAACCCATTTGTCCGTTGTGATGGAAAGCCAGTGAGGGAGATGAAATTGAATCCTCTCTCCAACTGGATGGACATGGTGCTGCAGAACCACACTAGGAGGGATTGGGGTAGTGGAGGGGGGCTGTGTGCTGGCCGACTGCTGGCCAGACCCTCTGGGTCTGATGGTGCCATGACCACATCCTCTTCTGGGATGGTGTGAAGCCTGAGGACGGTGGCTAAATCGTGGCTTGCATGGCCTTGAAAGGGGCGAAGGACAGACTGCTGTCGTTCTGATGCTGCAAGGCCCAAGGATCTGGCCGTAGTTCGAAAATCCTTGAACCTCTCAAGTGCGGAGTCTGCCTTCTCACCAAAAAGGCGAGAGCCATCAAAAGGCATGTCCATCAAACTTGACTGGACATCCCCCGAAAAGCCAGTTGAACGTAGCCAAGCGTGGCGACGTAGGGCCACTGACGATGCAATTGCTCTGCCCAGCGACTCGGTCGTGTCCAATCCACACCTGATCGTAAACTTGGCTGCATCTCTCCCATCCTTGACAGCCTGGTTGAGAGTGTCCCGTATGCCCTCTGGGCCCTGGGGCAGCACCTGTGCCACTGTATCCCATAAAGTAAGGGAAAAGTGGCCCAACAAACAAGAGGTGTTTACTGACCTCAATTCCAGGCTGGAGGAAGAAAACATTTTCTTTCCAAGCTGATCCAGCCTCTTGGATTTTCTGTCCGGGGAGAGGAAGGGAAGGCACCACAGGAAGTAGAGGCTTGGCTCACCAAGCTCTCCGGGGTGGGGTGTTGGGTCAGGAAACTAGGGTCGCTCGGAGCAGGTCTATGGCGGCGGCCGACTGACCTATTCACAGGAGTCCCTGTGCTGGGTTTGGACCATGTACCCAGAAGGAGGTCCATTAGGGCCTTATTGAAGGGCAACATCGGCTCTGATGTTGTCCCCCCGTTTGAAGCACCTCTGTCAGGAGATTCGCCCTGACTGGCACCGTGGGCAAGTCTAGGTCCAAGACCTCAGCTGCCCTACGCATCACCATAGCATAAGAAGCTCCTTCCTCCGTAGGCACATTAGAAGGAGAGAGCATACCAGTATCTGGAGATATGTCCAGTCCACTGGCCTCCCCAGATCCTCGTACCAGTCTTGTTCTAGGTCATATTCTAAAGGGTCCTCAGACCCCTCCCATTCCTCTCCTGTGCCTGGCTGTTCTGAATAATGCTCAGACAATGATCTGGGCCGAAATCAGCGCCATCGAAGTCGGAGTTGGCGTCGTACAACATCGCTCCAGATCATCCGGAATGAGGATGGGGCTACCACCGGTGGGTGCCAGTGGTGGAGGAAGCATCAACGTCGGACCCGGCACCGGAGGAGGTCGACTGTGAGGGACCGGTGCCGGTCCGGATCTGGTAGCGGATCCTGGGGTCCCCAACGGAGCCGAGGCCAAAGCCCTCAACGTTGAACCTGATGGGGCCCCTGCTGACCCCGCGGGGCCAGAAGACCCACGCAAGGGTGCAGCACGCTCAAACACAAGGCACATGGCCTTGTAAAATTATTTTATTTGAGCGGGGGTCACTCTGGTCCCCGGAATAGGGGGAAGACGCAGCGTTGACCCTGTCAACGGCTCCGCAGAACCACGCTCAGAACAAATGTTCTGTTGACACCTCGTCGGCCTACGGGCGTGGCGAAGTTGAAGTCCACTTGGACTACTTCTTCTTCTTGTGCCTCTTACCTGAATGATCAGATGACCTTGAATGCGAGGAAGAGGGCTTGGGGCTCTGGGAGCGGTGCCACAACCTCCTCCTACTGCGGGACTGTGACCTCCTTGGAGTCGCGCCGATTGAAGACGGCTGTCAGGCCGCAAGAAGCTTGAGGGATCTCTCCCTCAAGGCCTTCAGAGCCACGGCCCGACAGTCGGAGCACGAGGTGGAGTCATGATCCTTTTCGAGGCACCAAAGGCAAACTCGGTGCGGGTCCATCACCGACATGGTGCGATGACATGCACCACACGGTTTGAACCCAGTTTTTCTTTAAGACATGACTTCAAACAATCAAAAAGTGAAAAAGCCTTGAAAAAGAGTAGCTCTTATCCGGATCTGCGCTTAACCGGCACGGAAGGAAAAGAAATGACGTACACATGCCGAGGTGGCATCTATACAGACAACCGTGATGTCATAGACGGGTCCAACGATGCTGACGACACCACGCGGAGCCAGGTGACGCATGCAGATCTGAACTACGCCACCCGATGGCGTGCGCAGGGTACTGCTCAGCAGAAAAATTCCGGATTCAAAGCTGACGCCAGGGAATTCTAAGGTAAGGAATCTGCAGCTAGAAGTCTCTATCAGATGTTTGGTTCTTTTTCAAAGAACTGGGTGAGGTACTTAAGTGACAATGTTTACAGTCTCATTGGCTCTGTTTAACAATAAACTTCTATGGTAATGTTACCACAGGACACCCATCTCAATGGCAGGGAGGATTTAAGCATATAATTCATCATTCTCTGAAAAATAAATTTAGCTAAGAAACTAGAATGGAGCATGCCACGGGTAGAGGAAATAAGAGAAAAACTATTGTTCTGACAAATTACTACAGGCTGCAGAAAATAATTCAACAATTGCGACTAGTAACAATCAGCAAGAGAGTATTAAAACCCAGACATTTTTTTTAAAAGGGTTGTATATGTGAGGCCATTGGGCACAATGCAAAAATTAAAGATTCCAATGTGGTAAATAAATTGCAAACAGTATGGAGGCAAAGGACATTACACAAAGTGTTACTGAGGTGAAAAGAAACATAAGAAAATAAACGAAATAAAAGAAAAATGAAAAATGAAAAGAAATACACATGTAGATAGTAGAAGGAAAGGAAGCTGGTCCAATACATGAGGTAACAATAGAAGGGACTGGTGTCAAAATAGTATTTGACTCTAAAGTAAAACTAACTAATCTCTAGAGAGATATATAATGATGAAATCACAAGTTACATAAAACTGACATCAGACCAGGACACAACGGAGAAGAACAGAAGAAAATAAAAGATTAGTGTGATGGAAGAAGAGCATATAAAGGTCGGTATGCAGGAGCAAAACATTTTATTTTCATTAAGGAAGCCTGTGTCATTTGCTAATTTCACCAAGAGGACTTGTGAGTACAATTAGATCCCAATTCATATACCTCAGTAATATTAAGTGAATCAGAAAATGTATGTGAGATTTTTCACAGTAATGTCCATGAGGTACACTTTGACAAACAATTCCCCGATAGTTTTAGTGAGCAGTTGGGATGTCTTAAAGGAATGTGCATAAAATTAGGATAAAAATGCTTAACCTAAGAGAAGCGAAGTGAGGACCATGGCTAAGAGATGCTGTCACAAAAAGGCTAAATAGAATACAGGAAGTATGAATAATTGAACAAATACAAGCCCTGGAATGACTGGCCCCTGTGGTAGTGGTGCACAATCAGGGGGAGCAAATAAGATTGTGAACAGATATAAGGAAATCAATAGGAATGTAGAAATAGACAATTTTCCACGTCCAAGCAAAATGAAATGGTGAATATGCTAGGACAGCTTGAGTGGTTTTCCCACTGGACTTAGCGCTAGTGCACCATCTGATTTGACGGTATATAGATTCCAAACATTTACAGTGTCATCCAATAGAACAAACAGATTTTTAAGGATGTCTATTTGAATAATATCAGCAGCATCTGTTTTTCTGAGCAATTAACAGTATATTAGAAGGAGGTGATGTGGTAAATGTGAAAGTCTCATGAAAGAAATCAAGAAGAACACAATGACAGATTTAAGCAAGTGCTGACAAGATTAAAAGAAAAGAGTTTAATATCAAAGCAGTAAATTTACCAAACATTTTTAGGGCACACACAAACGAAAACGGATATCTGATGAAAATAAGGGTGCATCTACTAGAAAATAATGAAGAATTGGTGTAGGAAGTTGGCTCTGTATGTGCTATTTCAAAGGAAGAAATAGCATGCACAGAGTCCAAGGGTTCCCCTTAGAGGTAAGATAGTGGCAAAAAGAGATAATTCTAATGCTCTATTTTGTGGTAGTGTGGTCGAGCAGTAGGCTTATCAGAGGGTAGTGTTAAGCATTTGTTGTACATATACAGGCAATAAATGAGGAACACACACTCAAAGACAATTCCAGGCCAATAGGTTTTTGTATAGAAAAATATATTTTCTTAGTTTATTTTAAGAACCACAGGTTCAAGATTTACAATCAATACTTTAAATGAAAGGTACTTCACTTAGGTAGGTATCATAGGAACTTTGAATCAGCAAAATAGCATGTACAGTTTTGGCAAAAATGGCAATAAGGTATTTTAAAACTAGACAGTGCAATTTTCAACAGTTCCTGGGGGAGGTAAATGTTTGTTAGTTTTGCAGGTAAGTAAACCACCTACAGGGTTCAAAGTTGGGTCCAAGGTAGCCCACCGTTGGGGGTTCAGGGCAACCCCAAAGTTACCACACCAGCAGCTCAGGACCGGTCAGGTGCAGAGGTCAAAGTGGTGCCCAAAACACATAGGCTTCAATGGAGAAGGGGGTGCCCCGGTTCCAGTCTGCCAGCAGGTAGGTACCCGCGTCTCCGGAGGGCAGACCAGGGGGGTTTTGTAGGGCAACGGGGGGCTCCTCGGGGAAGCCACCATCTGGGCAAGGGAGAGGGCCACCTGGGGGTCGCTCCTGCACTGGAGGTCGGATCCTTCAGGTCCTGGGGGCTGCGGGTGCAGTGTCTTTACCAGGCGTCGGGTTCTTAGAATCAGGCAGTCGCGGTCAGGGGGAGCCTCTGGATTCCCTCTGCAGGCGTCACTGGGGGGCTCAGGGGGGGTCAACTCTGGCTACTCACAGGGTCGCAGTCACCGGGGAGTCCTCCCTGTAGTGTTGTTTTTTCGCAGGTCGAGCCGGCGGCGTTGGGTGCAGAGTGGTAAGTCTCACGCGTCCGGCGGGAAACGTGCAGTCCTTTAAAAGTTGTTTCTTTGTTGCAAAGTTGTTTCTTCTTTGGAGCAGACCCGCTGTCCTCTGGAGTTCTTGGTCCTTTTAGATGCAGGGTACTCCTCTGAGGCTTCAGAGGTCGCTGGACCCTGGGGAACGGGTTGCTGTTGCAGTTTTTCTTCAAGTGGGGAGACAGGCCGGTAGGGCTGGGGCCAAAGCAGTTGGTGTCTCCGTCTTATCTGCAGGGCTTTCAGGTCAGAGGATGTTCTTCGTCTTCAGGTTGCAGGAATCTATCTTGCTTGGTTCTGGGGGCCCCTAAATACTCAATTTAGGGGTGTGTTTAGGTCTGGGGGGTTAGTAGCCAATGGCTACTAGCCCTGAGGGTGGCTACACCCTCTTTGTTCCTTCTCCCTGAGGGGAGGGGGGCACATCCCTAATCCTATTGGGGGAATCCTCCATCTGCAAGATGGAGGATTTCTAAAAGTCAGAGTCACATCAGCTCAGGACACCTTAGGGGTTGTCCTGACTGGCCAGTGACTCCTCCTTGTTTTTCTCATTATCTCCTCTGGCCTTGCCGCCAAAAGTGGGTCCTTGGCCGGAGGGGGCGGGCATCTCCACTAGCTGGAGTGTCCTGTGGCGCTGTAACAAAGGGGTGAGCCTTTGAGGCTCACCGCCAGGTGTTACAGTTCCTGCAGGGGGAGGTGAGAAGCACCTCTACCCAGTACAGGCTTTGTTACTAGCCACAGAGTGACAAAGGCACTATCCCCAGACAGCAACATGTCTGGTGTGTGGCAGGCTGGCAAAAGTAGTCAGCCCACACTGGAAGTCGGGTATGTTTTCAGGGGGCATCTCTAAGATGCCCTCTGGGGTGTATTTCACAATAAAATGTACACTGGCATCAGTGTGCATTTATTGTGCTGAGAAGTTTGATACCAAACTTCACAGTTTTCAGTGTAGCCATTATGATGCTGTGGAGTTCGTGTATGACAGACTCCCAGACCATATACTCTTATGGCTTCCCTGCACTTACAATGTCTAAGGTTTTGCTTAGACACTGTAGGGGCATAGTGCTCATACACCTATGCCCTCACCTATGGTATAGTGCACCCTGCCTTAGAGCTGTAAGGCCTGGAAGACGGGTGACTTATCTATGCCATAGGCAGTGTGAGGTTGGCATGGCACCCTGAGGGGAGTGCCATGTCGACTTAGTCACTTTCTTCCCACCAGCACATACAAGCTGCCAAGCAGTGTGTCTGTGCTGAGTGAGGGGTCCCCAAGGTGGCATAAGACATGCTGCAGCCCTTAGAGACCTTCCCTGGCATCAGGGCCCTTGGTACCAGGGGTACCAGTTACAAGGGACTTACCTGGATGCCAGGGTGTGCCAATTGTGGAAACAAAGGTACAGTTTTAGGGAAAGAACACTGGTGCTGGGGCCTGGTTAGCAGGCCTCAGCACACTTTCAAATCATAACTTGGCATCAGCAAAGGCAAAAAGTCAGGGGGTAACCATGCCAAGGGGGCATTTCCTTACACAACCCCCACCCCCCCAAACGAAAGAGGATGAGACTAACCTTTCCCAAGAGAGTCTTCATTTTCTAAGTGGAAGAACCTGGAAAGGCCATCTGCATTGGCATGGGCAATCCCAGGTCTGTGTTCCACTATAAAGTCCATTCCCTGTAGGGAGATGGACCACCTCAACAGTTTTGGATTTTCGCCTTTCTTTTGCATTAGGCATCTGAGAGGTCTGTGGTCAGTTTGAACTACAAAGTGAGTACCAAAGAGGTATGGTCTCAGCTTCTTCAGGGACCAAACCACAGCAAAGGCCTCCCTCTCAATGGCACACCAACGCTGCTCCCTGGGGAGTAACCTCCTGCTAATGAAAGCAACAGGCTGGTCAAGGCCATCATCATTTTTTTGGGACAAAATTGCCCCTATCCCATGTTCAAAGGCATCAGTCTGCACAATGAACTGCTTGGAGTAATCTGGAGCTTTTAGAACTGGTGCTGTGCACATAGCTTGTTTCAGGGTGTCAAAGGCCTGTTGGCATTCTACAGCCCAGTTTACCTTCTTGGGCATTTTCTTGGAGGTAAGTTCTGTGAGGGGTGTCACTATTGATCCATATCCCTTCACAAACCTCCTGTAGTACCCAGTCAAGCCAAGGAATGCCGTGACTTGAGTCTGGGTTTTTGGAGCTGCCCAGTCCAGAATAGTCTGGATCTTGGGCTGGAGTGGCTAAACTTGGCCTCCACCTACAAGGTGTCCCAAGTAAACCACAGTTCCCTGCCCTATCTCACATTTGGATGCCTTGATAGAGAGGCCTGCTGATTGCAGGGCCTTCAAAACCTTCTTCAGGTGGACCAGGTGATCCTGCCAGCTGGAGCTAAAGACAGCAATATCGTCAAGATAAGCTGCACTAAAGGACTCCAAGCCAGCAAGGACTTGATTCACCAACCTTTGGAAGGTGGCAGGGGCATTCTTTAAACCAAAGGGCATAACAGTAAACTGATAGTGCCCATGAGGTGTGGAAAAAGCTGTCTTTTCTTTTGCTCCTGGTGCCATTTTGATTTGCCAGTATCCTGCTGTCAAGTCAAAGGTACTCAAGTATCTGGCAGCACCTAGCTTGTCAATTAATTAGTCTGCCCTTGGAATGGGATGGGCATCTGTCTTGATGACAGGATTAAGACGTCTGTAGTCCACACAAAACATCATCTCTCTCTTTCCATCCTTGGTGTGAGGTTTGGGGACTAAGACCACTGGACTAGCCCAGGGGCTATCAGAGTGCTCACTGACTCCCAATTCCAGCATCTTGTGGACTTCCACTTTGATGCTTTCCTTAACTTGGTCAGACTGTCTGAAAATTTTGTTTTTGACAGGCATGCTGTCTCCTGTGTCCACATCATGGGTACACAGGTGTGTCTGACCAGGGGTTAGGGAAAAGAGCTCAGCAAACTGTTGTAAGACTTTCTTACAGTCAGATTGCTGTTGGCCAGGGAGGGTGTCTGAATAGATCACTCCACTCCAACTGAGCCATCTTTAGGGTCTGTGGAGAGGAGATCAGGGAGAGTTTCACTCTCAGCTTCCTGGTCCTCATCTGTTACCATCAACAGATTCACATCTGCCCTGTCATTAAAGAGTTTGAGGCGGTTCACATGGATCACCCTTTTGGGGGTCCTGCTAGTGCCTAGGTCTACCAGGTAGGTGACCTGACTCTTTCTCTCTAGCACTGGGTAAGGGCCACTCCATCTGTCCTGTCCTCCATCTGTCCTGAAGGCCACAGGCTCCAGAACCCAGACTTTCTGCTCTGGCTGAAATTCAACCATAGCAGCCTTTTGGTCATAACACATCTTCTGGAGTTGTTGGCTGGCCTCAAGGTTTTTGCTTGCCTTTTCCATGTACTCTGCCATTCTGGAACGTAGGCCTAGTACATAGCCCACTATATCTTGTTTAGGCTCATGAAGAGGTCTCTCCCAGCCTTCTTTTACAAGAGCTAGTGGTCCCCTTACAGGATGGCCAAACAGAAGTTCAAAGGGGGAAAACTCTACTCCCTTCTGAGGCACCTCTCTGTAGGCGAAAAGCAGACATGGCAAGAGGACATCCCATCTCCTTTTGAGCTTTTCAGGGAGCCCCATGATCATGCCTTTCAATGTCTTGTTAAATCTTTCTACAAGACCATTGGTTTGTGGATGGTATGGTGTGGTGAATTTGTAAGTCACCCTACACTCATTCCACATATGTTTCAGGTATGCTGACATGAAGTTGGTACCCCTGTCAGACACCACCTCCTTAGGAAATCCCACTCTGGTAAAGATACCAGTGAGTGCTTTAGCTACTGCAGGGGCAGTAGTGGACCTAAGGGGAATTGCTTCTGGGTACCTAGTGGCATGATCCACTACCACTAGGATATACTGGTTCCCTGAAGCTGTGGGAGGTTCAAGTGGACCCACTATGTCCACACCCACTCTTTCAAAGGGGACCGCCACCACTGGAAGTGGAATGAGGGGGGCCTTTGGATGCCCACCTGTCTTACCACTGGCTTGACAGGTGGCACAGGAGACACAAAACTCCTTTACTTTCTGGGACATGTTGGGCCAATATAAATGGTTAACTAACCTTTCCCAAGTCTTGGTTTGTCCCAAATGCCCAGCAAGTGGAATATCATGAGCTAAGGTTAGAATGGACTCCCTAAACTCCTGAGGCACTACCACTCTTCTAGTGGCACCAGGTTTGGGATCTCTTGCCTCAGTGTAAAGGAGTCCATCTTCCCAATAGACTCTATGTTTTCCAATGATCTTTCCTTTGGTCTCTTCAGCAGCTTGCTGCCTAAGGCCTTCAAGAGAGGGACAGGTTTCTTGCCCCTTACACAATTGTTCCCTTGTGGGACCCCCTGGGCCTAAGAGTTCAACCTGCTAAGGTTCCAACTCCATGGGCTCAGTTCCCTCAGAGGGCAGAACTTCTTCCTGGGAAAAGAGGTTTTCTTTCTCTTGTTGTGTTGAAGCTGGTTCCCCAGTCTTCTTTCCTTTTCTCTTGGAGGGTTGGGCCCTTTTTCCGGGCTCCAACACCACTTTTTCACCCTGAGCCTTGCAATGTGCCCTTGTCTTGACACACACCAGTTCAGGGATACTCAGCATGGCTGCATGGGTTTTGAGTTCTACCTCAGCCCATGCTGAGGACTCCAGGTCATTTCCAAGCAAACAGCCTACAGGCATATTTGAGGAGACCAACACCTGTTTCAGGCCATTGACCCCTCCCCACTCTAAAGTTACCATAGCCATGGGATGTACTTTAGTTTGATTGTCAGCGTTGATGACTGGATAAGTTTGTCCAGCCAGGTATTGACCAGGGGAAACCAGTTTCTCTGTCACCATGGTGACACTGGCACCTGTATCCCTCAGGCCTTCTACACTAATCCCATTAATCAAGAGTTGCTGCCTGTATTTTTGCCTATTAGGGGGCCAGGCAGCCAGTGTGGCTAAGTCCACCCCACCCTCAGAGACTAATGTAGCTTCAGTGTGAACCCTGATTTGCTCTGGGTACACTGTTGATCCCAACTGGAGACTGGCTATTCCAGTGTTAGCTGGAGTAGAGTTTGAAGTGGAACCTTTCTTGGGACAGGCCTTGTCTCCAGTTTGGTGTCCCTGCTGATTACAGCTACGACACCAGGCCTTTTTGGGATCAATGTTTTTACCATTGTACCCAAAATTGGATCGTGAAGAGGCTTTGGACCCTCCCTCCTGAGCAGGTTTTTGGGGCCCTGTAGAAGACTCTTTACTTTTTCCCTTGGATGTCTCAACACTCTGCCCCTGGGGGAGTCTTTGTGACCCCTTTCTTTTGGTCACCCCCTGTGGAAGTCTTGGTCACCCTAGTCTTAACCCAATGGTCCGCCTTCTTTCCCAATTCTTGGGGAGAAATTGGTCCTAGGTCTACCAGATGCTGATGCAGTTTATCATTGAAACAATTACTTAACAGGTGTTCTTTCACAAATAAATTGTACAGCCCATCATAATCGTTTACACCACTGCCATGAATTCAACCATCCAGTGTTTTGATTGAGAAGTCAACAAAATCAACCCAGGTCTGGCTTGTGGATTTTTGAGCCCCCCTGAACCTAATCCTGTACTCCTCAGTTGAGAATCCAAAGCCCTCAATCAGGGTAGCCTTCATGAGGTCATAGGATTCTACATCTTTTCCAGAGAGTGTGAGGAGTCTATCCCTACACTTTCCAGTGAACATTTCCCAAAGGAGAGCACCCCAGTGAGATGTGTTTATTTTTCTGGTTGCACAAGCCCTCTCAAAAGCTGTGAACCATTTGGTGATGTCATCACCATCTTCATATTTAGTTACAATCCCTTTAGGGATTTTGAACATGTCAGGAGAATCTCTGACCCTATTTATGTTGCTGCCACCATTGATGGGACCTAAGCCCATCTCTTGTTTTTCCCTTTCTATGGCTAGGATCTGTCTTTCCAAAGCCAATCTTTTGGCCAACCTGGCTAGCAGGAGGTCATCTTCATTGAGGCTGCCCTCAATGCTTGCAGAGATGTTGGACTCTCCTGTGAGAGAAGCAACATCTCTGACTATCACTTCTGGAGTCAGAGTTGGAGAAACCCTGGGCTCCCTAACTAGGAGAGGGGGTGGGAAATTTCCCTCCTCATCACTAGCTTCCCCCTCTGTGAAGATATCATCAGAGGGGTTGTTTTTAGCAAACTCTGCCAAAAGCTCCTGGAGCTGTACTTTGGTAGGGTTTGAACCAGTCTTTATCTTTTTGATTTTGAAGAGAGACCTTAACTCTGACATCCTAAGATGCAGGTAAGGGGTGAGGTTGAGTTCCATCACTATCTCTTCTGCAGCAGACATTATGGGGGTCATTCTGACCTCGGCGGTAAAAGGCGCTTACCGCCGGTCAGAAGACCGCCATAACACTGCCGCGGGCGCGGGAAACCGCCACGGTCATTCTGACCCGCAACAGGCAAACCGCCAAAAACCTGACATCCTCAAAAGTCCGCCACACCAACGGCCAGCGAAAAACTGGCGATGACCAAACCTCCACCGTCACGCCAACAGAAATACGCCCATTCCATTCCGACCCACGAATCCACGCGGCGGTCTTTCAACCGCGGTATCCCATTGGCGGTACACACCGCCGCGGTCAATATACACACACAGCTCCAAAACACTGCCACATTGGACATTTTGAAATACACACACCTGATACACATACAAACACCACTCCCACACACCCAACACAATATAAAACACACACCCACATCACCCAGCTAGTACAGAGCACACACAGGCACATAACACCATCACTCACACAACATCCACGCACAAAACACCACACACCACCGCACTCACCACACTTATCACCACAAACACCACCCCACACCTCATCCACACCACCCCATGGCACCCCAAAGACACCCCAGGTTTTCAGACGCTGAACTCAGGGTCATGGTGGAGGAAATCGTTAGGGTAGAGCCCCAGCTCTTCGGGACACAGGTGCAGAACACCACCATTGCCAGGAAGAATAGTGGACAGGGTCAACGCAGTGGGTCAGCATCCACGAAATCGGGACGACATCAGGAAGCGGTGGAACGACCTACGGGGGAAGGTGCGATCCATGGTATCCAGACACAACATCGCGGTGCAGAAGACTGGCGGCGGACCCCCACCTCAACCCCCAGAATTTACAACATGGGAGGAACAGGTCTTGGCGATCCTGCATCCTGAGGGCCTCGCAGGAGTAGGCGGAGGAATGGACTCTGGTAAGTCAAATCTTAACTACTTCATCACCCCCACCCACCAGCATGCCAAACCATGCCCCCCCCGCCCCCATCACACATCCTCCTTGCTAATGTCTAACCATCACAACCCACCCATCCCAACCCCAAGCCCTGCATGCAACCACAAAGCATGGACACCCATCACCTAAGCATGCCCACTGCACATACCCACCCCCCCCCCAAACCACCGTCACAACAGCCCCCACAAGGGAATGCCAGCACTGGGGTACACGGGCACCCACCCATTGCACGCTATGGCACACACAGAAGCAATAACCATACTCATATACCCCTGCAGGACCCGAACGCCACAAAACCGCCCAGGAGTGTACAGAAATGTCCATCCCACCCCCAGAAGAGGCCCACAGTGATGACAGCAGCTCTGTCTCCCTGAATCCAGATGACCAGCCCGGCCCATCGGGGACCTCGGGACAGTTGGTTCCCCACAGACAGCCACAGGCCACAGCAGACCTTCCCCCCTCTGGGAACACCAGCACAGCACCCACCCAGCGTGCCCATGCCTCTGTCTCCAGGACACGTCAATCAGCGGTGTGTCCACCACTACAGGGACCCCAGGTTAACCCACCACCCCAACAACAACAGGGACCTGGGGGCAGTGGCAGTGGGCACACGGTCCAGGGGACAGAGGCCCAGGGAAACAGGGGAACTGGGAGGGCTACTGTGCAACAGGGGGGGGGGACAGGCCCAGGGAACCCACTCTCCACGAGGCCCTATCCTCCATCATGGGAGCATACCACCACTCCCAGGAGAAGATGGCGACGGTACTGGCCAGGTTCCAGGAGATCCATGTACTGCAGGAGGAACAGTTAATGGGGTTCAGGGAAGAACTCAGAAACATCAGTTCCGCAATGGGCACCATCGTTCTGGCTCTCAATCAGATTGTCAGCACATTGCGGGACCATGTGGCACCACAAAGGGCCCCTGTCACTAGCATGGACCAAGAACAGGCTAACACCTCCGCCGGCGCTAGTGGACAGGAGGCCCCGACACAAGAACAACAGGCCACCAGAACACCACCCCCTGCAGAAGGAGAACCACCCCGCAAGCGGGGCCTGAGATCTAGGAAGAAGACAGAGTAAGATGCCAAGACCCCCACCAGGAAAGGATACCCCCTGATTGTCATCCCACTGTCCCACATTGTCACCCTGTCCAACCTTAAACTGCCCCTGCTCCACCTTCCACAGGCATATGGACAATGCACCTGTGAGACTGAAAATCTGGACTCTGCCATGGACATTCCTCCACCATCACCCATCACAGATTTGCAACCATTACCCAAAAATGAGCACTTAAATAAACACACTTATTGCACAAAAATATTCTGGAGTCTGCCTGTATATTTGAACAAATGTATTACACAGAACCGTGCCAAAATGTCCAGTTACATTGTGATGACAACATACCACTGTCACGCAGCTGTAGTCCATGGGAAACAAAGCAGGGGTCACGGAGTGGGGCCCACATCACTGAAATTGGAAGGGAAAGTCACAACTCAGTAAACATACACTGGGGGGAAACTCAGACAGTAGAGAGGCAGGAGACTTCAAGTAAATGTAAAATGCCAGGGTTGAGTCTTACCTGTATGTCATTGAAAATACTGCTGTATTACTGTGTCCCTGTTGTCTGTGTCGTCCTCTTCGTCTTCCTCCTCTTCACTCTCCGCAGGCTCCACAGCTGCTACAACACCACCATCTGGACCATCCTCCTGCAGGAAAGGCACCTGGCGTCGCAAAGCCAGGTTGTGAAGCATACAGCAGGCCACGATGATCTGGCACACCTTCTTTGGTGAGTACATTAGGGATCCACCTGTCATATGGAGGCACCTAAACCTGGCCTTCAGGAGGCCGAAGGTCCGCTCGATCACCCTCCTAGTACGCCCATGGGCCTCATTGTACCGTTCCTCTGCCCTGGTCCTGGGATTCCTCACTGGGGTCTGTAGCCAGGAAAGGTTGGGGTAACCAGAGTCACCAATTAGCCATACACAGTGTCTCTGAAGTAGTTCCATCACGTAAGGGATGCTGCTATTCCGCAGGATGTAGGCGTCATGCACTGACCCAGGAAACTTTGCATTTACATGGGAGATGTACTGGTCAGCTAAACAGACCACCTGGACATTCATGGAATGATAACTTTTTCTGTGCCTGTACACCTGTTCACTCGTGCTGGGGGGGACAAAAGCAACATGTGTCCCATCAATTGCACTAATGATGTTGGGAATATGTCCAAGCGCATAAAAATCACCCTTCACTGTAGCCAAATCGCCAACCTCAGGGAAAAGAATGTAGCTCCGCATGTATTTCAGCAGGGCTGACAAGACTCTGGACAACACCTTGGAAAACATAGGCTGTGACATCCCAGATGAAATGGCCACTGTTGTTTGAAACGACCCACTTGCAAAGAAATGGAGTACTGACAGAACCTGCACTAGAGGGGGGATCCCTGTGGGTTGGCGGATGGGTAACATCAGGTCTGCCTCCAGCTGGGCACACAGTTCATGAATAGTGGCTCGGTCAAGCCTGTATGTCAGTATGACATGTCTTTCTTCCATTGTCGACAGGTCCACCAGCGGTCTGTACACAGGAAGATTCCTCCATCTCCTCCAATGTCCCAGCGGACGGTGCCTAGGAAGGACAACATGGAGCACAGAGTCAAGCAACCCACAGGTACGTTCCCAGAGCTTGCACAGAACACTATTCTCAATGCATTGAATGGCTTGTATGAGTGTTGATGCAAGGCCTAGGTATGTGTGACGCAGTAGGAATTAAGCCATGTGGGCCCTTGAAATGGCGGCTGCCTGACCTGTGAAATGCGACAGTGGGATGTGAGGTCAATGCGCTGGCGTGGCACACCGTGGCGGTAGGCGGTCGAAGACCGCGGCGCAAAGCCGCATTGGTTAACATTGAAACCTATGGGTTTCAGGAGCCAATGACGATGTGCGCCGGCGGTCGCGGTACGCACCGCCACGTGCGTGACCGCCATTTTCTATCTACTAAATCACTCGATACCTGATCATCCACAGGAGAGGACCTATACTGCAAGTGCTGCTGTGACCTCGGTCTGGAAGAGACAATGGCTGCTGCGACTGGGGAAAGGGCCCCTGCCTTCACTTCTGAAGAATTGGAGAAACCCGTGGATGGGGTCCTCCCCAGTATGCGCTACTCTACGGTCCTCCAGCCCAACAGGTGAGTACACTGGGAGCATGCTTTGTGGCCAATGCCTGTGTTGAGTGGGGTGGATGAAAGATGGTGGGGAGGGGAGCGATTGAGGCATGCATCAAACGACAGATGAGAGCATGTGCCACATGGCAAGGGTGAGGATGGGGGGCCACTCACATCGACCATGCAGAAGGTGATGATTTTTTATTTTCTTCCCCTGTACATGTCACATAGGTCAGCGCCCATCAGAAAATCGACATTTGGCGTGCCATCGCCAAGGATGTCCAGACCCTGGGGGTCCACAACAGACGGGGCACCCACTGCCAGAAGAGGTGGGAGGACATCCGCCGCGGGAGCAGGAAGACCGCGGAGGCTCTGGTGGGGATGCCCTCCCAACGTAGGAGGGGTGCCAGTCGTAAATTGACCCCCCTGATGTCCCGGATCCTGGCGGTGGCCTACCCCGATTTGGATGGGCGCGTGAGGACATCACAGCAGACACAAGGGGGTGAGTACAAGCCCATTCTGCTGATTTTGCGCGCAGTGGAGGTGTCTGGGTGGGGGAGGAGGGCTGTGGGTCTCCCTAGGCCAGGGCGATTTCTGTAGGCTAGGCCCCTCCATTAGGCATGGCCCTGTGCCCCCCCCCCCCCCCACTGTAGGTTGCCTAGTACAGCTAATCATGGCCCTGTGTCACCTATGTGTGGAGTTGTCTTCCATAGGCTTGTAGGCCATGTCCCACGGATTGAGTAATGTACCCCAAGTGCGCGGCGTAGTGCAGGGGGCTTCTGTGTCTGTCCTCTCCGCCAACGGTGTTGCCAATGCATGCACTAAACATGTCTTTATTTTTTCCACCCCCCCTTTTTTGTTGTCTTCCTGTTCATGTGTGCATTAGCATCATCAGGCGGAGGAGAAGTGGCATCGGAGCACGAGGGAGCTGCATCTCACATGGCCATGGAAAGCCATGCAACCGACTCGGAGTTCACCAGTGAGACGGAGGGCGAGGGGAGCTCCACAGCGGGGACACGTGGTGACACCAGCGACACAGACACGTCCTCGGAAGGGAGCTCCCTTGTGGTGGCGGCAACATCCATGCCCACCGCAACAACAGGTACAGCCGCCACCCAGCGCACCAGCTCCGCCCTCCCAGCAGCCCCTCAGCCTTCGCCCTGTGCCCGCTCACCCAGGAAGGTGGGCATCTCCTTCGCCACAGGCACCTCAGGCCCTGCCCCAGTTACCCCTGCTGCCCTCAGTGAGGAGGTCATTGACCTCCTCAGGACGCTCATTGTTGGGCAGTCTACCCTTTTGAATGCCATCCAGGGTGTAGAAAGGGAGGTGCACCGGAGTAATGCATACCTGGAGGGCATTCATTCGGGTCAGGCTGCCCATCAGCGATCGTTCAACGCTCTGGCCTCAGCACTAACGGCAGCCATTGTCCCTGTCTCCTGCCTCCCTCCTCCAACTTCCTCAACCCAGTCCCACTCCCCTGTACCTCTGCCTATCCCAGACACACCTACAGACCAGCCTGCACACACCTCAACACCCAAGGTAAGCTCATCCAGACATAAGAACCACACATCACACAAGCATTCACCCAAGCAACATCCACATGCAGACATGCCAACAGCCACTGCCTCCCCTGTGTCCCCCTCCTCCTCGTCTCCCTCCTCCCTCCCTGTGACGTCTCCACTCACACTTGCATGCACAACATCTTCAGCCACTACGTCCATCACCAGCACACCCACCAGAACACTCCGCACACGTGCAGTCACCACCCCCACTCCCATTTACACGTCCCCTGTGTCCTCTCCCAGTGTGTCTGTCACCCCCTCTTCCAAACCACACAAACGCAGGCAGCCACCCACCCAACAGCCATCCACCTCACGACAGCCTCCAGCCCAAGCACCTGCACCCAAAGACACCAGACTTGACTCTCCTACAACCACATCCTCTTCCTCCACTCCCATACCCACTACACCTTCCCATCCCTGTCTTTCTAAATTGATCTTCCTTTCCAACCTTGACCTCTTCCCAACAACTGACCCACCCCCTCCATCTCATAGGCGTCCAATCAGCACCTCAGCCACCACAAACCCTGGACCAACAAGGACAGTAGTCCAAGGATTCTGGAGTCCACCACCTTCAAAGCCAGCTACTTCGGCTACCAGGAAAGAGACGGCCAGCCCACCCCCTGAATTTTTTTTAAAAAAAAGCAGTGCCCGGTGCGAGAGGCCAAAGACTGCAGGCTTCAAAAGCACTACCCTGGCACACCGCCAAAGGGAGGAAAGGGCCACAGAGGAGCAGGGAAGGGTGGCAAGGGCAGCACGCCCGACAAGTCCGGCAGCAGGCGAGTTGCCCAGGAGGGCCCCACCAGCCCCATTCCAGGTGTGCAGGAGGACACCCACGGGCCCGGGACGGCAGCACAGGAGGGCCCCGCAAGCGAGAAGACAGATGTGCACGAAGGGCCCGGCAGCCACATGTCAGGTGGCGACTGAAATCCATGTAATGGCCAGATCTGGTGAGCTGGACACACATGTCAAGCACCGCTGAACAGGGCCCTTCAAGGCAAGAACCGCTGAACAGGGCCCTTCAAGGCAAGAACCGCTGAACATGGCACCGCCGTGTCAAGAACCGCTGAACAGGGCCCTTCAAGGCAAGAACCGCTGAACAGGGCACCGCCGTGTCAAGAACCGCTGAACAGGGCCCTTCAAGGCAAGAACCGCTGAACAGGGCACCGCTGTGTCAAGAACCGCTGAACAGGGCACCGCCGTGTCAAGAACCGCTGAACAGGGCCCTTCAAGGCAAGAACCGCTGAACAGGGCACTGCCGTCTCAAGCACCGCTCCGCTGGGCCCTTCATCTCGAGCACCGCTCCGCTGGGCCCTTCATCTCAAGCACCGCTCCGCTGGGCCCTTCATCTCAAGCACCGCTCCGCTGGGCACCGCCGTCTCTGCACCGCTTCCCTGGGCCGTTCGAATCAAGCACCGCTCCGCTGAGCCCTTCATCTCAAGCACCGCTCCGCTGGGCCCTTCATCTCAAGCACTGCTCTGCTGGGCCCTTCATCTCAAGCACCGCTCCGCTGGGCCCTTCATCTCAAGCACCGCTCCGCTGGGCCCTTCATCTCAAGCACCGCTCCGCTGGGCATCGCCGTCTCTGCACCGCTCCGCTGGGCACCGCCGTCTCTGCACCGCTCCGCTGGGCACTTCATCTCAAGCACCGCTGGCCCATTGGCAGAAGGGGCAGGCCCACATCTGTGTCGGGCAGGGCTGCACTAAGCACTCTGGCCACCATGCCTCCTCCAGAACCAGTGGAGTCTGTAATCCACTTGTAAGACTGTGGCTTTGCACTCCCCAGGATGGCACAGTGGGCAATCCACCCACTGTAGAGACTTGTGAGACTGTGGCTTTGCACTCCCCAGGATGGCACAGTGGGCAATCCACCCACTGTAGAGACTTGTGAGACTGTGGCTTTGCACTCCCCAGGATGTAACAGTGGCCATGGAGGCCCCTCGTGGATCTGGCGTCGTGGACTCATCTGGCTGAGGTGCCCCCCCTTTCCTTCCCCCTGAGGTGCCTGTAGTTTTGCTATCTGATGCCCCTGCAGTGTTCTCTCCTTTTGATTCGGGTATCCTGTGTGGGCTTTGCCCATGTGTTTAGGCCCATTGGCCCACGGACAATGGCTGATACCCAATTTGGACAGGACAATTTACATGTGTATATAGAGTTATAGATGTTTGATATATTTTTTTACTTAGCCGTACCATATACTACAATTTTCATGATCATTTTATTTTGTCTTTGCATTCTTCCGGGGGGTTTGGGGGTGTCACTCTGAGTTGTTGCTCTGCATTGATACGTGTGTTGTAGTGGGTGAGGGTGAGGGTGGGTGTGTTGCATATGTGTGTCCCCGTGATTTTTTGCCTCCCCCCTCCCCTGTGTTGTAGGTGCAGTACTCACGGTAGTCTTCTGCGTGGCGTTCGTGCTCCTGGTAGAGGAGCAGGAAGACAATAGCTGGTAGGATGTGTAGTTCGGGTTCCATGCTGTCCAGATTCCTCATGGAGTGTGTCGAGGTGAGTGTTTTCCGTTCGTAATGGCTGTTTCCGCCGTGTTTTTATCGGCGGGGCTACCGCCCCGGAAAAGGTGGCGGATTGGTGGGTTGTGATAGGGTGGGCGGTACATTGTCTCCCGCCTGTCTGTTGGCGGTGACCGCCGCGCTGTTTGTTTGTCCCGCCATGGCGGTCAGAGTGTTAAAGTGGCGGTCTCTGTTGGCGGTTTCCGCCAGGGTCAGAATTCAATTTTTTTACCGCCTGTCTGTTGGCGGGTTGGCCGCCGCTTTAACACCGACCGCCAGGGTTGGAATGACCCCCTATGTTTCTAAAAGTTGGAATACTTTTTAAGAATCTAAAACTATCTCTAGAACTTAATTCAAACTTTTACAAAACTTTTAAACTCTAAAAGAAATGCTAACAGGGACTAACACAAGGCCCTAGCAGGACTTTTAAAAATTTAGAAAAATAGCTCAAATTTCAAAAATCAGTTTCTAATGACAATTTTTGGAATTTAGTCGTGTGATCAGGTATTGGCTGAGTAGTCCAGCAAATGCAAAGTCTTGTACCCCACCGCTGATCCACCAATGTAGGAAGTTGGCTCTGTATGTACTATTTCAAAGTAAGAAATAGCATGCACAGAGTCCAAGGGTTCCCCTTAGAGGTAAGATAGTGGCAAAAAGAGATAATTTGAATGCTCTAGTTTGTGGAAGTGTGGTCGAGCAGTAGGCTTATCAGAGGGTAGTGTTAAGCATTTGTTGTACATACACAGGCAATAAATGAGGAACACACACTCAAAGACAATTCCAGGCCAATAGGTTTTTGTATAGAAAAATATATTTTCTTAGTTTATTTTAAGAACCATAGGTTCAAGATTTACAATCAATACTTCAAATGAAAGGTACTTCACTTAGGTATCATAGCAAAATAGCATGTACAGTTTTGGCAAAAATGGCAATAAGCTATTTTAAAACTAGACAGTGCAATTTTCAACAGTTCCTGGGGTTCCTGGGGGAGGTAAGTGTTTGTTAGTTTTGCAGGTAAGTAAACCACCTACAGGGTTCAAAGTTGGGTCCAAGGTAGCCCACCGTTGGGGGTTCAGGGCAACCCCAAAGTTACCACACCAGCAGCTCAGGGCTGGTCAGGTGCAGAGGTCAAAGTGGTGCCCAAAACACATAGGCTTCAATGAGAAGGGGGTGCCCCGGCTCCAGTCTGTCAGCAGGTAGATACCCGCGTCTCTGGAGGGCAGACCAGGGGGGTTTTGTAGGGCACCGGGGGGGACACAAGTCAGCACAAAAAGTACACCCTCAGCGGCACGGAGGCGGCCGGGGGCAGAGTGCAAACAGGCGTCGGGTTTGCAATGGAGTTCAATGGGAGACCCAGGGGGTCTCTTCAGCGTAGCAGGCAGGCAAGGGGGGCTCCTCAGGGTAGCCACCACCTGGGCAAGGGAGAGGGCCACCTGGGGGTCGCTCCTTCACTGGAGGTCGGATCCTTCAGGTCCTGGGGGCTGCGGGTGCAGTGTCTTTATCAGGCGTCGGGTTCTTAGAAGCAGGCAGTCGCGGTCAGGGGGAGCCTCTGGATTCCCTCTGCAGGCATCGCTGGGGGGCTCAGGGGGGTCCACTTTGGCTACTCACAGGGTCGCAGTCGCCGGGGAGTCCTCCCTGTAGTGTTGTTTCTCCGCAGGTCGAGCCGGGGGCATCGGGTGCAGAGTGGAAAGTCTTGTGCTTCCTGCGTGAAACGTGCAGTCCTTTAAAAGTTGTTTCTTTGTTGCAAAGTTGTTTCTTCTTTGGAGCAGAGCCGCTGTCCTCAGGAGTTCTTGGTCCTTTTAGATGCAGGGTAGTCCTCTGAGGCTTCAGAAGTCGCTGGACCCTGGGGAACGCGTCGCTGTTGCAGTTTTTCTTGAAGTGAGGAGACAGGCCAGTAGGGCTGGGGCCAAAGCAGTTGGTGTCTCCGTCTTCTCTGCAGGGCTTTCAGGTCAGCAGTCCTTCTTCGTCTTCAGGTTGCAGGAATCTATCTTGCTTGGTTCTGGGGGCCCCTAAATACTCAATTTAGGGGTGTGTTTAGGTCTGGGGGGTTAGTAGCCAATGGCTACTAGCCCTGAGGGTGGCTACACCCTCTTTGTGCCTCCTCCCTGAGGGGAGGCGGGCACATCCCTAATCCTATTGGGGGAATCCTCCATCTGCAAGATGGAGGATTTCTAAAAGTCAGAGTCACCTCAGCTCAGGGCACCTTAGGGGTTGTCCTGACTGGCCAGTGACTCCTCCTTGTTTTTCTCATTATCTCCTCCGGCCTTGCCGCCAAAAGTGGGGCCGTGGCCGGAGGGCGCAGGCATCTCCACTAGCTGGAGTGCCCTGTGACGCTGTAACAAAGGGGGTGAGCCTTTGAGGCTCACCGCCATGTGTTACAGTTCCTGCAGGGGGAGGTGAGAAGCACCTCCGCCCAGTACAGGCTTTATTACTAGCCACAGAGTGACAAAGGCACTCTCCCCATGTGGCCAGCAACATGTCTGGTGTGTGGCAGGCTGGCAAAACTAGACAGCCCACACTGGAAGTCGGGTATGTTTTCCGGGGGCATCTCTAAGATGCCCTCAGGGGTGTATTTCACAATAAAATGTACACTGGCATCAGTGTGCATTTATTGTGCTGAGAAGTTTGATACCAAACTTCACAGTTTTCAGTGTAGCCATTATGGTGCTGTGGAGTTCGTGTATGACAGACTCCCAGACCATATACTCTTAAGGCTACCCTGCACTTACAATGTCTAAGGTTTTACTTAGACACTGTAGGGGCATAGTGCTCATGCACCTATGCCCTCACCTATGGTATAGTGCACCCTGCCTGGCAAGCAGTGTGTCTGTGCTGAGTGAGGGGTCGCCAGGGTGGCATAAGACATGCTGCAGCCCTTAGAGACCTTCCCTGGCATCAGGGCCCTTGGTACCAGGGGTACCAATTACAAGGGACTTACCTGGATGCGAGGGTGTGCCAATTGTGGAAACAAAGGTACAGTTTTAGGGAAAGAACACTGGTGCTGGGGCCTGGTTAGCAAATCATAACTTGGCATCAGCAAAGGCAAAAAGTCAGGGGGTAACCATGCCAAGGAGGCATTTCCTTACAATTGGTATAATTTTTTAAGACTAATTTAGTTCTATAAGAAATACTTCTACAATATGCTCATGAAACATACATAATGAGAGGTTTGCTGAAAAAAGAACTGAATGTAAATTGAATGATGAGTATGAAAAAGAATTTAAGAATTTAAGAAAATAAAAGGAGATGGTAAATGCCCTGAATTTACAAAGCTTTGAAGTAGAGAAAGTACGTGCAACCATAATAGATGCCAATACCAATAAGTTAGGGGCAGCTTTAATTTGGGGTGTAGACAAAGATGAGAAAGCAATAAAATGAATTTCATGAATATTAACCTAAGTTTTAAGAAAGATACTCAGTAATAGAGAGCACAAGCACTATTCATTACATTTATCAGGGCTAAGTTAATTGGGGTCCCTGTATTTGCTTTTAAATAAAATTCTTACTGGCAGCAATAAAATAAAATTTGAGAAAAGTGAGTCTGTTGCTACAATAACTGCTTTTAAGATTGTTTTTTAAAATAAGGTCCTTGCACTTTAAGATTTCCTCCTTAAGTATTTCCTCTACTTTACAACTTTATCTGTATCTCTGTTTTGGGCAGGGTTGACAGAGGAGGAGTACTAACTGATCCAGGCTGCCATTTACTTTACGCGGCAGATCAACACTCTTAAGTTTCAGCTGCCTGAATGGCTCAGGTGGGGGACAGTAAAAATGGTCCCGCTCCACATCCGCATTCAGTGTGTGCATTGGTGACAGACCAAATTCAAGCCTGGAAGTATCCAGTGCCAACCATGCTGTTTCCCTGTCTAGAAATGGGGACCGACCTAAATACTATTGTAATAATAGAAGGACTTTCTTTGGTGAGTTCCTGCTTTCTTAGGACTGAAATGTAGGGTTATCACTGGTCCTTCTTCTGACACAGAGCAACCTGTTAACAAGGAAATTTTGCTTAATTGTCCTTTAGTGAACGCTCAATTTCTCTGTCATCAAGATATACAATAATATTCTCAGCCTCAAATTACCAATGATGTTTATAACAAATTCCTGGACCAATGACACCTCTGGTCCTGATATGGCACTTGCTTACTCCAAAGGATATGCGTTCCCTATTTCCTTAAGCTTGCTCAACTGACAATTTATTTTTCCCCAGGCAGAGCAAATAGGGCTCTCTGTTCAGTGTTCTGTTAAGATAGTCATCAGTGGGGTTCACTGCTATCACCCTTCTGGCAATCAGTTTAATATTGGCAAGCTTTTTGCAGACGTTTAGGTTCCAGTAATAGTCAATAATTCTGAAGTTCTAGTTCTAGGCGGCTTCAAACTGTTAAGATGAGCTGAATAACGAAGATGCATTTCTAATGCTTCATTCATTAGTTGGTTTTGGCTTAACACAACTGGTCTTGGGTGTCACTCACAAAAGGGGGCATTATTTAAATTTAATTTGTGCCCTTGAGACATGATCAAATATGATTCTCCCATAGTTCTAGTATCACTGACCTCCGTCTAACTTCATTTAAAATTAATGTTCCGACCCCCCAAGCTAAAGAATCCCTCCCTGTTGGCAAGGCTAATATCAAACCTGCTTGGCCAGGGATGGATTTGTACGTTTATAAGAGGTTTTGGATGATTAAAACTATTCATATTTCCAAAAGGGAGAGACGGATGATGTTATCTGGGAGGAAGAGTTGGGAAAATACAACAGCTGAGTTAATTTTGCATGCCAAACTGTTCTTCATTCCTCTAAGCCCTATTCTCATCAGCAGGGTTCAAGGCGGTGAACATGGCTTGCAAATAAATTTAACAGCAAGTTAAGTATGATCCTGGGTTAAAAAGGCAACTGAAGGATACTCTTTGAGAGTATAAAAAGAAAGTATAGGAACTATTTTGCTAACAGAATCTTAATAGCCCAAAGTTTTGCCAGAGAAGGTTTCTCAATCCTCAGAGCCTTAAAAGACCCTGTACAGGAAACCTTCCTTTGGAGGCATTCCAAATGCTCGGTGACAAGCTATAGGGATATTTTCAAGATATAACTACAGTCATTTGAGAGGCTATCCCTTCTGAAACAGGAGCTCTGTGTGAAGACAAGCCTTCTTCCTCATTATCCCTTGGGGAAGATCAACAAACGTTGTCCACTTTTAAGCCTATTAATCAGGCCGATCTGACCAAACTGTGAACACAATTAACTCAGTATCTCTTCCTGATTCCTGTCCCATCAGATTATATGGAAAAGGCCTAGCATGATCCACTGAGCAGTTCAGGAGCTCTGTAATAAGTCTCTGGAGTTTGTAGTAGTGCCTAAATTTTTTTAAAACAGGTAATTTTGATACCTTTGGTAAAAAAAAAAAAGGCCAATGCTGATCCAAGAGTAATGGGGAATTTTTGGCCCATCTCCCTCCTGCCTGATAAAAAAATAGAGAATATACAATTGTTTGGGTTGCATAAAAACGGAAAGGCCTGGCTCTTTACCAGGGAATATGGATTTTCCTTTCTGACATTTGGTCTTGATATCACAAGGCAACCATTTGGTATTTGTTGGTCTGTATACATTTTTGTTAGACTACAATCAGGGAGTCTAAATGTTTTTGTGTTGGGATAACAAATTTGTTACAAGAACAGATAATAAATTACTAAAAAAGTATTTGCGAAGAAAAAGGTGGATGCCATTTGCAGATGGATAATAACATGACATAAACATGATCACAGTGCAGAGCAAATACCAGGTGTGAAAAATCAGGTTGAAGAGTCTTAGGGCCTGACTTAGAACTGGGTGGGCGGGTTACTAAGTCACAGCAGTGACGGATATCTTGTCCGCCGAAATCTATTCCCATAGGACATAATACAATTTAGATTTCGGTGAACAGGATATCCGTCACTGTTATGAAAGAGTAACTCGTCCGCCCAGTTCTAAATCAGGCGTTAGACTTGATTTGAGGATGAAAAGAGATTTGAAAACGGAGAAGAACAGAATGAGGGAGATGAAATTAGGGATTTTACCATAGATGGAACAATCAGAAGAGAGAAGGACCTGACACAGGAAGTGTTAAAGGGCTGTGTCATACAATGGGTACATAATAAAATGTGAAAAACTGAATAAGAAAAGGGAGTGCATTGAGGAATGTAAGAGGTATTGGTGGATAAGAAATGAATCATCAGGTAATGCTTTGGTTTACTGCGATTCAAGAATAGACGCTCCAAGATTCACTAGAGACAGGCTGAAAAAGTTGGCATATGAAAAACAGATTGAGGTACGCAAATCTAAGTAGAGACTGCAGGGTGATTTTTGATGGCTTAGACTAGCTAAACAAGCAGAAAGGCATATAACAAACTGCATCACAGTAATACATCAAGACTGTAATCCATGGTAGGGAATAGTTACTTACCTTTAATCTTAGGACTCTTCCAAGGACATTTTCATTATAGTTATAAATACGGAGTTGCCCATCCATGTGTGGGATCCTGGAGAACTTTTAACCAATATATATATTTTCTCAGAAAAAGTAAAATATTTTATGTCAGCCTTTGAAAGACAACTGTTAGACCTTTCATCCTTGGCGCAGCTTACCGTAGACTTTACGCCTTCTGACCTCCTGTTCTGCTGATGGCGACTTGGCAAGTTAACCCATTTGTCAGGATCAAACCTTCTGTTTTAGTCCATATGTCACCCCTAAGGTAGGCCTTGAACAGCCCCCAGGGCAGGGATATATACCTTTAAGTTTTGCATACCCAAGTAGTGGAAAAACCCTTAAATTAGTTTTTCTCTACTGCAAGAGAAATCTGTCCCAAAAGGCTAACAATGGGATTACCTTATTACATTTTATAAGTGTAATTCACAATTGGGTCAAGGTATATAGTATTGCACAAATAGTTTACATATTGCCTCTTAAGTTAAGCCTGGCTGCTCTGTGCCAAGCTAACATAGGGTGAGAACAGGTTCACTTAGGAAGTGTATTTGACTTAACCTGACTACAGAGGTGGTCCCCACTTGGACAGGGTGCATACGCCTGCCAACTAGGGATCCCAATTCTAACACCACCATTGGCTAATTTTCAGCGATTTACTAACTAAGTTTATTAGAAATGTAGTCACTAGAAATAATGTTGTGACTAGAAACTTAATTCACAAACTTTTTTTTTAAAGAAAGCATGAGTGAAAATGTAGTCTAATAGGCTAAGTCTGAGGGATCCCTTTGCAATAAAAGTACTTTCAAGTCTTTGGCACGTTAAAGCGGATTTAAATAAAAGTGTTGCTTACTTGCTTAAATCGACAAACTGCAACAGTACTGATCTTCTTTGAAGTTTTTCTTGTGTTGAAACATTATATAAAAGTATCCATATTTTTCTAAACATTGATCTTGAGTTCCTTCTTCAGGGTGTGCCTCATTTATTGACTCTTGTTCAACAAATGCTTAGTACTATCCTCTGATAAGCCTAAATGCTTGGCCATACTACCACAAAATAGAGCTTTTGAGATTATTACCTAACCCCTTTAAACCAACGGGAGTAATCCTGTACTATCTGCAGTGTGTGTCCCTACATTAGGAACACTGCACAGATAGCCAGCTTCCTACACAAGTTATTTGGCATTGACTGTTGGCAAGGAATTTATACAATTAAGCTGTGCACCTTCGATGTCTTAAGAACTCGGTCAGACCTACAAAGCAGGTATTTTATAGAACATCACAAATGGGTTGACTGAGCCTTGCAATACGTCTTCAAAGACTGGGGGTTCCCTCAAATAGACCTTTGCACCACTGGCCAAAACACAAAGGCCCATATTTATATTTTTTAGTGCTGCATTTGCGCCGATTTTTAGACGCAAAAACGTCGCAAACTTACAAAATACAATTGTATTTTGCAAGTTTGCGTCGTTTCTGCGTCCAAAAATGACGCAAATGCAGTGCTAAAAAAGTATAAATATGGGACAAAATGCCTAAACTTCAGATACAGAATTTAGGAACAAGGATCAACGAGCAAAGCTCTTTTGATACATTGGCCCAGCAAATTGCCTTCTGCCTTTTTTGCAGATCCAGCTGATTTTGTCTGTTTTAATGGAAACAAAATTCTCCATTATGATAAAGATACTCATTGCCCCAGAGTGGCCAAGGCAGTGGTGGTTTCTGAAATGTCTTCATATTTTCATGGACTTCACAAAGAGCTGCTGTGGACAGAATGCAAAGGAAATTACATCACCCCCACATGGCATCCTTGAGTTTGACAGCATGGCCCCTGAGATCATGCTATAAAGCCATCTGAACTCCTACATACGCTTTCAAATGGAATAGATTTGCCATTTTATGTGTTTTAAATAATTATGACCCAATATCCTGAGGTTGTAGTAATTCCTTACCGGGTTCACTTAGCTAAGTCGAACCTTCAGTTTTTATTGATAAAAGTTCACTTGGCTGCCATCACAGCATACAGGAAAGGACCTACACATAGATCCTTCTTCACAGTTCCTATGATAAGATTCTTCTTGGAAAGTCTAAGGAAGAAATGTACTCTGAGACAGCAACCTTGTCCCTCGTGGTACCATAATTTGATACTTTCTAAATTGCTGGTCCCTTCTTTGAGTCCAAACATAAAGCTTTATTGCTATATTTGGAAGGTAGTTTTCATAGTGGCTAATACATCAGCCAGAAAGGTTAGTGATATTCAAGCTCTTTCCATGATATACTCCTATACATAAGTGGTTTTGAGGACAAGCCATTCCTTCCTCCTGAAAGCTGTTTATGACTTTCACATCAACCAAACATCCTCTCTACCATTTTTGTTTTCAGTGAGGAAATGTTACTTACTTGGCTCTAGTTCTGCATCATAGGTATCGTCACTGAAGTCAAAAACGTAGAATGTGTTATCACAAATTCTTCAACAGTAGGTGGACACTTCAATGTTTTTATAGAAAGTAGGTGTCACTTGTAATTCAAAATTTGCTGAAGTCATAAACGTAAAATATTTCTTTCATGCGGGGGAACCCAAACACTTCTTTCAAGAATGTGTTATTGTAGGAGGCTGGCCTGGTTTGCAGTGGGTACCTTGGGTACTTACACCTTATACCAGGTCCAGTTATCCCTTATTGGTGAAATGTAGTAGTGTTCTAGCAGCTTAAGCGAATGTGAATCACAAATTCCCCCCTATGCAAGTGTAGTGTATAGAGGGTCGCTGGGAGTGTAAGAAAACCACAAAGGTGAGTAAAATACCCCACCCCAGAGCCCAGGAAAAGTAGGACTAAAGTACTGCAAGTTTCCTCAGGACACACTACAAGTCGTGATTAGGGTTATTGCAAGAACCAAGCAAGACTGCAAGCAACTAATGGTGGATTCCTGGACCTGAAGACCTGTAAAGAGAGGAGACCAAGCCCAGAAGTCGCAGAAGATTCTAGGAAGGACAGGAGCCCCTGCCAACCAAGAAGATGATGCAAAAGAGGATTCTCCGGTTGGAAGAAGTCTGCAGAAGAGCACCAAAGAAGATGGCTGCAGGTTCCTGCGTGATGCAAAGGATGTCCCAAGTGGAGATGTTGGATGCATGCAAGTTGCAGCACTGGATTCGTCCAACAAGCCTTGGTTCAATTAATGTCCCGGATTGTGTCAAAATGGCGCTGCCTGGACCCAGGAGGGACCTGGGGGCCTCAACTTGGACTGAGGAGGCAGAGGGGGCTCCTAACACTGGAGGGAATCCACAGATGACCAGTCAGCACCCATGGAGGTCCCAGGACCTGGGGACAAAGAAGGTGCTCATTGCGGTTGCTGCAGCACCACAAAAAATGTTCCCATGCCGCTGGAGAACAACTCAGTGAGTTGAGTGTCACAGGATAGAGTGCTGGGGACCTGGGCCAGGCTGCGCACAAAGGAATTTTGCAAAGAGTGCCCAGAGGCCCCAGGAGGTCAAGAAGACGCGGTGCACAGGGGTACTGTCGTTCTCGGGGAAGGCAAGGTCTTACCTCCTCCAAATTGGGACAGCAGGATCTCGGGACAGTCTGTGTCGAAGGTGTCCACCACCTGTGTTCCAAGGAGCACGCTTGTCGTCAGGAGAGGAGTCCAACAGAACCGGTCGTCATCTTAGAAGGTGCCTGCTGGAGCAGGGAAGTGACTCCATCACTCCACTGGAGATTTCTTCGGTCCTCCGGGTGCAGGGTGAAGACAGGGAGTCCCCAGAGCATGCACACCGTGGAAACTGTTGCAGTTGCTGGCTGGAGTAGAAGTTGCAGAGGAAAAGTAGTCCTTCTGGATACTTTGTTGCTGTTACAGCAAGTCCTGGAGCAGTCTGTGGTGGAACCGAGGTCAGAGGATGAAGTAGTAGTTGTAGAGGATCCCTGATGGAAACTTGCAAGCAGAGTCTGAAGAGAAACCCACAGAAGAGACCCTAAATAGCCCTCAGAGTGGGATTGGCTACCTTATAAGGTATGGACCTATCAGGAGAGGTCACTGATGTCACCTGCTGGCACTGGCCACTCAGAGGCCTCCAGGGTGTCCCCACACCTTGGAAAACAAGATGGCTGAAGTCTGGAACACACTGGAGGAGCTCTGGGCACCACCCCTGGGGTGGTGATGGACAGGGGAGTGGACACTCCCCTTTCCTTTGTCCAGTTTCGCACCAGAGCAGGGACTGGGGGTCCCTGAACCGGTGTAGACTGGCTTATGCAAGGAGGGCACCATTTGTGCCCTTCAAAGCATTTCCAGAGGCTTGGGAGGTTACTCCTCCCAAGCCTGTAACACCTATTTCCAAAGGGAGAGGGTGTAACACCCTCCGGCTCCTTCTAGCAACTGCAACATTTCCCCGGTCATGCATCCTCTGAGGACAGTCCGTCTTCAGCCTGCATCAGAAGAAAGAAGGAATGTCCCTTGCAGTGAAGGAGTCACTCCCTTGCTTCTGCAGGCACCAACTGCAACAACGACCAGCTGCGTGGATCCTGCATCACGGGTGGTGGACTGAAGTCGTTCCGACGGTCCTCTCTTCAACTGTCCACATTTGGTGGAGGTAAGACCTTGCCTCCCCACACACGACAGTATCCCCTGTGCACCGGGTCTTTTGCAGCTGCCAAGGCTTGTTGGCATCCTTCCTCCAAGATCTTCATGCATCTTGTAGCTCCGGCCCCCAGCACTCTATCCTGCGACGCACAGCTCCCTGAGCAGTTCTCTGGCACCGTGGGAGCCTTTCTCGTAGTGCTGCGTGGGCCTCTTCTGCAACTTTCCAGTCCACGTTCTGTGTTCCTGGTCCCTGGCGTTTTCCGCTAACCGCAAGCTTTGCTGCGTGTGCCAAGGCTTGTTCACGGACTACGACAACGCAAACCCGATTGCAATCATCTAGCTCCACCCTGCAGGAACCCGACTTTGTCTTCTTGGGTGCAGTGCTGACTTTTCTTCCTCACCAGTGGTTCACCTTTTGCACCTTCATCTGGGTTGGTAGGGGCTCTTGCCCTTCCTGGACTCTTCTGTGCTTCTTGGACTTGGTTCCCTTTTTCCACAGGTCTCCTTGTCCAGGAATCCACTGTTGGTGTCTTGCAGTCTCTTTTGGGTTTCAGCAATATTCTTCTTTACTTCTCTGTGTGTGTTCTGGGAAACTTACTGTGATTTACTTCTGATTTCCTGGTCACTGGGGTGGGTTGTGGTACTTACCTTTGTGCTTTCTTAGTACTCCCAGCTCCCCTCTAACCAATACACGTGCCTAGGTGAGGGACCGCCTTTCGCATTCTACTTTCTTATTATATGGTTTGTGCTCCTGTGCCTAACTACTGTGATTTTTACTAATTCCACTTTTTTCTAACTGTTTTTAGGCCTATTTCTGCATATTAGTGTTTATAATTTGTGTATTGCTTACCTCCTAAGGGAGTATAGTCTCTATGGTCTTTTTGGTATTTAAAGTACCTCTCTTTTTGTAACACTGAATGTTTTCTTTCATGTGTGTAAGTACTAAGGGGGTGATTCTAACTCTGGCGGGCGGCGGAGGCCGCCCGCCAAAGTTCCCCCGCCAGAACACCGCTCCACGGTCAGAAGACCGCCGCAGTGATTCTGTGTTTCCAGCTGGGCTGGCGGGCCGCCCGCCAGCCCAGCGGGAAACCCCTTCCCACGAGGAAGCCGGCTCCGAATGGAGCCGGCTGAGTGGGAAGGGTGCGACGGGTGCAGTTGCACCCGTCGCGAATTTCAGTGTCTGCTAAGCAGACACTGAAATTCTTTGTGGGGCCCTCTTACTGGGGCCCCTGCAGTGCCCATGCCATTGGCATGGGCACTGCAGGGGCCCCCAGGGGCCCCACGACACCCCATACCGCCATCCTGTTCCTGGCGGCCGAACCGCCAGGAACAGGATGGCGGTATGGGGTGTCGGAATCCCCATGGCGGCGCAGCAAGCTGCGCCGCCATGGAGGATTCCCCAGGGCAGCGGGAAACTGGCGGGAGACCGCCAGTTTCCCGTTTCTGACCGCGGCTGTACCGCCGCGGTCAGAATTGCCCTGGATGCACCGCCAGCCTGTTGGTGGTGCATCTGCGGTACCCTACCCTGGCGGTCTCAGACCGCCAGGGTAGGAATCAGGCCCAAAGTGTGACTACAGTGGTATTGCATGAACTTTGCATGTCTCCTAGCTAAGCCTTAGCTGCTCATCCACAGCTACCTCTAGAGAGCCTGGCTTTTAGACTCTGAATACACTACACTAATAAGGGATAACCGGGCCTGGTATAAGGTGTAAGTACCATAGGTACCCACCACACACCAGGCCAGCCTCCTACAATACATATATATAGATAGATAGTATATTGAAAAAGATGGCCTAACAATATTTTGCTACCAGTGTGGGGGCTTGAACCCTGGCATTTGAGGGGCTCATGACACCATTGGCACATGACCTATCTCTGAGCTATAGTTCCTTGTTAGAAATGGGGTTTCTGGTTGGCTAGGGTATGCACCTAAGCCAGGCAGAACCGACCCATTCTAGTCAGGGCAAGGGAGTTACACGTTCAAGATAACCCCTCCCCACCCCCAGGTAGCTTGGCACAAGCTGTCAGGCCTAACCCAGAGGCAATGTGTAAAACAGTTGTCAGAATACTGTTACTCTGCAGAGATCAGCAGTAATGACATATAACACACAGGTTTCTTATTATTCTGCAACATAAGCAGTAGTCAGGAATTACATTACTAAAGAAATGCCCTTGTCATAAACATATAAAAAATGCCCAACCAGGAACCTTATAAAGCATACGGCAAGTCATCAAAAACATATCAGCATGTTATGCCCATAAAAGGACCATCAACAAGGATATGACACATCATAATAGAACATAGGTCCAAAAAGCTCATATTAGGAACATTAGAAAAGTATTTGTTCTCCTTAAGAGTACCTGTTTCTATAGATGAGGGCATCTCCCATGCCACTAGGTAACTATGGGCCCCCCTGCTCTAAATGGGGAAGGGCCGCCCTGGTGATTGGGGGGGAAGGCACGTACCCCTCCGGTTTTGATGTTGGGGCTCCTCCTGGGGCCCGCACCTAAACGGGCACCTACTAATTCTGGGGGACCCCCACGGGCCACGGTGACCCTCCTGAGGGGGGGGCCTGAAGCGAGGCTTAAGGACGGGGGGCATCCGCGCCCATGGGACAGTGGCGGGGGGGAGGGACTCCCTCTCCGCCCCGTGTCCTGCAATACGGTAGGCAGCCGCCCGCGTTCTCGAAGTGGCTGCCAGAAAGACGGGGGAAAGGCCAACACCTCTCCCTGCTAGCCGCGCTCCTCCTGGAGACGACTGTGAGGACCTCCGGCGGGCCGCTCTTCTCTTCCGGCTGCGGCGGTGACGCTCCCACCAGTAGGAGCCTGCTTGTGCCTGGGAGGCGCCTTTCTTAGTGCTTCTCCCCAGGGGCACCCTAGGAGCTCCTCTGCTCCCGCCTTCACAGCGCGTCCCCAACGCGCCTCGAAATATCAGTTGCCTGGGCCACATCGGTGAGGATTATGCCACAGCAGCGCTCTCAATGCGCTCAATTAGATAGGACCAAAGCGCTATCCAGGCACTTTCCTCAGGTAAAAATGAAGAGCGCTCCTCATGCGCTCTAGCAAAGGGTAGAAGGTGCCCTTGAGGCTCTAGGCAGGAATAGTGAAGCACTCTCCATGCGCTGCAAGCAAGTCCAAGGTTGCAGGGCCACAGCACCCAGCCTCTGGGGGGATACAAGGTGGGAGCACAGAGTAGTAGGGCCCAGCAACAGGCCAGCACATAGTGGATGCAGTCAGTGGCATTTCCTCCAAATGACCCAGCAGGTCACAGGTCAGCACAGCAGCAGCAGTCCAAGGCGGTTCCTGGTGAGTCCCTCCACCAGCATTCTGTGTCCATTTCCAAGTAGGTTTCTTGTGTCCATTGTGGAAAAAAATCCCCTGTACTTACAATCACTTTTGCTAAGCATTTCCAATGCAGAGGAGCGGGGTTTCAACCAGTTACAACTGGTTCTGGGGGCGTCCCCTCTCTCCTACAGCACAGGCTCCAAACATCAGTTCGGAGTAAACAACACTTTTGTGTGAGGCCAGGGCACAGCCTTTACAGATGCATGTGTGCCCCGCCTCCCCCTTCTCTCAGCCTAGGAAGACCATTCAAAATGCAGATGCACATCTGTGACACCTCCACCCTCCCTATGTACAGGCTGGAGTCAAGCTGCAAAACACCAGAGTCACAAACACAGAGAAATGCTCACTTTCTAGAAGTGGCATTTCTGTAATAGTAATACAAAATCCACTTACACCAGTATGCAGCATTTCTCACTACCATTACAACCATACCAAACATCCCCATGCTACCCCTCATAAATTAGACAATACCCCCTTTACATAAGGCAGGGCAATTCCAATGCAATCCTATGAGAAGGCAGCACTAACAGCAGTGAAAAACCAAATGGGCTGTTTATCACTACCAGGACAGGCCACGCTACTAGGCACATGTCCTGCCTTCTACATACATAGCTAGCTAGGGCCTACCTTAGAGGGTGACTTACATGTAGTAAAAGGGGAGTTCTGGGCCTGGCAAGTATATTTAGATGCCAGGTCCCTGTGGCAGCAAACTGTGCACGCAGGTCCTGCACCAGCAGACTCCAGACAGGTTTGAAAGGCTACTTCAGTGGGTTGCTCAAGCAGCACTGGAGGCCCGCTAGTAACATTTAATTTACAGGCCCTGGGTATAGGGATACCACTGTACAAGGGACTTACAGGTAAATTAAATGTGGCAATCAGGTATAAGCCAATCATACCAATTCTATGAGGGAGAGCACATACACTTTAGCACTGTTCAGCAGTGATAAAGTGCCCAGAGTTATAACGTCAGCCAAAAAGGGTTGGAAAATTAGGAAGAGAAGGCAAACAGTTTGGGGAATGAACCTGTAGAAAGGGCCAGGTCCAACACTCCTCATAATAGAGAAAGAAAGGGGCTAAACACACAGAAACACCATAGCCAAATAAAAGAGGAGAGTGAGAGAAAAATCAAACCCCTCAAGGAAGGAAAAAGGCCATGAAGCAGGAAAAGGAATGCTAACAGACCAAAACCCAAAAGCAGCTGGAAGAACAGCTTGCCAATAGGAACGATGGAACCTTGTGGATTATGAAACAATGTCAACACTAGGCAGTAAATCGGCATAGGAGGTAACGCCAATTATAGAAGGCCAAGATAATGGCTCAGAGTAGTCCAGTAGATGGAACAGAATCGCTGAAAGTAGAATCAAAGGAAAGAGTAAAGTTCACATTAACTCCCAGAATGGGATTGAACAGTGGACCTGCAGGGGTTTGCAAGGTCAAAGAAAATGTATATAGAGAGAGAACCGCTCTGCAACAAAACCAAATGTGGCTAGAGAGGAAAAATGGCCACCAAAAGGAAGAGACATAACTACTGTCATGTAGCCAACAGGGAAGGATAAAGTGCAAGGACAGGAATCCTACATACAAAATTCTGGAACATAGCAAAGAAAAGACGACCAAGGTCACAAAAAGAAAGGGAAGGGATAGAAACAACCTGAGAGGGCAGGGCCTGCAATCTCTAATAAAGAGAAGAACTCATAGTCAGAGAAATGAAGCCCCTAACTTTTGCAGAACAGGGTAGGGTGAAGAAAGGAGTAATCACGTTGACCTTGTTGTACAACTCGAGCAGCAAGGTAAGAAAATGCTGTTATATAACTATATACACGGAGGAGCCAAGATGGCAGCCGGGAAGGACGCTTAGTTAAGCGCTCCGTCTCGGGCTCGCCAATAAATAATCGCAGGGCGCTCCCGGGGTGCCATTACCTGAATGCAGAGACGACTGAAGCAGCGGAGCCGACTGAAGCTGTGCGGCCGCGGGGCGCGGCCGCCGGAGACTCAGAAGCCTCGGAGGAGCTGCGGCCGCCATCTTTCCTGAGGCGGCGTCCCGAGATCCGACCTGAGGGACCTGCTGCACGGTGGGTGCGCGGCGGCGGGAGGGGCTCGTATCAAGGGGAGGTGGGCCTAGATCTGGGCCCTGCTCCCCCCTCCTCACCATTGCCCCCCCGCTCGGGTGGGGGGGGGAGCAGACGCTGCGGCCCTGCTGCCCGAGCCCCTTGGGTGTGCCCCCCCAACATCTGTGCGTGAGGAGCGCCCCCAGAGAAGATCTGGGGGCTGCAAGAAATACTCGCCAGCATAGCCCGCGGGGCACATGCGCGGCCAGACCGGGCCTGGAACTGGTTTAAGGCGCTGCGCCGCCTCACCGTGAGAGCGCCCGGCCGCGGCGGTGATGCCACGAGCACCCGGAGCTCGTTCAACATACGTCCAAGGGGGGGATCTTCCCCCCATCTCACCGGAGGATCCAACGCCTGGAACCTGCTGTCAGCGGGGGAATCGGTAAACGCAACGTGGGTCTGCCCCCCCCTCTCTTCTGCCCACGCTGGTCGGTGGGCCCAGTTGCAGGGGGATCCTGTCCGCTCAGGCCAAAACCTACCTCGGAGGTCACCAGGAGGGCCGATGTCCCAGAACGTGGAGTGCCCATCGGTGGTGGCCCGTGAGGGCGCGCTGCCCCCGCCCGGCCTGCTCGGAGAACGCAGGTGACCGCGTGGGTGCACGTGAGATGAGGATACACAAACAGCGAGGCGCAAGTGCGCCACCAGCGAAGTCATCCACCCAGTTTGCACCCGGTGGTGCAGTACATCTACCCAAAGGACGTTTAAAAATCAGGTAAAATGGCCGGGAAGTCCAAATCAGCAAAAAGCCAAGACCGAAGCACACTCAGACCAGCACCCAGCGATCAACAACTCATACCAACCCTACAGTCACTGGAAAGCACACTCCAGGCCCACTCCTCACAATTCGAGAAAGTGCTACAGGCAATTATGGACACTAAATCCTCACTGGAGAACACGATAGACACGGTATTGCAAGACCTGAATCTACTCAGAGTAGACCATCGCAAATTATCCGAAAAAGTTAAGTCAACGGAAGAGGTGCTAAGTGAACTGACCCCCACGGTAGCGGACAACCAAAAACAAATTCTCTGCCTAGACGCAGAAGTAAAGACACTGCTGAGAAGAGCGGAGGAGGCGGAGGGCAGATCCCGCCGTAATAACGTACGGGTCCTGGGATTCCCTGAAAAATCACTGGATCAAAACTCAGAACTCTTGCTGGAACACTGGCTAATCAAAAAGGTTCTGAATGGGGCCCCATCGAAGTTCTTCTCTGTAGAAAGAGCGCACAGGATCCGGGATGTCCCCCGGCTCCGGGCCAACCCCCAAGACCGCTAGTAGCCAGGTTGCTGAACTTTAGAGACCGCAATGCTATACTGCAGCAGTTCCGCAACAAAGGCCCATTCAGATATGAGGACTCAGTTAACAGCGCTTACCCAGACTTCACTCAAGAGGTGCAAAAACAACGCAACTCCTACGTCAAAATAAAGCAGCACCTTCGTAAGCATGACATAAAATACGCACTACTATTCCCTGCCAAACTAAGAGTGTCAACAGATGAACGCACCCACGTGTTCACCTCTCCGGAGGATGCCCGGACGTGGATCCACGCCAAGGGGTCGCTCGCCCCCAAGAAGCAGATGGCACTGACGAGGACTGGTCAGTATCCTCTTTGCGGAAACGCACTAAGAGGCGCACCAGGGGACAACCCATGGAGAAACAGGCCGCAGAAGAGAGAGCCAAGGTCCTGAAAGAAACCCCCCTGCTGACACAGAATTCCTTTGAGACTCTCAGGACGCGCCCCGAGGAAGGCTCAGAGTCGGACTCGATCAGCTCGGACTCTACACTAACAGATGTGCTAAAAGGTCCAGAGTTTACCCCCAGAACCGCAGATGCACTCTGAAAGAGTATCGCTGAGTCACCCCCCCGCCGGAATTGGCCGCCACAACTGAGGAGCTGAGCTGGACATTGCGTGCGCCACTGGATGTGGGTGGCTACCACATCTGAATCTATGTATCTTTTTTCCTTGAAAACTGTTCCCACATCCAGACTGCGCACTGCTGGCGGCGATGACACACGGGGGGAGGGCACAGCTCACACCGGGAGCGCCCCAAATCATCTGCAGACCGGGTCTGCGGAAGGATGTGAGCCCCATAACGAGCTGCATCCGGTTGGTAAAATTGCTCCCCCACAGACATCCACAAGGACACTGTTTTGTTCGCACTCCAGTGGGGTGCACAGTTTGTTACAAGTTTACAGTTGGGGAAGGGATCCAGTTGGGGAGGGAAGGGGGGTAATAGTTAGTTTGTACACTACAGGTCCGTTCATAACACAGGGAACATTGCTGAGACTGATGGGGCTGACCGCAAACGCGCTAGGGGTGGGGGGAACCGGCTGGGTCTCAATTGTTGGCAGAGTGCCAGATGCACCCTCGCAAAATAAAACATGGCTCAATCCACAGTCCACTGCACGCATAAATACGTCATAGTCACCTGGAATGTCAGGGGACTGGGGACTCCGAGTAAAAGGTCCTGGGTGCACGCACGTCTCAGGCGCCAGGGTATACACATCGCAATCCTACAAGAGACTCACCTGCGAGACCCTGACCTGCAAGAACTGCGGAGCAAATGGGGGGGGACAGATAATAGGCACATCCTACTCGACCTTCGCGAGGGGGGTCCTCATATGGATAGCAGGGGGCGTCCCCTTCCTCCAAACATCGCACAGGATAGATCAGGGAGGCAGGTATGTGGTTGTGGAGGGTCGACTTGATGGCAGACAATTATCACTAATAGAGATATATGCCCCCAATAACGCGTCATCTGAATTTCTGGGTACACTCACCCCAGCATTATTGGTGAATCCTGAAGCATCCGCCATATGGGGCGGGGACTTTAATTGTATACCGGACCCGGCGCTGGACAGGTCAAACCCCCCCACACAAACGACAGCCAATAGATACACCAGACGCCCACTACAAGTGTGGGCTAGCGATATGGGACTACATGGCATATGGCGCGTGAAACACCCACTACAAGGGGAATACTCATTCTACTCAATATCACATAAGGTACACACCAGGATAGACATACTGTGGGGCACTCAGGAAATCTGCACAATCGCTAGCGGGATAGAATATCTAGCAAAAACACTATCGGATCATTCGCCGCTCAAAGTAACTCTGAACTGGGGCAGGAAGCGCCAAGCGATCCCCACATGGAGACTTCAGGTGGAAGCCCTCCAGGATCAAGCATTCACAGACACACTGAACACTGTGCTAAAACAGTATTGGGAAATAAACGCTGGTTCCACAAACCTAAGAGCAGTGGAGTGGGACGCGCATAAAGGAGTGGTTCGCGGTCACTGTATCTCAACTACATGGGGGGTGAGACGTACACTCCACGCAGAGGTCAGCAAGTTGGAAAAAAAATGAAGAGCACTAGAAACTGCAGTAGCCCGCAACGAAACACCAAACATGGCACTAAAAGATGCGCGTGCAGAATATGCTATCGCTGACACCACACAACACGATCACAAATAACACTTGATGCGACTTCAAATGGAAGGCGACAGATCGGGCAGGCTACTCGTGTGGGTTTTACGCAAAGACCGGCAGCGCTCACCTATTGGGGCCATAGAGACAGACGCAGGTACACTGGCAATCACACAGGAAAAAATAAACTACACGTTCAGGGAATACTACACAAACTTATACACCAAACGCACATCATGCACCACCCAACAACTTAGGTCCTTCCTGGCGGGCTCACACGGGCAGATAGGGAGACACTAGAGGCCCCCCTGACACTAGGGGAACTCAACATGGCCCTTGCGCAACTGCCTAGGAATAAAGCACCAGGCGCAGACAGCCTTCCATCAGAATACTACTCTACCTTTGCGACACGCCTTAACTCACATCTCCTGAAAGTATTCGAAGAGGCATGGGCCAGTGGGACCCTACCCCCAACACTGAGGGAGGCAATGATAGTGGTCCTCCCCAAACAAGGACGCAACCCCACTGATGTTAAATCCTACAGACCCCTGTCGCTACTAAATTTAGACTGTAAAATACTTGGTAAAATACTGGCCAATAGGTTAGCCCCCTACATGCACACCCTGGTACACGAGGAACAAAACGGGTTCATCCCGAAACGCAACGCTTTTCTTATCATCCGGAGGCTGCTGAGCGTGATGGGAGACACTCTCCCGCATGCATACGAGGAAATGGTGATCTCACTCGATATTGAGAGAGCGTTCGACACACTAGAATGGGATTTCTTGTTTGCCACCATGCAGCAAATGGGTATTGGCCCAAAATTCACACGCTGGGTGAGTATATTGTACACCAACCCACAGGCTAGGGTGAAGACGAGTGGAGGCCTATCAGGGAGCTTCCCGATTAACAGGGGCACAAGACAGGGATCCCCCTGTCCCCCCTGCTGTTTGCCCTGGCAATGGAACCACTGGCTGCACACGTCCACGCGAAGAAGGATAGGTGAGGGTAATCAGGAACGGGACCTACCACGCCATATCATTATACGCAGACGATGCCTTGATATACATACGAAGGGGTGGAGAAGTGTTGTCCTCGGTGATGTCGTTGCTATCTGAGTTTGGAGGGATCTCTAGCCTAGTAGTAAACTGGGGAAAATCCTGTATATTCCCACTAGCCAGCTGGCCCTTATCGAAACAAGATAACGCCCCATTAGGCCGCCTGAAATGGTGCTTTGACACATTTAAATACTTAGGGGTTAACATTTATCACAGAACAGAGGACCTTAAGGATGGTAATCTAGGGAGAGCGGTGGCCTCCATGAAGGGTTCAATGCGATTCTGGAATAAGTTACCACTCTCACCACTGGGCAAGGTGGCCTTAGCAAACATGCTGATACTACCTAGACTGTTATACCACTTTGCGGCCCTGCCGCTCATTATTCCTAAAAGTTTCTTTAATAGTTTGAACGCTGTCTTACTGCAGCTTGTGTGGGGAGAGGGCAGAAGGTGGGTCGCACTCACCACGCTACACCGCCCGGTCACAGCGGGTGGACTGGGCGCTCCCAACTTTGAGCTTTACTCCGCGGCCGCGCAGTTACAGTGGATACTGAACTGGATCCATAGGCCCAATTCGGCGGGATCCACTTGGCTAACGTCCCGACTTCAGGGAGTCCCCCTGCTCGTATGGCACAAATAAGCAAATAAAAAACGCACACGAAAACCCATTGATGGCGGCAGCTCACGCATGCTGGAAGAGGTACATTCAAAGAGACGCAAAAGAACTTCCCTACTCGCCACTCCTCCCACTAGAACGGCTTCCCGGGTGGGCCGAGACTGGATTACACTCGCCTGCAGCCTGGATGGACGCGGGCATACACACAGTGGGAGATTGCTTTGAGGAAGGTAAATTAATGTCTTTCGAATCCATGCAAGCCCTCACAGCGGTGAGCCCGGGACAATTCCTGGCCTATCACGCTATATGTCACGCAATTAGAAAAACATGGGCGGCTGGAGAACTAGAGCCAGATACCTCTCCCGCACTGCATCACATGCTGAGCTGCGACACCCAAGCAAAAGCAGTCTCAAACTCATACAAACTCCTGAATAAGCCCCCGGTACCCAATTTGCCAAAAGCCAGGGAGAGGTGGAACGCCGTACTGCCTACCCCGATCCCATGGGAAGAATGGCCGAAAGCCTTAAGCCACACCCGTGAGGTCTCAAGGAACCCCAGATTCCGCTACACGCAGTTCAATTACATACACCAAACATATTTAGCACCAGCCAGGATCAAACGCATGTTCCCCGGGTCGGACCCGGCCTGCCCCAGATGTAAAGCTCCAGAGGCACAGTTCTACCACATGGTCTGGGAGTGCCCCTGGATACAAAAGGAATGGGCTGGGGTGGTAAAAACATTAGCAGAAATGGCGGGCCTTGCCCTGGACTTGAATCCCGAGTCCTGCCTACTTGGTCTCAGGACAAGGGCGAAAAAACACAAACACCTACATAGGTTTGTGGACCTGGCTTATGCAATGTACAAAAGACTGATAGCTATGAATTGGAAAGCCCCCAATGTACCCGACTTGAAAGCCTGGCTCACCCTTACACTGCGATGGGCCCGTGCTGAGTACCAGATACTTACGAAACTAGCACGTGGGGGACTGCGACATGCGGGTTGCGAAACATGGAACACACTAGTTTCTAAACTAGAGGCAAAAAACGACGAGAAGCCCCGTGAATTGCGAATTAACGCGAATGCCCAGGTAGTCACTGGCATGCAGCTGGCCACAATGCAGCATTCCATTAGGGGACACACACAACCTCATCAACAACACCTCACCCCCACTGACAACACACCAAACCTCCAAGCGCACATGCTTCATGCAGTACTCACTGGACCGTACACCCAAACCACTTGACACTAGCACCCTAACAGCCCGTGCTTCCCCACTCCCCCCCCCGCACAGAATCATCCTGGGTAACTGTGGAGTCTCTCCGCATTAAAATACACTAGTTATCGGCTTAGGCAATAACTCAAAAACACTGTGTAGACCACTCGGACCTGGAAGTGTACAATGTATTTTAGTTGTTTTATTATTTTAAGTTGTGCGAATTTAAAAGATCTGTTTAAACCACTAATATCCTGTCACCGATAATACATGTATGTAGCACAATGTTTGGTTTTTGAAAAACTCAATAAAAATATGTTATAAAACAAAATATATAACTATATACACGTACAAAGGAGGAATATATATATGATCAGAATGAGGACTACTATGTCCATGAAGAGAATAAATATTGGGGTATATGGTCAAACAAAAACATTTGGGCCAATGCACAAAGAAAATATAGCAGTCCAGGAGAAAATCTGAAATGGAGTAGGTGCACCATAAGGGGGACATAGTGTACCATATGCATAGTAGAAAAACAAAAAATGCGTAATAACAAGGAATAATAGGGGACACTTCCAATGAATTTGAAAACAGAACACCTGCTGGCACCCACTGGAGAAGGAGAGGACCAAAACCAGAGGTGCCCCCCTCCCCAAACATTTTTTGGGGGTAGACCAAACGTACCAGTTCAGTCTTTACTTTTGCAAGGAACCATAGAATAATTACTCCCAAAAGAAGTACCTAACTAGGTCCCCATAGGGGAAAATGATGGCCAAAAGCCTACAGCAATTGCTCTCAAGAGCTGGGAACTGAAAACGACTCTCACACGAGGAAGGACCAGGAAGACAGCAAATCTCTTAGACAAAACGCCTATAAAGAGAAATTACAGAAAAACCCTCTCTGTGAGGCACAAGACCAAAACAGGCTCATTAGAAACAATGGAATATGTCCACGACGAGTGGAAAAAGAACATGCACCTGCAGACGCAGGAAAACCAACTGGGGTGCTAGGTAGTTTGTAATATAATATGAAGAAAAAGCACCTGCGAGGAGCAGGAACACCTCACCGGGTGTCCAACTGGAAGCAAGAACCACACCACACGGAAAGGCAGTAGAAGAAACACAACAGGGGAATAAAAACTGCCTCTGAACAAAGGAAAGGAACCAATGCAGAGGATGACCCTCTACCACCAGGAGGCTTTAAGACTGAGTGCCACCATGAGCATCTCTAAAGCGGTGTAAAGCTGATTCGGTATGCGCACCAAAAAAGCGAAGTGCCAACAACAGGCATGTGACGTAAAGATGACTGCATCTGAAAAATTAGAGGGACGCCACCATGCCCGCCGATGCAGAGCCACTGAAGAGGCCATAACCATTCCAACAGAATCAGTGGTATCTATACCACATCTGATACTAAGCTTGGCAGCTTGCTGACCATACCACACTAATGGAACTAGAACATTCTTAGCCTCCTCAGGTAGAGAAGGCAAAATGTACTTCACTGAGTCCCACAAAACGTGGGAAAAGGGAGCAAGGACACAGGTAGTGTTGATTGAGCGTAGGGCAGAGCTAGATGAGGCAAACATCCACCTACCAGAAGCATCCCGCTATCTGGCCTCTTGCTCTGGCGGAACAGGAGGAACATGCGTAAGATTGTGCAGCTAAAGCAGTTTGCACCACAAAGCTTTGAGAAGTCAGATGCTGATGCAGTCAAGATGGATTCTCCGGGGCTGGTCTGTGTCCATCTGAAACAGAGCACTCCACAGGGGGGCCAAATACTGGTTGGGCCCACACCCCCAAGAGGATATCATAAAGAGCCACACAATAAGGAAGGGCCGGCTCCACAGAAGACTGGTCAAGATGTAAGATATCAAGTAAGGGGTCCGTGGACAATTGAACAGTAGAAGTTGTAAGTGCAACACTTCTGAAACATGTTTTAACATGTCTGCTAGAACAGAACTTGCCTCTGAAGCCAACCCAGGGGATGACAGGAGGCTGGAAACCAGGGGAGCAATCCAGGCCACTAGCACTACCCAAGTCAAATACCCAATCCGATTGGGGAAGTAGAATGGTGTCAAAAAGGGGAGGCTGACAATCCAAATCATGCCCCTCCGATTGAGGAACTGAAGGGTGGGCACCAGAAGACATAGGGCAAGAATCGGAAATAGCTGACTCCATTGGCACTGCTCCCGGAGTCAGGATTAACGTTGACCGAAGTTGAGAGGATGAGACCTCTACATTGGAAGATTCATTGTTCAACTCCCGAGAGATGACAATCGGGGAGCCACCACCACTAGACGAGGCAAATCAGAACTCAACGCTGATCATGGAGTTGGTAGAATGGAATCAGGAGTGGAAGCCGTTAGGAGGCCGTGCACCAGCGCCGAACCGACTCCGAAGACAGCATCGGGGGGCCGATGGGCACCGAGGACGAAGCCGCCAGTGAAGATCCACCTCCTTAAGGACCTAAGGCGCTCCAGAGGGAGGGGTAGGCCCAAAAATGGCTTGCAGGGATTAGTAATAGTCCTGCATATGGGCCAGAGTTGCCCCGGTGTCTGGAAAAACCGGGAGACCCAGGGCGGATTCCTGCGCTGACTTGTCCTCAGAAGAACGGGAGGAGCAGTGTTGTGGGGGAGAGGAGGAGGAACCAGAGGATGCGACTGCATCAGAGTGCTGGGGACCTGGGCTTGGCTGTGCACAAAGCATTCTTTGCAAAAGTGCACAGAAGCCCTAGCAGCTGCAGTTCACGCAGTACACAGGATTACTGACTGGAGAGGGGAGACAAGGACTTACCTCCTCCAAATTTGGACAGTTGGACCACTGGACAGTCTGGGTCACAAGGGTCCACCACCTGTGTTCCAGGGGCCACGCTCGTCAGGAGGAGAGGGGTCCCAGATTACCGTTGACGCTGAAGTTTGGTGCTTGCTGGAGCAGGGGGAAGATTCCGTCAACCCATAGGAGATTTTTTCGTGGCTTCCAGTGCAGGATGAAGGCAGGCAGCCCCCAAAGCATTCACCACCAGGAAACAGTTGAGAAAGCCGGCAGGATTAGGCGCTACAATGTCGCTGGTAGTCTTCTTGCTACTTTGTTGCATTTTTGCAGGCATTCTGGAGCAGTCAGCGGTCGATCCTTGGCAGAAGTCGTAGGGAGAGGTGCAGAGGAAACACCCACTGGAGAGACCCTAAATAGCCTTCAGAGGAGGATTGGCCACCTAGTCAGGTAAGTACCTATCAGGAGGGGTCTCTGACGTCACCTGCCGGCACTGACCACTCAGAGGCCTCCAGAGTGCCCTCACACCTCTGGATTCAAGATGGCAGAGGTCTGGGACACACTGGAGGAGCTCTGGGCACCACCCCTGGGGTGGTGATGGACAGGGGAGTGGTCACTACCCTTTCCTTTGTCCAGTTTCGCGCCAGAGCAGGGACTGGGGGTTCCCTAAACCGGTGTAGACTGGCTTATGCAAGTAGGGCACCATCTGTACCCTTCAAAGCATTTCCAGAGGCTGTGGGAGGCTACTCCTCCCCAGCCCTTAACACCTATTTCCAAAGGGAGAGGGTGTAACACCCTCTCTCAGAGGAAATCCTTTGTTCTGCCTTCCTGGGACTGGGCTGCCCAGACCCTAGGACGGCAGAAACCTGTCTGAGGATTGGCAGCAGCAGTAGCTGCAGAGAAAACCCCAGAGAGCTAGTTTGGCAGTACCAAGGGTCCAGGCTGGAGTCCCGGGGATGCATGGGATTAGCACCCCAATACCACATTTGGCATGGGTGGACAATTCCATGATCTTAGACATGTTACATGGCCATATTCGGAGTTACCATTGTGAAGCTACATATAGGTGAAAATGGTCACTAGCCTGCAGTGCCAATTTTAAAAGCAGAGAGAGCATAAACATTCAGGTTCTGGTTAGCAGAATCTCAGTGATACAGTAAGGCACCACACAGGGAACACATATAGGCCACAAACTATGAGCACTGGGGTCCTGGTAGCAGGATCCCAGTGACACAGGCAAAAACAAACTGACACACAAGTAAAAAATGGGGGTAACATGCCAGGCAAGACGGTACTTTCCTACACACTGGGCCAATTAGAATTGGTGAAAATCGTGACTAGCCTATAGTGACAATTTTAAAGGCAGAGAGAGCATAAACACTGAGGTTGTGGTTAGCAGAGCCTCAGTGACCAAGTTAGTCACTACACAGGTACACACATTCAGGCCACAAACTATGAGCACTGCGGTCCTGGCTAGCAGGATCCCAGTGAGACAGGCAAAAACAAACTTACATACATGTAAAAATGGGGGTAACATGCCAGGCAAGATGGTACTTTCCTACACAACCCCCCCCAAACGAGGGACAATAAGGCTAACCTTGCCCAGATGAGTCTTCGTTGTCTAAGTGGAAATATCTGGAGAGTCCATCTGCATTGGAGTGGGTACTCCCAGGTCTATGTCCCACTGTATAGTCCATTCCCTGTAAGGAGATGGACCACCTCAACAATTTAGGGTTTTCACCTTTCATTTGTTTAAGCCATAATAGAGGTTTGTGGTCTGTCTGAACAATAAAGTGAGTAGCAAACAGGTATGGTCTCAACTTTTTTAGTGCCCAGACCACAGCAAAGGCCTCCCTCTCTATGGCAGACCAACGCTTTCCTCTAGGGGTCAACCTCCTGCTGATAAAAGCAACAGGTGGATCCTGGCCCTCAGTGTTAAGCTGTAATAGAACTGCCCCTACCCCTAATTCAGAAGCATCAGTCCGGACTATGAATGTTTTGGAGTAGCAAGGGCTTTTTAGGACAGGTGCAAAGCACATGGCCTGTTTAAGCTCATCAAAAACCTTTTGACAGCTAGCTGTCCACAATACCTTTTTAGGCATCATCATCATACACAAGCTTTATTCAGTAACAAGACCATCAAAGCATCAAAATACAAACATGATAATATAGAAATGCCATAAAATCAACTATAAAATAATACATTCAAATATAGCATATAAATAGAAGATTGTAAAATGCATATGCGAAAAAAATAATTCATGAAGAACTACTTATTTAAAAAACTCTTCCTTATAAGCCACGCAGCCACAAGGAACTTGCTAACTGCGAGATACAGTGGCTTAGATGTGTCACTTCTCAATATTCTCATTGCTACTCTATATTAAGTCACATCCAGAGCACGGCAGATAGTACAGATCCATTTAGATCAAGGAGTAGAATAAGCTGGACAGAAGAACATAAAGTGCTCCTCTGATTCAGGGCTACCAAGACATGCGGGGCACAGATCAGACAAGGGGGCATTCCCCCATTTGCTATTCAAAGTTAGCAGCGGAAGGCTCCCAAATCGGAAACGTGAATACAACCCCTTCCCCAACAGATCAGGTATAAGGTCCAAATATGGTTCGAAGTGTGGGATCGACTTAAAGTCCAAGAAAGAGATAGTCAAACGACCATCCAAACTGCTAGGAGTTAACTTGTTACTTATATAGGTCCAATAAGAAGTTTTCACAATGGAACTATGTGATTTCTCCAATCCCTGAGGATTTTCCCAAAAGCTTGTCATTCCTAAGATGTGAAACCATTTAGACATGTGTTTAACCCATGGAATAGAAGTCGCATTGGGTTTTTTCAAAAGGTCACAAAAGGAATCTCTGTATATGGCAAGTTCAGGTACCGTCCAAATCCTCACCCAGTATAATAATGGTCTTAGAATAATCAAATCCATTACTCGTTTGAACACCCGGATCCAGAAACAGAGGTTTTAACAGGGTACTCTTTGGGCAAGCAATTAAATCCCTGGCAAAATGGTTTTCACCTACAGTTGTTTTTTATAATCAGAAAATCCCTATATTTCTGCACCATAAACAGCCGCACCTTGAGCTTTAGCCAAATAAATTTTGATAGCAGGGGATACAGCTTTAGACACAGAGCTTTTGTAAAAGTGCAGGATTGCGGCTGCTCTATTCTGGAGACTCTTCCCAATCTGTTCCTCCCAAAGCATGGTACTTGAGATCCTCACTCCTAAATAATCGATAGAATTTACCCGGGTCAAAATAGACCCATCTAGGCTAATGGAACATCTATCTACCACGGGGTCCTGAGCCGAACAACATTAACCTAGTTTTGTCGACATTCAACTCCATAACATAGTCCGAACAGAAGGATTTAAAGTGATCTACAAGGATTTGGAGACCCATTGGCGTCTTAGAAATAAGAAGGGAATCGTCAGCAAAAAGTAGAATGGGTATCTTTTGGCAATTCAGTATTGGGGCATCATTCTGGCAAGAGAGCAATATAGGGACTACCTCATTGATAAAAAGCGAAAACAGAAGTGGAGCCAAAACACTAACTTGGCGCACTCCCCTATAAGTGGGAAATTTATCTGTCAACTCGCCTCGTTCACCCCATCTCACCTCTGTGTAAGTATTCTCATGTAACCGCTTCAGGTGATCAACTATATAATAGGGTATTTTTAGCCTAAATAATACTTCCCATAACTTCTTCCTTGGGACCTGATCAAAAGCTGTTCGCAAATCCACAAATACAACGTATAAAGGTTGTTTTTCAAGGACAACATACTTCCAATGCAGGAGAGAGCAATCTAAATACCTGGTCTATTGTGCTGATTTTTGGGTGAAAGCCCGCCTGCAATGAGGATAGAACCTGGTTGTCATGTATCCATTCCATCAGTCTACCCAGAAGTTGTTTAGAAAAAAACGTTTTGCACGTTATCAATTAAACTGATTGGTCTATAGTTGACAGGCAAATTGGGATTCCCTTTTTTATATATTGGAATGATTTATGCACCTTTCCAAGTGCCCGGGATTGCACCCCCTGCAGCAATTTTATTGGAAATCAGGTTTATATACCAGGACCAGATCATCGGTTCGGATTTGGATAAATCACCTAGTATCTTATCGGGTCCTGGGGCCCTGCATGGTTTTAAGGATTGAATCACATTTGTTGTCTCCTCCAGGGAAAAATGAATAATATCCTCGAATATTTGATGATCCTAGTCCGTTTGCTTGGAACTATCACAGAGGATGACTCGGGATAAAAAAGCAAGGTCACACTCGTTACTATTTAGCGACTCAGAGGGAGCAGCATAAAGTTAGGTGAAATGTGTCACCCAAACCTCAGGTTGAATGTGGTTCCTGAAACTGGACCTATTCCCTCTTTGTCTTTTAGATACCAGTTCCCAGAGTAACCTATTATTTTTTTATTCTACTGCAGCGAGCAAATCCTGCCAAACAGCATCTTCCCATGACTTTTTCACCTGCATTAATACTTTTTTATATGTGCATCTGCAGGAACGAAAATCCCCCAAGGTACCATCCATAATTGCAGTCTTAAGCGCCAGCTTTGCCTTTGCACAGTCCCTGTTGAACCATGCATTGGCTGTCATGTTGGAAAGTATGCGTTTAGGCAAAACATTTTTACAGAAAATATTCTGGAGCCTGTTTAGCAGTGACTCATGTATATTAAGAATAGGGATACTATTTGCTTCATGATCTACGTATTGATGTCTCATCAATAAAAGCTTTATAAATCCCCGATAGCAAATAAGGGTTAGAAGTAACCTTAGGCCAACAAACCCTAGTGCAATTATTGCTCAATACAGGAGTGGGGACCGCTGACCTCTGCGCATGAGTGGACCTCCTAAATTCGTCTTCACTCAAAGTAAGGAGGAGGGGATTGTGGTCGCTCTCAGGTCAAGCATCCACCTTCATATCGTTTAACATGGGCCACAATCTGACATCCACTAAAAAATAATCAGTAATACTAACGGAAATGCTTCTCTTAAATGTCAGCATCATCTCCATATCAGAGGATGTGCGTCCATTGCATGCGCTAAGGCCATATTTTAAACATAATGCGGCCAGCTGAGAGGCCACTCGAGAGCGAACACATAGAGTGTTTTTTGTTCATTGCAGAATTCCCCACAATTCGTCTTCTTCATCAGTTAGCCCGCTGTTCAAAATGGATGGTTCAAGGGTGCAATTCAAGACACCTCCTATTACTACCAGAGTCGATGGATGTAGGGAATCCAAGAATTCAGACAGTTGGCTTAATGTCTGAGATTCTAAGCCCCATGAACCTGAACGGGCATATACATTTATTATTATGATTTTTAAGTCCGAACATAAAGTAAGTTGAACTCCCATTAGATCCACCAAATCTATATTTAATACAACATATCTTCTTATTTAGTAGTAGCAATAATCCTCCTTTGGCACGACCCGAACCCTTAACTGGCGGTTGAGCGGGGATGCTAAATGAAGTAAACACTTTAATATGGGTCTGTTGTCCATCCCAGGTTTCTTGAAATAGACAAATGTCCTGCCTGCTGATATAGGTGGTCCATTCTGTATCTCCCAGTTTTTTTCCCAATCCTGCTAAATTCCATGACATCAACAATAGCATTGTTTTTGTCAGCTCGAGGTCATCTGAGGGAACAACATTTCCCTCAAGATGTAAAACCCTATAGGATGATTCCAGGGGCACTATTTGAGTAGGATTTAGTGATCTGGTTACTGGGGGCAGGGTCGTGGATACCATTTCAGCTTGTGATAAACAGACGGAAGTAGGAGTAAAAATCTTCCTAGAGCCTAGAACGGGGGGCTGAACTGCAAGGCTAATACCCGTTCCTCTCAAGGGATTCAAATAGCGTGTACGTGCTTCAAAGTCTATCAATTCCTCCAACAGGTCCCTGCTGGAGAAACAAACAGAAATGAAGTCATAGTTTGAACCCGCAACGCAATGCCTTTTCACCAGGTAAATATCAGAGCGGATAACTGAAAGACAGTTTCGCCGGATACGTAGCCAATGGATAGATTTATTTATCAAGGACTCTTCATCTTCAAAGGCACCTGGCAATAACTTGGGTACGTTGATCATATAAATAGTACGGCTATTACATCTCCAATCCATCCTCTGATGTTGCTGGGGTTCAAATGTTGTTTTGGATAGTGGGGTAGATGGGAGAGTAGGAGAATTAGCAATCCTATGGGGAAGAGGCTAGTTACCCTCTGTCCTAGACCCTACTTCTACGACACAGGGCTGTGTAGAAGCAAGTGTAATAAATCCCTGATGAGACCTAGAAATAAGACCTGGGCTTTCTGGCTTCCACATGACACTTGCATGTGCTTCCTGGTGTTTGACCCCTGTACTAGAAGTAGTTGGAATAGTAACAGACTGGACCGGGTCATTCACCTGTGGAAATTTATCGGTTCCTGGTACGGGCCTTGACATGGCAAATCTCCCACCGCCCCCTTCCTCCTGGCATAAAATCTGCCACTTACAACTATTGCTCTGTAATAAATTATTTTTCATGAGACCGTTAATAATAACAGTATAGATTTTATCTCATCAATTTTATGTAAAACAGGAGTCAACTCTAATAGTTTGTTTGAAGAATGCAGGCCCTAAGGAGCGGGAGTAAAGACAATAGGAACAGAATTTGTGATAGCCTCCACAGCAACTCTTGGATCAGGATGAGATATACATGTAGACAAATCCTCGTCCTCATCCAGAGGCCCAAAACGATTTACACACAAAATGTTAGGGACCATCTTGACCACAGGACTTAAAGGAATGGAAATAGGTTCGGCCCTTGAAAATGTCACATCTTTCTGGCAAGCAGGAGATCCCGGATCACCCCCAGGAAATATCAGAGGACTGTGAGGAGAAAACCCCTCTAATTCCTGGGGGGCCAAGGCCTTGTCAATATTAGCGTGAGCGCACTTGGCTTGTAGGCTCCCACTCTTGCTCTTGTTGAACATGGGTGGGATTTTCTTTTCCTTGAGCGTTCCACTACCAGTACAAGATGAGTGTGAATTACTATGTAATATGGCCTCAACCTCTTTGAATAACTGGTCGATAGCATTAAAAGCACTTAGGTCTGCACTGGGCCCAGATGTCGTTTGGGTACTTAACCTGGTTTTTACTTTTTTAACACTACTCCGAGGGGTGGCAATATCAATAGCTTTCCTTCTCCCCATTTTCCCCTGCTATAAGAGAAAGTTATTAATCCTCCTTACTTGTACATTTTTCATGGCGATTTGCCCTGCTTGACTCTTCCAGGTGATGGTAAGCGCGTGAAGTACGCTACAATGAAATCCAAAAAAGAGGAAGAGCCTGGGGGAGGAAATCCCACCCCAGGCTTGATGACCAGGGCGCTCCGATCAACATCCCTTAACCACTGCACCGATGAAACATCAATCTTAATAGTCATGCTGACAAGTGATCATGAGCCAACTGAGTAGAAAAGCTTCAGACTCAGAGGGGTTGCTCAGCCCGGTCTCCAACGGGCTTTGACAGGCATGGACGGACCTGCCATTGGCCCAGGCTTTGCCTGGAGGAGCGGCGGGCTTTATGCGCCCGCGTCGATGGTCTGGTCCCCACTAGCAAGCAGACTCCTGGGACAACGAGTCCCACCAGGAGTGGATGGCACTGGGAAAGAAGGGGAACAACCAGCGGAGCTTCGCGGCGCGCTTTATGCTCCCGCGTCGATGGTCCGGCCCCCAGCAGCAAGCAGACTCCTGGGACAACGAGTCCCACCAGGAGTGGATGGCACTGGGAAAGAAGGGGAACAACCAGCGGAGCTTCGCGGCGCGCTTTATGCTCCTGCGTCGATGGTCCGGCCCCAGCAGCAAGCAGACTCCTGGGACAACGAGTCCCACCAGGAGTGGATGGCACCGGGAAAGAAGGGGAACCTTTTTAGGCATCTTTTTGCTGGTGAGGTCATTAAGAGGGGCTGCAATGGAGCCATAGTTCTTAATGAACCTCCTATAGTACCCTGTGAGGCCTAGGAAGGCTCTCAACTGGGTTTGAGTTGTAGGGGGAGCCCATTCCATAATGGTCTGGATCTTCCCCTGCAGTGGTGCAATCTGTTCCCCACCTACTAGGTGGCCCAGATAAACCACTTTCCCCTGCCCTATCTGGCACTTTGAAGCCTTGATAGTGAGGCCTGCCTTTTGCAGGGCCTCCAAAACTTTCCATAGGTGGACCAAGTGATCATCCCAGGTGAAGCTAAAGACAGCTATATCATCTAGATATGCTGCACTAAAGGCTTCCAATCCTTGTAGGACTGTGTTCACCAACCTCTGAAAAGTGGCAGGTACATTTTTAAATCCAAAGGGCATAACAGTGAATTGATAGTGCCCTCCAATGGTTGAAAATGCAGCTTTAGGTTTAACATCTTCTGACAACTTAATCTGCCAATACCCTGCAGTTAAGTCAAAATTGCCAAGATACTTGGCAGAAGTCAGTGTATCTATTAGCTCATCTGCCCTGGGTATAGGGTGAGCATCAGTTTTGATTACTTGATTGAGTCCTCTATAGTCAACACAAAACCTCATTTCCTTTTTACCATCTTTAGTATGAGGTTTGGGGACAAGCACCACTGGGCTAGCCCATGGGCTTTCAGAAGGCTCAATCGCTCCCAGATCTAACATTTTCTGTACCGCTTGTTTTATGCAATCTCTGACATGGTCAGGCTGCCTATAAATCTTACTTTTGACAGGCAAACTGTCTCCAAGCACAACTCCCTCCACTAAGCGATCAGCTTCAGTGGTGGAGAAGAGGTTAGGGAGAGGGTCACTCTCTTCTTCCTGCCCCTCACCAGTTGCCATGAGCAGGGTTAAGTCAGCCCTGTCATAATAAGGTTTCAGGCGATTGACAAGGAGCACCCTAGGGGGACTCCTGGCAGTGCCCAGGTCTACCAAATAAGTGACCTCACCTTCCTATTCTACTATGAAATGGGGTCCCACTCCATTTGTCCTGGAGTGCTTTTGGGGCGACAGGCTTCAAAACCCACGCCTTCTCTCCCGTGTGGTACTGGGTCAGGACAGCCTTCTGGTCATGTCATTGCTTTTGGAGCTCTTGGCTGGCCTGAAGGTTTTTATTGGCCTTTTTCATGTATTCAGCCATTCTGGATCTTAGGCCAAGTACATAATCCACAATGTCTTGCTAGAGAGCTTTTAAAGGTTGTTCCCAACCCTCCTTCACAAGAGCAAGGGGACCTCTTACAGGGTGCCCAAAGAGGAGTTCAAATGGGCTGAAGCCCACTCCTTTTTGGGGTATCTCCCTATAAGCAAAAAGGAGGCATGGCAACAGGACATCCCATCTCCTTCTGAGTTTTTCAGGTAGTACCATGATCATACCTTTCAGAGTTTTATTAAACCTCTCAACTAGACCATTTGTCTGTGGATGATAAGGAGTAGTGAACTTCTAAGTTACACCACACTCCTTCCACATAGCTTTCAGGTATGCAGACATGAAGTTACTACCGCTGTCTGACACCACTTCCTTAGGGAAAACCACTCTGGAAAATATTCACAAGAGGGCTTTTGTCACTGCAGGTGCTGTAGTGGTCCTTAAGGGTATAGATTCAGGATACCTAATGGCATGGCCCACTACCACCAGGATAAACCTATTGCCTGAAGCTTTTGGAGGGTCAAGGGGGGCAAATATGTCAACCCCTACCCTTTCAAAGGGCACCCCAACCACTGGCAGTGGAATTAAGGGGGCCTTAGGTGTGTCACCAGTCTTGCCAATGGCTTGGCAGGTCACACAGGAGCGACAAAACTTCTTAATGTCCTCTGACATGTGAGGCCATTAAAACAATGGAACAAATCTGTCCCAAGTTTTACTCTGGCCCAAATGCCCAGCCAAAGGAATATCATGAGCCAAAGTCAGAAGAAACTTCCTATACTGCAAAGGGATGACCAATCTCCCGGCAGCTCCAGGTTTAGGGTCCCTTGACTCAGTGTAGAGGAGGTCATCTTCCCAATAGACTTTGGGGGTCATTACGACCTCGGCGGTCTTGTAAAAAGACCGCAGAGGCCGCGGGAGACAGAATACTGCCATTGCCGGTGGTATTCCTGGCTCCCTATTATGACATTTCCGCTGGGCCAGCGGACGGTAACAGTGTTGCGGAAATGTCACATCAACATTGCTGCCGTAATAGAGCCGGTGGCAATGCTGATGTGCAGCGGGTGCAGTAGCACCCGTCACGCATTTCACTGCCCGAAATTCGGGCAGTGAAATGCGTGACGGGCTATGCCTGGGGGCCCCTGCACTGCCCATGCCAAGTGCATGGGCAGTGCAGGGGCCCCCAGGGGCACCCCAAGTCCCCTTACCGCCAGCCTTTCCATGGCAGTGTTTTCCGGCACGGACAGGCTGGCGGTCGGGGACTCATAATCCCCAGGGCAGCGGTGCTTGCACCGCTGCCCTGGGGATTATGACTGCCAGGCGGAGATCTGGCGGTAAATTGGAGGGGCCAGCGGTATGGCCGTGGCTATTGCGCCACCTGTTGGCGGTGTTACCGCCACCTTACCGCCGGACGCCAGGGTCGTAATGACCCCCTTTATGGCTATCAGTGATTTCCCCATTCTGTTGTTTGACAGCTTGCTGTCTTAAACCCTCTAGTGTGGGACAGGTTTGCTGTACCATACTCAGCTCTTCCCGAGCAGGCCCCCCTGCACCCAAAAGCTCACCAGTGTCTGCTGTCAGCTCATCTGGAGTAGGTTCTGCACAGGGAGAGGATTCCTCTTTCTCAAAAGGGGAATCTTCTGGAGAGGGAATGATAGTGGGCAAGGATTTACCCTTTCTACCCCTTACTTTTGGGAGCACTTGGTCCATTTTTGCAGGATCCAAGTTTCCCTGTCCTCTTTGCTTCTGGGCCTGAGCCCTTGTGAGAGAAACCCCTCCCCCCCAGTTGAGATTCACAACAGCCATGGAGTGGCTAAGAGTGTTGTTATGAGCATCAGTCACTTGGTACTGCTGACCAAGTAGGTGTTGATCAGGGTGAACCAGTTTCTCAATCACCATAGTGACACTGGCTCCTGTATCCCTGTAGTCTTCAACCTCAACACCATTTATTAGGGGAAGTCGCTTGTACTTACCCATATTAAGGGGAGAAGCAACCAAGGTGGCAAAGTCAATACCACCATCAGAGACTAAAACAGCCTCTGTGGTCTCCCTAACAAGACCAACCCCAACTACATTACCAATGGTGAGCCCCCCTACACCCTTTGATTGGCTATTTGTAGTATTCTTCCCACCACCACTGCTATTACTGGGGGCACTAGGGGACGCAGTTGGGGTTGTGGTAGTGGGAGCCTTGGTGTTTTTCTTTGGACAAGTGGAATCACTTGCCCAGTGGCCTTTACTTTTACATAAATAACACCATGGGTTATTTTGATTGTTAGAAGAGGATTTGGACCCACCTCCCCCAGAGGATTTCTGTGGGCCTGATGAAGACTCAGAATGTTTTTTATCTTTGTCCCCACCCTTGCCAGAAGACTTACCATCCTTCTTCTTGCCATCCTTGTCACCACCTGTATGAGCTTTTCTGCTCACTCTTGTTCTGACCCATTTGTCTGCCTTCTTTCCCAATTCTTGGGGAGAGGTCAGATCTGACTCTACCAAGTACTGATGTAACAAGTCAGACACACAATTATTCAAAATATGCTCTCTCAAAATAAGATTATATAGGCTTTCATAGTCAGTCACCTTACTGTCATGTAACCATCCCTCCAAGGCCTTCACTGAACAGTCTACAAAGTCTGTCCAGTCTTGAGAGGACTCTTTTCTCGTATCTCTGAACTTTATCCTGTATTGTTCAGTGGTTAAGCCAAATCCATCTAAGAGTGCATCTTTCAAAACTTTGTAGTTGTTGGCATCACTCTCTCTGACAGTAAGGAGCCTATCCTTACCCTTGCCAGTGAAAGATAGCCACAAGATAGCAGCCCACCACCTTTGAGGGACCAACTGTACCATACAGGCCCTCCCAAGTGCAGCAAACCACTTGTTTATGTCATCCCCTCCCTGTAAGGGGGGACAATGTTGTGCAGGTTTCTTGAATCTGTTTCTGTTACAGGATGACTATCAAGAACACTGCTGCTGCCACCATGGGGAACTAACCCCTACTTCTGTCTTTCCCACTCTACATCTAGAGACATCCTGTCTAAGTCCATCAGCTTCAGTCTGGCCTCTTCCAACCTCAGCTTTCTGAGTTCCCTGTCTAGGTGGGAGGATTGGGAATTCTCTGATACAGAGGTGATGTGGGAATTGGCAGAAGTGGACCTGTCTCTAACTGCCTGAACTCTAGTTACCTGGCCTTTTGAAGTGAAAGGTGCCCTACTGATGTGTGACCCCCTCCCACTACCAGCTTCACTAGATGGACTGTTAGCTGACAGGTCTTTGGAGGAACCCTCCCCTGATTCTAACTGGGTACCCTCCTCCTCTACCTCCTGATCCTGGGATGGGCCAGACTGGTTCTGGTCACTTTCTAGGAGAAGGCTAAGTAAGGAGAAGATCTTTGGTAGGGTTCTTACCAATACTTAAACTTCTTCCTATGCAGAGACCCCTCAAACTTTTAAAATTTAAATTGCCATAAGTTGTCTGGCCAACTTTTGGATCGGCCTCCACTACAGACATAGGTGGTCATTACAACCCTGGTGGTCGGTGTTAAAGCGGCGGTAAGACAGCCAACACTATTATGACAGGCCAATCCGCCACCTTTTCCGGGGCGGATTAACCGTGGATAAAAACACGGCGGAAACAGGAATTTCGAAGTGAAAACGCTCACCTCTACACACTCCACGAGGAACGACAACACCATGGACCCGGAACTCCAAATCCTACCCGCGATACTCTTCCTGCTCCTGTACCAGGAGCACCAACGCCAGTGGCGAAGACCACGGTGAGTACTGCACCCACGACACAGGGGAGGGGGGTGGCAAAAAACAGGGACACACACAAGCAACACCCCCACCGTCACCCACTACAACACACACACTAATACATATCTATACATCATAGTAACACCCCCGACTCCCCCGGAAGAATGCAAAGACAAAAGGAAATGAGTGTAACCATTGTAATATATCAAAATGCAGTACGCAAAAATACACATATAAACACTAATTACAAAATATACACCAAGAAAATTAGTCCAGGTATTGCACCATTTATAGTCCGTGGACCACAGGGCCCAAAATGCGGATCAAAACGGAGAGAACACTGCAGGGGCATCAGATAGAAATACTACAGGCACCTCAGAAGGAAAGGAAGGGGGGGCACCTCAGCCGGATAAGTGCACAATGCCAGATCCACGAGGGGGCTCCATACCCAATGATGTATCCTGGGGAGTGCAAAGCCACAGTCTCTCAAGTCCATACAGTGGGTGGTTTGCCCACTGTTTAATCCTGGGGAGTGCAAAGCCACAGTCTCTCAAGTCTCTACAGTGGGTGGTTTGCCCACTGTTCAATCCTGGGGAGTTCAAAGCCACAGTCTCTCAAGTGGATAACAGTCTCCACTGGTTCTGGAGGGGGACTGGTGCCCAGAGAGCTTCATCCCGTGAAGGACAGACGGAGTGGATGCATGTCTCCACTGGTTCTGGAGGGGGACTGGTGCACAGAGTGCTTCATCCTGCTAAGGACAGAGGTAGTGGATGCATGTCTCCACTGGTTCTGGAGGCGGACTGGTGCCCAGAGTGCTTCATCCTGTGAAGGACAGACGGAGTGGATGCATGTCTCCACTGGTTCTGGAGGGGGACTGGTGCCCAGAGTGCTTCATCCTGTGAAGGACAGACGGAGTGGATGCATGTCTCCACTGGTTCTGGAGGGGGCATGTCACGCACCCCATGACGGTCCCAGTTGCGTCGGTGCCCCTGCTGCTCATGGGCTAGCGGTGCTTGAGTTGGTGGTGTCCTGTTTAGCGGTGCTTGATACGGCGGTGCCATGTTCAGCGGTGCTTGAGTTGGCGGTGCCCTGTTCAGCGGTGCTTGAGTTGGCGGTGCCCTGTTCAGCGGTGCTTGATACGGCGGTGCCATGTTCAGCGGTGCTTGAGTTGGCGGTGCCCTGTTCAGCGGTGCTTGAGTCAGCGGTGCCCTGTTCAGCGGTGCTTGAGTTGGCGGTCCCTGTTCAGTGGTGCTTGAGTTGGCGGTGCCCTGTTCAGCGGTGCTTTATACGGCAGTGCCATGTTCAGTGGTGCTTTAGTTGGCGGTCCTTCATTGCCCAGCTGGGCTGGGGCTGGCGGTCCTTCATTGGGCAGCTGGGCTGTGGCTGGCGGGGCCCTCCTGGGCAGCTGGGCTGTGGCTGGCGGGGCCCTCCTGAGCAGCTGGGCTGTGGCTGACAGGGCCCTCCTGGGCAGCTGGACTGTGGCTGGCGGGGCCCTCCTGGGCACCGAGGATGGGGCTGGCGGTGGCCTCCTGTGCAGCGAGGATGGGGCTGGCGCTGGCCTCCTGTGCAGTGAGGATGGGGCTTGCGGTGGCCTCCTGGGCAGCTGGGCTGTGGCTGGCGGGGCACTCCTGGGCAGCGAGGATGGGGCTGGCGGTGGCCTCCTGTGCAGCGAGGATGGGGCTGGCGGGGCACTCCTGGGCAGCTGGGATGATGGCGGTCTTCTCCGCCGTGCTGCTCTTCCCAGACATGCCGGGTTTCTTGTGGCCCTTCCCCACCTTGGGAGGAGTCACAGCTGAGTCCACACTCCCACCGGGACCCCTGGTAGCGGCTTGGGTGGCTGGAGTCTTTCCTCTCTCCCGCCGGGCACTGGCCAACTTCTGCTGCTTCACAGGTGGGGGACTGGCTATGCTGTGGCTCTGTGACACACTGGCTGTCCTGGTGGCCGGTGCACTCCACATACCTGTGACAACAGGCGCCACTGGTCCCGGAGATTTTGTGGCTGAGGTGCAAGTTAGGGACCTATGAGTTGGACGAGGGGGGTGGTAAATAGGTTAAGGCTGGACAGGAAAAGTTGTCTGGACACACTGGGACCGGTAGCTGGAGGGGGTTTGGGAGTGGAGGAAGAGGTAGTGGTTGTAGGAGGTGTACGTTTTGTGGCTTTGGGTGCAGGTGCATGCGCTGGAGGCTGTCGTGAGGTGGATGGCTGTTGGGTGGGTGTGTGCCTGCGTTTGTGTATCTTCGGAGGGGGTGTCACAGACACAACGGGAGAGGACACAGGGGACGTGTGTATGGTAGTGGGGGTGGTGACTGCACGTGAGTGGGGTGTGCTGGTGCGGGATGTAGTGGCTGTAGAGGTAGTGCATGCAGGTGTGAGTGTAGACGAGACTGGGAGGGAGGAGGGAGACGACGAGGAGGGGGACACAGTGGAGGCAGTGGATGTTGGTGTGTCTGTATGTGTGTGATGCTTGCGTGAGTGCCTGTGGGATGTGTGGTGCTTATGTTTGCCTGGGCTTCCCTTGTGTGGTGAGGTGTGTGCTCGCTGGTCTGATGGTGTGCTTGGGATAGGCAGAGGTAGAGGGGATTGGGTCTGGGTGGAGGAAGTTGGAGGGGGGAAGCTAGACACAGGGACAATGGCTGCAATCAGTGCTGAGGCCAGAGTTTGAAAGGATCGGTGAAGGGCCGCCTGACCAGAATGAGTGCCCTCCAGGAATGCATTGGTTTGTTGCAACTGCCTTTCTACACCCTGGATGGCATTCAAAATGGTAGACTGCCCAACAGTGAGGGACCTGAGGAGGTCAATGGCCTCCTCAATGAGGGCAGCAGGGGTGACAGGGGCAGGGGCTGAGGTGCCTGGGGCGAAGATGATGCCCACCCTCCTGGGTGAGCAGGCACAGGGCAAAGGCTGAGGGGCTGCTGGGAGGGCGGTGCTGGTAGGGGGGTGGGGGCTGTACCTGCAGATGCGGGGGGCACAGATGTTGCCGCCACCACAAGGGAGCTCCCATCAGAGGACGAGTCCGTGTCGCTGGTTTCAGCTCCTGTCCCCGCCGTGGTGCTCTCCTCGCCCTCCGTCCCACGGGTGTATTCTGAGTCCATAGTGTGGCCCGCCATGGCCATGTGGGATGCAGCTCCCTCGTGCTCCGGTGCCACAGCTCCTCCGCCTGATGATGCTAATGCACAGAAGAACAGGGAGACCACAAAAAAGGGGGGGGGGACAGAAGGAAGACATGTTGAGTGCATGGATTACCGCTACCGTTGGCGGACAATACAGACACAGAAGCCCTCCTCCCCCACCCAGACAACTCCACTGCGCGCAAAGCCAGCAGAATGAGAGTGTACTCACCCCCTTGTGTCTGCTGTGATGCCCTCAAGTGCCCATCCAACTCCGGATAGGCCACCGCCAGGATCTGGAACATCAGGGGGGGTCATGGTCCGACGGGCACCCCTCCCACGTTGGGAGGCCATCCCCAGCTGAGCCTCCGCCGTCTTCTTGCTCCAGCGGCGAATGTCCTCCCATCTTTTCCGGCAGTGGGTGCTCCGTCTGTGGTGGACCCCCAGGGTCCGGACGTCCTTGGCGATGGCACGCCAAATATCCTTCTTCTGGTGGGCGCTGACCGACATGAAATGTACAGGGGAAGAAGAGAAGTCATTACTAACTGCGCCGTCAAAGTGAGTGGCCCCATCCCTATCCTTGACATGTGGCACATGCACCCACCGCCTTTCATGCACGCAGAACTCTGCCCCCTTCCTTCTTACAACCAGCCCTCTCCACACAGGCATAGCCCATACAACATGCTCCCTGTGTACTTACCTGTTGGTCTGGAGGACTGTAGAGTAGCGTGTACTGGGGGAGAACCCCATCGACGAGCTTCTCCAACTCCTCCGATGTGAAGGCAGGGGCCCTTTCCCCAGACGCACGAGCCATTGTCTCTTCCAGACCGAGGTCACAGCAGCACTTGCAGTTTAGGTCCTCTCCTGTCGAAGATCAGGTATCGAGTGATTATACAGATAGAAAATGGCGGTCACGTCAGCGGCGGTGCGTACCATCACTGCCGGCATACATCGTCATTGGCTCCTGGGACCCATAGGGTCCAATGTTAACCAATGCAGCATTGCGCCGTGGTCTTCGACCGCCTACCGCGACGGTGTACAACGCCAGCGCAGTTACCTCAAATCCCATTGTCCCACGTTACAGGTCAGCAGCCGCCATTTCAGGGGCCCACATGGCCTAATTACCAACTGCGTCACACATACTAGGCCTAGTCTCAACACACATACAGCCACATTTTGTGTATGATTGGTGTTCTGTGTAGACTGTGGATACATACCTCTGAGTTGTTTGACTCTGTGCTCGCTGTTGTCCTTCATAGGCACCGTCCGCTGGGACATGTGAGGAGATGGCGGAATCCTCCGGTGTACCGACCGCTGGTGGACCTGTCGACAATGGAGGAAAGAAATTTGATTATCAGCTACAGGTTTGACCGTGCCACAATCCAGGAACTGTGTACCCAGTTGGAGCCTGACCTGATGTCAGCAGTCCGCCATCCCACAGGAATCCCCCCTCAAGTGCAGGTGCTATCAGTGCTCCATTTCCTTGCAAGTAGGTCATTTCAAACAACAGTGGCCATGGCATCAGGGATGTCCGAGCCTATGTTTTCCAACATATTGTCCAGAGTGTTGTCTGCCCTGCTGAAACACATGCAGAGCTACATCGTTTTCCCTCAGGTGGAGGATTTGCCTACAGTGAAAGGTCACTTCTATGCCCTTGGACATATCCCCAACATCATAGGTGCCATTGATGGGACCAATGTGGCTTTGGTCCCCCCCCCCACAGGAGTGAACAGGTGTACAGGAACCGGAAGAGTTATTATTCCATGAATGTACAGATGGTATGTTTGGCAGACCAGTAAATCTCCCATGTGAATGCCATGTTCCCTGGCTCAGTGCATGACACCTACATCCTGCGGAATAGCAGCATCCCTTATGCGATGGGTCAACTCCAAAGGCACCGTGTGTGGCTATTAGGTGACTCTGGTTACCCCAACCTGTCATGGCTACTGACCCCAGTGAGGAATCCCAGGACAAGGGCAGAGGAACGCTACAATGAGGCCCATGGGCGAACTAGGAGGTTGATCGAGCGGACCTTCGGCCTCCTGAAGGCCAGGTTCAGGTGTCTGCATATGACAGGTGGATCCCTATTCTACTCACCAAAAAAGGTGTGCCAGATCACCGTGGCCTGCTGTATGCTTCACAACTTGACTTTGCGACGACAGGTGCCTTTTCTGCAGGAGGATGGTCCAGATGGCGGTGTTGTGGCAGCTGTGGAGCCTGTGGACATTGATGAGGAGGAAACAGAGGAAGAAGACATGCAGAACAGGGACTCAGTGATCCAGCAATATTTCCAGTGAAACACAGATGAGAATACATTCCTGCCTACTACATGTACTTTTACATTTCTACCTCTATCCTGTCTGCCGTTTTCACCCAGTGTATGGTCACTGAGTTGTCACTTTCCCTTACGGTTTCACAGGTGTGGGTCCCGTGTGTCATCTGCTTAGATTTCTCATGGACTAGAGCTGTGTGACATAGGTATGTTGACATTACTATTTCAAGAACATTTTGTCACTGTAATAGCAAATTCACTATTTCGAAATCACAGACAGACTCCAGATCCTTTGGTGCTTTAGGTGTGTTTATTTAAATACAAAATATTGGAGGGGGAAGTTAAATGGTGAGGGCTGATGGCGGAGGAGTGTCCATGGCAGAGTCCAGTCTATTAGTCTCACAGGTGCATTGCCCACATGGGCATAGGAAGTGGAGCTGGGGCAGTTTCAATATGGACAGGGTGACCAAGTGGGACAGTGGGATGACAATCAGGGTGGTCTCATTTCTTGGCGGGGGTCTTGGCATCGTGCTCTGTCTTGTTCCTGGATCTCAGGGACCGTTTGCGGGGTGGTTCTCCGTCTGCAGGGGGTGGGTTGCTGGTGTGGTGGTCCTGTGGCGGTGCCTCCTGTCCACTAGCACCGGCGGAGGTGGTGGGCAGTTCATCGTCCATGCTAGTGTCAGGGGCCCCTTGTAGTGCCACAGTGTCCCTCCTGGTGTTGAGTACTTCCTTCAGCACCCCTACGATGGTGCCCAGGGCGGAGCTGATGGTTCTGAGTTCCACCCTGAACCCCAAATACTGTTCCTCCTGCATCCGCTGGGTCTCCTGAAACTTGCCCAGTACAGTTGCCATCGTCTCCTGGGAGTGGTGGTATGCTCCCATGATGGAGGAGAGGGCCTCGTGGAGAGTGGGTTCCCTTGGCCTGTCCGCCCCCTGTCACACAGCAGCCCTCCCAGTTCCCTGTGTTCCTGTGCCTCCGTCCCCTGGACCGTGTTCCCACTGCCACTGCCCCCAGGTCCCTGTTGTTGTTGGGTTGGTGGGTTATCCTGGGTTCCCTGTAGTGGTGGACACACAGCTGATTGACGTGTCCTGGGCACGGAGGTATGGGCCCGCTGGGTGGGTGCTGTGCTGGTGTTTCCTGAGGGGGGAAGGTCTGTGGTGGCCTGTGCCTGTGTGAGGGGAACCGACTGTCCCGAGGTCCCCGATGTTCCATGCTGGTCATCTAGATCCAGGTGGACAGAGGTGCTGTCTTCACTGTGGGCCTCTTCTGTGGGTGGAGTGGACATGTCTGGACCCTCCTGTCTGGTGACGTTGGGTAGTGGTCCTGCAGGGGGGGAAAGGCATGATTATTGCATCTGTGTGTGTCATGGTGTGCAATGGGTGGGTGTCCGTGTACCCCAGTGCTGGCATTCCTGTGTGTGGGCTTGTGTGATAATGGTTTAGAGGAGTGTATGGGTATGTGCAGTGGGCATGCTTTAGTGATGGGTGTCCATGCGTTGTTGTTGCATGCAGGGCTTGGTGTTGGGATGTGTGGTTTGTGATATTGGTACATTTGTGAGGAGTTGGGAGTTATAGGGGTGGGAGCGAGGGTGGGGGTATGTGATAGCATGCAGGTAGGGTGGGGGATGTAATAGTTAAGATTTGACTTACCAGAGTCCATTCCTCCAGCTACTCCTGCGAGGCCCTCAGGATGCAGAATCGCCAAGACCTGCTCCTCCCATGCTGTTAGTTGTGGGGGAGGAGGTGGGGGTCCGCCACCAGTCCGCTGAACCGCCTGGTAGGTCGTTCCACCTCTTCCTGATGTCCTCCCGATTTCTTGGGTGTTGTCCCACTGCGTTGACCCTGTCGACTATTCTTCGCCATAGCTCCATCTTCCTTGCAATTGAGGTGTGCTGCACCTGGGATCCAAATAGCTGTGGCTCTACCCGGACGATTTCCTCCACCATGACCCTGAGCTCCTCCTCTGAGAACCTGGGGTGTCTTTGCGGTGCCATGGGGGGGTGTAGGTGATGTGTGGGGTGGTGTGTGTGGTGATAAGTGTGGTGATATGTAGTGGTGTGTGGTGTTTTCTGCGTGGAAGATGTGTGGGTGATAGTGTTGTGTACCTGTGGATGCTCGTTTGTTGATGGTGTTGTCTCTCTCTGGCCTTCTCTCTGTAATTGTGGTCGTAGGGGTTTGTGGGTGATGTGGGTGTGTGTTTTATATTGTATTGGGTGTGTGGGAGTGGTGTGTGTATGTGTATCAGGTGTGTGTATTTCGAATTGTCCAATGTGGTGGTGTTTTGGAGATGTGTGTGTACTGTGCGTGGATTCGCGTGTCGTGATAGTGTGGGCGTATTTCTGTTGGCGTGACAGTGGAGGGTTTTTTTTCGCCAGTTTATCACTGACCTTTGGTGTGGCGGACTTGTGTGGGTGTCTGAATTTTGTCGGATTCCGAGATGTGGGTCATAATAGCTGTGGCGGAATTCCGCGGCCACGGCGGTGTGTTGGCGGTCTTCTGCACGGCGGTAAGCGGCTTTTACCGCCAATGTTGTAATGACCGCCATAGTTACATGAAAGAGTTTAGGATAGAGAGAAAAAAGTTTTAGGAACTTTTAAAGAAAAGAGAAAACTTTTCAAAACGTTTTAGAAACTTTTAAGAAAGTTTTTAGAAAGAGAGTTAGACTGTTTAGGTTAACTGTGTATATTTCTAAGTATTTGGAATATGTTTTTCTTATGAAAAGCACTAATGACAAAGGGCCTGATTACAACTTTGGAGGACAGTGTTAATCCGTCCCAAATGTGACGGATATACCACCTACCGTATTACGAGTCCATTATATCCTATGAAACTCATAATACGGTAGGTGATATATCCGTCACATTTGGGACGGATTAACACCGTCCTCCAAAGTTGTAATCAGGCCCAAAGTGGTAAAGCAGTTACAAATACTTATCCCACCACTGCACCACCGATGTAGGAAGCTAGCCTGGCTTATAGTGGGTACCTGAGGGTACTTACACCTTGTGCCAGGTACAGTTATCCCTTATTAGTAGATTAGTAGTGTTCTAGCAGTGTAGGCTGATAGAGGTAGCTATAGCAGAGCAGTTTAGGCTGAACTAGGAGACATACAAAGCTCCTACTATACCACTTATATCATATAGGTACTATATCATAAGAAACACAATACTCAGAGTTACTAAAAATAAAGGTACTTTATTTTAGTGACAATGTGCCAAAAATATCTCACAAGATATACTCCCTTAGGAGGTAAGTAAAGTACACAAAATATACACACAAACCAAAATCAGGTAAGTAAAACAGTCAGAAGAAAGTAGTGCAAACACTGTAGAATACAATAGGATGCAATAGGCCTAGCGGCAACATAAACCATATACTAAGAAAATGGAATGCGAACCACGAATGGACCCCTAGGCTAGTGTAGTGTGTAGAGGGTCACTGGGAGTGTAAGAAAACACTAAGGGTGTCCAGGATACCCCACCCCAAGACCCTGAAAAGTAGGAGCAAAGTGCTTCTATTTTCCTAGAAACACACTAAACTCATGATAGAGGATTCTGCAAAGACCACAACAGACTGCAAAGCACTGAAGACGGATTCCTGGATCTGAGGACCTGCAAAGGAAGGGGACCAAGTCCAAGAGTTGTGAAAGTGCCCAGGGGGGCAGGAGCCCACTAAACCCTGGATGAAGGTGCAAAATGGCTGCCTCTGGATGGAAGAAGCTGAAGATTCTGCAACAATGAAAGGTGCTAGGAACTTCTCCTTTGTGCAGAAGATGTCTCACGGAGTGCTGGAGGATGCAGAGCTGTTTCTTTGGAGAAAGACCGCAAACAAGCCTTGGTAGCTGCAAAGGTCGGGGTCGAAGAAAAAGGGTGCTGGCCAGGCCCAGGAAGGACCAGGATGTCGCCACTTGGGAGAGGAGACAGAGGGGGCCCTCCGCAACGTAGAGAGCCTACGCACAAGAAGGTAGCGCCTGCAGAAGTACTTGAACAAGGGTTCAAGAAGACTGAGCACGGCGGTCGTCTCAACACTATAAAAGAGGGTCCCACGAAGCCGGAGGTCAACTCAGGGAGTTGAGCAATGCAGGACGGAATGCTGGGAACTGGGCTTGGCTGTGCACAAAGGATTCTTTGCAAAACTGTACAGAAGCTCTAGCAGCTGCAGTTCACGTGGAGCACAGGATTACTGTCTGGAGAGGGGAGGCAAGGACTTACCTCCTCCAAATTTGGACAGTTGGACCACTGGACAGTCTGGGTCACTTGGGTCCACCACCTGTGTTCCAGGGGGCAAGCTCGTCATGATGAGAGGGGTCCCAGAGTACCGGTAACAGTGAAGATGGTGCCTGCTGGAGCAGGGGGAAGATTCCATCAACCCACTGGGGATTTCTTCATGGCTTCCAGTGCAGGATGAAGGCAGGCAGCCCCCACAGCATGCACCACCAGGAAACAGTTGAGAAAGCCGGCAGGATTAGGCGCTACAATGTCGCTGGTAGTCCTCTTGCTACTTTGTTGCAGTTTTGCAGGTGTCCTGGAGCAGTCAGCGGTCGATCCTTGGCAGAAGTCGAAGAGAGAGGTGCAGAGGAACTCTGGTGAATTCTTGCAAGTCATTATCTGAGGAAAAGCCCACTGGAGAGACCCTAAATAGCCCTCAGAGGAGGACTGCCCACCTAGTCAGGTAAACACCTATCAGGAGGGGTCTCTGACGTCACCTGCTGGGACTGGCCACTCAGAGGCCTCCAGAGTGCCCTCACACCTCTGGATTCAAGATGGCAGAGGTCTGGGACACACTGGAGGAGCTCTGAGCACCACACCTGGGGTGGTGATGGACAGGGGAGTGGTCACTCCCCTTTCCTTTGTTCAGTTTCGCGCCAGAGCAGGGACTGGGGGTTCCCTAAACAGGTGTAGACTGGCTTATGCAGGGAGGGCACCATCTGTGCCCTTCAAAGCATTTGCAGAGGCTGGGAGAGGCTACCCCTCCCCAGCCTTTAACACCTATTTCCAAAGGGAGAGGGTGTAACACCCTCTCTCAGAGGAAATTCTTTGTTCTGCCTTCCTGGGACTGGGCTGCCCAGAGCTCAGGAGGGCAGAACCCTGTCTCTGGGGTGGCAGCAGCGGTAGCTGCAGAGAAAACCCCAGAGAGCTGGTTTGGCAGTACCCGGGGTCCATACTGGAGCCCCGAGGATGCATGGGATTGGCACCCCAATACCAGATTTGGCATGGGGGGACAATTCCATGATCTTAGACATATTACATGGCCATATTCGGAGTTACCATTGTGAAGCTACATATAGGTATTGAACTATATGTAGTGCACGTGTGTAATGGTGTCCCCGCACTCACAAAGTCTGGGGAAATTGCCCTGAACTATGTGGGGGCATCTTGGCTAGTGCAAGGGTGCCCTCACACTTAGTAACTTTGCACCTAACCTTCACTAAGTGAGGGTTAGACATATAGGTGACTTATAAGTTACTTAAGTGGAGTGTAAAATGGCTGTGAAATAACGTGTGTGTTATTTCATTCAGGTTGCAGTGGCAGTCCTGTGTAAGATTTGTCTGAGCTCCCTATGGGTGGCAAAAGAAATGCTGCAGCCCATAGGGATCTCCTGGAACCCCAATACCCTGGGTACCTAGGTACCATATACTACGGAATTATAAGGGTTTTCCAGCGTGCCAATTAGAATTGGTGAAAATGGTCACTAGCCTATAGTGACAATTTTAAAGGCAGAGAGAGCATAAGCACTGAAGTTCTGGTTAGCAGAGCCTCAGTGACACAGTTAGTCACTACACAGGTACACACATTCAGGCCACAAACTATGAACACTGGGGTCCTGGCTAGCAGGTTCCCAGTGAGACAGGCAAAAAGAAAACTTACATACATGTAAAAATGGGGGTAACATCCCAGGCAAGATGGTACTTTCCTACAACTACCCTTTCCATTGTCCAGATTCAAGCCAGAGCAGGGACTGTAGACTGGTTTATGCATGGAGGACACGAAATGTGCCCTTCAAAACATACGAGTGGCTTAGGAAGGCTACCCCCAAGCCATGTAACACCTATTTCCAAAGGGAGAGGGTGTTACCCCCCTCTCCCAGAGGAAATCCTTTGTTCTGCCTTCCTGGACTTGAGCTATTCAAGCAGCAGGAAGACAGAAACCTGTCTGAGGGGTAGCAGCAGCGTGGGCTGCCTGGAAAACCCTAGAAGGGTGGTAGGAGCAATGCTGGGGGTCCTTTAAGGAGCCCCCAGAGTGCATGGAATCATACTTCCAATACTGGCAACAGTATTGGTGTATGATCCCGACATGTTTGATACCAAACATGTCTAGGTTCGGAGTTACCATTATGTAGCTGGACATAAGTAGTGACCTACGTGTAAAATGGAATGCCGGCACTGACGAAGTCCATGAAAATGGCACTGGAGTTCATGGGGGCACCTCTGCTAGTGCTGGGGTGCCCCTCACACACAGGTACTTGCACTCTGCCCTCTGGGCTAAGAGGCACTGTAATAGGGTTGACTTACAGTGACCTGGTGCAGTGACCTGTTATGCATGCACCCTTTTCACGCAGGGTGCAATGGCAGGCCTGCTGAACACTCTGCATGGGCACCTCATGGGTGGAATTATACATGCTGCAGTCCATGAGGATCCCCTGGTACGCCAATGCCCTGGGTACCATATACTAGGGACTTACATGGGGGCACCTCTATGCCAAATGTGGGGTGAAAATGGTACAAGTTACCAAGTTAGAAGGGAGAGAGCATAATTACTGCGGTCCTGGTTAGCAAGATCCCAGTGAACACATTCTAACACACTGACAATAGACAGAAAATGGGAGTAACCATGCCAAGAAAGAGGGTACTTTCCTACAAAAACTAAAAAAAATTCTATTGTAGACAAAGATTGCACTTTATGAACTCTCCTTGCCGATGTAACTGTTATTAAGAACACAACTTTTCAGGGCAAGGGTTGTAATAAGGCCTTATGTATAAGTTCAAATGGAGAAGCCATCAATTTAGAAAGGCCTAAATTAAGCTCCCATGGAGAAGAAATCTATCTCATTGGTGGAAAATAATTTTTCAAGCCCTCTAAAATGTTATTTATGACTGGGATTGAGGAAAAAATTCTGAGAAGGGCCCTTTCAATATGCTGTAATGGCTGCAAAGTGGAGCATATCCCAAGAAGAACTGATGGTTTGTATTGGCCACGTGTTAAATACAGCTAATAATTACATCCTTTTGGCAGGAACTTCAACAATGGTTGTTATGGAGACACCATATAACAAATATTTTCCATCTGAATGTATAGGACTGGCTTGTAAAAGGGTGCTTTGCTTCATTTAAAATGTTCTTTTCTGAGGTAAACATAGCTCATCATATTGCATGACCTCAGGAGCCATGCTGCCAAACACAAAGACTGGATAACAGGGTGGAGAAGTTTGCCTTTCATCCTCAACAGGCTCGATTTGCATCGCACCTCATTGCAAGATGAGAAGATGAGCACTGGGTATCAGGCAAATGCAAAACCCATTGATCCTAGAAGAGAGGTGTCTTAACATACTTTTGGAAATGTTTTTTCAGCAGATGGTGACATTTTTCCCAAATGGTAGACACTGTGTTCTCCGAAGGATACAGTTCTCACTTTTTTGTTTTAGTCTTGCTCCTAAAGAGTTGAGAGCCTTTACAGGGATTGATGTTTAGTTGTTGCTGTTGATCTGCAGGCCCAGATGACATAACAAGAGTACAATAGTGTTGAAGTCCTGCTTTGCCTATTCCACTTTGTGTGGTTTATCAACCAGTAGTCCAGGTATGGGTAGATGTACACCCTTTTTTTTGCGCAAGCGAGCTGCACCCAAAGCCATACACACTGAGAATGTCTTAGAAGCCAATGTAAAACCGAAAGTTAGGACTTTGTAATGACAATGGATTTTGCCTAGAACAAACCTGATAAACTCCCTGTGTTTCACAGCTATCAAAAAGTGAAAATAAGCATCTTGAAGATCCAAGGAGCACATCCAGTCTCCCTTCATGAGCTACGGATATATGTTATGCACTGTCAGAATTCAGAATTTGTACCCTGGGGACTACAATATACCAGGAATACTTGCTTTATTGATTTTGATATGGAGGAACAGACTCTTGAGCTTGTTTTTCAAGAAGAGATATCACCTCCATTTGTAATAACCTTTGCTGATTTTTTGGCTTTGGTTTTACAAGGACTAATGGTGGAAGAGATTATGATTGTAGGGAGTAGCCTTTCTCTATTATTTGCAAGACCACATTGTCAGTACTTATCAATCTCCACTTTGCCAGGTGATCTGTCACACTTCCTCCCACTAAAGCGGAATGTCAAAGAAGAAGGAATTAAGTGCTCATTGTTTAAGCTGGGAAAGGGATTTACTGGAGAAGGGTCGATGTAGTTGCTGTGGATTTCTAACCCCAACTAGGCCTTTATTGATAATGGGTCTTATGTTGTTGAACATGCAATGACAGGGGAACCATAAAGGAGATTGAACCCTTTGTATCTGATGATATCTGCTGTCTCTGCACTTGTATTGAGACCAGTCGTACTTTTCTCTACCTCCTTACCTACAGCTTTTAAATTCTTCACTTCTTTTTTCATACACTCGATTTTATCATCTGTGTGAGACCAAAAAGAGGCTGCTTTGGCAAAAGGAAGGTTCATGACTTTAAGCTGTGCATCCAGCTTCACTGATGTTAATCCGAGCCATGACGCAAAAACTCATGATCACCAAATCTGTTAACACAATGGCACACATACAGGGAGTGCAGAATTATTAGGCAAATGAGTATTTTGACCACATCATCCTCTTTATGCATGTTGTCTTACTCCAAGCTGTATAGGCTCGAAAGCCTACTACCAATTAAGCATATTAGGTGATGTGCCTCTCTGTAATGAGAAGGGGTGTGGTCTAATGACATCAACACCCTATATCAGCTGTGCATAATTATTAGGCAACTTCCTTTCCTTCGGCAAAATGGGTCAAAAGAAGGACTTGACAGGCTCAGAAAAGTCAAAAATAGAGAGATATCTTGCAGAGGGATGCAGCACTCTTAAAATTGCAAAGCTTCTGAAGCGTGATCATCGAACAATCAAGCGTTTCATTCAAATAGTCAACAGGGTCGCAAGAAGCGTGTGGAAAAACCAAGGCGCAAAATAACTGCCCATGAACTGAGAAAAGTCAAGCGTGCAGCTGCCACGATGCCACTTGCCACCAGTTTGGCCATATTTCAGAGCTGCAACATCACTGGAGTGGCCAAAAGCACAAGGTGTGCAATACTCAGAGACATGGCCAAGGTAAGAAAGGCTGAAAGACGACCACCACTGAACAAGACACACAAGCTGAAACGTCAAGACTGGGCCAAGAAATATCTCAAGACTGATTTTTCTAAGGTTTTATGGACTGATGAAATGAGAGTGAGTCTTGATGGGCCAGATGGATGGGCCCGTGGCTGGATTGGTAAAGGGCAGAGAGCTCCAGTCCGACTCAGAAGCCAGCAAGGTGGAGGTGGAGTACTGGTTTGGGCTGGTATCATCAAAGATGAGCTTGTGGGGCCTTTTCGGGTTGAGGATGGAGTCAAGCTCAACTCCCAGTCCTACTGCCAGTTCCTGGAAGACACCTTCTTCAAGCAGTGGTACAGGAAGAAGTCTGCATCCTTCAAGAAAAACATGATTTTCATGCAGGACAATGCTCCATCACACGCGTCCAAGTACTCCACAGCGTGGCTGGCAAGAAAGGGTATAAAAGAAGGAAATCTAATGACATGGCCTCCTTGTTCACCTGATCTGAACCCCATTGAGAACCTGTGGTCCATCATCAAATGTGAGATTTACAAGGAGGGAAAACAGTACACCTCTCTGAACAGTGTCTGGGAGGCTGTGGTTGCTGCTGCACGCAATGTTGATGGTGAACAGATCAAAACACTGACAGAATCCATGGATGGCAGGCTTTTGAGTGTCCTTGCAAAGAAAGGTGGCTATATTGGTCACTGATTTTTTTTTGTTTTGTTTTTGAATGTCAGAAATGTATATTTGTGAATGTTGAGATGTTATATTGGTTTCACTGGTAATAATAAATAATTGAAATGGGTATATATTTTTTTTTGTTGAGTTGCCTAATAATTATGCACAGTAATAGTCACCTGCACACACAGATATCCCCCTAACATAGCTAAAACTAAAAACAAACTGAAAACTACTTCCAAAAATATTCAGCTTTGATATTAATGAGTTTTTTGGGTTCATTGAGAACATGGTTGTTGTTCAATAATAAAATTAATCCTCAAAAATACAACTTGCCTAATAATTCTGCACTCCCTGTATTAGCTGATTCGCTTCCAAATGACCTTCTACTACCTTCAAGAAGTCCTGTCTTAGATCTGATAGCAGCGGAAATAAAACTGAGGCTGTGAGGTAAATTGCAAGCGCAGTGCATCACATACTGAAGTGTCTACCTCCAGCTGAAGAATTAGCAATAAAACAATTGTGGAAGAATGTCAAGAATCCATGCACGCAGGCAGGACATTTCTACGTTTATGACTATTAGTGAGGCTTCCACAATGCAGAAGAAAATAAATTACTTATATGTAACTGTAGTTATCCAATCCTGGCATCTTTCATAGATACATGCTTGAATCATTCTCCATCACTGAAGTGGAAGTCCCACAGTATTAGACAGTAGTATAATGTTAAACATAGCCTAGGAAACATTCACTTCAATATCCCCTATCTACATCATTTAAAAAGAACCAAACGCCAGCCCCCCGTAGAACACTCTCCTCAGAGGATTCTTTACCTCAGATTTTCAAATTATGGCACAACATTCATCTTTCTTACTGGTGAAAGTGAGAGCTCTTCTGCACCCATGAATGCTTGGGGGTAAGTTAATAGAGCAAGTGACAGTTAAAGTAACGCATCAGCTGGGATTACTATACTTGTTACTCCAGGTGATAAAGGCATCACCAGATGTTCAAAGCACAGACATTTAAAAGGGAGGGGAAGCAGAGCCTACTGTTGTTTGGGGGTTCCTTGATGTCGAAGGCTCCGACAGTGAGCCTCTCACCATCGATGTAGACGGTACTGTCATCAATCTTCTCACCAGTGACTGCTTTTTCGAAGAACAGTACCTTCTAAACCGCAACTGCTTTGATATCAGTGAAAAGACTGTCGGTGAAAGTCTCAATGTCGTTGGTGTTGATGACTTGGCTGTTTGCACTGCTGAACTAGCCTTCAAAGGCATGTTGGTTCCAATCATTGCCTCGATGTCGACCAGTTCTCTTGATGTGCTTGGGAGTGACTTGAGTAGTGATGGTGATGTCTTCTCCTTGTTCTGTGCTAGAGATTGTCCATCTATGCAGGTGCCTGCCATGAGAGTTCACACCCTCAGTAGAGGGATTGCCCTCTCTGGCTTGCATCCTTTGCTATTTCTTCTCTTCTTGTCCCCTGAGGTCTTATCGTGTTTTCTTTGAAATGAATGCCTTCACAATATGTTAGGGCACGTAAAACTCACATTGTTTCGTAGAAGGATTAGATGGTATACAGACTAAAACGCTGAGTGTTGGTCAGAGGCAACCTTCTTCCTCTCACACGAGGAACATTTCACAAAAGGTGAAGGCATTTTGAAGGAAAGATCTCTTCAGAGAGGCTGAATGACGTGTTTCCTGAAGAACAATCCTTCAAAGAATGTGGGTTGACAGCCACTGATGTGTCTTATTATCTACAGAGGGTGAGCCGGAAAAAAAACTGAGGCTGTGTGGTAAATTGCAAGTGCAGTGCATCACATGATGATGCAAATTAAAAAAAACTGAAGTGTCTACCTCCAGCTGAAGAATTTGCAATTCTACAATTGAGGAATAAATGTACAGAAACCATGCATGCAGACATAAATATTCTACGTTTATGACTTTTAGTGAGGATTCTTGGATGGAGAAGAAAATAAGTTACTTACCTGTAACTGTAGTAATCCAATATTGGCATCTTTCATAGTTTCACATGCTTGAATTATTCTCCATCATTGAAGTGGAGGTCCCACAGTATTAGACAGTAGTATAATGATAAACATAGCCTAGGAGGGCTAGAACACATTCACTCCAATATATCCTATCTACATCATATAAAAAAGACAAACTCCAGCCCATCGGGTTGCAGCACTCTGTAGTACACTCTCCTCAGAGGCTTCCTTCCCTCAGATTTTCAAGCACCATCAGAACATGCAGAACGATGTAAGATAGGGCGAGCCTCTCAGGAGAGGAGGTTGGGTCACATGTGAATCTATGAAAAATGTCAATAATGGAGAACTACAGTTACAAGTAACTTATTTTCTTCTCCAGTACTGGATCTTTCATAGATATGCATGCTTGAATCAGAAGAGTAAGTACTTAAATATCAAAACAAAACGTTTACTAATGAAATACTAGAAGATGGTGGGATAATAAATGCAGTGTGAGCTCAGCTTATTGGAATAGATGATGTAACATCACTTGTCCTACATCCTAACCTTTCTGCACTGTTGAATCCAAGCACTGGTTCTGGGTAAATGTATGTGTCTTTCCATTATGCTGCTCTAAAAATGCCTGGAGCAGACACATCAGCAAAAAGAGCAGTTGATGTAGAGACACTTCTTGTGGAGTGCTCTCTTACTTTTGGTCAGTAAAGGCCGCCCAGCTCTATGATGACAAAAATGAATGACTGCCAAAATCCAGTGTGCTATACTTGCTTAGAAAGAAGAAAGCCTTTCCAAGGATTATCATATGGGACAGCAACTGGTGAGATTTTCCAAACTTTTCTGTCATGACTATGAAAATTTCAAACATCTTTTAATTGTAATTCGTAATAATGCATGCATTATCCTTTCTGTAACATCCTTCAGGTTTGTAAAGAATGCTTTCTAAAACAAATTCTGACGGAACCTTCGCAATGAACCAGATGTTTGTCCTCAAAGTCACTCGATGGTCGTAAACTGCAAAAATGGTTCTTTAGTGGTGAACACTTGTATTTCCATAACTCTCTTTACTCACATCAAGGCTAATAACAGTGCTAGTTTCCATGAAAGAAATTGCATTTCGGCCTTGTGAACGGGTTTAAATGGACTCTTCATCAACTGTGAGAGCAATCGGTTTAGCTGCCAAAGAGAAGAAGGAGGACGCATTGTTGGAAGGAAGACTCTAAAAAGTCACTTTAGAAACTCTTTGATAATTCTATTTGACCATAAGGATGGTGAACCAGGTGATCTCCTAAAGCAGGATATTACCCCGCAGTGCACTTTAACAGAAGTATGAGCCAAGCACATTCCAGCTACATATAATAGATAAGGTAATACCTGCCCCGTGATTATGTTATTGCATGTATCTTTGATTCTTGGCACCATAAACAGAAATGTTTCCATTTGCGCTGATAGGTTCTGTTTATCGATTCAGCTCTGGTAAGAATTTCTTTCCAGTCTTGCTGAATATTCAAATGCGCAAAATCATTGTATTCAGGCACAGCGTTGGCAAGTGTAATGATTTTGGATCTGGATGAAGTACTTGGGTGTGGTTCACTGTCAATAATTTGAGGATTGATCTCAGCTGGATGTGATGTTTATCGACAGGAGCAGCAGTTCAGTGAATCAATGCTATCTGGGCCCTTTAGGGGCGATTAGAATTATACACCATGGCTCTCTATTCTTTATGTTGAGAAGTTTCAGGATCATCAGAGTATTGGAAGGTGGGCGTGTTAGCAAAGATCTATGACAAAGCTATCTAAAACGCTTTCCCCCACGACCCTGGTTGTGGATGCTAACTTTCGTAAAAATGGCATTGTCAATTTTTTTTGGGTTGACAATAGGTCTTGATTTGGCTGCCTTCATTGGGCAAATATGTTGTTCAGAATTGTTTGGCTGAACTCCCACGTCTATCAACTGCTTTCATCCTGCTCAATGTATCTGCTAGACCGCTGCACATTCCGGGAACATGTTCCGCTTTGAACTTTATCTAGTACTGAAGTGACCATTTGCTCATCATATTGTATGGCCTCAGAAGCCATGCTGCCAAACACAAAAACTGGATAACGAGGTGGAGAAGTTTGCCTTTCATCCTCAATAGGCTCGATTTGCGTTGCACCTTATTGTGGGCCACCACTGTTTCAGCAATTGCTAGGCTTGGCTAAATTGTTGTTATCCTGTTTTCCCAACTGCCTTTTCATTGACACTACTGGTCTTCCATACAATGCTAGAGACTTCATATAAGAAGACGAGCACTGGGTATCAGGCAAATGTTAAACCCATTGATCCCAGAAGAGAGGTGTTTTAACATGCTATTGGAAATGTTTTTTTCAGCAGCTGGTTGTATTTTTCCAGAATGGTAGACACTGTGTTCTCCGAAGGATGCAGTTCTCACTTTTTTGTTTTAGTCTTACTCCTAAAGAGTTGAGAACCTTTACAGGGATTGATGTTTACTTGTTGCTGTTGATCTGCAGACCCAGATGACATACCAAGAGTACAATAGTGTTGAAGTCCTGCTTTGCCTATTCCACTTTGTGTGACTTTGTCAACTAGTAGTCCAGGTACGGGTAGATGTACAACCTTCTTCTGGACAAGTGAGCTGCCCCTACGGCCATACACACTGAAAATGTCTTAGAAGCCAATGCAAAACGGAAAGGTAGGACTTTGTAATGACAATGGATTTTGCCTAGAACAAACCTGAGACACTCCCTGTGTTTCACAGCTATCAAAAAGTGAAAATAAGCATCTTGAAGATCCAAGGAGCACATCCAGTCTCCCTTCATGAGCTATGGATACATGTTATGCACTGTCAGAATTCAGAATTTTTACCTTGGAGACTACAATATACCAGAAATACTTGCCTTATTGATTTTGATATAGAGGAACAGACTCTTGTGCTTGTTTTTCAAGAAGAGATATCACCTCCATTTGTAATAACCTTTGCTGATTTTTTGGCTTTGGGTTTACAAGGACTAAGGGTGGAAGAGATTAGGATTGTAGGGAGTAGCCTTTCTCTATTATTTGCAAGACCACATTGTCAGTACTTATCAATCTCCACTTTGCCAGGTGATCTATCACACTCCCTCCCATTAAAGTGGAATGTCAAGGAAGAAGGAATTAAGTGCTCATTGTTTAAGTTGGGAAAGGGATTTACTGGAGAAGGGTCGATGTAGTTGCTGTGGATTTCTCCCCCTACTAGGCCTTTATTGATAGTGGGCCTTATGTTATTGAACATGCAATAACAGAGGAACCACAGAGGAGATTGAACCCTTAGTTTCTGATGATATCTGCTGTCTCTGAACTTGTATTGAGACCAGTAGTACTTTTCTTTAACTCCTAACTTACAGCTTTTAAAGTCTTCAATTCTTTTTTTCATACACTCAATTTCATCATCTGTGTGAGACCCAAAAGAGGCTGCTTTGGCAAAAGAAAGGTTCATGACTTTAAGCTGTGTATCCAGCTTCAGTGATGTTAATCCGAGCCATGATGCAAAAGCTCATGATCACCAAGTCTGCTGACTCAATGGCACACATATTAGCTGATTCGATTCCAACTGACCTTCTTCTACCTCCTTCAAGAAATCCTGTCTTCGATCTGTTAGCAGCAGGAAAAAACTGAGGCTGTGGGGTAAATTGCAAGTGCAGTGCATCACATACTTAATTGACTACCTCCAGGTGAAGAATTTGCAATAAAACAATTGTGGAAGAATGAGCAGAATCCATGCATGCAGGCAGGAATATTCTACGTTTATGACTATTAGTGAGGCTTCTACAATGCAGAAGAAAATACGTTACTTATATGTAACTGTAGTTATCCAATTCTGGCCTCTTTCATAGATTCACATGCTTGAATCATTCCCCATCATTGAAGTGGAAGTCCCACAGTATTAGACAGTAGTATAATGTTGAACATAGCCTAGGAGGGCTAGCAAACATTCACTCCAATATCCCCTATGTACAACATTTAAAAAGAACCAAAGGCCAGCCCATCAGGCTGCAGCACCCTGTAGAACACTCTCCTCAGAAGATTCTTTAGCTGAGATTTTCAAATTATGGCACAACATTCATCTTTCTTACTGGTGAAATTGAGAGCTCGTCTGCACTCATGAATGCTTGGTGGGTAAGTTAATAGAGCAAGTGACAGTTAAAGTAAGGCATCAGCCTGGATTACTATACTTGTTACTCCAGGTGATAAAGGCATCACCAGATGCTCAAAGCACAGACATTTACAAGGGAGGGGAAGCAGAGCCTACTGTTGTTTGGGTGTTCCTCCATGTCGAAGGCTCTGACAGTTTGCCTCTCACCGTTGATGTAGACAGTACTGTCATCAATCTTTTCACCAGTGACTGCTTTTTCGAGGAACAGTACCTTCTAAACCGCGACTGCTTTGATATCAGTGAAAAGTTTGTCAGTGATAGTCTCAACGTCACTGATGTGGATGACTTGGCTGATTGCAATGCTGAACTAGCCTTCACAGGCATGTTGGTTCCAATCATTGCCTCGATGTCGACCAGTGTTCTTGATGTGCTTGGGAGTGTCTTGAGTAGTAATTGTGATGTCTTCTCCTTGTTTTGTCCTAGATGTCCATCTATGCAGGTGCTTGCCATGAGAGTTCACATTCTAAGCAGAGGGATCGCCCTCTCTGGCTTGCAGCCTTTGCTGTTTCTTCTCTTCTTGTCCGCTGAGGTCTTCCGAGTTTCCGCTGAAATGAATGCAGAGGGGAGAAGGGACTCTCTCTGTAGTCAGTCGAAGCCTCAGCTTGTTCAGCTGCTGTAAAGACCTGTGAAACTGTCTGTGGAACCCAGCAATGGATTCCGGATATGGAGGACCTGAAAAAGAAGGGGACAGAGTCCAGCACTCTTGGAGGTGCCCAGGTGGTGCAGGTGACAATGTCCACCCTCCTAGAGGTGTAGTTACTGCAGATTGGTGGAGGAAGCAGTCCAGCTGTAGGGTCCAGGAGCTGCAGAAGATCCCAAGAGTAGTCTACGAACTGTCCCTCGATGGTAGCTATATTGCAGGGGGGTCAGTGACCAGCCAGGTCACCAACAAGCACTGGCAAATGCAAGCAGGAGCTGAAGAAGTATTTGCAGGGTTTTGGGGACCAGCAAGATCCAAGAAACCCTACTCTTAAAGGGGAGTCAGGGCCCTTAGCATGGAGAAAGGCCAGCAGATGTCATTGGCGCCCCAACGAGTGACCCACAGACAGTGAACACAGGAGTCACAAGGAAGCCTCAGCAGCACAACGAAACAGAAGTCCCACGTCACAGAAGTTGCAGGAGAGGCTCTGATCTTCGATTTGCAGAGTGCTGGAGGCCGGGGCTTCTTGGGGCCTGGCGATCTCCTAGAGGAAGAGTCAACAAGCCTTGGCAAGAGCAACGGTCATGGAGCATAGGGGTTCTATTCCAGTTGCAGGAGCAGGGGGCAACAGTCTCCAAAGTTGGTCAGAAGACAAGGAGGATCCAGAGGAAGCCACAGACAAACAACTTGTGAAGCAGAGCCTTTAGATGTCCGTGGAACAGCAGACTCCAACAGCCGGTTGATGTTGTCTTGGGGTGCATGCGGATGCAGGGGAATTACTCCTTCACTCCAAGGGAGATTCCTTTGTGCTTCAAGGTGACCCTGGAGGATGCACAACCTTAGATGTTGCAGAATTCTTGCAGGATCTGGAGAAACAATGTTGCAATTGGAACCTTCCCAATAGAAGCAGACATGTTTCGGTTCCAAAGCAAACCAGCAACGGTTCCAGAGGTCCAGGGCCGAAGATGTCTTGGAAAGAGTTTCTTGTACAGTCTTGCTAGATGAATCTGAGGTCCCACCCATGGGGGAGACCTTAAGTAACCCTAAGAGGGGGTTGGTCACTCTCTGAAGTGACCCACCTTTCAGTGGGGGTCAGGGACTTCATCCATCTGGCCTAAGCAGTCAGATGCTCCTCAGGACCTCTGCCCATCTTGTTTTCAAGATGGCAGAATCAAGTGGCCACCTGGCAGAGGTCTATGCACCTCTTTAGGGGAGGAGCTGGCCGGGGGTCACTCCTCTGTCCTTTGTGCAGTTTTGCACCAGAGCGGGAACCAGAGGGTTCCTAAACTGGTGTAAACCAGATTATGCAAGGAAGGCACAATCTGCAAAGCAGTTCGGTGGTGCTCAAAGTGTAACCCCACCCCTGGCCTTAGACACTTAAAACAGAGGGGAAGGTGGTCACACCTCTCCCTTGCATGAAATCCTTTGTTCTGCCTCTCTGGCCTGAGCCAGGCTCACCAGCAGAAGGGCAGAACAGTGTCTGGGGTCAGCAGCAGCGTGGGTTGGCAGCTAGACCCCGTAAGGCTACACAGGCAAAACTAAAGGATCCTTTAGGGAACCCCCAGAGTACATGGTATCATGCAACTAGCACTGGAATCTGTGTACTTGCATGACTCTAACTTGTTTGATACTAAACATGCCTAGTCTTGGAGAAGCCATTATGTAGGTGGACCACATGTGTTGACCAGTGCCCACTACATACCTTAAGATGGCTTCCCCATACTTATAGAGACCAGGAAATGGAACCTGGGGTCTGCAGGGGCACCCGGGTCATGCACGGGTACCCTCACACTTAGGGACATGCACCCTGCCCTTGGGCTGAAGGGCCAACCAGAGGGGTGACTTACAGTGTCTAAGTCCAGTGACCAGGATATAGGGCAGGCCTTATATCTGTGGTGAAAGGGTGCATGCACCATATCACGCAGGCTGCAATGGCAGGCCTGCAGGGACAGTTTGCATGTGCTCCCATGGGTGGCATAATACATGCTACAGCCCATGGGGGACCCCTGGTGTACCAATGCACTTGGTACCTAAGTACAATATACAGGGATTTACATATATGCACCAGTATGCCAATTGTGGGTGTAAAAGGTTTACCAACAACCACATTTAGGGGAGAGAGAGCACAGACACTGGGGTCCTGTTTAGCAGGGTCCCAGTGAACTACAGTCTAAACACACTGACATCAGGCAAAAGGTGGGGGTAATTATGCTAGAAAGATGGCACCTTCCTACAGCATGGCAAGAATGTTACTTTGGACTTCAGACCTGAAGGAACTGGCCTACAACCACCCATCTCCAAAGAAAAGACTACTCCTCCCAGCTGACGGAATCTTGTACAAGCAATGTCTATTGAACAATCTATCATCTCTGTTGAAGTTCTTTCACCCTCTTGTAGGATATTTTTTGCTTCAGATTTACCATCCTCTGGTAAATGATTGATGTATGGTGTGATATCTGACCACACCTGTCTGTCGTAGTGACCGAGGATCACTAAGAAACTAGCTGCTCTAACCATAATTTCTGACAAAGTAGACAAACTTTTCTCTGTATTGTCCAAACACATCATATCAGGTGGCCTAGAGGTGAATGTGGAAGGATTTTTCAGTTGGCATTAGGCAGCTTGTTTTTTCACCAAATCTGGTTTTGAGTGTCCACTCAAACAACCTGGTGAATTTTATTCCTCCCAACTGAAATCCCAAATAGGGTTTGCTCTCAATGACTTCCTAGAAGCTCCTAAAAGTCATACAAGAAACAATCTGACTGTTTTGCAGGCATTGGCAGTTCAAATCTCCTTGCCGCACTTTCCAGCAGATTGTGGAATTCTCCAATGTCTTCAGGAGGTAAATCTACAGATTGTGGAACAGGTGGGAATGGAACTGGGATTAAATAGTCATCCCATTCATTTGTTATATCATGATCCTGTGGCACGTCACCTTCTTCTCTTTCTTCATCAGTGGACATTTTATCATATGCTGGAGAAATTGCAAGGCTTGAACTTTGTGTTCTTTTTGGTGTATGTTCAGTTGGCAAACTACGAGGCATTTGCTGAGTAGGTGGTTGGACATGAGGAGACTGCAGAGACGTAAATGGTCGTCTAGGCGATGTATACTTTAACCAACATGAGCTTTAAGTCACCAGTTAAAGCTCTTGGCACCTGCATGATGCCTTCTTGAAACTGCTGTGAGTGTAGGGTTAGTATTGATCCATAGATTGGATGGGTGTAACAGCATATTGTTCTGCCCGAGAAGAGTAATATTTCTCCTAGAAATATTAATCTCCTTCCTCTTCTTCTTGATATTTAACTTTTATTCCTGAAGGACTATGAGCAGGTTCAAAAGGTCCCACATCCTCACTGGAATTGTCCTCATCCTGTAAGTGACTTGGAGCAAGAGGTGATACCTTACTGGGGGAGGCATGCTCAGGCATTAATGGAAATTATATTGTTTTCTCACTGTCTGAAGGTATTTTATCCCAATGATATAGTTGACAATGTATTGGATGTTTTGTTGTCGACTGTGTTGTTACTCCTGTCATTGGCTGTGTCATTGTCGGTCTCTTCGTTGATGATGTTGTTGATCCTGTTGTCCCCAGTGATGTTGTTGTAATCAAGGTAGTCATACAAGTAGCTAGTCAATGTTGTCAATATTGTCTTTGAAGGCATTTTTTAATTGATGGTGTGCTTGTCACAGACTTCTCAGAGATTTTTCAACTTTAAAGACAACTAGGGAGAAGGTGTTTCAGACGCAGATCTTGTTTTTTAAGGAAATATCCTCTTTTTTAGGTTTGTGAGAGCATTCAATAGATGGGCTATGCTTGGTGACCTATGATGTTTTTTAAGAGCCTTTTAAGAGCGTCCTGATGCTTTGACCTCTGCTTCTTTTGAGTTTATTTACTGGATTCTGAGGAATCATCACTGTCTTCCCCTGAAGACGGCATGTCTTTGTTTTTTAATTTTTGAAGCTTCCATAGCCTTCCATCTCTTTCTATTATTGTCTTAGAAGAAAAGGTATGAAAGATCTTGAAGTCTTTTACCTCATGGGAGGGATGATGGCAGTAAATGCATTCCTTTTGTGGATCTTCTGATGTAGCCTCTTCAGTCCACAAGTTCCAAAAGGGCTGAAAAGTTTTTAGCACACTCTGACATCCTGAATATTCTCTGCAGAGGAGAAATCTAGGTAAAATGAGCAGCAGAGCTCAGGGAGAATCCCAACATATGATGCAACGCAACCTGATTAGCTGGAGTTTGATTTATTTTAAATGATGTGGATAGGATATTGTAGTGAACATTTTCTTGCCCTTCTACGAAACACCATTTTCAAAATATTAACCAACTATTTGTCAGTTATGGGCCTCTCTGTATTGGCAAGGCGGTCTACAAACAACCCATTGTTAGGTGGATAGTCCTGTGCATTACCCTTCGTTATGATAACCAACAAACGTCTTCCTGGAAAATACATAGTTCATTCTACATGAAGGAAGGCAACTGCTGCAGCCTGCTTAAGGAATGTCCCAGTAGCAAAGATTTAAAAGCAGCTGTCTGGACATCTATAAACACTTTCACCTTTTATATGAGGAGGTTAGAGCTGACACTTTAGTGGGCCATGCTGTTTTTATGAATCTCTTCACATAAGGTTCTGATTGTCAGTAAACCGTTCCTTTTGCTGCTGTTTGACCACCGCGCTTTTTTGGTATAAGCTTGCTATTGTGTTGAATATGAGTATCAGTGAAAATCCTAAAATGCAGAAGGAAATTTTGGCCCGTATTTATACTTTTTGACGCTAATCTGCGCTAACGCAGTTTAGCGTAAAAAAAATTAACGCCGGCTAACGCCATTCTGAAGCGCCATGCGGGCGCCGTATTTATAGAATGGCGTTAGCCGGCGTTAGCCGACCGGCGCTGCCTGGTGTGCGTGAAAAAAAACCACGTACACCAGGCAGCGCCGGCGTAGGGGAAAATGGCGTATGGGCGTCTAAAAATGGGGCAAGTCAGGTCGAGGCAAAAAAATCGTCTTAACCTGATTTGCGCCATTTTTTTACGACGCCCATCCCCCATCAACATGACTCCTGTCTTAGCAAAGACAGGAGTCATGCCCCCTTGCCCAATGACCATGCCCAGGGGACTTATGTCCCCTGGGCATGGTCATTGGGCATAGTGGCATGTAGGGGGGCACAAATCAGGCCCCCCTATGCCACAAAAAAAAATTAAAAAAAATACTTACCCCAACTTACCTTTGCTTCCCTGGGATGGGTCCCTCCATCCTTGGGTGTCCTCCTGGGGTGGGCAAGGTGGCAGGGGGTGTCCCTGGGGGCAGGGGAGGGCACCTCTGGGCTCCTTCAGAGCCCACAGGTCCCTTAACGCCTGCCCTGGCCCAGGCGTTAAAAAGAGGCGCAAATGCGGGTTTTTTTGCCCCGCCCACTCCCGGGCGTCATTTTTGCCCGGGAGTGTAAATACCACACACATGCCTCGGAGTAATTTTTTAGGACGGGAACGCCTCCCTTGCATATCATTAACGCAAGGGAGGTGTTCACGCCAAAAAATGACGCTAACTCCATGAACTTTGGCGCTAGACGCGTCTAACGTCAAAGTATAAATATGGAGTTAGTTTTGCGTCGAAAAAAACGACGCAAATTCGGCACAAACGGAGTATAAATATGCCCCTTTACTTTTAGTCCTAGTTCTATATCATAGGTATCTTCACTGCAGTAATAAACAGTCTATGTCATGCTTGTGTTTTCGTTGCAAAGTGAGAATTGAAAAATAGCCTTGCAGCCTAGGGTTCATTTAGCTTTGTGTTTCATTTTAATTACATTTATTTAAACAAAAAAAAATATGCTTCTTAAGTCCTCGTTAATTAAAAAAAATGTCTAGCAATATAACCTAGATAGAAAAGCTCGATTTAATTATAAATATCGATAAAGGTTTCATGACATAAAAGGGGTGGCGCTGGGTCCAAGGACCTTTTAAGGGAGCAGTTTATAGCGAGAGTGCATGGTAGTGACAGCACAGTGGCCAAATAAAAATGATGTGAAGAAAGGAAAAAAGAAGACAATCATCTTTGCTATTGCTTTCTCATTCACAGACAGAACAGGTTCTATCTGAGTACGAAAAGCAAACACCCTTGAGTAAACGTTCAACAAAATTCTCCAAGGCTACTGTGTTTTCCTGTTAGCTCTTTCTTTATTTACTTTGTTTCTAGATTAATAGAATAGTTTTCCCCAAAATATCTCAGGCACAGACTGAGGCAGCAGTTCATATTTGTACAACGTACATCATTCTTACCAGGTGACTTGCCCTGCTGTGTAGAGCCTCTCCGTTCTCTGCATCGGGATGGAGGTGAGGCTGTTCCTTCTTTTCCATGTTTGGCACCTGTGGTCACCTCATATATGAGGAATTCAATCTGCTCTTCTGGGAAAGTTGGATCTGAAGTGTCAGACAAATTCTTTACGCTGTGATCTACCTGAAAAAAATATATCAGACTATGCACCATTTATTATTCACCCTTCACTTTTTAGCATTAGGACAGAGATGAGCCCAAAATACATTTAACAGAAAATCGATACCTGATTTACAGTTGTAAGGTATTACATTTCTTCCTCTTACAAGGACAACTTGAAAAGAAGATGTTTCCGTAGTTACACACCCTCATATAGACGTAGAACTGCACTGCTGATGCCAGAGCAACTTACAAGGCTGCCCTCAGGCACTACCACCACCTCCTGGGAGATGCCAAGAGAAGATCCCTTGCTAACAGCTAGCTCCAACAGCAGCAAGGAGATGTTTTACCATCATCAAGAAATTCATCACCCCAGAAGCCTCAGCCAAATCCATCACCCCTTCCATGCCCTCTGCAACAACCTTTCAAACTACTTCAACAGAAAAACTGAAAAGATCTATAATAACTTTGAAAAACAACCGAACCCTCCTAAGCAGCTGCATTCGACTACTCGTTTTTTTTACCTAACCAACTGGAGGACATTCACTGAGGAAGACTCCACTTCTATCATGAGAGTCCATTCCGAGGCACCCACAGACCCAGGTCACCATCACATTTGCAACCTAGGAGGAGCTGTAATCAGCAAATTCCCTGCTCACATCATCAACTCCTCCATAGAGTCTTCAACGTTCCCTGAGGACTGGAAGAATGCTGCATGTACATAAAAACTCTTTAAGCTCTTTCAACATATACATGAAACCACTCAAAGAAGTCATCAGACCTCAAGGCATCCCCATCATCTTCTATGCTGATGACACCCAGCTCATCCTCTCAATGGTAGACAAGTTCCCCAACTCCAGATCTAATGTCACCAAGTGCATGATCTGCAAAGCAAAATGGATGAAAACCAACTGCTTGAAACTCAACTCAGACAAGAGAGAAGTGCTGATCTTTGGGAACAAGAATCCCTCCAGGACTCGAACTGGTGGCCTTTAGAGCTAGGGCCAACAATATCACCCACTAAACTTCTAAAATAAAATCACCCACTAACCACGCACAATGCCTGAGCATCATCTCAAACTCAACATGGCCTCACAGGTGAATGCAGTTAGCTCCTCCTGCTTCCACATCTCCAAATGTATCCCCAAGAATACGAGACGTACCATCATTCAAGTCATAGTGACCAGTAGACTAGGCTATGGCAATGCACTCGATGCCCAATCCCAAACTACCTCCTCCACTGCCTCCAGACCATTTAGAATGCTGCAGCCAGGCTCATCTTAGACCTTCCACCGCACACCCACACCAAACCTCACCTCAGAGAATTCCACTAGCTGTTGATACAGAGATGTTGCCAATTCAAGCCTGACGCACATGCATACATAGCACTGCACAACATATGACCCACTGCACTCCACTGCAGGCTCTGCTTCCGCCATCCTACCTGACACCAACACTCTGCCTCACTCTCTATCGCGCACATCCCTCGGATCTGTAAAAACAGAACAGAAGGCCTACTCTTCACCTACCTCACACCCCAAACTCGGAACAACCTCCCTCTACACATACGAGCTGCCTCTTCACTCCCTGAATTCCACAAAAAGCTGAAAATCTGGCTCTTCAACTAACAGCCAGCAGGTGACCTACAAAACTGCTCTAGCACCTGGATACCCTTAGGGTGATAGGCCATGCTTTACAAATCCAAATAACATAACATAACACTACTTCTTGAAGGTAGGCACACCAGTGGGTTTTATTGCGTAAATGCCACATTTTGGCCTCTGGAAAATTTCATATTTATGATTTTTTCTGTGGCAGAAGCAGTCAAGTTTTTATAATCTGTCTTCACTTTGAAGACAAGTTTCCCCAAATGTAAAGTTTTATTTTTCCCTTTCTTATTTACAGGGTTTCCCTCGCACTCACTGTCTTATCAATTTCTAGAAGCTTGTCAATAGCAATTCCCGCCATAAAATCTGAGAGAATGATTTTTACCCACTGGCAGTAAAAATTTCTACTTTCCATAGACAACGTGTTTTTTGTTTTGCTAATAACTTTGGTGCCATTTGACAAATCTTCACCAAAATTTCAAAACTATTATGCCAATCACTTCAGCTGCTGTTTGGAATGTTTTGGGGTGATCCATCAAACGGGGGCTGAGAAAAAAAGAGGGGCCTCCAAAACAGATTTCCCCATGCACTTTTCTATAAGGATTTTAGACACGACTACAGACCGACCTGCTGAACGGAATAACACCAAATTTGGCAGAATGGTAGATCTTGATCCATGAAGAGCCCTTTTTGTAATTTGGCGTAAATCTGTTCAGTAGCTTTGAAGTTATTAAAGAAAAAAGAAATATAGTTGTCTGGGAGCAGCCTCAGCACAGATCTCATGATAAAATCTGATTGGCTGCCAACACTTCAACCAGGCAGTGTTGGCAGCCATCTTGGGATCTGACTTAATGGATGAAACCCAAAACAAGGATAAATAGTTTTGCAGTGATTTCTTCCTCAGTGTTCCACATCTATTAGACTGAATTATATCAATGTGTTCTCATCCCAGGAGAAGCCCAGATATTCATATTCACTAAACTATTCAGTTGCATTAAATGATTTTAAATCACACAGCGTTGTGTTTTTGATAATACTAGCATCTCTGTGCTGTGCGTTGTTAAATTATAATACATTGTTCACACTGAATAATTCTACCTTTCGGTAAACTGTAAGACTCGAACACCCTGTCCACTTTACTCAAACATGTCTGTTCTAACCGGTGTGCGCTTGGAGGTGTAAAATTATGTATTTACAACTTGAAATAACCGCACACAACACATGAGCTGTGACTGCTTTTTAACCTAAACTACCCCCGAGGCAAAGTGTTTTTTTAAAGGGGGTGTTGAGGCGGGAGGGCAGACACACGCTGAACTGGAACCAAGACTTATTTGCAGCTGAGGCTTCGCAGCATTTGGCGCACTTCGACAACGCCCTCAGGATCTCGGACACTGACTGAAAAAAATCCAAGTGTTCAAGGCCAGCTTGGCCGTACCGGGCATTTGGCATTTCCCGGGAGGCTGGAACGGTGGGAGGCCTGATTTTGTTACTGGGGAACGCTTTTGTAGCAGTGCAGCAGTTTTGAAAGCACCTGCTGCAGAATTTCTTGTATATCCAGTAGTTTTCAGGTGACAAATAAAAGTGTCACTATAACTCTGGTGATTAATGTACCTGCAGGAGAAGATCAGAGTATTTTTGTCATGGCAATTTTGACTCAACTAAGGTAGTGAATGGGATTAATATGCCTGCTCCAAAGGATATGTACCATGCATATCACAGAACAACATTTTATGTGCATAGCTCAGTAGGTTACTGCTTTTCTCACAGAGACCCTTTTGTTACTGTGCAGCTCATAAATTACAATCATAATATAGCAGTGAGCTAAGAGGTGCCTTTAAAGAGCAGCATGCAAACTGCATGGTACAAGTTAGAAAGTTTTTCTGAGAATTTCATCACTAGGTTTCTTAAAAAAGGTTTGTTTGGGTATAAATACATTCTTATTAGTAAAGCCATCCCTAAAGACTGTTAAGTTCTGAATCCTACATTTGTGCTTCTCCACACCAAGTACTCTTAATAAAATGCCTACCAGTATGGATGACACTTGACTTCTACACTTTGTAGTCCCCTTGTCTTATGTATCATTTTCTATGCACTGTTTTACACGCTTTGATTAACTGCCTCTGTATCTGTGTGTGAAGTAAAGTGCTACAACACCCTACACTGGTGTGAAAGGCACAATAACACACATGAAATACATGTGAGAGAGGGGTTTGGCGAGATGAGGGGCACTTTTGGATGGTGATAGTGAGGGAATCATTGAAGCACCCCAATAAATATTGTTGAATCTGGGAGCATAAGGTCATTATTTACTATGCTTTAAAAGCTAATACAATTGGTTATATAAAGAAAAATGTGTTGCAGAATGTGCTATTTTTGCCTAAATTTTCTTGGAGGGAGAACACCCCTCAAACCTTCTCCGAAGTGGTCAGACTCGCTCGCTCCACACACTATGCACCGTTTGGGGCCCTGTCTGAAAACATTTGCCAGGGCTCCTTTGGTTCTAAGTCTAGCCTTGCACGAGTTTCCCTCTGTCTTACGGCACCCTCCCTTATTACTGCGCTGAAGGGCTCCATTCTAATCATCCACATAATATTTAAAATATCAATAGCATTTCTTAAACTCCAGTCGGCTCTTGGAAAGCCGCTCGTGTCAGAAAGCCTCACTAGAATATTTTGCTCTCGGGATATCATTTTAAAACCTGGTAGTGCCCTCTACTGGTAGGAAATCAAATCTTAATCCGGACGCACCCGGCATTGCTTTACAAACAGCAACCGCCGCCGTTTGAGATTTTTCTACAAGTGTTGCTATAAAATGATGAATTAGGTAGGGCGTTTTATTATATCGTCGTGCAGTATGGCATTACAATATGCTGTATACATTTAAATGACAAAAGGCTGCCCGTTCCTACACAGAATTCTGACAAAACGGACGTTTACCTGGGAATAGAAAGTGAGGCGCTTTGTTATCTGCGTTGATGGCATGAACAATATTAATGGGAAGCAAAGTCACCGTCAATGAAGCAGAAAACCAAAACGTTATTAACAGCAGTTACAGAATACAAAAACCTGTATGCCGCATCTTATTGTAGAAACCTCCAACACTCAAGGGGCGCAAAAGAGCGGGGTTCAGTGCTCAGATCCAGTGTTGTCTTATTTTGACAAAGGGAAATGCATTGCTTGGTTTGCTGTCGTCTCTTCCTGCACACTGTGTTTCAGTGAGCCACCCACCCACCTCTCCTCATGAATCTTACTGCAATGTTTAAAAATGTAATTCATGTTGCATGCAGGCGAGACTAATCTTCCTAATTTCTCACCTTAGTTAGTACCACAAGGATGTAGGCGCTTCCCATAACCCATATAATATTGTCCATATGTTTAAGAGGCATCTTTTCATTCGTGTGTAAACGTGCTCATTGCCGACACTAATTTATGTACAGAACAGAGCATGACTATGAATTGCTAAAACAACTTTTGGTTCTCAGTGCAAAAACTGAAAAAAAAGTATGAAAGTAAAAAAAAGTAAAAATGCACTGCAAAAATCAGTACTACAAAACGGCAAAAGCACCAGGATGTGTTATATAAAATAGTTATTAAGATTTTTTGTAGAGACTGAGGATACAAAATAAACATGCTTCCCAAGAAAGGCTTAGCAGGAAGGACACACAGGACATTTAATACGTTTTCACAAGAGTTTCGATCACGAATGTACACTTACAAGTTTAGTTCATGCAGTAAATTAAGATAATTTCATATCACTTCACAATTAACGTTTTTGCTAGAAGGTGTACCATAATGGTAAAGCAATCTAAGTACAAAGATACATCTCTTTATTTAGGATTGTAAATTGTGTTTATTTCCCAGTTACTACTCAAAACCTTATTTTAAAAGGCTCGTCCACGGTGTGGGTGTCTTAGATTTTAAGCAGGCCAAGGCTTTGAGCACAAAGCATAGTGCCTTGTACATAAATATTTTCTTGACAGGGAGCCAGTATTGCGACGCAGTAGAGCACAGACCAATTGTGTGGGAGAGATATAGAATGTGTTACTTCCCTGAGTAGGAAAGTAGCCTCTTTTTGGCATAGTTAGACCCAAGTTTTGCCTGTTGTCTGTATGCTTTGACTGTTCTCACTGGGATCCTGCTAACCAGGACCACAGTGGCTGTGCTCTCTCCCTCTAAAGTTGGTTGCTTAGGACTTTTCACACCCTAAAAATGGCATACTGGTGCCCCCTCGCAAGTCCCTAGTACTGTATATGGTACTTAGGTACCCAGGGCACTGGGGCACCAGGGGTCCCCCATGGGCTGCAGCATGTAATGTGCCACCTTTCACTAAGGGTCACTGCACCAGGTCACTGTAAGTCACCCCTATGATAGGCCCTCATCGCCCAAAGGGCAGGGTGCAGGTACCTGTGTGTGAGGGCACCCCTGCATGAGCAGAGGTGCCCCTAAGAACTCCAGCTCCATTACACTGGACTTTGTAAGTGCGGGGAAGCCATTTTACCCGTGTACTGGACACAGCTCACACTACCTGTGTCCAGCTACATAATAATAAATCCGAACCTGGGCATGTTTGGTATCGAAAATGTTGGAATCAGACCCCAATACTGTTGCCAGTATTGTTAGTATGATTCCATGCACTCAGGGGCTCCCCAGCATTGCTCCTACCAGTCTTCTGGGGTTTTCCAGGAAGCCCGTGCTTCTGCCACCCCTCAGACATGTTTCTGCCAGCCTGCTGCTTGATCAGCTCAGACAGAGGAAGGCAAAACAAAGGAATTCCTGTGGGACAGGGAGGTAACACCCTCTCCCTTGGAAATAGGTGTTACATGGCTTGGGAGGGGTAGCCTCCCCAAGCCACCAGTATGCTTTGAAGGGCACATTTGGTGCCCTCCTTGCATTAACTGGTTTGTACCAGCCCAGAGAACCCCGGTCCCTGGTCTGGCGTGAAACTAGACAAAGGAAAGGGGAGTGATCACTCCCCTGTCCATCACCACATCATAGGTGGTGCCCCGAGCTCCTCCAGGTGGCCACTTGATTCTGCCATCCTGATTCCAAGGTGGGCAGAGGCCCCTGGGAGCATCTGAGTGGCCAGGTCAGGCAGGTGACGTCACAGCCCCCTCCTGATAGGTGGTCACCCTGCTAGGTGACCAATCCCCCTTTTAGGGTCTCCTTCTTGGGTGGGTCCTCAGATTTGATGTGCAAGATTTCAGCAGGACTCCTCTGCATCATTTAGTTAATCTTCTGGCCACTGGGACTGCAATTGGACCCTCTAGGTAACAACAATCTGCAACTTCAGCGACCACCCCGCTCTGCAACATTGTTTCTCTGGCTCCTTTCAGCAACTCCAACATTTCCCCGGCTGCGCATCCTCTTAGGGAGGTGAGTCTGCAGCCTGCACAAGATGTAAGAAGGAATCCCCCTTGGAGTCAAGGAGTCACTCCCCTGCATCTGCAGGCACCAACTGCAACAACGACCAGCTGCGTGGATCTGCTCTCCTCCGGAACTGCGTGGATCCTGCATCACAGGTGGTGGTCTGAAGTGGTCCCCTTTGTCCTCTCTGTCAGCTGTCCAACTCGGGAGACGGTAAGCCCTTACCCCTCCTTGCAGGACAGTACCCCTGTGCACCACAACTCTTGCAGCTACAAGGCTTGTTTGCTCCTCCTCCAAGGGATCTTCAGGCTCCATGTAGCCCCTACCTCCAGCACTTCTTCCTGCCAAGCACAGTCTCCTCTGCTGCTGCAGTGACGTGGGACTTCTCATTAGGTGTGCTGAGTGGGCCTCACTGCGACTGCTGTGCCTGCTGCCAGTGGGTTGCCTGTGGGGGCTGCCTCCTCTTCCTGTGACTCTCTTGACAGATGAGGGCCACCCCAGACTCCTTTCCTTGGGTCGAGTTCCCTGGACCTTTTTGGTCTTCTTCAGCCTTGCAAAACTTCTTCTCCTTCTATTGCATTTGCCGAAGCTTGTTGGTGGTTTTCCAGCACCACTAACCGATTGCATCTCGACAGTCGACATGGGACACCACTTGCATCACTCCTGGGACTACTCTTCATCTCCTGTGCTGCACTGCTGGCCTTCTTTGTCCGTCGACCAGGTCCTGCATTCACAGAAGGGTGGGTAATGGCTCCTTGCCACGACCAGACACTCCATCATGAACTGGGCTCGGTCTCCTTTCTTTGCAGGTCCTCTTCTGTCAGGATCCACTTTTGGGTTCTTCCAGTCTTGGTTGGGTCTTGCATAATCCTTTTTCCAAAGTACTCCTGTTGGGTTTGGGGAAAACTCGGTACTTTCCTCTGCTCTTCTTGTCGCAGGGGGTCACTCTGTGTAGGAAGTTGGCACTGTATATACTATTTAAAAGTAAGAAATAGTGTGCACAGAGTCCAAGGGTTGCTCGTAGAGGTAAGATAGTGGCAAAAGTATATCATTCTAATGCTCTATTTTGTGATAGTGTGGTCGAGCAGTAGGCTTATCAGAGGGTAGTGTTAAGCATTTGTGGGACACACACAGGCAATAAATGAGGAACACACACTCAAAGACTTACTCCAGGCCAATAGGTTTTTATATTGAAAAATATATTTTCTTAATTTATTTTAAGAACCACAGGTTCAAGATTTACAGTTAATACTTTAAATGTAAGGTACTTAACTTAGATACTTTAGGAACTTTGAATGAAAACAATTATCATGTACAGTCTTTTTAAAAATGGCAAATAGCTATTTTCAAAGTGGACACTGCAAAAATCAACAGTTCCTGGGGGAGGTAAGTAAAGGTTAGTTTTGGAGGTAAGTAAAACACTTACAAGTCTCAAGTTTGGGGCATAGGCAGCCCACCGTTGGGGGTTCAAGGCAACCCCAAAGTTACCACACCAGCAGCTCAGGGCTGGTCAGATGCAGAGGTCAAAGAGGTGCCCAAAACACATAGGCGCCTATGGAGAACAGGGGTGCTCCGGTTCCAGTCTGCCAGCAGGTAAGTACCTGCGTCCTTGGGGGCAGACCAGGGGGGTTTTGTAGAGCACCGGGGGGGGACACGAGAAGGCACACAAAGTACACCCTCAGCGGCACAGGGGCGGCCGGGTGCAGTGAGCAAAGCAGGCATCGGGTTTCAGGTAGGGAACAATGGAGGGACCCTGGGGTCACTCTAGCGGTGCAGGCAGGCACAGGGGGGGCTTCTCGGGACAGCCACCACCTGGGAAAGGCAGAGGGTAGCCTGGGGATCACTCCTGCATCGAAGTTCGATTCCTTCAGGTCCTGGGGCTGCGGGTGCTGTGTTGGTTCCAGGCGTCGGGTCCCTTGTTACAGGCAGTCGCGGTCAGGGGGAGCCTCTGGATTCTCTCTGCAGGCATTGCTGTGAGGGGTCAGGGGGTCGTCTCTGTTTACTCACGGGCTCGCAGATCCTGGGGAGTCCTCCCTGAGGTGTTGATTTTCTGCAGGTCGAGCCGGGGGCTTTGGGTGCAGAGTGTGAAGTCTCATACTTCCAGCGGGAAACGTGAAGTCCTTGGAAGTTGCTTCTTTGTTGCAAAGAAGTAGCTGGTTTTGAACAGGGCCGCTGTTCACAGGAGTTTCTTGGTCCTGTAGTCCAGGGCAGTCCTCTGAGGCTTCAGAGGTCGCTGGTCCCTGTCAGATGCGTTGCTGGAGCAGGTTTTTTAAGTTGGACACAGGCCGGTAGGGCTGGGGCCAAATCACTTGTCGTCTTCCTCCTTCTCTGCAGGCTTGTAGATCAGCAGTCCTTCTTTCTTCAGGTTGCAGGAATATAGTTTCCTAGGTTCTGGGGTGCCCCTAAATACTGTATTTAGGGGTGTGTTTAGGTCTGGGAGGGCAGTAGCCAATGGCTACTGTCCTTGAGGGTGGCTACACCCTCTTTGTGCATCTTCCCTGTGGGGAGGGGGGCACATCCCTAATCCTATTGGGGGAATCCTCCAAACTCAAGATGGAGGATTTCTCAAGGCAGAGGTCACCTCAGCTCAGGACACCTTAGGGGCTGTCCTGACGGGTGGGTGATTCCTCTTTGTTTTTCTCATTATCTCCTCCAGCCTTGCCGCCAAAAGTGGGGGCAGTGGCCGGAGGGGCGGGCATCTCCACTAGCTGGGATGCCCTGGGGCGCTGTAACAAAAGGGGTGATCCTTTGAGGCTCACCGCCAGGTGTTACAGTTCCTGCAGGAGGAGGTGAGAAGCACCTCCACCCAGTACAGGCTTTGTTCCTGGCCACAGAGTGACAAAGGCACTCTCCCCATGTCGCGCGAAACATGACAGGTGTGTGGCAGGCTGGCAGGAACTGGTCAGCCTACACTAGGAGTTAGGTAGGTATTCAGGGGGCATCTCTAAGATGCCCTCTCAGTGTATTTTACAATAAATTGCACACTGGCATCAGTGTGCATTTATTGTGCTGAAAAGTTTGATACCAAATTTCCCGGTTTTCAGTGTAGCCATTATGGAACTGTGGAGTTCGTGTTTGAAAAACTCCCAGAACATAGACTCTTATGGCTACCCAGCACTTACAATGTCTAAGGTTTTTCTTAGGCACTGTAGGGGCATAGTGCTCATGCACATATGCCCTCACCTGTGGTATAGTGCACCCTGCCTTAGGGCTGTAAGGCCTGCTAGAGGGGTGACTTACCTATGCCACAGGCAGTGTGAGGTTGGCATGGCACTCTGAGGGGCGTGCCATGTCGACTTCATTTTCTCCCCACAGCACACACAAGTTGTGAGGCAGTGTGCATGTGCTGAGTGAGGGGTCCCTAGATTGGCATAAGACATGCTGCAGCCCTTAGAGACCTTCCCTGGCATCAGGGCCCTTGGTACCAGGGGTACCAGTTACAAGGGGCTTACCTGAGTGCCAGGGTTGTGTCAATTGTGGAGACAAAGGTGCAGTTTAGGGAAAGAACACTGGTGCTGGGGCCTGGTTAGCAGGGTCCCAGCACACTTTCAAATCATAAGTTAGCATCAGCAAAGGCAAAAAGTTAGGGGGTAACCATGTCAAGGAGGCATTTCCTTACACTCTGGTACTCACCTCTTGAGGTTCCTAGTTCCTCCACCTCCCCTTTAACAATTCCACATCCTTGGGTAGGGGAACTGTAACTCACATTCCACTTATTTAGTATATGCTTTGGTCCTCCCTTAGGGCCTACACTATTTTCTATACTTTTGCCAAAGCTTATTGCTTTCTATACTCTTTACTGATTTCTAATGTCTATATCATAGTGTGTTTACTTACCTCCATTTGGGGGACTGCCTATTCAGTATTCGTGTATTTGTGTTACCATAATAAAGTACCTTTATTTTTGTAACACAGTGTGTTTCTTTCATGTGTGAGAGTGCTGTGTGACTATAGTGGTAATGCATAAGTCTAGGCTGCTCATCCACAGCTACCTCTACAGAGCCCTGGCTTCTCAGACACTGCCTACACTTCACTAATAGGGAATAGCTGGACCTGGTATAACGTAATAACACCTTAGGTGCTCACCACACACTATGCCAGGCTTTCTACAACCTGTAACTCACGTTCTCCAGTATTGGTACCTTTCATAGATTCACATGCTTGAATCATTCCCTGTCGTCAAACTGGGAGTGCCACGGTATCATAGTAAGCAGTATATATCAGTATAATAGGCTACAAGGGGAATGCAAAGTTCAGCTTAATAGCTTATTTATGTCCTTTTTTTAATGGACCAAAGTTGACCAATGATAGCACCCTTGGAACACTCCCAACAGAGACATCTTGCCTCAGATTCTCCAAGCACTAGTGGGCTAAACCTCACTGGCTAAAAAGAAGGGCCTGTCAGGTGAGGAGGGTGGGTTGCATGTGAATCTATGAAAGATACCAATACTGGAAAACGGGAGTTACAGGTAAGTAACAAATTCTTTCTCCAGTATAGAGGGATCGTTCATAGATTCACATGCTTGAACAGAATAGTTAGCAACGCAGTATATATCAATCAAATACACATGTACATGATAGCGGATGGAGGGTACAACTTTATAGATTATGGTGGTCATTCTGACCCTGGCGGTCTTTGACCGCCAGGGCGGAGGACCGCGGGAGCACCGCCGACAGGCCGGCGGTGCTCCAATGGGGATTCCGACCGCGGCGGTAAAGCCGCGGTCGGACCGGCACCACTGGCGGGGTCTCGCCAGTGTACCGCGGCCCCATTGAATCCTCCGCGGCGGCGCAGCTTGCTGCACCGCCGCGGGGATTCCGACCCCCACTACCGCCATCCAGATCCCGGCGGTCGGACCGCCGAGATCCGGATGGCGGTAGGGGGGGGTCGCGGGGCCCCTGGGGGCCCCTGCAGTGCCCATGCCACTGGCATGGGCATTGCAGGGGCCCCCGTAAGAGGGCCCCTACATGTATTTCACTGTCTGCTGCGCAGACAGTGAAATACGCGACGGGTGCAACTGCACCCGTCGCACAGCTTCCACTCCGCCGGCTCGATTCCGAGCCGGCTTCATCGTGGAAGCCTCTTTCCCGCTGGGCTGGCTGGCGGTCTGAAGGCGACCGCCCGCCAGCCCAGCGGGAAAGTCAGAATTACCGCCGCGGTCTTTCGACCGCGGAACGGTAACCTGACGGCGGGACTTTGGCGGGCGGCCTCCGCCGCCCGCCAAGGTCAGAATGAGGGCCTATATTTGTAAAAGGCTCACCTTATTGGAAAAGATGCCTAAGTACTGCTTGACCTAAAACCATTGTCTGTGTGGAATCCAGACAGTAATGCTGGGTGAAAGTGAGCCTGCTCTTCCAAGTTGCAGCACAGCATATATTTTCAATGGCCGCCCAAGCAAATAAGGCTGCTGGTGTGGCAACTGCTCTTGTAGCGTGTGTTCTAGTCTTTTGTCTTAAAGGAGTGGCAGAACTGAATGGCTGATGAAAACCTTCTTGCTGTGATGGATTTGGAGACTGGTCCATCTTTATTGTTGCTACCATAGGCCACAAAGTGTTGATCAGTAGTACAAATATGCTTTGTTCTGTGTAAGTAAAATTTTAAACATCCCTTGATATCAAGAGTATGAAGACTTTGATCCGCTAGTGTTTGAGGATTGGGGAAGAAAGTCTTAGGCATAACTGGTTGTTTCAGATGAAAATCAGACAGAATATTTGGTATACACTTGGGATTAGTTCGTAGATTACCATAGTCTCTTTGAATTGCAAGGAAGGTTCATTGATAGTGAACGCTTGTAGTTAGCTTACTCTTCTGGCAGAGGTGAGGGCAAGTAAGTAAGTAAGTTCTAGATAAGGAACTTTATTTCAGCCCTGTGAACCGGTTCAAATGCACTTTTAATCAATTGAGATCATATGGTGTTGAGTTGCCATGCAGGAGGCGGTGACTTTATTGGAGGATATGTTGTAAAAAGCCATTTAGGGAATTGGATGATTAACATGTGTGACCACAAGGAAGGAGATCCCAAAGTTCGCCTGTACCTGGAAACAGCAGCCAAATGCACTTTGACAGAGGAATGTGCTAGAACGGATTTGCCTAGAGATAGTAGATATGGTAAAACCTGTTTGGAAAAGGAGATCTACTAGGATGTGCATTAGATTTTTCGCACCAAAGACAAAATCGTTTTCATCTGAAGGGATGTTTTGTTGGGAGAATCAGCACTAGCCTTCGCAAGAATATTCCGACAGTCTTCTGGAATATCTAGGTGCTGTAGCTCATGGTTCTCAGGAGCTAGGCTAATAAATGTAGAGAAATCGGATCTGGATGAAGGACCTGCTGATTGTTCATCGACAATAAGTCTACTTGGGGCTTGAGTTGAATGTGTTTGTCCAGTGACAACATGAGAAGCTCCGTAAACCAGTGTTGTCTGGGCCATCGTAGAGCAATGAGTATTAGCTGGTATGGTTCCTGTTTGATTTTTTGGAGAATCCTGGGAATAAGAGGGATCAGGTGAAAAGCAAAGGCATAAATTCCGGACCTTTGCATTGAAAGGGAATCCCCCCCAGGATCCCTTTTGAGGGTACCTGCTGGTGTAAAACCGGCATTTCTTGTTCTCTCGCAATGCAAATAGATCCAGGTTCTGTTTGCTCCATTGGTGAAATATGGCATCCAGGACCAGTTGGTTCAACTCCCAATGAAGACAATTTTGGGTCATTCTGCTCAAGGTGTCTGCTAGAGAGTTTTGTTCTCCTGGGAGATGTTCTGCCCTTATGGTCACTTGATGAGTTAGGTCCCACCACCATATAGTTTGAGCTTCTTGGAACAGAAACTTGGCTCCTGTACCTCCCTGTTTGTTGAGGTAATGCATGCTCGTCGTGTTGTCTGTTCTTATCAGCACGGAGGAACCTTGAATTCTCTGTAGGAAAGCTTGAAGCGCTAGAGAGATTGCTCTGAGCTTAAGGAAGTTATTATGCAGTTTCGACTGGTCCTGGGTCCACTTGCCCTGAGTCTGCAGATCTTGCAAATGAGCTCCCCATTCTTCTAGAGAAGCGTCTGTTGTAATGACTGTAGGAGGCTGGCCTGGCTTAAAGTGGGTACCTGATGGTACTTACACCTTGTGCCAGGTCCAGTTATCCCTTATTAGTAGATTAGTAGTGTTCTAGTAGCTTAGGCTGATAGAGGTAGCTATAGCAGAGCAGCTTAGGCTGAACTAGGAGACATGCAAAGCTCCTACTACACCACTTATATCATATAGGTTCTATATCATAAGTAACACAATACTCAGAGTTACTAAAAATAAAGGTACTTTATTTTAGTGACAATGTGCCAAAAATATCTCAGAGGACATACTCCGTTAGGAGATAAGTAAAGTACATAAAATATACACACAAACCAAAATCAGGTAAGTAAAACAGTCAGAAGAAAGTGCAAACACTGTAGAATACAATAGGATGCAACAGGCCTAAGGGCAACACACCCATATACTCTGAAAGTGGAATGCGAACCACAAATGGACCCCTAGGCTAGTGTAGTGTGTAGAGGGTCGCTGGGAGTGTAAGAAAACACTAAGGGTGTCCAAAATACCCCACCCCAAGAGCCTGAAAAGTAGGAGTAAAGTGATACTACGTCCCCAGAAACACACTTAACTCGTGATAGAGGATTCTGCAAAGACCACAACAGACTGCAAAGCACTGAAGACGGATTCCTGGACCGGAGGACCTGCAAAGGAAGGGGACCAAGTCCAAGAGTCGCAAAAATGTCCACGGGGGGCAGGAGCCCACTAAACCCCGGATGAAGGTGCAAAATGTCTGCCTCTGGATGGAAGAAGCTGAAGATTCTGCAACAACGAAAGGTGCTAGGAACTTCTCCTTTGTGCAGAAGATGTCACACGTAGTGCTGGAGGATGCAGAGTTGTTTCTTTGGAGAAAGACCGCAAACAAGCCTTGCTAGCTGCAAAGGTCGCAGTTGAAGAAAAAGGGTGCTGCCCGGGCCCACGGAGGACCAGGATGTCGCCACTTGGGAGAGGAGACAGAGGGGGCCCTCAGCAACACAGAGAGCCTATGCACAAGAAGACAGCACCAGCAGAAGTCCTTGAACAAGGGTTCAAGAAGACTGAGCACGGCGGTCGTCTCAACACGACAAAAGAGGGTCCCACGAAGCCAGAGGTCAGCTGAGGGAGTTGAGCAATGCAGGACGGAGTGCTGGGGACCTGTGATAGGCTGTGCACGAAGGATTTCTTGTAAAAGTGCACAGAAGCTCTAGCAGCTGCAGTTCACACGGTGCACAGGATTACTGTCTGGAAAGGGGAGGCAAGGACTTACCTCCTTCAAATTTGGACAGTTGCAGCACTGGACAGTCTGGGTCACTCGGGTCCACTACCTGTGTTTCAGGGCCCACGCTGGTCAGGATGAGAGGAGTCCCAGAGTACGGGTGACGGTGAAGTTTGGTGCCTGCTGGAGCAGGGGGAAGATTCCGTCCACCCACAGGAGATTTCTTCATGGCTTCCAGTGCAGGATGAAGGCAGACAGCCCCCAAAGCATGCACCACCAGGAAACAGTTGAGAAAGCCGGCAGGATTAGGCGCTACAATGTCGCTGGTAGTCCTCTTGCTACTTTGTTGCAGTTTTGTAGGTGTCCTGGAGCAGTCAGCAGTCGATCCTTGGCAGAAGTCAAAGAGAGAGGTGCAGAGGAACTCTGGTAAATTCTTGCAAGTCGTTATCTGAGGAAAAGCCCACTGGAGAGACCCTAAATTGCCCTCAGAGAAGGATTGGCCACCCAGTCAGGTAAGCACCTATCAGGAGGGGTCTCTGACGTCACCTATTGGCACTGGCCACTCAGAGGCCTCTAGTGTGCCCTTACACCTCTGGATTCAAGATGGCAGAGGTCTGAGACACACTGGAGTAGCTCTGGGCACCACCCCTGGGGCGGTGATGGACAGGGGAGTGGTCACTCCTCTTTCCTATGTCCAGTTTCGCGCCAGAGCAGGGACTGGGGGTTCCCCGAACCGGTGTAGACTGGCTTATGCAAGAAGGGCACCATCGGTGCCCTTCAAAGCATTTCCAGAGACTGGGGGAGGCTACTCCTCCCCAGCCCTTAACACCTATTTCCAAAGGGAGAGAGTGTAACACCCTCTCTCAGAGGAAATTCTTTGTTCTGCCTCCCTGGGACTAGGCTGCCCAGACCCCAGGAGGGCAGAACCCTGTCTGTGGGGTGGCAGCAGCGGTAGCTGCAGAGAAAACTCCAGAGAGCTGGTCTGCCAGTACCCGGGGTCCATAGTGGAGCCCCGGGGATGCATGGGATTGGCACCCCAATACCAGATTTGGCATGGGGGACAATTCCATGATCTTAAACATTTTACATGGCCATATTAGGTGTTACCATTGTGAAGCTACATATAGGTATTGACCTATGTGTAGTGCACACGTGTAATGGTGTCCCCGCACTCACAAAGTCTGGAGAAAATTGCCCTGAACTATGTGGGGGCACTTTTGCTAGTGCAAGGGTGCCCTCACACTTAGTAACTTTGCACCTATCCTTCACTAAGTAAGGGTTTAGACATATAGGTGACTTATAAGATCTTAAGTGCAGTGTAAAATGGCTGTGAAATAACGTGTGCGTTACTTCACTCAGGCTGCAGTGGCTGTCCTGTGTAAGGTTTGTCTGAGCTTCCTATGGGTGGCAAAAGAAATGCTGCAGCCCATAGGGTATCCCAGAACCCCAATACCCAGGGTACCTAGGTACCATATACTAGGGAATTATAAGGGTGTTCCAGTGTGCCAATTAGAATTGGTAAAAAATTTCACTAGCCTCTAGTGACAATTTTAAAGGCAGAGAGAGCATAAGCACTGAGGTTCTGCCTAACACAGGCTCAGTGACACAGTTAGTCACTACACAGATGCACACATTGAGGCCAAAAACTATGAGCACTGGGGTCCTGGCTAGCAGGATCCCAGTGAGACAGGCAAAAACAAACTTACATACATGTAAAAATGGGGGTAACATGCCAGGCAAGATGGTACTTTCCTACAATGACACATTGTGAAATGGGAGGTAGGAATGTTAGGGCGCACAGAGATTGTTGGAGTTTATCCACCAGGGAAAGGTTGCTTGCATGACCAGAGTAATCTGTACGATGTCGTCAAATTGTCCTTCAAACTGGAGCCAATGTGCGTCCAGTTGTTCCTGGAAGGGTCGCATATTGAGACGAGCATGAGATATTAAGAGAATGGCTGAGGACATCATGCTGAGTAGAGATTTGATCAGGCAAGGTGTTGCCATGTTTGATGAGATCAAGGACACACTTGTCCGTAGTTATCTTGGTCCAGTGATGTAGGAACTAGGAAAATCTGGCACCCACAAAAGAAGGGATTGTAGCCAGCACATTGAGGTTGTCACTGTTTTCTAGCAACGTCTCTGGTGGAAGTAGTCTGTCTCGTAATTGGCTGCTCTTTAAGAAAGGCTGCTGAAGGCGATGCTCTATATGCATGATGCTGATAGGCGAGCAGGAAGGGAGGCTGGTAGGACTGTGGTTGGTATCTCTGATATCCTCCACGCTATGAGTAAAATCTAAGGCCATGTACGTCACGAAAAGGTGTTTTACGTGACTGGAGGGTTCCAAGAGATCAAGCTGTCTCTGTGTCCGTTTTTATGGCCTGCAGAGCGTCATCAACATGTTTCCCAAATAAGGAATCGCCGTTGAAAGGCATAACAGGTATTTTTGTCTGCACTTCTGGGTGGAACTATGTAGCCTTAAGCCAACCCTGGCACCAAGGAACAGCAGATCCCACCTATTGCCAGAAGCTTATGGATGCTATATCATTGCACAATCAATAATGTCAGATGTTGCTTTTTCACCTTCCTGTAAGATGAGAGTAGCCTCGGTTTTCTTGTCATCTGGCAGGAAATCAAGCTATGTAGCAATGCCAGACCATATTTGGTGATCATACCAGAGAGTTTGCGGCTCTGCCAGTAGTACATGCCATGACTGTGAATCTTTTACCAATATAGTTCAAGCACCTGCCCTCCTTGAAGGAAGCTGGCCCAGTGTGTGGTGGACACCTGTGATGTTACACCTTTGGGTTCAGGCAACCCTGATTAGATAGTGTTACAGTGTCTAGATAGCCAAGGCTCTCTAGGGTTGATGTGGTAAGTAGCCAATATTTATATAGAAGGCATGTGAAACACTTGCAATACCACAGTAGTCACACAGTCACTTATCACACATGAAAAGAACCACACAGGGTTGCAAAAATAAAGGAACTTTATTATAGGCACACCAAACTAGATTACCAATGGTATACCTCTCTTCGGAGGAAAGAACATCCACATTGGTATACCTCCCTCTGGAGGTATGAACACCCAGAATATATATTAGTAAGCACTCAGGAAAAAATATAAATTAGCAAGGGCCCTACAGGGGCCAAACCATATACTAAAAAAATAGAATGCAAAAGGTGTCACCCACCAGACTGTATGGAGTAGTTAGCCAGGGGCTAGGGAAGAGTGGAACCCCAAAAGGTAAGTACCTAGAAGATCCCCAGCGGCCGGGTGTAGACAGGTAAGTTATCCAGTCATCCCATAGGCTAATATGGGAATGTCATGGTTGGAGAAATGCAGAAACAAGAGCAAGCGGGTGGAAGCCAAGGGCAGATTCTGGTCGAGGAGGACCTGCAAAAGTGTAGTCCATGCAGGAGTGTCCAGGTGGGGCAGGAGGCATGCAGGGTTCCCACACACACAAGGACCTGCACCCTGCCCTTTGGGATGAAAGGGCCTATCATAGAGGTCACTAACAGTGAGCTGGTGTAGAGACCGGCGGTGAAAGGATCATGCACCATTTCACGCAGGCTGCAAATGGCAGGCCTGCAGACACAGTTTGCACGGGCTCCCTGGGTTTGATAAACAGGCTCATAATAGTCTTGCTGCTCATCTTTATCCTGATATTTCACGTGTAATTAAGAGGGGCTGTGAGCTGTGCCAAACATTCCTTGATCATCATCTTCCAAGTCTTGAATAGCCAGTAAGTGGCTGGGTATTAGTGGGTATACATCAGAAGGCGAAATCAAAGAACGATGCATACGGTGAGGAGATAGCAAAACTGTTGTTGACAAAGTCGTAGATGGTGTGGGCAACAGTAATGTTGATAGCCACTTGTGTTTTAACTTTGCTGATGATGAGAAGGTCTTTTCAAAAGGCTGCATCGTCAACAGTGTTGTCAACTGTGTCAACGCCGGTGTCACCTACGACTGTGGTACTGACACATCCATGTGGTCGCCAACGGTGAAGGTACAATCTTTGCTGATGTAATTGTCATCGATGGTTCTCGTTGTCCATGTGGTCGCCGACAACAAGGTAGTCTTCGTCGACATAGAAACCATCAACGATGACGGGATGAATGATGACTGTAAAGTTTCATTGGGCTTTCCCTTCTAACTCTGGTTGATGATGGTTTTGATGTCTTTGGTACCGCTGATGATGTCTTTGTAGGCAATTCTGACTTATTTGAGGCAGTTTCAGATAAAGATCTAGTCTTTATAGAAATAGCTAGAGAAGGAATACTGGGCTCAGATTTAGAGTAATTTTTTTGTTTTCCCTGATGAGGAGAGCCTTCCATAGATACATGGTATGTCTTTTTAAAGGCTTTTTTACATGGTGAGACCTTTCCCTCTTTCTGGAAGTCTGTGGGGAGATGGAACACTCACTACTTTCCTCCTTAGAAAGTTCAATTGGCTTGAATTTAAGTTTTTGTAGCCATAATAAAAGTATTCCCTCACAGTCTTTGAGGTTTTTTGTAGACAAGGTTCTGCAAATCTTGCAGTCTCTCACCTTGAGAGATAGATGAAGGCAATATATACAATCCTTGTGAGAATCTTCTGAATGGAACCTTTTCTCACCGCAGGTTGCACAAGGTCTGAAGAGTCCTTTCTTGACCATTTCTGACATACTGAAACAGATAAATAGCTGTTTGAGGATGACCAAATTTGGAAAATAATGAGCATAGCTCAGGGAAAGTCCCTCACACACGACGCGAGGTGGAAATCTGAGGGAAGATGCCTCTGTTGGGAGTGTTCTAAGGTTGCTGTTGCCTAATTGGTCATTGGTCACCTTTGGTCCTTTAAAAAAAAAGGATATAGATAGGCTATTAAGCTGAACTTTGCATTCCCTTTATAGCCTAATATACAGATATATACTGCTTACTATTATCCCGTGGGACTCCCACTTCGACGACAAGGAATGATTCAAACATGGGGATCTATGAAAGCTACCCCAATACTGGAGAGTGAGAATTAAACATGCTGCTGCATTTTGGACTGCCCAGGAACAGGAAATGTGGCATTTCTGGCAGACTCAGATGAAAACTGTTGCCATTTCCCAGATGGGGAGAGATCAGAGTCTGAATCATGGCTTTTTAGTAGGTACCAGGCATTAGACCTGTTTAGTTTGCTTTGGTTTGGAATGTACTAGGAAGCCCAGATTTCTAGCTAAAACAACCGGAGTGCGAGAGGACTCTATTTTTTCCAGCCAACTAGCTATTGGACAAGGCAAAAGTGTTGTTACCAAAGAGGAACATCTTTATATTGTCAGTACTGAACTTTATGTGTTTAGCGTGCACCATTTGGCACCAGGGCACATGCAGATAGTAAAGTTTCCTTTTGTTGATTCGAGATTCTCAGAGGCAGATAAAATTATATTGTATCATCAAAGTAGGAAATAATCTGGAAAAAAAAAGATCTGAGCAAATGAGCAAGGAAGGTGATGTAACATTACCACAGACTCACACATCCACTTACACACCCACTCATAAACCCACCCATCACACACAGACACACACTTACACACTCACACAACCATTCATGCACCCACTCACAGACCTACACAGCCTCTCACACACAAACTCATAGACCCATACAGTTACTCACACATCCATTACCTGACTCATACAGCCACTCCCACACCTACTCTGAGACCCATACAGCCACTCAAACACCCACTCAGGGTCCTGTATAGCCACTCACACACACGGTCAAAGACCCATACAGCTACTCACACACCCACTTACAGACCTATACAGCCACACACCTACTCACAGTCCCATATAGCTACTCACACACTCTCAGACACATACAGCCGCTGACACACCAACACACAGACTCATACAGCTACTCACACACACTCAGACAAATACAGCCACGCACACACTCACTCAGACACTCATACAGCCACTCAAACACATACAGCCACTCACATAACCACTCACAGACCCATGCAGCTACGCACACACCCATATATTCATGGACCCAAACAGCCACCCACACAGCCGCTGACACACCCACTCACAGACCCACTAACTGACCCATGCACCCACTCACAGACCCATTCAGAAACCCACACAGCCAGTCACACACCCACACAAACACTCATACATTTCTGTTTTAAATTGTGTTAATAAAATGTATTTACGAACGTATAAAAATGTATATTACTGAAATGAACTTATGGATCAAAATATAGTACAATTTATATTACAAAAATGGTGAAAGTCACTAAAAAACTAAATGTTACAGGGACTTTATAATTATGAAATAGTTTAAAAGACCTTAGAAATTCACTGAAAAAAACAAAGGTTAAAGGGACGTTATAGTTAGGTTCAGATTTTACACACACAAAACCATACAAATTCAACAGGTATAGTTGAGTTACGCCCCCACAATGCACTGCTTATGACCTCACATATTACATCACTCATGACATGGTAAGTGGTATCACTGATGACATCAGTGATGACATCTCAAAAATGACATCACTGATGACATCACTAATGACATAATCCTACAAAGTGAACTTCTATATACTTAATAAAATACCACTTAACTATTTTAACAAGAAGACACAAACAGCACAGAATTCACTGTAATCTTACGAACTACTACAGTCACTTATCACGTAAAAGACAGTTCTTAGAAGGATAATACTGCGTTTTCTAAACCACTACTCTAAACACTAATGACCAAAGTAAAAGGTTATCTGTATAGGCTAGTCTGTTTCAAACCACGACAGCAGCATTTGTGAACCTAGAAAGCGGTTTTAGTGCAAATGTAAGATTTACACATGCCACTACAACAACCAACCAATAGAGAGGTCTTACCAGACATGCCACTGTGTCACAAATCACTAGTAAAATTATTCTTCATCCTGGACAAATGTGTGAGAAGGGAGTTGCCTACTGGAACAAAATGTCTACTACACCGAGCCATCACCCTAGAGAAAGGTTTTAGTGAACAGATGAATTAATTGCAATCTACAATTACAGTCAATCATCACAAAGAAGCGAGGTCTAAGGAAACTGGTCAACATTGTAAGGAAATGCCTCCTTGGCATGGTTACCCTTTGACTTTTTGCCTTTGCTGATGCCAAGTTATGATTTGAAAGTGTGCTGAGGCCTGCTAACCAGGCCCCAGCAGCAGTTTTCTTTCCCTAACCTGTACCTTTGTTTCCACAGTTGGCACACCCTGGCATCCAGGTAAGTCCCTTGTAACTGGTACCCCTGGTACCAAGGGCCCTGATGCCAGGGAAGGTCTCTACGGGCTGCAGCATATCTTATGCCACCCTGGGGACCCCTCACTCAGCACAGACACACTGCTTGCCAGCTTGTGTGTACTGGTGGGGATAAAATGACTAAGTCGACATGGCACTCCCCTGCCAACCTCACACTGCCTATGGCATAGATAAGTCACCCTCTAGTAGGCCTTACAGCCCTAAGGCAGGGTGCACTATACCATAGGTGAGGGCATAAGTGCATGAGCACTATGCCCCTACAGTGTCTAAGCAAAACCTTAGACATTGTAAGTGCAGGGTAGCCATAAGAGTATATGGTCTGGGAGTCTGTCATGCACGAACTCCACAACACCATAATGGCTACACTGAAAACTGGGAAGTTTGGTATCAGACTTCTCAGCACAATAAATGTACACTGATGCCAGTGTACATTCTATTATAAAATACACCCCAGAGGGCATCTTAAAGATGCCCCCTGAAACCATACCCGACTTCCAGTGTGGGCTGATTAGTTTTAGCAGCCTGCCACACACCAGACATGTTGCTGGCCACATGGGGAGAGTGCCTTTGTCACTCTGTGGCTAGTAACAAAGCCTGTACTGGGTGGAGGTGCTTCTCACCTCCCCCTGCAGAAACTGTAACACCTGGCGGTGAGCCTCAAAGGCTCACCCCCTTTGTTACAGCAGCCCAGGGCACTCCAGCTAGTGGAGTTGCCCACCCCCTCCGGCCACGGCCCCACTTTTGGCGGCAAGACCGGAGGAGATAATGAGAAAAACAAGGAGGAGTCGCTGGCCAGTCAGGACAGCCCCTAAGCTGAGGTGACTGACTTTTAGAAATCCTCCATATTGCAGATGGAGGATTCCCCCAATAGGATTAGGGATGTGCCCCCCTCAGGGAGGAGGCACAAAGAGGGTGTAGCCACCCTCAGGGCTAGTAGCCATTGGCTACTAACCCCCCAGACCTAAACACACCCCTAAATCGAGTATTTAGGGGTTCCCAGAACCTAGGTAACTAGATTCCTGCAACCTAAGACGAGGAAGGACTGCTGAGCTGAAAATCCTGCAGAGAAGACGGAGACACCAACTGCTTTGGCCCCCACTTCAAGAAAAACTGCAACAGCGACGCGTTCCACAGGGTCCAGCGATCTCTGAAGCCTCAGAGGACTACCCTGCATCTAAAAGGACCAAGAACTCCTGAGGACAGCAGCTCTGCTCCAAAGAAGAAACATCTTGCAACAAAAAAGCAACTTTGAAAGAATACACGATTCCCGCAGGAAGCGTGAGACTTTGCACTCTGCACCCAACGCCCCCGGCTCGACTTGTGGAAAACCAACACTACAGGGAGGACTCCCCAGCGACTGCGAGCCCGTGAGTAGCCAGAGTTGACCCCCCTGAGCCCCCACAGCGACGCCTGCAGAGGGAATCCAGAGGCTCCCCTTGACCGCGACTGCCGGCTTCTAAGACCCGACGCCTGGTAAGGACACTGCACCCGCAGCCTCCAGGACTTGAAGGATCTGACCTCCAGTGCAGGAGCGACCCCCAGGTGGCCCTCTCCCTTACCCAGGTGGTGGCTACCCCAAGGAGCCCCCCCTTGCCTGCCTGCTTCACTGAAGAGACCCCTGGGTCTCCCATTGAACTACATTGCAAACCCGACGCCTGTTTGCACTCTGCACCCAGCCGCCCCCGTGCCGCTGAGGGTGTACTTTTTGTGCTGACTTGTGTCCCCCCCGGCTACCCTACAAAACCCCCCTGGTCTGCCCTCCGAAGACGCGGGTACTTACCTGTTGGCAGACTGGAACCGGGGCACCCCCTTCTCCATTGAAGCCAATGTGTTTTGGGCACCACTTTGACCTCTGCACCTGACCGGCCCTGAGCTGCTGGTGTGGTAACTTTGGGGTTGCCCTGGACCACCAACGGTGGGCTACCTTGGACCCAACTTTGAACCATGTAGGTGGTTTCCTTATCTGCAAAACTAACAAACACTTACCTCCCCCAGGAACTGTTGAAAATTGCAGTGTCCAGTTTTAAAATAGCTTATTGCCATTTGTGTGAAAACTGTATATGCTATTTTGCTAATTCAAAGTTCCTAAAGTTCCTAAGTGAAATACCTTTCATTTAAAGTATTGTTTGTAAATCTTGAACCTGTGGTTCTTAAAATAAACTAAGAAAATATATTTTTCTATATAAAAACCTATTGGCCTGGAATTGTCTTTGAGTGTGTGTTCCTCATTTATTGCCTGTGTGTGTACAACAAATGCTTAACACTACCCTCTGATAAGCCTACTGCTCGACCACACTACCACAAAATAGAGCATTAGAATTATCTCTTTTTGCCACTATCTTACCTCTAAGGGGAACCCTAGGACTCTGTGCATGCTAATTCTTACTTTGAAATAGTGCATACAGAGCCATCTTCCTACACTGGTGGATCAGCGGTGGGGTACAAGACTTTGCATTTGCTGGACTACTCAGCCAATACCTGATCACACGACTAAATTCCAAAAATTGTCATTAGAAACTGATTTTTGAAATTTGAGCTATTTTTCTAAATTTTTAAAAGTCCTGCTAGGGCCTTGTGTTAGTCCCTGTTAGCATTTCTTTTAGAGTTTAAAAGTTTTGTAAAAGTTTGAATTAAGTTCTAGAGATAGTTTTAGATTCTTAAAAAGTATTCCAACTTTTAGAAACATAGGTGGTCATTACAACCCTGGCGGACGGTGTTAAAGCGGCGGTCAGACCGCAAACAGGCCGGCGAAAAAAAAAAGGGAATTATGACCGTGGCGGAAACCGCCAACAAAGACAGCCACTTTAACACTCCGACCGCCACGGCGGTACAGACAAACAGGCGGGAGACAAAGTACCGCCCGCAGTATCACAACCTACCAATCCACCACCTTTTCCGGGGCGGATTCACCGTGGATAAAAACACGGCGGAAACAGCCATTTCAATGGGAAAACGCTCACCTCTACACACTCCACAAGGAAGGAGGGCACCATGGAGCCGGAACTCCAAATACTCCCTGCGATAGTCTTCCTGCTCCTGTATGATCATCATCAACGCCGGCACCGAAGACAATGGTGAGTACTGCACCTACGACATAGGGGAGGGAGGTGGCAAAAGTCAGGGACACACACACGCAACACCCCCACTCCCACCCCGACCCTCACCCATTACAACACACACACACCAATGCATATCCAAACATATCAGTAACAACCCCAAAAACCCCCGGAAGAATGCAAAGACAAAAGGAAATGAGTGCAACCATTGTGATGTATCAAAATACAGTAAGCAAATACATACAGATATATATACACATTAAACAAAATATACATCACGATTAGTGGTGCAGGTATGCATCATTCAATGTCCGTGGACCACTGGGCCCAAAATGCATGGACGAGGCCCACACACGATACCTGAGCAAAACGGAGAGAACACTGCAGGGGCATCAGATCGAAATACAACAGGCACCTCAGGGGGAAGGGAACGGGGGGCACCTCAGCCGGATGACAGCACCACGCCAGATCCACAAGGGGGCTCCATGTCCATTGATGTATCCTGCGGAGTGCAAAGCCACAGTCTCTCAAGTCTCTACAGTGGGTGGTTTGCCCACTGTACCATCCTGGGGAGTGCAAAGCCACAGACTCTCAAGTCACTACAGTGGGTGGGTTGCCCACTGCACCATCCTGGGGAGTGCAAAGCCACAGTCTCTCAAGTCTCTACAGTGGGTGGTTTGCCCACTGTACCATCCTGGGGAGTGCAAAGCCACAGTCTCTCAAGTCTCTACAGTGGGAGGTTTATCCACTGTACCATCCTGGGGAGTGCAAAGCCACAGTCTCTCAAGTCTCTACAGTGGGTGGTTTGCCCACTGTACCATCCTGGGGAGTGCAAAGCCACAGTCTCTCAAGTCTCTACAGTGGGTGGGTTGCCCACTGTTCAATCCTGGGGAGTGCAAAGCCACAGTCTCTCAAGTGGATGACAGTCTCCACTGGTTCTGGAGGGGGACTGGTGCCCAGAGTGCTTCATCCTGTTAAGGACTGAGGTAGTGGATGATGTTCTCCACTGGTTCTGGAGGGGGACTGGTGCACAGAGTGCTTCATCCTGTTAAGGACTGAGGTAGTGGATGCTGTTCTCCACTGGTTCTGGAGGGGGACTGGTGCCCAGAGAGTATCATCCTGTTAAGGACTGAGGTAGTGGATGCTGTTCTCCACTGGATCTGGGGGGGGACTGGTGCCCAGAGTGCTTCATCCTGTTAAGGACTGAGGTAGTGGATGCTGTTCTCCACTGGTTCTGGAGGGGGACTGGTGCCCAGAGTGCTTCATCCTGTTAAGGACTGAGGTAGTGGATGCTGTTCTCCACTGGTTCTGGAGGGGGACTGGTGCCCACATTGCTTCATCCTGTTAAGGACTGAGGTAGTGGATGCTGTTCTCCACTGGTTCTGGAGGGGGACTGGTGCCCAGAGTGCATCACTCTCCCCGTGACGGTCCCAGTTCCGTCACTGCCCCTGCCGCACATGGGCTAGCGGTGCTTGAGTTGGCGGTGCTTGCCCTGTTCAGCGGTGCTTGCCCTGTTAAGCGGTGCTTGACTTTGCAGTTTCTCACCTGTTCAGCGGTGCTTGCCATGGTGGTCTTTGCCCTGTTCAGCGGTGCTTGACTTTGCAGTTTCTGACCTGATCAGTGGTGCTAGCCATGGCGGTCTTTGCCCTGTTCAGCGGTGCGTGCCCTGTTCAGTGGTGCTTGACTTTGCGGTTTCTGACCTGTTCAGCGGGGCTTGCCATGGTGGTCTTTGCCCTGTTCAGCGGTGCTTGACTTTGCAGTTTCTGACCTGTTCAGCGGTGCTAGCCATGGCGGTCTTTGCCCTGTTCAGTGGTGCTTGCCCTGTTCAGCGGTGCTTGACTTTGCTGTCTCTGACCTGTTCAGCGGTACTTGCCATTGCGGTCTTTGCCCTGTTCAGCGGTGCTTGCCCTGTTCAGCGGTGCTTGACTTTGCTGTCTCTGACCTGTGCAGCGGTGTTTGCCATGGCGGTCCCTCATTGCCCAGCGGGGCTGTGGCTGCCGGGGCCCTCCTGGGCACTGACTCTGGCGGTGGTCTCCTGACCAGTGACGATGGGACTGCCCTCCTGGGCACTGACTCTGGAGGTGGTCTCCTGACCAGTGACGATGGGACTGCCCTCCTGGGCACTGACTCTGGTGGTGGCCTCCTGGCCACTGACGAGGGGACTGCCCTCCTGGGCACTGACTTTGGCGGTGGTCTCCTGACCAGTGACGATGGGACTGCCCTCCTGGGCACTGGCTCTGGCGGTGGCCTCCTGGCCACTGACGATGGGACTGCCCTCCTGGGCACTGACTCTGGCGGTGGTCTCCTGGCCAGTGACGTTCGGGCTGGCGGTGGCCTCCTGGGCAGCGGGGATGACGGTGGCCTTCTCCGCCGTGCTGCTCTTCCCAGACTTTGGCGCTTTCTTCTGCCCCTTCCCCACCTTGGGAGGAGTCACAGCTGAGTGGACACTCCCCCGGGACCCTTGTGAGCGGCTTTGCCGGCTGGAGTCTTCCCCCTATCCCGTCGGGCACTGTCCAACTTCTGGTGCTTCACAGGGGGGGACTGACTGTGCTTTGTCTCCGTGTCACACTGGCTGTCTTGGTGCCCGGTGCACTCCACATACATCTAACAGGCACCACTGGTACCGGAGATTTTCTGGCTGAGGTGCTAGTACGGGACCTATGAATTGGAGGGGGGGGGGTTGGTGGGAAAGAGTTCAAGGTTGCTCAGGAAAAGTTTCTTAGGAACACTGGTACGGGTAGCTGGAGGAGGTCTGGGAGTAGAGGAAGAGGAGGTGGTTGTAGGAGGTGTAACTTTTGATGATTTGGGTGCAGGTGCATGTGCTGGAGGCTGTCGTGAGGTGGATGGATGTTGGGTGTGTGTGTGCCCGCGTTTGTGTACTTTGGGAGGGGGCGTCACAGACACACTAGGAGAGGACACAGGGGACGTGTAAATGGTAGTGGGGGTGGTGAGTGCAGGTGAGCGGGGTGTGGTGGTGGGTGTGCTGGTGTGGGTCCTAGTGGCTGTAGTGGTAGTGCATGCAGGTGAGAGTGTAGACGACACTGGGAGGTAGGAGGGAGACGACGAAGAGGGGGACAGAGTGGAGGCAGTGGATGTTGCTGTGTCTGTATGTGTGATGCTTGTGTGAGTGCCTGTGGGATGTGTGGTGCCTATGTTTGCCTGAGCTTCCCTTGTGTGTTGACGTGTGTGCAGGCTGGTCTGATGGTGTGCTTGGGATAGGCAGAGGTACAGGGGATTGGGTCTGGGTGGAGGAAGTTGGAGGGGGGAGGCTAGAGACAGGGACAATGGCTGCCATCAGTGCTGAGGCCAGAGATTGCAGGGTTCGATGATGGGCAGCCTGACCAGAATGAATGCCCTCCAGGAATGCATTAGTGTGTTGCAACTCCCTTTCTACCCCCTGGATGGCATTCACAATGGTAGACTGCCCAGCAGTGAGTGACCTGAGGAGGTCAATGGCCTCCTCACTGAGGGCAGCAGAGGTGACAGGGGCAGGGGCTGAGGTGCCTGGGGCGAAGATGATGCCCACCCTCCTGGGTGAGCGGGCACGGGGCGAAGGCTGAGGGGCTGCTGGGAGGGCGGTGCTGGTAGGGGGGGTGGCGGCTGTATCTGTAGAAGTGGGGGGCACAGATTTTGCCGTCACCACAAGGGAGCTCCCATTGGAGGACGAGTCCGTGTCGCTGGTTGCTGATACGGTGACCGCAGTGAAGCTCCCCTCGCCCTCCGTCCCACTGGTGTATTCAGAGTCCGTGGTGTGGCCCTCCATGGCCATGTGGGATGCAGCTCCCTCGTGCTCCGGTGCCACTGTACCTCCGCCTGATGATGCTGATGCACAAAAGAACAGGGAGAGCACAAAAAGGGGGGGTGGGGGGACAACAGTAAAAAGACAGATTGAGTGCATGGCTTACCGCTACCGTTGGCGGACAATACAGACACAGCAGCCCCCTGCACTACGCCACGCTGTTGGGCTCTACAGATGCAATTCCTGGGATATGGCCTACATGGCTATGGTGGACATCAGCACACATAGATGACACAGGGGCATGTATACCTGTACTTGGCACTCTACAGAGGTGGGGTGGAGTGCCACATGACCTGCATTAAGGCGGGGCCTAGCCTACGGAACTCGCCCTGGCCTAGGGAAACCTACAGCCCTCCTCCCCCACCCAGACACCTTCACTGCGCGGAAAGTCAGAAGAATGATGTTGTACTCGCCCCCTTGTGTCTGCTGTGATGCCCTCAAGCGCCCATCCAACTCAGGGTAGGCCACCGCCAGGATCCGGAACATCAGGGGGGTCATGGTGTGTCGGGCACCCCTCCCACGTTGGGAGGCCATCCCCAGCTGAGCCTCCGCCGTCTTCTTGCTCCAGCGGCGAATGTTCTCCCATCTTTTCCAGCAGTGGGTGCTCTGTCTCTGGTGGACCCCCAGGGTCCGGACGTCCTTGGCGATGGCACGCCAAATATCCTTCTTCTGGTGGGCGCTGACCTACATGACATGTACAGGGGAAGAAGAGAAGTCATTACCAACTGCACCGTCGAAGTGAGTGGCCCACATCCCTGCCATTGCCATGTGGCACATGCATTCACAGTCCTTCATGCTCGCAGAACTCTGCCCCCTTCCTTCTTACAACCAGCCCTCTCCACCCAGGCATAGCCCATACAACTTTCACCCTATGTACTCACCTGTTGGTCTGGAGGACCGTAGAGTAGCGTGTACTAGGGGAGGACCCCGTCCACGAGCTTCTCCAACTCCTGTGCAGTGAAGGCAGGGGCCCTTTCCCCAAGCGCACGAGCCATTGTCTCTTCCACACCGAGGTCACAGCAGCACTTGCAGTATAGGTCCACTCCTGTCGAAGATCAGGTATCGAGTGATTCAACAGATAGAAAATGTCGGTCACGTCCGCGGCGGTGCGTATCATCACCGCCGGCGCACTTCGTCATTGGCTCCTGGGACCCATAGGGTCTAATGTTAACCAATGCAGCATTGCACAGCAGTCTTCGACCGCCTACCGCAACAGTGTACAACGCCAGCGCAGTTACCTCACATCCCATTCACCCACTTTAGAGGTCAGGCAGCTGCCATTTCAGGGGCCCACATGGCTTCATTTTCAACTGCGTCACACATACCTAGGCCTGGACTCAACACACTTACAGACGTTTTGGATTATGTTTCGTGTTCTGTGTAGCTGTGGGTACATACCTCTGAGTTGCTTGACTCTGTGGTCGCTGTTGTCCTTCCTAGGCACCGTCAGCTGGGACATTTGAGGAGATGGCAGAATCCTCCGGTGTACTGACCGCTGGTGGACCTGTTGACAATGGAGGAGCGACATTTAATCATCACCTACAGGTTTGACCGTGCCACAATCCAGGAACTGTGTACCCAGTTGGAGCCTGACCTGATGTCAGCAATCCGCCATCCCACAGGAATCCCCCCTCAAGTGCAGGTGCTATCAGTGCTCCATTTCCTTGCAAGTGGGTCTTTTCAAACAACAGTGGCCATGGCATCGGGGATGTCCCAGCCTATGTTTTCCAACGTGTTGTCCAGAGTGTTGTCTGCCCTGCTGAAACACATGAGGAGCTACATCGTTTTCCCTCAGGTGGAGGATTTGGCTACTGTTAAAGGTGACTTCTATGCCCTTGGACATATCCCTAACATCATAGGTGCCATTGATGGGACCCATGTAGCTCTGGTCCCCCCCCACAAGAGTGAACAGGTGTACAGGAACCGGAAGAGTTTTCATTCCATGAATGTACAGATGGTATGTTTGGTAGACCAGTACATCTCCCAGGTAAATGCTATGTTCCCTGGCTCTGTGCATGACGTCTACATCCTGCGGAATAGCAGCATCCCTTATGTGATGGGTCAACTCCAGAGGCACCAGGTGTGGCTATTAGGGGACTCTGGTTACCCCAACCTGTCATGGCTACTGACCCCAGTGAGGAATCCCAGGACCAGGGCAGAGGAACGCTACAATGAGGCCCATGGGTGGAGTAGGAGGGTGATCCAACGCACCTTCGGCCTCCTGAAGGCCAGGTTCAGGTGCCTCCATATGACAGGTGGATCCCTATTCTACTCACCAAGGAAGGTGTGCCAGATCATCATCGCCTGCTGTATGCTTCACAATCTTGCTTTGCGACGCCAGGTGCCTTTTCTACAGGAGGATGGTCCAGATGACGGTGTTGTGGCAGCTGTGGAGCCTGTGGACAGTGATGAGGAGGAAGCAGAGGAAGAAGACATTGACAACAGGGACTCAGTCATCCAGCAATATTTCCAGTGACACACAAGTGAGTACACTTTCTTGCCTACTACAAGTACTTTCACACTTCTACCTCTATCCTGTCTGTCAATTTCAAGCAGTATTTGGTAACTGAGTTGTACATTTCCATTACGGTTTTACACACGTGGTTACCAACCTGTGTCATCTGCTTGCATCCTTCATGGACTTGTGATGTGTGACATAGGTGTGTTGACATTACATTTGAGAACGGATTTTGTCACTGTCATAGCTAATACACATTTTCTAAATCACAGACTTACTCCAGATTGTTTTGTGCTTCAAGGGTGTTTATTGAAGTGCTAAATATTGGAGGGGGTGGTAAAATGGTGAGGGGTGATGGTGGAGGAATGTCCATGGCAGAGTCCAGTCTATTAGTCTCACAGGTGCACTGCCCATATGGGCATAGGAAGTGGAGCTGGGGCAGTTCCAATATGGACAGGGTTACAAAGTGGGACAGTGGGATGACAAGCAGGGTGGTCTCATTTCGTGGCAGGGGTCTTGCCATCGTGCTCTCTCCTGTTCCTGGATCTCAGGGACCGCTTGCGGGGTGGTTCCCCGTCTGCAGGGGTGGGGTGCTAGTGTGGTGCTCCTGTGGCGGGGCGTCCTGTCCACTAGCACCGGCGGAGGTGGTGGGCAGTTCATCGTCCATGCTAGTGTCAGGGGCCCCTTGGAGTGCCACGGTGTCCCTCATGGTGTTCTGTATGTCCTTCAGCACCCCTACGATGGTGCCCAGGGCGGAGCTGACGGTTTTGAGTTCCTCCCTGAACCCCAAATACTGTTCCTCCTGCAGGCGCTGGGTCTCCTGAAACTTGTTCAGGACCTTAGCCATCGTCTCCTGGGAGTGGTGGTATGCTCCCATGATGGAGGAGAGGGCCTCGTAGAGAGTGGGTTCCCTTGGCCTGTCCACCCCCTGTCGCACAGCAGCCCTCCCAGTTCCCCTGTGTTCCTGGGCCTCCGTCCCCTGGACCGTGTGCCCATTACCACTGCCCCCAGGTCCCTGTTGTTGTTGGGGTGGTGGGTTATCCTGGGTTCCCTGTAGTGGTGGACACACAGCTGATTGATGTGTCCTGGGGTCGAAGGTATGGGCCCGCTGGGTGGGTGCTGTGCTGGTGTTTCCAGAGGGTGGAAGGTCTGTGTTGGGCTGTGCCTGTGCGAGGGGAACCGACTGTCCCGAGGCCCACGATGGTCCGGGCTGGTCATTTGGATCCAGTTGGCCAGAGCTGCTGTCATCACTGTGGGCCTCTTCTGTGGGTGGGGTAGAGATGTCTGGACCCTCCTGTCTGGTGACGTTAGGTCGTGGTCCTGCATGGGTGTAAAAGCATGATTATTGCATCTGTGTGTGTCATGGTGTGCAATGGGTGGGTGAGCGTGTACCCCAGTGCTAGCATTCCTGTGTGGGGGCTTGTGTGATGTTGGTTGGGGGGTGTTATGGGTATGTGCAGTGGGCATCCTTTAGTGAGGGGTGTCCATGCTTTGTTGTGTCATGCAGGGTATGCTGTTGGGATGGGTGGTTTGTGTTATTAGTACATTAGTGAGGAGTTGGAGTGATAGGGGAGGGGGTGAGGGTGGGGGTGTGTGATAGCATGCAGGTAGGGTGGGGGATATGATATTTAAGATTTGACTTACCAGTGTCCATTCCTCCACCGACTCCTCCGAGGCCCCCAGGATGCATAATGCTCAAGACCTGCTCCTCCCATGTTGTTAGTTGTGGGGCAGGAGGTGGGGGTCCGCTGCTAGTCTGCTGTACTGCGATGTTGTGCCTGGAGACCACGGAACGCACCTTCCCCCGTAGGTCATTCCACCTCTTCCTGATGTCCTCCTGATTTCTTGGGTGCTGTCCCACTGCGTTGACCCTGTCCACTATTCTTTGCCATAGCTCCATCTTCCTAGCTATGGAGGTGTGCTGCACCTGTGATCCAAATAGCTGTGGCTCTACCCGTACGATTTCCTCCACCATGACCCTGAGCTCCTCCTCTGAGAACCTGGGGTGTCTTTGCCGTGCCATGGGGTGGTGTAGGTGATGTGTGGGGAGGTGTATGTGGTGATGAGTGTGGTAATGTGTAGTGGTGTGTGGTGTTTTGTGCGTGGATGTTGTGTGAGTGATGGTGTTGTGTGCCTCTGTGTGGTGGGGTTGTCTATGCTGTGCTGTCTTTCTGGCCTTCTTCAATAATTTTGGTCGTAGGGGGTTTGTGGGTGATGTCGGTGTGTGTTTTATATTGTGTTGGGTGTATGGGAGTGGTATTTGTATGTGTATCAGGTGTGTGTAATACGAATTGTCCAATGTGGCGGTGTTTTGGAGATGTGTGTGTATTTTGAGCGCGGCAGTATGTACCGCCAATGGAATACCGCGGTTGAAAGACCGCCGCATGGATTCGTGTGTAGTGATAGCACGGGCGTTTTTCTGTTGCCGTGACGGTGGAGGATTTGTTTTCGCCAGTTTATCACTGACCTTTGGTGTGGCGGACTTGTGTGGGTGTCTGAATTTCGGCGGATTCCGAGATGTGGGTCATAATAGCTGTGGCGGATTTCCGCAGCGGTGTATTGGCGGTCTTCTGCACAGCGGTAAGCGCCTTTTACCGCCAATGTTGTAATGACCCCCATAATGTCTAATGCAGAAGAGATAGTGATGGAACTCAACGTCACCCCTTACCTGCATCTTAGGATGTCAGAGTTTAGGTCTCTCTGCAAAACCAAAAAGATTAAAACTGGTTCAAACCCTACCAAAGTACAGCTCCAGGAGCTTTTGGCAGAGTTTGCTAAGAACAACCCCTCTGAGGATACCTTCCCAGAGGAGGAAGCTAGTGAGGTGGAGGATTTCCCACCCCCACTCGTAGTTAGGGAGAACAGGGTCCCTCAAACCCTGTCTCCACAAGTGATAGTCAGAGATGCTGCTTCTCTCACAGGGGAGTCCAGCAACTCTGGAAGCATTGAGGGCAGCCTCAATGAAGATGACCTCCTGTTAGCCAGGATGGTCAAAAGATTGGCTTTGGAAAGACAGATCCTAGCCATAGAAAGGGAAAGACAAGAGATGGGCCTAGGTCCCATCAATGGTGGCAGCAATTTAAATAGGGTCAGAGACTCTACTGACATGCTAAAAATCCCCCAAGGGATTGTACCAAAATATGAAGATGGTGATGATATCACCAAATGGTTCACAGCTTTTGAGAGGGCTTGTGCAACCAGAAAAGTAAACATCTCACTGGGGAGCTCTCCTTTGAGAAATGTTCACTGGAAAGTGTAGGGATAGACTCCTCACACTCTCTGGAAAAGATGCAGAATCCTATGACCTCATGAAGGCTACCCTGATTGAGGGCTTTGGATTCTCAACTGAGGAGTACAGGATTAGGTTTAGGGGGGCTCAAAAATCCATGAGCCAGACCTGGGTTGATTTTGTAGACCACTCAGTAAAAACACTGGATGGTTGGGTAACTGGAAATGAAGTGCATGACTATGTTGGGCTTTATAATTTGTTTATGAAAGAACACATTTTAAGTAACTGCTTCAATGAAAAGTTGCATCAGTATCTGGTAGACCGAGGTCCAATTTCTCCCCAAGAATTGGGAAAGAAGGCAGACCCCTTGGTCAAGACTAGGGTAACCAAAACTTCCACTGGGGGTGACCAAAAGAAAGGGGTTACAAAGCCTCCCCAGGAGAAAGTGGGTGACACTAGAAATAAAGAAAAAGAGTCCTCTGTAGGCCCCCCAAAACCAGACCAGGTGGGGGGGCCCCAAGACACAACCCAAAACAAAGGTGGGTACCAGGGTAGGAACTGGGATGCCACTAAGGCATAGTGCCAAAACTGTAGACAGACAGGGCACCACACCAAGGACACTTCTTGTCCCAAAAACAAACCCCCTAACAAAATCCCAGGGGTGACTAGTGTAGCCATTGGGGATGACTCCTCAGATGAGGAGGTCTTCATAGCCTTCAAGTGATAAAAGGGCCCAACAGGTGAGTTGGAGATTCCAGAGGGAAGTAGACACTTCCACCACCTACTGGTGAATGGAATCGCAGCCACTGCCCTGAGAGACACTTATGCCAGTCACACTATTGTGCATGACAGGCTGGTGTTCTCAAACCAGTACATCCCAGGTGAGACTGCCAGAGTAAGAGTTAGCCCAGACAGGGTCACTGATAGGCCTGTGGCTTTTGTGCCCATAGAAGTGGGTGGGACATTTGGCTGGAGAAGGGTGGTAGTCAGTACAGACCTCCCCCTTGATTGTCTCCTTGGGAATGACTACCCAGAGGTTAGTCGGAGTCCAAGAGAGGAACTGGTCCAGTGCCAGTCCTCTCCCAAGGATTCTGGAGGTGCTACCCCTGCAGTAACTGCAAGTAGGCCCCAAAAGAAAAAGAAAGGAAAACAGAGTAGGAAAGGTGGACAACCTTTAGCCAAGGTTCCAGCAAGCCAAGGAGATTCTACTCAAGTAGGGGAGAACTCCAAAACTGGCACTGGTAAAGTCCAACCTGACCCACAAGAATTCCTGGCTAGTCAGGCAACTGTTAAACCTGAGTGGGTGGCTCCTCAGTTAACAGAAGAAAGAGTGGAAGAAGGGTGTTTACTACAAGATGTAGTAACCCCCCACTCTTACACAGCAGAGAGGCACCCTGAACCCAAAGAAGCCTGTACCTTAGCTCCTTCCCTTGCAGGTGAAGAGCTAAAGGTGTGGTTCTGGGCACTGACAGCTTCAGTGGCCTCTGCTGGGTGTTAGCCTTTATGGCTGCACTATCCTTTGCATGGTGGTCTGACCCCATGCAAAATAGCAAGTTAGGCCCCCTGGCCCTGTTGGTCATGGTGGGGTTACTCCAGATCTGGGTAACCTCTTTGGGTAAGCTAGGGGTGACCCTGGCTAAGATAAGATTAGCAGAGGTGGATACCTCTAGCCCCAAAATAGAGAGAATGGGTGAAGACATTAAAAGCACAGACAAGAGGCAATTCAGATTAGGTCCTATCACTGTGGAAGTGGTCAATTCCCCAGAGGGAATGACCTGAACAGGAGGATGTAAGGCAGAGTAGGCCCTGCACCAAACCAGCCTATTTCCTCTACTCTTCCTCGCCTGACAGACTAGGAAGACTCTCCCAGCTTTGGCTGTGTCTCCTGGCCTGTGGGGGGGGGGGGCTTGTGTAAGGAAATGGCTTCCTGTTGCAGTTACCCCCCACTTTTTGCCTGATACTGATGCTGACTTGACTGAGAAGTGTGCTGGGACCCTGCTAACCAGGACCCAGCACCAGTGTTCTTTCACATAAAATGTACCATTGTTTCCACAATTGGCACACCCTGGCACACAGATAAGTCTCTTGTAAAAGGTACCAGTGGTACCAAGGGCCCTGTGACCAGGGCTGCAGCATATGTTGTGCCACCCTAAGGGACACTGCCATTGCAGATTGTGTGTGTTGGTGGGGAGAAAAAGGCAAAGTCGACATGGCATCCCCCTCAGGATGCCAAGCACACAAAATACTGCCTGCGGCATAGGTAAGTCACCCCTCTAGCAGGCCTTATAGCCCTAAGGCAGGGTGCACTATACCACAGGAGAGGGCATAGCTGCATGAGCAATATGCCCCTACAGTGTCTAAGTCTATTCTTAAACATTGTAAGTACAGTTGTGGCCATATTAAGTATATGGTCTGGGAGTTTGTCAAAAACGAACTCCACAGCTCCATAATGGCTACACTGAATACTGGGACGTTTGGTATCACACTTCTCAGAATAATGATGCCAGTGTTGGATTTATAAAAAAATGCACACAGAGGGCATCTTAGAGATGCCCCCTGTATTTTACCCAATTGTTCAGTGCAGGACTGAGTGGTCTGTGCCAGCCTGCGGCTGAGAGACGAGTTTCTGACCCCATGTGGTGAGGGCCGTTGTGCTCTCTGAGGACAGAAACAAAAGCCTGCTCTGGGTGGAGGTGCTTCACACCTCCCCCTGCAGGAACTGTAACTCCTAGCAGTGAGCCTCAAAGGCTCAGGCTTCGTGTTACAGTGCCCCAGTGCACTCCAGCTAGTGGAGATGCCCGTTCCCTGGACACAGCCCCCACTTTTGGCGGCAAGTCCAGGGGAGATAATGAGAAAAACAAGGAGGAGTCACCCACCAGTCAGGACAGCCCCTAAGGTGTCCTGAGCTGAGGCGACCCCTGCCTTTAGAAATCCTCCATCTTGATTTTGGAGGATTCCCCCAATAGGAATAGGGATGTGCCCCCCTCCCTTCAGGGAGGAGGCACAAAGAGGGTGTAGCCACCCTCAAGGACAGTAGCCATTGGCTACTGCCCTCCCAGACCTAAACACACCCCTAAATTCAGTATTTAGGGGCTCCCCAGAACCTAGGAAACTAGATTCCTGCAACCTAAGATGGAGAAGGACTGCTGACTTGAAGCCCTGCAGAGAAGACGGAGACACCAACAGCTTTGGCCCCAGCCCTACCGGCCTGTCTCCCCACTTCGAGAGAAACTGCAACAGCGATGCGCTCCCCAGGGTCCAGCGACCACTGAAGCCTCAGAGGACTACCCTGCATCTAAAAGGACCAAGAACTCCAGAGGACAGCGGCCCTGTTTCTAAGAAACCAAAACTTGCAACAAAGAAACAACTTTAAAAGGACTCCACGTTTCCCGCCGGAAGCGTGAGACTTTCTAATCTGCACCTGACGCCCCCGGCCCGACCTGCGGAGAAACAACACTACAGGGAGGACTCCCCGGCGACTGTGAGCCTGTGAGTAGCCAGAGTTGACCCCCCTGAGCCCCCACAGCGACGCCTGCAGAGGGAATCCAGAGGCTCCCCCTGACCACGACTGCCTGCTTCCAAAAACCCGACGCCTGGTAAAGACACTGCACCCGCAGCCCCCAGGACCTGAAGGATCCGACCTCCAGTGCAGGAGCGACCCCCAGGTGGCCCTCTCCCTTGCCCAGGTGGTGGCTAACCCGAGGAGCTCCCCTCTTGCCTGCCTGCTTTGCTGAAGAGACCCCTGGGTCTCCCATTGAAACCTATTGCGAACCCGATGCCTGTTTGCATTCTGCACCCAGCAGCCCCCGTGCCGCTGAGGATGTACTTTCTGTGCTGACTTGTGTCCCCCCCGGTGCCCTACAAACCCCCCCGGTCTGCCCTCCAAAGTCGCGGGTACTTACCTGCTGGCAGACTGGAACCGGGGCACCCCCTTATCCATTGAAGCCTATGCATTCTGGGCACCACTTTGACCTCTGCACCTGACTGGCCCTGAGCTGCCGGTGTGGTAACTTTGGGGTTGCCCTGAACCCCCAACGGTGGGTTACCTTGGACCCAACTTTGAATCCTGTAGGTGGTTTACTTACCTGCAAAAGAACGAGTTACTTACCTTCGGTAACGACTTTTCTGGTGGATACATTAGCTACCTGTGGATTCCTCACCTCATGAATACTCCCATGGCGCCAGCATTCGACGGAAATCTTCTTACTAGTCTCTGCACGTCGACGAGGACGTCACTGTCTCGCACGCGACGCCGTCTGACGTCATACAGGCAATAAGAGGTCCTCGACGACGTGCAGACGTCAGTACCAATCATTTTTTACGTGCATGAGAACAACCAGGCAATGCAATGAAAGAGCAAGGCAACATCCATTATATTGTAAAATACACCACATTGTATGAATAACTGTAAATCTTTTTATGTACATATATATATATATATATATAAAACTCTCTCTTTTAAAATATATACACACACCAAGTATATACATAAAGATATATACACATATACACATATATATATATAAATATATTATATATACATCTATTGCACCCTCAAAGACCAAGAGGAGCGCACTCAAGGATTACTTGGCAAGACCATAAAGGCAACGGGGAGGCGGGTGGGACCGTGAGGAATCCACAGGTAGCTAATGTATCCACCAGAAAAGTAGTTACCGAAGGTAAGTAACTCGTTCTTCTGATGGATACAACTACCTGTGGATTCCTCACCTCATGAATAGAGTCCCAAAGCAGTACCATGCCCGGCGGTGGGTGCCTAAATGGTCAAACCAAGAAATCCTGCAGCACTGACCGTGCAAAATGGCCGTCCCTTCTAACCTCAGAATCTAAACAGTAATGTTTTGCAAAAGTGTGAAGGGACGACCAAGTTGCGGCCTTGCAGATGTCGACCACAGGAACACCTCTGGCTAAGGCCGAAGTGGCCGACTTAGCTCTGGTGGAATGAGCTCTAATGCCCTCAGGAGGATCCTTCTTTGCCAAAGAGTAACATATTTTAATGCAAAGAACAACCCACCTGGATAGTGTTCTCTTGTGGACTGCCTTTCCTCTCCTCTTGCCCACGTATCCAATAAACAGCTGATCCTCCAGCCTGAAATCCCTTGTTCTATCGATAAAGAAGCTCAATGCTCTCTTTGGGTCCAGACGGTGCAGTCTTTCTTCCTCTTTGGAAGGATGAGGCGGAGGATAGAACGTGGACAAAGTAATTGCCTGAGCCAAATGGAAGGGTGAAACAACCTTCGGGAGGAAAGCAGCCTTGGTCCTCAACACCACCTTATCCCCATAAAAAGTTGTATAAGGGGGTTTTACTGATAAGGCCTGCAACTCACTCACTCTCCTTGCTGATGTTATAGCTATCAGGAAGACTGTTTTTAAAACCAAATACCTTAAGGGGCAAGAATGCATAGGTTCAAAAGGGGACCCCATAAGGAAAGTCAGGACTAAGGACAAATCCCATTGCGGCATAACGAATGGCTTTGGAGGATATTGATTTAGAAGACCTTTCAAGAATCTGATAACAATAGGGGATTTAAATAAAGATGGTTGGTCTGGAAGACATATGAAGGCTGACAAGGCCGATAAATAACCTTTAATGGTAGCCACTGCACAACCTTTTTGCGCCAGAGATAGAGCAAAAGACAAAACGTCCGATAGATGAGCATGTAAGGGATCAATCTGCCTCTCTCCACACCACGCAACAAATTTAGACCACCTATTAGCGTAGATAGATTTAGTGGAGTGTCGCCTGGCCGCTAATATAACATCCACTACCTCAGGCGGGAGAGAGAAGGAACTCAGGTTGCCCCGTTCAATCTCCAGGCATGTAGGTGCAGACTCTGGAGGTTGGGGTGTAGAACCTGCCCCTGCGACTGTGAGAGGAGGTCTGCCCTGAAAGGGAGACGGAGCGGCGGGCACGTTGAGAGTTGGAGAAGGTCGGAGTACCACACCCTCCTTGGCCAATCCGGAGCTATTAAGATTACTAGAGCCCGGTCTTGGCGAATCTTCCTCAATACTCGAGGAATCAAGGGTATGGGAGGAAACGCGTAAAGCAACTGGCCGCACCAGGTCATTTGAAACGCGTCCCCCAACGCTTCCTGCATCGGATACTGAAGGCTGCAGAATAACGGACAATGCGCGTTCTCTCGAGTGGCGAACAGATCTACCCGAGGAAACCCCCACTTCTGGAAGATTAAACGGACTTGATCTGGATGGAGACGCCACTCGTGGTCTGCCGAGAAGTGGCGACTGAGACTGTCCGCACGCACGTTCAAAACTCCGGCCAGATGGTTTGCTATCAAGCAAATCCGATGGTCCTTTGCCCAGGACCATAGTCGAAGAGCTTCTCTGCAGAGAAGGTACGACCCCACTCCTCCCTGCTTGTTTATGTACCACATCGTGGTAGTATTGTCCGTTAGGACCTGTACCGACTGACCACGAAGGGAAGGGAGGAAGGCCTTGAGAGCCAGACGTACAGCCCGTAACTCTAACAGATTGATGTGAAAAATCTGTTCCTCTGGAGACCAAAGACCTTTGATCTCCAGATCCCCCAGATGAGCTCCCCACCCTAGAGTGGAAGCATCCGTTATGACTGTGGCCACTGGTGGCGACTGCTGGAACGGCTTTCCTTGTGAAAGATTGTTGCTTGCAATCCACCACTTCAAATCCACAGCAGCATCTCTGGAGATCTTGACAGTACCCTCTAGATCCCCTCTGTGTTGAGACCACTGCCTTCGGAGGCACCACTGAAGAGCCCTCATGTGCCAGCGAGCATGCGTGACCAACAGAATGCAGGAGGCAAAAAGACCGAGCAGACGAAGGACCTTGAGGACTGGAACTACAGCTCCATTTCGAAACATTGGAACCAAATCCTGAATATCTTGAATCCGCTGAGGCGGAGGAAAGGCCCGACCCAATGTTGTATCCAGTACTGCCCCTATGAACAGGAGGCGCTGAGAGGGCTCTAGGTGAGATTTGGGCTCGTTCACCGAAAAGCCCAGGTCGAACAACAACTGGGTTGTTGACTGCAGATGACGCAACACAAGCTCCGGGGACTTGGCTTTGATTAACCAATCGTCCAAGTAAGGGAATACTGCTATCCCCTTCCTTCTGAGCTCTGCCGCAACCACCGACATCACCTTCGTGAAGACTCGAGGTGCTGAAGTAAGACCAAACGGAAGGACCGCAAACTGGTAGTGTTGCGATCCCACCACAAACCGGAGATACTTCCTGTGTGACTTGAGTATCGGGATATGAAAGTAAGCATCCTGCAAGTCGACAGACACCATCCAGTCTTCCATGTTCAACGCCAAAAGCACCTGTGCTAGGGTCAGCATCTTGAACTTTTCCTGCTTGAGGAACCAATTCAAGATCCTCAGGTCCAGAATTGGTCTCAAACGACCATCCTTCTTGGGAATCAGGAAATACCTTGAGTAAACTCCTTGACCCCTTTCCTGCTCCGGGACCAACTCCACCGCGCCCTTTAAAAGGAGGACTTCTACCTCCTGTTCTAGCAACAGGAGGTGTTCTTGTGAACAATACGAAGGGCGGGGCGGGATGAGGGGCGGAAACTCCCGAAAGGGAAGGGTGTAGCCTTTTCCCACAACACTGAGAACCCAAGTGTCCGACGTAACAGTCTCCCATTTGGTGAGAAAATGCTGTAATCTTCCCCCTACAGGAGAGGAGTGAGTGGGAAATGGTGGAAGCCTAAGGCTGCTTCCCCTGCTGCACCCCGCCAGAGGATGAGGAAGAGGCAGAGTGCTGCTGAGAAGCTCCCCTGGTGCGGACCCTACCCCTCCCCCTAAAAGATCTATAGGGATGGGAAGAGGCAGGTTGCTGATATCTTCCCCGAAAGGAAGAGGAGGAAGAGCCACGCCCAAATCCACGAAACCTCCTGAAGAATCTGGAAGAGGCCGTGGAAGAAGGAGCTTGGAGTCCCAGCGACTTAGCCGTGGCCCTGCTCTCCTTAAACCGTTCCAAGGCCGAATCAGCCTTAGCCCCAAACAATTTGTCCCCATCAAACGGGAGATCCAACAATGTGGACTGTACATCTGCCGAAAAGCCCGAGTTACGGAGCCAGGCCTGTCTCCTTTCCACCACAGTTGTGCCCATTGCTCTGGCTACCGAGTCGGTGGTATCCAGTCCCGTCTGGATAATTTGGGTCGCAGCAGCCTGGGCATCAGAGACAAGATCCAAAAGACCCTGGGGGAGCTCTGTAAACGAAGAGGAGATGTCATCCATCAGAGCATGAATATACCTCCCCAGGATACAGGTTGCATTGGTGGCTTTTAAAGCCAGACTGCAGGACGAAAAAATCTTCTTCGACTGCGCCTCCAGCTTTTTTGAATCTCTGTCCCCCGGCACCGTCGGAAAAGAACCAGGCGCTGACTTGGACGAACAGGAGGCCTGCACAACCAAGCTCTCCGTCGTAGGGTGCCTAGATAGGAAACCAGGATCAGTTGGAGCCGTCCGATACCTCCTGGCCACGGCTCTGTGAACTGCTGGGGAAGATGCCGGCTTCTTCCACACCTCTAAAACCGGATCCAGCAGAGCGTCATTAAAAGGTAATAGAGGCTCCGCCGCGGCTGAGGCCGGATGCAACACCTCTGTCAAAAGGTTTTGTTTCGCCTCCACCACCGGCAAAGGCAGGTCCAAAAAACTAGCTGCCTTCCGTACCACTGTATGAAAGGAAGCAGCTTCCTCGGTATATTCCCCCGGGGACGAAAGGTCCCACTCAGGGGAAGTGTCCAGCCCACTGGCCGACTCCAGTCCACGCAGCCCATCACCCGAGTCCTCTAGCTCTCCTTCCTCTAGGGCTCGTTGGTACTCCTGCTCCTCTAGTACCCGGAGAGCACGCCTCCTTGAATGCAGTCGTTGCTCAATCCGCGGAGTCGACAATACCTCCGCCGAAGTCGGAGATCGGCGCCGATCTTCCGAAGCCACCGACGCCGCATCCGGCGCCACAGGTAACTTCGGCGCCGACTGAAGAGCAGTTGAAACGGATGGACCCACCGGAGTCACAGGCCGAAATCTCGACGTCGACGGGATGGGAATCCCTGGGGCCAATCCCTCCGAAGCCACCGGAGCGGCCACCGGCGCCGACACTGGCGCCGAGCCCACGTTCCCAAACGGGAGAAAGGGCATAAAGGGTGCCGGCCGAAGAGGCGCAGGATCACCCAAAGAAAAGGCCAAAGGCCCAGCCGGAGCACCCCCTGGAGCCATCTGTTGGAAGATGGCATACATCGCATTCAAGAATGCGGAACTATCGGCTCCAGGGGTGGGAAAAGCCGGATACTGGGGTGCCTGACTCGGAGGCGACCCCGACGCCGGCCTTGGCATCTGCGCCGGAGAAAACACTTGAGGCTCCAATACCTCAATCACCGACGCCTGTCCAGACGAAGTTGGAGACGCCGGAGAGAGCAACGGCGTCGAAGGATGCGGCGTCACCGTGGGGCTGACCTCCCGTGTCCTCCGGCGCCGATCTGGAGACCTGGAACGAGCCTCCCTTGAATGACGCCGAGATTCTCTACGGCGCCGGGAGTCTCGATGACGCCGATGTCTTGGAGAAGACTTTTTCTTGTGATGCTTGGCCATAAACAGCTTCGCCTCGCGTTCTTTAAGGGCCTTCGGATTCATGTGCTGACATGAATCACAAGTCGAGACGTCGTGGTCGGAGCTCAAACACCAAAGGCAATCGGAATGAGGATCCGTCACCGACATCTTGCCTCCACACTCACTCACGACAAGGCTTAAATCCAGACTTTCTCTGCGACATTATTTCCACAGAGAAAGAGTACGCAGCAAGATATACACTGTAACCGCAAGAGTAACAGTTGCTCCCTCGAAGATAACCGTTTCGAATGCACGGAAAAAAGGGAACTGACGTCTGCACGTCGTCGAGGACCTCTTATTGCCTGTATGACGTCAGACGGCGTCGCGTGCGAGACAGTGACGTCCTCGTCGACGTGCAGAGACTAGTAAGAAGATTTCCGTCGAATGCTGGCGCCATGGGAGTATTCATGAGGTGAGGAATCCACAGGTAGTTGTATCCATCAGAAATAACAAATACTTACCTCCCCAGGAACTGTTGAAATTTGCACTGTGTCTAGTTTTAAAATAGCTTATTGCCATTTTTGCCAAAACTGTACATGCTATTTTGCTGACTCAAAGTTCCTATGATACCTAAGTGAAGTATTGATTGTAAAACTTGAACCTATGGTTCTTAAAATAAACTAAGAAAATATATTTTTCTATATAAAAACCTATTGGCCTGGAATTGTCTTTGAGTGTGTGTTCCTCATTTATTGCCTGTGTGTGTACAACAAATGCTTAACACTACCCTCTGATAAGCCTACTGCTCGACCACACTACCACAAAATAGAGCATTAGAATTATCTCTTTTTGCCACTATCTTACCTCTAAGGGGAACCCTTGGACTCTGTGCATGCTATTTCTTACTTTGAAATAGTACATATAGAACCATCTTCCTACAATTAGTATTATCTATTTTTGCCTCTGTCAAGCCTGTTGGGATATCCCTGGACTCTGTGCACACTATATCTCATTTTGGGGAAGCAGCCTAAACCACGACTCTCAAACAACAAAGTCGTAGACAACAAAAGTGGAAAAACGCTTTAGTTAACCACGACTTCCTTGTTCAGTGCGTGGTTAAGGCACAGAAGAAGGGAACTCGCTGAAGAGGAGGACGTGATCAGGTAAGTGGGGCTAGGATTGGGGCTGTTTTAGAGGCGGGTTGGGGGGTTGGGTTGTTTAGGCTTTAGGGGCGGGGTGGGGCGTCACGGTAATTTAGGGGCGAGGGTGGGGGGTTGAGGGGGTTTAGGTTTTAGGGGCGGGGGATCGCGGTGATTTTAGGGGAGGGGTGGGGGCGAGGTCGTATGCTAGAACCATGCATGCCGTTCACGCATGCCTTTACCAGGAATGCCTTTACAACGAAAAATCGTTGTTAAGGCACCCGTGGTAAAGGCATTAGTGGTAACAACGTGGTCATTGTTCCGGCATGCGTGGTTCCAGCATGCATTGTTCCGACATACATTCCTCATTTGATATGGTATATACAGAAAAGTGTGCATCAGTTTTAGTCACTGAGTTGAAGCTCCTGTAGTCCACAAAAAAACTCATTTCTTTCTTGTCACTCTTGGACTGAGATTTGGGGACTAACAATACTGGGCTAGCCCAGGGGCTCTCTGAGGGTTCAATGACACCGAAATTCTAACATTTTTTTTATTTCAGCTTCTATGCTTTCTCTGACATGGTCAGACTGTCTGTAAATGTTGTTCTCGACAGGCAGGCTGTTTATCTTCCCAGGAGTCAGAGAAAATAGCCCAGCACACTGGTTTAGGACTTACCTGCAATGAAATCAGTGTGCTGTTGTTCTGAGAGGGTGTCTGAGAAGGCCACTCCATCCACAGAACCATCTTGGAGGTTGCTGGAGAGGAGATCAGGAAGAGGCACACTCTCATCCTCCTGTCCCTCATCTGTAACCATAAGCATGGTCACATCAGCTCTTTCATAAAAGGGTTTTAGGCGGTTGACATGTATGATTCTTTTGGGGTTCTTGGAACTGCCTAGGTCCACTAGATACTTCCCCTTTCTTTTCAAGGATGGGAAAGGGCCAGATCATTTGTCTGGGAGGGCCCTTGGAGCAACAGGCTCCAAAACCCAAACTTTCGGCCCTGGTTGGAACTGTATCATAGCAGCATTTTGGTCATACCAAATGTAGGAAAGTACCATCTTGCCTGGCATGTTACCCCCATTTTTCACTGTATATATGTTGTTTTAGTTGTATGTGTAACTAGGACCCTGCCAGCCAGGGCCCCAGTGCTCATAAGTGTGCCTGACTGTGTTACCTGTGTTATGACTAACTGTCTCACTGAGGCTCTGCTATCCAGAACCTCAGTGGTTATGCTCTCTCATTTCTTTCCAAATTGTCACTAACAGGCTAGTGACCAATTTCACCAATTCACATTGGCATACTGGAACACCCTTATAATTCCCTAGTATATGGTACTAAGGTACCCAGAGTATTGGGGTTCCAGGAGATCCCTATAGGCTGCAGCATTTCTTTTGCCACCCATAGGGAGCTCTGACAAATACTACACAGGCCTGCCACTGCAGCCTGAGTGAAATAACGTCCATGTTATTTCACAGCCATTTACCACTGCACTTAAGTAACTTATAAGTCACCTATATGTCTAACCTTTACCTGGTAAAGGTTAGGTGCAAAGTTACTTAGTGTGAGGGCACCCTGGCACTAGCCAAGGTGCCCCCACATTGTTCAGGGCAAATTCCCCGGACTTTGTGAGTGCGGGTACACCATTACACGCGTGCACTACACATAGGTCACTACCTATGTGTAGCTTCACAATGGTAACTCCGAATATGGCCGTGTAACATGTCTATGATCATGGAATTGCCCCCTCTATGCCATCCTGGCATAGTTGGCACAATCCAATGATCCCAGTGGTCTGTAGCACAGACCCTGGTACTGCCATACTGCCTTTTCATGGGTTTCACTGCAGCTGCTGCTGCTGCCAACCCCTCAGACAGGTTTCTGCCCTCCTGGGGTCCAGCCAGGCCTGGCCCAAGATGGCAGAACAAAGGACTTCCTCAGAGAGAGGGTGTTACACCCTCTCCCTTTGGAAAATGGTGTGAAGGCAGGGGAGGAGTAGCCTCCCCCAGCCTCTGGAAATGCTTTCATGGGCACAGATGGTGCCCATTTCTGCATAAGCCAGTCTACACCGGTTCAGGGACCCCTCAGCCCTGCTCTGGCGCGAAACTGGACAAAGGAAAGGGGAGTGACCACTTCCCTGACCTGCACATCCCCTGGGAGGTGCCCAGAGCTCCTCCAGTGTGCTCCAGACCTCTGCCATCTTGGAAACAGAGGTGCTGCTGGCACACTGGACTGCTCTGAGTGGCCAGGGCCAGCAGGTGACGTCAGAGACTCCTTCTGATAGGCTCCTTCAGGTGTTGCTAGCCTATCCTCTCTCCTAAGTAGCCAAACCCTCTTTTCTGGCTATTTAGGGTCTCTGCTTTGGGGAATTCCTTAGATAACGAATGCAAGAGCTCATCAGAGTTCCTCTGCATCTCTCTCTTCACCTTCTGCCAAGGAATCGACTGCTGACCGCGCTGGAAGCCTGCAAAACTGCAACAAAGTAGCTAAGACGACTACTGCAACTCTGTAACGCTGATCCTGCCGCCTTCTCGACTGTTTTCCGGGTGGTGCATGCTGTGGGGGTAGTCTGCCTCCTCTCTGCACTAGAAGCTCCGAAGAAATCTCCTATGGGTCAACGGAATCTTCCCCCTGCTACCGCAGGCACCAAAGAACTGCATCACCGGTCCCCTGGGTTCCCTCTCAGCATGACAAGCGAGGTCCCTTGAATCCAGCAACTGTGTCCAAGTGACTCCGACAGTCCAGTGACTCTTCAGTCCAAGTTTGGTGGAGGTAAGTCCTTGCCTCCCCACGCCAGACTGCATTGCTGGGAACCGCGACTTTTGCAGCTACTCCGGCCTCTGTGCACTTCCGGCGGAAATCCTTTGTGCACAGCCAAGCCTGGGTCCACGGCACTCTAACCTGCATTGCACGACTTTCTAAGTTGTCCTCCGGCGGCGTGGGACTCCTTTGTGCAACTTCGGGTGAGCACCGTTTCACTCTTCTTCGTAGTGCCTGTTCCGGCACTTCTGCGGGTGCTGCCTGCTTCTGAGAGGGCTCCTTGTCTTGCTCGACGCCCCCTCTGTCCCCAGACGCAATTGGCGACATCCGGGTCCCTCCTGGGCCACAGCAGCATCCAAAAACCCTAACCGCACGATTTGCAGCTAGCAAGGCTTGTTGGCGATCTTTCGGCGGGAAAACACTTCTGCACGACTCTCCACGGCGTGGGGGATCCATCCTCCAAAGGGGAAGTTTCTAGCCCTTGTCGTTCCTGCAGAATCCTCAGCTTCTACTGTCCAGTAGCAGCTTCTTTGCACCCACAGCTGGCATTTCCTGGGCATCTGCCCATCTCCGACTTGCTTGTGACTTTTGGACTTGGTCCCCTTGTTCCACAGGTACCCTCGACTGGAAATCCATTGTTGTTGCATTGCTGGTTTGTGTCTTTCCTGCAGAATTCCCCTATCACGACTTCTTTGTCCTTTGGGGAACTTTAGTGCACTTTGCACTCACTCTTCAGGGTCTTGGGGTGGGCTATTTTTCTAACCCTAATTATTTTCTAATAGTCCCAGCGACCCTCTACAAGGTCACATAGGTTTGGGGTCCATTCGTGGTTCGCATTCCACTTTTGGAGTATATGGTTTGTGTTGCCCCTATCCCTATGTGTCCCCATTGCATCCTATTGTAACTATACATTGTTTGCACTGTTTTCTAAGACTATACTGCATATTTTTGGTATTGTGTACATATATCTTGTGTATATTTGCTATCCTCATACTGAGGGTACACTCTGAGATACTTTGGCATATTGTCATAAAAATAAAGTACCTTTATTTTTAGTATATCTGTGTATTGTGTTTTCTTATGATATTGTGCAAGTGACACTAGTGGTACTGTAGGAGCTTCACTCGTCTCCTAGTTCAGCCTAAGCTGCTCTGCTAAGCTACCATTATCTATCAGCCTAAGCTGCTAGACACCCTATACACTAATAAGGGATACCTGGGCCTGGTGCAAGGTGTAAGTACCCCTTGGTACTCACTACAAGCCAGCCCAGCCTCCTACACCAAAGATTTTGAAGCTCTTGGCTGGCCTGAAGATTTTTGCTGGCTTTCTCCATGCACTCAGCCATTCGGGAACATAGGCCAAGCACACAGTCTACAATATATTGTTTGGGTTCTCTGAGAGGACTCTCCCTGCCTTCCCTTACAAGACTTAGTTGTCCCCTAACAGGGTGGCCAAACACATGTTCAAATGGAGAGAATCCTACTCCCTTTTGTGGCACATCCCTGTAGGAAAACAGCAGGCAAGGTAGTGGACATCCCATCTCCTTCTGGGTTTTTCAGGGAGCCCTTCAATCATGCTGTTTAGAGTCTGGTTGAACCCTTCCACCAGCCCATTGGTTTGTGGATGGTATGGGGTAGTGAACTTATAAGTCACTCCACATTTCTGCCACATGGGTTTTAAGTATGCAGACATGAAGTTTGACCCCTTGTCTGATACTACCTCTTTAGGGAACCCAACCCTGGTAAAGACACCCAGGAGGGCCTTTGCAACTGCAGGTACAGTGATTGTCCTAAGGGGAATAGCCTCAGGATACCTAGTGTCATGATCCACTACCACTAAGATATATCTATGTCTGATGCTGTTGGAGGGTCAAGGTAACCAACAATGTCAATCCCTACCCTTTTAAAGGGTACCCCTACCACAGGTAGTGGCATTAAGGGGGCCTTTAAGTGCATACCTGCCTTGCCACCGACTTGGCAGGAGGGACAGGACAGACAACAGTCCTTCACTTTTTGAGACATACCTGGCCAGTAGAAGTGGTTAACCAACCTACTTCAAGTTTTCTTCTGGGCCAGATGCCCTGCTAGGGGGGTGTCATGGGCTAAAGTGAAAAGGAAGTCCCTGAACTTCTGTGGCACTACCACCTTCCTGGTTGCACCAGGCTTGAGGTCTCTGGACTCAGTGTTCAGGAGCCCTTCCTCCCAGTAGATCCTGTGGGTACCACTGACATTTCCTAGCTCCTCCTGAGCAGCTTGATGTCTCAGGCCTTCAAGAGTGGGACACTCTCTTTGTCCCTGGCACAGATCTTCTCTAGAGGGTCCCCCTTGGGCCCAAGAGTTTTGGGTAGTAAGGCCCAAGCTCTTCAGGCTCAGTTCCCTCTAAGGTGTGTGACTCTTCTCCCTGGAGAGGGGTCCTATCTTGTGATCTGTTTTGAAGCTGGTTCCCCAGTCTTCTTGCCTTTTCTCTTGGGAGGCTGGCCCACTATTTCAGCTCTCCTTTTTCACTCTGAAGTATGCTCTGAGCCATAGTCTTGACACATGCCCACTCAGGGATCCCTAGCATTGGTGCATGGGTCTCTAGCTCTACCTAAGAACAGAGGGAATGCTCCAGGTCATTTCCATGCAGGCAATCTATAGGGATGGATAAGGACACAAACACTTCTTTCTGCCCTGCTACTCCTCCCCCTTCAAAGTTTACCATAGCCATGAGTGGAACTTTGTCTCACGGTCAGCATTGGTGACAGCATAAGACCTCCCTACCAGGAAATGAGTTGAGGGAACCAGGTGCTGAGATACCATGGTGATACTAGCCCCTGTATCCCTCAAGGCTTCTGTTTTCTCCCCATTAATCACAGGGTGCTACCTATATTTTTTCATGTTACTTATCCAAGTAGCACAAGATAAATCTACACCACCCTCAGTGACTAATGTTGTCTCTTTGGGGACACTGACATGGTCAGGCCACACCTCTGACCCCATCTGGATATTGGCAACTGCAGTTACTGCAGGTTGAATAGAGGCATTCTTTTTGTTTTTACAGTTAGAGTCTCCAGTTTGGTGCCCTTTGTTTCTGAAATCTTGGCACCAAGCCTTGCTTGTTTCCCTTTGTACTGTTGTATGTGGACTCTTGCTCTAGGCAAGACTGCTGGTTTAAGGATGACGGTACTGATGTTTGTAGGCGACTATGTCAGTCCTACAATTAAACACAACTGTCGTCCCAACCCTTCCGGCTCAGAAGCAGCACCTCAGCAGAAACCCAAACAGTAAAAGGTGATTTGTGGCAGCCTTTACACATGGACTCAAGAGTGTGACATCTCAGGGAGTGTCGTGGTTAAACGGAGATTACCCCTTTCTCACATTAACAACATGTCTCAATCAAACACAGGCAATGAAGAAGATGCAGTAAAGTTTCAATAGGTTTTATTTAGCAAAACTGCATTCTGTGATGAGTTGCATGGGCTGCGATGATTAGGATAATGAATGGTGCAAGAAACAGAATGGTAAAGACAAGAGTCATTAATACAAAGACCCCCACCATCTTGCAATATTATGAAATGACATGAAGCATGTAATATGTCCTAATACCCTAGCATGATAGGCCTAACCTCTAACCTAAAAGAGAGCTAGGCATGTTAAACCTCAATCTGCCAATGCCATGTCCATGAGAAGAGCCCCCAACCCTCGTTACCTTGGAATGAGGTCTCTAGCTCAGACTCCGTAGGAACACGAAGACTGGGTCAGCATCAAGTTGATGTGCAGCATTGATAGCAGCGATGGCATCTGTTCGGAATCCCACTGCCTATCTGTTAAAGTGAGGAGTATTTATACAGATCTAATTGGATCCCTGACATAGGTTTGTTCCCAAACAATAGATAACAAGGCGTGCTTGGGACGATAATTAATATAAACAATTCCCCCGAAAAGCATAAAGAAGGAAAGTACCTAAAGTGAACACCTACAGTTTGTTTGTCTTTGTCACTTTTTCTTGATGCCTTAGCGAGGTGACACTGATAACGCAAACTAAAACATGGGCCTAACCCAAAGCAAGGCAGCCATCTTAAATGATTTAATTAATTAAATGCGCTAAAACAGAGCAAGCTAAGTAGGGTGACAGGGGCACGCGTCTACAAGCCACAGGCTAAGCTAACTCCTGTATCCCATTAAAAAAAACTAGGATTCACTACAGTACCCACCCCTGGGCAGTGAGTAGGCTCTGGACCCACCCACCTGTCCAGATTTTTGGGGGCCTTGAGAAGAACTTTATTGTTTTTACCCTGGCTCCCATCTTTCCCTTGGAGGGGGGGGGTCTTTTTTGCCTCTTTCTTTTGGTATCGCTCCCCAGTGGTAGTGCTGGTCTCCCTTGTCTTGACCAAGTGGTCTGCCTTTCTCCCCAATTCTTGAGGGGAAAGTGGACCCAGGTCTACCAGATGTTAATGTAGCCTATCATTGGAACAATTACTCAACAGATGCTCTTTCATAAACAAATTGTACAGTCCCACCCAAAGCAGACTCTTCCAAAGGTAGAAAACAATTTCACTATATCTTCCCCTTCAGTGAACAGAGGGACAACTCCTTTTGGGAGTTTGATGTTGAAAGCTTTTTCTTTCAATACTTGAATGCTGCCACCAGGGCTGTGTGCCAAGCCCAACTTATTTATTTGCTTCTCTAACTCCAAAAGCTGACTCTCTAAAGGCAGTCTTTTGGTCAGCCTGGCAAGATCCAGGTCTGTGTCTGTTGGTGCTCTAGAGCTTCTGAGGGAAGAGGAGCTACCCTCATCCCCATCATTCACCTCAGATGTATCATCATCATTTTCAGCTGGGGATGATCTAATTTATACTGGGCCACCAGAAACCTAAGTTTCTCGGTTTAGGGGCTCTATCGAGTTTGAATTTTGTACAGTCTGCAGAGTTTCCTTAATTGGTCATAGCTATATGCCTCATAAGGTTCCAGGTTGAGCTTCTGGGTTCTGGACTCTGATTCTGACATTTTTATCTTACTAAAGTTGGGACCTTTTCAGAATTTAGAAATCCCCATTTTGGATAACTAACTAAAGGAAGGACTTTAAAAACTTTATCTAGAGTAGTAGGGACCTAACCAGGGCCCTAACAATTATTTTAAAAATGTGTAAAAAAAAAAGTTATTAGTCAATTAGAAAATCAAAAAATAATTATCTAAAGACAATTTAGAGAGTTCTTCGTGTATTCATACAATTGAAAAAGTGGTATCAGCAAATGCAAAGTGTTTATTCCACCACTGATACTCCAAATGTAGGAGGCTGGACCACTATGTAGTGTACAAAACTAGGCACACTGATCTATGTAAAAATCAGATCATCTAATGCTCAAATATTTCAGGTAACTGGTCGAGCAGTTAGGCTAATCCAGGAGATGTGCTAAGCATCTGTTGTACTCACAATATCAATCATGCACCACACACACTCAATAACTTTAGACCATAATTTTTAATAATACTTCAGACTTTTATATAATTTTAAAGACCAAAATGGTTAATATACGTTAAGTACTTTTTGAGTTATGATTTTTTAAAGTTTTAATTAAGTTAGTCTTTCTGTGTGTAATTACACACCATAGGCATCAATGCAAGGTCATCTTTAAAAATGCACATAAAATCACACAGGTAAGTTACCAGTCTGTTCTTTTGCAGGATGATCTAATAGGACAGTTAGCTTCCTGAAGGCCAGATTCAGGTGCCTGCATGTCTCCGGAGGTGCCCTCCTCTACACCCCCCAAAAGGTATGCCAGATCATAGTTGCCTGCTGCAAACTCCACAATCTAGCCCTGACACGTCAGATACCCTATCTAGCTGATGATGAGGAGGCAGCTGGACCAGTGGCTGGTGATGCAGGAATGGAAAGTGATGAGGAGGCAGATGAGGAAGGTGCAGCAGACTCAAGAGCTGAGCTCATCAATCATTACTTCCAGTAACATACAGGTATGTTGTCTGTGTATTTGCATGTGTAGTATTTCAATATACTTTGGTATCAATGGTCCTCATGATTTGGAATATCAGTGGTGGTGTAATGTGTAGGTATCCCTATGTGTGTATTGTGAGAGGCGAGTGACTGCATGTAAGGTGGAGTTGAAATGTCTTACCTCTCACATGTGTACTCTGTGCAGATTGCAAGACTCACATCTCCTATGGAAACGCCTCTATGGCGCTATGTGTCCTGCATTCTCCTGTTCTCATGTCATTCCAGCAACTGACTGTGCATCTTTGTCACTCCTACCTATTGCTTGAGCCAGTCATGTTCAGTATCCTTTGATATTGTACTCTGAGTGGTGTTTTTCACATGAGAGGTGCCATCTACAGTGTTATGTGATGTATGTCGAGCGACTGGTGATGTAGAGAAGTTATCTGCTGTAGGCTGTTTAGTTGCCTACTACACTGGGCCCCTCAACTATGACTACGTATGTGCTTTGTGTGGCACCATGCCTAATTTCCTGATGGTAGTCTCTGTCATGGTCTTTTTGCAGGTTGGCTAAGTGGATTTACTTTGGTGTGTGGCAAGACTAGTGACTCCCTTACATCCACCCCGGCACATATAGTACTGTGTCTGTCACAGAGGATGCCTCCCTCTGCAGTCCATTTCACTGCATTTTGGATTGTGGCCCATTTCACATTGACATTTTGGTAAACATATATTTGTATCTGTACAAATAAGGACACATGCAGTAGATGTAATCTATAATGTTAATTGTGAGTAGACTGGCAAACAGGTGATGAGTGGGGTCATGAATAAGTGGCATGGCTGTAGGTAGCACAGGTCCACTGTCCATGGGCCATAGGAAAATGGAGTCATGTCATTGAACAGTCAACAGGGTGTCTCAGTGGCACACAAGGGAGAGTAATCAAGAGAGGCTCACTTCCTGGCAGTGTGTTTGGTCTGGGCATCTGCTCCAGCCGGATGTCTGGGTGGATGTCCACTTTTGCTGGGGGGTGCTTCAACTACAGAGGGAGGGGTGCCTGAGGGATGTGCTTGCTCTGGCAGGGTCTCCATTCCACTAGCAACCCCAGATGTAGAAGCCTCAGGTGTGATGTGTCTAGTGGAAGGGTCCTGCAGGTGGGTGGAGGGGGCACTCATGATGGCGATGAGGTCCCTGAGCACCTCTGAAATGGAGGCTATGGTGGCATTGTGGGCCTGCCACTGCTGCATGATCTCCTGGTGGTATTCCCTCTGCAGCCTCTGGTTTTCCCTCATCATGTTAATGATCTGGCCCATCCTGTCCTGGGATTGTTGATATGCTCCCAGGACTTGGGAGATGGATTCCTGGTCAGGTGACTCCCTTGGCTGCCCCATCCTCTGGCCCACAGGTTCCCTCCCACGTCCCCTGCCCACATGTGCCTGTGCCCCTGCCACAGTGTGCCCACTCCCGGTTTCACCAGGACCTTCATTGTCTTGGGTGTGAAGGGTAGACTCAGGTCCCTGTACTGTGGGGCACACAATTGACTCAACAGTCCTCAGGGCACAGGTTTGGAGTCAAAGGGTTGGCTGAGATGTTGTTGCCACAGGGCGTGGGGGTTTGATGTGGGTAGGGTGAGGCAGGGAGTGGTAGACTGAGCAGGGCTCCCAGATGGGCCATGTAGGTCATCACTGTCCAGCCTTCCAGCGGCATTGTCCTCACTGGGGCTTCCATCCAGAGGAGGGCTGGCAGTCTCTGGTAACCTCTCTGTGGTGGCTGTGGCAGGGGACCTGTAGATGGAGTGAGAGAGAGTTATATGTTGGAGGTGTGTATAGTAGTCTCGTATTGTGATGCATACTGTGGCTTGACTCTATTTCCAGCAATGTCATTGACAGGTGCAGCACAGCCAACACTGTTTATGGATAGTGACATGTGTACCATGCTCCTTGGGGTTGTTGTGAATCAGGCTTGGTCACTTTAGCTGGGTTGGGGCGGAGGGGTTTTGTTCCTGTGTGATGGGTCACTTGACAGGTTTGCCCTGTTAGCTGGTAGGCAGTCTGGCTTGGTATAAGTGAGTGGGAATGGATATAAATTGCAGCATGGTGTCCAAATGGGAGCGGGGAGTATGTGTGTATGCAAGGTTGTTTATCCTGTCTGTGCCTGTTGTGCATGGAGTATACCTTCTTACTTTCAAGGTTAGGATTAGTCTATTTCAGGTTAGTAGGCCTGGATTAGTGTCCCTTAGGATTGGTGACAGTGATGTGTCTGTGTTTGGGCTAGTTTGGCATTGTGTAGTGGCACTCCAGTGCTGTCATTGCCATGTAGTGGTCCTCAGCCATAGCATCCAGTTGTCATAGACAGTGCAATAGTCATACATGCAAGAGGTGTGATGTGATGTGCACATTGCAGGTTCTGATGTTGATGGGCTAGTGCCTTGTGGGAGTCGTAGTGATTGCACTGAGCAGTGCTATCTGTGCACTTGGCAGGGAGTGTGTGGGCATTGGGAGTGGGTGGCTGTGTGGCATGCAGGAGAGGGGCATTAGGTCACTTGCTGGGAGGTGTGGCGGGAGATGGAGTGAATTGAGGAGTGTTTGAATGATGAGGAAGCATGTTGTACAGGTCGCAGTAGTGCCAGGGGTGTGTTAGTTACTCACCAGAGTCCAGTCCTCAGGATGTAGGATGTCTAAGACCTTCTCCTTCCACGATCTGAACTCTGGGGAAGGAGGTGAGGGCCCGCTGCCAGTCTTCAGTACCGCCAGCTGGTGCCTGGACACCATGGAATGCTCCTTCCCCCTAAGGTCGTGACATCTCTTCCTGATGTCCTCCCTTGTGCATGGATGGGTGCCCCTTTGAGTTGACCCTGTCAACTATTCTCTGCCATAACTCTATTTTCCTAGCTATGGAGGTTTGCTGTACCTGTGCTCCTAAGAGTTGTGGCTCTATCCTGATGATTTCATAAACCATGACCCTTAACTCATTGTTACTGATGCGTGGGTGCTTTTGATGTGACATGGTTGTTGTGTTGTGGGTGGGGGTTCTGTGTGTTGGGTACAGTGGAGGGTGCTTGGTGGGGTGGGAGTGCTTGGTTTTAAGTACTAGTAGGTAGTAGTGTTTGTGTGTAGTTGATATGTATGTATAGTGTTGGTGGTGCGTGGTGAGTGTAAAGTGTATACGTGCCTATGGTGTATGTGTGATAAGTAATGATTTTGTGGCTCCTTGCTGTCTGTGTATGTGGGCTTTGTCGTAAAGGATTGTAAGTTTTGTGGGGGAGTGTTACATAGTGCTGTGAGTGGGTGTGCCTGGTGTGTGTATGTGTGTCAGGTGTGGGGTCTTTGAACTGTCCAATGTAGTGTTGTGTTCTGACAGGAGTGTATTCTTTCCGTGGAGGTTCGACCGCCAATGGTTTTCTGCAACTGAAAGACCATTCTGCTGATTTGTGGATCATAATATGGTGGGCGGAAAGTTGTCAGCCTGGTGGTGCTGGTGGTGGGACCGCATCTTTTCCGGCCGTGACCTGGCAGTGTCGGATTTGTGGCTGTTTTTTGGCGGTCTTCATTGTGGATTCTTAATACGGCGGGCAGGATACCGCCAACCCTGGTGGTCTTTTGGGGGCCACCACTGCAGTGGTCTTGCCAAAAGCCTGCCAAACTCTTAATGAGGGCCTTTGTGTTTACTCTTCTGTTTGCTCTGGTTTGGCAGGAGATTCAAAACTGCTCCCACCAGGCGTGAGCAAACACATGTTTACCTGCCCGCACTGGTGCAAGCAGGGGAACTACTTTGTCCCAGACCTGGTCTCCCCGGGACACAGCAGGTGAGCAGGTTCTTGGGGTCTGGGGTGCTGGGGCCATTAAAAACTTAGGGGGGGGGGACTGTGGCCCACTCCCTTTTTCAAAGTTTAGTGTCTAGGGGATGGGGTCCTTGGGTACCTTAGAAGTTTGGGGAGGCCCCCTCCCATCTAAAAATACAGTGAATCCCATGGGATGGAGTCCCAGGAGCCTTGAAGACTCAGTGAGGGAGGCTCTGTCCCCTTTTTTCGAGATTTCAGCCCCCAGGTGGGCTCTCCAGGGCCTGTAATGACTTGGGTAGGGGGAGCTGCATGCTCCCTCTCCTTACTTAAACAATGCTCCCGGACCGCCATTTTTTTTTGTTGCGATCTTGGATAGGAATGCCCTTTTGAGTCTGTGCAAACCTACTAATTTGCATGTTTGGAAATGGTCTGCTGACAAGGGCAGAAGTAAAGCTTCTTCCACAGTTGGCAAAAAAGTAGTTGGAGAGTAAATGTTCAATAGATTTTTACGAGTAAATCTACACAGGTATATTCACTTGTGCTAAAATACAGTTCACAAATGCTTTCAAGGAGTACGAATGTCTGGTCTACTGATGGAAATTCTTGTGAGCTCATGAAATACGATAATCTGCACTAATGCAAAGGCCTACACCATGGGTGCACTTTTGTTACTTTCCTTAAGGATTGGGCTTCTAATTAGGTCTGGCCTTTCAAGACCTTCGGTTTTTATTAAAATTTTATTTCTTTCTCTTATCCATCAGCTGGCTTCACTGCGGCTGAGAACAATCTGCTCATTCACAAGGAGCATATCAGCACACATAGTAATTTTGTTTAGTGCCAGGAACTACTTTGTTAATGTGTGCTTTTGAGACCAAAACATATTTTTGCTTTTTGCCAATGTTTGTTACAATAGGGAGGGCTCAGCAGCTCCCACAACAATAAAGTTTTACAAAAACCATGTCAAAACAAGAGACACATTGACAAAACCAAAAGACTGACCACCAATGTTGGACCTATTGGCTATGCTACTGCTTATTTTCATGTTTTCCAAAATCTTATTGACACTGGTTACACTGATTTTCTACTGTGACATAATATCCTGGTAAATAATATTATTGAAAATATATTGTGTCAAATCGTTTACCACAATGTCGTGCTCCACTATTTATAATGGAAATAACACAAATATAAAAAATATATAGTGGACAGCAATATCGTCAAAACATACAAAACATACAAAAATACTGTTTATATACATATATATATATATATATATATATATATATATATATATATATATAATATTATATATATACAGTTTACATTAGTAAATGTTAAATAATATATACAATTAATATCATGTAAAGCAAATACAGTTCACTAATGATTACTATAAATAAATAAATACAAACGTGTGTGTTTATATAAACAAGTTACTTACCTTCGGTAACGCTTTTACTGGTGGATACATTAGCTGCCTGTGGATTCCTCACCTCATGAATTCTGCCAATGTGCCAGCATCCGACAGAAAATCTTCTTCCCAGCTCTCCACGTCGACGAGGACCTCACAATTCCACGGCTCCACGCGACTCCGTCTGACGTCACTGTGCCAATAAGAGGTCCTCACCGGCATGCTAATGTCAGGTTCACCCATTTTTTACATGCCTTTGAGGCGAACAGGTGAAAACCGACGTCACAATAGCCCAAACTAATATATACATAAAACTATAATGATGTAATACAATTATAAACATCATTTATATACACATATAATAACCAAAACATATATACACTTGTAAAACAAAAACCTTGGTATGACAAGACAGACAATGGGGAGGCGGGTGGGACTGTGAGGTAGCTAATGTATCCACCAGAAAAAGCATTACCGAAGGTAAGTAACTTGTTCTTCTGATGGATATAACTACCTGTGGATTCCTCACCTTATGGATAGAGTCCCAAAGCAGTACCACACTCAGAGGTGGGTGCCTGACTGGTTACACCAAGAAATCCTGCAATACAGATCGTGCAAAATGCCGTCCCTCCTAACCTCCAAGTCCAAGCAATAATGCTTTGCGAAGGTGTGGAGGGACACCCAATTTGCTGCCTTGCAAATATCCACCACTGGAACCCCTCTAGCCAGGGCCGAAGTATCGGACTTAGCCCTGGTCGAATGGGCTTTAATACCCTCAGGGGGAACCTTCTTTGCCAATGAGTAACAAACCTTGATACAAAGAATGACCCACCTGGATATCGTTCTTTTATGGACCGCTCTGCCCTTCCTCTTTCCTACATATCCCACGAATAGCTGGTCTTCCAAGCAAAAGTCATTTGTTCTCTCAATATAAAAACTGAGAGTCCTTCTGGGGTCCAAACGATGGAGCCTCTCTTCCTCCTTTGAGGGGTGAGGAGGAGGGTAGAAAGATAGAAGGGTAATGGTCTGTCCCATATGAAAAAGAGTGACAACTTTAGGTAGGAAAGCCGCGCTGGTTTTCAGCATTACTTTATTAGGAAAGAATAAAGTAAAGGGAGGCTTAACATTAAGAGCCTGAAGCTCATCGACACGCCTAGCCGATGTTATAGCTATCAGGAAAACCGTCTTAAGAACTAAAAATCTTAACAGGAAAGAATGCATGGGTTCAAATGGTGAACCCATTAAAAAAGATAAAACCAGATTCAGATCCCGCTGAGGCATTAGAAAAGGAGTGGGAGGAAATGTATTAGTTAAACCCTTTAAGAACCTAATAACAATAGGCGATTTAAATAAGGAGGGCTGATCCGGAAGGCAAAGAAAGGCTGACAGTGCCGCCAAATAGCCTTTAACTGTAGCAACTGCACAACCCTTCTGTGCTAAAGCTAATGCAAACAACAGACCATCAGAAAGATGGGCCTCAAGGGATCAATTTGTTTCTCTCCACACCAAGCCACAAATTTTGCCCACCTGCCGGCATAAACAGTCTTAGTGGAGTGTCACCTGGCCGATAAAATAACATCCACTACCTCTGGTGGAGAGAGAAAGCCCAGTTCAATCTCCAGGCATGTAGGTTCAGGCTCTGGAGGTGGGGGTGTAGAACCTGCCCCTGCGACTGCTAGAAGAGACCTACCCTGAGAGGGAGACGGAGCGGAGGGCACAGTGAGAGTTGGAGAAGGTCCATGTACCACATCCTTCTCGGCCAATCCGGAGCTATTAAAATCACTTGAGCCCGAACTTGGCGAATCTTCCTCAGAACCCGAGAAATCAATGGTATGGGGGAAATGAGTAAAGCAACTGGTCGCACCAAGACATCTGAAACGCGTCCCCAAAAGCTCCTTGCACCGGATACTGGAGGCTGCAGAACGACGGGCAGTGTGCATTCTCCAGAGTGCAAACAGATCTATCCGCCGTGAACCCCACATCAGAAAGATGTGACGGACCAGATCCGGATGGAGACGCCACTTGTGATCGGCCGACAAATGTCGACTGAGAGTGTCCGCACGTACGTTGAGCACTCTGGATAGATGATTCGCTACCAAGCAAATCCGATGGTCCTGAACCCAGGACCAGAGTCGCAGAGCCTCTCTGCAGAGAAGGTACAACCCTACTCCTCCCTGCTTGTTGATGTACCACATCGCGGTAGTGTTGTCCGTCAAGATTTGAACTGACTGACCGCAAAGGGACGGGAGGAAGGCCTTGAGAGCCAGACTATTGCCTGCAATTCTAACAGAATGATGTGAAAAGTCTGTTCCACTGGAGACCAAAGACCTTTGATCTTCAGGTCCCCCAGATGAGCTCCCTACCCTAGAGTGGAAGTATCCGTTATGATTGTGGTCACTGGAGGAGACAATGAAAACGGCCTTCTTAGAGAGAGGTTTCCATCCACAGCCCACCATCGTAGATCTGCTGCAGCATCTCTGGAGATCGATATCAACTCGAGATCCCCTTTGTGTTGAAACCACTGCCTGCAGAGGCACCATTGGAGAGCCCTTATGTGCCAACGTGTATGAGTGACCAACAGAATGCACAAAGCGAACAGACTGAGCAGGCGTAGGACCTTGAGGACTGGAACAACCGCTCCATTTTGAAACATTGGTATCAACGCCTGGATGTCCTGAATCCGCTGAGGCGGAGGATAGGCTCGATTCAATGCTGTATCCAGTACTGCCCCTATGAACAAGAGGCACTGCAAGGGCTCCAGGTGAGACTTGGGCACGTTTTTCGAAAACCCCAGACTGAACAACAACTGAGTTGTCAATTGCAAGTGATGCAGCACAAGCTCCAGAGGCTTTGCTTTGATCAACCAATCGTCCAGGTAAGGGAATACCGATATTCCCATCCTTCGGAGACTTGCTGCAACCACCGCCATCACCTTCCTGAAGACTTGAGGTGCTGAAGTAAGACCAAACGGAAGGACCTCAAACTGGTAGTGTTGCGACCCCACCACAAACCGGAGATACTTCCTGTGCGACTTGAGTATAGGGATATGAAAGTAAGCATCCTGCAAGTCGACAGACACCATCCAAACGCCAGAAGCACCTGCACCAGAGTCAGCATCTTGAATTTCTCCTGTTTGAGGAACCAATTCAAAATCCTTAGGTCCAGGATTGGTCTCAATCAACCATCCTTCTTGGGGATCAGGAAATATCTTACATAACAAACCTGACCCATTTCCTGCTCTGGAACCAACTCCACTGCACCTTTTGATAACAGGATTTGAACCTCCTGCTGCAATAACAGGAGATGGTCTTCGGAACAAAACGAGGGACGGGGAGGGATGGGAGGGGGAAACTCTTGAAAAGGAAGAGCATATCCTTTCCTCACAATGTTCAGAACCCAGGAGTCTGATGTGATTAACTCCCACTCGTGGAGAAAAAGACGTAATCTTCCCCCTAAAGGAGAAGTATGGCTGAAAATGGGCAGAAAACTAGGGCTGCTTCCCTTGTTGTTGTCCTCCAGAGGAAGAGGATGATGTAGGGTGTTGCTGGGTGGCCCCTCTTGATCGAACCCTTCCCACCCTCTAAAGGACCTATATGGGAGGCTGGCATGCTGTTGGACTGTGGACTGAGGTTTCCCTGGGTAAACTGCTCCACGCCCAAAACCCCCTGAACCTCCGAAAGGACCTGAAAGGGGTAGTTGTGGAAGCCTGCAGACCCAAAGACTTTGCTGTGGCCCTACTGTCCTTAAAGCACTATAAGGCAGAGTCAGCTTTAGCACCAAAAAGCTTTTCCCCATGAAAAGGCAAGTCCAAGAGAGTAGACTGGACATCCGAAGTAAAGCCAGAAGTGTCGCGCCGCGCGGTGCGGCGCGAGCCGAGAGCTCGACTTCGGCCGGGCGTTCGGCTCGGGCCGCGCACCGCGTTATTAAGACGCGGCGCGCCCCCAGCCTCTCCTGCGCGTTTCGAGGCCCCAGATTTGCTTGGGGCCTCGTTCTTCCTTCTGCCTTTCACTGTCCCAGGGGTCTCTGAACCCTCTTACCTGTTTTTCTTCGTTTCTTTGTCCTTTCTTCTTTTTGCAGTCTGTTGTGTGCCTTTCTTTATGTCTTTTCCTCCTTCCCAGATTCCTGTGCTTTCCCAGCATTCCTTGTTCCCTATTCTCTATGGTTCCTCTACTATTCTGTTCTATATATTGTTTCCCTATCTAAGATGGTGTCCTTTTACTTCCTGTGGGTCACTTCCTGTTTGTTGGTATATAAGGGCTGTGTTTTTCCTCTTTCCTTGCGCTGCAACACTTTCTGCTCAGTTGGTGTCTTCGCTCCTGATTTCCTTGCCTTTTGGTTTTGGACTCAGCATTCTGTATTTTCTGATTTTTGCTCCTTTTGGATTCCTGTTTGTTGTTCTTGTTTTTCTCCAGGACTTTTCCTGTTTGGAGGTTTTTCCCCCTTTGGAAGGGGTTTTTCCCTCTGGCGCTACTTTCTGAAAGGCACGGTCTGTTCTTGGTGTCTCCATTGCCCACAGCACCGTGGCTACCAGAAAGAGTCGCCCCTTTTTGGGCCAAAGCCGAACATTGAAGATTCACGCCACCAGATCTGCAAATTCCAGGCGCAAGCAGCACGTGAGTCGTGACAGATTGCAGCGCCTAACCATTCCGACGTCCTCAAACACCATGGATAATACAGTGGCGGCTGCTGCAGATCCGGAGCAATCTCTGTTAACCACGATTCAGCAACAAGCCCAGGAGTTGCAACAACTACGTAATGAAAATGCTGCGTTACGACAGGCTTTGGCCCTCCGCACCAGTGATGTTCCGACAATCTCCGCTTCTACCCCTTGTTTCTCTGGTGAACCAACCAAGCTTTGCGAGTTCTTGGATGCTTTAACGGTGTATTTCGCCTTCCGACCTACTCAATTCTCCCACGACAGGACCAAGGTGGGTTATCTTATCAGTGCCTTATCCGGCCCAGCCTTGGCCTGGGCAACCCCGATGGTGTCCTCCGACGAACCTGTATTGTCAGACTATTCCGCCTTTGTGAGTCGCTTCAAACAAATGTTTAGCCGTCCTGGATTGGAAGCCTCCGCTGAAGAAGCCTTGTGCGACATCCAACAAGGCTCCCAAGACGTCCTGCAATATATAACCCGTTTTCGTCAGCTGGCGGCAGAGACCACTTGGGTGGAACGTACTCTGGTAACATTATTTCGTAGAGGACTCAAAGAAGAAATAAAGGATGAACTAGTGCATTCTACCAGAGCGGAAGATCTTCGTGGCCTGATGGATCAAGCACTGTCCATCGAATATCGTCTTCAGGAACGGAGATCGGAAAAGAAAAGGAGTAGAGGGTTTACCCAACCAAGTAGCTCCCGTGCATACCTGCAGCGTTCCGAGGAACCTCGCACTCCTGCTAGAGACATCGAAGGGGAACCCATGCAGGTGGATACTACCCGAGGTCCGCTCTCTGCTAGTGAACGAGAAGACAGACGCAAGAGAGGGTTGTGCCTGTATTGTGGTTCTGCTGGTCACATACTCCGTACCTGTCCAGTACGTCCGTCCAGACCTTTGGGAAACGCCACCTCCCGTCCTCTGTAAGAAGGGAGGGGACGGGATCTACAGCTATACCTTCCATCAGCTCCTTTAATGACAATACAACTGCCTTGTTCATCTTTCCTGTCCTGTTACAACTTCCTGACGGTCGTCAAGAAAAGACTATGGCATTACTAGACTGTGGTGCTAGTGGTATATACATGGACAAGACATGGGCTGCTGCTAACCTAGTTCCTACTCAAGCAAAAGAAGTACCCGAACAGGTACACACTGTGGATGGATCTTTGATATCCTCTGGTCCTGTAGACACCACTACCCTGATGTTAAGTCTACAGGTGGGAAACCATCAAGAACACATCTCCTTCGATCTTATTACGTCCCCTAACCATACCATCATTCTTGGAATTCCGTGGCTCATTAGACATAACCCATATATAAATTGGGTTACCCGGACAGTCTCTTTGTCTTCGCAATTTTGTCACGAGAACTGTTTTACTTCCGACAAGTATTGGTCTCCGAAAAGATCCTTAGCTACTGAAGGTGCCACTGGTATGTCCATTAATACGGTCCAAGGGGTCCCAGACCACTATTTGGAGTTTCAGGATATTTTCCAAAAACCGTCAAAACCTGTGCTACCTCCACATCGAGAATATGATTGTGCAATTCCATTAGAACCCGGCACAATTGTTCCTTTTGGGAGGATGTACTCCCTCACGGAACCCGAAAGGGAAGTTCTAAAGGAGTATCTGGACGAAAATATACAGAGTGGTCTTATTGTTCCATCGTCGTCTCCGGCTGGGGCCCCTCTCTTTTTTGTGCCCAAGAAGACTAAGGATCTTCGTCCGTGCCTGGATTTTCGAGGTCTGAATAAAATCACCATTAAAGATCGTTATCCTTTGCCTCTCATCAGGGACATACTGGAAGCAATCAGAGGGGCCCAACGTTTTACTAAATTGGATTTACGAGGAGCCTACCACCTTTTACGCATAAGAGAAGGCGACGAATGGAAGACAGCATTCAGGACCCCATTTGGCCATTTTGAATATAGGGTTATGCCGTTTGGTCTTACTAACGCCCCGGCAATCTTCCAGAGATTTATGGACTCAGTGTTTTCAGACCTACTTAATCAGACAGTCGTGATCTACCTAGATGACATTCTTATTTATTCTAGAAATCCTGAACTCCATACTTCCCATGTGAAACAAGTTCTTCAAAGACTTCGTGATCATCAACTATTTTGCAAACCAGAGAAATGTGAGTTCGACATAACGGAAGTCAAATATCTGGGCTATCATTTAAGTCCCACCGGCATAGCTATGGACCAAGAAAAGGTACAAGCTATCCTAGAGTGGCCTTCTCCTTCTACCATAAAAGAAACACAATGTTTCCTAGGTTTAGCAAACTTCTATCGACAATTCATTCTAGACTTTGCCAGTCAGACTAGCCACATAACTCACACCTTAAAGAAGGACAATTTAAAGAAGGGGTTTGTCTGGACTGAGGCTGCTGAAGCAGCCTTTCAAAGCTTAAAGAGAGCCTTCACCCAAGCCCCCATCTTAAGACATCCAGATACCACCAAGCAATTTATAGTAGTAACTGATGCTTCTGAGAGAGCCATCGGAGCTGTCTTACTCCAACGACAAGAGGATGATGGCCTTGAACATCCTGTTTTCTATTTGTCTCATATCCTTTCCACAGCTGAACAACATTATTCCGTACTTGAAAGGGAATTATTGGCTCTGAAAACAGCCTGCCGTGAGTGGAGGCAGTTTCTGATGGGTTCCAAGGAACCATTTGAGGTGAGGACAGACCACCGTAATTTACAATGTTTAAGAAATTTTGTATGCCAGAATAGTCGTCAGGCCCGCTGGGCCTTTTTCTTCAGTCAGTACGATTTTTATATTACATATATTCCAGGATCCCAAAACATTCTGGCTGATGCTCTGTCTCGCCGATATCCAGAGTGTTCTCCTTCCTCATCCCAGTATCTTCTAGAACCCAGTAAGATCATTGGAGTGGCTCAGTCTTTCCTGGAAGAAGTACAACAAGAATACGCCAACCTATCGGACCATGACATAGAAGAACTAAGACCATTATTGTACAAGAAACAAGGATATTTTTATTACCAAGACCTGATATTCCTCCCTACAAACAAGGTGCAAAGGAAAGCATTACAAATGTGCCATGATTCCCCTGTAGCTGGTCACAGAGGCATCAAAGCCACACAAGAATTACTTTCACGATTTTTTTGGTGGCCTACCTGGAAACTGGATGTGGAAAGATACGTTCAGGCCTGTCCCATATGTGCCCAAGTCAAAATACCTCACACCAGACCGGCAGGATTACTACAACCTTTGCCTGTTCCATCGGCCCCATGGCATACTATCTCTACTGATTTTATGTGTTCGCTCCCACCATCAGCAGGAAACCGGGTTATCATGGTCACAGTGGATTCTTTCACAAAGATGGCTCATTTCACTGGCCTAAAAAAGCTGCCTACTTCCCAAGAACTAGGTCAAATATTCATAGATCATGTCTTCCGTCTCCATGGACTTCCACATACCATAATCTCTGATAGAGGACCTCAGTACATCTCCCGATTTTGGAAGCATTTTTGTAAAACACTGAATATGAATAGAGCCCTGTCTTCAGGGTTCCATCCTCAGACCAACGGACAGACTGAGCGTCTGAACCAAGGACTAGAGCAATATCTTCGATGCTTTTGCAATTCTACCCAAAGTAACTGGAGCACTTACCTCTCTTTAGCTGAATTTTCCTACAATAACTCAGTCCATAGTGCCTCCAAGGTCACTCCCTTTTTCTGTTCCTATGGTTTTCATCCTACCTCTTTCCCTACTTCTCCACAATCCAACTCTCCTCTACCTGCTATTAACTATTTCTCCAAACGCCTTCTCCAACTCCATAAACTAATTCGATCTAATTTGTTACATACCAAGAGGTATATGAAGAAGGCTGCAGACAAGAGACGTACAACCAATCCAAATTATCATCTGCAAGATAAAGTCTGGCTCTCCTCCAAATTCTTGCCCTCACGTCTCTCTCAAAACAAGTTCACACCTCGTTACTATGGGCCTTTCCGTATTCTCCAGTTGGTCAATCCTGTCACTGTCCGTCTTCACTTACCCCATACATGGAAGATCCATCCGGTTTTTCATGTTTCTCAGCTTAAACCTTATGTGCCTGATCCTTACTCACGTCAGTTTCCTTGTCCACCTCCTGTCCTTGTGAATGATGCTCCTGAATATGAAGTGCAGGAAATCTGTGACTCTCGTCTTTTTCATAAACGACTTCAGTATCTGATTCATTGGAAGGGTTATCCTCTCAGTGAATGTTCATGGGAAGATGCCTCTTCCGTTCACGCTCCTCTCCTGACTCAACGCTTTCACTGTTTATTCCCTCTTAAACCTGGGCCTTCGGGAGGGGGACCTACTGTCGCGCCGCGCGGTGCGGCGCGAGCCGAGAGCTCGACTTCGGCCGGGCGTTCGGCTCGGGCCGCGCACCGCGTTATTAAGACGCGGCGCGCCCCCAGCCTCTCCTGCGCGTTTCGAGGCCCCAGATTTGCTTGGGGCCTCGTTCTTCCTTCTGCCTTTCACTGTCCCAGGGGTCTCTGAACCCTCTTACCTGTTTTTCTTCGTTTCTTTGTCCTTTCTTCTTTTTGCAGTCTGTTGTGTGCCTTTCTTTATGTCTTTTCCTCCTTCCCAGATTCCTGTGCTTTCCCAGCATTCCTTGTTCCCTATTCTCTATGGTTCCTCTACTATTCTGTTCTATATATTGTTTCCCTATCTAAGATGGTGTCCTTTTACTTCCTGTGGGTCACTTCCTGTTTGTTGGTATATAAGGGCTGTGTTTTTCCTCTTTCCTTGCGCTGCAACACTTTCTGCTCAGTTGGTGTCTTCGCTCCTGATTTCCTTGCCTTTTGGTTTTGGACTCAGCATTCTGTATTTTCTGATTTTTGCTCCTTTTGGATTCCTGTTTGTTGTTCTTGTTTTTCTCCAGGACTTTTCCTGTTTGGAGGTTTTTCCCCCTTTGGAAGGGGTTTTTCCCTCTGGCGCTACTTTCTGAAAGGCACGGTCTGTTCTTGGTGTCTCCATTGCCTACAGCACCGTGGCTACCAGAAAGAGTCGCCCCTTTTTGGGCCAAAGCCGAACATTGAAGATTCACGCCACCAGATCTGCAAATTCCAGGCGCAAGCAGCACGTGAGTCGTGACAAGAAGACCTTAACCACACGTCTCCTGGTAGTGATAGAGGTACCCATCGCCCTGGCCATCGAATCTGTAGAATTCAGACCAGAATGGAAAATCTGTTTAGCGACTGCCTGAGCATCTGACAGGAGTTATCCAAATTGTCCTTGCACCTCCTGCAGCAGGTCTGGAACCATAGCCTTAGCTGTGTCCATCAGTGTGTGCACATATCTACCTAATACACAGGTAGCGTTTGCTGCTTTGAGGGCCATACTACAAGAAGAAAAAGGCTTCTTCGCCGACTGCTCCATCCTCTTGGACTCCCTGTCCGACAGAATCACAGGGAAGGAGCCTGGTACAGACCGTGTGGAACATGAGGCTTGAACAACTAAACTCTCCAGGGCAGGATGTTTGGACAAAAATCCTGCATCTCCAGGAGCAACCCTATACCTCCTTGCCACAGATCTGTTGACAGGTGGGGACGACACAGGCTTCCTCCATACAGCTAAGATAGGCTCAGTAAGAGCATCATTAAACAGAAGCAACGGTTCTGCTGAAGGCGAAGAAGGATGCAGGACCTCAGTTAGAATATTAGTTTTGACCTCTGCAGCAGGCAACAGAAGATCCAAAAAATTTGCCGCCTTCCTCCCCTGGCGAAGAAAGGTCCCATTCCGGGGAAGTGTCTAGCCCAATGGCTGAGTCAAATCCTTGATATTCCCCCAAGGGCTCCACAATCTCTCCTTCCTCCAGCCTGTGGTACTCCTGCTCCTCCAAAAGCCTTAAAGCTTTTCTGTGGGACCTCAGCCTGGCCTCTAACCTTGGCGTCGACATAGAATTAGCCGACGCCGATGACACCGGCTTCAAGACTGAAAGACGCGGACCAGGAGAAGAAGGCTGACTATGGTCTAATCCCGAGCCATCCGGTGCCGGAGCGGATCCCATCTGCGCCGTGGTCACCTGAGGCTCCGTCATCAGCGTCAACTGATAAGATGATGTAATCGGCGCCGCAGGTCTATAAGGTGATGTCATCGGCGCCGCAGGTCTTTGAGGCGAAGTCATCAGCACCAAACCGGCACCCACAGCCGGATAAAAGGGCATAAACGGCACCACCTTGTAAGGAGCCGGGAAGCCTCACGTAAATGGCAAAGGACCAGTGGGACCAGCAGGGGCCATAGCATTAAACATACTAAACATGGCATTTAAAAATGCCGCCTGATTCGCTCCCGTAGCCGGGAAGGCAGGTTACTGCTAGTCTCCATGTGGCACTTGCGCCGGTTGAGCATCCGAATCCTGCGACGCAGGTGAAAGGCGAGGACTCTCTGAAGGCGCGACCACCTCGAAGAGCGACGGTGCCAGAGAAGCCTGAGGGATTTGAGGCTGTGGAGTCACAGTATGACTAACCTCCCATGTCGCACAGCACCGTCTAGATGGAGACCTGGACTTTGAACAGCTCCGAGCCGAATGACGCTGAGAGTCGTGACAACGTCGCTTCTTGTGCTTCTTTGACAAAGTGTGAGAAGAAGATCTATGATGGCTCTTACGTCCTTTCTTTGCCTTAGCCAAAAAGAGTTTGGCTTCTCTCTCCTTCAGAGCCTTTGGATTCATGCTCTGGCAGGATACACACTCCTCGACATCATGCTCGGAGCTTAAACACCAAAGGCAATCATCATGAGGGTCGGTAACCGACATGTGACTCCTGCACTCTCGATAAGGCTTAAACCCCGACTTCCTAGGAGAAGGCATTGCAACCAGAAACAAGATTGGAACCAGAAACAAGATGGAACACCTTCAACAGTAGCAAGAGCTAGGAGAAAACCGTTAGCGTCGAAGGCACGCAAAAAAGGGAACTGACGTCAGCACTCCGGCGAGGACCTCTTATTGGCACGGTGACGTCAGACGGAGTCGCATGGAACCGTGCAATTGTGACGTCCTCGTCGACGTAGAGAGCTGGGAAGAAGATTTTCCGCCGGATGGTGGCGCATTGGCAGAATTCATAAGGTGAGGAATCCACAGGTAGTTGTATCCATCAGAAATATATATATATATATATGCACATAGTATAACATACTTAACAAAAAATATTTATTTTCCGTTATACAATATAATAATACATTTTTTTAATATTTTAAAACATTTACATTAAGAACTTTACAAATCATGTATAATAAGATACATATATATATTTTACAAAATACAAAAAAAAATAATAATAACATAATACATAAATATATTTCATAAATATATCATAGTGTAACATATTAAAATCCCCCAAACCACATTTATTAAAAATAATATAAGCATTACAAAATATAAAATAAATGCAAACAACATTAAATATAAAAAATAAAAAAAATATTAATATAAATCCTATTTTACTTATATTAGGAAAGATGTTTGACTCCGCAACAATTAAATATACCATTCCAACTCCAGTTTAAGCAACAGCAGGGAAGGTGTGCTGGTACTTTAAGGAGGTTACTTGTACTATTCCCAGTCAAATCTAAACAACAGTAGGTAAAACTGTTGGACTTCAGACACGTTAGATTTACTATTCTCACTCCAGTGTAAGCAACAGTCCTGAAAGTGTTTGACTGCAGAGGGGTTAGATTTACTATTCCCACTCTAGTCTACTCAACAGTAGAGAAAGTATTGTATTTCAAAGGGGTTACATTTACTATTCATACTACAGTCTACACAACAGTAGGGAAAGTGTTGGACCTCAAAAGGATTACATTTATGACATATATGAATACAAGTCCTATTAATTAAATACAATTTCTTCAACATCTCATTGAAGCATAATACCTTAATTTAATTACAGCATCCAGAAATAAATATATATATAAATAATATTATTACATATATATATAAAGGAAAGGAAAAGGAAAATAAATAAAATTCCATTTCATAATAAGCAACTTCCCTATCAATGAAATAACAACATTATGAAATCTTCTTTATTTAATGTCAATTGATATTAAGTAAATAAATGCAATTTAAATAATTTAAATAAGAAATATCATGACAAAAGCAAAATTTCACAATCACTTACCACTAAGGGCCAGATGTAGGAAAAAGCCAAATTGCGACTTGCAATTTGCGAGTCCGTGCGACTCGCAAATTGCAACTCGCAAATTGGTATGCAGAAAGACACCTTCTGCAACTCGCAATGGGGTCGCAAAGACCCACCTCATTAAAATTAATGAGGTGGGTCGCATTTTGCGACCCCATTGCGTGTAGGGGCACTCACGGGGATGGTGGCCTGCTGGAGTCAGCAGACCACCATGTCCGTGACTGCTTTTTAATAAACCCGTTTTTTTTTTTCTACCTGCAGCCCGTTTTCCTTAAAGGAACCTTTTGTTTCGGTATTTTTCAGGGCAGGTAGTGGTCCATTGGACCACTGCCTGCTCTGAATTTTTTTTTTTTGCCAGACACAAAGGGGAAGGGGCCCCATGGGGACCCCTTCCCGTTTGCGACTGGGTTACCATCCACTTCAAGTGGATGGTAACTGTGATTCCATTTGCGACCGCGAAATGGAATTGAATTGCATTGCGAGTCGCAAATAGGAAGGGAACACCCCTTCCTATTTGCGAGTCGGAAATGCATTTTGCGAGTCGGATCCGACTCGCAAAATGCATTTCTGCATACCGGTGAGGCTTTTGCGCCTCGCAAACGGCGTTTTTCGCCGTTTGCGAGGCGCAAATCCTTACCTACATCTGGCCCTAAATGCAAACGTGGTTTCCGCCCGCCGGCCCAGCGGGGATCTCGGCCGCAACACAAGAGCCGGCTCCAAATGGAGCCGGCGGTGTTGCGCCCGTGGGACGGGTGCAGTTGCACCCGTCGCGCTTTTCACTGTCTGCATAGCAGACAGTGAAAAGCTGCACGGGGCCCTGTCAGGGGGCCCTTGCACTGCCCATGCCAGTGGCATGGGCAGTGCAGGGGCCCCGCGACTCCCCGTACCGCCAGCCTTTTCCTGGCGGTTCAAACGGCCAAAAAAAGGCTGGCGGTAGGGGGACTCGTAATCCCCAGGGCAGAGCTGCCCTAGCGGATTAGAACTGCCGGGGCCATTGTGGCAGAAAACCACCGGCCACGGCGGTGTGACCGCGGCAGAGCGCCGCAGTCGTAATGAACCGGAATGCCCCACCAGCCTGTTGGCGGTGCTTCAGTCACAACAGCCCTGGTGGTCTTGGACCGCCAGGGTTGTAATGACCCCCTATATTTTTTACAACTTATTTACTGAAAACGATATTAAAAATATTAAAAACAAAAATATTCTTGAAACCAATATTATTTACCAATAAAACAATATTCTATGCCAGGACCAGAGGCGAGGATTAAGCTGTTCTTTCTTCACTTTATTACTACAGCAGCCATATTAGGAACATAATAACAAAATAGACTCCATTTTCCATGAACCACTGAGAAAAGAAAAGAACACTGAGTCCAGTCAATCAGCCATCAGGATCTCCCTTTATCCTCCTGTGAAGACAATACTGCCTCCTCCTACTTGCTGCTCCAGCAGCCAACACATAAGTATTAAAAGCCTCAGTGCCAACTGTTTGATGATTTGTTATATATTGTATAACTGATGGTGTCTAACTCTGCTCGTGCACTGTTTTTCGTTACAGCATGGCTGCCAGAATGCTAAGACGCTCCCTTGCAACCACCTCAGTGTCAGATTACGCCTTAGCAAGGCGCGATAGGGGTAATGGGTATGATGAGGTCCGCTGACTGCTAGAGGTTGCCGCAACCCTATTTCCATCGCACTAGCAAGAATCGCACCTCCCTAAGGCAGCGCGCTTGCTCGAAACTGACAGAACTGAGTAGCGCAGCCAGCAGTGAGTGCCTTGACAGCTACGGGAGACCCCAGCCGCCTGGAGTCCGAACACCCCAGCAGGGGTCCATACGATCATCTTTAAAAGAAAAATAAAGCTTGCGCTGCTCATATCCTTGGGACCCTGACCCAGGCTGGTGCTGTGAGTTTTTACGGATGCCCCTTAAAACCAGTGAGAGTTGGGTGTCACTGGGCTACAAACCCCACATGGACCATGTAGGCTGCCAATTGTTTCTCACAAGTGCTACTCTAGCATAAAAATTATCCTCACAATGCAGGACACTGCAGACACATACCTGGAGTTGGAAAGTATTACCTACCTACACAATAATGAGAACTTTTGTGAAGTGATGGATGCATCCATCCAAAAGGCAGTCTCTGATGCGTTGGCACCCTTAGAGCAGAAGCTCCTGCAGATGGCAGAAAAATGCTTTAAATCCCTCCCACTGATGAAAGACCTTTCTGGACCCCTGGTCCCAATACCTTTAGGGCCGACTGACACAACACCCACAGAGAGTAAGCAAAAGCACGCACATGACCCTCGGGTTGACCTTGATGCTTTTGATGGACTCAAGAGCCTTTATCAGACACACCCACCTCTAAGGGCTTCAACCCCCTGCAGTTCCCAAAACTGGGACTTCAGAGGGACATCTGACGAGTACTCTGTCCCCACCTTCCCCCTGAATGAGGATGACTCACCACAGCCTCCCATGGAGATAATGAGCCAGATTGGCCCTGGCGCTCTTCTGCCACTACACATATGCCCAATGGTGATCCCATGCTGAGGAAGGTTACAACTCACAGGGTCAGACATGCTCGACCCGAAGATCTTATGTTCCCCCTTTTCGGTGAAACGGGCCCAGGCAGCAAATGTGGCCGCCTATACGGCAGGGAGACTCAGGAAATCCCTGGACAAGGACATACGCAACTGCCTTTGAGTGGAATGCCCGCGTCTGTACCTGGTCGGCAAAGTGGTGCTAACTTCTGAGATTGATGCCCGGTGGGCCAGCCTTCCTAACCAAGTACATATGGGACCCCAAGAAGGGGACAGACCACTCCTGGCACTCTTGTCAGGATAAGATCCTTGACCTCTCTGGCCCCCTTTCCAAAATTCTGGATATAGCTGAAGACACCAAGGTTACTGGCTCCCTAAAATCCCCAAAAGCCCTATCAGCATGACCACACGGGACAATATTTTCCCGGGAAACTCCAACTGCACCATCTCCACTTAGAGGCGCAGGTTCCTGCTAATCAAGATAGACCGGAAACTGGGGGCCTTGGCAACCTCAGAGGCAGGCCGTCTAAGACTATTTGGATGTTAATAAGGTCCTCCATCTCTTCCAGTCCAGACCCTCCAGTAAACATCTCTCCAGGAAGGATATGACAGCAAAACTGGCCACACCTCTGTGTCTAGTGTCCTGTAGGACAGTGTCTGACGTCAGAGCCCTAAACACAACAGAGTATTCAACCCGGCGGGGCTTACTTTCCACGTATCCACAAGAAAAAAAATGTCATTCCTGTATTGTGTCATACCCTGTTTTTTCATACTCTCCCAAACTTTGCGTGGCTTGTAGTATTAAGGTCTACGAGGCCGTGAGGGAACGACAACTGCGCATTGCCCTTAGGAAGCCCCAAAAGGCAGTCTCCTCCCCTAACATCGCTAGATGGCTCAGATGGGTTATGCAGGAAGCTGGCATTGACACTAAGGTGTTTAGGGAGTATTCTGTTTGAGGTGCGATGTCGCCCAAGGTGCTTACTTTGGGAGCACACCTAGAGGATATCTTCAATGAGGCGGACTGGTTGTCGGATTCCACGTTTAAAAGATTCTACTTTATGCCAGCATAGCAGTGCTGGTGGTGGAAATTTTTCATTCTTGACAACGATATTCTATACTACAATATTTATGAATGACAACATTTTTGCTGAAAGGATCTTTCTGCTGGAGATGACGGAGTCTAAAAGGAAGTTGGTAAGGAAATGATCTGATTTACATGAAAAGCGGACACAACTATAGGCAAAAAAGCCTGGATGAGTCGTCATAATCACATTATTCTTAAGGGATACAATGTAAGGCACGCAGGTGCAAACAACTTATATCTCACTAACTTTGTGAGCTGAGGTAAAACATAAAAAAAGCCCCTTTCCATTAAATACTGCAGGGATGCTTTATGTACCCATTCTAATGAGATCACTGGAGTCTAGAGAGGACTATTCTAAGTTCCCATAGGGGGACCTGATGGGAAGGCCTTCGAAACATCCTCTAGTAAATCCTGAACCACTGGCACTTTGAAAAAAGAAGGATGTGAAGGACCTTTCCTATTGTCTGTAATGGCAGAAGGGCATACCTTAATCGAAGTGAAGTGCAACTACAATCTTTCGATAGGGCCAACAGGCTGGTGGAGATGACCGCCAAGTTATGACCATGACGGAATTCCCAACAGAATACAATCAATGCACCGCCGGCACCGGCACTGCTGTCAGACCGTCACGGACATCAGAAAGCACCTGCAGGGCGACCGAGATCATGTATCTGCCGGACAGATTATGAGGTTGCACACCACCATGGTTTCTGGGCGGTCACACCACCACGCAAACCCAGGGGGAAACGAACTGCATAAAAGGAGACACACACCTTCAGAAAGCCATGCTCGTCCGAAGCCACCTTGGAACCAGAACTAGTCGTCATCCCACTGTTCCTACTCGCCCAGAGACTCCTGAACCAATGCCGAAGATGATGACACCAACTAGTACACACACTTAACTGCCACTGATGTATATTGTCAAAATAGTACACTCACACAACATACCATCAGGAACAGGTGGCGAGGGCGACACACACACGTAACCTTACACTGACACACACACTCAGACAGCCACATACACACCCACACATACACAGTACACACACTACGGCCATCACACACCAACTCCCGGAAACACAGCACAGGCCCACTCACCCACAATAACACACAACATGTCACAACATCACAACACTCGCAACACCAGCATTGCATAGGCAAGCTCACACACTAGACACTACCCAGTGACTAATCACACATAAAACACAACGTACCACCAACAGCGAACAAACACACACAACCATACAAAACAGCAATCAACATACACATTAAAAACACAGCACATCTTATCTGACATGCCATGCACCAAACACACATGCACACAGTCAAAGCACACAAAGCCACACAACAAACATATGCCATCACAAACATCACTCAATACCATGACAACAATATGTCCTGAATACACGTATGCCCATCACACAACACACACCCATCACTGGGGGACGGAGGCACTGCACACAACAACACATGCTGCCCAGACAAAAGAGTGAGCACAAGCACCACTTACACCCAAATACTCACACACAATCTCAGCCAAGAACAAATATGCCCTAAGAAAAGAAATGCAGGACAAATTTGCAACGGCGTAACCAACAAATGGTTGGTCCGATTATGTATTAAATAGACAAATGAAATGTCCAAGGCCGTAGGCCAATACAAAGGTACCAATCCAACATGCACAAACTTGACTCCTGACTGCCATGTAACCTCCACAGGTAGGGGCATCAAGGGGGCAGACAGGCACCTCAGGGATTATCTATGGTGGGGGAGAGGGTTTGGGCCTAGACTTTGGAGGGGGTCCTTTGGGATTGGGCTTGGGAGGGGGGTGTTTAGGTCTAGGCATAGGGGAGGGTTGGGGTCTCTTGGAAGGGGTAGACTTCTTGGCGGGGAGAGGGGCATGGGTACTTGCAGGGGGGTAGAGGAGGCCTTGGAGGTGGAAGGGACAGGCCCGGAGGGAAATTGAGTGTTTGGGGGTCTCACATGGGGGAAAAGGAGTAGGGAAAAGGTCAAACATGATGATGAGAGCAAGACAGGTGCCAGTGTACCATCTACTAGTAGACCTGCAGAGCATAGAGGCGCTACATGTATTCCCGATATATCTCCTGGATAGGGATACGATTATGGATTTATGTCATCAGTTAAAGCCAGATCTGATGCCCGCCATTCGCAATCCCAATTACATACCTCCCATTGCACAAGTCTTGTCAGTCCTGCTCCTCCTGACCACTGGGTCCTTTCAGAATACAGTGGCCCTTACTGCAGGGATGTCTCAGGCCATGTTTAGTCTTGTTTTGAAGGCTGTGCTGTCTGCATTGTTAAAACGCATTAGATTTCCCCAACGTGAGGATCTGGCCCAGGTGAAGGCTGTTTTCTATGCTTTGGGACACATTCCACCTGTGGTTGGAGCCATAGATGGCACCCATGTAGCCTTGGTTCCCCTAAGTGCAAATGAACAGGAAGACAGGAACAGGAAAAACTTCCACTCTATAAATGTCCAAGTGGTCTGTTTGGCTGACCTCTACATTTCACTCGTTTGTGCAAGGTATCCAGGATCAGTCCATTATTCCTACATCATCCGGAACAGCAATATCACAACTACACACAGGGAGGGCCTGGTTGGTTGGTAAGTCATGTATGTCTGTCCTTTTTTTCCTGCTACCATATATGTGGATGCTCAAGATTAAAGTTTGGATTGTTGTTACTATACCTTACAGGGTACTCTGGCTACAGAAACCTTCCTTGGTTATTGACACCAGTGAGGCACCCAACCACACCAGGAGAAGTCCACTTCAATGAGGAAAACGGAAGAACAAGGCGTGTCATGGAGCGGACTTTTGGGCTCCTGAAGCCAGGATTTTACTGCATTGACAAATCTGGAGGAGCCCTCCTCTACTCACCGTACAAGGGCCGTCAAATATTTATTGCATTGTGCCTGCTCCACAACCTTGCCCTGAGACCTCAGATACCATTCATACCAGATGAGGGGAAGGCTGCAGATTATGTGGGTGGGAATGCAGATATGCCAAGTGAGGATAAGCATGATGAGGATGAAGCTGGAGACATCAGGGCAGATGTCATCAAGCAGTACATCAAGTGACTTAAGGTATGTGATGTGATGTTACCAATGAGATTCCATGGGACATAATTGGGGTAATGCATGCCATGTAATGAGCTTCTTGCCACCATCGTTGTGGTCTTAAGTGGCTCCAAAGCTCATGACTCAGATATGCATGCTGGATATTCCTTCAAGTTGTGTACAGAAAAGTAATATACATGGTCTATTGTTCAGCAAATGCACAAAATAACTTTTGTAGTTATGCATAGACAATGTGATGTTTGTGTTTCACTCTGGCCTACCTTATCTTTGTCCTTCACAGATTTGCTAATTAGCTATTTGTCTCATCCTCATTTGGCATTCTCAGACAATGTCACAGGTAGATGGGATTTACTGGCTGACATGAGCAGTGAACATGGATTAGACCAGGTACTGTCTTGCATCAGATTTGTGATGTGTGATTTCTATGCCCGGACTGGCAGGACAGTGGTTTGGAAGTGTCCATTTCCACAAAATATACATGATATGTATTGGAGGTGGCTCAAATGGTGGCATGTGTGTGTCCATTTGTGCCTGACATATGTCACAATGTGGTATCCAGACCCTCCACCATCATTACGGTTCTATCTTCCTCTCCTGGAGACACAGAGTAGAAGGTTCTCCCTTTATGAAGCACCTGTAAGCTCCGCCCGCTGAGCCACGCCCCGTCCACCCTCGAATGTAGCTAAAGGAATTCCCGCTTTTTACCAGGATGACGGACAGCTTTCCAAAACGACCCCACTGCGTTTACCGCCGATTCCGGTGGTGCGTTGTTGATGCACAGAAGCACGAGGACATCCCCACAGAGACACACTAGTAACAATAACATTGCCAAAGGCACACAAGGTTGCTGGAGACGTTTACCCCGTGGCCCATCAGGTACCCCTAGTGTACAATATAAACGGGGCGTATAAAACATGCTAGGTAACGCTTACTGACATACTCGTAGAAAATACTCCGGTTGGTTCGGTCACGATGCTCATTTTTACAGAAACTAAACCTCAACAGGAAACACTTACCAATATAAACGTAGCAGGTGCCCCAGTTGAAGCTCAGCTTCTGGAAAGGACAAGCCACCCTAACTCTCGGGCTTGGCAAAGATAAAGCAAGGCTGTGCGCTCAGAGATCCCATAGCAAAAAAGATCCAGAATCCTTCCTGGAGGTGAACTGATGATGTACTAGAGCGTAATCTGTATCTGACTGTGACGCGCGGGTTCTATCTTCCTCTCCTGGAGACACAGAGTAGAAGGTCTCCCTTTATGAAGCACCTGTAAGCTCCGCCCGCTGAGCCACGCCCCGTCCACCCTCGAATGTAGGTAAAGGAATTCCCGCTTTTTACCAGGATGACGGACAGCTTTCCAAAACGACCCCACTGCGTTTACCGCCGATTCCGGTGGTGCGTTGTTGATGCACAGAAGCACGAGGACATCTCCACAGAGACACACTAGTAACAATAACATTGCCAAAGGCACACAAGGTTGCTGGAGACGTTTACCCCGTGGCCCATCAGGTACCCCTAGTGTACAATATAAACGGGGCGTATAAAACATGCTAGGTAACGCTTACTGACATACTCGTAGAAAATACTCCGGTTGGTTCGGTCACGATGCTCATTTTTACAGAAACTAAACCTCAACAGGAAACACTTACCAATATAAACGTAGCAGGTGCCCCAGCTGAAGCTCAGCTTCTGGAAAGGACAAGCCACCCTAACTCTCGGGCTTGGCAAAGATAAAGCAAGGCTGTGCGCTCAGAGATCCCATAGCAAAAAAAGATCCAGAATCCTTCCTGGAGGTGAACTGATGATGTACTAGAGCGTAATCTGTATCTGACTGTGACGCGCGGGTTCTATCTTCCTCTCCTGGAGACACAGAGTAGAAGGTTCTCCCTTTATGAAGCACCTGTAAGCTCCGCCCGCTGAGCCATGCCCCGTCCACCCTCGAATGTAGGTAAAGGAATTCCCGCTTTTTACCAGGATGACGGACAGCTTTCCAAAACGACCCCACTGCGTTTACCGCCGATTCCGGTGGTGCGTTGTTGATGCACAGAAGCACGAGGACATCCCCACAGAGACACACTAGTAACAATAACATTGCCAAAGGCACACAAGGTTGCTGGAGACGTTTACCCCGTGGCCCATCAGGTACCCCTAGTGTACAATATAAACGGGGCGTATAAAACATGCTAGGTAACGCTTACTGACATACTCGTAGAAAATACTCCGGTTGGTTCGGTCACGATGCTCATTTTTACAGAAACTAAACCTCAACAGGAAACACTTACCAATATAAACGTAGCAGGTGCCCCAGTTGAAGCTCAGCTTCTGGAAAGGACAAGCCACCCTAACTCTCGGGCTTGGCAAAGATAAAGCAAGGCTGTGCGCTCAGAGATCCCATAGCAAAAAAAGATCCAGAATCCTTCCTGGAGGTGAACTGATGATGTGCTGGAGCGTAGTCTGTATCTGACTGTGACGCGCGGGTTCTATCTTCCTCTCCTGGAGACACAGAGTAGAAGGTCTCCCTTTATGAAGCACCTGTAAGCTCCGCCCGCTGAGCCACGCCCCGTCCACCCTCGAATGTAGGTAAAGGAATTCCCGCTTTTTACCAGGATGACGGACAGCTTTCCAAAATGACCCCACTGCGTTTACCGCCGATTCCGGTGGTGCGTTGTTGATGCACAGAAGCACGAGGACATCTCCACAGAGACACACTAGTAACAATAACATTGCCAAAGGCACACAAGGTTGCTGGAGACGTTTACCCCGTGGCCCGTCAGGTACCCCTAGTGTACAATATAAACGGGGCGTATAAAACATGCTAGATAACGCTTACTGACATACTCGTAGAAAATACTCCGGTTGGTTCGGTCACGATGCTCATTTTTACAGAAACTAAACCTCAACAGGAAACACTTACCAATATAAACGTAGCAGGTGCCCCAGTTGAAGCTCAGCTTCTGGAAAGGACAAGCCACCCTAACTCTCGGGCTTGGCAAAGATAAAGCAAGGCTGTGCGCTCAGAGATCCCATAGCAAAAAAAGATCCAGAATCCTTCCTGGAGGTGAACTGATGATGTACTAGAGCGTAATCTGTATCTGACTGTGACGCGCGGGTTCTATCTTCCTCTCCTGGAGGCACAGAGTAGAAGGTTCTCCCTTTGTGAAGCACCTGTAAGCTCCGCCCGCTGAGCCACGCCCCGTCCACCCTCGAAGTAGGTAGGGAATTCCCGCCTCTTGCCAGGATGACGGACAGCTTTCCAAACGACCCCACTGCGTTTTACCGCCGATTCCGGTGGTGTGTTGTTGATGCGCAGAAGCACGAGGACATCTCCACAAAGACGCACTAGTAACAATAACATTGCCAAAGGCACACAAGGTTGCTGGAGACGTTTACCCCGTGGCCCATCACGTACCCCTATTGTACAATATAAACAGGGTATATAAAACATGCCAGGTAACGCTTACTGACATACTCGTAGAAAATACTCCGGTTGTGTAGGCCACGATGCTCATTTTACAGAAACTAAACCTCAAAGGAAGCACTTACCAATATAAACGTAGCAGGTGCCGCAGTCAAAGCTCAGCTTCTGGAAAGGACAAGCCACCCTAACTCGCGGGCTTGGCAAAGATAAAGCAAGGCTGTGCGCTCAGAGATCCCATAGCAGAGGAAGATCCAGAATCCTTCCTGGAGGTGAACTGATGATGTACTGGAGCATAATCTGTATCTGATTGTGACGCGCGGTTTCTATCTTCCTCTCCTGGAGACACAGAGTAGAAGGTTCCCCCTTTATGAAGCACCTGTAAGCTCCGCCCGCTGAGCCACGCCCCGTCAACCCTCGAAATAGGTAGGGGAATTCCCACCTCTTGCCAGAATGATGGACAGCTTTCCAAGGCGACCCCACTGCGTTTGCCGCCGACTCGCGTGGTGCGTCGTTGATGCGCAGGGGCGCGAGGACATCTCCGCGGGGACGCACTAATGGCAATGACATTGCCGGGGGCACACAAGGTTGCTGAAGACGTTTTGCCCCCGTGGCCCATCACGTACCCTAGTGTACAATGTGGACGCGGCAGATGCCGCGGTTGAAGCTCACCTTCTGGAAAGGACGGCCCACCCTGGCTCTTGGGCTTAGCAGGGATGGGGCGGGGCGGGGCTGTGCGCTCAGAGATCCCATGGCGGAGGGGATCTGGAATCCTTCCTGGAGGTGAGCTGATGATGTGCTGGAGGGTGGTCTGTGTCTGACTGGGACGCGCGGTTTCTGTCTTCCTCTGCTGGAGACACAGAGTGGAGGGTTTCTCCCTTTGTGGAGCACCTGTGGGCTCCGCCCGCTGGGCCACGCCTCGTCCACCCTCGAGGTAGGTGGGGGAGTTCCCGCCTTTTTACCAGGATGATGGATGGACGACTAAGTATTTTTTACCCATGTTTCTAATTATGTATTGTATGTGCAGATGTGTGTGTATAGTCATGTGTGTGTGTGTGTATAAATATATATATATATATGTGTATATGTTGTTTCTGTGCCTGGCATGTTTCTATGAATTTCTGCTCTCTTTTTATCACACTTATCTACTCATCGCTCTTATGTCATGTCTCTATCAAACTATCCTCCATTCTCACTCGGACTCATCCCAAATCCCTTCGACCACTTCCATCTCCTAAATATCTCTGCCTAAGCTCATCCCTCCACCCCCACATCTAACTCACCAAACCTCACTCTACCTCTGTGACCTCCCACACAACCCTACTAAATTCTCCTGCATTCATCTCACCCTGCTACTATGCTCTCCCTAACCCTTCCACATCCTCTTTCCCCTCCGCCCCCCTTTTATTCATCTCAAGCCTTTGGATTGAGCAAATGAAGGATAAACTCCCAATTAACACTTCTGGATTTCTTTCCTCCTCCACCCCTCCATTACTCCAGTCAATCTAACTAACAAACTCTCATATCCGCAACTCAAATTAACTCATAATAATACTAAAACTGTACTCCTTATTAAATTATACTAATCCATCACTAATTCTTGTTGGGTACCGGAGTAGCGTGCTACTCATCGAAAAGCGCTTCGACGCCTCGTCAGGGGTAGTAAGCGCTATATAAATACGATTACAATTACAATTACAATTACAATTATGGTTTGTGTTGTATGTGCCCTAACTTGTGCATAGCTGTCAGTGTGTTTCCTCATTGCAGAGCAATGTGCATGTGTCCGAAGACTGACATAGGTGAGTGGCAAGCCTACAGATACCTGACCATGGTAAGTGGAAAGTTCCATGACTGGGGAGCTTAGTACTGACTTCTGTCTGTTTGATGGGGTATGGTGATTTGGGAGGATGAGGTATGGGTATGTGATAAGGCCTTAGCTGATGATGCAGTAAGCCAATCTGTCTGCCTCCTGGGATGCTGATAGACTGACATGTCCATAACTTCTGTATTCTGTGGGTTGGCAGTGTATAACACCTATGCTGAAACACTGAAGTACACAGCATCACTTCACAATGTGCTGATTGCCATTCACCTAATAAATATGTGGATATATACAATACAGGTGACGTGTGTCATGTGTATGTCACAATACCAATGCAATGTGTATCCTGGTTGTCCAGTACATGTGTGATGACCATTACAGAGTTATAACAATGGAGAGGAGCATATTGGTACAATAGCTTTGATACATTTCAGTTGTTTATGGTTGATACATCACACTTACACAGGATCTGTGATTAAGTTGTATTTATCGGGGAGTGAACAACAAAATGAGTGAACTGAAATAAAAATGAAATGGAAATAACAGTGAAGGGTTCTGTCATGGTGGATGGAATCATCAGGGTAGAAGCTACACCATTTGGAAACACAAGTCCAGTATATTTGCGCCATAGAAAAATGGAGTTAGGTGTCAGAACAGTCAACAGGATATATCAGTCACTCACAAGGGGAACCAATCAGGAGAGGTTCACTTCCTGGCAGTGGATTTGGTCTTGACATCTGCGCTCCCTTGATGTCTGGGGAGGAGGGGTGTTCTTCTGCTACAGAGGGTGGGGTGTCTGAGGCATTCTCTTCCCCTGGCAGGGCCTCAAGGCAGGGCCTCAATTCCACTAGCAGCCACAGATCTTGAGGGACCTGATGTCTCATGGCTAGTGGAAGAGGCCTGACTTTGGGTGCCAGAGCTACTCAGGGTAGTGTTAATGTCCCTCAGCACCCCAGCAATGGAAGCCAGGATGGCATTTTGTGCCTGCCACTGCTGCATGGCTTCCTGGTGGTTGTCCCTCTGCAGCTGTCTGATCTCCCCATCATGGTTAGTACCTGGCCCATCATGCCTTGGGAGTTTTGGTAGGCTCCCAAGACCTGTGAGATGGTCTCCTGGTCAGCTGTGTCCGTTTGAGCCCCCATGCTCTGGTCCACCCCATCCCTCCTATGCACCATACCCCCACGTACCTGTGCCCTGCCACAGTGTGCCTACTCCCACTGGTGGCAGGACGATCATTGTCAGGGGTGACATTAGGAGACTCAGGTACCTGTACTGGAGGGCACACAATGGAAGGGACTGTCCTTGGGACACAGGTTTGGGGGCAAAATGGTTGTGTGTAATATGGTTGCAATAGGGATGGGAGGAGTTGTTGTGGCATGGTAAGGCTGACATTTGTTGACTGACCAGGTGTCCAACTTCGGCCTCAGTGTCCAGACATCCAGGGCTGATTTCCTCACTGGGGCCTTCATCCAGAGGGCAGTGTCTGTCTCTGGTATCCTCTTCATGTTGGAAATGGCAAGGTCACCTGTAGGAGATGTGGAACACATAGTTGGTTTATGTGATGCAACACGTGATGTATCAATTAGACAACTAAACATGGTATATGAGATGCACACACTGCCTTTACATGATCCCCTAACGTGGCAATGACAGTTGCTACTTAATCTGGGTTAGTGGAAGGTGGGACTCAGAGGTTTGAAATTACATACAACATACCCCATGCTCTTGGCATATGCTGGTGTTTATGTGGCTGCACATTCCCTCATATCTTGAGTGCAGACATGGCAATGTACATTTCTCTCTTGGTAAGGTGAATTCCATCATTGAGCAGTCTAGCAGCAGAAAATGCACAATGGTGTCAGAGCTAGCACACAAAATTGGTGCTGCAATTTTCCCTAGCCCTCTGTCTAGATGTATTGCAAGTGCATCCAGTTTGATATTTGGGTGTCCCCGCAGGTGAGTACATGACATTATAAGGGATGTTTTCTCTGAATCCAGTTCGGTATGGGTCACAGGTGTAGATGTGATTTGCTTGTAATGGTACTGGAAGTGGGCCATTGCATTGCTGTTGTTACCATGAACTGTTACATGGTGGACCATTCAGTTTGGTTTGCTTTGATTGTTATTTTCACATGCAAGACATTTCACGTTTAGTGCATGGTTCTGGTTTTGTTAAGGTTAAAACAGTGCCTTCTGGGAGTTGTAGTGCGTCACTTCCCAGGACTTCACACGCCCTTCCCAAACACTGTGGCCCAAGGTGAGTTTAGTGGACATGTGGCATGGCAGTGAGGGGTATTTGGACATTTGGACAGGGGGTGGTGGGTGATTTAATCATTGGGGTGGGGAAAGATGAGTGAGCATGCAAGACAACTGTATGTTGACATGGATGTTGTTGTTGCTTACCCAACTCCACTCCCTCAGGTTTTTCCTGTCAGGCCCTCAGGATACAGGATGTCCAAGACCTTCTCCTCCCATAATTTGAACTGTGGGGGAGGAGGTGGGGGCCCACCGCCAGTCTTGAGGACCTCCAGTTGGTGCCTGGATGCCATGGAACGTACCTTCCCCCTGAGGTCGTTCCACCTCTTCCTGATATCCTCCCTTGTGCGTGGGTAACTGCCTATTGCATTCACTCTGTTGACTATCCTTTGCAACAACTCCATTTTCCTGGAAATTGATGTTTGCTGGACCTGTGCTCCAAATGGATATGGCTCTCCCCTGACAATAATTTCGACCGCCATGACCCTCAACGCATCTTCTGTGAAACGTGGGTGTTTGTGGGGACATGGTAGTGGTGCTAGAGACAGTGAGGTAGTGAATAGAAGGATGAATGATGTTTGTGAAGAGGTGTGGGTGCTGTGATGTGAGTGGGTGACAGTTGTGTATTGTGTGGTTTGTAAATTGTGTGTTGTGTCTGTTGTGCACACGTGGGATGTGTGCTGAATGTTATGTGTAGGGGTGCCTATTGTTTGTTTTGGTAGTTCTTTTGTTGTATCCTACTCTCTGGCTGTGACTGGCATTTGGGTTGCAAAGGATTGTGGGTTGTGTAGGGGTGTTTTTATAGAGTAGTGTGTCTGTGTCTGAATATGTGTCAGGTGTGGGTATTCAAACTGTCCAATGTGGAGTGGTGTTCTGACAGATGTGAGTTCAGACCACCACGGTTTGAACCACCAATGGTTTTCTCCCATAGAAGAACCGCTCGTGATTTGTGAATTGTAATTAGATCTGTTGATTTTTTTCAGTGTTGGTGGTCTGACCACCTTTTTTCCGCCCGGCTGCCTCCTGGCGGTTTCTGGAAATTGACTGTTTTTGGCGGTCTTCGCTGTGCATCTCTTAATATGGCAGTCGGATGACCGCCAACATGGCGGTCTTTTGACGGCCGCAACCACGGTGGTCTTACCGTCAAACCGCCAAAGTCATAATGAGGCCCTTAATCTCCTCATGCCTACAATTCAGCGCACTGAGACCCTCACGGGTGATTTGCCACACTTCACAAATCCTGGATTTATTTATTACTATTTCTGGAAGAAGAGGAGCTTTACCAGCCATAATGAGGCCCTTAGCTTTATAATATCCACTCATGATTTTCTTAGTATGTTCTGCAGCATGAGTCTGCTTCAGTACTTACAACATCTGGTAGATGTACTGCTTTAATCTGACGGCTCCTGGCAGTGAGCCATTTCCAGTTCGACTGAGCTTCCAGAGACACAAATGTGGAATGTATCCCTACCTACTTGGTCAAATGATCAATTGTTCCTGTATTGTCTGTTTGTACCAGTAGGATGCCGTCAACCATCCACTTTTTTCCTAATCCAACTACTGCAGTAGAACATTACCATTACTTATTAGACATTATGTGAGTGTTGGTTTTCTATGTAGACAAGACAAAGGAGCAAAGGAAAACAAAACCTGTTGGGTAAGTATGGTCATATTAAACAGGGTATAACCACATCCAAACAGAGCATTTCTAAAATGGATAGTAACATATATCTCACAAGGCTACCAGTTACAGACTAGATCTCTGCCAGGAAGACCTAAAGCTCAACTAAAGGTAAAACTGCCACTGCAACCTGAATTAGGAATGAATGCCCTGGAGTGGACACCTGCAAGACTGCAACAATGGAGACCCTAACCAAGTGGTTCATGGAGGAGGGGGAAGGGAGAAATCGATGTTTGAAAGATGCCTCCCTGTGGCCGTCAATGGCTGTAGGCTATGCTTTCCTTTGTTAAATTTAATTTGGTGATGAGGTTGGTTTTCTTGCTAATGTTGCTGGTGGGGACACAGAGGGGTTTAAACCCTCTACATAAAATAACGCCTACTGAAGACTTAGGGTCTGATTTAGATGTTGGCAGACGGGTTACTCTGTCACAAACATGACAGTTATTCCATCCGCCAGATTACAATTTCCATAGAATATAATGGAATTGCAATACAGCGGATAGGATTTCAGTCACATTTGTGGCAGAGTAACGCCATCCACCAAGATGTAAATCAGGCCCTTAATTTGAAGACATAGATCAGTGATGTTTCTTGAATTCCTTCTTTATTTCAAAGCCTATAGTTTTTAGTGTCGCCTTTTCAGTTTTGATGCACTGCATGTCATCATCTGCACATGACCCAAACTGTTACCCGTAAAAGTAAGATTCAAAACCATTCGCATCTCCAGTAAAGATCTGATAACCGGAGCCAAGACTTATATCTCATCGCCAAACCCTGGCAATATTTTTTGTACTTCAAGGTCAGAGGAATCAGTAGCCGAGATGCTGCTGGTTCAAGGCTAACATTCCGTCATGGAGAATGTACTAGAAGAAAATGTTGGGTGACCCATCTTATCTGCTCAGCAAGGCAGTAGCACTAGCAAGCTTTATTGTGGTGCAAGATGTCCCACACCTCTTGCCCAAAGAACCCAGGTGTTTGCTCTCAATAGCCAGAAGAATGTTGAAAGGAGTTGTTGCATGATACTTTCTGGCCTTGTAAATAATGACTGAATATGGCTGAGGATCTGTGTACAATAACAGGGAGTTTTGATCAGGAGACTTGTATTTCCTATATATATATATATAACTAGTGACAGTCAGTCACCACAAGGTAGTTATAGGTAGGACCATGTTTCCATAGAAAAAGCGTTTTTTGACTTGCCTATATTTTTGGCACAGTTTGACGAATCTTCACAAAATGTTTCCCAAAAAGTGTGCTGGTGCTTCTTGTTGTGCATGGAAAGTGGAGTGGGGGGTCAAAAAAGTTGTGTTTCCCATGGTAAATTCTATAGGACCTTTGAACACGACCACAGCCAGTGCTGATCGGAATTACACCAAATTTGGAAGAAAGCTACATTTCCGTACGCAGATTGTACTTATAATTTTTTGGTGTAAATCTGTCCAGCAGTTTATGAGATATTAAAGGTAAAATGAAGAAGTTACTTACCTTCGGTAACGCCTTTTCTGGTGGATACATTAGCTACCTGTGGATTCCTCACCTAAAGAATTTTCCCCACGCGGCAGCATTCAACGGAAATTTTCTTCTAGCTCTGCACGTCGATGATGACGTCACAATTGCCAGACTCCCACGTAACGCCACATGACGTCATTCAGGCAATAAGAGGTCCTCGTCGACGTGCAGACGTCAGTTATCACAATTTTTTACGTACCTTTGAGGCGAACAGGAGAACATTGACACTACAGATGTGATATGAACACATCAATCAAACTTATATACCAACATTTATTTCCACTAATATGAAACATAACAAATATAAATAAACAAACCACTGCATACAATCCTACAATACGAAATACAGGGAGTGCAGAATTATTAGGCAAGTTGTAATTTTGAGGATTAATTTTATTATTGAACAACAACCATGTTCTCAATGAACCCAAAAAACTCATTAATATCAAAGCTGAATATTTTTGGAAGTAGTTTTTAGTTTGTTTTTAGTTTTAGCTATGTTAGGGGGATATCTGTGTGTGCAGGTGACTATTACTGTGCATAATTATTAGGCAACTTAACAAAAAAAATATATATACCCATTTCAATTATTTATTATTACCAGTGAAACCAATATAACATCTCAACATTCACAAATATACATTTCTGACATTCAAAAACAAAACAAAAACAAATCAGTGACCAATATAGCCACCTTTCTTTGCAAGGACACTCAAAAGCCTGCCATCCATGGATTCTGTCAGTGTTTTGATCTGTTCACCATCAACATTGCGTGCAGCAGCAACCACAGCCTCCCAGACACTGTTCAGAGAGGTGTACTGTTTTCCCTCCTTGTAAATCTCACATTTGATGATGGACCACAGGTTCTCAATGGGGTTCAGATCAGGTGAACAAGGAGGCCATGTCATTAGATTTCCTTCTTTTATACCCTTTCTTGACAGCCACGCTGTGGAGTACTTGGACGCGTGTGATGGAGCATTGTCCTGCATGAAAATCATGTTTTTCTTGAAGGATGCAGACTTCTTCCTGTACCACTGCTTGAAGAAGGTCTCTTCCAGGAACTGGCAGTAGGACTGGGAGTTGAGCTTGACTCCATCCTCAACCCGAAAAGGCCCCACAAGCTCATCTTTGATGATACCAGCCCAAACCAGTACTCCACCTCCACCTTGCTGGCGTCTGAGTCGGACTGGAGCTCTCTGCCCTTTACCAGTCCAGCCACGGGCCCATCCATCTGGCCCATCAAGACTCACTCTCATTTCATCAGTCCATAAAACCTTAGAAAAATCAGTCTTGAGATATTTATTGGCCCAGTCTTGACGTTTCAGCTTGTGTGTCTTGTTCAGTGGTGGTCGTCTTTCAGCCTTTCTTACCTTGGCCATGTCTCTGAGTATTGCACACCTTGTGCTTTTGGGCACTCCAGTGATGTTGCAGCTCTGAAATATGGCCAAACTGGTGGCAAGTGGCATCGTGGCAGCTGCACGCTTGACTTTTCTCAGTTCATGGGCAGTTATTTTGCGCCTTGGTTTTTCCACACGCTTCTTGCGACCCTGTTGACTATTTTGAATGAAACGCTTGATTGTTCGATGATCACGCTTCAGAAGCTTTGCAATTTTAAGAGTGCTGCATCCCTCTGCAAGATATCTCACTATTTTTGACTTTTCGGAGCCTGTCAAGTCCTTCTTTTGACCCATTTTGCCAAAGGAAAGGAAGTTGCCTAATATTTATGCACACCTGATATAGGGTGTTGATGTCATTAGACCACACCCCTTCTCATTACAGAGATGCACATCACCTAATATGCTTAATTGGTAGTAGGCTTTCGAGCCTATACAGCTTGGAGTAAGACAACATGCATAAAGAGGATGATGTGGTCAAAATACTCATTTGCCTAATAATTCTGCACTCCCTGTATATGCATAAGTATATACATATATACACATGTCCTTTTTTTTTTTTTTTTAAATATATTGTAGGAAGTTGGCTCTGTATATACTATTTCAAAGTAAGAAATAGTGTGCACAGAGTCCAAGGGTTCCCCTTAGAGGTAAGATAGTGGCAAAAAGAGATAATTCTAATGCTCTATTTTGTGGTAGTGTGGTCGAGCAGTAGGCTTATCAGACGGTAGTGTTAAGCATTTGTTGTACACCCACAGACAATAAATGAGGAACACACACTCAAAGACAATTCCAGGCCAATAGGTTTTTATATAGAAAAATAACTTTTCTTAGTTTATTTTAAGAACCACAGGTTCAAGATTTACAAACAATACTTTAAATGAAAGGTATTTCACTCAGGTATCTTAGGAACTTTGAATTATCACAATAGCATGTACAGTTGTGGCATAAATGGCAATAAGCTATTTTAAAAGTGGACACAGTGCAAAAATCAACAGTTCCTGGGGGAGGTAAGTAACTGTTAAGTTCACAGGTAAGTAAAACACTTACAGGGTTCAAAGTTGGGTCCAAGGTAGCCCACCGTTGGGGGTTCAAGGCAACCCCAAAGTTACCACACCAGTAGCTCAAGGCCGGTCAGGTGCAGAGGTCAAAGTGGTGCCCAAAACACATAGGCTTCAATGGAAATAGGGGTGCCCCAGTTCCAGTCTGCCAGCAGGTAAGTGCCCGCGACTTCGGAGGGCAGACCAGGGGGGTCTTGTAGGGCACCGGGGGGGACAAAAGCAGGCACAGAAAGTACACCCTCAGCGGCACAGGGGCGGCTGGGTGCAGAGTGCAAACAGGCGTTGGGTTTTCAATAGGGATCAATGGGGAGACCCGGGGGTCTCTTCAGCGATGCAGGCAGGCACAGGGGGGGCTCCTCGGGGTAGCCACCACCTGGGCTAGGAAGAGGGTTGCCTGGGGGTCGCTCCTACACTGGGGTTCGGTTCCTTCAGGTCCTGGGGGCTGCGGGTGCAGTGTATTTTCCAGGCGTCGGGTTCCTTGAAGCAGGCAGTCGCGGTCAGGGGGAGCCTCGGGATTCCCTCTGCAGGCATCGCTGTGAGGGCTCAGGGGGGTCAACTCTGGCTACTCACGGGCTCGCAGTCGCCAGGGAGTCCTCCCTGTAGAGTTAGTTTTCCGCAGGTCGAACCAGGGGTGTAGGGTGCAGAGTGGAAAGTCTCACGCTTCCGGCGGGAAACGTGTGATCTTTAAAAGTTTCCTCTTTGTTGCAAGTAGTTGCAGTTTCTTGAACAGGGCCGCTGTTCTCAGGAGCTTCTTGGTCCTTTTAGATGCAGGGTAGTCCTCTGAGGCTTCAGAGGTCGCTGGACCCTGGGAGATGCGTCGCTGTTGCAGTTTTTCTTGAAGTGGGGAGACAGACCGGTAGGGCTGGGGCCAAAGCAGTTGGTGTCTCCGTCTTCTCTGCAGGGCTACAGGTCAGCAGTCCTTCGTCTTCAGGTTGCAGGAATCTATCTTCCTCGGTCATGAGGGCCCCTAAATACTCATTTTAGGGGTGTGTTTAGGTCTGGGAGGATAGTAGCCAATGGCTACTAGCCCTGAGGGTGGCTACACCCTCTTTGTGCCTCCTCCCTGTGGGGAGGGGGGCACATCTCTAATCCTATTGGGGGAATCCTCCATCTGCAAGATGGAGGATTTCTAAAAGTCAGAGTCACCTCAGCTCAGGACACCTTAGGGGTTGTCCTGACTGCTTGTTTTTCTCATTATCTCCTCCAGCCTTGCTGCCAAAAGTGGGGGCAGTGGCCGGAGGGGTGGGCATCTCCACTAGCTGGGATGCCCTGTGGCGCTGTAACAAAAGGGGTGAGCCTTTGAAGCTCACCGCCAGGTGTTACAGTTCCTGCAGGGGGAGGTGAGAAGCACCTCCACCCAGTAAAGGCTTTGTTACTAGCCACAGAGTGACAAAGGCACTCTCCCCATGTGGCCAGCAACATGTCTGGTGTGTGGCAGGCTGGAAAAACTAGTCAGCCCACACTGGAAGTCGGGTATGTTTTCAGGGGGCATCTCTAAGATGCCCTCTGGGTGTATTTCACAATAAAATGTACACTGGCATCAGTGTGCATTTATTGTGCTGAGAAGTTTGATACCAAACTTCCCAGTTTTCTGTGTATCCATTATGGTGCTGAGGAGTTCGTGTCTGACAGACTCCCAAAACATATACTCTTATGGCTACCCTGCACTTACAATGTCTAAAGTTTTGATTAGACACTGTAGGGGCACAGTGCTCATACACCTATGCCCTCATCTGTGGTATAGTGCACCCTGCCTTAGGGCTGTAAGGCCTGCTAGAGGGGTGACATACCTATGCCATAAGCAGTGTGAGGTTGGCATGGCACTCTGAGGGGTGTGCCATGTCGACTTGGTCATTTTCTCCTCACAAGCACACACAAGCTGGCAAGCAGTGTGCATGTGCTGAGTGAGGGGTCCCCAGGGTGGGATAAGATATGCTGTAGCCCTTAGAGACCTTCCCTGGCATCAGGGCTCTTGGTACCAGGGGTACCAGTTACAAGGGACTTACCTGAATGCCAGGGTGTGCCAATTGTGGAGACAAAGGTACAGTTTAGGGAAAGAACACTGGTGCTGGGGCCTGGTTAGCAGGCCTCAGCACACTTTCAAATCATAACTTGGCATCAGCAAAGGCAAAAAGTCAGGGGGTAACCATGCCAAAGAGGCATTTCCTTACACAACCCCCCCCCCAAACGAAAGAGGATGAGACTAACCTTTCCCAAGAGAGTCTTCATTTTCTAAGTGGAAGAACCTGGAAAGGCCATCTGCATTGGCATGGGCAGTCCCAGGTCTGTGTTCCACTATAAAGTTCATTCCCTGTAGGGAGATGGACCACCTCAACAGTTTTGGATTTTCACCTTTCATTTGCATTAGCTATCTAAGAGGTCTGTGGTCAGTTTGAACTACAAAGTGAGTACCAAAGAGGTATGGTCTTAGCTTCTTCAGGGACCAAAGCACAGCAAAGGCCTCCCTCTCAATGGCACTCCAACGCTGCTCCCTGGGGAGTAACCTCCTGCTAATGAAAGCAACAGGCTGGTCAAGGCCATCATCATTTGTTTGGGACAAAACTGCCCCTATCCCATGTTCAGAGGCATCAGTCTGCACAATGAACTGCTTGGAGTAATCTGGAGCTTTTAGAACTGGTGTTGTGCACATAGCTTGTTTCAGGGTGTCAACGGCCTTTTGGCATTCTATAGTCCAGTTTACCTTCTTAGGCATTTTCTTGGAGGTAAGTTCTGTGAGGGGTGTCACTATGGATCCATATCCCTTGACAACCCTCCTGTAGTAGCCAGTCAAGCCAAGCAATGCCCTGACTTGAGTCTGGGTTTTTGGAGCTACCCAGTCCAGAATAGTCTTGATCTTGGGTTGGAGTGGCTGAACTTGGCCTCCACCTACAAGGTGTCCCAAGTAAACCACAGTTCCCTGCCCTATCTGACATTTGGATGCCTTGATAGAGAGGCCTGCTGCTTGCAGGGCCTGCAAAACCTTCTTCAGGTGGACCAGGTGATCCTGCCACCTGGAGCTAAAGACAGCAATATCGTCAAGGTAAGCTGAACTAAAGGACTCCAAGCCAGCAAGGACTTGATTCACCAACCTTTGGAAGGGGGCAGGGACATTCTTTAAGCCAAAGGGCATTACAGTAAACTGATAATGCCCATCAGGTGTGGAGAATACTGTATTTTCTTTTGCTCCAGGTGCCATTTTGATTTGCCAGTACCCTGCTGTCAAGTCAAAGATACTTAAGTATCTGGCAGCACCTAGTTTGTGAATTAATTCATCCGCCCTTGGAATGGGATGGGCATCTGTCTTGGTGACAGAATTAAGTCCTCTGTAGTCCACACAAAACCTCATCTCTCTCTCACCATCCTTGGTGTGAGGTTTGGGGACTAAGAGCACTGGGCTAGCCCAAGGGCTGTCAGAGTGCTTAATGACTCCCAATTCCAGCATCTTGTGGACTTCCACTTTGATGCTTTCCTTAACTTGGTCAGACTGTCTGAAAATGTTGTTTTTGACAGGCATGCTGTCTCCTGTGTCCACATCATGGGTACATAGGTGTGTCTGACCAGGGGTTAGGGAACAGAGCTCAGCAAACTGTTGTAAGACTTTCCTACAGTCAGTTTGCTGTTGGCCAGAGAGGGAGTCTGAATAGATCACTCCATCTACTGAGCCATCTTTAGGGTCAGTGGAGAGGAGATCAGGGAGAGGTTCACTCTCAGCTTCCTGGTCCTCATCTGTAACCATCAACAGGTTCACATCTGCCCTGTCATGAAAGAGTTTGAGGCAGTTCACATAGATCACCCTTTTGGGGGTCCTGCTAGTGCCTAGGTCTACCAGGTAGGTGACCTGACTCTTTCTCTCTAGCACTGGGTAAGGGCCACTCCATCTGTCCTGAAGTGCCCTGGGAGCCACAGGCTCCAGAACCCAGACTTTCTGCCCTGGCTGAAATTCAACCTTAGCAGCCTTTTGGTCATACCACATCTTCTGGAGTTGTTGGCTGGCCTCAAGGTTTTTACTTGCCTTTTCCATGTACTCTGCCATCCTGGAACGTAGGCCTTGTACATAGTCCACTATATCTTGCTTAGGCTCAGGAAGAGGTTTCTCCCAGCCTTCTTTTACAAGAGCTAGTGGTCCCCTGACAGGATTGCCAAACAGAAGTTCAAATGGGGAAAACCCTACTCCCTTCTGAAGCACTCTCTGTAGGTGAAAAGCCGACATGGCTAGAGGTCATCCCATCTCCTTTTGAGCTTTTCAGGGAGCCCCATGATCATGCCTTTCAATGTCTTGTTAAATCTTTCTACAAGACCATTGGTTTGTGGATGGTATGGTGTGGTGAATTGGTAAGTCACCCACACTCATTCCACATGTGCTTCAGGTATGCTGACATGAAGTTGGTATCCCCACCTCCTTAGGAAATCCCACTCTGGTAAAGATACCAATGAGTGCTTTGGCTATTGCAGGGGCAGTAGTGGACCTAGGGGAATTGCTTCAGGGTACCTAGTGGCATGATCCACTACCACTAGGATATACTGGTTCCCTGAGGCTGTGGGAGGTTCAAGTGGACCCACTATGTCCACACCCACTCTTTCAAAGGGGACCCCCACCACTGGAAGCATTTGGATGGCCACCTGTCTTACCACTGGCTTGACAGGTGGCACAGGAGACACACAACCCCTTTACTTTCTGGGATATGTTGGGCCAATAGAAATGGTTGACTAACCTCTCCCAAGTCTTGGTTCGTCCCAAATGGCCAGCAAGTGGAATATCATGGGCTAAGGTCAGAATGAACTTCCTAAACTCCTGAGGCACTACCACTCTCCTAGTGGCACAAGGTTTGGGATCTCTTGCCTCAGTGTAGAGGAGTCCATCTTCCCAATAGACTCTATGTGTTCTAGTGATTTGTCCTTTGGTCTCTTCAGCAGCTTGCTGCCTAAGGCCTTCAAGAGAGGGACAGGTTTCTTGCCCCTTACACAACTGTTCCCTTGTGGGTCCCCCTGGGCCTAAGAGTTCAACCTGATAAGGTTTCAACTCCATGGGCTCAGTTCCCTCAGAGGGCAGAACTTCTTCCTGGGAAGAGAGGTTCTTTTTCTTTTTTAGTGTTGAAGCTGGTTCCCCAGTCTTTTTTCCTTTTCTCTTGGAGGGTTGGGCCATTATTCCAGGCTCCAACACCACTTTTTCACCCTGACCCTTGCACTGTGCCCTTGTCTGGATACACACCAATTCGGGGATACCCAGCATGGCTGCATGGGTTTTGAGTTCTACCTCAGCCCATGCTGAGGACTCCAGGTCATTTCCAAGGAAAGAGTCTACAGGGATATTTGAGGAGACTACCACCTGTTTCAGGCCAGTGACCCCTCCCCATTCTAAAGTTACCATGGTCATGGGATGTACTTTAGTATGATTGTCAGCGTTGGTGACTGGATAAGTTTGTCCAGTCAGGTATTGTCCTGGGGAAAACAGTTTGTCTGTCACCATGGTGACACTGGCACCTGTATCCCTCAGACCTTCTACACTAGTCCCATTAATTAAGAGTTGCTGCCTGTATTTTTGCATATTAGGGGGCCAGGCAGCCAGTGTGGCTAAGTCTACCCCACCCTCAGAAACTAATGTAGCTTCAGTGTGAACCCTGATTTGCTCTAGGCACACTGTTGATCCCACCGGGAGACTGGCTATTCCAGTGCTAACTGGAGTAGTAGTAGAAGTGGAACCTTTCTTGGGACAGGCCTTGTCTCCAGTTTGGTGTCCCTGCTGATTACAGCTACGACACCAGGCCTTTTTGGGATCAAAGTTTTCACCCTTGTACCCGAAATTGGATTGTGAAGAGGCTTTGGACCCTCCCTCCTGAGCAGGTTTTTTGGGCCCTGTAGAAGACTCTTTACTTTTACCCTTGGATGTCTCAACGCTCTTCCCCTGGGGAGTCTTTGTGACCCCTTTCTTTTGGTCACCCCCTGTGGAAGTCTTGGTCACCCTAGTCACCCTAGTCTTGACCCAATGGTCTGCCTTCTTTCCCAATTCTTGGGGAGAAATTGGACCTAGGTCTATCAGATGCTGATGCAGTTTATCATTGAAACCATTACTTAAAAGGTGTTCTTTCATAAACAGATTGTACAGCCCAGCATAATCATTTACACCACTGCCATTAATCCAACCATCCAGTGTTTTGACTGAGAAGTTGTAGGAGGCTGGACTGGCTTGTAGTGAGTACCAAGGGGTACTAACACCTTGCACCAGGCCCAGGTATCCCTTATTAGTGTATAGGGTGTCTAGCAGCTTAGGCTGATAGATAATGGTAGCTTAGCAGAGCAGCTTAGGCTGAACTAGGAGACGAGTGAAGCTCCTACAGTACCACTAGTGTCACTTGCACAATATCATAAGAAAACACAATACACAGATATACTAAAAATAAAGGTACTTTATTTTTATGACAATATGCCAAAGTATCTCAGAGTGTACCCTCAGTATGAGGATAGCAAATATACACAAGATATATGTACACAATACCAAAAATATGCAGTATAGTCTTAGAAAACAGTGCACACAATGTATAGTTACAATAGGATGCAATGGGGACACATAGGGATAGGGGCAACACAAACCATATACTCCAAAAGTGGAATGCGAACCACGAATGGACCCCAAACCTATGTGACCTTGTAGAGGGTCGCTGGGACTGTAAGAAAACAGTGAGGGTTAGAAAAATAGCCCACCCCAAGACCCTGAAAAGTGAGTGCAAAGTGCACTAAAGTTCCCCAAAGGACATAGAAGTCGTGATAGGGGAATTCTGCAGGAAAGACACAAACCAGCAATGCAACAACAATGGATTTCCAGTCGAGGGTACCTGTGGAACAAGGGGACCAAGTCCAAAAGTCACAAGCAAGTCGGAGATGGGCAGATGCCCAGGAAATGCCAGCTGTGGGTGCAAAGAAGCTGCTACTGGACAGTAGAAGCTGAGGATTCTGCAGGAACGACAAAGGCTAGAAACTTCCCCTTTGGAGGATGGATCCCACACGCCGTGGAGAGTCGTGCAGTAGTGTTTTCCCGCCGAAAGACCGCCAACAAGCCTTGCTAGCTGCAAATCGTGCAGTTAGGGTTTTTGGATGCTGCTGTGGCCCAGGAGGGACCAGGATGTCGCCAATTGCGTCTGGGGACAGAGGGGGCGTCGAGCAAGACAAGGAGCCCTCTCAGAAGCAGGCAGCACCCGCAGAAGTGCTGGAACAGGCACTACGAAGAGGAGTGAAAAGGTGCTCACCCGAAGTTGGACAAAGGAGTCCCACGCCGCCGGAGGACAACTTAGAAAGTCGTGCAATGCAGGTTAGAGTGCTGTGGACCCAGGCTTGGCTGTGCACAAAGGATTTCCGCCGGAAGTGCACGGAGGCCGGAGTAGCTGCAAAAGACGCGGTTCCCAGCAATGCAGTCTGGCGTGGGGAGGCAAGGACTTACCTCCACCAAACTTGGACTGAAGAGTCACTGGACTGTGGGAGTCACTTGGACAGAGTTGCTGGATTCAAGGGACCTCGCTCGTCGTGCTGAGAGGAGACCCAAGGGACCGGTGATGCAGTTCTTTGGTGCCTGCGGTAGCAGGGGGAAGATTCCGTCGACCCACGGGAGATTTCTTCGGAGCTTCTAGTGCAGAGAGGAGGCAGACTACCCCCACAGCATGCACCACCAGGAAAACAGTTGAGAAGGCGGCAGGATCAGCGTCACAGAGTTGCAGTAGTCGTCTTAGCTACTTTGTTGCAGTTTTGCAGGCTTCCAGCGCGGTCAGCAGTCGATTCCTTGGCAGAAGGTGAAGAGAGAGATGCAGAGGAACTCTGATGAGCTCTTGCATTCGTTATCTAAGGAATTCCCCAAAGCAGAGACCCTAAATAGCCAGAAAAGAGGGTTTGGCTACTTAGGAGAAAGGATAGGCTAGCAACACCTGAAGGAGCCTATCAGAAGCAGTCTCTGACGTCACCTGCTGGCCCTGGCCACTCAGAGGGAATTATAAGGGTGTTCCAGTATGCCAATGTGAATTGGTGAAATTAGTCACTAGCCTGTTAGTGACAATTTGGAAAGAAATGAGAGAGCATAACCACTGAGGTTCTGGATAGCAGAGCCTCAGTGAGACAGTTAGTCATAACACAGGTAACACTTTCAGGCACACTTATGTGCACTGGGGCCCTGGCTGGCAGGGTCCCAGTGACACATACAACTAAAACAACATATATACAGTGAAAAATGGGGGTAACATGCCAGGCAAGATGGTACTTTCCTACACAACCCCCCCCCCCAAACAAAGGACAATAAGACTAGTCATTACCTGATGGGTCTTCATTGTCTAAGTGGAAATATCTGGAGAGTCCATCTGCATTGGAGTGGGTACTCCTAGGTCTATGTTCCACTGTATAGTCCATTCCCTGTAGGGATATGGACCACCTCAACAATTTAGGATTTTCACCTTTCATTTGTTTTAGCTAAAGTAGAGGTTTGTGGTCTGTCTGAACAATGAAGTGAGTGCCAAACAGGTATGGCCTCAACTTCTTCAGTGCCCAGACCACAGCAAAGGCCTCCCTCTCAATGGCAGACCAAAGCTTTTCTCTAGGGGTCAACCTCCTACTAATAAAAACAACAGGTTGATCCTGGCCCTCAGAATTAAGTTGTGATAGGACTTCCCCTACTCCTAATTCAGATGCATCAGTTTGGACATAGAATTTTTTAGAGTAACAAGGGCTTTTCAGGACAGGTGCAGAGCACATGGCCTGCTTCAGCTCCTCAAAAGCTTTCTGACAGTTTGCTGTCCATAATACGTTTTTAGGCATTTTCTTTGAATTGAGGTCATTAAGAGGGGCTGCAATGGAGCCATAGTTCTTTATGAACCTCCTATAGTACCCAGTGAGGCCTAAAAAGGCTCTCACTTGAGTCTGAGTAGTAGGGGGAACCCAATCTATAATAGTTTGGATTTTCCCATGTAGTGGTGCAATCTGTTCCCCACCAACCAGGTGTCCCAGATAAACCACCTTCCCCTGCCCTATCTGGCACTTTGAAGCCTTGATAGTGAGGCCTGCCTTTTGCAGGGCCTCTAAAACTTTCCATAGGTGGACCAGGTGATCATCCCAGCTGGAGCTAAAGACAGCAATATCGTCTAGATATGCTGCACTACAAGCTTCCAGCCCTTGCAGGACTGTGTTCACCAACCTCTGAAAAGTGGCAGGTGCATTTTTCAATCCAAAAGGCGTTACTGTGAATTGGTAATGGCCTCCAATGGTTGAAAATGCAGTTTTAGCTTTTGCATCTTCTGATAATTTGATCTGCCAATACCCTGCAGTCAAAAGTGCTTAGATACTTGGCAGATGCCAGTGTATCTATGAGCTCATCTGCCCTGGGTATAGGGTGAGCATCAGTTTTGGTTACCTGGTTGAGACCTCTGTAGTCTACACAAAACCGCATTTCCTTCTTTCCATCCTTGGAATGAGGTTTTGGTACAAGTACCACAGGAGAGGCCCATGGACTTTCAGAGTGCTCAACCACTCCCAGTTCTAACATTTTCTGCACCTCTTGCTTTATGCAGTCTCTGACATGGTCAGGCTGCCTATAGATCTTACTTTTGACAGGCAAGCTGTCTCCAGTATCTATAGTGTGCTCACACCAAGAAGTGGTACCTGGCACAGTAGAGAAGAGTTCAGAAAACTGACCCAGGAGATTTATGCAGTGGTCTTTCTGCTCAGCAGTAAGACAATCTGCCAGTACAACACCTTCCAATAGAGCATCTTGTTCTGTGGAAGAGAAGAGATCAGATAGAGGATCACTGTCTTCTTCCTGTCCCTCATCAGTTGCCATGAGCAGGGTGAGATCAGCCCTGTCATAGTAGGGTTTCAGGCGATTGACATGGAGCACCCTAAGGGGACTCCTGGCAGTGCCTAAGTCAACTAAGTAGGTGACTTCACCCTTTTTCTCAACAATTGTGTGGGGTCCACTCCATTTATCTTGGAGTGCTCTTGGGGCCATAGGCTCCAAGACCCACACTTTCTGCCCTGGTTGGTACTGAACCAAAACAGCCTTCTGATCATGCCATTGCTTCTGGAGCTCTTGGCTGGCCTGAAGGTTTTTACTGGCCTTTTTCATGTACTCAGCCATCCTTGATCTGAGGCCAAGTACATAGTCCACTATGTCTTGCTTTGGAGCTTTTAAAGGTTGTCCCCAACCCTCCTTAACAAGTGTTAGGGGACCTCTCACAGGGTGACCAAAAAGAAGTTCAAAGGGGCTGAAGCCCACTCCTTTCTGGGGTACCTCCCTGTAAGCAAAAAGGAGGCATGGTAAAAGGATATCCCATCTCCTGCGGAGTTTTTCTGGGAGTCCCATAATCATGCCTTTGAGAGTTTTGTTAAATCTCTCCACCAGTCCATTTGTTTGTGGATGACAGGGTGTGGTGAACTTGTATGTCACCCCACACTCCTTCCACATGGCCTTTAAGTATGCAGACATGAAATTGCTTCCCCTGTCTGATACCACCTCTTTTGGGAAGCCCACCCTGGAAAAGATTCCCAGGAGGTCCTTTGCCACTGCAGGAGCTGTAGTGGTCCTTAGAGGAATTGCTTCAGGATATCTGGTGGCATGGTCCACTACCACCAAGATAAACCTATTGCCTGAAGCAGTAGGAGGGTCAAGGGGGCCAACTATGTCAACCCCTACCCTTTCAAAGGGAACCCCAACCACAGGCAGTGGAATAAGGGGTGCCTTTGGAGTGCCACCTGTCTTGCCACTGGCTTGACAGATTTCACAGGACTTACAAAAATCTTTTGTGTCCTCAGACATTCTAGGCCAATAAAACAATGGAACAAGCCTGTCCCAAGTTTTCATTTGCCCCAAATGTCCAGCTAAGGGAATGTCGTGAGCAAGAGTTAGGAGGAACTTTCTGTACTCCTGAGGAATCACCAATCTCCTGGCAGCTCCAGGTTTTGGATCCCCTGCTTCAGTGTACAAGAGGTTGTCCTCCCAGTAAACTCTGTGAGAGTCACTGACATCCCCATTTGCTTGTTTGACAGCTTGCTGTCTTAGACCCTCTAGTGTGGGACAGGTTTGCTGTGCCACACTCAGCTCCTCCCTGGCAGGCCCCCCTTCACCCAAAAGCTCAGCAGTGTCTGCTTCCAGCTCCTCTGGTGTAGGTTCTGCACAGGGTGGAAATTCTTCTTCCTCAGAAGTAGAATCCACTGTAGAGGGAAGGATAGTAGGTAGTGCTTTACTTCTACTAGCCCTAGCTTTAGGGAGCACTTGGTCCATTCTTCCGGGATCCAAGTCACCCTGTCCTTTTTGCTTTTTGGCCTGAGCCCTGGTCAAAGCAAAAATATGCCCTGGAATGCCCAGCATTGCTGCATGAGCCTCCAACTCCACTTCTGCCCAAGCTGATGTCTCTAAATCATTCCCTAATAGACAGTCTACAGGTAAATCTGAGGCAACCACAACTTTCTTTGGGCCAGTAACCCCCCCCCAGTTGAGATTTACAACAGCCATGGGGTGGCTAAGGGTGTTGTTGTGAGCATCGGTTACTTGGTACTGGTGACCAAGTAGGTGTTGTTCAGGGTGGACCAGTTTCTCTATTACCATTGTAACACTGACACCAGTGTCCCTGTAGGCCTGAACCTCAACACCATTTATTAGGGGTAGTTGCTTGTACTTATCCATGTTAAGGGGACAAGAAACCAAGGTGGCTAAATCAATAGCCCCCTCAGAGACTAACACAGCCTCTGTGGTCTCCCTAATCAGACCAACCCCAACTAAGTTACCAAAAGTGAGCCCAGCTACTCCCTTGGATTGGCTATTAGTAGGTTTGCTCCCACCACCACTGCTATTAGTAGGGACACTAGGTGTAGCAGTAGGGGTTGTAGTGGTAGGAGGCTTGGTGCTTTTCTTTGGACAACTGGGATCTGTTGTCCAATGGCCTTTTATTTTACATAAATAACACCATGGTTTCTTTTCTTTGTTTTGATTGGAAGAGGATTTGGGCCCACCACCCCCACCAGAGTGTTTTTGTGGGCCTGATGAAGACTCATTTTTAGATTTGTCCCCACCCTGTCAGAAGACTTACCATCCTTCTTCTTATTGCCATCTTTGTCACCACCTGTATGAACTTTTCTGTTCACCCTTGTTCTGACCCATTTGTCTGCCTTCTTTCTCAATTCTTGGGGAGAGGTCAGATCAGAGTCCACCAGGTACTGGTGCAACAAATCAGACACACAATTATTAAGAATATGCTCTCTCAGGATCAAGTTATACAGGCTTTCATAATCAGTAACTTTACTGCCATGTAACCACCCCTCCAAGGCCTTCACTGAATGGTCAACAAAATCAACCCAGTCTTGTGAAGACTCCTTTTTGGTCTCTCTAAACTTCATCCTGTACTGTTCAGTGGTTAAGCCATAACCATCCAGGAGTGCATTCTTAAGAACTGTAAAATTATTGGCATCACTTTCTTTCACAGTAAGGAGCCTATCCCTACCCTTTCCACTAAATGATAGCCATAGGATAGCAGCCCACTGCCTTTGAGGGACATCCTGTACAACACAGGCCCTCTCAAGTGCAGCAAACCACTTGTTAATGTCATCCCCCTCCTTATAAGGGCGAACTATCTTGTGCAGATTCCTGGAATCATGCTCTTTTGCAGGATGACTATGGGGAATACTGCTGCTGCCACCATGGGTTTCTAAACCCAATTTCTGTCTTTCTCTCTCCACTTCTAAGCACTGTCTATCCAAATCCAGCTGTTGCTTCTTGAGCTTCAGTCTGGTTTGTTCCACTCTCAATCTATTGAGCTCCCTTTCTAACAATCTGTCATCAGGGTGGGTGGGAGGGACATGCCTTGAAACAGAGGTATGGTGAGAATGAACAGACGGAGACCCATCCCTTACAGAAGGCATCCTAACAGCTTGGTTAACAGAAACATCACTTCTACTATGGTGAGAAGGAATACTCTTGCTATGATGTGAGACAACACTATCAGTATGGTGTGAATCTACATCAGTACCAACTATGCTAGGCTGTCTAGTAATGGGCAGGCTAGGAAGTTTCTTTCCTGAATCTTTTTCTAGGGGAGTCCCTGGATCAGATTGGGAACCATTAGCTACTTTTTCAACAGATGGGGCACCTCTGGTCTTAACTTGTTCTATAAGCATGTTAACCAACAGTTCTCTGGGGGGATTCTTCCCTACACTCAAACCTCTCTCTATGCAGAGACTCCTTGCTCCTTTCCAGCTAAGGTGATCATATGCAAGTTTGGACAGATCAACAGTTTGGCCTGTGCCAGACATTTTAGACAGTGTTTAAGTGACAGAAAAAGAGAGAAAAAGTTTTTCAGAACTTTTAGGAAGACAGAAAAAAAACTTTTAGAAAGTTTAGAGGTACTTTTCAGCACTTAGAAAAGAGTGAAAAGAGGAAATGCAAAACTTTTTGGTTAGGTGTACATACACTGAACTTGTTTTGTATATTTTTCTCTTATGAAAAGTACAGTGACAAAAGTGGTAAGTAGTTGCAAAGTACTTATCCCACCGCTGCACAACCAATGTAGGAGGCTGGACTGGCTTGCAGTGAGTACCAAGGGGTACTTACACCTTGCACCAGGCCCAGGTATCCCTTATTAGTGTATAGGGTGTCTAGCAGCTTAGGCTGATAGATAATGGTAGCTTAGCAGAGCAGCTTAGGCTGAACTAGGAGACGAGTGAAGCTCCTACAGTACCACTAGTGTCACTTGCACAATATCATAAGAAAACACAATACACAGATATATTAAAAATAAAGCAACTTTATTTTTATGACAATATGCCAAAGTATCTCAGAGTGTACCCTCAGTATGAGGATAGCAAATATACACAAGATATATGTACACAATACCAAAAATATGCAGTATAGTCTTAGAAAACAGTGCAAACAATGTATAGTTACAATAGGATGCAATGGGGACACATAGGGATAGGGGCAACACAAACCATATACTCCAAAAGTGGAATGCGAACCACGAATGGACCCCAAACCTATGTGACCTTGTAGAGGGTCGCTGGAACTGTAAGAAAACAGTGAGGGTTAGAAAAATAGCCCACCCCAAGACCCTGAAAAGTGAGTGCAAAGTGCACTAAAGTTCCCCAAAGGACATAGAAGTCGTGATAGGGGAATTCTGCAGGAAAGACACAAACCAGCAATGCAACAACGATGGATTTCCAGTCGAGGGTACCTGTGGAACAAGGGGACCAAGTCCAAAAGTCACAAGCAAGTCGGAGATGGGCAGATGCCCAGAAAATGCCAGCTGTGGGTGCAAAGAAGCTGCTACTGGACAGTAGAAGCTGAGGATTCTGCAGGAACGACAAAGGCTAGAAACTTCCCCTTTGGAGAGTCGTGCAGAAGTGTTTTCCTGCCGAAAGACCGCCAACAAGCCTTGCTAGCTGCAAATCGTGCGGTTAGGGTTTTTGGATGCTGCTGTGGCCCAGGAGGGACCAGGATGTCGCCAATTGCGTCTGGGGACAGAGGGGGTGTCGAGCAAGACAAGGAGCCCTCTCAGAAGCAGACAGCACCCGCAGAAGTGCCGGAAAAGGCACTACGAAGAGGAGTGAAACAGTGCTCACCCGAAGTTTCACAAAGGAGTCCCACGCCGCCGGAGGACAACTTAGAAAGTCGTGCAATGCAGGTTAGAGTGCCGTGGACCGAGGCTTGGCTGTGCATAAAGGATTTCTGCCGGAAGTGCACGGAGGCCGGAGTAGCTGCAAAAGACGCGGTTCCCAGCAATGCAGTCTGGCGTGGGGAGGCAAGGACTTACCTCCACCAAACTTGGACTGAAGAGTCACTGGACTGTGGGAGTCACTTGGACAGAGTTGCTGGATTCAAGGGACCTCGCTCGTCGTGCTGAGAGGAGACTCAGGGGACCGGTGATGCAGTTCTTTGGTGCCTGCGGTAGCAGGGGGAAGATTCCGTCGACCCACGGGAGATTTCTTCGGAGCTTCTAGTGCAGAGAGGAGGCAGACTACCCCCACAGCATGCACCACCAGGAAAACAGTTGAGAAGGCGGCAGGATCAGCGTTACAGAGTTGCAGTAGTGGTCTTAGCTACTTTGTTGCAGTTTTGCAGGCTTCCAGCGCGGTCAGCAGTCGATTCCTTGGCAGAAGGTGAAGAGAGAGATGCAGAGGAACTCTGATGAGCTCTTGCATTCGTTATCTAAGGAATTCCCCAAAGCAGAGACCCTAAATAGCCAGAAAAGAGGGTTTGGCTATTTAGGAGAGAGGATAGGCTAGCAACACCTGAAGGAGCCTATCAGAAGGAGTCTCTGATGTCACCTGCTGGCCCTGGCCACTCAGAGCAGTCCAGTGTGCCAGCAGCACCTCTGTTTCCAAGAAGGCAGAGGTCTGGAGCACACTGGAGGAGCTCTGGACACCTCCCAGGGGAGGTGCAGGTCAGGGGAGTGGTCACTCCCCTTTCCTTTGTCCAGTTTCGCGCCAGAGTAGGGCTGAGGGGTCCCTGAACCGGTGTAGACTGGCTTATGCAGAAATGGGCACCATCTGTGCCCATGAAAGCATTTCCAGAGGCTGGGGGAGGCTACTCCTCCCCTGCCTTAACACCTTTTTCCAAAGGGAGAGGGTGTAACACCCTCTCTCTGAGGAAGTCCTTTGTTCTGCCTTCCTGGTCCAAGCCTGGCTGGACCCCAGGAGGGCAGAAACCTGTCTGAGGGGTTGGCAGCAGCAGCAGCTGCAGTGAAACCCCTGAAAAGGCAGTTTGGCAGTACCTGGGTCTGAGCTACAGACCCGTGGGGTCATGGGATTGTGCCAACAATGCCAGGATGGCATAAAGGGGGCAATTCCATGATCTTAGACATGTTACATGGCCATATTCGGAGTTACCATTGTGAAGCTACACATAGGTATTGACCTATGTGTAGTGCACGCGTGTAATGGTGTTCCCGCACTCACAAAGTCCGGGGAATTTGCCCTGAACTATGTGGGAGCACCTTGGCTAGTGCCAGGGTGCCCACACACTAAGTAACTTTGCACCTAACCTTTACCAGGTAAAGGTTAGACATATAGGTGACTTATAAGTTACTTAAGTGCAGTGAAAATGGCTGTGAAATAATGTGTGCATTATTTCACTCAGGCTGCAGTGGCAGGCCTGTGTAGGATTTGTCAGAGCTCCCTATGGGTGGTAAAAGAAATGCTGCAGCCCATAGGGATCTCCTGGAACCCCAATACCCTGGGTACCTCAGTACCATATACTAGGGAATTATAAGGGTGTTCCAGTATGCCAATGTGAATTGGTGAAATTGGTCACTAGCCGGTTAGTGACAATTTGGAAAGAAATGAGAGAGCATAACCACTGAGGTTCTGGATAGCAGAGCCTCAGTGAGACAGTTAGCCATAACACAGGTAACACTTTCAGGCACACTTATGAGCACTGGGGCCCTGGCTGGCAGGGTCCCAGTGACACATACAACTAAAACAACATATATACAGTGAAAAATGGGGGTAACATGCCAGGCAAGATGGTACTTTCCTACAGAAGTCAACAAAATCAACCCAGGTCTGGCTCGAGGATTTTTTAGCCCCCCTGAATCTAATCCTGTATTCCTCAGTTGAGAATCTAAAGCCCTCAATCAAGGTAGCCTTTATGAGGTCATGGTTAGAAGGCACACTTTCAAATCATAACTTGTCATCAGCAAAGGCAAAAAGTCAGGTGGTAACCATGCCAAGAAGGCATTTCCTTACACCTGTGGATTCCTCACCTAACAAATAGAGTCCCAAAGCAGTACCGCACTCGGTGGTGGGTGCCAGAATGGTCAAACAAAGAAATCCTGCAGCACTGAGCGTGCAAAATGGCCATCCCTCCTAACTTCAGAGTCCAAACAATAATGCTTGCCGAAAGTGTGGAGGGATGCCCAAGTTGCCGCCTTGCAGATGTCAACCACAGGAACACCTCTAGCTAAGGCTGATGAAGCCGCCTTAGCCCTGGTGGAATGGGCTCGTAGTCCCACAGGAGGTTTCTTCTTTGCTAAAGAATAACTCAATTTGATGCAAAGAATGACCTACCTGGAAAGCGTTCTCTTGTGGACAGCTTTGCCTCTCCTCTTCCCCACGTAACCGACGAAGAACTGATCGCCCTGTCTGAACTCCCTCGTCCTGTCGACAAAGAAGCTCAACGCTCTTCTTGGGTCAAGTCGGTGAAGCCTCTCTTCCTCCTTGGATGGATGAGGTGGACGGTAGAAGGAAGAAAGAGTGATGGACTGTCCTAAATGAAAGCGTGTAACAACCTTCGGTAAGAAAGCCGCCTTGGTCCTTAACACCACTTTGTCCCTGTAAAAGGAAGTATATGGGGGTTCCACACTAAGAGCCTGGAGCTCACTCACTCTTCTAGCAGATGTAATGGCAACTAGAAAAACAGTTTTTAAAACCAAAAGCCTCAAGGGATAAGAATGCATCGGTTCAAACGGTGAACCATAAGAAAGGTCAACACTAAGTTCAGATCCCACTGTGGCATAACGAACGGAGTGGGTGGAAACTTGTTAGTGAGACCCTAATGAACCTCAAAACAATAGGGGACTTAAACAAGGAGGGTTGGTCTAGAAGGCACAGAAAGGCCAACAGCACGGATAAATAATCCTTAACAGTGGCAACAGCACAACCCCTTTGTGCCAAGGATATCGAAAACAACAGTATGTCAGATAAGTGGGCACGCAAGGGATCAATTTGATTCTCTCCAAACCAAATCACAAATTTAGCCCACCTGCTTGCACAGATAGATTTGGTGGAGTGTCGCCTGGCCGATAATATAACTTCCACCACCTCAGGTGGGAGAGAAAAAGTACTCAGATTGCCCCGTTCAATCTCCAGGCATGTAGGTGCAGGCTCTGGAGGTGGGGGTGTAGAACCTGCCCCTGCGACTGCAAGAGGAGGTCTGCCCTGTACGGGAGACAGAGCGGAGGGCACAGAGAGAGTTGGAGGAGGTCCGAATACCACACCCTTCTTGGCCAATCCGGAGCTATTAAGATGACTTGGGCCTGGTCTTGGTGGATCTTCTTCAGGACCAGAGGAATCAAGGGTATGGGGGGAAACGTGTAAAGCAACTTCACACGACATCTGAAACGCGTCCCCCAAAGCTCCTTGCATCGGATCCTGGAGGCTGCAGAATGATGGGCAGTGCGCGTTCTCCCGAGTGGCAAACAGATCTATCTGTGGATACCCCCACACCTGGAAGATGAAAAGGACCAGGTCTGGATGAAGATGCCACTCGTGATCGGTCGAGATGCGCCGACTGAGACTGTCCGCACGCACGTTCTGAACTCTGGCCAAATAGTTTGCTACCAAGCAAATCCGATGGTCCTGAACCCAGGACCAGAGCCATAGAGCTTCTCTGCAGACAAGATACGACCCCACTCCTCCCTGCTTATTTATATACCACATCGCTGTAGTGTTTACTGTTAGGAATTGAACCGACCGTCCGCGAAGTGAAGGGAGGAAGGCCTTGAGACCCAGACGTATCGCCCGCAATTCCAATAGATTGATGTGAAACCTCTGTTCCACTGGAGACCAACGACCTTTGACCTCCAGGTCCCCCAGATGAGTACACAACCCTAGAGTGGAGGCATCCGTTATCACTGTGGCCACCGGAGGTGGCAGCGAGAACGGCTTTCCTTGGGAAAGGTTGCCGTCCGCAGCCCACCATTGAAGATCCGCTGCAGCATCTCTGTAGATCTTTATCGATTCCTCGAGATCTCCTTTGTGTTGAAACCACTGCCTGCGGATGCACCACTGAAGAGCCCTCATGTGCCAGCGTGCATGAGTGACCAGCAGAATGCAAGAAGCGAACAGACCGAGCAGACAAAGGACCTTGAGGACCGCTCCATTCTGGAACATTGGAATCAAAGCCTGAATGTCCTGAATCCGCTGCGGCGGAGGAAAGGCCCGATTCAATGTTGTGTCCAGTACTGCTAACAAATACAACAAAGTACACTGTTCCAAAAATTCAACATTAGAAAGAGGAGGACCTTAATCCATAGAAGTCAGAGCCCTCAAGCATCACAATGGATGTCTGGTATCATCATCGGGACAGACTCCTCGCTAGGCCGGTGCTGCAATGCCTAACGGGCTCCCCGTGGGGGGCTCTTAGCCGTATTGCCGGTGGAATTAAGTATAGATACTTATGCAATAATGGAGAGAGAATAATAAAATTGGTTATCCATCTAGTTTATTATAATCATGAATTTTAATCAGTTATGCAAAGATGGAGACCAAGGTTAAAAACAAAGGGAGAGACCAAGGTGAGAAATAATGCTCACGTGCTCTCAATCTTTTAGACAAGAGGAACTAACTATTGTTGTCCTACTTGTTAGAAGGTCTACATGTTTCGCGTCTGTTGGCCCGACAGGGTCCACTGACGCTTCCTCAGGACCAAAAGTAACAAAAACTTCTCCAACAAAAATTAATATACCCTACTCGGGAAAAGGATAATAGAACAGTCACTTACTTTAGTGCGTCTGTTTAAGTCAAAAAAGGTCGCCCTACAAATAGAATCAATCATAAAGAATATAAACATAAATAAAGATAATACATCAAACTTGGTGAATAAAGTGATATAGTGCACCACTCGTGTCAAGACAAATTAAAAAAATTGAGCTTACCATCCCTAATTTTAGGAGAGAGCTCCTTAGGATCGCTAGTCAGAACCTGGAACTGACGTTCTAAACAGTGGTAGTCATAAATAGCAGAAATAATCAATTAGACATTAGTTGAGAAAACATGTCGATGACGGATTCACATGTAGTGGATTCAACAACAAAAAGGCATTCATAATACAACTATCGTAGGATGTTACATTGTATGTTCAAAGGACCATTGAATAAGTGGGAAGTATCCCTTAATTCAAAAACAAGTTTAAAACGGCGAAATGGCCGAAAAAATCATTCAATTGATTAGTAGTGGTAAGGAATTGATAACCCCAAACGTCTAGCTCAATTTGCCAAGTAATGGAAATTGCCAGTGTGCGTTCGCTTATCTTTTCGGACAAATCATGTAAGAGCAATGTTATCTAAACGCTGCCCTATTCAGCCAAAATGGCTGCATCTAAGAGTCTTAGCAATGGTATAGCGTAAAATCGGATCGTAAGTGAACTGTTATTAGTCTGAATCGTAAGCAATCACTAGGGGATATATTCCTGTGAACGGCTTTTACCGTTAAGTGGCGTCGTAGCCGCTCGTAATGTAAGGTGGAAGTAACAAGTTATGTTACAAAGAGACGAGCGGAAAAACGAGCAGAAAATGCTCGCGACAGGACCTACTCACGTGTGTGCGTCGTTATTAGGTAATTAGTCCTACCCTTCTGACTGCGTCCTGGAAAACGGCATGTCCCGTCCGGGCAGCTCTTATCTAGCAGCGCGAGGCTATGCGCGTCTGGGAAGGGTAAAGGAAAGTGAGGAAGGACTAATCAGTGTTGCTAGTGTAAACACTGAAAACAGACTGCACTCCACATTTGTGGAGAGAGGGAGTCGTCCAAACCAAAAAGTATGATGTGATATATTAAAAGTAACGCGAAAACAGTGAAAAAAGGTGAAAAAAATGTATACTCAGTCCGCTGATTCGGTAGGCATTTAAAAATATGCATATCAAAAGGCTATAGTGATCTTTACAAAAAGGTCATATGGAAAGGAAAGTGAGGAGCCTGACTGCTTGTCGGCAAACCACATTTAATAGTACTAAAAAAGTCTTGAAATTACTGATTACAACGAGAGTGTAGTCCAGGGTATGTCATCGTTCAGTCCCCGTATAGAAGTGCCTAATCTAAAAATCCAACGTTGTTCCAATCTGAAGAGGTATTTTGTGTCATTAGGTCTCACTAAGGGGGCTTCCAATATCACCCACCATAGTTCATCTGGAGTATGGGGAGTGTCTATAAAGTGTGTTGATAATTTCGTGGTCAGTCTATGGCATCTAATGTTGCTCCTGTGTTCGTTAATTCTGATTTTTACTGGGCGTGTTGTCATCCCGACATAACGTAGTCCACAAGGGCATGTTATCATGTATATACAGTTCTTTGAGTTACAATTTGTGTGTTTTTTCAGATGCCAAATCCCTACAAGGTCTAGATCCAGTGATTTTATTTGTCTGGTTTGTGTGCATACGTTGCAATTACCACAGGGATAGTGTCCTTCGATTGGGGGGAGATCCCATAAGGTTCGTTGTGTGTGCTTTACAGGCGCATCCCGGGGGCGTGTGTGTATCACTATATCTTTAATATTAGAGGTGCGTTTGAAGGCAAAAAGAGGTTTTGATATCCTGATACCTCCGCTCTCTAATATTGGCCATCGCCTATTAATCAATTTTTTAATATCGTTGGATAACGGAGTGAAAGTGGAAACACAAGTAATCCTAGACTGTGGTACTTTATCTTTTGTCGATAAAAGCCATTCTCTCGGATTATTTTTTGCTCTTTTATGAGCTATGTTCACAATTTTTGATGGATAGTGGCGATCACACAATTTTTCTTGTAAAGTACTAGCTTGTTGGTCAAAGTCTCGGAGGGTACTACAGTTTCTTCTTAAGCGTAGAAACTGACCTACAGGAAGATTGTCTCTGAGAGCCTTTGGGTGATGGCTTTCATACAATAACAAGCTGTTTCGATCAGTGGGTTTGTGATATGTACTGGTCACTAGTCGGCCATTCTCATTGATTGAAATCATCAAATCTAAAAAGGGTAACTGGATCGATGATGCAGTGGATGTGAATTTCAGAAAGGGGTCTAAGGAGTTAACCCAAGTGGTGAATGGATCTACTCTAGTCAGAGGTCCTTGCCATATGACCAAAATATCGTCTATATAGCGTTTCCATAATTTGATTTCATTATGAAAAGGATTTGAAGGAGGCAAGATGTATTTTTTCTCAAAGTCAAACATGTATAAGCATGCTAAGCTAGGCGCAAATGTACTCCCCATCGATGTGCCTCGTATCTGGTGAAAAAATTGTTCTTCAAATTTGAAGTAGTTTTCGGTCAAGGCTAACGTCGCACATTGCATAATGAAAGATATAGGTGTAGTTATGGGCATGGCATCATTTAAAAGAGCCGATTCCACCACCTCTAGGGTAGCCTCTTGGGGGATATTTGTGTAGAGTGCTTCCACATCTAAAGTGATGATGCCTTGTACACTACCAGAGTTGTTAATGGAGTCAATCAAGTTAAGGACATCTTTAGTGTCCTGTAAGTAGGTGGAAGAGTGTTTAACCAGGGGCTGTAGGAAATGGTCACAAAAGATTGATAGGGGTTCGAGAACCGAGCCTATCCCTGACACTATCGGCCGGCCTGGAGGAGGAAGTACTCCTTTATGAATTTTTGGTAGGCAGTAGAAATATGGGATTATAGGATCTTTTGTGTCTAGGAATTCTGCTTCTTTGGGCGAAATCCAAGAGTTATTCCTAGCTTCTTCCAGCAGACATCTAATCTGCATTTGTAACCTCCTGGTCGGATCACCAGTAATCTTAGTGTAGTAAGTGGTGTCACTGAGGAGACGGCAACACTCAGATCTGTAATCAGTTGTATTCATGACAACAATGGCACCCCCTTTGTCAGCTTGTTTTATCACAATGTCTGCATCAGATGATAAAAGTTGTAAAGCTTGTTTTTCTCTTTTGGGGATATTAACAAAGGGTTGCTTGGGACGTAAGTGTGAAATGTCCGCTAAGACAGCCTTCTCAAAAGTCAGTATTTCACTGGGCATCATAGCTGATGGTGGTACAAAAGTGGAAGGTTTTTTGAGGCCCGAATCTGGTGTTAATGATTCAGCCGGTTTATCTTTAAAAAAAACATGTAGACGGATTTTCCGAAACAACTGTGCTAATTCTGCATGTAACCGAAAAAAATCTTCGTTCGGAGTTGGTACAAAGCCAAGGCCTCTGTTGAGGACATTAGATTCATCCGGTGTAAGTTGTCTGTTGGATAAATTGACAACTAAGTTCTCGGTACCGGATTTTTTGTTTGGCTCCTGGTCACCATTTGTGGTTCTTCCAGAGACCACTGTACTCATCTGCCCCTTCCTCTTCTTCTGCCTCTTCCTCTGCCCCGGCCGCGGCCTAAAAAAGGTACAAATGGTAACATAGGGCGAGGCTGGAAAAAGGGGTAGGGATGTTGCCATGGCATCGGATGGCTAACAGGGTAATTCGGGTAATTGTAAAAGGATTGTGGAGTATTTTCATCAGTACTCCAACCATCAGATGATGAGCCACTGCTGAATTTACGAGGTTTGTTATAAGGGGAGGTTGACCCATCAGAAGAACGAGATTGGGTATCCATTTCATAGTCCTCCTTAATATAGGGGTAGACTTTTTCCCGGCTAAATCTCACAATATCTTTCTGAAGTTTGGTGATCTTTTGCTGAGTTAGAAACTCTTTAGTTGTATTCAACTCAGCAGTTATTTCGGCAAGACGACTCTTAAATGTAGTCAAAGAGATGGTAGTCTTCAGGGTGTTTTCGATCATGTTGATTTGTACTGTAATAGAGTCAGCGATACGTTTGGAAGTGTTAATGATAAGGACCAGCCAGTCCCTAGTACACTTCCATGCGATCTGCGCCCAGTCTTTCCTGAACGCAAGATCTTGCAAGAAAATCCTGGGTATATTAGAGACTAGTAGGCCATTTGGTGCTATATTTGCACGTAAATATTCAGTCATGATGGTCCCATGCATGACTGTTTTTATCAATTCTCGTTTCAAGGAGAAGAGTTTGTTCCAATCCTCCTTGAGACTACCAGAGGGGGCGGATCCATCGTTGTCAAGAATAGAAGGTGTCTGTAAAATGGCCGACACCATATCGTCATCATAGCTCAAACCCTGGAAGTCTTCCATATTAGGGATCTCTACAGGGTTGGGTGACGTAATTAAAGAAGATTCTTGATTAGACTCTTAATAAGAAGCTTCTATGAGGTCCCACAGCAAACCTGCTGTACATCAACGGAAATCACAAAGGAGGGACCGGGAGGTTCATGGTCCAGTGTACTGTCTCCCAATGACGTCTAACAAATACAAAAAAGTACACTGTTCCAAAAATTCAACATTAGAAAGAGGAGGACCTTAATCCATAGAAGTCAGAGCCCTCAAGCATCACAATGGATGTCTGGTATCAGTACTGCCCCTATGAACAGGAGGCACTGAGAGGGCTCCAGGTGAGATTTGGGCACGTTCACCGAAAAGCCCAGATCGAACAACAACTGATTTGTCAACTGCAGGTGATGCTGCAGGAGCTCCGGAGACTTGGCTTTGATCAACCAATCGCCCAGATAAGGGAATACTGCTATCCCCCTTCTTCTGAGCTCTGCTGCAACCACTTCGTGAAGACCCGAGGTGCCGAAGTAAGACCAAACGGAAGGACCGCAAACTGATAGTGTTGCGACCCCACCACAAACCGGAGATACTTCCTGTGCGACTTAAGGAAGTCGACAGACACCATCCAATCTCCTTCGTTCAACGCCAAAAGAACCTGTGCTAGGGTCAGCATTTTGAACTTCTCCTGCTTGAGGAACCAATTCAAAATCCTCAGGTCCCGGATTGGCCTCAACCGACCATCCTTTTTGGGGATCAGGAAATATCTTGAATAACAGCCCTGACCCCTATCCTGCTCTGGAACCAACTCTACTGCACCTTTCGACAAAAGGATTAGCACTTCCTGTTGTAGTAGAAGAAGATGGTCTTCCGAACAGAAGGATGGGCGGGGAGTGATGTTACGGGGAAACTTCCAAAAGGGAAGAGTATAACCTTTCCCCACAATATCGGTGAACCAGGAGTCCAATGTTATTGACTCCCACATTTGAAGAAATTGAGACAGTGTCCCCCCTACAGGAGATGCATGTAAAGGGAGTGATGGAGGACTAAGGCTGCTTTCCCTGCTGCACCCCTCCGAAGGAAGAGGAAGAGGCAGAGTGCTGCTGGGCGGCTCCTCTAGTACAAACTCTACCCCTGCCCCTAAATGATCTATAAGGGTGAGCTATCGGAGGTTGCTGTCCTGCTGCCTGGAATCTCCTTAGAAAGGAAGAGCCACGCCCAAACCCCCTAAACGATCTCAAGGAAGTGGAGGTGGATGCTTGCAGTTCCAAGGATCTTGCTGTGGCACTACTCTCCTTGAACCGCTCCAAGGCAAAGTCAGCTTTTGCCCCAAATAGTTTATCCCCATCAAAGGGCAGGTCAAGTAGGGTTGTCTGCACATCGGGAGAGAATCCTGAATACCGTAGCCAGGCATGTCATCTTGTCGCTATGGACGTGCCCATAGCCTTGGCCACAGAGTCCGATGTGTCAAGCCCAGATTGGATAACCTGGGTCGCCGCCGTCTGAGCGTCCGCCAAAGGTTTAAGCACCTCCTGAGGCAATGCAGAGTGTGTCTTGGCCTCGTCCATGAGAGCATAAATGTACCTTCCCAGGATACAGGTAGCATTCATAGACTTGAGGGCCATGCTACATGAAGAGAATGACTTCTTAGCAGATTGGTCCATTCTCTTGGACTCCCTGTCCGCGGGAACCCCTGGAAAAGATCCCGGAGCAGAGCGTGAGGAGCATGAAGCCTGCACTACCAAACTCTCTGGAGTTGGGTGTCTGGACAAGAACGCTGGATCTCCAGGAGCCACCGATACCTCCTCGCCACAGACCTGTTTACTGCTGTCGAAGTCACAGGCTTCTTCCACACCTCCATTATCGGGTCAATAAGCGACTCATTAAACGGAAGAAGCGGCTCTGCCACAGCTGAAGAAGGATGCAAAACCTCAGTGAGAATGTTTGTCTTAACATCCGCAGCTGGAAGAGAAAGGTCAAGAAAATCCTCCACCTTCCTGACCACCGGATGGAAAGAGGCAGCCTCCTCAGTGTACTCCCCCGGAGAAGCCAAGTCCCAGTCTGGGGAAGTATCCAAACCGCTAGCCGTGTCTAAGCCTTGCAGGTCTCCCAGTGGCTCCACAATCTCACCCTCTTCTAAGAGCTGCTTCTCATACTCCTGCTCCTCTAGCAGTCTCAGAGCCAATCTCCTGTAGCGGAGCCTGGATTCAATCCCCGGCGTCAATAAGGCATCTGCCGAAGCCGAAGACCTCGGACGCATCGACCATCAGATTCATCCGTCACCGGATCCATCGGCGCCGTAGGCTTCTTTAGAGTAGATGAAAACTGCGGCAAACTCATCGGCGCCGGGGCAGTAGATGTCATCGGCGTCACAGGTCTTCTAGGCGACGCCATTGGTACCCGTGCCGAACCAGCACTTTCCGAAGGAAGGAAAGGCATGAAGGGCGTCGGTCTGTATGAAGCCGGAACAACCATGTCATAGGCCAATGGACCCGATGGGCCCGAATGACCACCTCCCGGAGCCATGGAGGCAAAGATGTTGAACATCGCATTAAGAAATGCAGCTGGGTCTGTGCCTGGCGCCAGGAACGCCGGATAACCTTGCGGAGCCGGTGCATGAGGCGAAGCCGGCGTCGGCTCCGGCATCTCTGTCTACACCGGAGAGACCGTCTGCTCCTGGTGAGGATCGAGTTCGAAGACCGACAGCGGAGACGTCAGAGAAGTAGGAGTCATCCGAGGCAGAGGTGTCACAGTTAGACTAACTTCCCAAGTCGTTCAACGCCGAGCCGACGGCGACCTCGAGCGGGAACGGTCCTTACTTGACCGGCGGCGTGAATCATGCCGGCGTCCGAAGCCCTGATGTCGCCTGTAAGATTTCGATGACTTGGAAGTAGACTCACGGCAATGATGTTTCTCCTTCTTCTTAGACCTTGCCAGGAACAACTTGGCCTCCCGCTCCTTGAGAGCCTTCGGATTCATGCGCTGACATGAACCGTACGCTTCTACCTCATGGTCGGAACTCAGACACCACAAACAATTTTCGTGTGGGTCTGTGACCGACATGCGACCTCCGCACTCCCTACAGGGTTTAAAACCTGACTTCCTTGGCTGAGACATTGATACACACAAAGTGAAAAAGTAGCCCCCTGGTAGCCTCAAAGAAAAAAATGTTACTCGAAGGCACGGAAAAAAGGAAACTGACATCTGCACGTCGACGAGGACCTCTTATTGCCTGGATGACGTCATACGGCGTCGCGTGGGAGTCGGGCAATTGTGACGTCATCGTCGACGTGAAGAGCTAGAGGAAAATTTCTGTTGAATGCTGGCGCGTGGGGAAACTTCTTTAGGTGAGGAATCCACAGGTAGTTGTATCCATCAGAAACATTTGTATATCTAGAACCATGGGTCTATTACAATGTTTTTACGGCAATCGCAGTGAATTCGCAAATGCGTGCAACAGCAGGAATGCTGTGATTGGCTGACCACAACCTGACTAGAAAGTTGTGGCCGCCATTTCAGGGAACGGGACACAGTTCCCGGAATGAAAAATGAAGTGAAAAGTACTATAAGGGGTCAGGGTGGAGTTACCCTGATCCCAGGGAAGTCATACAGGGGTTTTTGAGAGTGAAATTATGACCTTACAATGTGTTTCGCTGTGCATGATCTTCCCTAATATGTTGCGACGCTTAGCACGCCACACCATTGTAACGTCGCATCAAATTCATGAATATCGGTGACAATTCAGTTATTCATACACTAATTCATTCACTCATAGATGCACTCAGTAACTCATGCACTCACTCACAGACTCACTCAGACACTGATGCACTCACTCTTAGACACAGTCACATCCTCATGCACCCACACAGACCCACTCATGCACCCACTCACAGACCCACTCAGACTGTCACACACCTACTCACAGATCCACTGAAACCTTCACACACCACAGACCCACACAGACACTGACGCACCTGCTCAAAGACCCACTAACACACTGATGAACCCACTCTCACACCCACACAGGCACTCTCACAGCCACTCTCACACCCAGATACACCCCCGTCACACCTATTCGCACACCCAGAGAGACATGAGTGGGCTGGGTGGTTGGCCACGGGGTCTTGCCGCAGGCCAGGCCCTGTTGCCAACTGTGCGCAGCGGTGGATGGATTAACATACAGTAATAAAAATTACTTTACGTAAAAAAAAAACATAGAAATTCACGAAAAAAAACAAAGGTTACAGGGATGGTATAATTAGGAAATGTACTTTAAAAAAATACATAGAAATTCACTTAAAGAAACAGAGGTTACAGGGCTCACATTTTAAAAGTACAAAACCGTAGAAATTCACCTGTTATAGTTAGAGTCATCTCAAGTAACTATAACATGTCCCCTAAGGTAACTGTAACTTGCGTCTTCGTTCATTGAAACATGGAAAAACCTCTCAATGTGTAAGTAAAAGCCAATGAGGTAAGCAGTAAAGGCCAACAGCATTGATGTTTACTCCGCAGACTTTGTGCCGGAGTCAGTATTATGTTACTGCAAGTCACACATCCCATCTGACCTTTGGATATCTTCCATGAATACCTTTATTTGCTGAACGTTTTACTTACACATTGATTTATTTTTCCATGTTTCAAAGAACCATCCTTTTGATGCACAATTTATCTAATTTCACCCAACTTCTCCACATGAGTATAACTACGCCTTGAAAAAGTCGTCTTAAAAAAAACACGTGTCAGCATCAACAGACAGTTAAGTCCTTGACTCTACACCGATGCATATTACGACATCTGACCAGCTCAAAAAAGAGTTTTCAATTATTCTTGGTTAATGTTTTTCATTGCTTGTTCTGTTTGTATTCTTTTAAATTGTATTCAGAAACATTTCTTGCCTATGCATACTATCCAACAATAAATCTATGTGTCTTAACATATTTGCAGTTCTGTACATATATACTTATGTTCTCTACTTGGAGTTGTGTCCCGGCTCGTCTATACATCTGGTTGGCAGTGGTTATCCAAATACTCTTCATACACTTAATTGGTAGCAATAGCGTGATCTGTGTGGCACCCAATATCATATAAATTATGTAAACAAGTTAACTTTCTGTGCGATTCTACCTAGCTCATACATTTGCCTTTGGATGTGAGGATAGTTTAACAGCTGCTACCAAATGTAAATCCGTAAAATGAAAATACTATAAAACACGCCTATCCTTATCCTTTTTCGACTGTCACCCGCTTAAGACTGCATGAAATACAACAATCTTTCACTATATTATCATCCATACACACAACAAAAAACACTTTGATTTATGAACATAAAATATCTACATTCCTCTGCATGTTCTGCTTCCCTTGTTCAATTCCTATCCCAACTTGCATTTCCTTGCATGACTCCTACACAAAGCTGCATGTCCTCTGGCTTGTTTTGTACCATATGTACTTGTACTATTTGCCCCTGTCTCAACCTATAGCCCATAACCCCTCCTTTCACACAAGCTGGTGACTGTTTGCCTGCAATCTAACAATCTTCTAACCTTCCTGTACTCTGCGTATTCATTCCATTAATCATTTGCACAAATGAACATAACCCAAAAGTAGTGCTGACATGTAACTTCCTACTGGGAACTTCCTCTAAACGATCTATTCAGCCTATCAATCATTATCACAAACTAACATATCCCTTAATTCCCTCCTTCCCACATCCCACTAGCAATGGCTTATTACTCCTTCTGATTAAAGCACAAACTGGGGTAATATATGTATGGGTTTCTTCTGCAAACACAAGACTAAACTCGCTTCCTGAGTGGCACGATACTGCCCATAGAGTACTTCAACATCTCATCAGAGGTAGTAAGCGCTAAATAAATACAATTTCAATGTAACACAATAGCATGAATTTAAGATAAAAAAAAATCGGAATAGGCCTAGTATTTGAATGTTTATTGGCATTGGAACATTCATGGTATAGTAGACTAAACTGGATCTTGAGAAATAATTATTAACAGATAGGCACAGCGTTTCCAGTATTTGACTACATGTACACAAGTAACTTGTGTGTAACACAAACCTCTCATAAGAGTGTGCCTGATTTTCTCCTACAGAGAACCAATGTTCCTGGTACTTTATAAGATACTAAGGGCCAGATTTAGAGTTTGGCAGAAAGGGTTACTCCGTCACAAGCATGACGCATATCCCATCCACTGTATTACGATCCCATTATAGCCTATGAAGATCGTAATTTGGCGGACAGGATATTTGTCAGGTTTGTGATGGAGTAACCCATCCGCCAAACTCTAATCAGGTCCATATGGTTAGAACATTTCAACTGCCCCCCTCAGAATTGCCAGAAAAACTCATGCATTATTAGTCAATACATGTACCTAAAATTGTGCTGCAAAATGCTCAATTCAGCGTTACTTTGTGCCAGTTTCTCTTGAGGGAAACATTATTCCAAATGCTCATGAAAGGGTATTTAAATAAGCTCCTTTGCGTGGTCCAACATGGTGGATGGTGGGGGTTGGGTTTATTTACACTTTTGCCAGAGAAGATTTTGCGCCTTAGTTTGGGGCTCTGCTCTTTATATTGTAAGTAAAAAAATTTGTTCTCCTTTGTAGGCAAGTCTTTGAAAATCATCTTAACAGAGACAATTGAGTTCTTACCTGCAAGGTATTGCCTGGAAGATGTTCCTCTACCAACACTACAGCTAACTCTGATGAGGATTGAGTAAGCTCCTTCTCCAGTTTCACAGATACCTCTTCTGTCCCTTCTGATGCTGGATTCCCTGCACAAACAGTCAAGGTGGCATCTTTAGTACTCTGTGTAACATGATTCGAGTGGGCAGTGTATAGGAAATTGGAAGCCTGCTGTAGTGAACAAGTGATTGATTGCTCACTCCCCACAACAAAAGATGTTATGTCAGAAGCAACAGGAGTTAGGGACTCCAGCTGGCTAGGCTCTCTATTGCAGGATGCCTCGTTAGAGATAGCTTGGTTTGCTGGCATCTGCTGGTCTGATTCAGGTTGCTGTGCGGATTCCTCCTGGTTGTCTACAGTGTTCACTTTCAGCATCTCCAACTTGGAGGAACAGTGCAGCTCATCCACAATTTGAAAAACAGCCTCCAGATTCACCTCAGTCTTCTTGCTTTCTTCTGAAGTGTTGCAGGGCCAGTTTGACGATATAAAATCCACGGGATAAGAAGACTGCATTGGTGGGCTCTGAAGAAACAGAAAAAAACAATTCTAGTACTTCTCATAAATAGGGAAATACAGTACAGGGAAGAAGGGAAATATTTTACCAATAGATGTTTTTAGTATGGCTGCTAGAAAGTGTGACCCTCAACTTGTGTGTGCTGACAATAGAAACAGCTCAATCTGCAGAAGGAAATGTGAATGGATCATGTATTACAAGGTTATGTGAACTTGCTCTGTCACAGAGACCAAAAACAATACTGTCTCCAATAATATCAAAAGCTAGAAATTTTACAATTATTATCTTCTAATATCCTCCAGCTAGTCACAGGGGCATTTTAAGGATGCCAAATTGATATGCTAAGAGTGGGAAAGAAATCTATTGACAAAGGTATTCAACATAAATTGTTGACAGTCTTTGGCACATTGCTGCAAAAAAACTGAAAAACAAAAAAAACAAATGGAGAATAGCTGCCTTTCAATTCAGGCAAATACATAATAACGTACTTCGTCGATTGGTATTTTTACATACGCACATGCTTTTCTAAATATTTGCCTTCATGAACTCAGTCTCCAGATATTATATTCATTAGTAACAAAAATGAAGTATAGAGACAGAGTTCATCACAGTTTTACATTGTTTGGGATTCAGATAAAAAATTAGAGTTTGTCTTAGCTTCAACCCCAATGACCATGTTTGAGTTCTCTTTGCATTAGTAAGCAGCTATCCTCCATAATCTGTTTTTTAGGGACAATAGTAGGCTGCATGACTCTATGAAAGATATCAATGCTGGAAAACTGAATCTTCACCAACCCCATGGAAAAAACTCACAAAGAACATATACATAAACTTAAACCTTTGTAAATTAGGTCCTTAATCTAACATTTAAGGTCTGGGAGCAGACTTCCAACATGTTATACATGGATTTTTATGACTTTCTCCCCACAAAAGTAAACTAAATCTTGCTACAATGACAACTTTTTCTCTGCTGGCTGGTGACTGCAAATCTGCTATGTGGAAGACTGTCCACACCTTGATGAATTACTATGGTTTGCACAATGGTGCATGCTCATCCATACAAGTGTGTCAAGCAGTACTTTACAACTTGTTAGGTTGCATAACCATCCTTGTATCCTGCCTCGCCACTTAATTCTGTTCCAGTGCTCCTTTGCTAAACAAAAATGCACATGCATCTATGAAAGTTACAGTTCTCTTGTAGGGGAATTTCCATTATAGTCATAAGCAATGAATAGTCCCACCCATGTGCAGGGACCTCAGAACCATCTCCGGGGGCATATTTCATATTACATCAAAAATAAAAAAAATTACTTTACCCCCTGGGGAGGCGCGAATTCCCCTAGGTGTCTAGTTTTTAAAAATATATAGGTTTGCTATTTTTCTCGAGGTGCTGGCTGAGCAAGAGGCCAAAATCCACAGCTAGGCACTTTGCAAAAAACAGGTCAGTTTTCTTTGGGAAAATGTGATGTGTTTTGGGGCATTTCTTGTCCCTGGCACTCGGGAGACTTGTGAAAATGCTGAGTCAAAGGAAGTTTGTGGCTCCTCTCAGATTCCAGAACTTTGCAGCACCGAAAAATGAGGGGAAAGTTCTTTTGCCTAATTTTTAGGTTTGTAAAGGATTCTGGGCAACAGAACCTGATGAGAGCTCCACAATTCACCCCATCCTACATTGCCCTAGGTGTCTAGTGTTAAAAAATGCACAGGTTTGGTTGGTTTCCCCAGGTGCCGGCTGAGTTACAGGTCAAAATCCACAGCTAGGCACTTTCCAAAACACATGGCAGATTTCAATGTAAAAATGTTATGTGTCCATGTTGTATTTCCTGTCACGGGCACTAGGCCTACCCACACAAGTGAGGTACCATTTTTATCGAGAGACTTGGGGAACACAGAATAGAAGAACAAGTGTTATTGCCCCTTGTCTTTCTGTATGTTTTTTCCTTCCAAATGTAAGAGAGTGTGTAAAAAAGAAGTCTATTTGAGAAATGTCCTGTAATTCACATGCTAGTATGGCGACCGCAGAATTCAAAGATGTGCAAATAACCACTGCTTCTCAATACCTTATCTTGTGCTCATTTTGGAAATACAAAGGTTTCCTTGATGCCTATTTTTCACTCTTTATATTTCAGCAAATTATTTGCTGTATACCCGGTATACAATAAAAACCCATTGCAAGGTGAGCTCATTTATTGGCTCTGGGTACCTAAGGTTTTTGATGAACCTACAAGCCCTATATATCCCCACAACCAGAAGAGTCCAGCAGACGTAACAGTATATTGCTTTGAAAAATATGCCATAGCTGGAAAGTTATAGAAGAAAACATGGGCAGAAATGGCTCTTTTTTCACATCAATTTCAAAGTTTTTGTTATTTCAGCTGTTACTTTCTGTAGGAAAACCTTGAAGGATATACACAAATGACCCCTTGCTGAATTCAGAATGTTGTCTACTTTTCAGAAATGTTTAGCTGACCGGGATCTAGCATTGGTTTCAGACCAATTTGTGTCAATAATTGGAAGGAGGCTGAAAGCACAAAAAATTGTAAAAATGGGGTATGTCCCAGTAAAATGCCAAAATTGTGTTGAAAAATGTGGTTTTCTGATTCAAGTCTGTCTGTTTAGTACTGCAAACCCTTTGTTGATGCCATTTTCAGGGGAAAAAACAAATGCTTTCTCCTGTAGCCCTTTTTTCTCACTTTTCTGAAAAAAATGACATTTTAGCTGTATTTAGGCTAATTTCTTGGTCTCCTCCAGGGGAACCCACAAACCCTAGGTACCTTTAGAATCTATAGGATGTTGATAAAAAGGAAGCAAATATGGCATAGATAGCTTATGAGGACTAAATGTTATGAAGGCCTAAACCCAAACTACCCTAAATAGCCAAGAAATGGCTCAGCACTGGAATATGGGGGGGGGGGAGGTCCAGAAGCTAAGGGGTTAAGAACCTAGAGACCACCAGTATCCCATCATGCTGAGCCAATGGCAGTTGCTTCAGTTGTTTTTGAGGCAAAGTGTGTGTGATATATCGGTCTACTGGTTACTTCTGTCCACTCCACCAGGGAGGGGGGAGGACTGCTTATGACTATAATGGAAATTTCCCTACGAGAGAACTGGAGTTACAGTTAAGAAACTATTCCTTCTCTTATAGGAAATTTCCATTTATAGTCATAAGCACTGAATAGAGGAGCAAGCTCATCCATACTTAAGGTGGTGGAGAGGACAGAGAGGGTAACTTTGCTGAGTTTTAAGCTAATAGATTTCTAAGAGAGGCTTGCCCTACTTGAGCATCTGCTCTGGCATCAGAATCCAGGAAGTAATGCTTGGCAATTGTATGAACAGATCTCAAGTAGCTGATTGCAAATATCTGGGATAGGGACATTTCTCAATAATGCAGCTGAAGCCACTTTACCTTTAGCGGAGTGTGCTTTAGGATTAACTGTTAGTGTTTTGTTTTGATAACATACCAGGATGCAGGAAACTATCCATCGGCAAATGTACTGTTTTGAAGAGGCCGCACCCGTACGGACTGCAGGATGCTTAATAAGCAGTTGGTTCGACCTACGGATTTCACATGTCTTGTCTAGGTAGAAATTCAAAACTTCCCTTACATCCAGGCAAAGAAGAGATCTTTCCGCTGGAGTAGGGATTCTGAAAGAATGTTGGAAGAGATATGGTTTGATTAACGTGAAAGTCTGAAATAACTTTAAGGAGGACTGTCGGGTGAGTTCTCATAACCACTTTCCTAGAATGCAAGACTGTGTATGGTTTGTGAGAACAAATTGCTTGGATCTCACTAACCCCGCGAGCTGATGTTATTGCGACAAGGAAAGCTGTCTTCATAGAGAGGTGTTGCAGGGAGGCTTTGTGAATAAGCTCAAAGGGATCCTGCATAAGACGAGAGAGTACAATGTTAGGCTCCCAGGGAGGTGAAGGACGCCTAATGGGAGGGAAGGAATGGTTTCTTACCTGTAACTCCAGTTCTCTCGTAGGGGTATTTCCATGATAGTCATAAGCACTGAATAGTTCCGCGCGCCTGCGGGGACCCCGGAGCACTGTTGTGTAGTATATTCTTAAGTGCAATCATCAGCTCCTTGACAAAAAAGGTCTGTGAAAAACACTTAAGAATAACAATGTGCAGCCTATGTGAACAGCTACACAGGCCAAATTGTTAGAAGAAAAAACAGTTGTAGTGTAAATTTCACGTTTAAACCTCTATTTATTCTATAAATACATAAATAAATACATTCTCATATTTTATTTACACCTCTCATGAGAATAAAACAATGTAGGGCAGTGTAGCCCATAGGCTGCCATTATACAGAATGAAAATAGAGCTGTGCCTTTAAGAAAAGTAAAGTCTTCCTGTTTCCCATCATGCACAGCAAAAGGCAGTAGCCTCAGTTCTTTTTTGGAGGCTATTAACCTGACATGAAGAAAAAACAAAACATTTGTTGGAGTACCAACCTCCATAATATTCATGTTCTATGTCAACTCCACCGGGGAGGAGGGAGGGTTGCTTATGACTATCATGGAAATACCCCTACGAGAGAACTGGAGTTACAGGTAAGAAACCATTCCTTCTCTCGTAGGGGATTTCCATGTTTAGTCATAAGCACTGAATAGAGTAGCAAGCCCATCCCCATAACCGCGGTGGAGTAGATATAAGAATACTGAGAAAAACATGAATCATGCAAACAAATTCTTGAGCAAAGCCTGTCCAACCTGAGCATCTGCCCTAGCGTCTGTATCAAGGCAGTAATGCTTAGTAAAGGTATGGACCGACCTCCAAGTGGCAGCCTTGCATATTTCTGCCAAAGGGACATTTCTCATCAAGGCTACAGTAGCTGCTTTCCCTCTGGTAGAGTGGGCTTTTGGCCTACCACCAAGGGATTTGTTTGCTAACTGATAACATAACATTATACATGAAACAATCCACCTGGATAAAGATTGTTTAGATTTGCCCAAACCTGTTCTGATTGGGCCATAGTTAATAAAAAGCTGTTGTGATTTTCGTAAGCTTTTTGTCCTGTCCAAGTAAAATTTCAATACTCTCTTTACATCCAGAGAGTGCAGAGTTCTCTCAGCAGGAGTAGCTGGATTCTGAAAGAAAGTCGGTAATGAAATTGTTTGGTTCACATGGAAGTCGGAGACTACCTTAGGTAGAAATTTTGGATGAGTTCTCATTACCACTTTTGCAGAATGAAAAACCGTGTAGGGTTCCTGAGCGCAAAGGGCCTGGATTTCGCTGACCCTACGCGCTGAAGTGATTGCCACCAGAAAAGCAGCTTTCCATGTGAGATGCTGCAGCGATGCCTTGTGTATCGGCTCGAATGGCGGCAGCATCAGACGTGATAAGACAACGTTCAGTTCCCATGGAGGAGAAGGCTTTCTAATGGGAGGAAAAACCTTCTTTAAACCTTCTAGGAAATCCTTAATAATCGGAATCCGAAAAAAGGAAGTTTGTGAAGGACTCTTTCTGTATGCTGTTATCGCCGCCAAGTGAACTTTTATTGACGACAGTTGTAAGCCCGATTTTGCCAAACTTAACAAGTATGGCAAGATAGATTGTTCTCCACAGGAAACCGGGTCAATGTTGTTGTGTAAACACCAAATGCAGAATCTCTTCCACTTGCTTGCATAGGCTGATCGTGTGGAAGGGCGTTTTGCTTCCTTCAGAATTTCCATACAGTCCTGAGGTAGGTTCAAGTGTCCATATTGCACTAGCTCAGGAGCCATGCTGCCAAACTCAACGATGAGGGGTTGGGATGAGATATCTGCCCTCTGAACTTCGTGAGAAGGTCCGGACGATATGGTAGCCTGATGTGTAGTTTGAGTGACCGGTGAAGAAGGTCTGGGAACCACCACTGGCGTGGCCACTCCGGAGCAATTAGGATCATTTTGGTCTGAGCATTGGACAGCTTCTGGAGGACCGCCGGAATCAGGGGAAGCGGTGGAAAGGCGTAAAGAAATGCTCCTGACCAGCTTATCCACAGGGCATTCCCCAGTGTCCCTGGATGGTAATATCTGGAGGCGAAGTTTTGGCATTTTTTGTTTTCTGGGGTTGCGAATAGGTCTGTAGAGGGGGTACCCCAGAGTGCGAAATTGGAATGAACGACGTCGTCGTGTAGTACCCATTTGTGGTTCTCGTTCATTACCCGACTGAGGGCATCCGCTTGAACATTCTGGATGCCGGGCAGGTGAGTTGCCACTAGCGACAGGTTCCTGGCTAGAAGCCAATGCCAGATTGTCTGAGCCTCTCTGGATAAAATTCTGGACCTGGTGCCTCCTTGTTTGTTCACGTAGTACATAGTGGCCACGTTGTCTGTCTGAAGAAGGAGAGTTTCCGTTCTCAGAGAGGGAAGGAAGGCTTTGAGCGCAAGGTGGACTGCGCGAAGTTCCAGCAGGTTGATGTGATAGAGACTCTCTCTCTGTGACCACTCGCCTTGGACTCGAAGATGTTCCATGTGCGCCCCCCATCCGAGCAGTGACGCATCTGTTACGATGGTTTGAGATGGAGGTCGTTGTTGGAACGGAATCCCCACCAAGAGATTGCTGGGTAAACACCACCACTTGAGGGATTGTAGGGTGTGAGGAAAAAGCAGGACTTTGTTCTCCCAATCGTCCCTCAGTTGACACCACTGATCCTCTAGATTTTCCTGCAATGGTCTCATATGGAGACGAGCATTGGGAACCAGATGGATACAAGACGCCATCGAGCCCAGTAGAGAAGCTATTATTCTTGCAGTGGCTTGAGGTCTTTCCTGCAGTTGTTTGCACTTTTGGAGAATCGATAACCGTCGTTCCTCCGAAGGAAACACCTTTCCTAGCCTGGTATCTACAATGGCCCCTAAGTAATGCAACCTCTGAACAGGTGTTGCTGTAGATTTCAGAAGATTGACTTGAAGACCAAGTTTTTGTAGCAGTTGTAGAGTCCATTCGAAATGCTGCTGTGCCTCGAGATAGCTGGAGGCCTTTATGAGCCAATCGTCTAGATAGGGGTAGACGAATATTCGCTGTTTCCTCAAGTGGGCGGCTACTACCGCCATGCATTTGGAAAAAGTTCTTGGCGCTGATTTTAGGCCGAACGGTAGAACTGCAAATTGGTAATGGCGTTTTCCGACAGTGAACCTTAGGAATTTTCGATGTTTCTTGGTTACTGGGATATGAAAGTAAGCGTCGCAAAGATCTATCGCACCTAGCCAGTCGCCCTGACGTAGATGTGGGTAAATTTGGTGTAAGGCTAACATCCTGAATTTTTCTTTGCGAATCCATTTGTTTGCTGTCCTCAGATCTAAGATGGGACGAAACTCTTGTTTGTCTTTTTTCGGTACAAGGAAATATCTCGAATAAATCCCCTTCCCTTGTTGGCTGATGGGAACGGGTTCTATGGCTCTTTTTTGCAATAGGATATTGACCTCTAACTGAAGAGCTTCGAGATGGTGGTTGGCTGTTTTGGGTGGAACAGATGGTGGAGAACTGGTGAATCTGAGAGCGTAACCATGTCTCACAATATTCAATACCCAGGCGTCTGTTGTGATGCGTAGCCACTCGTCCAGATGATTTGAGATACTTCCCCCTACCGGAGTAGATAACGGAGGAGGGGGAAGCAAAGATTCAGGGCTTAGACGTGGGAGCTTGTCGAGGTGTCTGGGTCTGAGGTGTTGAACGACCCCTTGTCGACCTTCTGGAGAAGCCCCTCTGATGCTGCTGCTGCTGCTGTTGCTGAGGGCGTGAAGACGACCAATGTGGAGCCTGATACCTGTGGGTGAACAGTCTTCTTTGATATGGGCGGAATCCTTTTCGCTGTTCTTTAGGTCGCTCCATGCCTACCGCTTTCAGGGTATCCAGCTCCGACTTCATTCTGGCCATCTCATCATCGGCATGAGAGCCGAACAAAGTGGAGCCTGAGAAAGGCAGGTTCTGTATCCTCTGCTGTGCTTCGGGTTTAAGCGATGTAAGCCGCAGCCATGCATGTCTCCTGAGCGCTATACCATGAGCATAGTTATGTGCGGATAGTGTTGAAGAATCCGCCGCAGCACTTATAATCTGGTTAGAAACCATAGCTCCCTCGCTCACGACCTCTAGGAAATCTTCCCTTTTGTCCCTAGGGAGATGCTCCGCGAACTGCAGTATAGAGTCCCAGAGGGATCGATCATATCTCCCTAATAAAGCAGTGGCACTGGCTGCTTTCATGGTGATAGATGCCGTCGAGCATACTTTTCTTCCTGCAGCATCGATCTTTCTGCTCTCTTTGTCTGGGGGAGCAGAGGAAGACGGTGACGTCGAATGCGATTTCTTCGCTGCCACTATAACTACCGAGTCTGGTACTGGGTCCGACCTCAAGAATAGAGGATCTTGCTCTGGTGGACGGTACTTTTTAATGAGTCTGGAAGGAGCAGACTTTGTTGTAGCCGGCGTGAGAAAAATGTCCATTGCTGGCTCAATAAGACCCGGAACCAGTGGAGGTAAAGGTCGTGAAGATGTCCTTTGATGCAAGGTCTCAAAGATCACTGATGTCGATGGGGCCGGAGCTGCTAGCGGGATATTCAGCTTGGTTGCCCCTCTCACTAAGACCTCCTGAAATGTGTTGACATCATCTATGGGAGACACTCTTGGGGACGGTGAGTCCGATAAGGTTGGAGAGTAGTCTCGTGTGGACGATGAAGAATGTCCATGATGTGATTCCTGACGACGGTGCATAGAGGTAGATGTACGCCTCGAGGAATAACCAGAACGCCCTGCAGATCGCGTTGGAGTCCTCGGAACAGGTTCTGGAGGAGGCGCCGGAAGAGGAGCCGTAGGTGTTACCGGCGTCTGTGGTAACGGCGACTGCCTTTGCGAGAGCTGTGGTGATGCTGGAAGTAGGATAAGCGAGGCCGAGGATTCCGAGGTTGTATAAACCCTTCTAGGCCTCTTAGATGGTCTTCTCGACGTCGAAGCACTCCTCGACGTCGAACTGCGGTGACGCCGAGTGCCTCTAGACGTCGACTCGTCTCGCCGCTGAGAACCTCTCGACGACGAACCTCGACGTCGGTGCAGTGACGGTGAACGCCTCCGACGGCGAACACTCTCTCTCGACGGCGATCTCCCTCGCCGTGTCGACGGCGAGCCCGACTCGGATCTCCTTGGCGTGGACTGTGTTCGCCGTGTCGACGGCGACCCAGATCCTCTCGACGTCGGGTGTCTTCGCCGCCTCGACGGCGAAATAGCTGTCGACGGCGAACAATGTCTTTTTCTCGCCGGCGAAGCACTCCTCGACGGCGAACATGTTGGTGCCGTTCCCTGCTTCGACGTCGACGCTCTCGACGTCGTCGGAGATCTATGTCGTTTTTCAGCAGGTCTGGAAGGAGTCATGGAGGAAACAGGTTGAGCCCTGGTAGAAGTCTGACCTTCTCCTCGCTCTGTAGTGGAATGGCCACTTTTTCTCCTGTCCTCTCTCGCCTGAAGTCGGATCTTCTCTCTATCACGAAGGGTTCTTCTAGAGAAGGTTTTACAAATGTCACACGACTCCGGTTTGTGGCTGGATGGAAGACAAATTATACAGACCCTATGTGGATCTGTTTTAGCCTTCTTTCTTCCACAAGAAGGACATTTATCAAAAAGTGAAGGCATTTCTAACTAGAAAAACCTCAAAATTCTGTCAGAATTTAACAGAAATCAGTAGAAAATGATCACTCAAAGGTAAAAACGTCGAGTGAAAATGAAATTCAGAAGATATTTCAATGAATTTCTGTCACAAAAGCTTTTGTGAGGTAGAGCTCAATGCTTCAGGGTCCTGTCAGCAGGAGCCGGAAAAAAGAACTGAGGCAACTGCCTTTTGCTGTGCATGATGGGAAACAGGAAGACTTTACTTTTCTTAAAGGCACAGCTCTATTTTCATTCAGTATAATGGCAGCCTATGGGCTACACTGCCCTACATTGTTTTATTCTCATGAGAGGTGTAAATAAAATATGAGAATGTATTTATTTATGTATTTATAGAATAAATAGAGGTTTAAACGTGAAATTTACACTACAACTGTTTTTTCTTCTAACAATTTGGCCTGTGTAGCTGTTCACATAGGCTGCACATTGTTATTCTTAAGTGTTTTTCACAGACCTTTTTTGTCAAGGAGCTGATGATTGCACTTAAGAATATACTACACAACAGTGCTCCGGGGTCCCCGCAGGCGCGCGGAACTATTCAGTGCTTATGACTATACATGGAAATCCCCTACGAGAGAAAACCTTTTTCAAAGCTTTTAGAAAATATTTGATGATGGCGTTTGTGAAGGACATTTTCTGTAGGCAGTAAGGGCTGCTAGGTGATCCTTTATAGAAGAGAATTGCAAGACAGATTTTGCCAGATGGAGTAGGTATGGAAGAAAGAAATCTTCCTGGCAAGAAGTGGGGTCCACGTTTCTAAAGGAACACCAAAGGCAGAATCTCTACCACTTGAAGGCATATATTGAACGGGTGGAAGGCTGCTTAGCCTCATTGAGGATTTCCATGCAGTCCTTCGGCAGATTCAAGTGTCCGTACTGCACTAGTTCTGGAGCTTTGCTGCCAAATTCAAGGAGGAGAGATTGGAGTGTACCATCTGGCCTCCAAACTTCGTTAGCAGGTCTGGTCTGCATGGCAGCTTGAGATGTGGACAGACGGACCGGTGAAGGAGGTTGGTAAACTACCAGTGACGTGGACACTCTGGAGCTACTAGGATCATCTTGGCTCGAGAGGGACAGCTTGATGAAGACTGATGGAATCAGCTGAATTGCCAGAAAAACGTAAAGAAATTTGTTTGACCAGTCGGTCCATTAGGCATCCTGGTAGGTAGCACCTTGAGGCAAAGCTTTGGTGAGGAAGCTGGCCTGGAGCGTGAAGTGTAGACAGTGTCTAGAAAACAGGCTCTCTAGAGAGCTGTTGATGAACAGAGAAGGCTTATATAGGAGAAATGCAAAGCTCATGCAAAACCACTGTAGTCACACAGCACTTACACACATAAAACAAAACAGTTGTACAAAAATAAAGGTACTTTGTTTTTGGTCACACAATACCACAAAGTAATAGCAGGGCAACCCTCCAAAAGGAGGTAAGTAATACACTAATCATATAGACTAGTAAACAGCAATGGGCATAGAGAAGGTTAGAAAACAGTGAAGTTGCAAGTAACCAATAGTGACCCTAGGGGGAGCCCAAACCATATACTAAAAAAATGGAATGTGAACACAGGGCCCCCACCTAGGTAGGTGGAATATGTAGAGGGGAGCTGAGAGTACTAGAAAACCACAGACGAAGTATCACAGTACCCCCCAGCAACCAGGAAAGCAGGAGTAAATCACTGGAATTTCCCCAAACCACCCAAAAGGAAGAAAAAGAAGTGAAGAAGATATGCAGACAAGACTGCAAGAAACCAGCAGTGGATTCCTGGAGAGGAAGACCTGTGGAGAGAGGGGACCAAGTCAAAAAGTCACAGTGGAGTACAGGAGGATTAGGGGCTACTACCCACCCAGCTATATTTGTAGAAGTTGGTCAACGGTGATGAAGAGAAGATCAGCACTGCAGCCTTGGGGCTGGAGAAGAGTTCCTGAAGGATCCAGAAGATTAACCACGCTAAAGGAAGATTGCAGATGGATGTCGGTGTAGGAATTCCACCAACAAGCCTTGGCAAAGGCAATTATCACGGTTGACGAAAAGTCGTCCTGCCGGGGACCAGCAAGGCCCAGGAGGACTCAACCCAGTAGGGGAAATCAGAGGGGACCCTCAGCGACACAGAGAGCCCACAGGAGCAAAGTCAACACCCACAGGAGTCCGACAGGTCGGGGACACAGAATTCGCAGAAGAAGTCTACGCGGCACACAGAAGAAGGGTCCCACACCACAGGAGGACAGCGCAGAGGGCTGTACGTCGCAAAAACCTATATGTCAGTGTGTTTTGCCTGTCTCACTGGAATCCTGCTAGCCAGGACCACAATGCTCATAGTTTGTGGCCTAATGTGTGTGTTGTCAGTAGCGCTTGACTGTGTCACTGAGGCTCTGCTAATCAGAACCTCAGTGCTTATGCTCTCTCTGCTTTTAAATCTGTCACTGTAGGCTAGTGACTTCATTTACCAATTTCAATTGGAACACTGGACCCCCCCCTTATAAGTCCCTAGTATATGGTACCTAGGTACCCAGGGAATTGGGGTTCCAGGAGATCCTTATGGGCTGCAGTATTTCTTTTGCCACCCACAAGGAGCTCAGACAAACCCTTCCACAGGCCTGCCATTGCAGCCTGCATGAATTAGTGCACACACTATTTCACAGCCATTTTCACTGCACTTAAGTAACTTATAAGTCACCTATATGTCTAACCTTCACTTGCTGAAGGTTAGATGCAAAGTTACTAAGTGTGAGGGCACCCTTGCACCAGCAAAGGTGCCCCACATAGTTCAGGGCCATTTCCTGGGACTCTGTGAGTGTGGGGACGCCATTACACGCATGAACTACATATAGGTCAATACCTATATGTAGCTTCACAATGGTAACTCTGAATATGGCCATGTAACATGTCTAAGATCATCGAATTGTCCCCCCATTCCAAATCTAGTATTGGGGAGACAATTCCATGCATCCTGGAGGCTCCAGTATGGACCCCAGTACTGCCAAACCAGCTCTCTAAGGCTTGCACTGCAGCTACAGCTGCTGCCACCTCACAGACAGGGTTCTGCCCTTCTGGGGTCTGAGCAGCTCAGTCCCAGCAAGGCAGATCAAAGCATTTCCTCTGAGAGCAGGGTGTTACACCCTCTCCTTTTGGAAATAGGTGTTACAGGCTGGTGAGGGGTAGCCTCCCCAGCCTCTGGAAATGCTTTGAAGGGCACAGATGATGGCATCCTTGCATAAGCCAGTCTACACCGGTTCAGGGGACCCTTGTCCCCTGCTCTGGGGTGAAACTGGACAAAGGAAAGGGGAGTGACCACTCCCCTGTCCATCACCACCATAGGGGTGGTGCCCAGAGCTCCTCCAGTGTGTCCCAGACTTCAGCCATCTTGCTTTGCAAGGTGTGGGGGCACTCTCGAGCGGTCTGAGTGGCCAATGCCAGCAGGTGACGTCAGAGATCCCTCCTGATAGGTCCTTACCTGATAAGGTAGCCAATCCCCCCTTTAGGGCTATTTAGGGTCTCTCCTGTGGGTTCTCTTCAGATTCTGCTTGCAAGTTTCCTTCAGGAATCCTCTGCAACTACTACTTCATCCTCGGATCAACCACAGCCTGCTCCAGGAACCGCTATAACAGCAACAAAGTATCCACAAGGGATACTTTCCTTCTGCAACTTCAGCTCCAGCCAGCAACGGCAACAGTTTCCATGGTGTGCAAGCTCTGGGGACTCCCTGGCTTCATCCTGCACCAGAAGGACCGAAGAAATATCCTGTGTGATGACGGAGTCACTCCCCTGCTTACGCAGGCACCTTCCGAATCAACGACCGGTGCTCCTGGACTCCTCTCACAGTGACGAGCATGCTCCTGGACTCACAGAGGCTTGACCCCATCGACACAGACTGTCCTGAGGTCCTGCTGACGCAATTTGGAGGAGGTAAGACCTTGCCTTCCCCGAGAGCGTCAGTACCCCATGTGCACCATGTCTTCTTCACCTCCTGAGGCCTCTGTGCACTATTTGCAAAATTCCTTCGTGCACAGCCTGGCCCACGTCCCCAGCACTCCATTCTGCGACGCTCAAGTCGCTGAGTTGTTCTCCGGCGGCGTGGGACCTTCCTTTGTTGTGCTGCACCGACCGTGTTTTGCACCTCCTTTGTCACTGTGTCCTGGGACTCCCATGGGTGCTGTCTGGCATCCTGAGGGCTCTCTAAAGTGCTGAGAGCCCCCTCTTCCTCCTCACACAGAGTTGGGGTCCCTCCTGGGTCCAGCCAGTGCCATTTTGATGCAAAACGCACATTTGTCGTAAACAGGGCTTGTTGGCGACTTCCAACACGAAATCACATCTGCATCCATCTACACGTCGTGGGACATCCTTTGCATCACACAGGAACCTGCTGGTATCTTCCTAGGGTGCATTCCTGCAGTCTTTGTCCAACTGGGGACTCTTCTTTTGCACTCTCTTCTGGGTTAGCAGGGGCTCCTGCCCTTCCTGGAGCTTCTTTCGTCTTCTTGACTTAGTCCCCTTCTTTTGCAGGTCTTCAGGTTCAAGAATCCAGCAGTTGTTGTTTGCAGACTTGGTTGGTTACTGCAATATTCTCAAAAATTCCACTTTCCACTTTTGATGCAGTCTCTAACATCCTCGGGTTGCCTGTAAATTTTACTTTTGATAGGCAAACTGTCCCCTCTTCCTCCTGCTTCAACACCCTCTGCATGCTTCGGAAGATCTACAAATGGATCCCCACTGAAATCAGAAGGACAGTCACCCCAGCCCTCGTAAGCAGCAAACTGGACTACGGCAATGCCGTTGGAGAAGGGAGGGGTCACTCTCTTCTTACTGTCCCTCATCAGTGGCCATGAGCAGGGTCATGTCATCCCTGTCATAGTAGGGCTTAAGGCGGCTCACATGAAGCACCCTGAGGGGGCTTCTGGGAGTGCCAAGGTCCACCAAGTAGGTGACCTCACCTTTCTTCTCCACTATGGCGTGGGGGCCACTCCACTTATCTTGGAGTGCCCTTTGAGCCACAGGCTCCAGAACCCACACTTGCTGCCCGAGCTGGTAAACAGGACAGGCTTCTGGTCATGCCACTGCTTCTGCAGTTTCTGGGTGGCCTGAAGGTTTATAGTGCCCGTTTTCATGTACTCAGCCATTCTGGATCTGAGACCAAGTACATAATCCACAATGACCTGTTTAGGGGGCTTGAGAGGTTGCTCCCAGCACTCCCTTACAAGAGCAAGTGGACCCCTGAAAGGGTGTCCAAACAGAAGTTCAAAGGGGCTGTAGCCCACTCCGTTCAGAGGAACCTACCTGTAGGCAAAAAGGAGGCTTGGCAGTAGGACATCCCATCTCCTTCTGAGTTTTTTAGAGAGTCCCATGATCATGCCCTTTAGAGTTTTAATAAACCTCTCTACCAAACCACTGGTTTGGGGGTGGTAAGGGGTGGTGAACTTGTAAGTTACACCACATTCCTTCCACATGGCTTTAGGGTATGCAGACATAAAGTCTGAACCTCTGTCTGATACCCCCTCTTTTGGGAAGCCCACTCTGGAGAAAATTCCCAGGAGGGCTTTTCCCACTGCAGGAGCTGTAGTGTTGCTTAGAGGTATAGCCTCTGGATACCTGGTGGCATAGTCCACCACCACCAGTGTAAATCTGTTTCCAGAGATGGTTGGCAGGTTTAGGGGGCCAACAATATCTACCCCAACCCTCTTAGAGGGAACCCTAATCACTGGTAGTGGAATTAGCAGGGCCTTTGTGGTGCCACCTGTCTTGCCACTGGCTTGACAGGTGACACATGAGCGACAAAACTCTTTTGTATCTTCAGACATATGGGGGCAGTGAAAGTGTGGGGCAAGTCTGTCCCAAGTCTTGCTTTGCCCAAGGTGACCTGCTAGGGGTATGTCATGGGCAAGGGTCAACAAACATTATCTGTACTGCAGAGCTACTACCAATCTCCTGGTGGCACCAGGTTTGGGTTCCCTGAGTATAAGCGGTTGTCTTCCCCATACACCCTGTGGGTGCCACTGACATCCCCTACTTCCTGAAGGACAACTTGCTGTCTTAACCCTTTCAGTGTGGGACAGGTTTTCTGAACCATACTGAATTCCTCCCTGGCAGGCCCCCCTGCACCTTCAAGTTCAGCTGTGTCAGCTTTCAACTCTTAAGGTGTAGGTTCTACCAAGCGAGTGGATTCCTCCTCCTCAAAGGGGGAATTTTCACTGGAGGGTGGGGTAGGAGGCAAATTTCTGCCCTTTCTACCCTTGGCTTTAGAAGCCTCTTGGGCCATTATTTCAGGCTCCAAGTTTCCTTTTTCTTTTTGCTTTTTGGCCTGTGCCCTAGTTAAAGCAAAAATATGCCCTGGTATGCCCAGCACTGCTACATGGGCCCCCAACTCTACCTCGGCCAAAGCTGAAGTCTCCAAGTTGTTTCCTAGTAGACATTCTACAGGTAGGTCTGTGGACACAACAAATTGTTTACGACCAATATTACCTCCCAGCTGAAATCAACAACTGCCATGGGTGGCACACAGTATTGTTGTGGGCATTATCTACTTGGTACTGCTGACCAGGTAGGTGTTGCCCAGAGGACACCAGTTTTTTTAGTGACCATAATGACACTGGCACCTGTGTCCCTCTAGGTCTCTGTCGGAATACCATTTATAAGGGCATCTGCCTATACTTACCCATATTAAGGAGATAGGCAGCAGGGGTGGCAAAATCAATCCACACAACTGAGACTAAAATAGCCTCAGTAGTCTCTCTGACTAAACCAACCCCCACTACACTTCCTAAAGAGAGCCAAGCGTGACCAAGATGGCGGCGTGAGCAGACGCGCTGGTCCGATTTCCGCCGCCCGGGCCTCTAAAATCACCTCAGGACTCCAGACCTGGAGGGTCGCGGGGCCCGGCCGTGGTGCCTGACGTGGGGGGCACCCCAAAGAATTGAGTGCGCCCGCGGCTAGATTGCCGCGCTTGAGGTGTGGAGCGTCCTGGGCTGGTGCCTGCGGCCGGTGTGGGAGGAGAGCCGCAGTCCCTGCTTTGACGCGGGCCGGGGGCCCGGCAGCCCACAGCTCGGCCGCGGGGAAGCGGCGGCACACATGAAGAGGGCCGAGAGCTTTTGGTGAAGAGGGCTTGTGTCGAGAGCCCAACGATATACAGGGTGCTGGACCTGGGAGCAGATGTACCTGCTTGTTGGGCCTATCGGAGAGGGACCCGAGACGACGGAGAGGACGTAGGTGCATCTGTGCTGCAGGGCGCTGTGCTCGAGGAGCTGGAGGGCACACTGTGGGTTTGGGACGCTGGGCGGCGGTGCAGTCGGCGGTGCGGTCGGCCCGCGAAGGCCTTATTCAAAGCTAAGTTGGACTGCTGTGTGAAGAAGCCCGCGGGGCACCCTGCAGTGTGAAAGGCAGACGGCCACTGGCTGGAGTGCACGGCCAGGAGCACACAACCCCTGGGGGCGACGCGCAGAGGTCCGGCTGATATACCTGTGCCTCCATAGTTAGAGGGCAGGGGTGATGGCAACCTCCAAGGCCAAGCGGGACCGGACGGTAAGGGACATGCTCACTGGGAGACGTCCAGGCCCGGGAGAGGCCCATGAGGAGCCGCCGTCCGCGAAGGTCCCTGAGACTCGGAGGGAGACAGCAGAGGATGAAGCGGCACAAGTTACAAAGGCTTTTCTTACCTCCCTGTTTGAATTTCTCCGTAGCGACTTGCAGGAACTCCGCAAGGACATATCTCAGGAGGTGAAGGAGTTACGGGTTGAGCTTACCTCCCTGGGCGAGCGGATAACACATGTTGAAGATGGTGAAACGGCCCGTGGTGAGGAGGTGGTGGACCTACAGCAGGAGGTTATTCGCTTGCGGGGGCAGCAGGGCCTCCTCAGATGGCGGTGGAGGACCTGAAGAATCGTTCACGCAGGCATAATATCCGCATTAGAGGGGTACCGATCGGGGCTGAGAAGGAGGACATTGGTGACTTTGTGGTGGCGTTGTTCCGCTCTGTCCTCGACCCGGAGGAACCTCTAGAGATCTTCCTGGATAGAGTCCATTGTGTGCGTCGTCCTGGTGAAACAGGGGATCGCCCGCCGGATATTTTGGCGTGTGTCCACAACTTTGGGCTGAAAGAAAGCATCTTGCTGCGAACGCACAACCTTCTGCGGGTCCACTTTAGAGGACATCAGCTCCAATTATTTCAGGACCTCTTGGTTCGGACTTTGCAGCGGCGGCGTGAGTTGAAGCCTATTACATAGCACCTGCGAGCACATGCTGTGTCATACTCGTGGGGTCACCCGTTTCGCCTTGTCATCCGATGGGAGGAGCAGCTTCGCCAGGTGAAATCGTTGGCCGAGGCGAACCGGATCCTGGGTTTGGAGAAGGATACCCAGGGCCCGGCCCTGAAGCTGGGGGCGGCCGACAGGTTTCGCCCGCAGTGGCGGAGGAAGGAGAGCCGGAGGAATCGACGGCGCCCTACTGTGTCGGAGCAGATCTTGGAACGTCAATCGGCAGTCAGCAGTGTGGCGGCTGGGACAAGTGCCTAGGCGAAGGGAGCCGAGGAGCTGTTAGTCGGCTGTGGGCCGCTTGCTGCGAGCCTATGGCCCTTTGAGCGATGCCTGGGCGGCGGAGTCGATAGACTTGGTGGACGAATCGGTGTGGTTCTACGGCCCTGCTGTGACTTTTCCTCTTCGTGATGTGTGTGAGAGGACTTTTCTGCTCTGAGCACCTGTTGCGCGTTATGGTTATATGTTGGTATGCTTCCCTGCGAGTCTGGTGTTTATGGTTTACAATGGGGTGGCCGTGCGACCTGGAGCGGCTGAGGTCCTGTGCTGGGCCTTGGCCCCCCCGTGGATCCCCTCCCCCCCTTGGCAATTTTTTCCCTGAGATGCATGACAGTTAAGTGCTTAAGTCTGAATGTCCGAGGGCTTAACAGCCCGACAAAGCGGCTGGCGATATTGTCAGGGCTAGAGAAATCTGGGAGTCATATCTGTTTATTACAGGAGGCACACCTGCTGCAGAGGGACACATTTCGCCTGTGCTCTCGGTGGTTCCCTAGACAACTTTGGTCTTCGGCAGCCACAAAGCATGCTGGGTGGCAATACTGCTCTCAAGAACTTTTCCCGGGGAAATAGTGGGGAAAGTACACAAAGTGCAAGGCAGGTTCCTGGCTATTAGAGTAAGACTGGGGCCTTTTTTATTCACCTTTGCCTCTCTCTATGCTCCAAATGCCCAGCAGGAGGCATTCCTGAGACAGGTGGTTTCCCCGACACTTAGCTCGCCGGATAGCGACATTTTGGTGGGCGGAGATTTTAACCTAGTGATGGACAATGAGCTTGACCGCTCGGGTCAACGTTTTGGGCAGGCGGGGCGTTATTAGAGGCGGGACGCCAGTGGCTGGCTGAATGTGGGTTGGAGGAAGTGTGGAGAAAGTTACATCCTACGCAGCGAGATTATTCCTTCTATTCAGCAGCGTCCAAGACCTATGCACGGCTCGACCTTTTCCTGGCCTCACACGAGTTTCTGCCCTGAGTCAGGGAGGCCACGATTGAACCGAGGGCCTTGACCGATCATGCTCTGGTTACTGTAGAGCTTACCATGGAGGTGGGCCGAGTGGGTACCCCGACCTGGCGCTTTAGGGATTCCTTGCTGCAGAGCGGGACAGTGGTAGAGTCGCTCCGGCGCGCAATCTCGGACCACATTAGCTTCATTGACGATGGCAGCACTTCTGTGGAGACGGTCTGGGAGGCCCTGAAGGCTGTGGTGAGGTAATGGCACTATCCGCAAGAGACAATAAGGCACGAAGGGAGATAAGGGAGAAGTTGTAGCAGAGGGTAGCTATTCTGGAGCGTTCCCATAAATCCACTGGTGCACCTAGAACTTGGCGAGAGTTAGAGAAGGTGAGGCAGCAGCTGAAACGACTGGACTGGGATAGGGCGGAGTATGCAGTAGAGCGACTTAAGCATAAATACTATATTGGGAGCAACAGGTGCGGAAAGCTCTTGGCGCACCGGCTACGAGCGGAACGGGTGGCGTCGGAGATAAAACGAATCCGTTCCCCTTCTGGGGGGGAGGCCCAGTTGAGCGACCAGATTGCAGAAATTTTTGCAGACTTCTACCGGGGGTTGTATGCGGCGGATGTGCGGGGCGACGCGGCCCTGGAATCTTATTTAGAGGACATAGCAGTCACCCCTCTTGGGGAGAGGGAGGCGTCCCTGCTGGACCAGCCGATAAGAGCAGATGAGGTTATATCGGCTATCTCGCGCCTAAAGGCCAGGAAGTCCCCTGGTCCTGGCGGGTTCACGGCGTTATTCTATAAAACCTTCTGTGCGGAGCTCGTCCCGCTCCTTGTGCGTCTTTTTAATTCCTTTCAGACGACGGGAGCCCTGATGCCTAGTATGTTAGACGCTACCATCGCTGGTATAAATAAGCTGGGTAAAGACCCAGAAGAGTGCGCTTCATATAGGCCGATTTCACTCCTGAACATTGATGCCAAGCTGTTCACTGGGATTCTTGCATGTCGCCTCAATACTTATATGCCGGGTCTTATTGATCCGGATCAGTCAGGTTTTATCCCACACCGACAATGTGGCGATAACACGAAGCGGCTTCTGCATTTGTTAGATAAAATAGATCGATCTCGTAGGGCAGCGCTCTTTTTATCTATAGACGCCGAAAAGGCGTTTGACAGGGTTCACTGGCCATACCTCTTCCAGTATTGAAGCGTTTTGGTCTGGGTCCTGGGTTTAGGTCTTGGATACGATGCGCCTACCAGTCCCCTAGGGTGGCGGTTCAGGTTAATGGCGTGCTTTCCCTACCGTTCCCAGTTAGGCGTGAGACTAGACAGGGATCCCCGCTCTCCCTGCTCTTGTTTGCGCTATATATTGAGCCCTCGCGCAGCGTTTGCGGGACAGTCCCCTGGTCTCCGGTGTGAAATTTGGTGGAGACCATCATCTCATTACTATTTATGCAGACGATGTGATCCTTACCGTGGCGGAGCCTATGACCTCGTTGCCTGCGCTAATGGGGATACTAGCTGAGTTTATCCAGGTTTCAGGATTTAAGGTGAACATGCAGAAATCCCAGATCCTGAGTTTGTCGGTGAATCCGGATCACGAGGAAGACTTGAGAGCTAACTACCCCTTCCTGTGGTCGTCTTCGCGCCTTTCCTACTTGGGGGTAGAACTGGCGACGTCTGCCGTGAAGACAGCAAGTTTGAATTATACGAAGCTGGTTGGCGAGGTACAGCGAGATCTGAAGTTGTGGGGGAGACACAAGCTGTCGTGGCTGGGCAGAGCGGCGGTGGTCAAGATGACTGTTTTACCGCGCATAGTTTATGTATTCCAAGCGCTTCCACTGACCCCACCTCCTCGGACGATCGCTACTCTTCAATCAGCGGATCTGAGGTTTATCTGGGAGGGTCGACCGGCGTGACTGCCGCAACAGGTTTTGTATCGCCCTAAGAGTGGGGGGGGCGGGATTGGCAATTCCGTGTCTTCTGCGTTATTTCCAGGCAACACAGCTGCGTTTTCTTTTACAGTGGAGTCGCCCGCTCACGGAGAAACATTGGTGCTTTATGGACCAAGCTGTATCGGGCTCCCATATATGGAAGGAGCATTGGCTCCTACGTCGGCACAGAGCTGGGGGACTTTATTCTTCTCCGGTCACTGGAACAACATTGCGAATATGGAACACTGTGGCCTGTCGTTCGGGGTTGATGTCTTTTTCGTCCCCGATGACTCCCAGTGGCGCGAATCCTGACTTTGAGTCTGGACTCAATCTAGAAGGACTAAGACGCTGGTACGAGGGGGGCTGTAAGAGAGTGGGAAGCCTCTTTGATGAACATAGGGTACTGTCCTTTGACCAGATGAAGGAGATGTATGGCTTACTGGAGGCGGATAGGCTGATGTATTATCAGGTCCGGCACTGGGCCCTCCTGCCGCCTAATAGAGTATTAATAGATAGGCCTCTTACAGCATTCGAGAAATGGCTGCTGCTAAAGTAGGATGATAAGGGTGCCATCTCCGAAATCTATCGACTCCTGCAGGGGGAGAAGCGCTTGCCCAAGTCAAGGGGGCAGCCGAGATGGGAGAGAGAACTGGAGAGGGAATTTACGGACGAGGAGTGGGACAGCATATTCTATAGAACGCACCACACAGCCTATAATGCAGCAGGGACAAAGACATCATATAAAGTGGGCTCCTACTGGTATTATACTCCAGCACGCATCCATGCATGGAGCCCTAGTAAGCCAGACCTGTGCTGGAGGGGTTGTGGAGCCACAGGTACACTGGTGCACTTACTCTGGCACTGTCCCAAGTTACATTGCTATTGAGAAAGCATACTAGATGATATAGATACAGCATTTCACACTGAGATCCCAAGGCTCCCATCGTATATTGTGCTGGGGTTACCCAATCCACTTACTTTTCCCCTAAGATCGCTAAAGGGGAGGCAGATGGCTCTGGCGCTTAATGCTGCGTTACAGCAGATTCTAGCTCTCTGAGGTACGGACAGGGTCCCGACGCGGGCGGCATGGCTACAGAAGCTGTGGTTTATCCTGGCTATGGAGAAACTCAATTTGGCCTCCCAGCAGCGAATGGGTGATTTGAGTGTATCATGGAAGCCATTCCTCCAGATCCTATCCTCAGAGTCTACGGAACTGACATGCCCGGCCTATCTGAGAGTTTTGAGATTGACTTGAAATGGGTGCAAGATGCTGTGAGGGGAGACTTTGGAGAACTGGAGTTGGGGGGGGGGAGGGGGTAGAGGCCTGGAGAGACAGGGAGATGACTTGGACTCTGGAGGGGAAGCATTGTTAGTATGGTTTACCTATAATTTTGGGTGGTTCACATTAGCAGGACTCGCAACCTGGAAGACTATTGGACGTTGCTAGCCTACTCTCTGGGTTGCAAAATGGGGGATGGCGGGGAGGCTGCCTTTGGTGCGGTCCAGAGATTAAGACCTTAATGGGAGGAATTTCTGTCAACAGAATTGTGGTCTTTGCTGGAGCTATATACTTAATTTACTGCCCTGAGTTGTGTTGTGTTGTATTTTGTATGTTTATACTTTCAAAATAATAATAAACAGATTTGATCCATAAAGAGAGCCAACCTACACCCTTGGACTGGCTATTGCTACCAGACTCACCACTACTGCTATTCACTAGTGGTAGAGGTGGGGGTTATAGTGGTGGGTGGCTTGGTGCTCTTAGGGCAGGAGCCGTCTCCTGGCCTACGGCCTTTGTTTCTCCAAAGATAGCACCAAGGCTTTTTGTTGTGGGAAGAAGAGGAAGAGGTTTTGGACCCACCTCAGAGTAATTTTGTGGACCTGATGAAGACTATTTAGGTATGTGTTTGTCCCCATCCTTGTCCTGAGACTTACCTGCTTCTTTTTTCTTGTCTTTGTCACCCCGTGTGAGCGTTTCTGCTCACCCTTGTTCTGACCCATTTGTCTGCCTTCTTTCCAAATTCTTGGGGAGAGGTCAGATCTGAGACCCATAATTATTAAGTATATGCTCTCTCAGAATAAGATTGTACAAGCCCTCATAGTCACTGACTTTGCTACCATGTAAACAGCCTTCACAGAGCAATCCCCAAAATCAACCCAATCCTGGGAGGACTCTTTCCTGGCCTCCCTGAACCTGATTCTGTACTGTTCAGTAGTGAGGCTAAAGCCATCTAAAAGAGCAGAGTTCAAAATGATGTAAATATCAGCATCCTCTTCCCTGACAGTGAGGTGTCTATCCCCCACTTGTAAGAGAAGGAGAGCCAAAGGACAGCAGCCCACTGTCTCTGGGGGACCCTCTGTACCTTACAATCCCTCTCCAGAGCACAGAACCAATTGTGAATGTCATCCCCCAACTTGCAGGGGGGAACAACCTAACTTAGGTTTCTGGAATCAAGAGAGTCCTCCCATACCCTAGGCTCCCTGAAAACAAATTTCCTGCTGTCATCATAGGGTGCTAACCCCAACCCCTGCCTCTCTCTCTCTCCACTGCCAAGGCCTCTCTGTCTAGAGGTAGCTGTTGCTGCTGAGCTGTTGCTGCTGCAGCCTCAGCTTGGCCTCCTCCAGCCTCAGTTGCCTGAGCTCCCTATCTAGAGAATCCCCTGGAGTTGTGCAGGGGCTCTCCCCAGATGGTGAGGAAATGTGAGAGTGGGCAGAGGACGATCTATTCCTATTCTGGGGCACCCTCTGAACCAGACCCCTATGGACAAAGGTGGACCTACTGTTATGGCCCCCCCCTTTACATTACTGACAGTGCTCCTAGCAGGACTGTGGGTGCACCTAGGTGTGTCCTGACCCACATCAGTTGCTACATTTTCTTTTTCTAGCACTGGGTGGTCAGAGTCTACTTTATCCTCCTCCTCCTCCTGGCTATCAGCATGTTCCTGGTCATCCTGGAGGAACAGGTGTAGAACTAGAGTCTTCTTAGGATTTCTCCCAGTCTACAGCTTTCTTTCTGCACACAACTCCCTAATCTCTTGGAAGGTCATTTCCTCATAAGGAGACTCCATGACCTAAGTTGTGTGCTCTGCTGAAGACAAGTCAGCTAGTTAGGGTGGTGTAGGAACACTAACTAAGTCCCCGAAAAGAAGTTTGGAGAAAGGGCTATGCCCATACACTTCTCTTATACAAACCCAAGAGACTGTTTCCCTGTTACTAAGTACAGTGTAGGCCCCTAACTAGTAAGTGGCCTTTCCAGTGGAAAGTACCAACTGACAGAGTGGTAAGACAATTGCAAGTCTTATCCCACCACTTCACAACCAATGTGGGAATCTGGCCTTGTGTGTGGTGGGTACCTAAAGTCCATACACCTTATTTCAGGGACAGGTATCCCCTTTTTGAGAAGGGTAGACAGTGTCTAGAAGCCAGGCTCTCTAGAGGTAGCTGTGGATGAGCACCAAAGGCTTATCTAGGTGACATCCAAAGCTCATGCAAAACCACTGTAGTCACACAGAACTTAGACACATGAAAGAAAACACTCAGTTGTACAAACATAAAGGTACTTTATTTTTGGTCACACACTACCACAAAATACTAGCAGGGCAAGCCTCCAATAGGACGTAACTAATACAATTACTATATACACTAGTAAACAGCAATAGGCATAGAAACAGTTAGAAAACAGTGCAGTTGCAAATAACCAATACTGACCCTAGGGGGAGCCCAAACCATACACTAAAAAAATGGAATGCGAACAAAGGACCCCTGTAGGAAAGTACCATCTTGCCTGACATGTTACCACCATGTTTACATGTATGTAAGTTTGTTTTTGTCTGTCTCACTGGGATCTTGCTAGCCAGGACCCCAATGCTCATAGTTTGTGGCCTGAATGTGTGTATCTGTGTAGTGACTAACTGTGCCACTGAGACTCTGCTAACCAGAACCTCAGTGCTTATGCTCTCTCTGACTTTAAAATTGTCACCATAGGCTAGTGACCATTTTCACCAATTCTAATTGGCACACTGGAACACCCTTATAATTCCCTAGTATATAGTACCTAAGTACCCAGGGTATTGGAGTTCCAGGAGATCCCTATGGGCTGCAGCATTTCTTTTGCCACCCATAGGGAGCTCAGACAAATCTTACACAGGACTGCCACTGCAGCCTGAGTGAAATAAAGCACACATTATTTCACAGCCATTTTACACTGCACTTAGGTAACTTATAGGTCACCTATATGTCTAATCTTCACTTAGTGAAGGTTAGGTGCAAAGTTACTAAGTCTGAGGGCACTCTTGCACTAGCAAAGGTGTCCCCACATAGTTCAGGGCAATTCCCCCGGACTTTGTGAGTGCTGGGACACCATTACACACGCGCACTACATATAGGTCAATACCTATATGTAGCTTCACAATGGTAACTCCGAATATGGCCATGTAACATGTCTAAGATCATGGAATTGTCCCCCCAAGCCAAATTTGGGATTGGGGTGCCAATCCCATGCATCCCCGGGGCTCCAGCATGGACCCCGGGTACTGCCAAACCAGCTTTCTGGGATTTTCTCTGCAGCTACCTCTGTTGCCAACCCACAGACAGTGTTTTGCCCTCCTGGGGTCTGGGCAACCCAGTCCCAGGAAGGCAGAACAAAGAATTTCCTCTGAGAGAGGGTGTTACACCCTCTCCCTTTGGAAATAGGTGTTAAGGGCTGGGGAGGTGTAGCCTCCCCCAGCCTCTGGAAATGCTTTGAAGGGCACAGATGGTGCTCTCCTTGCATAAGCCAGTCTACACCGGTTCAGGAAACCCCCAGTCCCAGCTCTGGTGTGAAACTGGACAAAGGAAAGGGGAGTGACCACTTCCCTGTCCATCACCACCCCAGGGGTGGTGTCCAGAGCTCCTCCAGTGTGTCCCTGACCTCTGCCATCTTGAATCCAGAGGTGTGAGGGCACAATGGAGGCTTCTGAGTGGCCAGTGCCAGCAGGTGACATCAGAGACCCCTCCTGAAAGGTGCTTACCTCACTTGGTGGCCAATCCTCCTCTGAGGGCTATTTAGGGTCTTTCCAGTGGGCTTTTCCACAGATAACGACTTGCAAGATTTCACCAGAGTTCCTCTGCATCTCCCTCTTCGATTTCTGCCAAGGATCGACCGCTGACTGCTCCAGAACACCTGCAAAACTGCAACAAGGTAGCAAGAAGACTACCAGCGACATTGTAGTGCCTAATCCTGCACCTAATTTCTCGACTGTTTCCTGGTGGTGCATGCTTTGGGGGCTGCCTGCCTTCATCCTGCACTGGAAGCCACGAAGAAATCTCCTGTGGGTCGACAGAATCTTTCCCCTGCTCCAGCAGGCACCAAACGTTAGTGTCACCAGTACTCTGGGACCCCTCTCATCCTGACGAGCGTGGCCCCTGGAACACAGGTGGTGGACCCAAGTGACCCAGACTGTCCAGTGGTCCTACTGTCCAAATTTGGAGGAGGTTAAGTCCTTGCCTCCCCTCTCCAGACAGTAATCCTGTGCACCTTGTGAACTACAGCTGCTAGGGCTTCTGTGCACTTTTGCAAGGAATCCTTCGTGCACAGCCTAGCCCAGGTCCCCAGCACTCCATCCTGCATTGCTAAACTCCCTGAGTTGACCTCCGGTTTCGTGGCACCCTCTTTTGTAGTGCTGAGATGACTGCCGTGCTCAGTCTTCGCGAACCCGTGTTCAAGGACTTCTGTGGGTGCTGCCTTCTTGTGCGTGGGCTCTCTGTGTTGCTGAGGGCCTACTCTGCCTCCTCTCCGAAGTGGCGATATCCTGGTCCTTCCTGGGCCCAGGCAGCACCCTTTTTCTTCAACCGCCACCTTTGCAGCTAGCAAGGTTTGTTTGTGGTCTTTCTCCAAGGAAACCACGCTGCATCCTCCAGCACTCTGTAGGACATCTTCTGCACAAAGGAGAAGTTCCTAGCACCTTTTGTTGCTGCAGAATCGTCAGCTACTTCCATCCGGAGGCAGCCATTTTGGACCTTCACCCTGGTTTAGTTGGCTCCTGCCCCCGCCCGGACGCTTTCACGACTCTTGGACTTGGTCCCCTTCCTTTGAAGGTCTTCAGGTCCAGGAATCCGTCTTCAGTGCTTTGCAGTCTGTTGTGGTCTTTGCAGAATCCTCTATCACGAGTCTAGTGTGTTTCTGGGGAAGTAGTATCACCTTACTCCTACTTTTCAGGGTCTTGGGGTGGGGTATCTTGGACACCCTTAGTGTTTTCTACGCTCCCAGCGACCCTCTACACACTACACTAGCCTAGGGGTCCATTTGTGGTTCGCATTCCACTTTTAGAGTATATGGTTTGTGTTGCCCCTAGGCCTATTGCATCCTATTGTATTCTACAGTGTTTGCACTATTTTAATAACTCTTTACTTACCTGATTTTGGTTTGTGGGGATATTTTGTGTATTTTACTTACCTCCTAAGGAAGTATATCTTCTGAGATATTTTCGGCACATTGTCATTAAAATAAAGTACCTTTATTTTAGTAACTCTGAGTATTGTGTTTCTTATGATATGGTATCTATATGATATAAGTGGTATAGTAGGAGCTTTGCATGTCTCCTAGTTCAGCCTAAGCTGCTCTGCTATAGCTACATCAATCAGCCTAAGCTGCTAGAACACTACTAATCTACTAATAAGGGATAACTGGACCTGGCACAAGGTGTAAGTATCATCAGGTACCCACTATAAGCCAGGCCAGCCTCCTACAACCCCCACCTAGGTAAGTGGAATGTTTGGAGGGGAGCTGCGAGTACTAGAAAACCACAGAGGTAAGTAACACAGTACACCCCAGCGACCAGGAAAGCAGGAGTAAATTATTGGGATTTCCCCAAACCACCCAAAAGGAAGGAAAAGAAGAAAAGAAGACACTGAGACAAGACTGCAAGAAATCAGCAGTGGATTCCTTGAGAGGAAGACCTGTGGAGAGAGGGGTCAAGTCCAAAAGTCACAGTGGAGTCCAGGAGGGATACGAGCTACTACCCACCCAGCTGTACTTACAGGAGTTGGTTGACGGTGATGAAGAGAAGGTCAGCAATGCAGTCCTGGAGCTGCAGAAGAGTTCCTGAAGGAGGCAGAAGATGTACCACGCTGGAAGGAAGATTGCAGATAGATGTTGGTGTAGGAATTCCACCAACAAGTCTTGGCAAAGGCAAATATCGTTTTTGGAGGAAAGTGGTGCTGCCGGGGACCAGGAAGGCCTAAGAGGACTCAACCCAGGAGGGGGATTCAGATGGGACCCTAAGCGACACAGAGAGCCCACAGGAGCAAAGGCAGCACCCACAAAAGTCACAGAAGAAGCCCATGCAGCACACAGAAGGAAGGTTCCACGCCGCAGGAAAACCACGCAGAGGGCTGTGCATCACAAGAAGGAGTGCTGGAGCTTAGGCAGCTGCAAGACACGCGGTGTACGGGGTACTGTCCTGCGTGGGAAGGCAAAGGGCTTACCTCCACCAAAGTTTGACAGCTGGCAGAGAGGACCAATAGGACTACTCAGGAACAACACCCGTGATGCAGGATCCACGCAGCCCAGGATGAGACGAGATCTACACAGCCGGTCGTCGTTGCAGGAGGTGCCTGTGGATGCAGAGAAGTGACTTCTTCACTCCAAGGGAGATTTCTTCTTCCTTCTCGTGCAGACTGAAAAATAGCCGCCCTCAGAGGATGCACAGCCAGGGAAATGTTGCAGAAGCTGGAATGAGCTGAGGAAACAATATTGCAAGAAGAGTCTTCTTTGTGGATGCAGATTGTCAGTTCCTGGAGGGTCCAGTCGCTGTTCCATTGGCTAGAAGATGAAGTGGAGGTTGCAGAGGAGTCCTGCTGGAATCTTGCAACCCAAATCTGAGGACCCACCCAAGAGAGAGACCCAAAATAGCCCTGAAAGGGGGATTGGTCACCTAGCCAGGGGACAACCTATCAAGAAGGGACTCTGACGTAACCTGCCTTGCCTGATGTAGGAAGTTGGCTCTGTATGCACTATTTCAAAGTAAGGAATAGTATGCACAGAGTCCAAGGGTTCCCCTTAGAGGTAAGATAGTGGCAAAAAGAGATAATTCTAATACTCTATTTTGTGGTAGTGTGGTCGAGCAGTAGGCTTATCAAAGGAGTAGTGTTAAGCATTTGTTGTACACACACAGGCAATAAATGAGGAACAAACACTTTTCCAGGCCAATAGGTTTTTGTATAGAAAAATTATTTCTTAGTTTATTTTAAGAACCACAGGTTCAAGATTTACAAGTAATACTTCAAATAAAGGTATTTCAGGTAGGTACTTTAGGAACTTTGAATTAGAAAAAGTAGCATATACAGTTTTCACATAAATGACATATAGCTATTTTAAAACTAGACACTTCTATTTTCAACAGTTCCTGGGGGAGGTAAGTGTTTATTAGTTTTTGCAGGTAAGTAAACCACCTACGGGGTTCAAGTTTGGGTCCAAGGTAGCCCACTGTTGGGGGTTCAGAGCAACCCCCAAAGTTACCATACCAGCAGCTCAGGGCCGGTCAGGTGCAGAGGTCAAAGAGGTGCCCAAAACGCATAGGCTTCAATGGAGAAGGGGGTGCCCCGGTTCTAGTCTGCCAGCAGGTAAGTACTGCGTCTTCAGAGGGCAGACCAGGGGGGTTTTGTAGGGCACCGGGGGGGACACAAGTCCACACAAAAAGTACACCCTCAGCGGCACGAAGGCGGCCGGGTGCAGTGTGCAAACAAGTGTCGGGTTCACAATAGAAATCAATGGGAGACCAAGGGGTCTCTTCAGCGATGCATGCAGGCAAGGGGGGGGCTCCTCGGGGTAGCCACCACCTGGGCAAGGGAGAGGGCCACCTGGGGGTCGCTCCTGTACTGGAGGTCGGATCCTTCAGGTCCTGGGGGCTGCGGATGCAGTGCCTTTACCAGGTGTCGGGTCTTTGAAGCAGGCCGTCGATGTCAGGGGGAGCCTCGGGATTCCCTCTGCAGGCGTCGCTGTGGGGGCTCAGGGGGGTCAACTCTGACTACTCACGGTCTCGCAGTCGCCGGGTAGTCCTCCCTGAAGTGATTGTTCTCCACAAGTCGAGCCGGGGGCGTCGGGTGCAGAGTGCCAAGTCTCACGCTTCCGGCGGGAAACGAGCGTTGTTTCAAAGTTGCTTCTTTGTTGCAAAGTTGCAGTCTTTGGTGAACAGAGCTGCTGTCCTCAGGAGTTCTTGATCCTTCTAGATGCAGGGCTGTCCTCTGAGGCTTCAGAGGTCGCTGGTCCCTGTGGAAAGCATCGCTGGAGCAGTGTCTTTAGAAGTGGGGAGACAGGCCGGTAGAGCTGGGGCCAAAGCAGTTGGTGTCTCCGTCTTCTCTGCAGGGTTTTTCAGCTTAGTAGTCTTCTTTTTCTTAGGTTGCAGGAATCTATCTTGCTGGGTTCTGGGAGCCCCTAAATACTCAATTTAGAGGTGTGTTTAGGTCTGGGGGGTTAATAGCCAATGGCTACTAGCCCTGAGGGTGGCTACACCCTCTTTGTGTCTCCTCCCTGAGGGGAGGGGGGCACATCCCTATTCCTATTGGGGGAATCCTCCAAAATCAAGATGGAGGATTTCTAAAGGCAGGGGTCACCTCAGCTCAGGACACCTTAGGGGTTGTCCTGACTGGTGGGTGACTCCTCCTTGTTTTTCTCATTATCTCTCCTGGACTTGCCGCCAAAAGTGGGGGCTGTGTCCAGGGGGTGGGCATCTCCACTAGCTGGAGGAGTGCCCTGGGGCATTGTAACACGAAGCCTGAGCCTTTGAGGCTCACTTCTAGGTGTTACAGTTCCTGCAGGGGGAGGTGTGAAGCACCTCCACCCAGAGCAGGCTTTGTTTCTGTCCTCAGAGAGCACAAAGGCCCTCACCACATGGGGTCAGAAACTCGTCTCTCAGCAGCAGGCTGTACAGACCAGTCAGTCCTGCACTGAACAATTGGGTAAAATACAGGAGGCATCTCTAAGATGCCCCCTGTGTGCATTTTTTAATAAATCCAACACTGGCGTCAGTGTGGGTTTATTATTCTGAGAAGTTTGATACCAAACTTCCCAGTATTCAGTGTAGCCATTATGGAGCTGTGGAGTTCGTTTTTGACAGACTCCCAGACCATATACTCTTATGGCTACCCTGCACTTACAATGTCTAAGGTTTTGCTTAGACACTGTAGGGGCATAGTGCTCATGCACCTATGCCCTCACCTGTGGTATAGTGCACCCTGCCTTAGGGCTTTAAGGCCTGCTAGAGGGGTGACTTACCTATGCCACAGGAAGTGTGAGGTTGGCATGGCACCCTGAGGGGAGTGCCATGTCGAATTAGTCATTTTCGCCCCACCAGCACACACAAGCTGGCAAGCAGTGTGTCTGTGCTAAGTGAGGGGTCCCTAGGGTGGCATAAGACATGCTGCAGCCCTTAGAGACCTTCCCTGGCATCAGGGCCCTTGGTACAAGGGGTGCCAGTTACAAGGGACGTACCTGGGTGCCAAGGTTGTGCCAATTGTGGAGACAATGGTACATTTTAGGTGAAAGAACACTGGTGCTGGGGCCTGGTTAGCAGGGTCCCAGCACAGTTCTCAGTCATGTCAGCATCAGTATCAGGCAAAAAGTAGGGGGGTAACTGCAACAGGGAGCCATTTCCTTACACCTGACCACTCGGATGCTCCCAGAGGTCCCTGCGGAGGAGCTCTGAGCACCACCCCTGGGGTGGTGATGGACAGGCTACCCCTCCCAAGGCATGTAACACCTATTTCCAAAGGGAGGGGGTGTTACCCCCTCTCCCAAAGGAAATCCTTTGTTCTGACTTCCTGGGCTTGAGCTGTTCATGCAGCAGGAGGGCAGAAATCTGTGTGAGGGGCGGCAGCAGCTTGGCCTGCCGGAAAACCCTGTAAGACTGGTGGTAGCAATGCTGGGGATCTTCTAAAGAGCCCCCAAAGTGCATGGAATCATACTTCCAGTACTGGCTACAGTATTTGGGTATGATTCCAACATATTTGATACAAAACATGCCTAGTTCAGAGTTACCATTATGTATCTGGACATAGGTAATGACCTATGTCCAGTACACGCTTAAAATGGCGTCCCCGCACTCACGAAGTCCATGAAAGTGGCACTGGAGTTCGCGGGGGCACCTCTGCTAGTCCAGGGGTGCCCTCACACACAGGTACTTGCACCCTGCCCTCTGAGCTAGGAGGGCCTGCTACAGGGGTGACCTATAGTGACCTGGTGCAGTGACCTATGGTGAAAAAGGGTGCATGCACCCTTTCACGCGGGCTACAATGGCAGACCTGCAGAACACTTTGCATGGGCTCCCCATGGGTGGCATAATACATGCTGCAGCCCATGGGGATCCTCCAGTACCCAAATGCCCTGGGTGCCGGTATGCCAAATGTGGGGTGAAAACGGTACAAGTTCACAAGTTAGAAGGGAGAGAGCATAATCAAATCAAATCATTAACATTTATAAAGCGCGCTACTCACCCGTGCGGGTCTCAAGGCGCTAGGGGGAAGGGGTTACTGCTGCTCGAAGAGCCAGGTCTTGAGGAGTCTCCAGAATACGGAGTGGTCCTGGGTGGTCCTGAGGATGGTGGGGAGGGTGTTCCAAGTCTTGGCCGCCAGGTAGGAGAAGGACCTCCCACCCGCTGTGGAGCGGCAGATGCGAAGGACGGCGGCAAGAGCGAGGCTGGTGGAGCGGAGAAGACGGGTGGGGGTGTAGAAGCTGAGGCGGCGGTTGAGGTATTCTGGTCCCTTGTTGTGGAGGGCTTTGTGTGCGTGGGTGAGGAGTCGGAAGGTGATCCTTTTGCTGAAAGGAAGCCAATGCAGGTGTCTCAGGTGGGCGGAGATGTGGCTGTTGTGGGGTATGTCGAGGATGAGGCAGGCAGAGGCGTTTTGAATTCGTTGCAGACGTTTCTGGAGTTTTGCGGTGGTCCCAGCATAAAGGGTGTTGCCGTAGTCCAGGCGGCTAGTGACGAGGGTGTGGGTCACGGTCTTTCTGGTGTCGGCGGGGATCCAGCGGAAGATCTTCCGGAGCATGCGGAGGGTGAGGAAGCAGGAGGAGGACACAGCGTTGACTTGTTTGGTCATGGTGAGAAGTGGGTCCAAGATGAAGCCGAGGTTGCGAGCGTGGTCTGAGGGGGTCAGTGCGGTGCCAAGGGCTGTGGGCCACCAGGAGTCGTCCCAGACGGTCGGGGTGTTTCCGAGGATGAGGACTTCCGTTTTGTCTGAGTTCAGTTTCAGACAGCTGAGTCTCATCCAATCTGCGACGTCCTTTATACCATCTTGCAGGTTGGTCTTTGCACTGGTGGGGTCCTTGGTGAGGGAGAGTATAAGTTGAGTGTCGTGGGCGTAGCAGGTTCCCAGTGAACACAGTCAAACATGCTGAGAACAGGCAGAAAATGGGGGTAACCATGCCAAGAAAGAGGGTACTTTCCTACATTCAGCATTTATTGTTTTCTGCGGTGGTGAACAGGTCGATGGCAGGTGCGCCCCACAGATGAAATATGCTGTGAACATCGTCGTCATGCAAAACTGCCTGTGCATTGTGGACACCTGGAAGGATCATTAGATCCGTGGCCATTTCCATATAACTTGGGCTTAGTGTGATAGAGGCCTGGACCTGGTCCCTCCCTGCTTGTTGAGGTAGTATATGGTGGTTGTATTGTCCATCTCGACAAGCACAGTTTTGGATCAGACCAACGGGTGAAACGCTTTTAGCACTAGATGGACTGCATGTAACAAGAGGTTGATATGGTATACTGACTCTCTCTCATCATTTGCCTGGACCTGGAGATGTCCATGTGAGCCCCACAGCCTAGCAGTGAGGCATCCATTACTATTTTTTGAGGAGAAACTTTCTGATGAAAAGACATCTCTTGAAGCAGGTTCTTTGGGGAGCACCAATATTTCAGGGAGAGCTTTGCATGACGAGACAGGCCTACCCTGTCCTTCCAATTGCCAGTCAGTTGGTCCCACTGGTCCTCGAGGCATTCTTGGAGGGAACTCATGTGGAGGCGAGCATTCGGTGTGAGGAAGATGGGACTGTTCTCACTGTTGGATGGCAACCTGCCATGAGAGAGCAACATTTTCGAAGGATCGATAAACGTCTCTCCTCTGAAGAACACACTTTTCCTTGTACTGTTTTGATGGAAGCTAGTGTAAAGACTGAACCGGGACAGTAGTTGACTTGCTGAGGTTGACCTTTTGAGGAAACTGCAAGTCCTTTTTGCAGTGAAGCTGAGCTTCCTGGGACTTTGACACCTTGATCAGCCAGTCGTCTATGTAGGGGTAGACAAATATTTTGTGCTTCCTCAGATGGACAGCCACCACTGCCATGCACTTTGAGAATGTTCTGGGTGCTGGCTTGAGACCAAATGGAAGGACTTTGTACTGGCAGTGGTCTTGATCCACTATAAAAACTTGCAATACTTTCTGGCAATTGGAAGTTGAAAGTATGAGTTTTGAAGATTGATGGAACAGAACAAATCCCCCTGGTTTAACTGGGGATAAAGTTGGTGTAATGACGGTATCTGTTACGTTTCTTGCCGAATCCACTTGTTGGCTCATTTGAGATCAAGAATGAGTCTGAATTCATTTTTGTCTTTCTTTTTCACCAGAAAGTACCTGGAATAAATGCCTATCCCTCGATGGTGGTGATGAACAGGTTCCACCGCTTGTTTCTGTAAGAGGATTTTTTTGGCTGCCACTACAATGACAGAATCCGGTGATGGGTCCGTTTGCAGAGATGCAGAATCCTGCTACGGAGGGTGGTACTTTTTCTGAAGCCTGGATGGAGCTGGCTTGACAGAGGATGGTGTTAAAAATAGATCCAGAGCAGGTTCTAATAGGCCTGGCACTAATGGTAGCAAAGGCCTTGATGCTGATCTTTGTTGTAGGGTCTCAAATATTACTGAAGTCTACGATGTTGGAGTTCACAGATAATACGCTTTGCAGTTCCTCTAGCCAAGACTTTCTGAAAGGTGGTGATGTCATCCACAGGTGATATACGTGGCGGTGGGGAGACTGATAGTGTTGATGAGTAACGTCCGGTAGTGGAGTGAAGTGTCAAGGGTGTGTCTTGAACGAGATCTCCTAGAATTGTGGAGATGACTTGAGTGCCTAATTGATGAAGATAAGTGCTTTGAGCTGTGGTGTCTGGAATGATGGTGTGATCTAGAACGAGTTGTGGACTTCTGTGGAACTACTTGCATTGGGAGAAGAGGCGGTGGCAGAAGAAGAGGTTGCAGTGGTGGAGGAGGCAGAGGAGGTGGTTGAGGAGATGGTGCAACGGAAAGCCAGGTTGAACTCTTGAAGTAGAGTATGTTCTTGAATACTCCGAATCTGGAGAGGTATTAATGTGCCCCCTCTTTCTTCTTGCCTCCTGTAGTCTTGAGGAGGTTGTTAAGCTCCTCGACTTCGCCTGGTCTCTATGTCTTAGCGTAGACCAGCTTGTCGACGGCGATAGACATTGACACCTCAACGTTGATATGGTTCTCAACGCCAATCTCCTATGGAGTCTTGACAGAGATCTGGACTTTGACGGCGAGTGTTGAGGTGGCATTGGACTCCTCGACTGCGACAGAGGACTTCTAGTCAGCGGTGTTGACGTGACGGCAACCGGTGCCAATTCCTCAACAGCGAGCCATAGATGGATGGCGAACGGGTATGGGTGTACCTCTCCTCGAATTCGATGTTCTCGATGTCGATTGGACCTATGTCTTTTTCTGCCATTTTTTGTCTGGGACACTCAGCATGGACAGATGAAAGAGCCTTGATAGAGGTCTGACCCTCTCCTCGCTCTGAGGTCCCTCCTTCAGACTGCATTTGTTCTTCAGCACGCGCCTGGAAAAGGTCCTGCAGTGTTGACTTGAAGCAGGAATATGAGTCTCACTACATGAGGGTCTGTCTTTACCTTCTTCCTCCTGCAGGATGGACATTTATCAAAGAGAGAGGGCATTTTCTGTAAAAAAAACTCTAATTCCTGTCAGAACAGCCTGAGAGAAACAACGATTTTGAGTTACACAGCTGTCACCAAAATTCAGTTGAGAATTTTGAAGAAAAAAGCCTAAGTTTGCCTGAGCTTACTGCTCCAGGGACCTGTCAGCAGGAACTGGAAAAAAGAAATGAGGCAACTGTCACCTGCTCCGCACGGTGGGATACCGGTGGTCTCGGGGTTCTTAAAGGTGCAGCCTCTATTTTAACTCATATAATGGCAGCCTATAGGTCTACACTTCCGTGCCTTACTTCATCTCTCTTTTCTACCAAAAAGGGTTTGGGAAAGACATTTATGCTGTTTCACAGAAACAACATGACATTATAAACATATATATTCTCCTGGCATCTTTTAAAGTACAAGATGAATAATTGGGCCATGGTTTGGGTACAAATGGATAAGTTACTTACCTGTAATTCCTAGTTCTCTTCAAGTGGTATCCTCATCAAAGTCATAAACACTGAATATTCCCACCCACACGCGTGGACCCCCGAGCATATCCAAACACACATGTATATGTATGAAATATCTATGAAAAATAACATTTTAGTAGAGAATTTCAATACAAATATAATATATACATGTGTAAACAGCAATGCAGTCTATGTTGAGAAACAGGCTAAAAATGTTTTATTTTTTGGAGTTTTTTTTTTTAAAACATAAATTAAAATCTTCAATTAAAGTTAAAAAAAAACTTTCTGTAGTCAAAGTAGAAGGCATAGAAAGTATAAACAATCCATTTTAAAAGAGAAAAAACTACACTGAAAATAAAGGAGCATTATTAGCCAATAGGTTGCATGCAGATGAACACAGCAGAACCAAAAAATTGGCACCGTGCCTTTAAGACCCTGAGCACCTCCAGTATCCCACCATGCCTCAGGAGTGAGAGTGAGGTGACAGTTGGTTCTCAGTTAGGTCAGTACTTTTTTTCGGTGATAATGAGCAATAGAATAGACACAGAGTATTGCTGCACTTCTAAAAATCGCATCTGGGGAGGAGGGTTGGTTGTTTATGACTTTGATGAGGGTACCCCTGGAAGAGAACTAGGATTTACAGGCAAGTAACTTATCCTTGTCTTCCAAGGAATCCTCATCAATAGTCATAAACACTGAATAGATTAGCAAGCCCACCCCCAACCTCTGCGGACGGAATGATAGAAGTGCAGGAAAAAAACATATGCTATGCAAATAAATTTCTTAGAGAAGCTTGACCCACTTGAGTGTCTGCTTTGGCATCTAAATCTATACAGTAGTGCCTGGTAAAAGTATGTACAAATCTCCATGTGGCAGCTTTGCAAATCTTGGAGATGTGTACATTTTTAAGAAGGGCTGCAGCTGCCGCCTTCCCTCTTGTTGAGTGAGCCTTAGGCCTAGCTGATAATTGTTTGTTAGCCAATTGATAAGTAGTCAAAATACATGAACCTATCCATCTAGAAAAAGTTTGTTTTGAAGCAGCTTCCCCTGTCGTCATATGCCCATAGTAAACAAACAGATGATCAGATTGTCTAATTGACCTAGTCTTATCAAGGTAAAATTTGAGCATCCTCTTAAGGTCCAGGGAGTGAAAGGCTTTCTCTGCCGGAGTAACAGGATTAGCGAAAAACGTTGAAAGAGATATTGTCTGATTAATGTGGAAGTCCGACACCACCTTAGGCAAGAACAATGGATGTGGTCTCAGAACCACTCTGTTATCGTGGAAAACCGTGAAGGGTTCCCTCAAACATAGAGCCTGAATTTCGCTGACCCTTCTAGCCGAGGTAATGGCTACCAGAAAAGCTGTCTTCCATGTAAGGTGTTCTAAAGAAGCTGTGTGGATGGGTTCGAATGGGGAGGCCCTGAGTCTAGATAAGACCACATTCAATTCCCATGGGGGTGAGGGTTTCCGAATTGGAGGAAAGACTTTCTTCAAGCCCTCTAAGAAATCCTTAACTACTGGCATAGCCAAGAAGGATTTCTGAGAGGGTGATGTACGATAACCTGTAATGGCAGATAAATGTACCTTGATAGAGGAGAACTGCAGTCCTGACCTCGCAAAATGTAACAAGTAAGGTAAGATACCTCCTCCTGGGCCAAAATAAAATTGCGATCGTGCTGCTGGCACCACATGCAGAACCTTTTCCACTTGAACGCGTAGAAGCGTTGCATAGAAGGTCTTTTAGACTCCTTTACAATATTCATACATTCCTGCAAGAGCCCTAGATGTCCATATTGTAGGAATTCAGGAACCATGCTGTCAAGCTCAGCGAGGGAAGGTTGGGATGTACAATTTCCCCTCCTAATCTGTAGCGGAGATCCGGTCTGCATGGCGGCCTCCTTTGCGGTTGCTCTGACAACTGGAGGAGATCTGTGTAACAGTATTGTTGAGGCCATTGCGGGGGTATGAGTATCATCCTGGCTTTGGATCTGTAAAACTTATTGATCACAGCTGGTATCAGGGGAATCGGTGCAAAAGCGTGGAGAAATATCCCTGACCAGTCTATCAACAGGGCATTCCCTTGCATCCCCGGACGGTAGAACATGGATGCGAAGTCTTAGCATTTTTTGTTGACGTCATCTGCAAATAGATCTATTCGAGGCTGACCCCACGGCTGGAAGATGTCTGCTACGACCTCGTTGTGAAGGACTCAATCGTTAGGAAATCTGCTTCTGAGTTTTGCTGACTCGGGAGATAGACCGCTGTGAGGAACATTCCCCTCGCTATTAACCAGTGCCAGATGGTTTGAGATTCCTGAGACAGGGAACGAGATCTTGTGGCCACTTGCTTGATTAGATAATACATTGAAGTTGTATTGTCCGTCTGGACCAGAAGGGGTTTTCTTTTGATCGATGGGTCAAACGATTTGAGAGCAAGGTGAACCGCTCACAGTTCCAGTAGATTAATGTGGTTGCTCTGTTCCTTGCTGGACCATAGGCCCAGAGCTTGGAGGGGGCCCAGGTGAGCTCCCCAGCCCTGTGGTGATGCATCCGTGTAAGGAAATGCCTCCTTGGCATGGTTACCCCCTGACTTTTTGCCTTTGCTGATGCCAAGTTATGATTTGAAAGTGTGCTGAGAAATGCTAACCAGGCCCCAGCACCAGTGTTCTTTCCCTAAAACTGTACCTTTGTCTCCACAATTGGCACACCCTGACATCCAGATAAGTCCCTTGTAACTGGTACCCCTGGTACCAAGGGCCCTGATGCCAGGGAAAGTCTCTAAGGGCTGCAGCATGTCTTATGCCACCCTGGGGACCCCTCACTCAGCACATGCACACTGCTTGCCAGCTTGTGTGTGCTGGTGGGGAGAAAATGACTAAGTCGACATAGCACTCCCCTCAGAGTGCCATGCCAACCTCACACTGCCAATGGCATAGATAAATCACCCCTCTAGCAGGCCTTACAGCCCTAAGGCAGGGTGCACCATACCACAGGTGAGGGCATAGGTGCATGAGCACTATGCCCCTACAGTGTCTAAGCCAAATCTTAGACATTGTAAGTGCAGGGTAGCCATAAAGAGTATATGGTCTGGGAGTCTGTCAATTAGGAACCCCACGGTTCCATAATGGCTACACTGAAATCTGAGAAGTTTGGTATCAAACTTCTCAGCACAATAAATCCACACTGGTGCTGCCACGGCCCCACTTTTGGCGGCAAGGCCAGAGGAGATAATGAGAAAAACAAGGAGGAGTCACTGGCCAGTCGGTTCAACCCCTAAGGTGTCCTGAGCTGAGGTGACTCTGACTTTTAGAAATCCTCCATCTTGCAGATGGAGGATTCCCCCAATAGGATTAGGGATGTGCCCCCCTCCCCTCAGGTAGGAGGCACAAAGAGGGTGTAGCCACCCTCGGGGCTAGTAGCCATAGGCTACTAACCACCCAGACCTAAACACACCCCTAAATTGAGTATTTAGGGGCCCCCAGAACCAAGAAAGATAGATTCCTGCAACCTGAAGACGAAGAAGGACTGCTGATCTGAAACCCTGCAGAGAAGACGGAGACACCAACTGCTTTGGCCCCAGCCCTACCGGCCTGTCTCCCCACTTCGAGAAAAATTGCAACAGCGACACGTTCCCCAGGGTCCATCGACCTCTGAAGCCTCAGAGGACTACCCTGCATCTAAAAGGACCAAGAACTCCCGAGGACAGCGGCCCTGTTCCACAAAGACTGCAACTTTGCAACAAAGAAGCAACTTTTAAAGACCACACGTTTCCCGACGCGAGCGTGAGACTTTCCACTCTGCATCCGACGCCCCCGGCTCAACCTGCGGAAAACCAACACTACAGGGAGGACTCCCCGGCGACTGCGAACCCGTGAGTAGCCAGAGTTGAACCCCCTGATCCCCCACAGCGACGCCTGCAGAGGGAATCCAGAGGCTCCCCCTGACCGCGACTGCCTGCTTCAAAGAACTCGATGCCTGGGAAACACACTGCACCCGCAGCCCCCAGGACCTGAAGGATCCGACCTCCAGTGCAGGAGCGACCCCCATGTGGCCCTCTACCTAGCCCAGGTGGTGGCTACCCCGAGGAGCCCCCCCTTGCCTGCCTGCATCGCTGAAGAGACCCCTGGGTCTCCCATTAAAATCTATTGCAAACTCGACGCTTGTTTGCACACTGCACCCGGCCGCCCCCGTGCTGCTGAGGGTGTACTTTTTGTGCTGACTTGTGTGTCCCCCCGGTGTCCTACAAAACCCCCCTGGTCTGCCCTCCGAAGTCACGGGTACTTACCTGCTGGCAGACTGGAACCGGGGCACCCCTATCTCCATTGAAGCCTATGCGTTTTGGGCACCACTTTGACCTCTGCACCTGACCGGCCCTGAGCTGCTAGTGTGGTAACTTTGGGGTTGCCCTGACCCCCAACAGTGGGCTACCTTGAACCCAATTTTGAACCCTGTAAGTGCTTTACTTCCCTGAAAAACTAACAAATACTTACCTCCCCCAGGAACTGTTGAATTTTGCAGTGTCCAATTTTAAAATAGCTTATTGCCATTTTTGCCAAAACTGTACATGTTATTGTGATGATTCAAAGTTCCTAAGATACCTGAGTGAAATACCTTTTATTTAAAGTATTGTTTGTAAATCTTGAACCTGTGGCCCTTAAAATAAACTAAGAAAATATATTTTTCTATATAAAAACCTATTGGCCTGTAATTGCCTTTGAGTGTGTGTTCCTCATTTATTGCCTGTGTGTGTACAACAAATGCTTAACACTACCCTCTGATAAGCCTACTGCTCGACCACACTACCACAAAATAGAGCATTATAATTATCTCTTTTTGCCACTATCTTACCTCTAAGGGGAACCCTTGGACTCTGTGCATGCTATTTCTTACTTTGAAATAGTGCATACAGAGCCAACTTCCTACAATCCGTTACCAGGGTGTCAGAAGGAGTGGACTGGTGAAAAGAAGCCCTCACCAACAGGTGATGTCTGCGCATCCACCATTTTAATGATGCTAGTGCCCAGGTGGAAAGAGCTATTCTGTCCTCCCATTGGGCTGTGTGATAATTCCACTGATCCTCTAGAGCCTCTTCAAGAGGCCTCATATGCAGCCTGGCATCCAATGAAAATCCAGGAGGCCATGGAGCCCAACAGAGATGCTACCTGACGTCTAGGAGCGTGCTGGCCAGCCGCAGGTCTTACACGTTCAGATAGAGCTGTTGGCGAGGGCGTACGAGGCAAAGAAGCTGGTGGTGAGTAGAGTCTCGAGTATTGAGAATCTGGAGAAGCCAATGTTTTATTCAGGCTTTCTAACCACCTTGGAGACAGGTTTATAGGTGATATATGTGCTGATGAAACTCTAGATGCTCCTGAAGAGTCACTCTAAACCGTGACTACTGGGTCTTGGTGAAGAAAGCCAGTATCAGGATTTGTTGTTGACCTTTGATGGGGGCTGGTATGCAGAGAAACCCTGTGCAAGACAGATGTTACAGGAGAAGGTTGTCTCGACGCAGATCGATGTTGCATTGCCGTCGACAGGGATCACTGGGTTTCTGCCGACGAGCGAGACCTTCCCATCTTCTCAGGTCTCTACATCGACCCCGCATGCTTCAACGACGAGCGGTGATCAGTAGCAGGAATGTGCCTCAACGTTGAATGCCTTGACGTCGATGGTTACCGCCATGGTCATCCGCCGCTTCTCCGTTCCGCCCGCCAGGGTGGAGACGACCACCGGGCTGGAGACCTGGGTCTCCAGCCCGGCGGCCGTCACAATACCGCTGCCGCTATTTTGACCCGGCTTACTGCTGTGGATTTCCTGCGGTAGGAACTGCCATGAAATCCATGGCGGTAAGTACTATCAGTGCCAGGGAATTCCTTCCCTGGCACTGATAGGCGTCTCCCCCACCCCTTACTCCCACCCCAACTCCCTACCCTATACACCCCACCACCCCTGCCACCCCCCAAAGGTGGCAGGGCCCCCCTCCCCACCCCGACCCCCAACATCACAGCACTCACACACACACGACACGCCCGCAGGCACCACCAACACACACACGCACACACACCGACATACATGCGTACATCCACACACTCAGTCAGACACGCACATCCATATACAAACATACACGCACACATCCATACAGACATACATACAGACATACATGCACTCATTCCCACAACACGCAACACCCCCGCAAGCATAAACGCACTCACACACCCCCTCTACATACACACACGCACACCCCCATGCACCCACACGACACCCCCACCACGCCCCTCCCCTAACAAACGATCAACTTACCTGTTCTGTCGATCCTCCGGGAGGGGACGGGAGCCATGGGGGCTGATCCGCCGACACCACACCGCCAACAGAACACCGCTGCGCCGAATCACAGGACGTGATTCGCTGGGCGGTATTCTGTTGGCGTGGCGGTGGAGCAACCTCCACTTCCCCGCCGCCCGCTAGTATGGCTGTTGGCGGCTCTCCGTCCGAAAAAGGACGGAGAGCTGCCAAGAGTCCTAATACGCCGAGCGGCAAACCGCTACTGCTGGCGGTCTTCCACACGGCGGTCCCTCGGCGGTCTTGAAAAAAGACCGTCGAGGTTGTAATGACCACCATAGTTCTAAAATTGGGCAGTATTATGTGGGATGATTCTTTAGCTTCACTAGAAAATATCTTGAGTATACAACCAAATTTTCTTGATGAGACAGGACTGTTTGTATTGAGTTTATGGCTAACAGGAGTTGGATTTCCTTCTGTAGTTTGTTGATCTGAGAATTCAATGTCGGTTTTGAAGCGACAATAGATAGCAATGTACTGAAGTGACTGTAGTAGTTTCTTTGTATGATTTACAGAACTCACTTGTCGTATATTATGAATCTCCACTCTTCCATGTGCTTCTTCACTGCTACCCCTACAGGAGTGGAAAACTGTTGGGACAGTGCTGAGGCACCATTGTTTATTTCCTGAGGCATTTTTTTCATCTTCAATGTGAAGATTTTGTGGGTGTTATTTTTTTCACTTTTGATATCCGCTTTGGTATTGAGACTTCTGATTTTGTTTCTGTTCCGGTTGGTAAGGCCATTTTGGGTGTTGAAACCTCTGTTGAAAAAATTCCTTTACTGCGGCCTGCTTATTAAAACATTTCGGTTCTCTTGAACAACTGCTTTGAGTTTCTTAGCCTCATCTTTCATTCTGAGCATTTCTTCTTCACTCTGTTGGTCAAATGAGAATGTGCTCAACAAGGGTAGATTTAGTATTTTTAATTGAGCTTCTGGCTTTAGAGATGAAAATCTTAGCCAAGAGGACTCACAAAGAGATATGCTATGAGAGTAGCCAGTAACATAGGGCCAGATGTAAGAAGCATGTTGCACGTCGCAAACAGCGATTTTCGCTGTTTGCGATGTGCAAAATGCACTTTGCACTGCACAAAACCCGTTTTGCAATTTGGTAACCTGGTTACCGAATCGCAAAACGGGTTTCCGAGTCGCAATTAGGAAGGGGTGCCCCCATCCTAATTGTGAGTCGCAGTGCAATGCAGGATTGCTTTGGGACCGCGAACGCGGTCCCAAAGCAATCGCAGTTTGCACCCATTTGAAATGGGTGGTAACCCATTCGCAAAAGGGAAGGGGTCCCCATGGGACCCCTTCCCCGTTGTGAATGGAACTACAAACATTTTTCAGAGCAGGCAGTGCTCTGAAAAAATTAAACAAAAATGCTTCATTTTTTGTTTTTGTGTTGCATCTCGTTTTCCTTTAAGGAAAACGGGCTTCATTACAACAACAAAATAAAAAAATGCTTTATTAAAAAGCAGTCACAGACATGGTGGTCTGCTGTGCTCAGCAGGCCACCATCCTTGTGAATGCCGCCACTCGCAAGGGGGTAGCAAATTGGAACCCACCTCATGAATATTAATGAGGTGGGCCTTTGCGACCCCCTTGCATGTCGCAGATGGTCAGGGACACCATCCTACATTCCAATTTGCGGATCGCAAATTGCGAGTCGCTCTGACTCGCAATTTACAACTCGCAATTTGGAACCTACCTACATGTGGCCCATAAAGTTTTACAGCGTGCACCACAGCACAAATTCTTTGGTTTGCTACTAGGGAACCCTCCTTGACAATTTCCATGTAATCCTCCTAGCGATATTTTGGCAAATCTTCCACAAAGGACTTAGGCCCTCATTATGACATTGGCGGTTAGTCCCACTTACCGCCATGCTGCCGCCGTCGCGGTGGTTTACCACTACCCATATTATGACACACACATGGCAATCCGTCACTATACAGCCACACACACAAGTCCGCCAGCCCAAAGGTCAGTGATAAACTAGCGGTAACAAAACCACACCGTTACGCCATCAGAACTACGCCCACAACATTATGACCCACAAATCACTGCAGCGGACATTCAATGGCGCTAAACCATTGGCGGTACATACCGCCAAGCTCAAAATACATACACACATACAAAACAACACTACATTGGACAATTCAAACTACACACACCTGAAACACATACACACACCACACCCACACAACCACATTAATATAAAACACACACACACTACCCACAAGCATTTCCGACTAAAAAGAATTGACAACAGAGAGAGCGAGAGACACCAAGAGCACCCACAGAACCAGAGTCACAGAACACCAACACCCATACACCATCCACGCACCTTACAGCACACACCCCAACACATCACCCCACACACCCTCACACACAGCACACACACTACACCCATGGCACCACAAAGACAATCCAGATTCTCTGAGGAGCTAATGGTCATGGTGGAGGAAATCACCTGGGGAGAGCCACAACTATTCGGATCACAGGTGCAGCAGACATCCATTGCTAGGAAGATGGAGTTATGGCAGAGAATCATGGACAGGGTCAACGCAGTGGAACAGTGCCCCACAACAAGGGATGACATCAGGAAGAGGTGGAACAACCTACAGGGAAAGGTACGTTCCGTGGTAGCAAGACACCAGATGGCTGTACAGAGGACTGGCAGTGGACCTCCACCTCCTCCCCCACAACTAACAACATGGGAGGAGCAAGTCTTGGCAATACTGCATCCTGAGGGCCTGGCAGGAGTAGCAGGAGGACTGGACTCTGGTAAGTCAACTCTTTACTACTTTCACCCCCCCCCACCTGTATGCCATCACATACTCCCACCCCTACCCTCACTCCCATCACTCCATCACTCCACCACCTCACATACACCCCACCATCACAACACACCCATCTCAATACCAAGCCCTGCATGTAAGACCAATGCACTGACCCCCATCACAGACCTGCATGGACACACATCACTAAAGCAAGCACATTAGAGAGAATCACCTAGCCCACAAAATCACTACTCACCCAAGGCAAAGCTGACCGGGCAATCACAACCATTCAGGGCAACACACCCACGCGCAAGATGTCACACGCAGAAACAATAACACTGCATTTACATCCCCACAGGACCCCCACCCAACGTCACCGGAGAGGAGGTGCCAGCAACATCCAGTCCCCCCACAGAAGAGGCCCACAGTGATGACAGAAGCTCTAGACACCTGGCTCTGGATGGCCAACCAAGCCCATCAGGGATCTCCGGACAGTCCGTTACCCAGGCACAGTCCCATACCACCACAGAGCCTCCCCCTCAGGAAATTCCAGCACAGCACCCACCCAGCGGGCCCATATCTCAATCAGCAGTGTGTCCACCACTTCAGAGACCCCAAGGCACACCACAAACAGAGGACGATCAGGGACATGGGGTCAGTGGCAGTGGGCACACCGTTCAGGGGACAGAGGCACACGACAACAGGGAAGCTGGGAGGACTGCTGTGCGACTGGGGGAGGACAGGCCCAGGGAACCGACTCTCCAGGAGGCACTCACCAGCATCCTGGGAGCATATCACTATTCCCAGGAGACGATAGGCCAGATACTATACAAGTTGCAGGAGACCCAGCGGATGCAGGAGGGACAGTACCTGGGGATCAGGGAGGACTTGAAGGACATCCACACCACCCTGGTCACTATGGCAGGGGTGCTGGCAGACATGGCCAACACCATGAGGGAGGCAGTGGGCAAACCACCCACTTGAGAGACTGTGGCCTTGCACTCCCCAGGACATCGCACAGGGCAGGTAGCCCCCTCTAAGACCAGTGGTGTTGTACCATCCTCTGGCTGAGGTGCACCCCTCTTCCCCGTCCAAGGTGCCTGTGTATTTTCGAACTGATGCCCCTGCAGTGTTCTGTCCGTGTTGTTGCAGGAGTGAGGTGGGGCCTTGGCCTATGTGTAGTGGCCCGGTGGCCCACGGACATTGAGGACTGGGCAGTGTCCCTCCATTTGTATATATGTATATACTGTTTTGATATAGAAGCACGTATTTCTACTATGTTATCTTATTACACTCACTTTAATCAATTCCTTTTGTCCTTGCGTTATTCCTGAGCGGTACGGGGTAAATTTGTAATGTTATTGCATCTGTTTGTGTGTATGGTGTTGGGGGTGGGGGTGTTGCGTGTTGCCTGTGTGTGTCACTCTCTTTTTCCTCCCCCCTCTGTTGTGTGCTAGCCGGCAGTAATCACTGTGGTGGTCTTCGCCGGCATTGATGTTCGTAATGCATGAAGAGGTATACAAGCATGGGGAAGATGTGCAGCTCGGGCTCCATGGCGGCGTGGTTCTTCCTTGAGTCTCCAGAGGTGAGTCCTTTGCCTTCTGTGTACTGTTTCCGCAGCGCTTTTGATGTCGTTGGTACCGCCCCGGAAAAGGTGGCGGATAGACCTGTCTTAACACAGTGGGTGGAACATTGTCTTCAGCCTGGCTGTTGGCGGTTACTGCTGTGGTGCTTATTGCTACCGCCGTGGCGGTTGGTGTGTTAAAGTGGCTGTCTGTGTGGGCGGTTTCCGCCGTGGTCATAATTCAATTTTTTTTACTGCTGGCCTGTTGGCGGTATTACCGCCGCTTTATCACCGACTGCCAGGGTTGTAATGAGGGACATAATGCCAGACTGCACTGTGAATCTGTATAAGAAGTTCAGTGGAACTTGCATTTTTAAGTAGCGCTGAAGCAGTTTCACTCATCTTTGTGCTAGTAACATCGCTAGGTTTGCTTTTTCAGGCACAAAAGCATGTCTTTTCTTAAGTGAGGTAACATTAACCCAGTCCAGCTTAGAATCCATTCTGAGAACGATTGAGTTGGGTCCCGGTATTACTGCCTTTATAGTAGCAGGTGTTAAAAACTTTTCTTGTGTTATTTCTAGAAGACCTGGTACTAAAGTCAACCATGGTCTTTGTGCTTCACTAGGATATAAAGATTCCAGGATAACAGACACCAATGGTTCAGGCTTCACCAGAGAAATATTAATTTGCTGCTCCTACTGCTTATACATCCTGTAAAGTGATTATGGATGATGTCATTAACTGTTGATATTGGGGTCAGTGATTAAGCTGGTAAAGTAGGAGTAGATTATTGCATCTCCGTATCACTGACTGCTTATGGAGAGTGAGATCATGAACTTGTTCTCCTTGATTCTGGAGACACATCAGGAGATTGTCTACTAATGTGTAGCTCTCACGACTTGCATGGAGATGGAGATTTCCAGCTTCTAACAGGGAAGTTCTTTTGGATGCTCTTCTGGGTGGAAAAACATTATATGGTGTAAGGATCTGTACCGGATACTTCAGATGTATAATTGGAGTGATAGGCCAATATAGTGACAAAGTTGGATCTGGAGATGAAGCCTGGCTATATATTTTTGGAGGATCAGATGTTGATTCTTCTCTGTAATGTTACCAGGATTTATTTTGCCCATCTGCAGAAGATCGTACAGCTTATGAAGCTGAAGAATAAATAGTTTGGACTGTTGATGGTGAAACAGACAAGGCTTTAGGAACTTTGCATAGAGCTGTAGATAATCACTTTTTTTTCGTACATCAATGATGAAATTGTTGATGGTGAATTAAGTCTCTTCAATGTCGACTGCAATGCGGTTGACAGCGTAGTATACATCCTCGGTGTTGGTATGGTTTGCAACGGCAATCGATGTCTTTTTGATGTCGACCAATGATACAGTTGATGTTTCGACTTCGATTGACCTAGATGTTTTGTAGATCCTTCTCCCGATGGTGCACAGTTCGGCAGAGATGGCTTCAACTACAACATAAAAATTGTCCTATGGTGACAACAAGAGTGATGTTTTTCTTCATTGATCTTCATCTGTAATGTGTTTCAGAGGATGGATAGGAAATAGAGGCTGGTTTAGCAACAAATCTTTCTAGTATCTTTCATTCTTCTTTTCCTCTTCTGTCCTTATGTTTTCCAACTGTCCTTCTGAACATTTTCTTGCAGATGTCACAGTCAGTGACAGAGTGGGAGGGAGGCAAACATCCCATAAGACTTTCTGGGATCTGGAATCTGTTACAATTTCTTTCTTGCACATAAAGAGCATTTCAAGAAAACTGAGGGCACTCCAGCTTAGAAATGCAGTCAGAAAATGATGAGAACATGGTCCACACAACAGAAAATGGTAATAAATGATGATGTACAAAAGTGATACTTTTGAGGTAAAAAGAAACTCAACAGGGTTCCTGGGATCCTTCTCTCATGAGTTGGAAAAAAGAACTGGATAACAGAAACAGTTGGCAGTGCAAGGTATTTTGGGAAGGGGTGCCTCCTAGCTCCTTTTTCTATTCCAGTGAAATGAAAGGCAACAGGCTGAATTTTTCCATTAATGTTCTCTGAGTAAAACTCTCATTACACCATGTTTTCTATTAAAATAAGCTGTAATTTAGTATTGTGAATACATTTCATAGGTTTTTAACTACTCAACATTTATGAAAAATAACCTTTTAAGCTTCCATTCAACAGATGTTTTAAGAAGCTTTCACGGACAAAGGAATTCTTTGATTCTATTTCCATGAGAAACAACTATGCAATGGTGTTCTGGGTTCAGTGAAAATGGCGGAGAGAATTTATTATTCAAGAGTTTATAATTATCAATGAAGAGGTTACGATGCAGAAGTGTAAGAAGCTGGCTCAGTGTGTGGTTGGTTCCTAAGGTATTAAACCTTATACCAGATCCAGGTATCCCCTATTAGTGAAGTGGAGGCAGTGTCTCAAAGCCAGGCTGCCTTGAGTTAGCTGTGGATGAGCAGCCAAGACCTATCTAGGAGACATGTAAAGCTCATGCAAAACCAATGTAGTCCCACTACACTTACACACATGAAAGAAAACACTCCGTTGTACAAAAATAAAGGTACTTTATTTTTAGAACATTATGGCCCTCATTCTGACCTTGGCGGTCGGCGGAGAGGCGGCGGTCGGACCGCGAACAGACCGGCGGTCAGAAAAATGGCATTCTGACCGCGGCGGTCACCGCCGCGATCGACCGCCACTTCCCCACTCCGACCGCCACGGCGGTCATGACCGCCGGGCTGGAGTTTGCGCACTCCGGCCCGGCGGTCGTCCCAAGACCGCCAACGGTATCATGACCCTGCCTACCGCCGCGGTTTCTGGCGGTCGGGAACCGCCATGCGAACCATGGCGGTAAGCACTATCGGGGCCAGGGAATTCCTTCCCTGGCACTGATAGGGGTCTCCCCCACCCCCCACTACCCACCCGAGTCCTCCCCCCACACCCTCCACCCCCCTGCCACCCCCCAGAGGTGGTACGAACCCCCTCCCCACCCCCACCCCGACATGCACATACATGCACCCCGACATGCACACACCCCCAACATGCACATATACACACCCCCTACACACACATACACAACGGGGACACATACCCGCACACATACATGCAGACATGCGCACCTGCCGAACAGCACACATTACCCATAGACACAGCAGCACCCCCCGCCCGCATACACGCACTCACACACCCCCTCTACACACTCACACGCACACCCCCATACACGCCCTCATCACACAACACCCCCCCTCCCCCTCCCCTCACGGACGGTCAACTTACCTTGTGCGTTGGTCCTCCGGGAGGCGACGGGAGCCATGGGGAGGTGACCGCCAACAGAACACCGCCAACAGAAGACCGCCACACAGATATGTGGGTCGTAATTCTGTGGGCGGTGTTCTGCTGGCGTGGCGGTGGAGGTTGACCAGTCTCCACTTTTCCGCCGACCGCCAGTGTGGCTGCTGGCGGTTTCCCGGCGGAACGCTCCCAGCGGTGGGAATGCGCACAGCGGCATACCGCGGCGGTCGGCGGTCTTCACCGCGGCGGTTACTCGGCGGTCTCGCGAAAAGACCGCCAAGGTCAGAATGAGGGCCTATATCACAAGAGAGGCAACCCTCCAACAGGGAGTAAGTAATATACTAATTATATATGTTAGTAAAAAGTAATAGGCATATAAAGATTAGAAAACAGTATACCTAGCAATAACCAATAGTGACCATAGGGCAGAGGTCTTCAAGCTTTTTGATGCCAGGACCCCCTCTTAAAAATCTTTAGGTGTAAGGACCCCCTTCTGATAAAAATTTCTAGAACCAGGTATGCCTCATCAACAACAACAATAATAAACGTCACCATTTCCCACAGCAAATAATTTTTACTGTGAGGAAATAATATTAAACATTGTTAAGAAAAACCAAAGATCAGTGAGTGTGGGGGCGTGGTCAAGGGTGTGGCTAAAAACAAAGGTCATAATTTATGAGGAATTGACGTGGGGCAGTGCTGCAAGTCTTCTTGCAACACTGCCCTACGCCAATACAAAAGGGCAAGAACATTTCTGTCCTTTCCCCCTGCGCTGGCGCGCAATTGTTGCCTCGCGCCAACATAGGCAGGATTGTTTCTGTGCAGGAAGGGGCACCTTCTGGCACAAAAACAATCCAGAGAGGCATTGTACCTCTCTCTTTATGTGCGGCAGAATTCAACACACATGGAAAGAGGAAAAACAAGGAGAAATTAAAACATTTCTCCTCATTATGCCTGCTCTGGGGAGGCGTAAGGTTTTGCCACTGTTCCAGTTTACATGATTTTGTAAATCTGGGGCAGCGTCAAAATCCATGGGTTTTGCATGGGAACACCCACCACAACACCCATGGAACACCTCTTTGACGCAAAGTAAGGCAATGCACCGGCTTGTACTGCTATGCCTTTCTCCATATCTACAAGGCCATTCAAAGCCACTCAGGGTGGCTTTGCGTCACCTCTTAGGTATGATTGAGAGGCTTGTGATGCTGGAGCGTCAAAAAAAGTGATGCTTCAGCAGCGCAAGCCTCTCATAAATAAACCCAAAATATTCTTTACGTTTTTTTAAAGTCTTTCACCGTCAGGTAGTTACACATAAAATAACAGCCAGCTTAAATGAAAAATAAATGAAAGAACGTTGTTACTCACTGGGAAATGCACTGTAGTTCATTATGAAACCTCTATTAGTTAGTGCACTGCAGAGGTATGTGTGTAACCAGAGAGCAGCAGATCTAAATCTTGGTTAGTGCAGTTAAGTAAAGTGACTTGTGTATTTGTAGTGCCATGAGGTCACAGCCTGTGACAGAAAGTACTGTGGATATGTAAGGCATTACTTTATACTTGCATTACACACAGTATAAGATAGGCCACTACAAAAAGGTTTAAGATAAAACTGTGGTTCCAAAATGTAGATTTAGGTAATATCAGAGCATATGCAATACCTTTTTTTTATTTTAATAGATGTCCCTTCAACACCTCTAGGTGAAGTAAGCACTGTGAAAATACAATTACAATTAAAAGAACACACTTCACAGCACAGTTGTCAACTCTTTGCATTACCCCTAAAAAATAATAAATATTTGTCCTCCCAAAGCTTTGAGTGATTCGATCATTTAAAGCTGCTCCCAAGCATCTTTTACATTTGCAGATGTGCTCATAGAGCATATTTGCATTTCATTCAGGAAGCAGACACCCTGGGAAGGTCTCCTTAGCTGTCTGTGCGGCTTTCACAGCAGAGGAGACTCAAATTAAAGTTCAGCTGAGGCATTTCGAGGATCGGTGGGGGAATGCAAGACCCCCTTTCTAGGACTCCGCGGCCCCCCTGGGGGTCCCGACCCCCAGATTGAAGACCTCTGCCATAGGGGGAGCCCAAACCATATATTAAAAAAATGGAATGCGAACTCAGGACCCCCACCTAGGTAAGTGGAATGTGTAGAGGGGAGCTTGGAGCACTAGAAAACCACAGAGGTAAGTAACACAGTATCCCCCAGCGACCGGGAAAGCAGGAGTAAATCACTGGAATGTCCCCAAAGCACCCAAAAGGAAGGAAAAGAACAAAAGAAGACACCCAGACAAGACTGCAAGAAACCAGCAGTGGATTCCTGGAGAAGAATACCTGTGGAGAGAGGGGACCAAGAGTCACGATGGAGTCCAGGAGGATTGGGACCTAATACCCAGCCATCTGTACTTGCAGGTGTTGGTCGACCATGAGGAAGAACAGGTCAACACTGCAGCCCCGGAGCAGGAAAAGAGTGACTGATAGATGCAGGAAATGTCTCATGCTGGAGTGAAGATTGGTGACTGGTGTCGGTGCACGAATTCCACCAACAAGCCTTGGCAAAGGCAAACTCGCAGTTAGTGGAAAAGCAGTGCTGCCAGGGACCAGTAAGGCCCAGGAGGACTAAACCCAGGAAGGGGTGCCACAGGGGACCCTCAGCGTAGCAGAAAGTCCACAACAGCAGAGGCAGCACCCGCAGGAGTCCCACAGGATGGGGACACAGGAGTTGCAGCGCTACAAAAGAGGATCCCACGCTGCCGGACAACCATGCAGGAGGCTGAGCTTTGCTGGAAGGAGTGCTGGGGGCTGGAGCTGCTCATCGCCTGAAGATCCCTTGGAGGAGAAGCCAAAAAGACTTGGCAGCTGCAAAAGATGCGGTGCACGGGGGTACTTTCCTGCGTGGGAAGGCAAAGGCTTATCTCTCACAAAGTTCGACAGCTGGCAGAGAGGACCAAGAGGACTACTCTGATCCACCACCCGTGATGCAGGATCCATGGCGGTCACAATGAGGGGAGATCCACGTAGCCGGTCGTCGCTTGCTGTAGGTGCCTGCGGTTGCAGGGGAGTGACGCCTTCACTCTAAGGGCGATTTCTTCTTCGTCTTGTGCAGGCTGAAGAGTTGCTATCTTCTGAGGATGCAGGGCCTGGGAAATGTTGCAAAGCTGGCAGGAGTTGTGGAAACAAAGCTGCAGAAGAGTCTTCTTCCTTGTTTGTAGCATTGTCGGTTCCTGGAGGGTCCAGTTGCAGTTCCAGTGGCCAGAAGTGAAAGTGGAGGTTGCAGAGGAATCCTGCTGGAGTCTTGCAAGTCAAATCTGAGGACCCACCCAAAGGAGAGACCCTAAATATCTCTAAAAGGGGGATTGGTCACCTAACCAGGTAAGCACCTATTGGGGGGGGTGAATGGGGGGGACTCTGACAGCACCTGCCTGGCCGGCCACTCAGATGCTCCCAAAGTTCCCTGACACCCTTGGAAACAAGATAGCAGAACCCAGGGACCCTCTGGAGGAGCTCTGAGCATCACCCTGGAGTGGTGATGAACAGGGGAGTGGTCAGTCCCCTTTCCTTTGTCCAGTTTCGTGCCAGAGCAGGGACTGGGGTTCCCTGAACCGCTGTAGACTGGTTTATGCGAGGAGGGCACCAAATGTGCCCCTCAAGGCAAACCAGTGGGTTGGGGAGGCTACCCCTCCCAAGCCAGTCACACCTATTTCCAAAGGGAGAGGGTATTACCGTCATCTCCCAAAGGAAATCCTTTGTTCTGCCTTCCTGGGCTCGAGCTTTTCAAGCAACAGGAGGGCAGAAACCTGTGTGTGAGGTGTCAGCAGCTGGGGCTGTCTGGAAAACCTCAAAAGACTGAAATGGCAATACTGGAGGTCCTTAAGGAGCACCCAGAGCGCATTGAATCATACAACAAATGCTTGCAAAAGCCTTGGGTATGATTCCAACATGTTTGATACCAAACATGCCTATGTTCGGAGTTACCATTATGTAGCTGGACATAGGTAATGCATAGACAGCCAAGGCGGTGGACTGGTTTTCCGTCAGAAATCCGGCGGCAGGACCATCACTGGCAAGATCTAAATCAGGCCCATAACCAAGCTGTCAGAAAGACTCCTACCCCATGGACGGGTCTTCTCTGTCTGCTCCCCCTTCATGTACTATCCTCAAATCCAAAGAACTCATGTCTGCACTGATACATGCATGTCAGGGCCACCTTCCCCCCACCTGTGTGAGACTGCGGACCGCACACATACATATGAAGGACTTCAAACAAACACAAATCCATCTAGAGGACGGAAGGGGTTAGAAATGGCACCCCCTTCTGTCCTCGCTCCACCCAACACCTCTAGATACTAAGTATCTCCGGCTCCTGAACACTACCACCTGCAACATAACACCAACAGGGCAGTAGCCAACAAACCCATCCTAATGCCCCTATTAACAGAGTAACAGTGAATGCTTTGCCAACCCCCAGCGAGCCTCAGACTAGAGTCACACATCAAACTGACAATTGTCGCTAGCATATGAACCAGGAAGAGTTTGGGAGCATGAGGAGTGTCCTCTGTTTGACATTTGGAGTTCAGGTGCTTTTGTGGATTCTCCTCTCCCTGATTATCACATGTAGTGGTGCTGTTGGATTCTCTTCCTCCAATATGCATCAATCCTGTTTGGCATCTGTTTTTCTGTAAGTCTATTTTGGTCTCCTGTGGTGTCGCTACCTCCTGGAGTCTGCTCATTGAGTAGACGGTTCTGCACTTCCGGGGTTCCGTAGAGGTGTTCCTCCACACAATACCAGGCCTCATCCGGATCCTCAAAGAAATGATTTGACCTCTGTGAAAGTTCAGTGTTATTGCTGAACTCGCTGCTTATAATCCAGGAAGATCATTTGTTTTGCCGAGTCCAGGTGGGCTGACTGGGTTTGCATCCCGGTCTACGTAATTAAACAGTTTAATCATGAACAGGTGGACGATGGGGAGTAAGCGATCTGTGCGCTCTCTTTATGACAAAACAGGAAGCCATATCTGCATCTGGTACCCAAGAGATTATCAACCTTGTGAAGAATTGCTCAAGTCGCAGCCCTTCAAGTCCTTTGAGGCGTTAATTATTCCTTCAGGATCTTCCCTCTGCATCTTTCAGTCTAATTTCAAATTGTAGTGTCAATTCATAGAGCTTCACAAAGTCATTTTTCAAGGCACCTACGTCATCCCCTGCCGAGAAGATCCTAGACTCTGCCTCCTCACACCGCTATAAGTGGGCCTATGGGACCCTGAGAGCTCTGGGATATCCTCATCCATCACTGGCGCCAGACCTTGCCTATCTGCAGCTTGTCATTCCTCACCCCTGGAGTTCGGGAAGACACATGCAGCCAACCACGGGACCCAGTTTCCACCCCTGATCTTACAGGTGCTGCTGTGGCTCTGCAGACCAATTCCTTATGGCCATAGCAGTATGGTCACCTGCCAGTCACTGCCCTCCTTCACGCCAGCCCTTCCTGGCCCCAGTCATCCGCAGGGCTGAAGGTGGGACTTCCTCTGCACCAGGGGAGGTTAAACTATAACTCATGCCCTAAGGTAACTATAAGTTGCACCACCACCATGCACATTTTGTTCGTCAAACCTTTTACTACCAATATTACAATGATATTATCAATGATGTTATCAAAGATGTCATGACTGCCGTAATTTCTGGGGTAATTAGCAGTGCATGGTGAGGGTGCGAGTTATAGTTACTTTAGGGCACAAGTTATAGTTACTTGAGATAACTAACTATAACAGGTGAGTTTCTATGGTTTTGTACGTTTAGAATGTGAGCCTAATTATAACGTCTCTGTAACCTTTTGTTCCTAAGTGAGTTTCTATGTGTTTTAAATTCTATTTCCTAACTATAACGTCCCTGTAATCTTTGATTTTGTCAGTGAATTTCTATTTTTTTTTAACGTATAGTAATTTTTATTACTATACGTTAATCCAACCAGGGCTTGTGCAGCGGATTTTGGTCACAGGGCCTGGCTGCAGGCCAAAACCCAATAAGCACCCAATCATGCAGCAAAAGTTGACTGCAAGACCTGGCCTGCAGCCAGACCCTGCGGCCAACCCCTGTAACCACCTAAACCCATGCTGTGCACGGCCCATTGTGTACATCAGTGTTTTAGTAGGTGCATGGGTCTGTGAGTGAGTGCATGAGGGTGCCAGTGGGTCTGTGAGTGGGTATGTGAGAGTCTGAGTGGGTCTGTGAGTGGATGGGTAACTATCTGAGTGGGTCTGTGAGTGGTCCGTGAGGGTCTGACTGAGGCTGTGAGTGGGTGCACAATGGTGTGGGTGGGTCATTGAGTGGGTGCATGAGTGTCTGAGTGAGTCTGTGAGTGAGTGGGTGCGTAAGTGTCTGAGTGGGTGTGTGAGTGAGAGAAAGACTGAAAGAAAGAGAAAGAAAGTGAGAGGGAGAAAGACAGATCGTTTTTTATGCTTTGATATATGATATACTTAGAATGAGATATTTCTGGGCCAATTGAAAAGAAAAATGTATTTGTCAGTAAAAGCACCTTTCAGCATGAGCCTCAAACATTTGTAGTTAAAAAAAAGAAAAAAAAGAGGGAAACAAGCCAGCCCTGGGGGTAGCAGTCCCCAGGGGCATCAGTGGCTCATCGATGGGGGCCACCCGGCCACCCTCCAACGTAGGGAGGGGGTGGTCCCCAGGGCTAATGGGGGTCTGAAACAAACCCCTTTTACATTATTCAGTATGTGCCAGGGGGAAGTGGTGATCCACGGGCTGCGCAGCCTCCCCGCTCATTATAGCCCCAGGGAGGTGGTGGTTCCACGGGGCTGTGGGGGAGGCTGCGCAGGGCCTCCCCTATTAAAAGCATTTTCGCCAGGGGGGTGGGAGTCCCAGTGGCCAGGAGGGGGCAGGAGCCCCCCTGTTAAAAAGAAAAGAGTGCAACCAGCCCATCCGGGGGCGTATTTAAAAACAAGTACTGGAGCCTGTGCCTGTCTTTTTAAAAAATGTTTTACTGCAGATTTGTGACCCTTTCGCAAATTTGCAATAAACATTTTAAAACAAAATGATTTTTAGCCCGGGACGGGTGTCCTTTAGGAACCAAGCACCAGAGCTAAGGGGTCATACCCTGACCCCTTTTATATTTTTTATTCTTTTTTTTCTGTGACTCCACTTCAGCCGAGTCCCAAGATGGCTGCCAACACTTCCTTGTTGAAGTGCTAGCAGCCAATCAGATTTCAGCACAAAATCGGGAGGGGTTGCAAATCCTTCGCATCCCTAGATATACAAATGTGGATTTCCTTCAATTTCTCAAAAGCTACTGAACAGATTTACACCAAATAACAGAAATGTCTCTTTCTGGACCAAGAACTACCTTTCTGCCAAATTTGGTGTAATTCCGTCCAGTGGTTTCTGCGCTATCGCTGTTCAATTCTTTCTATGGGAATTAACAAAAAACACACTCTAAATTTCAACCATTCCCTTTACCTCAGCTCCCACTTGAAGGATTACCCCAAATCTTTCCAGACAGCAGCTCACGTGACTGTCAAATGTTTTTAGAAAATGTTGTGCAGATTCGTCAAGCGGCACCAAAGATACAGGCATACAAAATACACCTTTTTCTACACTGTAGCAACCGCCACTAGGATATCTATCTATATATCTATATATATATATATATAGATATATCTATCTATCTATCTATCTATCTATCTATCTATCTATCTATCTATCTATCTATCTATCTATCTATCTATCTATCTATCTATCTATCTATCTCTATATGTGTGTGTATGTATGTATGTTTGTAAAAAAGGGCCAAAGAAGAAGACCGTGATGGTTGAAACGCGTTGCCCTATGATTTGTTTAATGGAATTTCTGAAATAAACCAAGGCCAGTGACTTGCATGGAGTGCCTAAGTTTGATTTTCGTTTGGAGTGGAAACAAAATGGGTCCTGTGCCCACTTACTGAGCACCAACCTCGTCAGGCAAGCGCTGGAAGAAACACAGGACTGCTCTTCAGTGATATATACATATATATATATACACCTTATGCTGAACCAGGAAGGATTACTGTAATTAACATCTGCATCATAGAACCCTTACTGATAGTCATAAATGATAAACGTAAAATAGAATAGCAAGATTCTCCCTCTACGAAAATGTCAATACTGTTCATGGGTTAGACTAGTATGGCTTAGAAAGAGAGAGAACCAAAAGTTAGACAGATTCTTTAGAGATTCTTGTTTAACCATAGTGTCATCTGTAGTACCTTCATCCAAGCGATAATGTTTAATTAGTGTGTGTCTACATTGCCACGTGGATGATTTATAAATATCTTGTAGCAGAAAATTTCTTATCCAAGCAGCAATGGCTGCCTTCCCTCTTGTGGAATGGTTTTACCGGAAAGTTTTTTTAAGGCTTGTTGATAGCAAACAATACAGGAAACTATCTTGCAATGTTTTGTTTAGTAGATGCCATATTTGTACGGAGAGATCTATATTTAAGAAATTATTGTGCCTAAAAAATTGCCTTCTATCCAAGCAGAACTTCAGAACCCTTCTAAATTCCAAAGAACGGATAGATTTTTCTGCAGGACTGGAGGGCTTAGGGAAGAAAAACATTCAAGAAATAGATTGATTAATATGAAAGTATGAATAGATAGGTAGCTATTTAGGATTGGTTCTCAAAACAACTCTGTTATGATGAAATATTGTAGATTGTAAAGCTTGGAGGTCACTGACCCTTCTAGCTGATGTAATTGCTACTAGAAAAGCTGCTTTCAATGTTAGATAGTGCATGCTCCCAAGTGGTTTATGGATAGGTTCAATGGGAGGATCCATTAATTTGGAAAACATCAGATTCAGTTCCTATTGAGAAGGCTGTCATCTAGAAAGAATGTTTTTTTCAACCCTTCAAAAAACAGTTAATTACTGGTATTTAGAAAAATGACTTCTGAATTGGACCTTTTCTATAAACAGTAATTTGTAGTCAAGTGAACTTTAAAGGATGAATACTGAAGTCTGGAGTTTCTCAAATATAACAGTCTTCTAGGCAAGAAAGAGGGTCTTAGTTATTCTTTAAACACTATTTAAGAAATATTTTCAATTTTTAGTTACATCATGTTCTTGTGGAGGGGTGTTTGGTTTCTTTAAGTGTATTCAGGCAGTTTGGGGTAAGTTTAGGTGTTCATACTGAACAATCTCATGAGTCATGCTGCCAAATTCAAAGATTGTAATTTGGGGTGATGTATTCCCCCTTTCATCTTCGTAAGAAGGTTCGGTTTTCACAGCAGCTTCTTGCGTGGTAGTATTGACATATGGAGTAGTTCTGGGAACCACCACTGTCTTGGCCATTCAGGAGCTATGAGATCCTTTTTTGCATTGCAGTGTTTCAGTTTCACGAACACTGTGGAAATCACAGGTCAAGAAGGAGAACCGCACAGAATTTTTTTGACCAATTCATCAAAAGAGCTTTGCTCAGTGAATTTGGTTCCCACACCCTCAATGCGAAGTCTATGCATTTTGCGTTTAGCCTTGGTGCAAAAATATTCATTTGTGGATCATCACCTTATTCTTGAAAGATATTTTGAACAACGTCATTGTTTAATTTCCATTCGTGAATCTTGTTGTAAAATCTGCTTGGTCACTGCTTGACAATTCTGGAGACCTATAAGATGTATAGCTGGAATTGACAAATGTCTTGCAAGAAGTGACTGCCATATTTCTTGAGCTTCCAGGGTTCTAGATCTGATTCTGTCCTCCTTGTTTAGATAATACATTGTTGTTGTGCTGTCTGTTGGAAATAACAATCTATTTCCCGTTATGGATGGAAGGAAACATTTCAAAGCTAGATGTATAACTTTTAACTCAAGCACATTTAAATGATAGTGTTGCTGTTTCTCTGACAACATACCTTGTATCGATAAATCTTACAGATAGGCTTACCAACCTGCTACAGAAGCATCCATCACTATTGTGTGAGTAGGCAGGTTCTGGTGGACAGGAGTCCCTTTTAACATGTTCTTTCTCTGAGACCACCATTTGGAAGTGGCTTAAACTGTCAGATCAGTTTGACTTCCTATTTGTCATTTTATGGAAACCATTGATTGTCCTTACATTTTTGAAGAGGCTTCATGAAGAGGCGTGCATTTGGTACTAGAAATATGCAAGACATAATTTCTCCTAACATTAATAAAACTTATCTTGCCGCAGGAGACAGAGGGCCTGATTCAGACCCTGGCGGCCGGTGACCGCCATGGTCACCGGCCACGGGAGCACCGCCGACAGACCGGCGGTGCTCCAAAGGGCATTCTGACCGCGGCGTTTCTGCCGCGGCCAGAAAGGGTAAACCGGCGGTCTCCCGCCGGTTTACCGCTGCCCTTGGAATCCCCCATGGCGGCGCAGCGCGCTCCGCCGCCATGGGGGATTCTGACACCCCCTACCGCCATCCTGTTCCTGGCGGTTCGCCCGCCAGGAACAGGATGGCGGTAGGGGGTGCCGCGGGGCCCCTGGGGGCCCCTGCCGTGCCCATGCCAATGGCATGGGCACGGCAGGGGCCCCCGTAAGAGGGCCCCACTGTGTATTTCAGTGTCTGCCTAGCAGACACTGAAATACGCGACGGGTGCAAACTGCACCCGTCGCACATGCCCACTCCGCCGGCTCCATTCGGAGCCGGCTTCCTCGTGGGGAGGGGTTTCCCGCTGGGCTGGCGGGCGGCCTTCTGGCGGTCGCCCGCCAGCCCAGCGGGAAAGCCAGAATGGCCTCCGCGGTCTCTCGACCGCGGAGCGGCCATATGGCGGTTCCCTCCAGGCGGGCGGCGACCGCCGCCCGCCGGGGTCAAAATGACCCCCAGAGTATGAAAAAGCTGATGACATTTCCTCATAAGGAAATATACCGTCTCTTTTAAAGAAGACGCTTCTCCTTTCTTTGTATTTAGGGTTGCTTCTAAGTAGTTGAGTATCTGGACTGGTGTTGATTGGGATTTGTGAAGAGCGACCTGTTAACCAAGAGGGAGAAGCAACTGGACTGTTGAGTCGTACTGATGCGGAAGTATCTCTGGTACTTGCTTTATGTGACAATCATCGATGTATGGATGAATAAAACATTTCCTCTTTCTTATAAATGTTGCTACCACAGCCATGTGCTTGGAGATAATTCTTGGTGCAGGTTTGCATCTAAAGGGGAGAACTCTCTATTTGTAATGGGCTTTCCCCTACAATGAATCTCAGGAATTCTCCGTGTTTCTAGACTACTGGAATATGAAAAGAGGCATCCTTTAAAGCTACAGAACACACCCAAACTGATTTTAAAAACTGGGTAGATTTGATGTGAAACCAACATTCTGAATTTTTGTTGCTATATACATTTATTGCCTAACCTTAGGTCTAGAGTTGGACAATATTCTTTCTTGGGACCTTTACTGAAAATCAAAAATTATCTTGATTAGATACCTTTTCACCTTTGACATGGAGGAACTGGTTCCATTGCTTGTTTTTGTAGTTGAGATGAAAACTCTTTTCTTAATTTATGCTACTGATATTTTGGTGCAATTTTTGGTGGAACTGTGGAAGGAAAAGATTTGAATATTATGGTGTAGCCTTATTCGATGATCTGAGGGAACCATCTGTCTGATGTTATTTGGGCCCAATCTGCAAGATGTTTCGAAACACTCACTCTCACTGTAATGGCTAACAGAGGCGAGGTAGTAAGGATCTCATTGCTTGGCTTGAGTCCTTGATTTGCCAGATGATGAGGCATGTTGTCAATGCTGATTTTGTTGGCTTCTTCTAAATGGTTGTCCTTAGGGCGATGCCTGGCATTGCTGTTGCTGTTGTTGGGTTGTTTGTCTATACACTCACTAAGGGGATTGAACCCTCAGTTTTTCCTGCTAAAGAGTGAGGTATAGTAATCTGCAGGATCTCTTTTTTCTCTTCTAGCCCCACAGCGTTAAAATGTTTTGCTTTGCTTTTTATCTGTATGAGGGCCGAAAGAACAGATCTCCTAAAAGTAAGTTTCAAGGTCTCGACTGAGCATCCGGCTTGGGAGCTGTCAGTTTCAGCAACAAGAAAACATGACAGTACTGCATTGCAGGCAGCTATGTCTGCAGAATAGCTGCACTAATACTTGATTTGATACAAGTTGTCCTTCTTAGATGACGTGTGAAAAATCCTGTTTCTGCTCCTTTGGTCAATCCTCATCAAACGATGATAGAGTTTCCCACAGTGATTTGTTATACTTTTCCAGTAAAGCAGTATCACTAGCTATTTTAAGGAAAACTATGGCAAAACCACTTACTTTGCGACCAGAAGCCTTCTACTTTTGTGGTCTGGAGGTACCGATGTTTCTGGAACAGAAGTGCTTTTTTCTGACAGCTGACACAATGCTTGAATCAGGCTTAGGTTCTTGTCTTTGAAACACTGGAACTTGATCCTAATGTCAGGTCTTTTTTAGACATTTTGGTGCTGCCATTTTGATAGTTGCTGGTGGCAGAAATTTCTCATAAACCAACTCTGTAAAACGTGGTACCGAAGGCAGAATTAGTCTGTGGGTCTCTCTGGGTTGTAGGGTTTCCATGATAACAGAAACAGAGGTAAAGAAAAACCTCTAGTTTGATATTAAGCTTGTTTGCACCTCTGATCAAGCCATAATGAAACAAGCTGATCTTGTCCATTGGAGAGGTATGAAGTACTGAATTTGGAGGTAAGGTCAGAGTATAGGTAGTATACCTGTAGAAATATTAGACAAAGGAGAATCTGTATGAGGCGGAGAATGTAGTGGTGTTTTTCTTGATCATGACTGTAAGGAAATGCCTCCTTGGCATGGTTACCCCCTGACCATTTGCCTTTGCTGATGCTAAGTTATGATTTGAAAGTGTGCTGGGACCCTGCTAACCAGGCTCCAGCACCAGTGTTCTTTCCCTAAACTGTACCTTTGTCTCCACAATTGGCAAAAACCTGGCACTCAGGTAAGTCCCTTGTAACTGGTACCTCTGGTACCAAGGGCCCTGATGCCAGGGAAGGTCTCTAAGGGCTGCAGCATGTCTTATGCCACCCCGGGGACCCCTCACTCAGCACATGCACACTGCCTCTCAGTTTGTGTGTGCTGGTGAAAAATGGAGAAATGGAGAATGGAGAAAATGACTAAGTCGACATGGCACTCCCCTCAGAGTGCCATGCCAACCTCACACTGCCTGTGGCATAGGTAAGTCACCCCTCTAGCAGGCCTTACAGCCCTAAGGCAGGGTGCACTATACCACAGGTGAGGGCATATGTGCATGAGCACTATGCCCCTACAGTGTCTAAGCAAAACCTTAGATATTGTAAGTGCAGGGAAGCCATAAGAGTATATGGTCTGGGAGTTTGTCAAACACGAACTCCACAGTTCCATAATGGCTACAAAGAAAATTGGGAAGTTTGGTATCAAACTTCTCTGCACAAAAGATGCACACTGATGCTAGTGTGCACTTTATTGTAACATACACCCAGAGGGCATCTTAGAGATGCCCCCTGAATACCTACCCGGCTTCTAGTGTAGGATGACCAGTTTCTGCCAGCCTGCCACACACCAGACATGTTGCTGGCCACATGGGGAGAGTGCCTTTGTCACTCTGTAGCCAGGAACAAAGCCTGTACTGGGTGGAGGTGCTCCTCACCTCCCCCTGCAGGAACTGTAACACCTGTTGGTGATCCTCAAAGGCTCACCCCTTTTGTTACAGCGCCCAAGGGCATCCCAGCTAGTGGAGATGCCCGCCCCTCCGGCCACTGCCCCCACTTTTGGCGGCAAGGCTGGAGGAGATAATGAGAAAAACAAGGAGGAGTCACCCACCAGCCCCTAAGGTGTCCTGAGCTGAGGTGACCCCGGCCTTGAGAAATCCTCCATCTTGAGTTTGGGGGATTCCCCCAATAGGATTAGGGATGTGCCCCCCTCCCCACAAAGAGTGTGTAGCCACCCTCAAGGACAGTAGCCATTGGCTACTGCCCTCACAGACCTAAACACACCCCTGAATTTAGTATTTAGGGGCTCCCCAGATCCCAGGAAATCAGATTCCTGCAACCTGAAGAAAGAAGAAGGACTGCTGACCTACAAGCCTGCAGAGAAGGAGGAAGACAACAACTGCTTTGGCCCCAGCCCTACCGGCCTGTCTCCAACTTCGAAAACCTGCTCCAGCGACGCATCCAACAGGGACCAGCAACCTCTGAAGCCTGAGAGGACTGCCCTGGACTACAGGACCAAGAATTTCCCGTGAACAGCTGCCCTGTTCAAAACCAGCTACTTCTTTGCAACAAGGAAGCAACTTCCAAAGACTTCACGTTTCCCGCCGGAAGCATGAGACTCTACACTCTGCACCCAATGCCCCCGGCTCGACCTGCAGAAAACCAACACCTCAGGGAGGACTACCCGGCGACTGCGAGCCCGTGACTAACCAGAGACGACCCCTCTAAGCCCCCACAGCGACGCCTGCAGAGAGAATCCAGAGCCTCCCCCTGACCGCGACTGCCTGTAACAAGGGTCCCGACGCCTGGAACCAGCACTGCATCCGCAGCCCCCAGGACCTGAAGGAACCGAACTTTGACGCAGGAGTGACCCCCAGGCGACCCTCTGCCTTGCCCGAGAAGCCCCCGTGCCTCCCTGCACCGCTAGAATGTCCCCTGGGTCCCTCCACTGAAACCTATACAAAACCAGACGCCTGCTTTGCACACTGCACCCGGCCGCCCCTGTGCCGCTGAGGGTATGTTTTGTGTGCCTACTTGTGTCCCCCCAGGTGCTCTACAAAACCCCCCTGGTCTGCCCCCCGAGGACGCAGGTACTTACCTGCTGGCAGACTGGAACCGGAGCACCCCTGTTCCCCATAGGCGCCTATGTGTTTTGGGCACCTCTTTGACCTCTGCACCTGACCGGCCGGGAGCTGCTGGTGTGGTAACTTTGGGGTTGCCTTGAACCCCCAACGGTGGGCTGCCTATGCCCCAGGACTGAGACTTGTAAGTGTTTTACTTACCTCCTAATCTAACCTTTACTTATCTCCCCCAGGAACTGTTGATTTTTGCCACTTTGAAAATAGCTCATTGCCATTTTTACAAAGATTGTACATGATATTGTTTCCATTAAAAGTTCCTAAAGTATCTAAGTGAAGTAACTTACATTTAAAGTGTTTGATGTAAATCTTGAACCGGTGGCTCTTAAAATAAACTAAGAAAATATATTTTTCAATATAAAAAACTATTGGCCTGGAGTAAGTCTTTGAGTGTGTGTTCCTCATTTATTGCCTGTGTGTGTACAACAAATGCTTCACACTACCCTCTGATAAGCCTACTGCTCGACCACACTACCACAAAATAGAGCATCAGAATTATCTACTTTTGCCACTATCTTACCTCTAAGGGCAACCCTTGGACTCTGTGCACACTATTCCATACTTTGAAATAGTATATACAGAGCCAACTTCCTACATTGGTGGATCAGCGATGGGGTCTAAGACTTTGCATTTACTGGACTACTCAGCCAATACCTGATCACACGACTACATTTCAAAAATTGTCATTAGAAACTGATTTTTGAAATGTGTGCTATTTTTCAGATTTTTAAAAGTTCTGCTAGGGCCTTGTGAAAGTCCCTGTTAGCATTTCTTTTAGAGTTTAAAAGTTTTGTAAAAGTTTGCATTAAGTTCTAGAAATAGTTTTAGATTCTTAAAAACTATCCCAACCTTTAGAAAACTAATGTCTAGCACAGAAGAGACGGTGGTGGAACTCAACCTCACCCCTTACCTGCAGCTAAGGATGTCAGAGTTAAGGACTCTCTGCAAGCTAAAAAATATAAAAAACTGGGTACAACCCTACCAAAGTACAGCTCCAGGAGCTTTTGGCAGAGTTTGCAAGAGACCACCCCTCTGAAGATACCCTTACAGAGGGGGAAACTAGTGACCAGGAGGATAATTCCCTCCTTCCTGTCCTAGTTAGGGAGGCCAGGGTCCCACAAACCCTGACTCCACAAGTGATAGTCAGAGATGCTGGTTCTCCCACAGGGGAGTCCAGTAACTCTGAAAGGATTGAGGGCAGCCTCAATGAAGATGACCTCCTGTTAGCCAGGATGGCCAAAAGATTGGCTTTGGAGAGACAGCTCCTAGCCATAGAGAGGGAAAGAAAAGAGATGGGTTTAGTTCCCATCAATGGTGGCAGCAACTTGAATAGGGTCAGAGAAAATAATGACATGCTAAAAATCCCCAAAGGGATTTTAACAAAATATGAAGATGGTGATGACATCACCAAATGGTTCACAGCTTTTGAGAGGGCTTGTGCAACCAGAAAAGTAAACAGACCTCACTGGGGGGCTCTCCTTTGGGAAATGTTCACTGGAAAGTGTAGGGATAGACTCCTCACACTCTCTGGAAAAGATGCAGAATCATATGACCTCATGAAGGCTACCCTGATTGAGGGCTTTGGATTCTCAACTGAGGAGTACAGGATTAGGGTCAGGGGGGCTCAAAAATCCTCGAGCCAGACCTGGGTTGATTTTGTTGGCTTCTCAGTCAAAACACTGGATGGTTGGATTAATGGCAGTGGTGTAAATGATTATGAAGGGCTGTACAATCTGTTTATGAAGGAACACCTTTTAAGTAATTGTTTCAATGATAAACTGCATCAGCAGCTGGTAGACCTGTGTCCAATGTCTCCCCAAGAATTGGGAAAGAAAGCAGACCACTGGGTCAAGACAAGGGTGACTAAGACTTCCACAGGGGGTGACCAAAAGAAAGGGGTCACAAAGCCTCCCCAGGGGAAGAGTGTTGAGACATTCAAGGGAAAAAGTAAAGAGTCTTCTACAGGGCCCAAAAAACCTGCACAGGAGGGTGGGTCCAAAGCCTCTTCACAATCCTCGTTTGGGTACAAGGGTAAAATCTTTAATCCCAAAAAGGCCTGGTGTCGTAGCTGTAATCAGCAAGGACATCAAACTGGAGACAAGGCCTGTCCCAAGAAAAGTTCCACTTCAACTACTACTCCAGTTAGCACTGGAATAGCCAGTCTCCAGGTGGGATCAACAGTGTGCCCAGAGCAAATCAGGGTCCACACTGAAGCTACATTAGTCTCTGAGGGTGGGGTGGATATTGCCACACTAGCAGCCTGGCTGCTTAACATGCAAAAATACAGGCAGCAGCTCTTGATAAATGGGACAAAGGTAGAAGCCCTGAGGGATACAGGTGCCAGTGTCACCAGGGTGACAGAAACACTGGTTTCACCAGGACAGTATCAATATTTGTCTGGACAAACATATCCAATCACCAGTGCTGACAATGAAACTAAGATCCCTCGCATTGCAATGGTGACTTTAGAATGGGGAGGGGTCACTGGCCTGAAACAGGTGGTAGTCTCTTCTGCTATACCAGTTGAATGTCTGCTTGGAAATGAAATGAAATGAAATCAAATCATAAATATTTATAAAGCGCGCTACTCACCCGTGCGGGTCTCAAGGCGATAGGGAGAAGGGGTTACTGCTGCTCGAAGAGCCAGGTCTTGAGTAGTCTCCGGAAAGCGGAGTGGTCCTGGGTGGTCCTGAGGATGGTGGGGAGGGAGTTCCATTTCTTGGCCGCCAGGTAGGCGAAGGACTTCCCACCCGCCGTGGTGCGGCGGATGCGAGGGACGGCAGCGAGAGCGAGGTTGGCGGAGCGAAGAGGACGGGTGGGTGTGTAGAAGCTGAGGCGGCGGTTGAGGTATTTGGGTCCCTTGTCCCTGGAGTCCTCGGCATGGTCTGAGGTAGAACCCAAAACCCATGCAGCCATGCTGGGTATCCCTGAACTGGTGTGTGTCAAGACTAGGGCACACTGCAGAGCTCAGGGTGAAAAAGAGGTGTTGTAGTCTGGAATAATGGCCCAATCCTCCAAGACAAAAGGAAAAAAGACTGGGGAACCAGCTTCAGCACAGAAAAAGAAACAGAACCTCTCTTCTCAGGAAGAAGTTCTATCCCCTGAGGGAACTGATCCTATGGAGTTAGAACCTTACTAGGTTTAGCTCTTGGGCCCAGGGGGACCCTCAAGGGAACAACTGTGCAAGGGGCAAGAAACTTGTCCCTCTCTTGAAGGCCTGAGGCAGCAAGCTGCTGAACAAGAAAAAGGAATTGTCAGTGGAACACACAGGGTCTATTGGGAAGATGGACTCCTTTACACTGAGGCAAGAGATCCCAAACCTGGTGCCACTAGGAGAGTGGTAGTGCCTCCGAGTTTAGGGAGTTCATTCTGACCTTAGCCCATGACATTCCCCTTGCTGGGCATTTGGGACAAACCAAGTCATGGGAGAGGTTAGTCAACCATTTCTATTGGCCCAGTATGTCCCAGAAGGTAAAGGAGTTTTGTGCCTCCTCTACCACCTGTCAAGCCAGTGGTAAGGCAGGTCGCCATCCAAAGGCCCCCCTCATTCTACTTCCAGTGGTGGGGGTCCCCTTTGAAAGAGTGGGAGTGGATATAGTGGGTCCACTTGAACCTCCCACAGCATCAGGGAATCAGTATATCCTAGTAGTAGTGGATCATGCTACTAGGTACCCTGAAGCAATTCCCCTTAGGTCCACTACTGCCCCTGCAGTAGCCAAAGCACTCATTGGTATTTTTACCAGAGTGGGATTTCCTAAGGAGGTGGTTTCTGACAGAGGTACCAACTTCATGCCAGCTTTCCTGAAACACATGTGGAATGAGTGCTGGGTGACTTACAAATTCACCACACCATACCATCCACAAACCAATGGTCTTATTGGGAGATTTAACAAGACATTGAAGGGCATGATCATGGGGCTCCCTGAAAAACTCAAAAGGAGATGGGATGTCCTCTTGCCATGCCTGCTTTTCGCCTACAGAGAGGTGCCTCAGAAGGGAGTAGGGTTTTCCCCCTTTGAACTTCTGTTTGGCCATCCTGTTAGGGGACCACTAGCTCTTGTGAAAGAAGGCTGGGAGAGACCTCTCCATGAGCCTAAGCAAGATATAGTGGACTATGTACTAGGCCTACGTTCAAGGATGACAGAGTACATGGAAAAGGCAAGTAAAAACCTTGAGGCCAGCCAACAACTCCAGAAGATGTGGTATGACCAAAAGGCTGCTAAAGTTGCGTTTCAGCCAGGGCAGAAAGTCTAGGTTCTGCAGCCTGTGGCTCCCAGGGCACTTCAGGACAAGAGCCAGAAAAAAGAAAAGAGGCTGTGTGGCAAACTGCCAGTACAAGGCATGCTGGCAGCTAAAAGCTGCAGAAGTTTTAAAGGGGCAATATGACTTTTTTTGACTTTAGATACTCAGCCTTGCAGGCATGCTTTGCTTTAATTTCTTCCTCAGTAATGAGTAGGCGTAAGCATTGATAGTCCTTTAGTGACAATTCTTTTCAGCCCGGATGCTGCAATGCAGGTTATTTCTTGAAAAGAAAAATGTTCATGCAAACCTGCCTTTTTTATATAGAGCTTATATATATATATATATATATATATATATATATATATATATATTGCAATTGCAATGTTTTGAGAAAAATATCAACCTTGGTAATAAAAATATAGTTTATATATATTTTTCAATAAACAGATATTTCAAAAGTGTTCCGGGATCCCCGTAAACAGGCAGGAATTTCTCTAAGTTTCTAATTCCCAGTAATGATTCTATGATGCAGAAGAAAAAAAGTTTCTCACCTGTAACTGAAGTATTGGTATCTTTCATAGATTCACATGCTTGAACCATTCCCTATCACCGAAAGAAGTAAAGACCTACACAAAAGTCAATGTTAAGACATCCACTTCAATAGCTTATTAACAACATTTAAAAAGACCCATGTCCAGTCAATCAGGCAACAGCACTCTTTCGAACCCTTACCACGGTGGCTCCAGTCCCTCACATTTTCCATCACAATTTGGGTATAATACTGTAGAAGAATAAGGGGAGCCTCTATTGGAAGGAGGATTGTTTGTGTGTGAAGCTATGAAAGATACCAATACTGGAGAACTACAGTTACAGGTACATAATTTATTTTCTTCTCCAGGTTTGGATTAGATTCACATGCTTGAATCAGAATAGTCAGAAGTTGGTACTTGTAAAGAACAACATTGTTATGTCAAAGTGGATGGTGGGAAAAATATAGTTAGAAATGGCTCACCTTATTTGAACAGATGACGCAACACTGCTTGTCCCACAGTTACATCGCTAGCCAGAGGAATCCGGGCAGTAATGCTGGGTAAAGGTGTGCCTGCTGGTCCATGTTGCTGTTCGGCATATTTACTGAATAGGCACACCAGCAAAGAAAGCTGTGGTAGTAGAAACAGCTCTGATAGAATGAGCCTTTACCTTGTGTGTTAATGGTTTTCCTGCTTGTCTGTGATATAACTGGATAGTTGCTGCAATCCATCTTGCTATGCTTTGCTTTGAAACAAAGAATCCTCTTCGTAGATTCACTAAGGTAACAAACAATTGATCTATTTTGAGGAGCTGTCTGGTCCCGTGTAGGGAGAATTTGATAACTTCTTAACATCCAACGTGTGTAGTGATTTTTCTGCTATAATTTAGGGATTGGCAATGTTCACAGTATTATGGGTTTGATAAGGTGGAAATCCGGAGGAACTTTTGGGATAAACATAGAATTGGTTCTCAATACCATGCTGTCTTGATTGAATAGCATGAATTGGTTCTTTAATTGTAAATGCTTGGATGTCACTAACCCTTCTTGCTCACGTCAGTGCTAAAAGCAGCTCTGTTTGCCATGTCAGATATTTTAAGTATGTCTTGTGAAAGGGCTCAAACAGAGCCTTCATCAACTGTCCTAGTACTATATTACAATGCCATGCCGGGGGAGGTTTCTTCACAGGAGGAAACACCCTGAAAAGTCCCTTGAGAAACTGTTTATCATTCTGCTCGGCCACAGGGAAGGTACCTTATCTGATCTTCGAAATCATGAAATTGCTGCCAAATGACCTTTAATGGATGAGTGAGCGAGACCAGATTTTGCCAAACGAAGAAGACACAGGAGGATTTGTTCTGGGGAGGATGATAGGATGAACACCTATTTTCTGACACCACAAACAGAAACACTTCCATATAAGCTTGTAATGATATTGGTGGTGTCAGCCCTGGCCTTTGCAAGGATCTCCCTGTAATCTGCTGGAATATTCAACATTGCAAATTCATTCAACTCAAGAGCCAAGTCAACAACTGTAGTGACGTTGGATTCGGGTTATGTACCTGGCAGTTGTTCATCGTCACTTCTGCAGAGGCTGTTTTAGATGGGGAGGTGGTGCCCATTTTGGGGTAACCTTTGGCGGTATGGTGATGTACTCTAGTGTGTGTCCTTGAGCTATGACATCTAGAGCCCATCCGTCCATTGTTATAAGGGACTATTGATGAAGATAATTGGAGATACGGCCTCAACGACAAACTCCCAATTTTGCAAGGGAGTTTGCCGCTCTGACAGTGGTGGCTGCCATGGTGGACAAATGTTTTCCGATGTTACGCACATCTCTATCAGGTGGTGTTGTGATAGAGGTTGATAGATTCTTTGAGCGTCACTTGGCCTCTTGAGTGATGACATAATCTGCCTTGGGATGAATATTTAAACATGCTGGTGAATCGTCCAGTGCTTTGCTTTTTTTATCCAGTCTAAGGAGCACTGCTGACACTGTAGCTGGATTCCTCATTGTCTTGCTATCTTCTTCCCAAATAAAGTTTACAATAGGGATGGCCCCAATTTATTTTTTCATGGGTTCCCTAAAGTCATGGAGGAAGCAATCAGATTGCTTAGTTGTTAGGGGATGCTAAAATCTTTTTGCTGCGCTCTCCATGACGATGTGGAAACCACAAATGTGATTTGTTGATGAGTCTACTGGCGGTGGAACAGGTGGGGATGGTTTTGGGATCAGATAGTCATCCCACTTGCAGGATTCTGAAGCAGAATCTCTGATTTTCCCCTCTTCTCTATCCTCATCTGAGGAAGGTGGATCATGTGCTGGTGGGTCAGTCAATGTACTTGCCATTGTAGGTAAAGGGGTCACTGGTGCTGGTAATATATACGGTACGTTAGTAAACAGTGTCTTTATCTGTGGAGTTCGGATGGGTTTTCGTGGTTGCTGTGGAGGATCTGCTGCTGCAGGATCTAAGAAACTTTTATAATAGTCCTGGAGCATATGCTGACAAACTCCAGTGGCATTTGCACTGGCTGTTCCTGCTGACCATACCCAGAGTACTCATCCCCATATTGTACTGGTTGTTTACCTGTATAAAACTGGTCCCAATACTATTGGTCGACCTCTTCACCATCATCCTCTTGGCACTTCACAAGAAGCTCAGAGGGACTATGCCCTACCCCAAACGGCCCTTCATCCTCTGTGTCATTCTCATCTAATAAATGCACAGACGGGAAAGGTGAAACTTTACTAGGGGATGTATGGGTAGGTAATATTGTTTCTGTGGGAGATTTTAATGGTGCCTTCGTTGACGGTGCTATCATTGCCAACATCGTCAACAAGACTTGTAATGGAGGTGTCTTCATCACTGACAGCATCGTCATCAACAGTTTCTTCGACAACGCCGGCGGTGTCGTTGCTGACGATGTTTTGGATATTTTCATAACTACCTTTTTTGTCTAAGGTATCCTCGATGTTATTATCATCATCTATGCTATTGATGACAATGTGATTATCACTGGTGATGCAGCTGATATGAATGTGGATGTCGTCATAGAGGTGGTGACCATCAACGCTGTTGTCGATGATGACCTCATCAACGGTGCTGCCATCGACGAGAACTCGAACTGAGGTACAGATACTGTTTTTAGAGGCTTTCTTGTTGACAGAAGGCATTTAGAAGATTTTTTATGTGGAACTTCCTCAGAGATGGAGTTTTGGGTCTAGATGGAACCATGTCTGAGGAGAATTTCACCTTTTTGGAAGTATGTGGACACCCCTCAGATTCTCTGCAATGTCCTGAGAAACCATGGTGGGTCTTCTTCAAAGATTTTTTTGGTGGCCGTGGAGGCACATTTTCATACATCTATCCCTCTTACGATATTTTTCTGCCTTAAAGGAGTCATCACTGTCCTCCTTAGGTACAGGATATTCTTTGGACATCAGTTTCTGCTGCCAAATCAACAGTCTTCCCTCTCTGTCTTTCAGAGTTTTTTTTAGAGAAAGTGCGGCATATCTTACAGTCTTTAACTTTATGTTCAGGATGCAGACAGTAAATGCACTTCTTATGTGCATGTTTTGAGGGCAATCTCAATTCCCAATAGATCTCGTATGGCCTAAACAGTTCTTTTTAGGTGGTTCTAACATAGTTAGGTAGTGTAAGGAAATGCCTCCTTGGCATGGTTACCCCCTGACTTTTTGCCTTTGCTGATGTCAAGTTATGATTTGAAAGTGTGCTGAGACCTGCTAACCAGGCCCCAGCACCAGTGTTCTTTCCCTAAAACTGTACCTTTGTCTCCACAATTGGCACACCCTGGCATCCAGGTAAGTCCCTTGTAACTGGTACCCCTGGTACCAAGGGCCCTGATGCCAGGGAAGGTCTCTAAGGGCTGCAGCATGTCTTATGCCACCCTGGGGACTCCTCACTCAGCACAGACACACTGCTTGCCAGCTTGTGTGTGCTGGTGGGGAGAAAATGACTATGTCGACATGGCACTCCCCTCAGGGTGCCATGCCAACCTGACACTGCCTATGGCATAGATAAGTCACCCCTCTAGCAGGCCTTACAGCCCTAATGCAGGGTGCACTATACCACAGGTGAGGGCATAGGTGCATCAGCACTATGCCCCTACAGTGTCTAAGCAAAACCTTAGACATTGTAAGTGCAGGGTAGCCATAAGAGTATATGGTCTGGGAGTCTGTCAAACACGAACTCCACAGCACCATAATGGCTACACTGAAAACTGGGAAGTTTGGCATCAAACTTCTCAGCACAATAAATGCACACTGATGCCAGTGTACATTTTATTGTGAAATACACCCAGAGGGCATCTTAGAGATGCCCCCTGAAAACATACCCAACTTCCAGAGTGGGCTGACTAGTTTTACCAGCATGCCACACACCAGACATGTTGCTGGCCACATGGGGAGACTGCCTTTGTCATTCTGTGGCCAGGAACAAAGCCTGTACAGGGTGGAGGTGCTTCTCACCTCCCCCTGCAGGAACTGTAACACCTGGCGGTGAGCCTCAAAGGCTCACCCCCTTTGTTACAGCGCCACAGGGCATCCCAGCTAGTGGAGATGCCCGCCCCCTCCGACCACGGCCCCACTTTTGGCGGCAAGGCCAGAGGAGATAATGAGAAAAACAAGGAGGAGTCACTGGCCAGTCAGGACAACCCCTAAGGTGTCCTGAGCTGAGGTGACTCTGACTTTTAGAAATCCTCCATCTTGCAGATGGAGGATTCCCCCAATAGGATTAGGGATGTGCCCCCTCCCCTCAGGGAGGAGGCACAAAGAGGGTGTAGCCACCCTCAGGGCTAGTAGCCATTGGCTACTAACCCCCCCCAGACCTAAACACACCCCTAAATTCAGTATTTAGGGGCTCTCCAGAACCTAGGAAACCAGATTCCTGCAACCTAAGATGAAGAAGGACTGCTGACCTGAAGCCCTGCAGAGAATACGGATACACCAACTGCTTTGGCCCTAGCCCTACCGGCCGGTCTCCCCACTTCGAGAGAAACTGCAACAGAGACGCGTTCCCCAGGGTCCAGCGACCTCTGAAGCCTCAGAGGACTACCCTGCATCTAAAAGGACCAAGAACTCCTGAGGACAGCGGCCCTGTTCCAAAGAAACTACAACTTGCAACTAAGAAACAACTTTTAAAGGACTGCACATTTCTCGCCGGAAGCATGAGACTTTCCACTCTGCACCCGACGCCCCCATCTCGACCTGCGGAGAAACAACACTACAGGGAGGACTCCCCGGCGACTGCGACCCTGTTAGTAGCCAGAGTTGAGCCCCCCCAAGCGAAACCTGCAGAGGGAATCCAGAGGCTCCCCTTGACCGCAACTGCCTGCTTCCAAGAACCCGACGACTGGTAAAGACACTGCATCCGCAGCCCCCAGGACCTCAAGGATCCGACCTCCAGTGCAGGAGCGACCCCCAGGTGGCCCTCTCCCTTGCCCAGGTGGTGGCTACCCCTAGGAGCCCCCCCCTTGCCTGCCTGCTTCACTGAAGAGACCCCTGGGTCTCCCACTGACACCTACTGCAAACCCGACCCTGTTTGGACTCTGCACCCGGCCGCCCCGTGCCGCTGAGGGTGTACTTTTTGTGCTGACTTGTGTCCCCTCAAGTGCCCTACAAAACCCCCTGGTCTGCCCTTCGAAGTCGCGGGTACTTACCTGCTGGCAGACTGGAACCGGGGCACCCCCTTCTCCATTGAAGCCTATGCGTTTTGGGCACCACTTTGACCTCTGCACCTGACCGGCCCTGAGCTGCTGGTGTGGTAACTTTGGGGTTGCCCTGAACCCCCAACGGTGGGCTACGTTGGACACAACTTTGAACCCTGTAGGTGGTTTACTTATCTGCAAAACTAACAAATACTTACCTACCCCAGGAACTGTTGAAATTTGCACTGTCTAGTTTTAAAATAGCTTATTGCCATTTTTGCCAAAACTGTACATGCTATGTTGCTGATTCAAAGTTCCTCTGATACCTGAGTGAAGTACCTTTCATTTGAAGTATTGATTGTAAATCTTGAACCTGTGGTTCTTAAAATAAACTAAGAAAATATATTTTTCTATATAAAAACCTATTGGCCTGGAATTGTCTTTGAGTGTGTGTTCCTCATTTATTGCCTGTGTGTGTACAACAAATGCTTAACACTACCCTCTGATAAGCCTACTGCTCGACCACACTACCACAAAACAGAGCATTAGAATGATCTCTTTTTGCCACTATCTTTCCTCTAAGGGGAACCCTTGGACTCTGTGCATGCTATTTCTTACTTTAAAATAGTACATACAGAGCCAACTTCCTACAGGTAGTCTGAATATGATAAAGGTAAATATAAATCTGACCTGAGGAGAATTATTCTTCAATGTAGACCAAGCTCAATAAAAAAGCAGATCTCAGGGAGACTCCCACTACACAACGTGTTATAGAGGGCCTGAGGGAGTGGAGCCTGTGTAGTGAGGGTTCTAAAGGATGCTGTTGCCTGATTGGCAGGACTTTGGCTCTTTTTAAATGATGTTAATAAGCTATTAAAAATGAATGTTTTTTAACACTGACTTTTTGTAAGTCTTTGACTACTGTTTTCTATGGTAATGTTTGACTCCCACTTTGACGATGGGGAAAGATTCAAGCATGTGAATCTATGAAAGATCCAATACTGGAGAATCTCATTTAAGATAAAAGACAATCAGCATGTTGGGCAGGCATGACGTGGCTCTGGAGAAGCAGAATCCAAGGATGTAGCATAAGAATGGAATGTGACAAAAGATGGGATATTTAAAATTCCCACATCTCATCAGGAGAGGGAAAAGAATGGGGGGATGTTGATGGATTTATTATTATATTTGTGCTCATTCACAATGAGGCTAATTTGTAAGGAGGCACTCCGCTGGCCTACAGTTGTAGGTGTCTAATCTAATAACAAATATGAGGTGACCCTGTATTCCCGGCAACATGGATAATCAATAGTGAAAAGAAAGATTGGTTCCCTCAGAGGAAGTCATAAGCTTTTGCTTTCTTTGCATAAAAAATCAACATGAATAAAGTATACACAGTAATATTTAATAAACATCTGCAATTAAAGTCAAAGCATATATATCTCAACAATTATTTAATAGGTGCTCCAGTGAACAGCGCAGTGAACTTGGATTGTGACATTTCTGACTAATGGTGAGCTTAGTGTAGCTTGAAAACAGAAATGAAAATGAACTATGTAAACTTATCCACAATCAAGTTTTTCAAAAAACAACTCAGGCTTAAAAGTTCAATTTAAGCGAATTACAACAAATTACCACCTACATATAGCATCCTATAGCGTTGCCATTTCCACCCCTTTAAATTATTTCATTGGGGTCTTCATCAGATTAGATGGTAGAATAATGAACATCGATTGATCATACTTAATATTAAATTGGAGGGTCTCACAAATTGTCAGGACTCGCTTACGTAACTTAAGCTATGATCAAAACTGAAACCAATCAATGGTTCCTTAAACATAAGCACTGTTAGATCAGTGTACGCATTGTAGCCAAAGTTGAATCAATCAGGATCTACGCAAGATGTAGGTGGGTGCATGTGATACCCTCATTTAAATTTAAAGATTTAAACTAAGAGATATTTTTGCTAACCTTTCCAATTTGAATAAACTTTTTTACTTTTACCCATACTTTACCACAGGGAGACTTTGCAGTCAGGGTGGAGATTTCTATATGGTAAAGCATAGGAAAAGTTCTCTGTACTTCACCAAGCAGAGATCTTTGCTGTAGGGGCAGAGATCTCTACATGGCAAAGTACAGGGAAAAATTCCCTTTGCTTTACCTTAGGAAGAACTCTACCACAGTGACAGAGATCTCACATGGTAAAGTACCGGGAAAGTAAACATTTTTAAACTTTAAAAAAGTCTGCAAAAATATTTTAATGTTAAATAATAATGTGAATAATGTTATATATTTATTTAACATAACCATAATAAATTATATTAAAATTCGTTTTCTCAAGTTTAAATAAAAACTGAATTCCATAATAAAGTAAAACTTAGTTTTATTACATGTTTATATTAAAAGTGATGTATATAATGTATTAAACATAATTTAATTATATTTATACAACATTTATTGTTGCATTGATTTGATACTCAAAAAAATATATATTTTATACCTATATAAATCAATCTGTATCATTTCTATTTATTAGTAAACATTAGATTATAATTATTTATAGCTTTTTACTATTTTGAATAATTTAATTTGAACTAAAATTATTTCCTATGGGGTTTACATTTAAGTCCTTATTTCCATTACTATATGTGGGAGGGTACTGCAGCACCGGTGGTTGAACACATGTGGTGCTACATTTACTACTGTTCTTTTTTTTAATGGTAATTTACACTCATAGGCTACACCACCTTACTAAGGCGGTCGAGGTATGTATGTATACACTTTTGAGCAGCTTTACATTTGAATTTTGTGAATAGCCAAAAGTATTAAAGTTACTCAAAAGTGTAATATTAAGGTTACACGTGTAAATTATTCTGTTACTTACCTTTGTGAATAGTCCCACTCACACGAGCCAAACTGCCAGCACAAGACATAGGCGGTCATTACAACCCTGGCAGTTGGTGTTAAAACGGCGGTAAAACCGCCAACAGGCAGGCGGTAAAAAAATGGAATTACGACCGTGAAGGAAACCGCCAACATAGACAGCCACTTTAACACTCCGACCGCCACGGCAGTACAAACAAGCACCGCAGCGGTAAACGGCAACAGACAGGCAGACGACAATGTACCGCCCACACTATTACAACCCACCAATCTGCCACCTTTTCCGGGGCGGATTCACCATGAACAAAAACACGGCGGAAACAGGACTTCGAAGGGAAAACGCTCACCTCTACACAACCCATGAGGAATCAGGACGCCATGGAACCAGAGCTCCAGATCCTGCCAGCCTTTATCTTCCTGCTCCTCTACCAGGAGCACGAACGCCGGCGGCGAAGACAACAGTGAGTACTTCACCTACGACACAGGGGAGGGGGGAGGCAAAAGAGTGACACACACAAGCAACACCCCCACCCCCACCCTCACCCACTACAACACACACACTAATACATATTGATACATAACAGTTACACCCCCCCTAACCCCCCTGGAAGAATGCAAGGACAAAAGGAAATGAGTCGAATAATTGTGATATTTTCAATTACATACATCCAAAATATTTACAAATACATACATCTGTACTATATACAATTATATACACCAAGAACACAAGTCCAAGGGATTCCACCATCATAGCCCGTGGATCACTGGGCCCAAAAGGCATGGGCAAGGCCCACACTCAATACCCGATCAAAACGAAGAGAACATTGCAGGGGCATCAGATAGAAATAAAACAGGCACCTCAGGGGGAAGGGAAGGGGGGCACCTCAGCCGGTTGGGTGCACGAAGCCAGATCCACGAGGGGGCTCCATGCCCACAGTTCAATCCTGGGGAGTGCAAAGCCACAGTCTCACAAGTCTCTACAGTGGGTGGTTTGCCCACTGTTCAATCCCGGGGAGTGCAAAGCCACAGTCTCACAAGTCTCTACAGTGGGTGGTTTGCCCACTGTTCAATCCCGGGGAGTGCAAAGCCACAGTCTCACAAGTCTCTACAGTGGGTGGTTTGCCCACTGTTCAATCCCGGGGAGTGCAAAGCCACAGTCTCACAAGTCTCTACAGTGGGTGGGTTGCCCACTGTTCAATCCCGGGGAGTGCAAAGCCACAGTCTCACAAGTCTCTACAGTGGGTGGGTTGCCCACCGTTCAATCCTGGGGAGTTCAAAGCCACAGTCTCTCGTCTCTACAGTGGGTGGTTTTCCCACTGTTTAATCCTGGGGAGTGCAAAGCCACAGTCTCTCAAGTGGATAACAGTCTCCACTGGTTCTGGAGGGGGCCTTGTGCCCAGAGTGCTTCATCCTGCCAAGGACAGAGGTAGTGGATGTCTTTCTCCACTGGTTCTGGAGGGGGCCTTGTGCCCAGAGTGCTTCATCCTGCCAAGGACAGAGGTAGTGGTTGTCTTTCTCCACTGGTTCTGGAGGGGGCCTTGTACCCAGAGTGCTTCATCCTGCCGTGGCGGACCCAGTAGCGTCAGAATCATTGGCGCTGACTGGCCTGCGGGGCTGCTGGCGGTGGTGTCCTGGGCAGTGGTTCAGCTGGTGGCGGTCTTGTCTGTGGCAGCGGGGCTGCTGGCGGCGGTGTCCTTGGCAGCGGTTCAGCTGGTGGCGGTCTTGTCTGTGGCAGCGGTTCAGCTGGTGGCGGTCCTTTCTGTGGCAGTGTGGCTGCTGACGGTCCCTTCCTGGGCAGCGGGGCTGCTTCTGGCGGTCTTCTCCTGGGCAGTGTGGCTGCTGGCGGCAGTGTCCTGGGCAGCGGTGCAGCTGGTGGCGGTCTTGTCTGTGGCAGCGGTTCAGCTGGTGGCGGTCCTTTCTGTGGCAGTGTGGCTGCTGGCGGTCGCTTTTTGGGCAGCGGGAGTGCTGCTGGTGGCCCTGTCTGTGGCAGCAGGGCTGCTGGCGGTCGTTTCCTGGGCAGCGGGGCTGCTTCTGGTGGTCTTCTCCTGGGCAGTGTGGCTGCTGGCGGCAGTGTCCTGGGCAGCGGTGCAGCTGGTGGCGGTCTTGTCTGTGGCAGCGGTTCAGCTGGTGGCGGTCCTTTCTGTGGCAGTGTGGCTGCTGGCGGTCGCTTCCTGGGCAGCGGGGCTGCTGCTGGCGGCCCTGTCTGTGGCAGCAGGGCTGCTGGCGGTCACTTCCTGGGCAGCGGGGCTGCTGCTAGCGGTCCTGTCGGTTCTGTCTGTGGGAGCGGGCCGCTGGCGGTCGCTTCATGGGCAGCAGGGCTGCTGCTGGCGGTCCTGTCTGTGGCAGCGGGCCACTGGCGGTCGATTCCTGGGCAGCAGGGCTGCTGCTGGCGGTCCTATCCTGGGCAGTGTGGCTGCTGGCGGTCTTGACCGCCGTGCTGATCTTCCCAGACTTGCCGGTTTTACTGTGCCCCTTTCCCACCTTGGATGGTGTCGCAGCTGTCTCCACACTACCAACTGTACCCCTGGGAGCTGCTTTGGTGGCTGGTTTCTTTCCCCTCTCCCGCCGGGCACTGGCCAACTTTTGATGTTTGACAGGTGGGGGACTGTCCGTGCTGTGGCTCCTTGCCACACTGCCTGCCCTGCTGCCTGGTGCACTCCACAATAAGGGGACTACTGGCACCACTGCTCCCGCCGATGTTATGGCTGAGGTGCTAGGTTGGGACCTGGAGAGTCGGGCCCTAGTAGACGGATGGGGTGGGGGAGGTGAGGGAAAGATGTCAAGGCTGGCCAAGAAAAGTTTCTTAGGAACACTTGGATGGGTAGATGGAGGGGGTTTGGGAGTGGAGGAAGAGGTTGTGGTTGTACGAGGTGTACGTTTGGTGACTTTGGGTGAAGGTGCATGGGCTGGAGGCTGTCGTGAGGTGGATGGCTGTTGGGTGGGTGTCTGGCTGCGTTTGTGTACCTTGGGAGGTGGCCTCACAGACACTCTGGGAGAGGACACAGGGGATGTGTGAATGGTAGTGGGGGTGGTGACTACACGTGACAGGGGTGTGGTGCTGGGTGTGCTGGTGATGGACGTAGTGGCTGAGGATGTAGTGCATGCAGGTGTGAGTGGAGACGAGACAGGGAGGGAGGAGGGAGAAGAGGAGGAGGGGGACACAGTGGAGGCAGTGGATGTTGGTGTGTCTGCATGTGTGTGATGTCTGCGTGAGTGCCTGTGGGATATGTGGTACTTATGTTTGCCAGAGCTTCCCTTGTGTGTTGAGGTGTGTGCATGCTGGTCTGATGGTGTGCTTGGGATAGGCTGAGGTACAGGGGTGTGAGTCTGGGTGGAGGAAGTTGGAGGGGGGAGGCTAGAGACAGGGACAATGGCTGCCATCAGTGCTGAGGCCAGTGTCTGAAAAGCTCCCTGAAGGGCTGCCTAACCAGGGTGAATGCCCTCCAGGTATGCATTTGTCTGTTGCAACTACCTCTCTACACCCTGGATGGCATTCAAAATGGTAGACTGCCCAACAGTGAGGGACCTGAGGAGGTCAATGGCCTCCTCACTGAGGGCAACAGGGGTGACAGGGGCAGGGGCTGAGGTGCCTGGGGCGAAGGTAATGCCACCCTCCTGGGTGAGCGGGCATGTGGCAAAGGCTGAGGGGCTGCTGGGACGGCGGTGCTGGTAGGGGGGATGGCGGCTGTACCTGTAGATGCGGGGGGCACAGAAGGGGCCGCCACCACAAGGGAGCTCCCATCAGAGGAGGAGTCTGTCTCGCTGGTGTCAGCTCCTGTCCCCGCCGTGGAGCTCCCCTCGCCCTCCGTCCCACTGGTGAATTCGGAGTCCGTAGTCTCGCCCTCCAGGGCCATGTGGGATGCATCTCCCTCCTCCTCCGGTGCCACTGCTCCTCCGCCTGATGATGCTAATGCACACAAGTACAGGGAGACCACAAAAAGGGGGGGGGGGGAAGACAGAAGAAAGACATGTTCAGTGCATGCAATACCGCTACCGTTGGCGGACACGACAGACACAGAAGCCCCCTGCACTACACAGCGCACTTGGGGTCCACTATTCAATCCCTGGGACATGGCTTACAAGGCTTTGGCCGATTTCTGCACACATGGATGTCACAGGAGCCTAACTGGGTGTAGCTGGCACTGTACACCGGTGGAGTGGGGTGCCACAGGGCCTGTCTGAAGAAGGGAACTTAACTAGCAAACTCGCCCTGTCCTAGGGGAACCCACAGCCCATCTCCCCTACCCAGACACCTAAAATGCGCACTGAATCAGCAGAATGAGAGTGTACTCACCCCCTTGTTGCTGCTGTGATGCCCTCAAGCACCCATCCAAGTCCGGATACGCCACCGCCAGGATCCTGAACATCAGGGGGGTCATGGTGAGACGGGCACCCCTCCCATGTTGGGAGACCATCCCCAGCTGGGCCTCCGCCGCCTTCTTGCCCCAGCGGCGAATGTCCTCCCATCTTTTCCGGCAGTGGCTGCTCCGTCTGTGGTAGACCCCCAGGGTCCGGACTTCCTTGGTGATGGCACGCCAGATGTCCTTCTTCTGGTGGGCGCTGACCTACAGGAATAGTACAGGGGAAAAGAGTATTAATTACCAACTGCACCGTCACAGTCATTAGCCCGCATCCCTATCCTTGCCATGACGCACATGCACTCACCGTCGTTTCATGCACGCCTCATTCTCACCTCCCCCTTATCTTTCATCCACCCCACTCCACACAGGCATTGTCCATACAGCATGCGCACAGTGTACTTACCTGTTTGTCTGGAGGACCGCAGAGTAGCGTGTACTGGGGGAGGACCCCATCCACGAGTTTCTCCAACTCCTCCGTGCTGAAGGCAGGGGCCCTTTACCCAGACACACGAGCCATTGTCTCTTCCAGACTGAGGTCACAGCAGCACTTTCAGTGTAGGTCCTCTCCTGTCGAAGATCAGGTATCGAGTGATTGAACAGTGAGAAAATGGCGGTCACGTCCGCGGTGGTGCGTACCGTCACCGCCGGCGAACATCGTCATTGGCTCCTGGGACCCAGAGGGTCAAATGTTAACCAATGCAGAATTGTGCCGCGGTCTTCGACTGCCAACCGCGACGGTGTACAACGCCAGCGCAGTTACGCAGTTACCCCTTGTCCCATCTTACAGGTCAGGCAACCGCCATTTCAGCGGCCCACATGGCCTTATTTTTGACTGCGTCACACATACCTAGGCCTTGCCTAACCACTCATACTGGCAAATTTCGATTTATGAATAATTTCTGAGTAAGCTGTGTTTACGTACCTCAGAGTTGGTTGACTCTCTGCTCGCTGTTCTCCTCCATAGGCACCGCCCGCTGGGGCATGTGAGGAGATGGCGGCATCCTCCGGTGTACAGATCGCTGGTGGACCTATCGACAATGGAGGAAAGACATGTGATCATCACCTACAGGCTTGACCGTGCCACAATCCTGGAACTGTGTGCCCAGTTGGAGCCAGACCTGAAGTCAGCTATGCGACATCCCACAGGAATCCCCCCTCAAGTGCAGATGCTATCAGTACTCCATTTCCTAGCAAGTGGGTCATTTCAAACAACAGTGGCCATTGCATCAAGGATGTCCCAGCCTATGTTTTCCAACGTGTTGTCCAGAGTGTTGTATGCCCTGCTGAAACACATGCGGAGCTACATCGTTTTCCCTCAGGTGGAGGATTTGCCTACAGTGAAAGCAGACTTTTATGCCCTGGGACATATCCCCAACATCATAGGTGCAATTGATGGGACACATGTGGCCTTGGTACCCCCCGCAGGAGTGAACAGGTGTACAGAAACTGGAAGAGTTACCATTCGATGAATGTGCAGATGGTGTGTTTGGCAGACCAGTACATCTCCCATGTTAATGCAAAATTCCCTGGCTTAGTGCAAGACGCTTACATCCTGCGGAATAGCAACATCCCTTATGTGATGGGGCAACTACAGAGGCACTGTGTGTGGCTATTAGGTGAGAACCTGGACCCAATACAGTGGGAATAGTTGTCTGGGTCTGTGGATGTCCCTATGAGTTAGTGTGTGTCTAACAGTTGTCTCTCGCCATTTGCAGGTGACTCTGGTTACCCTAACCTGTCATGGCTACTGACCCCAGTGAGGAATCCCAGGAAAAGGGTAGAAGAACGCTACAATGAGGCCCATGGGTGAACTAGGAGGATTATAGAGCGGACCTTCGGCCTCCTGAAGGCTAGGTTCCGGTGCCTTCATATGAAAGGTGGGTCCCTATTCTACTCACCAAAGAAGGTATGCCAGATCATCGTGGCCTGCTGTATGCTTCACAGCTTGGCTTTGCGACGACAGGTGCCTTTTCTGCAGGAGGATGGTCCAGATGGAGGTGTTGTGGCAGCTGTGGAGCCTGTGGACAGTGAAGAGGAGGAAGCAGAAGAAGAGAACATCGACAACAGGAACACGGTTATCCTGCAATACTTCCAGTGAGACACAGGTAAGAAGACAAACCTGCCTGCTACATCTGATTTGAATCTACAACCTCTCTACTGTCTGTCCTTTTCACCCAGTGTATGGTCCCTGAGTTGTCACTTTCCCTTACGATTTCACAGATGTGGGTCCCACTGTGTGACATCTGCTTTGTTTCCTCATGGACTAGAGCTGTGTGACATAGGTATGTTGACATTACATATGAAAGAGCATTTTGGCACTGTAATTGCTAATACACTATTTCGAAATCACAGACAGACTCCAAATTGTTTTGTGCTTTAGGGGAGTTTATTTAAGTGCTCAATATTGGAGGGTGTTGTAAAATGGTGAGGGGTGATGGTGGAGGAACGTCCATTGCAGAGTCCAGTCTATTAGTCTCACAGGTGCATTGTCCAAAGGGGCATAGGAAGTGGATCTGGGGCAGTTTAAGGGTGGACAGGGTGACAAGGTGGGACAAATGGATGACAATCAGGGTGGTCTCATTTCTTGGCGGGGGTCTTGGCATTGTTCTCTGTCTTTGTCCTGGATCTCAGGGACCGTTTGCGGGGTGGTTCTCCCTCTGCAGGGGGTGGGGTGCTGGTGTGGTGGTCCTGTGGCGGTGCCTTCTGTCCACTAGCGCCGGCCGAGGTGGTGGGCAGTTCATCGTCCAGGCCAGTGTCAGGGGCCCCTTGTTGTGCCACAGTGTCCCTCCTGGTGTTCACAAGTTCCTTCAGCACCCCTACAATGGTGCCCAGAATGGAATTGATGGATTTGAGTTCCTCCCTGAAGCTCAAATACTGTTCCTCCTGCAGCCGCTGGGTCTCCTGAAACTTGGCCAGTACCGTTGCCATCGTCTCCTGGGAATGGTGGTAGGCTCCCATGATGTTGGAGAGGGCCTTGTGGAGAGTGGGTTCCCTGGGCCTGTCCTCCCCCTGTCGCACAGCAGCTCTCCCAGTTCCCCTGTGTTCCTGGGCCTCTGTCCCCTGAACCGTGTGCCCACTGCCACTGCCCCCAGGTCCCTGGTGTTGTTGGGGTGGTGGGTTAGCCTGGGTTCCCTGTAGTGGTGGACACACTACTGCTTGATGTGTTCTGGGGACAGAGGTATGGGCCCGCTGGGTGGGTGCTGTGCTGGTGTTTCCAGAGGGGGGAAGCTCTGTAGTGGCCTGTGCCAATGTGAGAGGAACCGACTGTCCCAAGGTCCCAGATGGGCAGGGCTGGTCGTCTAGATCCAGTTGAACAGAGCTGGTGTCATCACTGTGGGCCTCTTCTGTGGGTGGAGTGGACATGCCTGGACCCTCCTGTCCGGTGACGTTGGGTAGGGGTCCTGCAGGGGTGTAAAAGCATGATTATTGCATCTGTGTGTGCCGTGGTGTGCAATGGGTGGGTGACTGTGTACCCCAGTGCTTGCATTCCTGTGTAGGACCTTTTGTGATGATGGTTTAGGGGGGTGTATGGGTATGTGCAGTGGCCATGCTTTGGTGATGGGTGTCCATGTTTGGTGTTACATGCAGGGCTTGGTGTTGGGATGTGTGTTTTGTGATATTGGGACATGTGTGAGGAGTAGGAGTGATGGAGGTGAGGGCGAGGGTTGGGGTATGTTATGGCATGCAGGTAGGGTGGGGGAAGTAATAGCAAAGATTTGACTTACCAGAGTCCATTCCTCCAGCTACTCCTGCGAGGCCCTCAGGATGCAGAATAGCCAAGACCTGTTCCTCCCATGTTGTTAGTTGTGGCGGAGGAGGTGGGGGTCCGCCGCCAGTCCTCTGTACCACGATGTGGTGTCTTGAGACCACGGAACGCACCTTCCCCCATAGGTCGTTCCACCTCTTCCTGATGTCATCCCTATTTCTTGGGTGCTGTCCAATAGCGTTGACCCTGTCCACGATTCTTCGCCATAGCTCCATCTTCCTAGCTATGGAGGTGTGATGCACCTGTGATCCGAATAGCCGTAGCTCTACCCAGGTGATATTTAGAGGTGTGTTGTGTGAGGTGCGTGGATGTTATGTGCGTGATGGTGTTGAGTGCCTGTGGATGCTCGTTTGTCGATGGTGGTGTCTCCGTCTGGCCTTCAGTCGCAATTGTGGTCATAAGGGTTTGTGGGTGATGTAGATGTGTGTTTTATATTGTATTGGGTGTGTGGGAGTGGTGTGTGTATGTGTATCAGGTGTGTGTATTTGGAATTGTCCAATGTGGTTGTGTTTTGTAAATGTGTGCGTATTTTGAGCGCGGCAGTGTGTACCGCCAATGGAATGCCGCGGTTGAAAGACCGCCACATGGATTAGTGGGTCGTGATAGTGTGGGCGTATTCCTATTGGCGTAACGGTGGATGTTTTGTTATCGCCAGTTTATTACTGACCTTTGGTGTGGCGGAAATGTGCGGGTGTCTAGATATTGGCGGATTCTGGGCTTTGGGTCATAATGACTGTGGCGGAGGAGGTGGGGGTCCGCCGCCAGTCCTCTGTACCACAATGTGGTGTCTTGAGACCACGGAACGCACCTTCCCCCATAGGTCGTTCCACCTCTTCCTGATGTCATCCCTATTTCTTGGGTGCTGTCCAATAGCGTTGACCCTGTCCACGATTCTTCGCCATAGCTCCATCTTCCTAGCTATGGAGGTGTGATGCACCTGTGATCCGAATAGCCGTAGCTCTACCCAGATGATTTCCTCCACCATGACTCTGAGCTTCTCCTCAGAGAACCTGGGGTGTCTTTGCCGTGCCATGGGGTGGTGTGGGTGATGTGTGGGGTGGTGTGTGTTGTGATGTGTGGGGTGATATTTAGAGGTGTGTTGTGTGAGGTGCGTGGATGTTATGTGCGTGATGGTGTTGAGTGCCTGTGGATGCTCGTTTGTCGATGGTGGTGTCTCCGTCTGGCCTTCAGTCGCAATTGTGGTCATAAGGGTTTGTGGGTGATGTAGATGTGTGTTTTATATTGTATTGGGTGTGTGGGAGTGGTGTGTGTATGTGTATCAGGTGTGTGTATTTGGAATTGTCCAATGTGGTTGTGTTTTGTAAATGTGTGCGTATTTTGAGCGCGGCAGTGTGTACCGCCAATGGAATGCTGCGGTTGAAAGACCGCCACATGGATTAGTGGGTCGTGATAGTGTGGGCGTATTCCTATTGGCGTAACGGTGGATGTTTTGTTATCGCCAGTTTATTACTGACCTTTGGTGTGGCGGAAATGTGCGGGTGTCTAGATATTGGCGGATTCTGGGCTTTGGGTCATAATGACTGTGGCGGAATTCCGCTGCCGCAGCGGTGTGTTGGCAGCCTTCTGCACGGCAGTAAGCGGCTTTTACCGCCAATGTTGTAATGATCCCCATAATGAGTAGTGAAACCGCCTAGTCCCTTAAAGGGGCGGGAGGTATTTTGTTCACTCTTGTTATGTAAGCCTAACAAGCTCCACGTTTGCACATTAGTCAGACCTGAAGATAGTAAGTTGTGCCATTAATGTTGCAATATAGTTATCTATCTATCCATCCACTGAAAAACCAAAGGTTAAAGTGACCTTATAGATAGGTGAAAATTTCAGTGCCAACATAACGTTCTGAACACAAAAAAACTGAAATTTGCCAGCTATAGTTAGCAGAGAAAACTAAACTTTGCCCCGGCCATGCACTGCTTAAGACCTCATATATGACATCACTCATGACATGTTCTTTGACATAATTTAGTAGATCACTGATGACATCTCAAATGACATCACTGATGACATCATCCAATGAATGTGTCAGTTTGTTTCATGCTTTGCATATTGGCATGTAAGTATCATCCTGGTTCTCTACCTAATTTTGTGTGAGAAGGTGCATGCACCCTTTCACTGCCATTTACAAGACACCAGGTCACTTATAAGTCACCCCTATTGCAGGCCTTCCAGCCCTGAGGACAGGGTGCAGATTACCTGTGTGTGAGGGCACCCCTGCACTAGCAGAGGTGCCCCGTAACCTCCAGGACCATTTTCGAGGACTTCGTGAGTGCAGGGATGCAATTTTACATGTGTACTGGACATAGGTCACTACCTATGTCCAGCTATATAATGGTAACTCCGAATATAGGCATGTTTGGTATCAAACAAGTTCGAATCATACCCCAATGCTTTTGCAAGCATTGGTTGTAAGACTCCATGCACTCTGCAGGCTCCGTAGAGAACCCCCAGTACTGCTTTACAGCCTTCTGAGGTTTTCCAGGCAGCCCCAGCTGCTGCCACCTCTCAGACAGGTTTCTGTCCTCCTGTTGCTTGAGCAGCTCAAGCCCAGGAAAGCAGAACAAAGGATTTCATTTGGGAGAGGGGTGTTACACCCTCTCCCTTTGGAAATAGCTGTTACAGGCTTGGTGGGTAGCCTCCCAGAGCCTCTGGAAATGCTTTAAAGGGCACAGATGGTGCCCTCCTTGCATAATCCAGTCTACACCAGTTTGGGGATCCCCAGTCCCTGCTCTGGCACGAAACTGGAAAAAGGGGAGTGACCACTCCCCTGCCCATCACCACCCCAGGGGTGCTCAGAGCTCCTCCAGAGGGTCCCTGGATTTTGCCATCCTGGATTCCAACTCTGGGAGCATCTGAGTGGCCAATGCCAGCAGGTGATGTCAGAGAGCCCCCTCTGCCTCCCCCTCCTGGGTAGAATCCATCAGGCCCTTCCTGGTCCCGGGCAATGCCATTTTTCGCTAACTGCGAGCTTTGCGTGTGCCAAAGCGCTTGTTTGCGGAATCCAGTGACGCAAACCAGACTGCAATCATCCATCCGGCGTAGGACATCATCCGCACCAACCAGGAACCCGCATCTGTCTTCTTGGGTGCAGTACTGACTGTTGTTCTTCATCGGTGGTACCTCTTTTGCACCTTCATCCGGGTTAGTACGGGCTCCTGTTCTCCCTGGACTCTTCAGTGCTTCTTGGACTTGGTCGCCTTCTTCCACAGGTCTTTAGGTCCAGGAATCCATCGCTGGTGTCTTGCAGTCTCTTCTGGCTCTTGCAATATCTTCTTTCGTGTATGTTCTAGGAAAGTTACTGTGATTTACTCCTGCATTCCTGGGCTCTGGGGTGGGTTCTATCACTTACCTTTGGTGTTTTCTAATACTTCCAGCGCCCCTCTACACACTACATTTGTCTAGGTGGGACACCGACTTTCGCATCCCACTTTCTTAGTATAAGGTGTGTTCGCCCTAGTCCTATTTCTAACTATTGTGATGTTCACTAATTGCACTGTTTTCTAACTGTTTTTACACCTGTTTTTGCATACTGGTGTATATATTGTGTATATTACTTACCTCCTAAGGAAGTATAGTCTCTAAGGTATTTTGGGCATTTGTGGCACCAAAATAAAGTACTTTTATTTTTGTAACAATGAGTATTTTCTTTCATGTGTGTGAGTACTGCATGACTAAAGTGGTATCACATGAGCTTTGCATGTCTTCTAGTTAGGCCTTGGATGCTCATCCACACTAACCCTAGAGAGCCTGGCTTCTAGACACTGACAACATTTCACTAATGAGGGATAACTGGACCTGGTATAAGGCGTAAGTACCTTAGGTAACTACTAAAAACCAGGCCTGCCTCCTAGAGTCCTGTTCTTGCAAAGTTCCTTTTCCAAGTCCTCTTGTTAGTCTATGGGAAGACCAGGCAACTTACCTCTGCTCTCCTGATCGCTGGGGGACATCTAGGTACTCACCTCTTGGAGTTCTGAGTTCTCCCAGCTCCCTTCTAACAACTCCACTTCCTTGGGTGGAGGACCTAACTTCGCATTCTACTATTTTATTATATGGTTTGGCCCCCCTATACGGCCCTAGCTATTTCCTACTATTACTTGCCGATGCTTGTTGTTTTTCTATGCTAATTTCTAGTACTTACCGTGTATATATAGTGTATACTTACCTCCAGTTGGGGGTCTGCCTATAGTAATCTAGTTCAGTGTTACTTTAATAAAGCACCTTTATTTTTGCAACACTGCATGGTTCCCTTCATGTGAGATAAGTTGCTGTGCGACAACTGTGGTATTGCAAGTGCTTTACACTCCTCCTACATAAGTCTTAGCTGCTCACCACAGCTACCACTAGAGAGCCCTGGCTTCCTAGGCACTGTTTCACAAACTAATAGGGATTGCCTAGACCTGGCATAACTTGCAAACACCATAGGTGTCCGCCAGACACCAGGCCAGCTTCCTACAGTGTTTTCAAAATGTTAATGCTCCTAATGGGTCATAGATGTGTAGAGGTACTCAGCATGTTATAAATGTTTGTGTACAGGACTAACACTGTGTACAGGTGACAGCTGATGACTTGCACACAACTTTCTTGTTTTTGAAACAAGAATGTGTAATTGTGCAATGATTGTATGCAGTAATTACTAAGGGCCTCATTATGAGTGTGGCAGTCTTCAGGCCGCCACACTCGCGGTGGCAGTGGGACCACCGCACTCCTGGATGTCCCACCACCACATTACGACCCTGGCCGGTGACACCGCCTAAAGATCGCTGTCACCACCAGGAACATTGTTCCCGACGGTTAGATAGCAGTCTGAGTTGTGGTTAACCACGGCAGGGCTGAACTCAGCCCCACTGTGCTGAGTACAACTCAGCCTTCTATGGCAGTCACGCAGCTAGGTCTTCTTCTTCCGGAATCCACCGTAGAGTTCCACTAGACTGGTCCTGTTCCTGCAAACTTCCATTTCCAAGTCCCCTTGTTAGACTAACGGAAGACCAGATAACTTAGTCCCGGCTCTCCTGGTCGCTGGGGTCATCCAGCTACTCACCTCTTGGGGTCCCGAGTTCTCCCAGCTCCCTTCTAACAAAACCACATCCTTGGGTGGGGGTCCTAACTTTGCATTCCACTATTTTAGGAAATGGCTTAGCCCCACTATAGGGCCCTAGCTATTACTTGCCAATACTTTTTGTTTTTCTATTCTAATTTCTAGTACTTACTGTGTATATTTATAGTGTATACTTACCTCCAGTTGGGGGTCTGTTATAGTAAACTAGTTCAGTGTTACTGTAATAAAGTACCCTTATTTTTGCAACACTGTGTGGTTCCATTCTTGTGAGATAAGTTGCTGTGTGACTGCTGTGGTATTCCAAGTGCTTTACACTCCTTCTAGATAAATCTTGGCTGCTCACCACGGCTACCACTAAAGACCCCTGGCTTCCTAGACACTGTTTCACAAATGAATAAGGGTTGCCTGGACCTAGTATAAGGTGCAAACACCATGGGTGTCCACCACACACCAGGCCAGATTCCTACAGTGTTTTTAAAATGTTTATGCTCCTAATGGGTCACAGGTCATAGGTGTGTAGAGGTATTGAGTACGTTATGAATGTTTGTGTTCAGGACTAACAGTGTACAGGTGACAGTTGATGACTCGCACACAAGTTTCTTGTTTTTGAAATAAAAATTTGGAACATTGAGTGACTGTATGTAGTAATTACTAAGGGCCTCATTACGAGTGTGGCGGACCGCCATACTCGTGGTGGCAATGAGACCGCTGCATTCCAGAATATGCCACTGTCACATTACAACCCAGGGGTGACCACTGTAATAACACTGGAGGGGAGCCAAGGCCAATACTGTAGCACTGCTCCCGTCAGCCCAGCGGGAACTTCTTAGTACAATGTTCCCACCGGTTAGCCCGGCAGTAACATTGTAATAAGAACGAGGGGGATGCCGCCAGTATGGTGGTTTGGTGGCATCCTCCCCATGGCATTGGCGAGCCCGCCAATGTCATAATGTGCGCCTAGGTATTGTAAGGATCCTTCAATATTTTAAGGGAATTGTCTCAGAATGATAATTTCTATACAGGAGAGACGACTGTGTACTCCATGTACTTACCCATGTGCATGCACTTGATAATGCACCAAAGCTGATCTGTCTATTATGTTTTCAACAGAGTATAAAGGGTGCGCGCAGTATGACTTTTACCACCTTCAGGCCTTGGGTGTTTACAGTCAGTATACTGTCTTTGGACAGAGATTTGCATAGAGTGAACACTGTTCTCAGTACACTAGGTACAGTGTAAACAGTACAGGTACAGTCCTCTTGAGAGTTTGGCTGTCTTCAAACAGTGTGGCACAGAGTAAAATCTCTGCATGGGGTACACAGTGTATAGAGTACCCCCTTTTCTTTCATGTCTGCTTTATTCCTCACAAGAGGTCCTTTAATTGTGAAGGGTTTAATACACCCTAAAGGCTGTCCGTAGTAGGGCATTAGTTATGGAACAGGGCACTGTCTGGAGAAAGTTGTTTTTTTCTGAACAGTTGTATACAGATTGAACACTGTGTGCAATAGGATTACCCATATATGTGAGGTTGATTGTCACCATGAGCTTGTGAACTATGAAGTGTATTGTATACAGTCAATGTTGCATATAACAGAAGCTTGCTTCACCTAAGGGAGTTCTATGTGTAATGGCAATAATGATGCTTCATATTATAAGTTATTTTCTACTTACTTTCATACCTCTAATGCTATACTCCTTTTTACAAAAGTGTACAAAAGTAGCTTGAATAATGTTATCAGTAATGCCATCAGTGAAGTAATCAATGATGTAATTTGAGATGTCACCAGTGATGGCATAAATGATGCCATAGAATATACCAGGAGTCACGTAATATATGATGTCATAAGCAGTTAGCTCTGAGAAATATAATTGGTGAATTTCTGCTTTTTTGTGTTCAAAACATTACATTGGCACTGAAATTTTCACTCAATATCACTTTAAACCTTGTTTTTTAGTGAATTTCTAAGGTTTTTTTTAAACGAAAGCTATATCTTATTATAACTTTAACAACATTGTAACCATTGTTTTTTTCAGTGAATTTCTAGGTTTCTTTAAAATCATAATTCTATATTTTATAAAGCCACCCACCGCATCCCAAAAGCACGGCTGAGGGCCTGACTGACCTGTCCCAAGCCCTGCAGCCAATCCCTCGCAGGACTTCGGTTGTGTACTGTGTGCGACGGTCCGCAAAGCCTGGCCTGCTGTTAGGCTTGCAAACGACCGTCCACGGTCAGCCAACCCCAGCCATCCATGGTCTTCGCCTGTGCCTGTGACTGGCTGGCTCCCATCAGCCAACTCCAGCCATGCACAGCCTTTGGGGGGGAGGGGGCCACATGGCCCTCCCGTTCCCAAGCCATTTTTGCTATGGGGACCCATTCCCCTGGGGCCAGAAACATTGATATTAAAAGAGGGGGCTCACTGCCCCCACCCCAAACCCCAACGGGCCCTGGGGACCCCATTCTCAAGGCCATACTCTAATTATAGAGGGGGAGGACACACAGCTCCCCCTCCACCATCCTTAGAGGCCCCAGGAATCCCATGCCTTAGGAGCAAACATATTTATATTAGGGGAGGGGGCGAGCAGCCCTCTCCCTGAGCCCAAATTGGGCAAGGGACTCCAGAGCCATACAGAAATTATAGGGGAGTGGGGCACATGGCCCCCTCGAGCCTTAAGAGGCCCAAGGTACCACATCCCCCAGGGCCAAAAGCACTTCTTTAAGATGAAGGGGAGCATGCCCCCCTTCCGAAGCCCAAATGGGACTCAGGGACCCCATCCGCGGGGTCAAATTCTAATTAAAAGAGGTGGGCAGCATGTGGCCTCAATCCACAAGCTTTAAGAGGCCCAGGGGATACCATCCCCCAGGGCCAAACATTTTTATTAGGGGACTGTGCGTGTGGCCCCCCTCTCTTTGCCAAAGGGCCCTGGGGACCCCACCCTCTGGGGCCATATATTAATTGTAGGGGAGGAAGGTTGCATGGCCGTCCTCGTAGAGCCTTGAGAAGCCCAGGGACCCCATCCTCTACGGTCAAACATATTTATTTGGGGAAAGGAGGTGTGTGGCCAGAGGGATCACAGTGAAACGGACAATTGTTTTTTAATTTGGGCCCGGGGTAGTCCCTCTGGTTCCCCCCACATGGCCTGTGGCAGCAGTGTATCCCTAGCCTGGCTCCTTATACTTTTATACTTTTAACTTCAGAAAGGGAAATAAATGGTTGCCAGCAACATTTTTATTCATGTTGCTAGAGCCAATAAGAGACTTGATCTCACTGGAGCAAAATGGCCCAAGAATTGAGGGGCAAAGCAAGACTTGGGGCAGGCTTGTTCCACATTTTCACTGGCCTCACATGTCTGAAGATACAAAGGAGTTTTGTTCTCCTGTGTCACCTGTCAAGCCAGTGGCAAGACAGGTGGCACTCTAAAAGCCCCATAATTTCACTACCAGTGGTTGGGGTTCCCTTTAAGAGGGTTGGGGTGGATATTGTTGGTCCTCTAGACCCACCCACTGCCTCTGGAAACAGATTTATACTGGTGGTGGTGGACCATGCCCCCAGGTATCCAGAGGCCATAGCTCTAAGGACCACTACAGCTCCTGCAGTGGCCTAGGCTCTCCTGGGAATCTTCTCCAGGGTGGGCTTTCCAAGAGAGGTGGTATCAGACAGAGGTACAAATTTCATGTCTGCATACCTCAAAGCTATCTGGAAGGAATGTGGTGTTACCTACAAGTTCACCACTCTTTACCACTCCCAAACCAATGATTTGGTTGAGCCATTTAATAATACTCTCAAAGGTATGATTATGGGACTCTCTGAAAAACTCAGGAGGAGATGGGATGTCCTATTACCATGCCTCCTGCTTTCCTACAGGGAGGTTCCTCAGAAGGGAGTGGGCTAAAGCCCCTTTGAACTTCTGTTTGGTCACCATGTTAGGGGTCCACTTGCACTTGTAAGGGAAGGATGGAAGAAACCTCTCGAGCCCCCTAAACAAGACATTGTGGATTGTGTACTTAGTCTCAGATCCAGGATAGCTAAGTACATGAAAAAGGACACTAGAAACCTTCAGGCCAGCCAAGAACTGCGAAAGCTGTGACATGAGCAGAAGGCTGTCCTAACTGTGTACCAACCAGGATAAAAAGTGTGGGTCCTGGAGCCTGTGGCTCCCAGGGACTCCAAGACAAATAGAGTGATCCCCACACTATAGTGGAGAAAAAGGGTGAGGTCACCTATTTGGTGGACCTTGGCACTCTCAGAAGCCCCCTTAGGGTGCTTCATGTGAACCACCTTAAGCCCTACTAAGACAGGGCTGATCTGACCCTGCTCATGGCAACTGATGAGGGACAGGGAGAAGAGAGTGACCCTCTCCCTGATCTCTTCTCCACCACTGAAGCTGATGGCTCAGTGGATGGAGTGGTCCTAGGAGAGTGCCTTTCTATGTCTCAGAAGGAAGGCTGCAGGAACCTCCTAGGTCAGTTCTCTGAACTGTTTTCTTTAACACCTGGTCAGACTACATGGTGTGAACACACCATTGACACAGGGGACAGTCAACCTGATCATGTTAGAGATTGCATCAAAGCTAAAGTGCAAAAGATGCTCGACTTAGGAGTGACTGAGCACTCTGACAGCCCTGGGCTAGCCCAGTGGTGCTGGTGCCAAAACCTCACTGACAAAATGGGAAAAAAGAGATGTAGTTCTGTGTAGATTACAGAGGGCTCAACACAGTTACAAAGACTGATGCTCACCCTATACCTAGGGCAGATGAGCTTATAGATGCACTGGGATCTGCCAAGTATTGAAGCACCTTTGACTTCACTGCAGGATATTGGCAGATCAAATTGTCACAGGATGCAAAACCAAAAACTGCATTCTCATCCATTGGAGAGCACTATCAATTTACTGTTATGCCCTCTGGTTTGAAGAATGCACCTGTCACTTTCCAGAGGCTGGTGAATACTGTCCTCCAAGGTTTGGAAGCCTATAGTGCAGTTTATCATGACAATATAGCTGTCTTTAGCTCCACCTGGGATGACCACCTGATTCCCCTGTGGAATGTTTTGGAGGCCCTGCAAAAAGCAGGCCTCACTATCAAGGCCTCTCAGTGCCAGATAGGGCAGGGGAAGGTTGTATATCTGGGCCACCAGGTAGATGGAGACCAGAGTCAACCATTGCAGGGGAAGATCCAGACTGTCTGAGAATGGGCATGAAAAAAAACCAAATTGTTGAGGTGGTCCATATCCTAAAGGGAATGGACTTTACAGTGGAATATAGAATTGGGAGAAACCACTCCAATGCAGATGGATTCTTCAGATATTTCCACTTAGACAATGAAGACTCATCTGGGCAGGGTTAGCCTTCTTGTCCTTCATTTGGGAGAGGGGGGTAAGAAAGTGCCCTCTTTCTTAGCATGGTTACCCCCATTTTCTGCCTGTTGTCAGTGTGTTTGACTGTGTTCACTGGGATCCTGCTAACCAGGACCCCAGTGATTATTCTCTCTCCTCTAAATTTAGTTGCTAGTAACCTTTCCTCCCCACAATTGGCATACTGGTCCTCTCATATAAGTCACTAGTATATGGAACCTAGGTACCCAGGGCATTGGGCATCCAGGGGATCCCTATGGGATCCCTACCTATGTCCAGAAACATAATGGGAACTCTGAAACTGGGCATGGTTGGTATCAAACATATTGAAACTATACCCCAATACCGTTGCAAGTACTGGAAGTATGATTCCATGCACTCTGCGTGCTCCTTATAGGACCCCCAGCACTGCTACCACTAATCTTACAGGGTTGTCTGGGCGCCCAGCTGCTTCCACCCCTCAGACAGGTTTCTCCCCTCCTGCTGCTTGATCTGATCAAGCCCAGGAAGGCAGAACAAAGGATCCCCTTTGGGAAAGGGAGGTAACACCCTCTCACTTTGGAAATAGGTGAGACTGGCTTTAGAAGGGTAGCATCCCCAAGCCACTGGTTTGCTCTGAAGGGCACATTTGGAGCCCTTGTGCATAAACCAGTTCACACAGGTTAAGGGACCACCAGTTCCTCCTCTGGTGTGAAACTGGACAATGGAAAGGGGAGTGACCACTCCCTTGTCCATCACCACCCCAGAAGTGGTGCCCAGAGCTCCTCCAGAGGATCCCTGGGTTCTGCCATCTTTATTCCAAGATTGGCAGGGAACTCTGGGAGCATCTGAGTGGCCAGGCCAGGCAGGTGACGTTAGAGGCACCCTGCTTAGGTGACCAAGCCCCCTCTTTGGGCTATATAGGGTCTTCCTCTGGGGTGGGTCCTCAGATTCGGCCTGCAAGATTGCAGCAGAACTCCTCTGCAACCTTTGCTTCAACTTCTGGCTCCCAGAACTGCAACTGGACCCTCCAGGAACCTACAAGCTGCAGATCCACGAGGACGACTCTTCTGCAATCTTGAATCCAGAATTCCTGCCAGCTCTCCAACATTTTCCCAGTTGTATATCCTCAGAAGACTGCAACTCTTCAGCCTGCACAAAAAGAAGAAGGAATCTCTCTTGGGGTGAAGGCATCACTCCCCTGTAACTACAGGTACCTGGTGCAATGACAACTGGCTGTGTGGGTGTCCCCTCTTCCTGAGTGGCATGGATCCTGCATCACAGGTGGTGGTCTGGAGAGTTCCCCTTGGTCCTCTCTACCAGCTGTCGCACTTTGGTAGTGGTAAGTCCTTTCCACTCTACACAAGACAGTGCCTCTGAGCACCATGTCCTTTGCAGCCATCAGGAACTCTTCAGCTTCTGTGCTGCAGTGCTGACCTGCCTACCTTCCTTCTTGATTGACCAACTCCAAAAGGTACCTCTGGGTGGGTGGTATCTCCTACTCCCCCTCAACTCCACAGACACTTCTGGACTTGGTCCCCCCTCTCTCCACAGGTCTCCATCTTCAGTGTTCCACAGCTAATTTCTTGCAGGCTGTTCTGGGTGTGATCTTTTTCTTCTTTGCATCATTTGGGGAAATCCATTGTTTTACTCCTGCCTTCCTGGTCGCTGAGGGGTACTGCATTTCTTATATGTGTGGTTTCCTAGTACTCCCCACTCCCCTCTACACGAGGGGGCCCTGTGTTTGCATTCCACTTTCTTAGTATATGGTTTGAGCTAAACCTAGGGTCACTATTGCTTACTGGTATTTTACACTGTTTTCTGGCATTTTTATGCCTCTTACTGTATATATATATATATATATATATATATATATATATATATTTATATATATATATATATATATATATATATGTAAAGTGTTTTCACTTACCTATTATTGGAGGGTTGCCTCTCTAGTATTTTCTGATACTGTGTTCCAAAAATAAAGTACCTTTATTTTTGTACAACCAAGTGTGTAAGTACTGTGTGACTGTAGTGGTATTGCAGGAGCATGTCTCCTAGATAAGCCTTGGCTGCTCATGCATAGCTACCTCTAGGCAGCCTGGCTTCTTGACACTGCCTACACTTCACTCAGAGGGGATACCTGGACCTGGTATAAGGTGTAAGTACCATAGGTACCCATCTCACACCAGGCCAGCTTCCTACACCATTGACCCTGACCATTGCCCTTATGTGGCTATAAGTGCTCAGTATCTAATATCATCAGAAGCGGGGTCTTATGCCAACGCGGGTGAGTGTCTCGATTAAGTTAGGCCAATGGACACGATCAATGCCCTTTCGGCATCGCAAGCAGCACAATTTTTCTTCCAGATCTTTTAGCTTTATCTATGAGGTGTAGGATTATCTTTGTATTGTCACTGCATTGGCGCTGGGGGATAAACCCAGACTGATCTGGCCAGCTAGAATGCCTGTGAGTAACTTTGTGTCAACATTGAGGAGAGAAATCGGCCGGTAGGAGTCGCATTTCTGCTTGTCTTCTTCAGGCTTGGGAATAACGACGAGGGATCCATCTCTCATAGACAGAGGTAGGTCCTGTGGACCTTTCATGGAGTTAAATACCCCGGTCAGGACAGAACCCAGCAAGCAGCAAAACATCTTACAGAAACTCGCTGGGAATCCGTCTTGTACCAGTGACTTGTTGCGTTGTAATTGGGCGATAGCCGATACTACCTCTTCTGTGCGAATGGGTTGGTCAATCTCATCTGCATGTGTCCTGGGTGAAATGTTAGAGGACTTTAAGGCCCTCATTACAACCCTGGCGGTCGGTGTTAAAGCGACGGTAAGACCGCCAACAGGCCGGCGGTAAAAAAAATGGAATCACGACCATGGCGGAAACCGCCAACATAGACAGCCACTTTAACATTCCGACCGCCACGGCGGGCGAAACAAACAGCATGGCGGTGAACCGCCAACAGACAGGCGGAAGACAATGTACCGCCCACACTATTATGAGAGGCCAATCCGCCACCTTTTCCAGGGCGGATTCAACACAAACAAAAACACGGCGGAAACAGGACTTGGAAGGGGAAACACTCACCTATACACAACCCACGAGGAACCAGGACGTCACGGAGCCAGAACTCCAAATCCTCCCTGTGATAGTCTTCCTGCTCCTCTACCAGGAGCACGAAAGACTGCGGCGACGACCACGGTGAGTACTGCACCTACAACACAGGGGAGGGGGAGGGAAAAGAGAGTGACATACACACACAACACCCCCACCCACAACACACACACCAATACATGCTGCAACATTACATTTACACCCCCCAACAGCCCTGGAAGAACGCAATGACAAAAGGAAATTATTATAACCATTGTAATCAATAAAAATCCATTAGTCAAAACTTGAAATACAGTATAAACAATTATGTACACCAACAATTGAAGTCGGGGTACTGCACCATTCATAGTCCGTGGACCACTGGGCCCAAAATGCATGGGCGAGGCCCACACTTGATACCCGACTCGAAACGGAGAGCACTGCTGGGGCATCAGATCGAAATGAAACAGGCACCTCAGGGGGAAGGGAAGAGGGGGCACCTCAGCCGGATGAGTGCACTACGCCAGCTCCACGAGGGGGCTCCATGCCCATTGATGTATCCTGGGGAGTGCAAAGCCACAGTCTCTCAAGCCTCTCCAGTGGGTGGTTTGCCCACTGCTGCATCCTGGGGAGTGCAAAGCCACAGTCTCTCAAGTCTCTCCAGTGGGTGGTTTGCCCACTGCTTTATCCTGGGGAGTGCAAAGCCACAGTCTCTCAAATCTCTCTAGTGGGTGGTTTGCCCACTGCTGCATCCTGGGGAGTGCAAAGCCACAGTCTCTCAAGTCTCTCCAGTGGGTGGTTTGCCCACTGCGTTATCCTGGGGAGTACAAAGCCCCAGTCTCTCAAGTGGATGTGAATCTCCACTGGTTCTGGAGGGGGCTTGGTGCCCAGAGTGCTTCATCCTGCCAAGGACTGAGGTAGTGGATGTGGCACTCCACTGATAGTGGTGCAACATGCAAGCTGCCCAGGCTCCTGGAACTGACCACCAGCCTCGTACGACTGACCACTGGGGATGCCAGCCATGTCTGCGGTGGTGTCACTGGCTCAGGATGTCGTGGTGCCACTGGTGGTGCTGGCGGCGGGGTCAGTAGCGGTGGTGTTTGCGGCGGACTCTGTGGCATCGGTGCTGGTGGTGGCCTCACTGACTGCGGTGCTGGTGGTGGCCTCACTGACTGCGGTGCTGGTGGCGGGCTCACTGACTGTGGTGCTGGCGGCGGTGTCAGTAGCGGCGGTGCTGGCGGCGGACTCACTGACTGCAGTGCTGGCGGCGGTGTCAGTGGCGGCGGTGCAGGTGGCGGTCTTGTCTGCCGTGCAGGTTGGCGTCGACCTGGCTGCCTTTGTTTTTTGGGCCCTTCCCCACCTTGGATGGTGGCGAAGCTGTCTTGCCACTTTCAACTTTTGTTTTTCCTGAGCCCTTGGTGGACACTGGCAGCCCTGTTGCTTGGCGTACTCCAAAATCCTGCTATTGCTGGCACCACTGTGCCCGGTGATGTGGTGGCTGAGGTGCTGGGTTAGGACCTGGAAAGGCAGGCCATGGGGATTGACGGGGGAGACGGGAGGTGTAGGGAAGAGGTCAACATTTGAAAGAAAAAGCTTTTTAGACACACTGGGACAGGTAGATGGAGGGGGTTTGGGAGTGGAGGAAGAGGTAGTGGATGTAGGAGGTGTACGTTTGCTGACTTTGAGTGAAGGTGCATGGGCTGGAGGCTGTTGTGAGGTGGATAGCTGTTGGGTGGGTGTGTGACTGCGTTTGTGTACTTTGGGAGGAGGGCTCACAGACACACTGGGAGAGGACACAGGGGATGTGTGAATGGTAGTGGGGGTGCTGAGTGCACGTGAGCGGTGTGTGGTGATGGGTGTGCTGGTGATGGAGGTAGTGGCTGAAGATGTAGTGCATGCAGGTGAGAGTGGAGACGAGACTGGGAGGGAGGAGGGAGACGTGGAGGAGGGGGACACAGTGGGGGCAGTGGTTGTTGGTATGTCTGCATGGGTATGATGCTTGTGTGAGTGCCTGTGGGATGTGTGGTGCTTATGTTTGCCAGAGCCACCCTTGTGTGTTGAGGTGTGTGCATGCTGGTCTGATGGTGTGCTTGGGATAGGCTGAGGTACAGGGATTGGGTCTGGGTGGAGGAGGTTGGAGGGGGGAGGCTGGACACAGGAACAATGGCTGCCATTACTGCTGCGGCCAGAGCCTGAAATGCTCGCTGTTGGGCTGCCTGGCCAGAATGAATGCCTTCCAGGTATACATGTTTGTTGCAACTGCCTCTCTACACCCTTGATGGCATTCAGAATGGTAAACCGTCCAACAGTGAGGGATCTCAGGAGGCAATAGCCTCCTCACTGAGGGCAGCAGGGCTGACTGGGACAGGGCCTGAGGTGCCAGGGGCGAAGGAGATGCCCACCCTCCTGGGTGAGCGGCCACGGGACACACGCTGAGGGGCTGCTGGGGGGGGCGGTGCTGGTAGGGGGGGGTGGCGGCTGTACCTGTAGATTCGGTGGGCACAGAGGGGCCCGCCACCACAAGGGAGCTCCCATCAGAGGAGGAGTCAGTGTCGCTGGTCTCTGCTCCTGTCCCCGCCGACGAGCTCCCCTCGTCCTCCATCCCACTGGTGGCTTCCAACTTTGTTGTCTCGCCCTCCAGGGCCATGTGGGATGCAGCTCCCTCCTGCTCCGGTGCCACTGCTCATCCACCTGAGAATGCTTATGCACACAAGAACAGGGAGACCACAAAAGGGGGGGGGGGAGAAGAAAGACATGTTCAGTGCATGCAATGCCGCTACCGTTGGCGGACACAACAGACACAGCAGCCCTCTGCACTACGCCATGCACTTAGAGTTCCCTAATTAATCACAGGGACATGGGGTACAAGGCCTATGCCCGATTGCTGCACACATGGAAGTCAAAGGAGCCTGACTAGGTGTAGATGGCTCTTGCCACTGGTGGGGTTGGGGTGCCACATAGCCTGCCTCACAAAGGGTCCTTGCCTACAAAGGCAAGGACCTTGGGTAACCCACTGCCCACCTCCCCCACCCAGACACCTCCTAATGCATGTAGAGTCAGATGGATGTGACTGTACTCACCCCCTTGTGGCTGCTGTGATGCCCTCAAGCCCCCATCCAACTCCGGATACGCCACCACCAGGATCCGGAACATCAGGGGGGTCATGGTATGACGGGCACCCCTTCCACGTTGGGAGGCCATCCCCAGCTGGGCCTCCGCCATCTTCTTGCTCTAGCGGCGAATATCCTCCCATCTTTTACGGCAGTGGGTGCTCTGTCTGTGGTGGACCCCCAGGGTCCGGACGTCCTTGGCAATGCACGCCAAATATCCTTCTTCTGGTGGGCGCTGACCTGGAGGAATAGTACAGGGCAAAAGGAAAAACTTTAACCGTCCGGACCATCACAGTCATTGGCCCACGTTCCCACCCTTGCCCTGACGCACATACACTCACCGTACGCTCATGCAGGCCTCAGTGCCCCCCCCCCCTGTATCTTCCATCCACACTACTCCAAAGAGGCATTGCCCATACAGCATGCTCAGAGTGTACTCACCTGTTTGTCTGGAGGACCGTAGAGTAGCGTGTACTGGGGGAGGACCCCATCCACTAACTTCTCCAACTCCTCAGAAGTGACGGCAGGGGCCCTTTCCCCAGACACATGAGCCATCATCGCTTCTAGACTGAGTTCACAGCAGCACTTGCAGTGTAGTTCCTCTCCAGTCGAAGGTCAGGTATCAAGTGAGTGAACAGAGAGAAAATGGCGGTCACGTCCGCGGCAGTGCGTACCGTCACCGCCGGCGTACATCATCATTGGCTCCTGGGACCCATAGGGTCCAATGTTAACCAATGCAGGATTGCGCTGGGGTCTTCGACTGCCTACCGCGACCGTGTAGAATGCCAGTGCTGTTGCCTCATATCCCCTTGTCCCACCTTACAGGGCAGGCAGCCGCCATTTCAGGTGGCCACATGGCATTATAATGCGTCACACATACCTAGGCCTTGCATACACACAGAGACAGGCACATAGCGGATTGACAAATGTATGCAATAAACTTTTTTTAACTACCTCAGTGTAGGCTGACTCTGTGCTCGCTGTTCTCGTCCATAGGACATGTCCGCAGGGGCAGGTGAGGAGATGGCGGCATACTCCGGTGTACAGACGGCTGGTGGACCTGTCGTCAATGGAAGAGAGACATGTAATAGTCACGTACTTGCTTGATTGTGCCACAATCCAGGAACTGGGTGCCCAGTTGGAGCCAGACCTTATTTCAGCTATCCGCCATCCCACAGGAATCCCCCCTCTAGTGCAGGTCCTGTCAGTACTCCATTTCCTGGCAAGTGGGTATTTTCAAGCATCAGGGATGTCCCAGCCTATGTATTCCAACGTGTTGTCCAGAGTGTTGTCTGCCCTGCTGAAACACATGTGCAGCTACATCGTTTTCCCTCAGGTGGAGGATTTGCCCACAGTGAAAGGTGACTTCTATTCCCTGGGACATATCCCCAACATCATAGGTGCCATTGATGGGACACATGTGGCCTTGGTACCCCCCGCAGGAGTGAACAAGTGTACAGAAACCGGAAGATCTACCATTCAATGAAAGTGCAGATGGTGTGTTTGGCAGACCAGTACATCTCCCATGTGAACGCCAAGTTTTCAGGCTCAGTGCATGACGCTTACATTCGGAGGAATAGCAGCATTCCTTATGTGATAGGGCAACTCCAGAGGCACCGTGTGTGGCTAATAGGTGAGGACTAGGACCCTATACAGTGTGAATAGTTGTCTGGGTCTGGGGTTGTCCCTATGGGTTAGTGTGTGTCTAACAGTCGTCCCTCCACATTTGCAGGTGACTCCGGGTATCCCAACCTGTTATGGCTACTGACCCCAGTGAGAAATCCCAGTACAAGAGCAGAGGAATGCTACAATGAGACACATGGACGAACTAGGAGAGCGATAGAAAGGACATTCGGCATCCTGAAGGTCAGGTTCCGGTTCCTCCATATGACAGGTGGTTCTCTCTAATACTCACCAAAGAAGGTGTGCCAGATCATCGTGGCCTGCTGTATGCTGCACTACCTCGCTTTGCGAAGACAGGTGCCTTTTCTGCAGGAGGATGGTCCAGAAGGAGGTCTTGTGGCAGCTGTGGAGCCTGTGGACAGTGAAGAAGAGGAGGCAGAAGAAGAGGATATCGACAACAGAAACAACGTGATCCAGCAATACTTCCAGTAAGACACAGGTAAGAGGACGCCACAGCCTCCTATATCTCATACAATTGTTAGACCTATCATATGTCTGTCACTTTCACCCAGTGTATGGACCCTGACCCGTCACTTTGCCTTTCCATTTCACAGATGTGGGTCCCACTGTGTGACCTCTGCTATGTTACCTCATGGACTAGAGCTGTGTGACATAGGTATGTTGACAATACAATGGGCATTGCTATTTTCCTCAGTTATTGCAAATACACATTAGTGAAAGCATAGACTGACTCCAGATTGTTTTGTGATTCAGGGGTGTTTATTTAAGTGCAAAATAGTGGAGGGGGTTGTAAAATGGGCAGGGGTGATGGTGGAGGAATGTCCATGGCAGAGTCCAGTCTATTTGTCTCACAGGTGCATTGTCCAAAGGGGCATAGGAAGTGGAGCTAGGGCAGTTTAAGGATGGACAGGGTGACGAAGTGGGATAGAAGGATGACATTCAGGGGGGTCTCATTTCTTGGCGGGGGTCTTGGCATTGTTCTCTGTCTTTGTCCTGGATCTCAGGGACCGTTTGCGGGGTGGTTCTCCATCTGCAGGGAGTGGGGTGCTGGTGTTGTAGTCCTGTGGCGGTGCCTCCTGTCCACTAGCGCCGGCGGAGGTTGTGGGCTGTTCATCATCGGGGCTAGTGTCAGGGGCCCCTTGATGTGCCACAGTGTCCCTCCTGGTGTTCACAAGGTCCTTCAGCACCCCTACAATGGTGACCAGGGTGGTGTTGATGGACTTGAGTTCCTCCCTGATTCCCAAATACTGTTCCTCCTGCAGCCGCTGGGTCTCCTGAAACTTGGCCAGTACCGTTGCCATTGTCTCCTGGGAATGATGGTACGCTCCCATGATGTTGGAGAGGGCCTCGTGCAGGATGGGTTCCTTGGGACTGTCCTCCCCCTGTCGCACAGCAGTCCTCCCAGTTCCCCTGTTTTCCTGTTCTTCTGTCCCCTGAACTGTGTGCCCACTGCCACTGACCCCAGGTCCCTGTTGTTCTTGGGTTTGTGGGTTTGCCTGGGTTCCCTGTAGTGGTGGACACACTGCTGCTTGACGTGTCCTGGGGACAGAGGTATGGGCCCCATGGGTGGGTGCTGTGCTGGTGTTTCCTGAGGGGGGCGGCTCTGTGGTGGCATGTGCCAGTGTGTGGGGAACCAACTGTCCCGAGGTCCCAGATGGTCATCTAGATCCAGATGGAGAGAGCTGCTGCCATCACTGTGGACCTCTTCTGTGGGGGGGTGGACATGTCTGGAATCTCCTGTCCGGTGACATTGGGTAGGGGTCTTGCAGGGGTGTAAAGGCATGATTATTGTATCTGTGTGTGCAATGGTGTGCAATGGGTGGGTGACCCTGTACCCCTGTGCTTACATTCTTGTGTAGGACCTTGTGTGATATTTGGTTTGGGGATCTGTGTGGGCATCTGTAGTGGACATGCTTTGGTGATGGGTGCCCATGCTTTGGTGTTGCATGCAGGGCTTGGTGTTGGGATGTGTGGTTTGTGATAGTGGGACATATGTGAGGTGTTGAAGTGATGGATGTGAGGGTGAGGGTGGGGGTATGTGATAGCATGCAGGTAGGGTGGGGGGTGTAATAGTTAAGATTTGACTTACCAGAGTCCATTCCTCCTGCTACTCCTGTGAGGCCCTCAGGATGCAGTATAGCGAAGACCTGCTCCTCCCATGTTGTTAGTTGTGGGTGAGGGTCCACTGCCAGTCCTCTGAACTGCAATCTGGTGTCTTGAGACCACGGAACGCACCTTCCCCCGTAGGTGGTTCCACCTCTTCCTGATGTCATCCCTAGTTCATGGATGCTGTCCCACTGCGCTGACCCTGTCTACGATTCTGTGCCATAGCTCCATCTTCCTAGCAATGGAGGTGTGCTGCACCTGTGATCCGAATAGCTGTGGCTCTACCTGGACGATTTCCTCCACCATGACCCTGAGCTCCTCCTCAGAGAACCTGGGGTGTCTTTGTCTTTGCGGTGCCATGGTGTGGAGTGGGTGATGTGTGAGGTGATGTGTGTTGTGATGTGTGAGGGGATGTGTTTGTGTGTGTTGTGTGAGGTGCGTGGATGTTGTGTGAGTGATGGTGTTGTGTGCATGTAGATGCTAGTTTGTTGATGGTGGTGTCTCTCTCTGTGCTTCGTTCTCAAATTGTGTCGTAGGGGTTTGTGGGTGATGTGGGTGTGTGTTATATATTGTATTGAGTGTGTGGGAGTGGTGTGTGTATGTGTATCAGGTGTGTGTATTTTGAATTGTCCAATGTGGTTGTGTTTTGTAAATGTGTGTGTATTTTGAGCGTGGGGGTGTGTACCGCCAATGGAATACCGCGGTTGAAAGACCGCCGCGTGGATTCGTGGGTCGTGATAGTGTGGGCGTATTCCTGTTGGCGTGACGGGGGAGGTTTTGTTATAGCCAGTTTCTCACTGACCTTTGGTGTGGCGGACTTGTATGGGTGTCTAGATTTTGGCGGATTTCGGACTGTGGGTCGTAATAGCTGTGGCGGATTTCCGCGGCTGCAGCGGTGTGTTGATGGCCTTCTGCATGGCGGTAAGTGGGATTTACCGCCAATGTTGTAATGAGGGCCTAAGCATCTAGTGGTGGTGGTTGTCGGTATATGTTGCGCAATGTAAAGATTGTTACAAAAGTCCCTGATTTTGGTTGTGAAGTGCGTGTCAGTCTGGAGTATAGAGCTATCTGGCTGGGCCAGTGACTGCGATCATAGCCTGGCATTGGGCTCGCAGTCTGTTAGCTAACAATTGCTCACACTTATTTCCCCCAAGGTAGTAGGAGTGTTTTCAGACGGAGAATGGAATACTCTGCAACGTCATGGTCCAGTTTTACTGGTTGTTTTCGGGAAGTCTTAAATTGCCACCACACCCTAGGGGCACCTGTGCAGTGGTGGATGCGCTCAAGTTCCCTAACTTGTTGCTGCAGTTGTTCCCTCTTTTTCATGAGTAATTTGTTGTCTGCTGCAGAGAAAGCCATGAATTTTCCCTAATTACCGCTTTTAGTTTGTCACACAAAACTGCAACAGAAATGTCAGTTGTGCCACTGAGCACTAGGTGGTTTTCAACAGCTTGTTCAATCTGTACGACTACTGCATGTTGGCGCAAAAGAGTCTTTCTCAGGTGCCACAAACGACTCCCGTAGGCCACTGGGGAGGGAGGCGATGTCGACCATGACTGCAGCATGATTGGACAAAGACCGGGGTTCTATTCCTACAGCAGTGGTCAAATTGTGTATTGCTGTCGTCCGGCAGAAATGGTCCAGCCTGGCATATGTTTTATGCGCATGGAAACAGAAGGTATAGTCCCGGGAGTGAGGACGATTCATCTTCCACAAATACCGCTATCCCATCTCCCATAGCTGGCATGCTCCTCTGGCCGGGATCTCCCCAGACACACCCTTGCATTGCGCCAAGCGGTCCATAACATTACTAAATACAATACTGAGGTTGCCCCCCAGCAGGACCAGCTTCTCTCTGGAGCTTAGAGTGTCAGAGAATGCTTTACGAATAAAGGTTTCTTGGTTTTCTTTCAGGGCGTATATCGAGCCAGTACTTGTTCTCCCACCCAAAAGTGGTACAAGGAGCCGCCCGCCCATGATCTAAACTATCTTGTCCTCTATCTTTCCTTTTAAGGATCTCAAAAACAAGATTGCCACCACCACTGTCTTACCAGCTCCAGAGGAGTGCAATTGTTGCGGAAATGCCCAGGACTTCTGGTGAAGCCAATTTTTAGCCTGAAAATGAGTCTCCTGTAAGAGATATATATCTGCCTTCGTTTGGTCTAGATAATAGCGGATGGCTTATGATTTGACAGGGCTATTCAGGTCTTTTACACTGAGTGTGAATATGCTCTTCGTGTCATAAGGTGTGAGTGGGTTGTGGATGTGAAGTGGCTGTCCCTGTCTTCGTATACCTCAAGTTGCCCTTGAATGCCCCCATCGGTCCGCATCCTCCGTGTCCAGAATAGGTACCTCTTGTGAAACCCAACCAGTGTTAATGAGTGCCCCCACCATGAAACCCCAGAAATCAACATGAAGCAGAACCGGAACATTCCCTGGGCGAGAGAGGTTTGAGCCCTATCTCCTGCCCTTCAGTGGAGAAAGAGAAACAAAGGTCATGAGCTGGCATGACCCACCAATCCTGCCCCCTGTTCTCCTCCTCCATCCGCAGAGGCATCTTGGTTGCTAAAGGTGAAGCCATCTAGCCCCGGGTCAGCCATGGAGTCTATAGTAGTCAGGTGTGTCCCAGGTTGCCCGCCAATGTCTCCAGCACCACCTGCCGTTCTTGCGCCATGGCATCCTGATCTGGGAGCAGGTCTCAAATGGATGATGGGTGCTTGTGCCAATGACAGCGCTTTCCAGGTCTGCGATTGGAGCGAAGCTGGTGGAGTTAGCCCTCCTATCAGAAGATGATGCGAAACAGGTGCCCCCAGGACTAGGACACCCCATTCTCCCAAAGATGGGATGTCATCGGACAAAAGTCCCTTCTTTTCTACTGAGTGATGGTGGAAAGATCTTGATATAATGTCAGCGTGTGGCCCTTAAAGTTTAATGGGTGGAGCTCTCTCGCCTTGCGTATTAGCTGTTCCTTTACTGGAAAATCATGTACATACTCTAAAATATCAGCTGGGCGGGAGGGTGGTGACTTAGGGAGGCTCACCCTCTGTACCCTCTCTAACTGAACAGGAGGCACAGAACACCCTAACATGTGAGCGAAGAGAGCTTGGATATATGATCCAATGTCGTTTCCCTCTGCAGCTGTAGGTATGCCTCTTATGCGGACATTGTTGTGCCGTGACCTATTTTCAAGGTCCTCTGCGCGGACCTGTAGTTCGACATGTTGTTCTTGGAGGCAAATAACTTCTTGCTGTTGGGCCTCAATTTCCTCATCCCTTCCGGTCGCGTAATCCTCCAAGGTTGAGACTCTATCCCCGATGTCAGCTAGGTCTTTTTGGATCATCCTCAGCTATTGGGACAGTTCTCGCTTAATGCTTTGTAGGTCATCTGTCAGAGAGGCAAACAGCACCTTGAGGAAGGAACGTGTTACTGATCAATCCATGTCTTCCGTCTAGTTGAGGGGATCTTGGGCCAGCTGATGGGGGCAATCAGTGATGTCACCTTTATGAGCATGTCCTTGAGGGATCGTTCCTTCTTTGAGCAAGCATAGTCCATGGCGATCAATTGTATATGGTGTCCCTCAATGGTATCTCAGGGACAACCGGTCCCAGGGCCACCTAGGTCAGTGACGGCCCAAAGACAGCCATTCTCGGGCCAGTGGCCGTGCTTGACAGCCGCCTCCTCTTCGCTCTGGTGCTTGTACTCTCCACCTTTCTCTTTTTGTCCACCGTAAAGGCCAGTTTACTTCAGGGCTATGTTGGTCATGGGCACCCACCTATGCCACAATGGCTCCAGTGGTAGAGTGCTGCTAGGCTGGAGAGGATTTTGTTGCGCTTAGGCTGCCCCGGGGGTGTGTGGTCCCTGTCCCAGAGCTCCAAGGCACCAGGCGAGGGGATGCCGTCGGGAGGAGCCTCCCCAATCACCAACGCAGCAGGAAGGCCTATGCGTGGCGATGCAGTGCAATCCCGAGGGCCTCAAACTTCCTAGGCCGGCCTCCCACCCCTATGCTCGAGGCCTCTGTTCGCTGGCTTTGTGGTCCGCAGCGGGCCCCCAGTCAAAGCCGTGGAGGCCCCCGGCACAAGATGTCAGTCCAGTCAACTGTGTTGTCCCCGGTGAGTGCACAGCAGGCCTCAGCTGCGTCACTGGCCTGGGCTCCAGGCCTGAGCCGAGCTCAGTCCACCCTATCTCTCCTTTCTGGCGTTTTGCTGCTCCTGTCATGCACCGCTGCATCAGGTCCTGCACCCGCCTGCCTCCGCGGGTGTTTCTTATTTACTCACCGCCTGCGGGCCCGAGGCCGAACCCCGATGGGGCCAGATCTCCCTGTCGCAATTACAGCTCAGGAGGGGAATGGCGCAGTCACCATCTTAACTGTCGGATCGGGGGGTTCCTGTGGGTGCTTCCCTACCGCCAATGGATGCCAGGCAAAAAAACAGCTCTCCAATGATGGGCACAGTGAAGCGGGGGTCGTGGTTTGGATGGTGGGGCCCTCTGGCTGCAACGTAGCGGGTCTCCGTGGGGACGGAGGGCGAGGAAATACGTCTCAGCCTGCCGCCATCTTGGCCATGCCCCGCAAGGTGTACTTTATAAGAAGAAAATTGTAAACCAGACATTACCAGATTAAATAGGTATGTATCAGTAAGTCTTCTTGATAGGAAGATGGAGTGTGGTTGTTTTAAATACACCATATGCAAATTATCTTTCACTTAAAGGCACACAAGTTTCTAGTTCAGTTTCTGGTAGAATGTTTGTGCAATCTTTTTAAAGATCTAGGTGACCATAATGCAGAAATTCATGAGCCAAGCCGATATGTTTGGGGACGGAAGTTTGAGTTTAGGGACCTTGCCCCTCAACTTGTACAGGAGATCCTGCCTGCACAGCAATCTCTTGGGTGGTTACTCTGACAGGTGAAGGACGTCAGTGAACCACCACTGATGAGCCATCCTGAGGCTATCAAGTGTCATTCCGGTTTTGGACCACTAAAACTTGATTAGCACTGTCGTGTGATGGGAATAGGTGGAAATGTGTACACAAGTTTCTTTGACCAGTCTATGGAAAGGGCCTTCACCTTCGACCCTGCCTGCTACAATCTCGAGGTTTTATTTTGTCATTTTTTTTACATCAGCAAACATGTTTAATTGAGGATATCCCCATTCTTGGAAAATTTCCACCATAACTTTCTTGTTTAGAATATAGTCATGCTTTTCTTGGAAAGTTTGTTACAGGGTGTCCATTTGCATATTCTGAGCACCTAGGAGATTGACAGCTGTGATCTTTAAATTCCTTGTAATAACACATTTTCTTATGGCTTGAGTCTCTACGGATAGAGGTCTTGAATGCGTCCCTCTCTGCTTGCTCAGGTAGTAAGTTGTTGTTTTGTCTGGCTGAACTTGCAGCGCTGTTCAGATTGCCAAAAGAATTTTAAAGCCAGATGGACTGCTTCCAACTCTAGCAGGTTGATGTGAATGGCTTTCTCTTTGTGTGACTATTACCCTAGGATTCGTGAGTGGCTCAAGTGTGCTCCCCATCTTTGAGAGCTGCGTCCCTGGCTAGAGTCTGTACTGAGAGATCATGACGGAATGAGTTCATCCAATTTTTCAATTTGGTCCATCAAGGAAGTGAATGAATGGCTGATTGTGACACAGTCAATTTGCTTTCCCAACTGTTCATGAATTGGTTCCACTTGTCCCCTGGATACTGCTGTAGAGGCCTTGTGTGAAGTCTGGCATGACAGAACCAGAAAAATGCAAGAGGCCATTAATCCCAGTAAGGATGATATTTGGTGAGCCAATGGATGAGGAGTTTGTAACAGAATGCAACATTTCAATTGGATTGATGGTAGCTCTCCTCCATAAAATACACTTTTCCGCACAGTGTATGGAGTTTGTAACAGAATGCAACATTTGAATTGGATTGATGGTAGCTCTCCTCCATAAAATACACTTGTCCGCACTGTGTATCTATTATAGCTCCCAGATAATGTATTTTTTGGACTTGGAATGCAGTGGGTTTTCTGAGGTTACCGAAGGCCTAATTTAGCTACAATGTTGAGGTACATTTATAGTTTTTTTCGAAGATACTCCTTTTATTAACCAGTCGTCTAGATAAGGATAAACAACTATCTTTAGTTTCCTTAGATGCGCTGTGATGACAGCCATACATTTTGCAAATGTTTGAGGAGCTGATTTTAGTCTGAAAATGTCTTGAGCCTACAGTAAATCTTAAGAATTTCTTATTATTTTTTATGATCTGAAAGTAGAAGTAGGCATCTTGAAGATCTATTGCACATATCCAGTCTCCCTGATGTAGTTGAGGACTGAGCTGGTGTAGGGCAGGCATTCTGAATTTCTATTTTCTTATTTGCTTGTTCAGTACCCTGAGGTCAAGAATGAACCACAAAGTACTGGGAACACATTTCTAGTCATTTTTTATGAAACTGAACCTCCTCCACTGCATTTGTCTGTAGTAAAATGTCTAAATCTGTTTGTAATATTTCCTGTTGATAGGTTGATGTTTTGGAAAAGATGGAGGAAGGGCTTGAAACAAAGAGAACATCTATTCTGAACACTATTCAATACACATCTGTCTGTAGTTATGAGCAGTCACTCTGTAAAGTGTGTAACTATACTCCCTCCCACCAGAGTAACTGAAAGTGCTCAGGGAAAAAGTGACTCATTGTTTTGTAGGAGTGTTTCCTGTTGCACATTGTTGATGCTGCCCTCCTCTCCCTCTAGAGCTTTTGCATTGGTGGTAAGACTGCTATGCTGATGTTGTTTCTGGTGATGAGACCAGTGCAGGGGTAGAACCCTCTGAGGGTAGTAACACCTGCCATAAGACCTGTACTTCCTTCTAAATTATTTTTTCTTTTCTAGTTCCACAGCTTTTAAGGTGTCCAGTTCAATTTACATCCGTGACATTTCATCATCCGCATGAGATACGAAAAGTGTACTCGCTGAGAATGGTAGGTTCAGTATTCTATGTTGCTCTTCCAGTTTAAGACTTGTTAGTCTGGGACATGAGTTTCTCCTAGCACAAATACTATGAAAGTAGCCATGAGTGGATATATCCGATGTGTCAGCGGCTGAGGCAATCATTTAATCTCAGACCAACATGCCCTCATTGATGACCTCCTAATTGTCGTCTGTACTTCAAGAAGTTTGGCTTTAAAGTTTCAATGGAGTCCCAAAGAGATCGTACTTCTCTAAATGGACATTAACACTCACTGCTTTCATTTTAAAAGCTGATATTCCACACAGTTTTATTCCCAAAGAGGCTATGTTCTTACTCTCTCTGTCCGGTACAGAACAAGACTGTGTTACTGTGTGTGTCTTCCTTGGTGCTGCCATGATTACAGAATACAGTGGCAGGTTTGACCTAAGAAATACAAGGTCTTGGTCAGGAGGCCTATATTATTTCAAGATCCTATAGGATGCAGGAGTTAAAAAAAGGTTGCATTGGAGGCTCAAGAAGACCAGGAACTAGAGAAAGGACAAGTCTTAATGATGTTCTATGATGTTGACGTAAAGCCCCTAAGGTTTGACTCAATTTTATGTAGGCTTTGACTCCATCTTAGGTAATGCAAGTTGTCATTTTCTCAAATTCATGTAATGGGAGTCACCATTTTTCTTAATTAATGCAGAATCCTTGTCATGTTTGCGATTGAAGCAGATATTGTCCGATCTTATTGTTTCAAGAACTGTGTCAAGTCATTCAGACAATGGCAATGATACAACACCTGATGCAACATCAGTCTGGGACAAGTATCTAGTTATCACAATATCAAGGTCACATAAAAGCAAGTGTAGATATATAGTCAAAACAGTGTATTCTGAATTGCCGTCCATTACCTATATGATCATGAAGTCATGTCTGGGACATACACCTTGATGCATATAATCTATGTCAGAAATTCGTAAACTTATGTCAGAAATTCCAGTCATTGATAAGAGGCAGAATGACTAGGCTGCCACTTGACCACTTATCTGGAGAGATCCTTTGCCCAGATTATTGCACACAATACTGCTGGGCGCAGTTTTGACTGCTGCCGGTACATGAAAACTATGTTACACTGCACCTAATGCAGACAATGAGCTGAGGCCAGGACAAAAGACTATGCAGAGCTGTGTGTTTTCCTTTTGCAGGAAACACTACTTTCATGCATCTCAGACAGCCAGAGTTTTTGTAGTCAACAAGTTATGCAATGAGTTGCTTCTCTCAAGGAAAGTCCAGATGTCAAGTTCTACTTTCCATGTACTCCTAACGTAGCGCATAGAAGTAGGTCTTTAGGTTGTTAGTTGTTGAATGCCATTTAAATTATTTTATAACGGTTCATTTTATTCTTGGTATTCACGACATGCCTATTTATTGTTTTTATAATATTCTGCCTGTTTTTTTTTAGATGTGCGGAGAAAAAGGTTTACCCCTTTCTAATAAATGCTTTTAGTTAAAAGTGCCTATTCTTCTTAGTACCATTTGTGTGTGTGATATTGTAAAGAGCAAAATAGGTTTGCTTCTGGTACCAGGGTACCCCAGATCCCGACTTAGGGATTGTTAGTAACCCCAAATCAATTATTCCACTTCAACAATGTATTGGCTGGGTGTGCACTGGGTCGCCTTGTATCAACACTAACACCAATTTGGCTGATGGAGAATGTCCAAAATCTGCAGAGCGCATCTTTCTAGTTGTCAAGGGATATCTGCCTCTCAGGAAAGAGGTTTCAGAACACAAGGGGTGAATTCAAAGTACATGGGAGAGAGAGGTGCGAAACCAACAAGACGAATGCAACCAAAGAGGAGAGTACACAGCGAATGTGAGAGAAGTAAGAAATGGGAATTACAATAAGCACAGGAGAATGCCAATAGTGGCAATCTTCCAGAAGAAGGAGGACAGCTAAGACCAACTTGTCCGTGAGGACTCCATAAAAGACTTTTGAATGTGATGCTCAGGGCGTGTAATTGTGTGGCGTGTTCTCCTAAGGCACATACGACTCCAAGGGTCAGATTCAACTGGAAGACACCTAACAACAAGACAGGAGGATACCGGTGGTTGAAGGAAACAGACATTAATGAGACTTTATGGTTTACTTTATTTCTTATACCTGAATAATAAAGAATAACCTTTTTATTGGGCTGTGGCTGTGTATGACACAGTGCTCAGTTTCTAAAAAATATAAAGGCCAGGGGTCCTCGTAAGGAGGTCATCGCAGCTTGCAGTACCGATGGCCCCTACCAGTGCTGCCAATTACAGTACAAACACAACTACAAAGCATCAAACTCCTGCAAGTGTGACAATTAAGACTATGCTTGTATGGCAGGTATTCGTCATTTTAAATGTACAATGAATTAATAAAGAACTGTTGCTGTGCTCATCTCTAAATCTGAAAACAGTGCAACTATGTTGCAGACTGCCATAAGTGTCAGAGTTGACAATTAAGTAGTGATGCCGAGCACCGGAAACCAAAGGCTCAAATGAAACACTGGTCAGACATCTTGTTATAGTGGGGTTCTGCGGGTCACTATAACCTGTCTTTCACATTCTGCGTAAGTGCAGTGAACCAAGTTCACCTGTGTCACTTATGGGTGGGAAAGCAAACCAATTATGCCAGAGTTGTAGAGTTTCGAATATGACTGATGTAGATGTAGTAGGACCGGGCATGGTAATATTCAACTGAGCTGCACCTTTTACTAATACCTTGTTAAATGTTGTTAGGTCATCAATTGGCGAGACTCTCGGCTGAAGGTGTGTTGGAAAGAGTTGGAGAATAATCTCCGATCGAAGATCTTGAAGCAGTTGTCTATGATGGAGACCATGGGCCATATGTATGAAAGCTTTTTCCCATAGACACAGAATGGGCAAAATCCTTTTGAACTTCTGGCCCCATGTTCCATGTTCTATGTCGAAATAGTGACTTCCTGCTATGTCTTGTACTAGTACTTGATCTGGAGTGAGAAGATGGGCATCTTTCTCTAGAGTTTCTCCGAGATTTATGTTTTAATCTGGATCTTGAGTGATGTCTAAATGAAAACTGCGGATGTCCTGCAGTCTTGTGGGAACAGAAGGTGATGTAGGGGAGAGCCTCGCTGAAAGCCAAGGCTGTTGTGAACCTAGAGAGAATTCAGGTGGCGTTGCTCCCCTTTGGTGAAGGTGTACAAGAAAGTAGCATTTCGTTGTATGGCATGAAGGAGAGTGAGAGTAATCTGAGCCTAGAGTGGCAGATCTCTCTGGACAAAGTTCCTATATCCATCTTGGACACATTTGTATAGTCGGTGACAGAGATCTTGCTCTGGATGTCAATGTTTTTTACATTGACTGTGGTAGCTTTGACATTGATGGTGGTGGTCTCGGCATCGATGGAGGTGGCTTTGCTGTTGGCGGTCTTTGTATCGACACCCGTGGAGTTGGCTTCACCATCAACAGAGGTGGTTTTGAAGTCGACGACTGTGGTGTTGCCATCAATAGTAGTGTTTTTGTTGTGGACAGGGTTTTCGATGGTGACTGTCAGGGTTCCTTTGCAGCTGAGTGTCTCAATATTGTACCTGATGGTTACAAGCAAGTAGGAAGGTTACTAGTCTTCAACACTATGCTCTTCGACTTCATGCTTCTCAACGTTGATCGGGAGCAATGTCTTTACCTCTGACGCCTTCTCTCCTTGGATCTACCTGTGGGGGAGTCCAAGGAGCGGGAAGAAGAAGCTCTGGTAGAAGACTAACCGTCTCCATGGCTTCTAGCTAGAAGATCTGGCAGCATGTTCACGTTCCTTTCTTTGCAGCACCCCATGTAGTTTGATCTTCTATCTATCCTTCAAAGTTCTCCTCGAGGACTGGCAATGAGTGAAGGAATCAGGAAAACGACCCTCAGGAAGACACAAAATGCAGAGTGTGTGGGGATCTGGCTGTGCCTTCTTCTTCCAACAGGACAGGCACTTCAGAGAAAGTGAAGGTGTTTCTTGACAGATAAAAATAATTACTTGCCTGTCAGAAAAGCTTTTTAAACTATCCAATGTATCAAAAAATGTTGAGTGTAAATTTTAAATACAAGGTTTTGGGAAGATTTCCAACATATTTTACCCAAAAAATGCAGAACACAGGATTCTGTTTCCAGCAGTTGGAAAAATTAACTGACCTAATTGTCACCTGTAAGGCATGATGGGATGCAGGGTGTATTGGTGTACTGTGAGGTTCTTAAAGGCACAGTGCCAGTTTATCTCTTTTATGTTTAGCATTGCAGCCTATTGGCTAACCATGTCACACATTCTCTTTCCTTTTCCTTTAAAAAAAAGACTAGTGAAAGATTCTCTATGGTCACTTTTTTATCAGTGACTACATTTAGGCAGATGGCTTCATTTTACAATTAATATTCAATGAAACCTGGCCATTTATAGCCTTCCTTTAGACTGGAAACATATACCTAAAGCAGTGTTTTTACAAAGCTTGATATGCATTTATATATATATTGTTTAAGTGCTCTGGGATTCCCGCCAGTGGTGGGACTATTTAGTGCTTATCTCTATTGATGGAGCTTCCTGGAAGAGAACCCTGTATTGCCTGCTGGGCCGAAAACAGCATATCTCATCGCACCAAGATTGGTGCCTGGGCACATACAGCGTTCAGACCAGAGTCACACTGGCACACTCCCCTATACTTTGAAGCAGTGATGCGTTGCAGGGTAACGATATGTGTAAAATCTGGGTGGCGGTGACCACTGGTAAATGCCAAAGATATTGCTAGAATGACCAGGAGCGGCTCCTTTGCAATTGCAAAGGAGGGTCGCCCCACTGGCTAAGCCAGGAATTGAAAGATAAAACAATATTTCATTATCGTTTTATCTTTCAGCTTCCAGCACAACCACCAGCATGTGAAGGGAGGGGCAGGCTGGGCCACCAGAGGGGAAAGGAGGAGAGAGTGCACCTAATTGTGCATGTGTGTTTGGACGGCCATCTCAGGCAGCCAAACACACATGCAGACTTAGGTTTCTCCAGCCTCGCTGTGTTGAACAACCGGGCTGAAGAAACTGCACAGACCTCAGGGCAGTGTCTGAGTGGCAGTCCAAGCCACTCAGACCAATCTGGACGCTGCTTTCATGATAGGTTTAGCATGAACGCCGCACCAGGATTGCTGGGGAACTTGGGCTGGTGTCCCAGTGAATGCTGGGACACCACATCAAGGAAAGAGGAGCAAAGTGGCAGGAGGCGGTGACGACGGCAAAAGGTACTTTAAAAATAAATAAATAAATAATTCCCCCCTCCCTACTCAGTCCCTCCACCCGCCTGCCCCTCCCTATGAGATTTGCCGCGGCTGCTGCTGAGAATGACATCGGAGCTGCTGGGTGCTCTGCATATAAAATGGGAGGCCAAGCAAGAATGCCTTGAAGAAATAACAGAGACTGCTGGGTGCTCTGCATAAAAAATTATTGGTCTGGACGAAAAAAGATGCAGAAGAAACTTGGAGAAATGATGGGCAAATGAGCAGCAGTTTTGAAGCTACTGGTGCATTAAATGGAAAATACCAGTACAGCTGAAGTGACAGATGACCTGCTGCAGCACAGTAGGAGGATGGCCCTCTACGTAGTGCACAAGACTAGGTACACTGTGCATGGGGTTCACACGTTGGTTTCCAGAGCCAAAACCTAGATAATGCTCTAATTTTTGAGGTAGCTTGGTTGAGCAGTTAGGCTAATCTTGGAGAAGTGCTAAGCATTTGTTGTACTCACAGTGTCAATCAATATGACCAATAAGTTAAGAACTTTTAGTGTTATGATTTTTCAAAGTTTTAAAAAAGTTAGTCTTTCTGTGCGTAATTACGCACCATAGGAATCAATAGGCAGTCACTTTTAAAAATGCATTAAAAATCGTACAATTAGGTTACCACTTTCTTCTTTTGTAGGATGGTCGAAACAGTCGGATGGGGCACCTTGTGCCAGCTGGAGAGTCTCGGGCAGCTCCCGGTGGGAGCAAAGTGGGAAAGTCTCTTGGCACAGTGCCACTTGTAGGGGGCACCTGGAAAAGGAGATGGTTTGCAAACTTAAAGGTGGTGCCTTGGTGTCCTCTTGGGCTGTCGAGCTTGCAAGGGATTAGGGACCCGTGGAGTACAGCTGGTTCCTCATTGCAAGGCGCAGGGTGGCGAGTTGGTGATCCGGAAGCTGTGTGTAATGGAGCCCTTTGGAGCTGGAGGTAAGGTTCTTTGAGGGCGGCTCACAGGACAACTGTGGAACTCTGGCGGGAGTTCCGGGGTGTTCCTGAAGTCCCTCGACTGGGGCTTCCTCCTGGTCCACTTACAGCTCTGCAGGAGCTGGTTTTCTTGTAGTCTGACGTGTACTGGCCAGTACCTGGGGTATTGGCATGACTCAGCCACTGGAGGGCGCAGTGCCCCCACAGTTGGTACACTTGTGGGTCTCGTCTGGGCTGTCGGTGTGTCGTCGGGTCCGGCTGCGACTTCTGGCTTGTTGGATCTTGCTTTGTTGTTGAGTGGTGCCTCCACTTAGAAGGGAGATTCGGGGCAATTTGTGAAGTCTGGAGGTCCCCTGTGTTTCTTGGGGGTCAGTTCAGTGTCCAGCTCCTTCTCAGCTGCGATTTTCGGGTTCTGGGTTCAGCAGGCAGGGTTTGGTGCTTTTTCTTGATGCAGCAGGTCCACAGTTCTCTGGCTTTGGATCTTCTTGGGTGCTGGTCTTCTTTGTCCTTTCGAATCTGATTTCTTGGTCAAGGGGGGCCCACTAAATATTAAATTTAGTGGACGTTTTATGGGAAACCTGGTAGTGTCCAATGGGACACTTTCTTTTGGGTGGCTACACCAACTGTAGGGACCACTTCCTGTGGGAAGGATCATTGCCCTAAACCTAATTGGCTATTTTCCTCAATTCCAAGATGGAGGAAACTGAATTTGAGGGTCCACCTCGCAGGCAACACCTTAAGGGTGATGCATGCCAGGTGAAACCACTCCTCCTACCCTTTGTTAGGTTTCCAGCCTTTGCTCCAGCCAAAATGGGAGTTTTCAAAGGGGAATGCCAGCTACTGCTAGCAGAATGTTTGGGCGTTGAGTTTCAAGGGGGTAAGCCCTTTGAAGCTCACCACCAGGACAGTGCACATTCCTGAGGGAGGGGGTGTTAGCTCCTCCACCCAGAAAGGGCATTGTCTTACAAACCAGAGAGGCAGGCCACTCCGACAAGGTTTGTATATTGGTTGTCTGGAGGTGGCAGCTGGATAAGACCAATCAGCAACCATGCCAGGATAGTTAGCTCTTGCAGGGGGCACCTCTAAGGTGAACCCTTGGTACATTTAGGGATAAATCCAAGACTGGCACCAGTTTGGATGTATCATTCTGAGTTGTTTGATACCAAACAACCCAGGGTCCAGAGTGGCCATCATGTAGCTGGGAAACTCGTGTTGACCAGTGCCCAGCACATGTATTAAAATGGCTGCTCTGTTCACTATGTCCCAGGTTTGGCAAGGACACTGTGGTGGCATATTGCTCATGCAACTATGCCCTTACATATAATATGGAGCACCCTGCCTTAAGGCTGTAAGGCCTGCCAGAGGGGCGACTTACCCATAGTAAATGTAGTATATGGTGGACAGGCACACAGACAGTGTGCCATGTCGAGATTGTATTTTTAGGTTTGCACCAGGACACTCAGCCTGCAATGGCATTGCTGGATGCATCTGAATGCATGGACCTAGGGTGGCACAATCAGTGCTGCTGCCCCTAGGGGCCTACCCATAGTACCCCATGCTCTGGGCACCTAGGTGCCCCTTTACTAGGGACTTATAGTGGTCCCAAGGGGTGTATCCAATTGTGCCAATGTATCAGAACAGATTTAGGGACCCTGGGCACTACAATTTCTAGAACACATCAACATCAGGCAAAAAGTGGGGGGGATAACCATATCAAAAAGAGGCCCTCTCTCACAAACACTCAAGTTTGTGCCTTTCGTAAACAATGTTTCCTAAGGCAACGTCCTTTGTTGCCCAGTCGCCCCTTCTAATGTGTACATAGATGTAAAGAAGTAAAATGCCATTACTCAAGTTGCCTGATAAGCCAAACAGTAAATGGCTGTGCTTTGGGTTGCTGAGCTGTAGTGTGAGCAGAAGTGGCAACACAGGCGACTGCTGAAGTGAGCTTAGACATTGAATACTATGCATAATAATAACCTTTATTATGTGGTTACTTAAAATCTTTACAATTAACAATACCATGGACAGCGTTAAAAACTCCAAACCAGAAAGTATTCAAAACATTTTTACATTTAGGAAAAAATCATTGCGAACAATAGTCACAAGGATTGTCTTACAAAAATGGTCAATTTATCTTTCGAGCTCATAGCAGCTGTCAAAACTCCTGCTCTGGTGTCTGATAAAAACAGTAGAGTAGTGTGCAAAAAAAAAAAAAAAGAGAAACAACTTCTATCAACAGCAGATAGGCACGAGGCCTAATAATCCTACCTAAAACAGGCTCATAGTTTGAATTTCGCCTTTAACGGATGTGTGGAAGCAAATAACTTTTCCAATAGCTAATTAGAGTTAGGTGCAGGGTGCAACACAAAAAGTGGCGGCAAGTATTCAAGTGCAAGGTCTGCTGTAAACAGGAAAAACAAAAAAAACAACACTGAGGTCACTCTCAACAGGCACTTGATTTACATTTAGCCGCTAATGGGCAGCTGCTCCATGACTGATAAAAGCAAAGTATAATAAATAGGACAGCAGTAACGGTTACATGGACAAGCTCAGCAACAATAAAATCAACAGCATGAAAAGCATGTTAACCTATAAAGTAAATGCACCTGTAGCTGAAGTCACGAAGCGCACAGTGCAGTGTGTGAGCTGGCAACAGGCTTTTATCAGCAAGATGTGGCTGTGAGAACATAATGCTCATGAGTAGGGCAAGCACCTAATTTACAATTTGCGTTCAGCGGTAAAGCTAGTTGTTAGACATGGGGTCTCTGGTTGGCAGTCAGTCTGCACTCTGTCCAAGCTGGGACCCTCACTCTAGTCAGGGTAAGGGAGATACACACCTAGGATAACCCCTGCTCACCCCCTTGGTAGCTTGGTACAAGCAGTCAGGCTTATCTCAGAGGCAATGTGCAATGTATTTGTGGCAACACACATAGTAACACAGTGAAGGCACCACAAAAGCACTCAACACCAGTTTAGAAAAATAGCCAATATTTATCTGAGCAAAACAAGACCAGAATGGCAAAAATTCAACACACACAAGCAAAGCTACAAATTTTCAAAGATTAAACTTCAATGTAGTGCTTAGGAACACAATAGCTCCAACTGGGGTTATCACAGTGTCGTTGACTGAGTCGTTACCAACAATCTGACGCCACTCTCTAGGAGGGCAGCATCGGTCACGGAGTCGCACGGACCCCCAGGTACAGTACTGTTGGTAACAAGGAAAACAAGTTTGTGCACGGAGTTGGGGAGGTGAGGCGCGCTGGATCTGGTGCAGTGTCAGTTCCTTACTGCAGAGCAGGGGAGGTGATGCAGTGTCGGTGTGAGGCATCAGTTCTTGATGATCCTGCATGGTCAATGAATCTGGGGGGTCAATGCGTGATGGGCGACCTCACGGGGTCGCGGTCATGCCCTGGGCTACAGGCGCCACAGCGGAGTCGGGTGTCACGGATGTCGGTGACACAGCACTCGGGACTCACAGAGCCGCAGGACTTCAGCGAGCCTGCAGTGGCATGGAGACTGCACTCTCAGTCAGGTCGTTGCAATCCAGTGGGGACCACAGCTTTGTATTGCATGCAGCGGAGCCAGTTCTGGAGTTGTCTGGAGTCTGTGTGCCTGGATCTTCTTGTTTCTCATCAGAAATCACTTTCAAGGGACCAGGAACTGGATTGGTATCACTTAGCACGTCAGGGCCTTCAGCATGAGTACCCAGGTGCTGGCAGGTGACGTCTTTGATGTCCCTGAGACTCCTTAACAGGAGGGAAGCACAGTCCAAGCCCTTGGAGAAACGTCATATGCAAGATTTCAGAAGGCAAAGTCCAGTCCTTTCCCTCTTAAGGCAGAAGCAGCAGCAGCAGGCCAGCACAGCACAGCAACTGGGAGAGTGGCATGTCCTTCTCAAGCATCAAGCTTTCCTCCTTAGCAGAGGTTCCTCTTGATCCAGAAGTAATTTCAAGTTGTGGGGTCAGCAGTCCAATACGTATACTAATTTCTGCCTTTGAAGTAAGCAAACTTTAAAGGAAAGTCTTTGTAGTGCACACGACCCTGCCGCTTTCTTGCCCTGCCCCAGACACACAGCAGGGGGTTGGAGAATGTATTGTGAGGCTTTTGCAAGTATTGGTTGTGTGGTTCCATGGACTTTGGGGGCTCCTTAGAGGACCCACAATATTGCCATTTCCGCCTTCTGAGGTTTTCAAGGCAGCCCAGCTGCTGCCACCTCACAAACAGGTTTCTGCCCTCCTCTTGCTTGAAAAGCTCGAGCCCAGGAAGGCAGAACAAAGGATTTCCTTTGGGAGAGGGGTGTTACACTCTCTCCCTTTGGAAATAGGTGTTACAGGCTTGGGAGTGGTACCCTCTCCAAGCCACTGAAAATGCTTTGAAGGGCACATTTGGAGCCCTCCTTGCATAAACCAGTATACACCGGTTCAGGGCCCCACATTTCCTGCTCTGGCGCAAAGCTGGACAAAACAAAGGGGAGTGACCACTCCCCTGTCCATCACCAGTCCAGGAGTGGTGCTCAGACTTCTTCAGAGGGTCCCTGGGTTTTGCCATCTTGGATTCAAGGTTGCCAGGGAACTCTGGGAGCATCTGAGCGGCCAGTGCCAGCAGGTGACGTCAGAGCCCTCCCCTGATAGATGCTTACCTGGTCAGGTGACCAGTCCCCCTTTGAGGGATATTTAGGGTCTCTCCTTTGATTGGATCTTCAGATTCGGATTGCAAGACTCCAGCAGGAATCCTCTGCATCCTCCACTTTGACTTCTCACCGAAGAAACTGCATCTGGACCCTCCAGGACCTCTACAAGCTGCAACAAAGAAGCAAGACACCGTCTGCAACATTGTATCTCCGGCTCCTGCCAGTAACTGCAACTGTTCCCCGGTCGTGCATCCTCTGAGGACAGCCAGTCTTCAGCCGAAGAGTGAAGGAATCTCCCTTGGGGCGAAGGAGTCACTCCCCTTCTTCTCTAGGCACCAACTGCAATGACGACTGGCTGCGTGGATCCCCTCGCCTGCTGAGCTGCACAGATCCAGCATCACGGCTGGTGGACAGAAGTGGTCCCGACGGTCCTCTCGTCCAGCTGTCCAACTTTGGTGGAGGTTAGAGCTTGCCTCCCCGTGCAAGACAGTACCCCAGTGGACTGTGTTTTTCTCAGCTGCCGAGGCTTGTTGGCATCCTTCCTCCAAGTCCTTAGTGCATCTTGTAGCACTGGCCTCTAGCACTCTATCCTGCTACGCACAGCTTCCCGAGTGGTTCTCCAGCGACATGGGAGCCTTTGTTATAGTGTTGCGTGGGCCTCTTTTGTACCTTCCTTGTCCCCTTGCTGTGGGACTCCTATGCGCGCTGCCTGGTCTTCTGTTGGGTCTCTGAGTTGCTGAGGGCCCCCTCGAACTTCCCCTCCTGGGTAGAGTCTATCTGGTCCTTCCTGGTCCTGGACAGTGCCATTTTCCGCTAACCGCAAGCTTTGCTTGTACCAAGGCTTGTTGGCAGACTCCGACAACGCAAACTCAACTGCAATCCTCCATCCGGCGTGGGACATCACTTGCACCCTCCAGGAACCCAACTTCGTCTTCTTAGATGCAGTGCTGACTTTTGTTCTTCACCTGCGGTTACTCTTTTGCACCTTCATCTGGGTTAGCAGGGGCTCTTGCTCTTCCTGGACTCTTCTGTGCTTCTTGGACTAGGTCCCCTTCTTCCACAGGTCTTCTTGTCCAGGAATCCACTGATGGTGCCTTACAGTCTCTTCTGGGTTTTGCATAATTCTTCTTTTCGTTTCTATATGTGTTCTGGGAAAGTTACTGTGATTTCCTACTGCTTTCCTGGTCACTGGGGTGGGTTCTAGTACTTACCTTTGGGGTGTTTTAGTACTCCCAGCTCCCCTCTACACACTACACTTCCCTACGTGGGAGACCAACATTTGCATTCCACTTTCTTAGTATATGGTTTGTGCTCCCCATTTCTAACTATTGTGATTTGCACTAATTGTACTATTTTCTAACTGTTTTTTTGCCCATTTCTGCATACTAGTGTACATACTTTGTGTATTACTTACCTCCTAAGGGAGTATAGTCTTTATGGTATTTTTGGTATTTGTGTCACCAAAATAAAGTACCTTTAGTTTTGTAACACTGAGTATTTTCTTTCATGTGTGTGAGTACTCTGTGACTACAGTGGTATTGCATAAGCCTTGGCTGCTCATCCATAGCTACCTCTAGAGAGCCTGGCTTCTAGACACTGCCTACATTTCACTAAAAAGGGATAACTGGCACTGGTATAAGGTGTAAGTACCATAGGTACCCACTACAAACCAGGCCAGCCTCCTACAAAGACTCAGCAGACTATGCAGGACACACCTCAGTTCCCTTTGTGTCACTGTCTAGAGTGAATTTACAAACAGCCCAACTGTCAGTATGACCAAGACATGTATTCAGCAGCCAGGCAGAGGCATACAATGGTTAAGTAAGAAAATACCCACTTTCTAAAAGTGGCATTTGAAAACAGATAATCTAAAAAATAACTTTACAAAAAGATGTATTTTTAAATTGTGAGTTCAGGGACCACAAACTCCATACCTTTATTTGCTCCCAATGGGAAACTACACTGAAAAGATATTTAAAGGCAATCCCCATGTTAACCTATGGGAGGGGTAGGACTTGCATATTTCACTATCAGGACAACTAAAACACACTAGTACATGTCCTACCCTTTAAATACACTGCACCATGCCCATGGGGCTACCTAGGCCCTACCTTAGGTGTGACTTACATGTAGTAAAAGGGAAGGGAAGCATGCTGTTCGAGGTTAGTGTTTATTCTTATAACTTGTGGGCAATGATCTCCCTCGGAGTGAAGTGCTATGCAGTAGCTTTCAACTAAACTGAACATTTACACGTTGCTCATGGTGTAATATATGTAAGATTGTGTGTTTTCATCTGATCTTGTCCAGTTGGGCAGGACATCGTGCTGAAACCTTCCATTTAGAACTTTGAAGCCTAAGTTGTTAGGCTGCATAACTACAAGTTCCCCCAGCAGACTTTGTTGGCTTCCCTTGGGCCTAATTTGTTCTGTGATGTTCCACGTATGTTCAGGGACCAAATCCGGTAAAAGGTTCACATTAAAGTTCCCCGTTATAATACAGTCCGATGAGGGATGGTCCCTGCTCAGCCGCATATTGCTGATATGAGATGCGCTAACAGGACCAGAGGGACTACATATCCCAGTCTGCTTTGTGGCACCAGGAGGCGGCCATCTTGTGCATCACCTGCTACCACTTGCCAGATCCAACAAGCGATATAAAGCGCAAGGGGGCAAACCGCAGCGCGGGACGCGCTAACAGGACCAGAGGGACTACATATCCCAGACTGCTTTGTGGCCCCGGAGGCGGCCATCTTGTGCAGCACCTGCTCCCACTTGCCAGATCCAACGAGCGATATAAAGCGCAAGGGGGCAAACCGCAGCGCGGGACGCACTAACAGGACCATAGGGACTACGTGTCCCAGGCTGCTTTGTGGCCCCAGGAGGTGGCCATCTTGTGCATCAACTGCTCCCATTTGCCAGATCCAATGAGCGCTATAAAGCGCGAGGGGGCAAACTGCAACGCGGGATGCGCCCGGACGAAGCCCGGGGCAAGGGCAGGCCCGTCTGTGCCCGTCCGCGACCGACCGAGGCCGGGCAGGGCCACCCCCCTGAGTTTGGCTTTTTGCCTTAGCCTCCTCGAATTGTTCTGTACCCCTTAGTCCTCCCTCAACTATCATCCTAGGCTCCTGTCTCGTCCCATGACAGTGCCACAGATATGGGCAAAAGAAAAGCATTGATTGCCATTGGGATGGAAAACTCGTGGAATTTTCCACACACAGGGCTACCACCGACCAAAGAAAGAGTGAAGTCCTGCTATTGGAAGTGGGTATCGCAGTCCATATCTCGCTCGCTCTCACTAGGGCATCTATCTAGCGAGTTTCTGGACTTCAAATCTACCTGGTCACTAGAAACTTACCTGGACTGCATTTTAGATCCGACCGATAGGAAGCTCTATATGCTGTTCAGATTTGGTTCCCTCCCTCTTAATACCTTTACCAGCAGATGGCAAAACAAGGCCACAAGCAATAACTTATGCCCCAGCTGTACCCTGTACTAGGAGTCAACTGCCCATGTCTTCTTTGCTTGTCCATCCTACGCTCATCAATGAAGGAAATGGCTCATGCCAACTTGCAAACGGCTTGGGACCCGAGAGCATGCCGTGGCCATAAGAATCTTAAAATCGGACTCCAGTCCGCCCATTACAATTGCAGTTGCCAAATTTCTCTGGGGAATGTGGTGCACCAAAAGGAAATCGACTAAGACAGTCTAGCCCCAAGTCTTTGTAGTTATACATGTCTATCTTTGTCCCAATACTGTATCTTGGAACTGTGTTATGCCATATTCTTTTTATTGTACTGCTTTTCGTGCATTATTATTTTTCTTATTTATTTTAACCCAACTCAGTTCATAAATTCTAACCCATTATTTATTGTGGAGCTATGTGTTTTTTATGCACTGGATGCCCAAAGTTTTATGATTATGAGATGGTTCAATTTGGACCTTTGTTCCCTCAAACAAGGATTGTTTTATCTGAGTAAAACAAGACCAAAATAACAAAAATCCAACATACACAAGCAAAGACACAAATTTCCACAGATGAAATCTTAGCAAAGCTCTTAGAAACACAATAGCTCCAGCCTGGGTATTCACAACGTCTTGACAGAGTCGTTCCCAACAGTCCGACCCCACTCGCGAGGGCCGATCACAGAGGCATCGCTGGAGCAGGTGCGGCATCCGTTCCATACTGCTAGAAAGGGGAGGTGAGGCGTCGGCTCCTTACGGTTGCAGGGATGGTGATGCAGCATCTGTGGCAAGGCATCGGTTACTTACGACAGGGTGGGGTCAATTAATTCAGCAGGCCAAGACGCAAGGCATCGACTTCGCATTGTTGCAGTCACATCACTGGTTCACAGATGCTGCAGTGGAGTCAGATGTCATGGATGTCGGTGACACAGCACCCAGGACTCACGTTGTAGCTGGACTTTGGAGGCACTGCAGCAGTGTAGGGCCAGAGGCGTTTGTTGCGGTCATTGCATTCTGCGGGGACCATGGCTCCGGCGCAGGCAGCGGCACGGAGTTCGACAGGGGCAGCGGTTTTGAAGTTGTTCTGGAGCAGATGTGTTTGTTTCTTCTTGATTACACCAGAACTCACTTCCAAGGGCCCAGGAAATGGATTTGACAACACTTAGCAAGTTAAGGCTCTCAGCAACAGGGCCCAGGTGCTGGCAGATGAAGTCTTTGATGACCCTGAGACTTCTTAGCAGGAGGCAAGCTCAGTCCAAGCCCCTGGAGAACATCTGGAAGCAGGATGTAGAATGCAAGGTCCAGTCCATTCACTCCCAGGACAAAAGCAGCAAGCAGCAGGCCAGCACAACAAAGCAACAAGCAGAATGGCAGTCCCTCCTACAGCATCCAGCTCTTCTTCCTTCAGATTCAGCCCATGCAGGGGAAATCCGGCGGGAAACCGCCGGATTCCCTTTTCTGACCGCGGCGTCAGAATGGGCTGGGAAGCACCGCCAGCCTGTTGGCGGTGCTTCCGTGGTCCCCGGCCCTGGCGGTCTTGGACCACCAGGGTCGGAATGACCCCCTCAGTGCTCAGTACTTGTCGAGAAAGAAGCTTCCAATGCTTAAGTTGTGCGAGATTGGGAAAATATTACACAGCTGGGGTTGGGCTTTTCCGAGAACCAACTCTAATGCCTTTTATCTTGGATGGAACGGTGCTAACAAAAGCTGGGAATAAAGACAGTGTGTTGATAAATTGGGGAGAAACAGCACACTGTGCTAAGTCTGAAGTATATTGAGCTCTGACAATAAGTTTGTTTAGACTGTCGAGCTTGTTGTTAACCCCGGCAGTAAAAACAGTAAGAGAGTTCAAAAGGTCTACTTGAAGATCCAGCTTTTCGCGGTGGTAGTTAAGGGAGGTTACTGTGGACTGAAGAGTCTGCAAGAACAGTGGCCAGATGGAACTCAGTGTAGCTAAGGGTCAGCCTGTTTGGACCATAATTACAGGGCTCCTCTGGAAAAAAGTAATGATTGATCATTCAGCTCCATGCTTACAGCCTTCTGCTGAGTGTAGACTAAATCCTTCAGTTGGGAAGGCTTTGTTGGAAATAGCAAGGGTATGCTTCCTACTGTTAATTGGTCTCACTGGCGGCAAGGGGACTGAAAGGGCATTATTTGCTCCGATGTTTGGCTCTGGTCTGTATTGCAACATTGGGTGGGGGGGCACCTATTTGAAGGCCTTGAGAAACAGTCTGTTTTAGTCTTGCAGATAGGGCGGTTGTGAGACACCCACATGTTACTTTAAGAGGGGCCAAAGATGTCCCAAAGATGAAGTGGTCTGGGGTGATTAGGGCAGAGCAGTGGCTACTGACCTCTGGGTAAACCTGTGATGTCACGCTTGTTGCACAGCCCTCAGTGGAATGAAGAGGTTGATGGAGCGGACGATGGACACCGTGTGGCGCTTGGGTCAAGTGAGTCAGATAAATTCAATGAGTGTCCTGTGGGGCTGACCTTCAAACTGGAATGAGTATTACTGCCGTTGTCACTCTCACTTAGCGGCAGTAGAACTGCGTGAATGGGAGAATGAACAGTGCCCTTGTTGATCCTGCCTCAGCTGCCACCATACATTCTTGTACAGAGGACTTACCCTCTTGTGGGGGATGAGTAAGGTCAGCATTTGGGGATATCTTAATAACAAAGTCAAGGTTGGTGGTAGTGCCTGTTTGACCTGCCCTTTTCTCAGTCCTGTTCTCAGTGCTGGCCATGCTGGGGTTGTATGCAGACTGACCCATTACCAGTCTCTGCTGTACTGTGGCCTAGACCATCATCTGAATGACATTCCAACAGCGCAATGCCTGAAGGATGCTTACAACAAGCCACTTTAGGTAATATCTGTTAATTATGAATATATTAACTGATGTGATTTTAAAAGGCTGGTAGATGGCAAAAGCTGCCACATGGCCACTCCTACAATGGATAGAATGCAGAGCTCAGTGATTTTGTTCAGAGGAACAGGAAAAAGACTGGATGTAATGTCTGTGAATGACATGAAACAACAGTTTGAATAGGCAACCGTCAGGGATCACTGGGGGGACTTGGAGTTCGAGGATTGCTTTAGAGAAACCTCTAAAGCTTTCTCATGTTCAACTCTGGCAAGTGCTCTATGGAGGCTAGAGCCCTCGTGACTAGGAGGCCAGCTAAAAGCAAGGGGCTGACTTCCCAATCATAACAGGTAGATGCACTATGAAAAAAACCACAAGGTGAATGGAAGCTGCCTAGTAATTTTCTGTTGCATAGGCGTTTCACTTGCCGTTTAGTTCGTTCTCCGGTTCCCATCATTCATCTTTGTCATTTTTTCTCTCTCTACGGTTCTCTGGTTTCCTGAAGTCTACCTGTTTGACTGGCTTTACATTTTATCCTTGTTTTCGCTGTGCTGGGTTACTGTGCCATTTCCATATTCCCTTCACTCTGCAAATGTTTCCTGGCTTGTTGTTTGACTGCTAACTAACCTGCTTCCTTCCAGCTAGTCTTAGGTTTACTGTGGCCCGCCATCCCGAAGACGATGAGTAAATTTGTTATGATGATATAATTAAAGCAGAACACCTTAATGCTCATCATTGATACCATAATCCAGTGCATTCTATTATCGCTTTGTGGATCATTACTTTGTTGGGAAAAATATCACTCCCATCCCCCTTCCCTCCAGAATATAGCTTGGCTTTGTGTTTCCTCACTCGACGAAGTAAGAACCATCTTCTGCGGATTGGGGCAAAATATGTTCAGATTCTGTAAGCTACCACTCAAATCCTGATGTAAACCTTGTTGGAATATTAGCCACATAGCTATAATATCCTTTTTTCTTTAATACTTTACCAAAAATATTCTCGAATATGATAATTACCACCAGGCTTGTCATAAGTGACACATTTCAATAAAACTTGCTTGCTTTTCAATGAAAAAAGTTAAATAAATTCAGTCAATATAGCTTGTCCATAGGCTGTACAAATGTATTTTTTTTCAAAGTTGCATTTTTAATAAACAAAGATCATATATATTGTTTAAGTGTTGAGGGATCTCCCATGTAGTAGTGTTATTCAATGTTTATGATTATCAGTAAGTATGCCACAAGGGAAAATTGTGCCAGGATATCTGGGGATATTTTTTTATCTCTAGCTATTCTATCAAAAGTTTCAGAAGAACTGCAGAGGAGAGACAGTTAGATAACAATCCTGCATATTATTTCTTTCAAGAATCCATCTTCCTTTCCGTGATGAGGGGTAGTTACGTTAGCCCCCATCACAGGTTGAGATGGCCATGTTCACTGATGTTTTGCGAAGGATTACCCTGGACAGAAGATATTGCACTCACCTGATAAAAGCTGCAATGTTGGTAGGATGAGACCGACGGAGTAACACAGGGAGTCAGTGGTTCCATATGAGGAGGAGGTGAACAGCACTGAAGCACAGCTAGGAAAAGAAAACAGAAAAATTACCAAATTGCACTCCATTCAGGCAGAGTAGTGGACCAATGTACTCTACTGCCTTGGCAGACTACAGCTCATCATATTTAGACACCTCTGCCTTTGTAACAGAGATCACTGTACCTTCACTGAAGGTTTGCTGGGAGTGCATTGTGTTCAGTACCCAGCACAGAAAAGCTTTTTGTTTTTCAAAAGCTCCCAAAGTGAGAAATGTTTTTTGAAAAACAAAAAAATGTTCCTCACATGCACTAATTGTAAGTTCTTTCCAAAAATGTTTTTTTCCCAAAAAGTTTGTCTGAATTTCCACCCTAAATAGGGCAGAAGGTGTGAAGTAATGTGACCAATCGCCAATGTTAGCCATTGGTTAATGGTTTTCACTGCTGGAACCAGCAAAGGCTCCATTGTCTGAAACAGGATGGTACTCCCACCTCTAAACAGAGCAGAAAACCAAGAGTTTGGCAGACAGAGAACTCTGTCACTTTTGTGGTGTATTAGCCTGTCTGCCCAACCCTAAAATGAGCCCTTCGACTGCACAGCATAACCATCAAAGCAAATAAGATATTGCAGACATCTGCAGGTGTCTGTTGCAAGCTATGCAAGGTTTGTCCTATCTGAAATACAAGGGATGTGAATATAAAATCTTCTAGCTGTTGTAACAGAAGGTTTCAGGACTAAGGACACACAGTCAAGGATTATGCTTTCTTTCTTCACCTTTATTCAAATAGTAGCCATGTCAGAACAATACCAACTACAACTCCCATGAGCATAAGGGAAATGTTAATCTAACAAGCAACCAATCAGAGAGAGCCACAGTCCATTATATGTTGTGCTCAGTACAATATCTTCCTCTTGCTTCGAACAAAGAACAGCTGCAAGTCAAGCGCTATTCCTGTATACCCATATAATTTCCTATGAAGAGAAGGAAACAGTAAGAAAACGGCAAATGCAAGAGTTAAACTGAGTTATTTAAAAGAACAATACTACAAACTTATGCAAGTAAGAGCTATGCCCATAAAGAACAAGTTACTTACCTTTGGTAACGCTTTTTCTGGTGGATACACTGGCTACCTGAGGATTCCTCACCTTATGAATTCTCCCAATGTGCCAGCATTCGACGGAAATTATTCTTCCCAGCTCTCCACATCGATGAGGACGTCACAATTGCACAGCTCCGCACGCGACTCCATCTGACGTCACCGTGGCAGTAAGAGGTCCTCGCCGGCGTACTGACATCAGTTTCACCCTTTTTTACGTGCCTTTGAGGCAAACAGGTGAAAACCGACCACACGATAACACAAATATACATATGGATGCAATACAAGCACAACATTTATTAATATAAAAAAATAATCAAAACATATATACACTTATAATAAAAAAGTCTTGCTATGACCAGACAGGCAACGGGGAGCCGGTTGGACTGTGAGGAATCCACAGGTAGCTAGTGTATCCACCATAAAAAGCATTACCGAAGGTAAGTAACTTGTTCTTCTGATGGATACAACTATCTGTAGATTCCTCACCTGAAGAACAGAGTCCCAAAGCAGTACCACACTCGGTGGTGGGTGCATGACTAGTCACACCAAGAAATCCTGCAACACAGAGGGCCTGATTCCGACTTTGGCGGGCGGCCTCCAACAAATGACCGCACCGCGGTCAAAAGACCGCGGCGGCCATTCTTACATTTCCGCTGGGCCGGCGGACGCTCTCCAGAAGAGCGCCCGCCGGCCCAGCGGAAATGCCCCTGCAACGAGGATGCCGGCTCCGAATGGAGCCGGCGGAGTTGCAGGGGTGCGACGGGTGCAGTGGCACCCGTCGCGTATTTCAGTGTCTGCACTGCAGACACTGAAATACTTTGTGGGGCCCTCTTACGGGGGCCCCTGCGGCACCCCCTACCGCCATCCTGTTCCTGGCGGGAGACCCGCCAGGAACAGGATGGCGGTAGGGGGTGTCAGAATCCCCATGGCGGCGGAGCGCGCTCCGCCGCCATGGAGGATTCTGTAGGGCAGTGGTAAACCGGCGGGAGACCGCCGGTTTACCCTTTCTGGCCGCGGCTGAACCGCCGCGGTCAGAATGCCCTTGGGAGCACCGCCAGCCTGTTGGCGGTGCTCCCGTGGTCGGTGACCCTGGCGGTCACCGGCCGCCAGGGTCAGAATGACCCCCAGAATGTGCAAAATGGCCAACCCTCCTGAATTCCGAATCCAAGCAATAGTGTGGAGGGAAGCCCAAGTTGCTGCTTTACAAATATCTACTACAGGAACACCTCTAGCCAATGCTGAAGTGGCAGACTTAGCCCTGGTAGAATGAGCTCTAATACCCTTAGGAGGAATCTTGTTTGCTATTGAATAACAGACCTTAATGCAAAGAATGACCCACCTGGATTTGGTTATATTATGAACAGCTCTGCCTTTCATCTTTCCCACATATTCAACGAAGAGTAGGTCATCCAAATGAAATGCCTTTGTTCTTTCAACGTAGAAACTGAGAGCCCTTCTCGGGTCTAAACGATGGAGTCTTTCTTCCTCTTTTGAAGGTTGAGGAGGGGGATAGAAGGATGAAAGAGTAATAGACTGCCCCATATGGAAAGGAGTAACAACCTTAGGAAGGAAAGCCGTCCTGGTTCTCAGCACCACTTTGTCAGCATAGAATGACGTGAAGGGAGGTTTCACACTAAAAGCCTAAAGCTCACTCGCACGCCTAGCAGACGTGATAGCAACAAGGAAAACTGTCTTTAAGACCAACAACCTTAAAGAACAAGAATACATAGGTTCAAACGCTGAACCCATTAAAAAAGTCAAAAACAGATTTAAATCCCACTGAGGCATGAGAAACGGAGTGGGAGGAAACTTATTAGTTAGGCCTTTCAAGAACCTAACAACTATAGGTGATTTGATCAAGGAAGGCTGATCCGGAAGGCAAGGAAAGGCTGACAGCGACGACAAATAGCCCATGACAGTCACAACTGCATAACCCTTGTGTGCTAAAGTAAAAACAAACAACAGAACGTCAGACAAATGTGCTTTCAAAGGATCAATTTGTTTCTCTCCACACCAAGCCACAAATTTCGCCCATCTGCCGGCATTAACAGTGTTAGTGGTGTGTCGCCTGGCTGATAAAATAACATCCACCACTTCTGGCGGGAGAGAAAAAGAACTCAGATTGCCCCGTTCACTCTCCAGGCATGTAGGTGCAGGCTCTGGAGGTGGGGGTGTAGAACCTGCCCCTGCGACTGCGAGAGGAGGTCTGCCCTGAGAGGGAGACAGAGCGGAGGGCACAGTGAGAGTTGGAGAAGGTCCGTGTACCGCACCCTTCTCGGCCAATACAGAGCTATTAAAATTACATGAGCCCGATCTTGGCGAATCTTCCTCAGAACCCGAGGAATCAAGGGTATGGGGGCTAACGCGTAAAGTAACTGGCCACACCAGGACATCTGAAATGCGTCCCCGAATGCTCCTGCACCGGATTCTGGAGGCTGCAAAACTACGGCCAGTGCGCGTTGTCCCGAGTGGCAAATAGGTCTATCCGTGGAGAACCCCACACACTGAAGATATTAAGAACCAGATCCAGATGGAGACGCCACTCGTGGTCGGCCGAGAAATGCTGACTGAGACTGTCCGCACGTACTTTGAGAACTCCGGCCAGATGGTTTGCTGCTATGCAAATCCGATGGCCCTGTGCCCAGGACCAGAGCCACAGAGCCTCTCTGCAGAGAAGGTACAACCCTACTCCTCCCTGCTTGTTGATGTACCACATCGCAGTAGTGCTGTCCGTCAAGACTTGACTGCAAAGGGATGGGAGGAAGGCCTTGAGAGCCAGATGCATTGCCCACAATTCGAAAAGATTGATAAGAAAAGTCTGTTCCACTGGAGACCAAAGACCTTTGATCTCCAGGTCCCCCAGATGAGCACCCCACCCTATAGTGGACGCATCTGTTATGACCGTGGCCACCAGAGGTGGTAGAGCAAACAGCCTTCCTTGGGAAAGATTGCCATCCACAGCCCACCATCGCAGATCCACTGCAGCGTCTCTGGAGATCGTTATTGACTATTCGAGATCCCCTTTGTGTTGAAACCACTGCTTGCGGAGGCACCATTGGAGAGCCCTCATGTGCCAATGTGCATGAATAACCTACACAATTGAAGAAGCAAACAGACCGAGCAGGCAAAAGATCTTGTGGACTGGAACAACAGTTCCTTTTTGAAACATGGGAATCAACGCCTGAATGTCCTGGATCTGCTGAGGAAGAGGATAGGCCTGATTCAATGTTGTATCCAGTACTGCCCCTATGAACAGGAGGCGTTGAGAGGGATCCAGGTGAGACTTGGGCACGTTTACCGTAAAACCCAGCCTGAACAACAACTGTGTTGTCATTTGGAGATGATGCAGCACAAGCTCTGGAGACCTGGCTTTGATCAGCCAGTCGTCCAGGTAAGGGAATACCGATACTCCCTTCCTTCTGAGATGCACTGCAACCACTGCCATCACCTTCGTAAAGACTTGAGGTGCTGAAGTAAGATCAAAAGGAAGGAACACAAACTGGTAGTGTTGCAATCCCACCACAAACCGGAGATACTTCCTGTGTGACTTGAGAATGGGAATATGAAAGTAAGCATCCTGCAAGTCTACAGACACCATCCAATTCTCTTTATTTAACACCAGAAGCACCTGCGCTAGAGTCAGATCTTGAATTTCTCTTGTTTGAGGAACCAATTCAAAATCCTCAGATCCAGGATAGGCCTCAATCGACCATCCTTCTTGGGAATCAGGAAATATCTCGAAAAGCATCCCTGACCCCTTTTCTGCTCCGGAACCAACCCCACTGCACCTTTTGATAAAAGGACCTGAACCTCCTGTTGCAGCAACAGGAGATGATCATCTTAACAAAATGAAGGACGGGGAGGGATGGGAGGGGAAAACTCCCAAAAGCGAAGGGCATACCCTTTCCCAAAAATATTCAGTACCCAGGAGTCCGATGTGACTAACTACCACTCGTGAAGAAAATGAAATAACCTTCCCCCTACGAGAGAAGCATGACTTAAAATGGATGGAGAACTAAGGCTGCTTTCCTTGTTGTGCTCCCCCAGAGGAAGAAGATGAGGCAGGGTGCTGCTGGGGGGGGTCCTTGCGTTCTAATCCTCCCCGCCCTCTAAAGGACCTATAGGAAAGGCTGGCAGACTGTTGAGACGTGGACTGAGGTCTCCCACGAAAAGCGGCCTTACGGCCAAACCCCCTAAACCTCCTAAAGGACCTGAAAGGAGTTGATGTGGAAGCCTGCAGTCCCAAAGATTTTGCTGTAGCTCTACTGTCCTTAAAGCGCTCTAAGGCAGAGTCTGCTTTGGCTCCAAACAACTTTTCTCTATTGAAAGGCAGGTCCAATAAAGTTGTCTGGACATCAGATGAAAATCCAGAAGACCTCAGCCACGCATGTTTCCTAGTGGCAACTGAAGTACCCATCGCCCTGGCCACTGACTCTGTAGTATCCAGACCAGACTGGATGATTTGCTTGGCAGCAGCTTGAGTGTCCTCCAGGAGTTCATGGAACTGTCCCTGCATATCCTGCGGCAAATTAGGCACTACAGCTCTAGCCGGGTCCATCAAGGCGTGCACGTATCTACCCAACAGACAGGTAGCATTAACCGACTTCAGGGCCATACTGCAGGATAAAGAAGTCTTCTTAGCAGTCTGCTCCATCCTGTTGGACTCCCTGTCTGATGGAGTAACAGGAAAGGAGCCTGGGGCAGAGCGAGCTGAACAAGAAGCCTGGACTACCAAGCTTTCCGGAGCTGGATGCTGTGACAAAAACCCTGATCACCCGGAGCAACCCTATACCTTCTTGCAACAGTTCGGGACACAGCTGGTGACGTAACAGGCTTCCTCCAGATCTCTAAGATAGGCTCCGTAAGAGCACCATTGAAAGGGAGCACAGGCTCTGCCGAAGTAGAAGAGGGATGTAATATTTCAGTCAAAATGTCAGTTTTAACCTCAGCAGCTGGCAATGGAATGTCCAAAAATTCTGCAGCTTTCCTGATAACAGAGTGGAAGGAAGCCACCTCTTCAGTAAACCCTCCTGGAGATGAAGGATCACACTCAGGGGAAGTGTCCAGCACACTAGCTGAGTTTAGGCCTTGAAATTCTCCCAGGGGGCTCAGCAATCTCTTGTTCCTCCATCAATTGTCTCTGGTACTCCTGCTCTTCCAGGAGCCTCAACGCTGTCCTCCGCCACCTCAACCTGGTCTCCAATCTAGGCGTCGACATGGAGTTTGCCGACGTCGAAGACACCGGCTTCAAAAGCGATGGGCGTGGACCGGGAGAAGAAGGAGATGCACTCCGTCCAGACCGGGATCCATTCGGCGCCAGAGCCAACTCCATCGGCGCTGCTGGCAAATGAGGCGATGCCACAGGCGTCATCTGTCCAAGCGGCAATGACATCAGCGCCGGAGGCATATGAGGCAAAGTCATCGGCACCGGAGGCCTAATAGGCGATGTCACCGGCATCCTCAGCCTGACAAAAAGGCATGAACGCTGCCGACTTGTATGGAGCCGGAGGGCCCAAAGAGAATGCCAAAGAACCCGTGGCACCAGTCGGTGCACCAGCAGGGGCCACAGCCTTATTAATGATAGGGAACATGGAATTCAGAAATGCTGCTGGATCTGCTCCCGGAGATGGGAAAGCAGGAAACCTCAGATATTGATGAGATGACTGGGCCAGACCTGGAACCTGTGGCGCCGACTCTTGAGCCCCAGGTGAAAACTGAGGACCCACTGGAGACTCAACTACCTCAATGAGCGATGGCGCCAACGGAGCCTGAGGACTTTGAGGCTGGGGAGTTACGGTGGGACTAACTTCCTATGTTGTACGACGCCGTCTGGATGAAGACTCAGACAGGGATCGAGACCGACCTCTAGAAGAATGACACCGAGAGTCGTCTCAGCACCTCTTCTTTTGAGACTTATGGGATGACGAGTCTCTAGTGTTAGACCTCCGATGTCTTCTGTGTTCCTTCTTCGCCTTGGCTAAAAAGAGTTTAGCCTCTCTTTCCTTGAGCGCCTTCGGATTCATCCTTTGGCAGGACACACACTCCCCCACATCATGGTCCGAACTGAGACACCATAAGCAGTCGTTGTGAGGGTCCGTGACAGACATATGACCCCAGCACTCCTGACAAGGTTTAAACCCTGACTTTTTAGGAGGAGACATTGTAACAGAGTACAAGAAGACACCTTCGAAACTGTAACCTCTTGAGAGCCAAGAGAAAACCGTTAGCGTCGAAGACACAGAAAAAAGGGAACTTGTGAGGACCTCTTATTACCACGGTGACGTCAGAGAGAGTCGTGCAATTCTGACGTCGACGTGGAGAGCTGGGAAGAAAATTTTCTGTTGAATGCTGGCGCATTGGGAGAATTCATAAGGTGAGGAATCCACAGGTAGTTGTATCCATCAGAAATGTACTTACATATGATATGAAGCATCCTGTAACCGGGGAGTGGGGGGGAAATGGGGAGCACAGTCGAACCACAACCCTGGGTGGGATAATCCTCGCCTCTGTGTCCTTAATAGAATTGAAACTTTTCATTACCAAAGCTAGGAAATTTTATATTCCATGTCAGGGCCGGAGGCGAGGATTATGCTAGCTCAAATCTTATCCACCACCAAAGATGCCATAGAATCAAGCAACTTAAAGTAAAACATTCTTAAAGACAGAAGCCCTCCTTACAACCCTGGCGGTAAATCCCGCTTTCCGCCGCGCAGAAGACCGCCAAAATACCGTTGCGGCAGCAGAATTCCGCTACAGGTATTACGACTCACAGCTCGGAACCCGCCACAATACAGACACCCACACAAGTCCGCCACCCCTAAGGTCAGTGATAAACTGGCAATACCAAAACCTCCACCGTTACGCCAACAGGAATACGCCCACACTATCACGACCCACGAATCAACGCAGTGGTCTTTCAAGCACGGTATTCCATTGGCGGTACACACCGCTGCGCTCAAAATACACATACATTTACAAATCACAACCACAATGAACAAACCAAAATACACACACCTGATACACATACATACACCACACCCACACACCCAAGCCAATATAAAACACACACCCACATCACCCACAAACCCTTACAGACAAAATTCAGAAAGAAGGCCAGAGAGAGAGACTACCTAACACAACACCAACATCCATAGACACACAACACCATCATTCATCCAACATCCACGCACCTCAAACAACACACACCAACACATCCCCTCACAGATCACAACAGGCACCACCTCACACATCACCCACACCACATCCTGACACCTCAAAGACACCCCAGGTTCTCTGAGGAGGAGGTCAGGGTCATGGTGGAGGAAATCATCCGGGTAGAGCCACAGCTATTCTGATCACAGGTGCAGCAGACATCAATTGCAAGGAAGATGGAGCTATGGCGGAGAATTGTCAAAAGGGTTAACACAGTGGGGCAGCATCCAAGAACACGGGATGACATCAGGAAGAGGTGGAACGACCTACGGGGGAAGGTACGTTCCGTGGTATCCAGACACCGGATTGCTGTACAGAGGACTGGCGGTGGGCCCCCATCTTCTCCCCACACAACTAACAACATGGGAGGAGCAAGTCTTGGCGATCATGCATCCGGAGGGCCTCGCAGGAGTAGCAGGAGGACTGGACTCTGGTAAGGCAAATCTTTACTACTTTATCCCTCCCACCCCATCTGCATGCCATCACATACTCCCACCCTCACCCCCATCACCCCAACAACCCACAGATACCCCACTAACACAACCCACACATCCCAAAATCAAGCCCTGCATGTAACACCAATGCATGGACACCCATCACCAAAGCATGCCCAGTAGAGAGACTCATTCATGCCCCAAAATCACCAATCACACAAGGGCCAAGGCAATAATGCAAGCACAGGATTAGAGGGTAACTCACCCATTGCACAAGATGGCACACACAGATACAATAACTATGCATTTACACCCCAACAGGACCCCTACCCAACGTCACCGGACAGGAGGTGCCAGACATATCCAGTCCCCCCCCCCCAGACGAGGCCCACAGTGACGACAGCAGCTCTGCACACCTGGATCAAGATGACCAGCCTGGCCCATCAGGGACCTCGGGACAGTCGGTTTCCCTGCCACAGTCACAAACCACCACTGAACCTCCCCCCTCAGGAAACACCACCACAGCACCCACCCAGCGGGCCCATCCCTCTGTCCCCAGGGCACGTCAATCAGCAGTGTGCCCACCACTATAGGGAACTCAGGCAACCCCACTAACACAGAACGATCAGGGACCTGGGGGCAGTGGGCACACGGTTCAGGGGACAGAGGCACAGGATAACAGGGAAGCTGGGAGGACAGCTGTGCGACAGGGGGAGGACAGGCCCAGGGAACGCACTCTCCACGGGGCACTCTCCAACATCATGGGAGCTTACCACCATTCCCAGAAGACCCTGGGCACGGTACTGGCCAAGTTTCAGGAGACCCAGCAGCTGCAGGAAGAACACTACCTGGGGATCAGGAAGGACTTGAAGTCCATCAACACCACCCTGGTCACCATTGCAGGGATGCTGCCAGACCTTCTCAACACCAGGAGGGACACAGTGGCACACCAACGGGCCCCTGACACTAGCCTGGACGATGAACAGTCCTCCACCTCCGCCAGCGCTATTGGACAGGAGGCACCGCCACAGGAACAACAGGGCACCAGCACCCCACCGCCTGCAAATGGAGAACCATCCCGCAAATGGTCCCTGAGATCCAGGAACAAGACAGAGAACATTGCCAAGACCCCCGCCAGGAAATAAGACCCCCCTGAATGTCACCCTTCTGTCCCACTTTGTCACCCTGTCCACCTTAAACTGCCATTGCTCCACTTCCTATGCCCCATTGGACAATGGCTGGACTCTGCCATGGACATTCCTCCACCATCACCCCAGCCCATTTCACACACCCCTCCACTTATTTGCATATAAATAAACACACTTGAATCACAAAACAATCTGGAGTCTGTCTGTGCCTTCACAGTTGTGTAATTGCAAAGCCTCTGGAATATAGCAATGTCAAGGTACTTGTTCTGGTCACATACCAATATAACACAGCTGTAGGCCAGCAGTAAACATAGCAGAGGGCACAAAGTGGAACCCAGATCTGTGAAATGGAAAGGCAAAGTAACAAGTCAGGGTCCATACACTGAGTGAAAATGATAGACTTATGCTAGCTTCAACAATAGTATGAGATGCGGGAAGCAGTTACATCTTCTTACCTGTGTCGCACTGGAAGTATTGCATGATGATGTTGTTTCGGTTGTCGACATCTTCTTCTTCTGCCTCCTCTTCTTCACTGTCCACAGGCTCCACAGCTGCCACAAGACCACCACCTGGCCCATCCTCCTGCAGAAAAGGCACCTGGCGTTGCAAAGCCAGGTTGTGCAGCATACAGCAGGCCACGATTATCTGGAACACCTTCTTCGGTGAGTAGTATAGGGAGCCACCTGTCAGATGGAGGAATCTGCCCTTCAGGAGGCAGAAGGTGCGTTCTATAATCCTCCTAGTACGCCCATGTGCCTCATTGTAGCGTTCCTCTGCCCTTGTCCTGGGATTCCTCACTGGGGTCAGTAGCCATTACAGGTTGGGGTAACCAGAGTCACCTGCAAATGTCGAGGGACAACTGTTAGACATACACTAACCCTTAGGGACAACCCCATACCCAGACACCTATGTCAACTGTGCTGGGATCTTGGCTTCACCTACGGTGCCTCAGGAGTTGCCCCATCACATAAGGGATGCTGCTATTCCTCAAAATGTAAGCGTCATGCACAGAGCCAGGATACTTGGCATTCATATGGGGGATGTACTGGTCTGCCAAACACACCTTCTGCACATTCATCGAATGGTAGCTTTTCCGGTTTCTGTACACCTGTTCATTCCTGCGGGGGGGACAAATGGCACATGTGTACCATCAATGGCACCAATGATGTTGAGGATATATCCCAGGGCATAGAAGTCACCTTTCACTGTGGGCAAATCCTCCACTTGAGGGAAAACAATGTAGCTGCGCATGTGTTTCAGCAGGGCAGATAACACTCTGGACAACATGTTAGAGAACATTGGCTGGGACATCCCTGATGCCATGGCCACTGTTGTTTGAAAAGACCCACTGGCCAGGAAATGGAGTACAGACAGAACCTGCACAAGAGGGTGGATTCCTGTGGGATGGCGGATAGCTGAAATCAGGTCTTGCTCCAACTGGGCACACAGTTCCAGGATTGTTGCACTATCAAGTCTGTATGATAAAGATGTGTCTTTCTTCCATTGTCGACAAGTCCATCAGGGGTCTGTACACCAGAGGATGCCGCCATCTCATCACCTGCCCCAGCAGACGTGCCCTATGGAGGAGAACAGCGAGCAGAGGGTCATCCAACACTGAGGTATCACAATGTGTTATTTGCTGAAACGTTGGAAAATAGCAATGTGCCGGTATCTGTCTGCATTCCCAGCCTAGATAGGTGTGACACAGTTTTTATCCATCCCATGTGGCCCCCTGAAATGGCAGCTGCCTGACCTGTAAGGTGGGACAAGGGGAAATGAGGTAACTGCGCTGGCGTTGTACACCGTTGCGGTGGGCAGTCGAAGACCGCGGCGCAATTCAGCATTGGTTAACAATGACGATGTACGCTGGTGGTGACGGTACACACCGCCGCAGACGTGACCACCACTTTCTTACTGTTCCCTCACTTAATACCTGACCTTCAACAGTAGAGGACCTACACTGCAAGTGCTGCTGTGCCTGTGTCGATGACCAGCGACGATGGCTACAGTGTCTGGGGAAAGGGCCCTGCCTTCACTTTGGAGGAGTTGGACAAACTGGTGGATGGGGTCCTCCCCTAGTACACGCAATTGTACGGTCCTCCAGACAAACAGGTGAGTACACTGTGAGCATGGTGGATGGCACCGGAGTGTATGGAATGTCGTGGATGGAAGAGGGTGAGGAGGGGGACAGGCCAGCATGTCTGGATTGCGTGTGTATGTATGGTAGGGCCAGTATGGGAGGTGCTTGGCAATCAGTGAGATGAAATGTACAGCCCTGATGTACCGGATCCTGGCGGTGGCCTATCCGGAGTTGGATGGGCGCTTGAGGGCATGACAGCAGCCACAAGGGGGTGAGTACACTCTCATTCAGCTAACTCTGCACGCATTATGAGGTGTGTGGGTGGGGGAGGTGGGCTGTGGGGCTTAGGCCTCGTCCCCCATGGGCATGTGAATTTGCTAGGAACTGTTAGTGCATGGCTTAGTGCAGAGGGCTGCTCCCTTTGTGTTGTGTCCGCCAACGGTAGTGGAGTTGCATGCACTGAACCTGTGTTTCTTCTGTCTCCCCCCCCCCCTTTTTGTTTTGTCTCCCTGTTCTTGTGTGCAATAGCATCATCTGGCAGAGGAGCGGTGGCACCGGAGCAGGAGGGAGCTGCAACCCACTTGTCCCTGGAGGGTAAAGCAACAGAGTCTGAAGCCACCAGTGATACGGAGGGCGAGGGGAGCTCCACGACGGGGACAGGAGCATACACCAGCGACAGCGACTCCTCCTCTGATGGGAGCTCCCTTGCGGTGGCGGGCACCTCTGTGCCAACCGCATCAACAGGTACAGCCGCCACCCCCCCTACCAGCACCGCCCTCCCAGCAGCCCCTCAGCGTGTGTCCTGTACCCCAGGAGGGTGGGCATCTCCTTCGCCCCAGGCACCTCAGCCCCTGCCCCAGTCAGCCCTGCTGCCCTCAGTGAGGAGGCTATTGACCTCCTGAGATCCCTCACTGTTGGGCAATCAACCATTTTGAATGCCATCCAGGGTGATGAGAGGCATTTGCAACAAACAAATGCATACCTGGAGGGCATTCATTCTGGGAAGGCAGCCCAAGAGTGCATTTTAGGCTCTGGCCTCAGCACTGATGGCAGCCATTGTCCCTGTGTCCAGCCTCCCTCCTCCAACTTCTTCCACCCAGACCCAATCCCCTGTACCTCAGCCTATCCCAAGCACACCATCAGACCAGCATGCACACTCATCAACACACAAGAGTGGACATAGCAAACATAAGCACCACACATCCCACAAGCACTCACACAAGCACCATCCCCACGCAGACACAGCAACGTCCACTGCCTCCACTGTGTCCCCCTCCTCCACGTCCTCCTCCTCCCTCCCTGTCTCGTCTCTACTCACACCTGCATGCAATACATCCTCAGCCACTACCTCCATCACCAGCACGCCCATCACCACACACCTCTCACGTGCAATCACCACCCCCACTACCATGCACACATCCCAGTGTCCTCTCCCAGTGTGTCTGTGAACCCTCCTACCAAAGTACACAAACGCAGGCACACACCCACCCAACAGCTATCCACCTCACAACAGCCTCCGGCCCATGCACCTTCACCCAAATTCAGCAAATGTACACCTTCAACAACCACTACCTCTTCCTCCATTCCCAAACCCACTCCATCTTCCCGTCCCAGTGTGTCTAAAAAACGTTTCCTGTCAAACTTTGATCTTTTCCCTTCACCCCCCCGTCCTACCCCTACGGCCAGGCTTTCCAGGTCCCATCCCAGCACCTCAGTCACCAAATCCCCAGGCACAGTGGTGCCAGCAACTGTGGGGTCATCGAGTGCGCCACCCATCAGGACTGCCAGTGTGCCACCTTGCGAGGCGAAGGACATTCCGCAACCTGCCAAGGTGAAGAAGATGCCCACATCCCGGAGGGAGAAGCCGCACCTACCAGCCACCAGGGGCTCCGCCAAAACAAAAGGGGACATTGGCAAGACACCTGGGGCACCATCAAAGGTGGGGAAGGGACAAAAGCAGAAAAACAGGTCAGGACAGGGCACAGTGGCACCAACTGAGGGACTAGTGTCACCCCTTCTGTCCACGACTACACCAACCTGTACGGCGGCGAACACCGCAACCTGCCCCGCCACCAGCACCGCCACCAGCACCACCACCAGCACTGCCACCAGCACCACCACCAGCACCGCCACCTGCACAGCCACCTACACCGCCACCAGCATGTCTGCAGCCTCAGCAACAGACCCCAGCAACTTCCCCAGTGGGCAGCCGTCCGAAGCTGCAAGAGACGTCCTGCTGTGTCCATCAACAGGTACTGACACATGCACCACCGCCAGCACCGCCGCCACAGACACCGCCGCAAGCCCGGCCACCAGCCCCGCGACGTGCTCAGACAGTGGCACCACTGCTGACATGGCTACCATCCCCAGTGGTCAGCTGTCCGAGGCTGGAGGAGACTTCCTGGACCCTGCCCAGTTTCCATGAGGCATGACTTTCATCACTGTTTGCACCTGCAGGTGGAAGGTGAAGCTGCAGCAGAGTGGGGTATGTCTCTGCCTCCATGGCATATCATGCTACCTGTTCCTAGGCAATCTCGTGGCACACACACCCAGGTGAGGGAATAGGACCGGCCACACTGCATGTGGAGCACTCTGGGCACAAGGCCCCCTCCAGAACCAGTGGAGAATCACATCCTCTACCTCAGTCCTTGGCAGTATGAAGCACTCTGGGCACCAAGCCCCCTCCAGAACCAGTGGAGAAAGACTTCCACTACCTCAGTCCTTGGCAGGATGAAGCACTCTGGGCACAAGGCCCACTCCAGAACCAGTGGAGAATCACATCCACTACCTCAGTCCTTGGCAGGATGAAGCACTCTGGGCACAATGCCCCCTCCAGAACCAGTGGAGAATGTTATTCACTTGAGAGACTGTGGCTTTGCACTCCCCAGGATACAGCAGTGGGCAAACCACCCACTGGAAAGACTTGAGAGACTGTGGCTTTGCACTCCCCAGGATACAGCAGTGGGCAAACCACCCACTTGAGAGACTTGGGAGACTTTGGCTTTGCACTCCCCAGGATACAGCAGTGGGCAAACCACCCACTGGAAAGACTTGAGAGACTGTGGCTTTGCACTACCCAGGATACAGCAATGGGCATGGAACCCCCTTGTGCAGCAGTGGCGTTGTGCGTTCATCGGTCTGAGGTGCCCCCCCCCTCCCCTTCCCCCTGAGGTGCCTGTTTCATTTTGATCTGATGTCCCTGCAGTGTTCTCTCTGTTTCGAGTCAGGTATCTTGTGTGGGCTTCGCCCATGCATTTTTGGACCACTGGTCCATGGACAATGATTGGTACACTATCCGGACTTGTGTAGTTGGTGTACATATTTGTATATACTGAATTTTGAACTTTCACTATTAGATTTTTCATGATTACAATTGTTACAATCATTTCATTTTGTCCTTGCTTTCTTCCAGGGGGTTGGTGGGGTGTATATGTAATGTTGCTGCATGTATTTGTGTGTATTGTGTTGTGGGTGAGGGTGGGGGTATTGCGTGTTGCATGTGTGTGTCACTCTCTTTTCCCTCCCCTGTGTTGTAGGTGCAGTACTCACCGTGGTCAGCGGCGGCGTCTGTCCTGCTCCTGATAGAGCAGGAGGAAGACCAGCATGGGCAGGACGTGTAGTTCGGGCTCCATGGCGTCCTGGTTCCTCGTTGGGTGTTGAGAGGTGAGTGGTTTCCCTTCCGTGTACTGTTTCCGCTGTGCTTTTGATAGCGTTGGTTCCGCCCCGGAAAAGGTGGCGGATAGGCCTGTTGTTATACGGTGGGTGGTACTTTGTCCTCCGCCTGTCTGTTGGCGGTTACCGCCGCAGTGTTTGTTTCTACCGCCGTGGCGGTCGGAGTGTTAAAGTGGCTGTCTATGTTTGCGGTTTCTGCCATGGTTGTGATTCCAATTATTTTTCCGCCGGCCTGTTGGCGATATTACCGCTGCTTTAACACCGACTGCCTGGGTTGTAATGAGGGCCAGAGTCTGAAGACCAATCCGCAGCATTCATGATATCTTCCAATCGAGCTCCCAAGGAAAAGGCCTTGGAGGCCATAGCCCCTCTGGTGGAGTCAGCCCCAAACGCCCTCGTATCCATGCCAGCCTCCTGCATGGCCCACTTCACCCACCTGGCTATAGTAGGGGAAGAGCCAGCTTTGTGAAGTTTGGTAAGGGTAATAAGAAGCTGACGTTCCCCAGGGGTGCAGAACTCGTCCGTCAGAGACCCGTAGCCCTTCAAACACCTGACCACACATAACTTCAGGAAGTCTGGAAAGGCCGGATATGAAATTATTTTGGAATCTGTTTTGGTCCTCATAGAAACATAAAAAGTCACCCCCGTTTCGGAGTAAAAACACTGCCAGTAATGTCCAACGCTCTGACATCAGAGACTCTGCAACAAGATATCCAGCCATAAAAAGATGCTAGCTTGGACTACAACTGCTTCTGCAAAAGGTGTCTATTGCTCGACCAGGAGATCAAAAGGTTAAGCAAAACGTTCACATCCGAAAGGGTGGAGTAGCGGGAAGTCGGAGGAGTAGAAAGATGAAGCACCCTAAGGAGTTTCCGGGTCAACTATTGTTCCCCCACTGGGTTGCCACTGATCGGGCATGACCTGCTGATAACTCAGAAGGAAAGGAATTGATTGTTCTATAAGCCTTACTTTCAGCAGCTAGGGAGGCCAGAACGTTTAGAATGTGGACAATGGAAGCCCCCACTGAATCCAAGTTTTGTTGACAACAACAACCCATCCATCAGATCCAGGCTGAGCGATATCATTTAACTGTGCTACCTGCCATGCCTTGGAGAGCAGGTACGTAGCCTGCGGCAAAAGGCCTGGGATATGCCAGTGTCCCCGGTAATCCTCCACACCATGAGGCTCAGGGAACCCTTCAGGAGTAGGTGATGGGAATTGCCGGAAGGATCCCAAAGAAGGTGAGGATATATAGGTAGAAGGATTGGAGAATCCCAGGAATGTTCTATCAGAAATGGAAACCATACTTGGTATCTCCAAAGAGGAATGACCATCACCACTTCCGTCTGCTGGCAACTCACCTACACTGACAGCCTCATGATCATCGCAAAGGAGGGAAAGGCATAGCCTTTCTCCTTCCCCCAGCTCTGCTGGAAATCATCCAGCACTAGGGATGAAGGATCTGGTCTCTAGCTGATATATCTGTCCACCCGATGGTCTAGGCGGAAGGCAAAGAGGTCGATCGAGAAGGGCCCCCACCGAGAGTTCAATGCCTGAAAAACTGTGGGGTCCAGTTGCCATAAGCTGAGGGCCCTGAGATACGTCTACTGCCAGTTCTCCACTAAACTGTCCCAACCCGGAAGGTGTTCCGCCATGACCGAGACTCCGTTTTTCAAGCAGTACTCCCAAAAACTCCTGGCTAAGTCCGCCAGGGTCAGGGAACGCGTCCCCCCAGGTAAGTGATGTAGCTAACTGCTGTGACATTGTCCATCTTGAGGAGAACACAGCATTGGACCTGGTCCTTTGTCTAACATTTGGTTGCGAACAAGCTGGCTAGCAATTGCAAGCAGCTGATATGAAGAGAACTCTCTTGCTCTGACCATCTTCCGCCTGTGGACCAGTCCCCACAGCAGGCGCCCCAGCCCACTCCAATGGCATCTGCAGGAAGCTGGCCTGGTGTGTGGTGGACACCTATGGTGTTGGCACTTTATACCAGGTGACCCCTATTAGTGTATGTAGGCAGTGTCTAGGAAGCCAAGGCTGTCTAGAGGTAGCTGTGGGTGAGCAACCAGGGTATATCTAGAACAAATGCAAAGCTTATGCAAGACCACAATAGGCACACAGCAAATTATCACACATGAAAGAACCACACAGTGTTACAAAAATAAAGGTACTTTATTATAGTAACAACACTAGCCTAATTATAGGCAGTCGCACCAACTGGAGGTAAATACAGACTATATATATATATATATATATATATATATACACACACACACACACACATATATATATACATATATATATATACACACACAAACACACATACATATATATATATGTATGTTTTTATATACATAGATATATGTATGTGTATATATATATATAAATATATACAAACACAATAGTAATCAGAAATTAGCATAGAAACAACAAGCACTGGCACAAATTAGTGAAAATAGTGAAGGCCCTAGGAGAGGGTCAAACCATATACTAAGAAAGTTGAATGTGAAGTCCCCCATTCAAGGATGTGGAGTTGTTAGAGGGAAGCTGGAAGAACTAGGAACCCCAAGAGGTGAGTACCTGATTGACCCCCAGTGTCCAAGAGAGCAAAGGTAAGTACCTGCTTTTCCCAAGGACTAACAAGAGGACTTAGAAAAAGGATTGTGCAGAAACAGGACCAGTCTAGAAGAAACCAAAGGTGGATTCCGGTAGAAGAGGACCTGCAAAAGAAGGGGACAGAGTCCAGTCCACAATGTAGTGTTCAGTGGGAGCAGGAATGACTACCCACTCTTCTATGGATGAAGATACAGGTCGACGGGGGAAGAAGAAGACCAGCTGTGGAGCCCAGGAGCTGAAAAGGAGTCCCTCGAGTGGTGCAGATGGTGTCCCACATCGGTTGTCGGGGCAGTGGGTAGGAGGACCACCAGCAAGCCTTGGCAAATGCAAGAGAAGCAAAAGAGGGGTTGCAAGGCTGACGAGGATCAACAAAGTCCAAGGGACTCGACCCTGGGACGGAAGTTCGTGGTGACCCTCGGCAGTCAGGAGAGCCAACAGAAGCAGTTACAGCCCCCACAGGCAACCCACTGGCAGCAGGCACAATAAGTCACAGTGAGGCCCAAGAGATGAGAGGAGTCCCACATCGCTGAAGCAGCAGAGAGGAGACTGTGCTTGGCAGGATGATTTGCTGGAGGCTGGGGCTACTCGGAGCCTGAAGATCCCTTGGAGCAGGAGACAACAAACCTTGTGTGTTGCAAGAGTCGCTGCACACAGGAGTAATGTCCTGCAAGGACAAGCAAGGGTTTACTGTCTCCCAGGCTGGACAGCGGGCAGAGAGGACCAAGAGAACCACTCTAGACCACCCACCATCTGTGATGCAGGATCCACGCAGTTCTAGAGGAGAGCAGATTCATGCAGCCAGATGTCGTTGCTGTAGGTGCCTGCAGATGCAGGGGAGAGACTCCTTCACCCCAAGGGAGATTCCTTCTTGCTTCTTGGTGCACGCTGAAGTCTCATCAACCTCAGAGGATGAACAGCCGGGGAAATGCTGCAGTTGCTGGAAGGAGCCAGAGGAACAATGTTGCAAAGTGAAGTTGTTGCCGGAGTTTCAGGCTTGTCAGTTCCTGATGAGTCCAGTTGCAGTTCCAGTGGCCAGAAGTGGAAGTAAACAATGCAGTGGAGTCCTGATGGAGTCTTGCACATCGAATCTGGGGACCCACCCTCAGGGGATTCCCTAAATGGCCCTAAAGAACAAGTTAATTACCTTCAGTAACGCTTTGTCTGGTGGCTACAGTAGCTACCTGTGAATTCCTCACCTTATGAATTTTCCCAATGTGGCAGCATTCAACGGAAATTTTCTTCCTAGCTCCCCACGTCGACGAGGACGTCACAATTGCACGGCTCTGCACGCGACTCTGTCTGACGTCATCGTAGCAATAAGAAGTCCTCACTGCCGTGCTGACGTCAGTTTCACCGTTTTTAACGTGCCTTCAAGGCGAACAGGAGAATACTGCCCTCACAAGAAACAATATATATCAATCCAAATACAAATATGAACCACAATATTTGTTTATAAAAACCCCAAAAACGTATATACATTTATAATAAAAGAAGTCTTGGTATGATCAGACAGGCAACGGGGAGGCGGGTGGGACTGTGAGGAATCCACAGGTAGCTACTGTAACCACCAGAAAAAGCATTACCGAAGGTAAGTAACTTGATCTTCTGATGGATACAGCTACCTGTTGATTCCTCACCTTATGAACAGAATCCCAAAGCAGTCCCGCACTCGGAGGTGGGTGTCTGACCGGTCAAACCAAGAAATCCTGCAAAACAGAACGCGCAAAAAGGCCGTCCCTCCTAACAAGCAATAATCCTTTGCAAATGTGTGGAGGGAAGCCCAAGTTGCGACTTACAAATTTCAGCTACTGGGACACCTCTAGCCAAGGTCAAAGTGGCAGACCTAGCCCTGGTGGAATGGGCCTAATACCCTCAGGAGGAACCTTCTTTGCTAGTGAATAACAAATCTTTATGCAAAGAATGACCCACCTGGAAAGTGTTCTCTTGTGGATGGCCTTGCCCTTCATCTTGCCCTCATATCCAACGAAGAGTTGATCATCAACTTGAAAGTCTCTTGTCCTCTCAATGTAGAAACTCAGAGCCCTTTTTGGATCCAAGCGATGAAGTCTCTCCTCCTCCTTTGATGGATGAGGAGGAGGGTAAGAGGATGAGAGTGTTATATACTGGCCCATATGAAAGGGAGTGACTACCTTAGGAAGGAAAGATACCCTGGTTTTCAGCACCACCTTGTCAGCATGAAAGATTGTAAAAGGAGGTTTCACACTAAGAGCCTGAAGCTCACTCACACGCCTAGCCGACGTGATAGCCATTAAGAAAACTGTTTTTAAAACTAAAAGCCTCAACAGGCAAGAATGCATAGGCTCAAACGGTGAACCCATTAAAAAAGGTCAGAACCAAATTCAAATCCCACTGAGGCATGACAAACGGAGTGGGTTGAAACTTGTTAGTCAAACCTTTCAGGAATCTAATAACTAAAGGGGACTTAAATAAGGAAGGCTGATCAGGAAGGCAAAGAAAGGCCAACAGCCGTGATAAATAACCCTTCACAGTCGCAACTGCAAAACCCTTCTGCACCAAGGAAAGGGCAAAAAGTAAAACAGACAAATGGGCCTTTAAGGAATCAATTTGCCTCTCTCCACACCAAGTAACACATTTTGCCCATCTGTTGGCATACAGTCTTGGTGGAGTGTCGCCTGGCCGATAAGATAACATCCACCACTTCTGGAGGGAGAGAAAAGGAACTCAGATTGCCCCGTTCAATCTCCAGTCATGTAGGTGCAGTCTCTGGAGGTGGGGGTGTAGAACCTGTCTCCTGCGGGAGGAGGTCTGCCCTATGAGGGAGACGGAGCGGAGGGCACAGTGAGAGTTGGAGAAGGTCTGTGTACCACACCCTTCTTGGCCAACCCGGGGCTATTAAAATGACTTGAGCCCGATCTTGGCAAATCTTTCTCAGAACCAGAGGAATCAAGGGTATGGGGGAAACTCGTAAAGCAATTGGTTGCACCAAGACATCTGAAACGTGTCCCCCAACGCCCTCTGGACTGGATACTGGAGGCTGCAGAACGACGGGCAGTGTGCATTCTCCTGAGTGGCAAATAGGTCTATCTGTGGAAATCTGCACATGCGGAAGTTGTGAAGAACTTGGTCTGGATGGAGATGCCACTCGTGATCGGCAGAAAAATGCCGACTGAGACTGTCCGCACGTATCTTGAGAACTCCGACTAGATGGTTTGCTGCTATGCAAATCCGATGGCTCGGTGCCCAGGATCAGAGCCGCAGAGCCTCTCTGCAGAGAAAGTACAACCCTACTCCTCCCTGCTTGCTGATGTACCACATCACGGTAGTATTGTCCGTCAAGTCTTGAACTGACCTACCGCGAAGGGACGGGGGGAAGGCCTTGAGAGCCAGACATTTTGCCTGTAATTCTAACAGATTGACGTGAAACATCTGTTCCGCTGGAGACCAATGGCCTTTGATCTCCAGGTCTCCCAGATGAGCTCACCACCCTAGGATGGAAGCATCCGTTATGACCGTGGCCACCAGAGGTGGTAGGCAAAACGGCCTTCCTTGGAAAAGGTTGCCGTCTACAGCCCACCAACGTAGATCCGCTGCAGCGTCTCTGGAGATCGTTATCAACTCCTCAAGATCCCCTTTGTGTTGAAACCACTGCTTGGGAAGGCACCACTGGAGAGCCCTCATGTGCCAATGTGCATGAGTGACCAACAGAATGTAAGATGCGAACAGACCGAGCAGACGTAGGACCTTGAGGACCGGAACAGCTGCTCCCTTTTGAAACATTGGAATCAACGACATTGAGGTAGAGGCTAGGCTCGATTCAATGTTGTGTCCAGGATTGCCCCTATGAACAGGAGGCGCTGAGAGGGCTCCAGGTGAGACTTGGGCACGTTTACCATAAAGCCCAGGTTGAACAACAACTGTGTTGTCATTTGCAAGTGATGCAGCACGAGCTCTGGGGACCTGGCTTTGATCAGCCAATCGTCCAGGTAAGGGAATACAGATACTCCCTTCCTTCTGAGGTCTGCTGCAACCACTGCCATCACCTTCGTGAAGATTCGAGGTGCGGAAGTAAGACCAAAAGGAAGGACCGCAAACTGGTAGTGTTGCGACCCTACCACAAACCAGAGATACTTCCTGTGCGACTTCAGAATGGGGATATGAAAGTAAGCATCCTGCAAGTCGACAGACACCATCCAGTCTTCCTTGTTCAACGGAGGAAGCACCTATGCTAGGGGCAGCATTTTGAATTTCTCCTGTTTGAGGAACCAATTCAAAATCCTCAGGTCCAGGATAGGTCTCAATTGACCATCTTTCTTGGGAATCAGGAAATACCTTGAATAGCATCCCTGACACTTTTCCTGCTCTGGAACCAACTCTACTGCACCCTTTAACAAAAGGACTTGCACATCCTGCTGAAGCAACAGGAGATGAACTTCTGCACAAAACGAATGACGGGGAAGGTTGGGAGATGGAAACTCTCGAAAAGGAAGGGCATAACCTTTCCCCAGAATATTCAGCTCCCAAGAGTCCGATGTGATTAACTCCCACTCGTGGAGAAAATGAAAAGGCATTCCCCCTACGGGAGAAGTATGATGCAAGATGGAGACAAAACTAGGGCTGCTTTCCTTGATGGGTTCCCCCAGTGGAAGAAGAAGAGACAGGAGGCTGCTGAGTGGCTCCTTGCCTTCTAACCCTACTCCGCCCTCTGTAAGACCTATAGAGAGGGTTGGCATGCTGCTGCATGCTGGACTGTGTACTCCCACCAAAGGAAGACCCACGGCCAAAACCCCTGAACCTCCAAAAGGATCTAAAGGGTGTGGACTCTGAAGCCTGGAGTCACAAGGACTTTGCAGCAGCCCAGCTGTCTTTAAAACACTCCAAAGCTGAGTCGGCTTTGGACCCAAACAACTTCTCGCCATCAAACAGAAGGTCCAACAAAGTTGTCTGAACATCCGTGGAAAAGCCAGAAGACCCAAGCCAAGCATGCCTCCTGGTCGCCACTGAAGTGCCCACTGCCCTGGCAACTGAATCTGCCATATCCAAACCAGACTGAATAACCTGCTTGGCCACCGCTTGAGTGTCCAACAGGAGTTCATCAAAATGCCCCTGCACATCCTGAGGCAAGCTTGGCACAACAGCTCTTGCTGTGTACATCAGGGCATAAATATACCTCCCAGCACACAGTTAGCATTGACAGACTTCAAGGCCATACTGCACAAGCAGAAACCCTTCTTTGTTGTTTGCTCCATTTGCTTAGACTCTCTATCTGATGGAGTAGCAGGGAACGAACCAGGTGCAGACCAGGCAGAACAAGAGGCTTGCACTACCATGCTGTCAGGTGGTCGATGCTGAGACAAAAACTGCGGATCCCCTGGAGCAACTCTGTACCTGGAAACCGCTGGAGTCATGACAGGCTTCCTCCAAATGTCTAGAATGGGCTCAGTAAGGGCATCTTTAAAAGGGAGGAGGGGCTCAGAAGATATAGAGGAAGGATGCAACACCTCAGTCAGAATGTTTGTCTTCACCTCCGATGCTGGTAAAGGAAGGTCCAAAAACTCAGCAACCTTTCTTATCACACTGTGGTAAGATGCTGCCTCCTCTGTGAGCTCGCCAGGGGATGAAAAATCCCACTCAGGGGATGTATCTAAGCCACTTGCAGAGTCCAGGCCCTAAAATTCACCCATAGGCTCAGGAATCTCCCCTTCTTCCAACAGCTGTTGCCGATACTCCTGCTCCTCCAAGAGCCTCAAGGCCCACCTTCTCGACATCAGTCTGGCGTCCAAACGCGCGTCGACAGAGAATTAGGCAAAATCGACGACGACGGTTTCAAAGCAGATGGATGCTCCGGTGGAGGAGAGGGTGGAGAGACACTGCTGGCCGATGGAAACCCACCCGCCCTAGCATCGGCGCCATCGGCAACATCATCTGGGGTGACGACGTCATCGGTGCCGAACCAACACCTTCACCTGGATAGAAGGGTAAAAACGGGGACCCGTGGGACCAGCTGTTGCACCAGCAAGGGCCATAGCTCTGTTGAAAATGCTAAACATAGCATTAAGGAACACTGATGGATCCGCTCCCGGAGTTGGAAAGGCAGGAAACCTCTGCTCCTCCTGAGGCGCTTGAACCGAATCCAGAGCTTGCACCCCCGACTACTGACCATTAGTTGACACAGGAGAAAAGTGAACCGGAGGGCTCGTTGGGGACTCGAAGACCTCTAGCAACGTCGGCGCCGAAGAAGCCTGTGGACTCTCAGGCTGAGGAGTGACTGCTGGACTGACCTCCCACGCCATGCGGCGCCGTCTTGGAGGGGACCGAGACCAAGACCGATCTCAGGAAGAACGGCGTCGAGCATTGTGCGGGCGCCGCTTCTTATGCGACCTCAAAGACTTATGAAAAGAAGAATACCTTGCCTTAGATCTTCGATGACCCTTATGCTCCTTCTTAGCTTTTGCCAACAGGAGCTTAGTCTCTATCTCCTTCAAGGCCTTCGGGTTCATCTGCTGACAGGACACGCATCCATCCATGTCATGGTCTGAGCTAGGCACCACAAGCAGTCCTCATGAGGATCTGTAACTGACATACGACCCCCGCACTCATGAAAAGGCTTAAAGCTCGATTTTTTCGGTGGTGACATTGTAACTCAACAACAACTCCTTCGAAACAGTAACTGTTCGAGAGCCAGGAAAAAAACGTTAGCATCGAAAGCGCGGAAAAAAGGGAACTGACGTCAGCACGCCGGCCACAATGACATCAGACACATTCGCGTGCGGAGCCGTGCAATTGTGACGTCCTCGTCGACGTGGGGAGCTAGGAAGAACATTTCTGTTGAATTCTGGCGCATTGGGAGAATTCATAAGGTGAGGAATCCACATAGTTGTATCCATCAGAAAGGGGGTTTGGTCACCTTGCAAGGTGACCACCTATCAGGAAGGGTTTCGGATGCTCCCAGGGGCCTCTGCACATCTTGGATTCAAGATGGCATAATCGAGTGGCCACCTGGAGGATCTCTGGGCACCACCCCTAGGGTGGTGATGGACAGGGGAATAGTCACTCCCCTTTCCTTTGTCCCGTTTTGCGCCAGGGCAGGGACTGGGGTGCCCTGGACTGGTGCAAACCGGTTTATGCATGGAGGGCACCAAATGTGCTCTTCAAAGCAAACCAGTAGCTTAGGGTGGCTACCCCTCCCAAGCCTTGTAAGAAAATGTGTTACTTACCTGTAACTTTGGTTCTCCAGTATTGGAATCTTTCATAGATTTACATGCTTGAATCATTCCCCGTCATTGAGATGGGAGCCCCTGGTATATTTAACCAAGTAGAATCAACATAGGTTTAAACCTAAAGGCCCTTAGGCCTCTCAGTTTAACACTCTATCAGAGTCATTTTAAGAAAAAGGACCAAACTTCAGGGTCCACCAATCAGGCCACACCACCCTTTAGAACCTTCCTGAGAGAAGCTCCAGCACCTCAGATTTTCCAAGCAAAGGTGCGAATAAGATGTAAAAGAGAAAGGAGAGGTGAAGGTGAGCTTCTCCTGGGAGGTGGGCGGGTAGCATTTGAATCTATGAAAGAATCCAATACTGGAGAACTAAAGTTACAGGTGAAGTAACAAATGTTCGTGCTCCAGTATAGGAACTTTCATAGATTCACATGCTTGAATCCGAGTAGTAAGCAGTATTGATGCACATTGCATTACGCATCTATCTTGTTCAAAACATACATTAAAAGCATGTTAGAATACACCAATACATAGAAAAAAATTCTAAACATTATAGGCAACACTGTAATGAGGATTAAGCATGCATCTCAAACGTCTTTGTTATAGACAATGTGCATACCTGAAATTAGGATGGTGGGATGAAAGATGTAGCTCGCCTTCACTGGAAAAGATTCCTGAGGACTGCTTGTCCCACCTCTACCTCCCCTTGAGATAATGCTTCCAAGCAGTAATGTCTAGTAAACATATGGCAGCTCTTCCAAGTTGCTGCTCTACAAATGTCTTGAAGGTGTACGCCTGCAAACAGCTCTGCTGAAGAGGAAAGTGCTTGCATTGAGTTCGCACGGACAGATGTTTACAGTAGCTTGCCCGCCGCTTGATGGCAAAATTGAATTGCTGAGGAGATCCATCTAGCTATGCTCTGCTTAGAAAGCGGTTGACCCCTCTGGTCTAGTCCTGTCTAAATAGAATTTAATACATCTTTTAATGTTTAAAGAGTGTAATGCTCTCTCCGCTGGAGTTGTAGGAGTTAGAAAGAATGTCCTGAAAATTAAGGGCTCATTCAAATAAAAATCCAAAAGGACCTTTGGAATGAAACGCCGATTAGTGCACAAGATTATTCTATCCTTTTTAATCCATAAAAACGGCTCCTGTACGGAAAGTGATTGTATCTCACTGACTCGCCTGGTTGATATCAGGGCAACAAGGAGGGCGAATTCCAGGAAAGGAATTTCGTAGATTGGCTCAATAGGCTGCTTCATAACGTGCGCAAGAATAATATTTAAATTCCAAAAGGGAGGAGGTGGTCTGAATGGTGGAAACACTCTGAAAAGCCCTTTCAGAAACATTTAATCAACCTAGAGGACCATTGCAAAGGTGAAGAGTCTGAGCGTCTGTAAGACACAATCACCGCCAGGTGAACCTTTATGGAGGAATGTGCAAGCCCTGAGTGTGCTAAATGTAGCAAATAAGGTCATATCTGCTTCAGAGATGAAGAAAGGGGATCAATTTGTTGCTGATGACACCACAAACAAAACCTTTTCCACTTACATGAGTAAGTCTTGTTGGTGCTAAATGCTCTGGCCTTGGACAGAATATCCCTGCACTCCCACGGAATGTTTAAATGTGCAAACTCACGGTGCTCAGGAGCCATGCTGATAACCGCATTGATCGATGACCACCCAGTCGTTGAACTGCTTGAGATTGATAACCGGGAGATTCCCGCTATCTTCGTCTGTCTACCAAGAACAGGCTGCTGAGGAAACCATGGGGGTGAATGGACGAGGGTTCCTTTTGACAGCAACTCCTGAACCTCAGCGTCGACTAAAGAGGATTGCTCTTTGGAAAACAAAAGCAGGGGAGAAGCCGTGGACTAGACCGGGCAACCGTAAAACTCCATCTGCAGCCTCCCCGCATTGTCTGCAAAACCCAGGGGCCAATGTTAGGGACTGCCAATTATGGAAGAGCTGCACCAGTCTGCCCCCAGCCAGACTGAGGAAAAAGGGATTACACTCACCATGAGAGATTCCTTGTTGGTGTCTGCCTCTGGAAACACTTCTGGAACCCGGTGTCTGGAGTAGCCGTGGGTTGGTTAAGAAACCCCAAATCTGGACTGCTCCTGAAATTGCCCACATCTAGGTGCTGAGCCCAGAGAGTAAGCCTTCTGTTGCCTGTGGCCAGTCGAGCACCACCTTCCACCACCAGCCCTGGAGAAAACTTGGGGGTGACAATATTTTTAACTGGGGACTGGGCCTTGTCCAGAGATGTAAAAGTGGCCACAAGCCTGCTGAGTTCTTTTATTAAAGGTTCATTGACGTGGCCAAGTCCCCCAGCTTATGGTCAATTTCGATAGAAGGGACCTTCTCCGCTCAGTGGAGATGGTGCAGTTGGCATTGCCAAGGAAAAGTATAGACCTCTACGCTACATCCTGAGAGATGTTTGGGGAAAACCAGGGGACCAGAGGCCGTGGCGTCCTCCGCCATATCCAGAATGTTAGTCAGCGGACCTGCTAAGTCCAACAATTTGCCCTGGCAGGACTATCAGGATCAGTTGATTCCTTTTTTAGGATTACGGATGTACCTTGCAAGAAAGGTGGCCATAAGTGGATCGCTTTCCGGGGTAAGGGCGACCTTATCAGCCATCGAAAGTCGAGGGCCTTCTGCTCTGAGGCGGTTACAAACCTCCTTCTCAAAAGGTTTTCACAACATTTCAGCCACATAGGCAGCCACCTTGTCGGAAGGAACCCAATCAGACGGGCGTAGATGGAGGAGCTGATCAGGGTCCAGTATGTCCAACTCATGAAATGTCATGGGTGCCGCAGCATCAGAGGGGGAGGGTTCTGAGCATGGCCGCCACAGTCTGTAAGGCTCAAGCTCGTCATTGGAGAATGGGGAATCATCTGCCCTGGGCAACTGGGGAAGAGGGGAAGGCAGACTCTGGTCAGGTAAAGGGAGATTGACAGAGCCTGCAGGTTCAATGGCAGCCTGATCCAAAATACATGTTTAAGGTGGGCAAAGGCGTCAAGATCAACGCCTCCGCGCTTCCTGGAAGGCAGAAGAGTCTCGGGTATGCCAGAAGGCTGAAGGGGGATAAGCTCCTTTGGGTCCGCCCTCTGGCGGGGGTGTTAGCACCTCTCCCAGGCAGGATGGACATTCCAGGGTGGGAAGCTTCAAATGCCTAACCGCTTTTGAAATGCGACCCAGGTCTCTCTAGATGGAGGAGATGACCCTGTCCTGACCCTACTTTTAGTGGCAAAACAGGCAGGAAATTAGGCAGATTAAGGTGTGCCCACTTCATGCCAGTCCCACCCATAAGGGTGATGACATGAAGAGGACACCACTTTTTAAATTTCTCCATCTTTGTTTAGAAGGAAATTGGCCAGTAGGGTTAGGGTTATGCCCACTTCCCAGCAGAAGTGGTCATAGAATGGGTGTAGTCACCCTAAATGTGGTCAGCCCACTAGCTACCACCTGGCACTCCCTGTAACACCCCTACACTGACTATTTAAGTGGCACTTCTGAACCCGAGAACTTGGATTATGACAACCTAAGAAGAGAAGAACACCGTAAAGACGCATCAGCAGAAGAGGAGAAAGAGGAGCAGGTGACCTGGTACCAACCCCACCCACCTGTCTGCAGTCCTCGACGGACTCTGCACCTAAAGACACCTCGTCCTGCCGCTGAACCTCCAGAAACCTAGGAGGACTGCCTGCCTTTGAAAAAGACTCATGTCTCCTACGAGCAGCGGACCTGATCTCCAACCAACTCCAAAGAAAGGACTCTGAAACCTCTGGAACTGAAAGACCCGATGCCTGAAGTCACCACTGCACCCGCTGTCACCGACCAGATTGGTAGTGGACCTCTGATGCATACAAGGTCCCCCAGATGTCCATTGTGAGTCACTCCTCCTGGGCTCCATGAAGCAGCCTGCAGCCTCTGTACGCAGCTCTACCTCTCCTGTAGCTACTACAGTGACCGAACCCGACACCACAAGCAAACACTGCACCAGTCACCATCGTCCCGAGTTGAAGTGGAGCCCTGGTGTTAACGATGTCCCCCGGATCCCCTGAGCTCAAGTTCACTCTGGTTTTACCCATCCTGGACTCCATGACGATGCCTGCAGCCTCAGACCACAGAACCCTCCAACCACGAGTGCTCCAGGACAAGGATGCCAAAGGACACCCCTGTACCTATCACCCCTGTGCCCTGATGAAGAGGAACGGAGGTGCACCCACGCGGCTGAGCATCCCACGTTTGTGACCTACCTGTTGGTTACCCCCGACTGGCCCAGGAGCCTGCAGCCTAAATCCACAGTGACCAATCCCCATTGAAATACATTGGGCACCAGACGCGTACTGCACCTCTGCACTTGGTCGCCCCAGTCCGGAGTGACCTGTTGGTGTGGTACTGACCCTTGCCCAGTACTTATCATAAGTCTACAAGATTGGTCCTATGAGTTGTCAAGAAGTGCTTGTTTGCTGACTGTGTTTTCCTTTCATGGGTTAACATTGAAGAACTCTGAAACTGCACCGTCGATTTTTGAAACTAAAACATATTGAAAACATAATGAAGTTCTGAGGCTTAAAGCTTATATTAAAAAGTATTATTTTTCCAAATTGGTCTTGGATTTATTCTTTGAGTGTGTGTTTGATTTAGTGCCTCTGTGAGTACAACAAATGCTTAGCACTACCCTCTGATAAGCCTAACTGCTCACCCACAGTACCACAAAATAGAGCATTAGTGCCTTCTACTTTTACCTCTGCAAACCAATAGGGGATTCACTGGACTCTGCATGATGTACTTCTTTTTAGTGCAACATATAGAGAGCTAACTTCCTACACTCTCTTTGTGTTGTTGTTTGTTTGATGAACTTTTCTCGGAAGTGCACGGAAGTTGTAGTTGTTATTGTTCTGACATGGCTATTTGAATAAAAGTGAAGAAAAAAGCTTAATCCTCACCTCCAGTCCCGACATAGAGTTCTAATGGCATTAGCCCAGAAGTCCAGTTCTTTTAGCAAGCAACTTCAAACCTTTGTACATGTCTCTAGTCTTTTTGGATGTTTATAGCTTACAACCAAAACATCTTACAATGTCTAAAGATTACCTATCTAGTTATAATGTCAATGTTTTATTCTTTCAATTGCTTTAATAACTATAAAACAAGCAAACTGCATTCTTACAACAGTTGCTCTCTAACTTAAACAACATGGTCATAGTTCCTTGTATCTCCCATGTATGTAGTTCATTCCATTCCGGTATATTATAGTAGTTGCTAAACATGTGTCCTTCCCCTACAAGTTCTTTTCATCATCATATCACACAGGCCTCCTGTATCCTATACTCCTGCGGATCAATACGCATCTATGTTTCATACTAATTATATTAAGAATGTGGTATCTGACATGCATTTGGATCCTACTCTTTCATAATCCTCTGATCTCTAATCAGTTATTACATGTACTGGCTTCAGTAAGCCTATGTCTGTTGTACTTCTTCTGTCCCAAAGAACCTTCTCTTCATTTGGGCCTTTTCAAGCCAGGGGTATCTCCAAACCCACTGGTACCTTCAGATGAATTCTATTTTATTCAGATCCAGCTGCCATCTCTATATATTAGAATTTAAATGCTGCACTTAGCCCCCTACATAGGTGGTGCCTACATACCTGTGGGATAGTAGGCTGGCGAGTACTGTGCTGAAGACGAGGTATAACTACTGTACTTCTGTGAGGAACTGGTCATGGTTTGGGGTCCTTGTTGGACATGGACAGAGGTTGCTGTTGGCTGCAATGTGTATGTCACCTCCGTTGGAAATCTCTGCAGAACAGGAAATGGGATACTTTTGTCAGAGTAGTTTGGCACTTCCATCCCGAGTGAGCTCTGCCAGGTGCGGGGTGGTATAGGGGTGCGGTCCAGGCCTTTTAATGGAAAAGACCCATGGTTATGCGATGAAGGTGACATGTAGGAATACGGGGCAAGATTCTCTCTGCGAAAAGAACGATGAAGCTGGCCGATGGTTACTGGTCCTGCACATGAAATAAAAACAGTGAAAGTCATTATGTACACATTAGGCCCAATGATGATAACTCATATCAAATATGGAAATTGTACATTCCTAATGTTTCTCTAAGGGTGATGTTTACCTTATCCTTTGCAGTGTGGTGTTTCAAGCAGGAGGGGGTGATCAATATAAAAAATATATAGTTGAAATACTAGTTCTCCACCTTTGATATCTTTAATAAATTAATTAACACTGATTATCTCTACATATGTGCAAATCATGAAACACTTCAAAGAGAAACATCTGGCAGACAAATTATTTTACATATTTTAACATTGCTGATTTTAAAGAAATAAAATAATTTGTGTTTGCTTACCAGAAATTAAACCTTTTAATTGTTCCTGTGACTAGGAAAACACAAAGTGTGCCTACTTACGCAGTAGCTTCTTAAGAGAGGAATTTTACACTGTAGGGTCCTCCAGTATTACAGAATGCAGGGCAGAGTCGGTCTCAAGACATTATTACGAAACATAGTGATGTGAGTTTTTCATAAATATTTCATTATCCACTTTTCTGACACTATCTTATCTGTGAAGGACGACAGGGGGTTGTTCATGAACTTAATGAGGATACCTATGGTAAAGTTCTAGGAGTCTAGGCATCTGATGTTTTCATCTCTATCGTGAGTCCCTCAGTATCATTCCAAAGAAGTGAATGGTTCAAAACACCTATACCCAAAAAACGTGATGGTTAAATTAGAAGTATACTATTTGAGCCACGCACCCTATTAAGCCTGAACACATGCAAGACCCTGCTCATGTAAGGTGTTTTTTATTTTAGAGGGGAATCAAGAGAGCAGACCCTGGTAAGATAGGACCATTCCCTGTACATTAGCGAGACTAAAAAAATAAATTACAAGAGCTCTCCTGAGGGGTAAAAGAAGTAGCTACAATATTCCTTTCCAGTAGTTAGAGTGTTATTTAGACAGCATATGCTTGGTCTTCATCAGTAAGAGTTGATAAAGATCACACTTTTCACCCGGCTACAAATTACCTAGATGTTTCTAGCACTATTAAAAATACCAAAGAAGAAAAAAGGTGGGATGTGTGGCTAAGATAACGGCCGAATAGTACATATCATGCCCTGCTCAGACCGCTGCCATAAAGATCAACTACAAGTGGGTCTCCTTAGGTCATAAGATCTGCCTCCAGCAATGCCGGAACATCCAGAGAGGCGCCCAACACGAGCCTGAACACATCACAGCGACTGGGGGCGCCCGGAACACATGACCTCTGTAGCAGGTGCGAGAGAAGCTAGCTGGGGCACAACGAGTATAAGATGGCAGCAATAACCTAGAGGGAGGAGCAGCTGCCTGCTGCAGGCGCACCCAATAGCTGCTAATGGTAGTGGATGCAGAGTACAGCAACACATGCTTTGCTGGAGGCTATGTTCCCTAACTCCCGCTCCCACACTGGACTTGGCAAAACAAAGACCTGCTTGCCTGGTGCACGGCAACTCTGCTACGTAGCACCTAATCGCCCTGGGATAGCCCAAACTTCACAAGGCCTACAGGCTAAAGCAGCAATGATACAGGAGGCTGGTGGCAGTTGGGACCACAAAATCTCAGCAGTATACATCGGGCCTGGGCTGCCACTACCGGAGGCAATATTTTCAGGGGACCAGAGATAGCAGACCCCAATCCTGAGAAACCCAAACAAAAAGGAGGACAAATTTCAGTCTTTGTTTATGTAGGTAAACCATGGAGTAATGTAAGGTCAACCAAGTCCTGTTGATGTTCCCAATACAATCTGCTCAGGAAATCCAGTCATCACAACTTCGGCATTCTTAAATTCCCTTATTGACACCACTTTTCCAAACATTAAAGAGACCAAGCCAATGCGTCTCGTCCCTTATACATGGAATTCATCAGGGCTATGCCCCAATAATTCAATGCAAGTTCATCTTTATTCTGTTTGCTCCAATTTCTTCTAGATCATTCATTAAAAAATATTTTGGGTTTCTAATGTCCATGTTGGTGTCCTCACAGGTATCAAAAAAACAAAAAAGAACAAAACAGACCCCACTCCTCTACAGAAATGATCCAAGTGTGTAGAGGAGACTCCACTTTCTTTTATGCAGTCCACAAAACATACACAAGAATCAATAACTGCATAGGTATGCCAACTGTGCAGGTAATAATCCAAATAATATAGTTCCCATGTCACTGTCTGATCATGCCCTGATTTCCATGGTTCTCAGGGTTCCAGGCATCTTGAACACGGAGGTTTTGAGACAGTATTATACACCAGGAGGTAGGCATTGAGGCAATTAATGCAGCTCTCGCTAATTACTTGCAGACCAGGGGCACAGGAGTGAACATACTCTGAGAGGCACTTATAGCGGTAATCAGGGGAGCCAATAACCCTGCAGTTAATAACACTAGGATCAGGTGGGAGAAAAAAGAGAAATTAGAGGAGAAAGTGTGATAACTGAAGGTCATACACAGGAGCACAGAGAATTTGGCACAAACTAGATGCTACCTGCGCCCAACTTAAAATGATCGATCTAGAAGGGCAGAATATGCCCTACAATGGCTCAAACATTAATATTATGTGAGGGGGCAATGAATGCTGAAAAATGCTGGCATATAGGTTGCGTGCTAAAAAGAATAAGGACAGGGTTCATACCATCTTAAAAGTGGTAGGGCTAGCGGACACGGGGGTGCACAAGTAACGTCTGTATTTCTGGACTTTTACCACACCCTTTACACATCCCAGTATCTGAACGACAATGCCATGCCAACATACCTGGCAAAGGTGAATGAACTCACTCCACTCCAAGCCGAAAAACTATAGAGCCTTATCAGGACAGAGGAGGTGATTTTAGCCATACCCAAGTGGAAGCCCCTTAAATCTCCAGGCCCCAACTTTGTCACTTTTCTACAAAGCATTCTGCCACACCTTCTCACCAGACAGCAAGTCATTGGCCAGCTCCATGCTTGAGTCCTCCCCAAACAAGAGAAGAATAAGCAGCTCTGCAGTATAGACCTATCTCGCTGCTACATGTTGCCATAAAGCTCTTCACCAGTATGCTAGCTGCCAAACCGAAACCCAGAATGCCCCATCTGATAGACCCAGACCAGGATGGTTTTATAACAAATAGAAACTGCAGGGTTAACACCTAGATCATGCTCCTCATAATCAATAAGGTCAAGAGGTCCCAGAAAGATCACTATTGAGCTGAAAAAATGTTTAAGAGTTCACTGGCTGTACTTGAGTTGTGCTTTAAAGCACTACAGCTTCAGGACCAGGTTGTTCCGATGGATCATGTGCTGCTAAATTTCAACATAGGGCCTCTGGGTGGGTGAATGGGGTCATCGGGCTCCTTTCACATATAGAGAGGGATATGTGAGGGGTGGCCCCTTTTATCGCTCCCGTTTGCCTTTTATATGGGACCCTTAACCCAGCGCATTCGGGCTGAAGCAAGCATCACCAGGGGGGAGTTCGGCACAGACACCCACACTACTAGCTTCTATGTGGATGATGTGATTGAGGCCCTAACAGATCTGCTTAACTCTCTGTCTACTATTATATCCGAGCTGTGGAGCTTCAGAGATGTTTTTGAACTCAAATAAACTTACAGAAATTACAGGTGCTTATCCTAACATTACCTCACCACCAGCAATACCCTGTGATGTGGTTTGAGACGTCCCTACAGTATCTTGGAGTTCAAGTTGCTCCAACAGCAGCCGGCACATTAAAGATCAATTATTCTCAGCTTCTTAGACAAGAGAAATCAGACTTGACTGTCTGGTGCTGATAACGGCTCTCATGACTAGGAAGAATAGCAGTCAATAGCAGTCAATAGCAGCAATTTTGTCTAGGGTGTTGTTTGTGTTCCAATCACTTTTTGCTGTCTCACTCACACAGCACTATTAAGACATTAGAAACAAAAATAAATAGGTTTGTGTGGGGCGGGAGGAGGCTCCACATGCATCGCTTCTTGACCTACAGACCAGCCAATGATGGGGCATTTGGGGGTGTCCAACATTACACAATATTACCAGGCATCACAACTCTGATACTTGGTGGAGTGACACCGAGCAGCCTCTGAAAAACACTGGTGCTTCAAGGACCAGACGGTGGCAGGTACTCATATCTGGAAGGTTCCCTGGCTATTTCTGAGTCACTGAGTGTGGGGTTTATATCCCACCCTTTCAAACGGACCTCTATGGTGGTTTGGGACAAAGGGGAGGAGCAGAAGGAGCTTACATTGTTCCCGTCCCTGATGACCCCGATTTTCACCAACGCCAGGCTTTCAATCCTACCAATTTCAGCAGTGGCAATGAGTTTGGTGCAAAAGAGTGGGAAACTTACTTGACAAAGTAGGGATCATCCCCTTTGGCACACTACAAAGAGACTTTGGGCTACCCGAGTCAGAATGTATCCACTACTAACAAGTAAGGCATTGTGTGATGCACTCCTCACACGCATACAGGCCACTTACACCATTCAAAAATGGATCTTGATGAAGGACAAAGATAGCAGGCTGATAACGTAACTATACTCTCTTTTAGCACAGTCACCCCCTACATATAAGCAACCTGGACAAAAATGATGGGACGCAGAATTGGAAAGGAAGCTTATATAAAATAATAAGAAGACATTTCCTACAGAGAAAGGTGTACTGCGCATGATATATCCAGAACTGAAATTACTGTTAAGGTAGCGACATACCAGAATTGGACTCCTGCCAGGGTACAGAACCAGTGCCCTGAACATAGCAAGGAATGTTGGAGAGGCTGCAAAGGTACTGGAACACTAATACACCTGCCCTTGAAAAGCCCAAACTTAGCCTGGTATTAGGAGAAAGTCCTTGATGACATAGTCAAATCCTTTGATACACACATCCCATGGATGTCTGTGTATGTTCTACTAGGCCAACCCTGTCAACTAACATATCCGCTCCAATCTCTAAAAGGTCAGCAAATGGCTTTGGTTCTAAAGTGAGCCTGCAAGCAGTACTGTGCCTTTGGAGCTCAGACAGTGAGTAGAGGCTTGCTAGGTGATCAGTCTGAGAGGGAGGATCATCACCGTTTGGATCAACGGTGACAAGACTGAGTGATGACATACATTATCTCTTGTACTGAGTGCGGGGGAGGGGTTGGGAGGGAGGAGTTTGGGTTCTCTTCTTCGGGTACGACTCTTACTTCTGTTCAAAGCTTCCCGCCTTTGGGTTGTAGGCAACACAGCTGTGGGTCCATTCGTTGTAGTTTCTACTTAATTTTGGACCAAAATAATAAAATAGAATTGGTCCTAAAAATAACAAATTATTTGGGTTCCACAACATCTTTGAACTTAATCAAGAACATTGATGTGTTCCCCTCACCTCGAGGATTCAAAAAGGCCCTCCTGTTGAAGACAAAATACACAGTATGGTGAGCATATGTCTCCTCGATAACAAACTGAAACACAGCCAACCTTGGATGTTACCTGTATCTGTATTTTGACAGCAACAAGTCACAAGGAGCAGTAGATCTAGGTCAAAGCCACATGAATGTTATATTAAGACCACAGATTAGACAAAGAGGAAGGATTTACGTAGTAGACATGTACAGGTAGGCGTAATAAAAACTCTACAGCATGCAGTAGCAGAAAAGATCAGACCTCGGCAGACTGGAAAGCAGGTTGAAAAAGTAAAGCAGAAGTAACCAATGCAGAAAATAGGCATGGATCTTTCTAGAGCTTGGGTATTGAGAGCTTGTTTGGCTATTGTTAAAACAGACTGGTGGAAACCCCAGAAACAGCCAATAAACAAGAGCAGTTGCATGGCAGATCTTATTATTCTATGAACTGCAAAAGGTCAAAATTAATCTGTTAATTTTCCCACTTAGGAACACAGTGATTCCTGGCTAGTGTGAAAGTACTCCCAGGCTTTGTTTTCAGTTCTATGAACTGGTTTCAGTAGACTGAAGTAGATAAAACGAAGACATTCTTCTTGTCCTTCTGAGTAGTATCAATTTCACATATAAATGGTAGATTCCTGCAAAATGTTTTTCTTGAGCTTGCAATTTCTGTCTAGTCTGAGGAACTGCTCAAAGTGCAGATTATCACTAAGGGTGATGGGACAATGGATCCTATACAGGAACAGAAAGTTCCTTTCTGTAAAGTTAGGTATAAATTATTTATTTGTGCTTTGAACATTATATACATTACCCAATGTTCCCAACAGGATGGTGGGCAACGATACCCCAGAATCCAAAAAACCTAGTGCAAACTTTAATCCTTCAACCACCCCATCAACTATCCCAAAACCTGCTGACCTGAACCAGGTATTTTTAACCAGCGGTCCTCACATGTGGTTGCTGCCTTTCAGCAGAGCAAGTGTGAACTCCTGTTTAAAGTAATCACTGTGAAGTGCGAACAGAAATTTATGAGAGATTGGGTCACTCGTCTTTGTTCGATACTAATAAGATGACCCTACCCACTTCTGAGAGGTATAACTTCCTCACCCTGCCTATAGTTTGTATTGAGGTAGATAACCATCTAAAGGAGGCTCTTTGTGAGTGTGTGGTTTATAATGCACCTTTGTTCTTCCTATCAAGGGCACCACTCCACCATGCAGTGCAACTGTCCCCACGTGTTCAGAATTAACATTGCATTTCTGAGATCGCATGCCGGAGCAATTAAGATGGCCGCGAGATAACGACGCTCCTGAACCGCCGAGGTCGTTTTTTTCCCTAGGCAGAGTTTTTTCGACGACTGGTACATTTCTTCTTCAGAATGTGCAATGTGAACATGCAGGGAGCAGTTTGGTGAGTTTTTTTATCTTTTAAACTCAGTTTTTTTTCACAGAGTTTACTTTTTTAGGCCTGCTGCTCCCTTTCTCACAGAAATATTGCTGCCATTTTGTGGGGATCGCTTCTATTCTTAAACATTTTCGTTTTTTTTTCTCCTTGGCCACGCACTATATTACCCACTATTTTTTTAATTAATGTAGGGACCTCTACAAATTTTGAGATGTCAACTCCGAAATCATTTTAGATTCTTCATTTTGGATTTTCTTCTATAATTTTTGATATTCGTCCTTCAAGGTGACCTAACCGATGGAGAGAGAACATCAATTAAAAATAGTGTATTAAGTCTAAGTTGCATCGCTAAAATGGAGATTGCCCATACTTCAAAAGTATCTGTATCCTCTATATCTAATTCTAACGATCGTAAAGACTCCGGGGGTAACAAAAGAGCTAAAAAGGACCCATCCTCTCCAACTAAGTCTCCATTGCCTCTTACATTGGAAGACATTTTGGATGAACTCAAGTTAATAAAGCCTTTTGTTATGGAAACAAATATTGCACTACAACGAATTGAGGAGAAATGGTCACGTCTGGATTCTCGACTTTCTGATGTGGAGCAGAGGATCAGCGACATACAAGACGCTACTATTAAAGTTGATAATCTGTCTAAGGAAGTCACACTACTTAAAAAACAGACAGAAGATTTGGAAAATCGTAATCAGCGCAATAATCTTCGCATTTATGGCATTCCTGAAGGCTCAGAAGGCCAAAATTTGATAACATTTTTGCAAACTCATAAAGATTGTTGGTCCGCAGAATACCGTGGTCCTTATCATTCAGAAAGGCCATCGTATTGGTCCTTGTTCTACATCTAAACCAATAGAAATTATCGCTCTCTTTCTACAATACTCAGATTTAATGACAGTCTTGACCGCCGCCAAACAACGCAAACAAATGTTGTGGTCAGGCCAAAAGATTTCCTTTAGTCAAGATGTGGCCACGGCGACAGCCAAAAGAAGGAAAGAATTTCTGGATCTCTGACCAGCTTTAAGATCCATGAATGCTAGATTTGGCCTTGTTCATCCTTGTTTCTTTAAAGTTACCTTCAAGGACAGAACAACTACTTTTGAAAATCCCTCTGATTTGAAACAATTTATGTATACCCACAAAGGGGAGGCAATGGAACTCAGCAAGATTTGATTGGTTAATGTTGGATTTTTAAATCATTTATTCTTTCTTTACAGGTATTGAAAACATTGAAATGTCAAGCAAAGAAAATCCCCTTTACGATTGTGTCTATATTCTTGTATAGCTTGGCATCATAGTGTTCTTTTCCTTGTTGGCATGTCACGTTGTCAGTTGTTTATACTGTAATGTATTTATTCTGTTTTTACGTCTCTCTCCCTTTTGCTATATAATTATTTTAATTCCTCGGGGTGTTGTTGTGGATTAGCCTCTAATTTTCTTGCTCCTCCCTTTCTTCCTTGCAAAATATATTCTTGTTGTCAGGATAATTATGACTGAAGCCTTTTGGCTTTTCGTCATCTTGTTTTTCTTCTATCAATGGGGTGCTTTTGCCACCTCTTCACTTCTCCATCTCTTTCGTCTTCTCTTCTTCTCCTTTTGTCTTTCTTTCTTCTTTTATATATTTGTTTAACCTTACAATGCAATGTTGGTATCCACAAGCAACCTCAACTGGATATGTGTTCAGAATTTTCCCTTCCACCTTACTCTATGATTCATATGTTGCATATATCTTAGATTTCGTTAAGGTCTGTTGTCTATAAGTTTTCCCCCAGTTAAATGACCAGTCTTCGTATTATTTCATGGAATGTTAAGTGTTTACGTAATCGAGTTAAGAAACAAAGAGTGCTTCAACATCTCTCTAAATTAAACTGTCAGGTTGCTCTTGTACAAGAAACACATCTTAAGGGGCAGGACTTTAAAAGTTTAAATATAAATTGGGTTGGTCATGTTTTTGGTTCCTCTGCAGTTCATAACAAGAATGGGGTATTAATTTTTTTTCATAAATCTTTACATATACAAGCTTTAGAAGAGTTTAAAGATGTTACTGGGAGATGGATATTATTGACAGTTGAAATTAATGGGGTGCTGTACTCCATTTGCAATGTCTATGGTCCAACTGGAGTAGAGCCTCAATTTTGGATTAATTTTTCTTCTTTATTATTATCTTGCAATTCTGACAATCTTGTGGTAGGAGGTGATTGCAATCAGCTTATGGGTCCTTTTGTTGATCGTCGTTCTCAAACTCGTTATATCCCTCATAAAATGCAAAAAGCATTTCATCAAGCAATCTCCTCTAGAGGTTTACGTGATATATGGAGAATTGCACATCCAGATGTAATAGAATTTACGTTTTATTCTGCAGTACATCACTCATATTCTAGAATAGATTATATATTTGCTACACAAAATATTTCACAATCAGTCTCACACACTGACATTGGGTCTATTCTTATATCAGACCACATCCCAGTAATTATTGATTTGAACTTTCCAGGCACTTCCTCATCTTCTAAGCTCTGGAGATTTAATAACGTCTTGTTGCAAGACCATTTATTTATTGAACAATTTACAATGTTTTCTAAAGACTTTTTTAGCCACAACTTATCTTCCGATACTCAGCTGAATTTTATATGGGATGCATCAAAGCTACTGCCAGAGGTTTTATTATAGATTATGGTGCCACTAAAAAGAAAGAAAATTCAAAAATTGCCTCTCAATTACTTGCACAAATAAAGCGTCTAGAGCATGAATACTTCTCCTCTAACAAACCAGATACTCTGTCCTGGTTGATTGATGCTAAATTACAATACAATAAGCAATCTTTGCTTAGTTCATGTGGTACTCTACTCAAAATAAATTCTAAATGTTATGGGAGGAAAATTAAGGCGGGTAAACTGCTGGCAAACTACTTAAAGATTAAAAAACAAAAGTCTAAAATTACTGTTATCACAGACACATTTGGAAACAGACACACTAATGACTTAAAAATTCTGGAATGTTTTACTGATTACTACACCACATTATATACTCCCGAAAATACTTGTAATATATCTGAGGTGGATGCTTTCTTCCACTCTATTCCTAAGACACATAAAGTAGACTTTTCTCTATTAGACTCTGAATTATCTGAGTTAGAAATTAAAAATGCCATCACCAAACTTCCTAACGATAAGGCCCCGGGTCCTGATGGCTTTTCAATTGAATTTTACTCAACATTTGCATCCATTTTAGTTTCAAAGTTATTAACACTTATACAATATTTCTTATTGCAAGATCAAGCAAAGGGCACTTTTTCTGAAGCTATGTTGTGCTTGATTCCTAAAAAAGATAAAGATTTATCCAAATGTGGTAACTATAGACCCATATCCCTTATCAATGTTGACTGTAAGATTTTTGCAAAAGTCCTTGCCTTACGTATTAATCATTTTATCCCAGATTTAATAGACATTCACCAGTCAGGTTTTGTTAAGGGGCTGTACATATCAGATAATTCTAGAACTTTTCTCAATATACTCCATCTTTCTTCTAAGTCCAGGGATCCTATAGCTGCTATAACTCTTGATGCTGAAAAAGCTTTTGATCAAGTTTGTTGGGATTTTATGTTTGGAGCATTAAAATGGCATGGTTTTAGTCCTAATATTATTAAACTCATTAATATGTTATACTCCTCACCTTCTACATCTATTTTAGTCAATGGTAAACAATCCCATTACTTCCTCCTACACAGAGGTACAAGGCAAGGTTGTCCTCTATCACCCCTTTTATTTATATTAGCCCTTGAACCCCTTCTAGAGAAAATACGTAGGTCGTCTGATTTTTACGGCTTTAACAAAGACATAGAGATTAAATTTACAGCATATGCTGACGATATTCTGCTCTTTATTCTAATCCTCAACAGACTATTTAGGAATGTTTTCGCTTAATACGAGAATACTCACATATCTCAGGATATAAGCTTAATGTCGACAAATCCGAGGTTTTGCCATTAGATGCTTATTGTCTACCCAACATGTTTAAAGATATTGGTTTTACTTGGAACTCTAAGCATATTAAATGCCTGGGCATATCCTACTCCAATTCTATTAAAGACACTATTCACATTAATCTCAAAGAAGTCGAGTCAAAGATTTTGAAATTGCTTGACAGATGGTACCCTCTTTATTTAACTTGGTGGGGAAGATTGGCCACAATCAAAATGATGTTGTTGCCCATTTTAAATTGGTATCTATTTATGCTCCCAGTTAAACTCCAATCTGTTTTTTTAAAAACTATAAATACACTATTTATGAAATTTTTAGGGAACAAGCGTAAATCTCGTATATCTTTAATCCAGCTACAAGAACCTAGAGATAATGGAGGTATACATTTTCCATGCTTTAAAAGATACCATTCTGCATTTGTTTTAAAACAAATCTGGATGTCCCTCTCTCCCACTTTTCACAATGGAACATCTCTATGGAGTCAATTGGAACACTCACAAATTAAACCATTTACTCTTAGAGATGCAATTTGGCTTTCAAAACCCCCTAAATCCCTTCAATCTCCGATAACCACTAATTCTATCTCTATTGTCAAGCCTTTACTTATTGCCTCTCACTCCTCATCTGAGAACCTAAGGCAAACTCCCATATGGTACAACAAGGATATTAAAATTCCTAATAAAACTTTAGCCTGGAAGGAGTGGATGCACAAAGGCATTATACATCTGGATCATTTAATTTTAGATAATGCTGTACTTGCATTTCAAGATATTCAACAGACATTTCATATTTCCTCTCATTACGCTGTGCAGTACCAATATCTCTCCGCTATCCTTTATAAATTGTTATCTCATACTCTGGATACTCCCTTTTCTACACAGCCTATTTCCAAGCCTTATAATTTCTCTGCACAAGTCCCAGAATCCTTTATAAACAGAACTTTTACACATACCAGTCGCGTGAGACCAAAGTCTAAAATAGATTTGGCATGGGAACAAGATTTCAATCAAATTTTTCCTATATCTACATGGAAACAAATATGGTCAAAACTTCATACAACAACCCGTTCAGCATCTACAACCCAAACATTATTTTATTTTTATAATCGATTGTATTATACTCCTATGGATCTTTATAAATTTAAACTTGTTACAGACAATAAGTGCTGGTCGTGTTCCGAAGAAAATAGCCATTATATGCACATGTTTTTGAATGTCCTCCAGTCCATACTTTCTGGAAACAAGTTTGGGATAAAGTCAATCAAATTTTGTCCATCAATGTACCCTTCAGTATATTACATATTTTTTTGGGTAGTACCTAATCTATTTGGCATTCCAAATCCATGCTTGGCAAACTGGCAGATTTATTCATTGCTAGTGCACTGCAAATTATAACTTGTAATTGGAAAGATGCCACAAAAATATCTGTTGTAGCTTGGTGGAATCTGCTATAATTTGCTATAATCATCCTGAATGGATCGAGCAAATGCTAATAATACTCAACTGTTAATTAAAAGAGACAAGTTATGGCTTCCTCTTACATCTTTTCTTTCACAACACAAGATCCCTCATACTTCTGTTAATACTGTCTTTGAACTTCCTTGAATGTCTTTTATTTTGTTTGTGCTCTTTCTCTTCTTTCTTTTTATTTAGAATTAATGGTTGCTCTACTGAGAACAAGTGATCTTCATTTTGCATTGCTTTTACTTTTCTTTTTTTCTTTTCTCTTCTCTTTCTTCTTTACTAAAATATAACAAACATGCTATTATTTTATGATACAATATTTTATTCTGATTGTGTATAAAATAGTTTTTATAAGTATAATTATCCTCATGTTTTTTGTTTTGTTCCAATGTAGTTATCCTATTGTACTAATGTTTGTTAACTTATTGAATAAAGCATTATTAAACACACAAAAAACATTGCATTTCTAGGACTAGTTCAAGATATATCAGCAGCCTCCATGCAATTTGCAAACTCCTTCTTGCCTTTTTGATCTCGCTCTGTAATCTCCCTGCTGTTCCTAATCCTGCTGACCTGCTTCTCCGTCATGAGTACAAAGAAAAGATTCCAGACCATTTATTCATAATCTTGCTGTTGTTCATATCAGTTATGAACCACCTCCTGAAACAGGACCCTAGCCACACTGGTTTTAAAGTATGCTCCAAGAAGTTCCAATTTGCCCAATCAAAAGCCTTTTCTAAAACTAAAGGCGTGTGGATTGTTTTCTTGCAAGTGTGGTGAACATGTTCTATGATGTGTGAGACTCTTTTACTGTTGTTGCAGCCCTGGCAAACTTTAATGAATCTACATTGATTGGGATGAATAAAAGAGGGCAAATGCTGTTCCAACCAAGAGGTCAGAGTACCTACAACATCTTAGGCCCTTGTTTTGAGTGACCTATTAACTCTGATGAACATGGCAATAGGAGTTACCGAGCCCTTCATAATTATCGGTTGCACCAAAACACAGCTGAATATTATGGAGGAAGCACAAGAGAGAAATAAGGAATTACCTTGTGAATCAGATCCAGAATTACAGATTCAGCCAGTAATTCCACACTTCTCACCACTTGATCTTTTCCCACTAGTTCCCTGAATATACAGATTCATCAAGCCTCCTAACTGGGTTTCCCCTGTGTCCTACGTGACCACCAACCCAGGGTCAGTATGTACAAAGTTCCAGGATTCCACTATTGTGACTCTCAACTTACATGCTGCAAGCTTTCCCACATTGTAATCCCCTTGGACAATTTCTGACTCGCTTTCAGTCTTGAGACCTCTGCCCTTCCCAGTCTAAGACTTTGATTTGTGCCCAGGTTCAAGGACTCTTCGCGGCACCTTTTGAGAACATGAGGATTTGTGTTCCAGCTCCAGGGTCCAAAGTTCAGCCTCTGGTCTTCATCTAACTGTTGTCCTCAATTTTCTCCAAGCAGAAGGCCACTGTGATAAACTGACTTTCAAGAACCAATTTAAGAAACCTAGACGATAGGTCTTCCTCTTCCGTCTTTGTCACAGTCTGCTATAACGCCAACTATGCCTTTCATCGTGTCCATCAACACTGACCAGCCCCTTAGCACTCTGCAATTCAGTCTATAGCGTTTTTATTATACTTGTTAGCTGAAAAGGTCAAGTTCTAGGTCAACACTGACCAATCTCTTAGCATTCTGTGATTCACTTTATACCTTTTTATTATACTTGTTTCCTCAAAATGTTAATTTCTAGGTCAATCAGGCAATGGTCTAAGATAATACTATGTCTAAGGATTTCCCTTGTCAACTTCTTCTTGAGGGAGTTGCTTATCAGAAAGTAGTCAAACCTCAAAAAGGAGTAGTGTTTTGCTATGTGGAAGATGTAGCCTTGCTCCTCCACATCCTGAACCCTCCAAATGTCAGCTAAGCCCAGTGAACCCTGAGAAAGCACCAGCACCTTTCATCCTCTACTGGGCCCTCTCCTTGCCAGCATCCATTACTATGTTTAGCACCCCTCTCATTCAAATATGATTACACACCCTTCTGCAATTTGCAAAGTATATACCAATGTTTTTAGGATGTCTATTTCCTGACCTACACTGGATCTTTAAACAGTGGAACCAGAGAATCTGTTGGAGTAAAACTGAATAATCAGTAGCAGGCTCCTACCTTGTCTATAAGATTTAACACTGCTATTGGACCCTGAGAAACCAATGGCACATAATCCCTCCCTCCCTCTGAGGAAATGTATTGGTGTAGGTCCAACTTTGAGCTTAAATGTCTGCAGTCTTTTCTCTGAAGGTGGGCCTCCTGCAAAAGACAATCTTCATTAGTGTTTCACTATTGCCTCAGGATAAGCAGCTGCATTGTCAGTAAATTTAGCCCTCTCAAAGGTAATAAAATGACCTTCAATCGAAGGCATGCTGTGGCACACTTTTCTACACAATCTAGGTTTTTTCACCCATATAGCTATGATACTGCCAGACTCTTACCCCCGAAACCTCATACTACATGCATACTACATGCATTTGTGCAGTCTCTCATACCCTATTCCTTCAGACCTAGCTCAATTTGCAGAAAAACTAGCCTGTGGTCTAATCCTTTGTCTTCACTAGGATACCGAATGAAAGAACCCAGCAAAATCAAAGTTGATTTTCTCCCCCTAGAGAGTCTCTGCTGTGCTTTGCTTTGAGTATGGAGGGCTCAAAGCATCACTTGCCATGCCCACCTAGCCTCATTCATATAACTTCAGAACACTCACCTCTAGGAAGCAAGTATGCCCAATCCGCTTTTTAATAGGTAGCACATAAATCGAAATGTATCCCCATCTCAGTCTGCCCCTTATTTCCTTTTTGTCCTCTACGTCCTCTCTTTGAGAACTGACCTTCTTCAATTGAAATAATCTTCACTTGCTTCCCCAATGGCTTTATTGAATGGGTGTTTGCTATTTCTCCCTTGCCTAACTGTTTGCCATGTAAGGTGTAGCTCCCTCTTTCTAAGCACCACGCTACTTTACTTTCACCTTCCATTTCATCACTGCATCCCAGGATTTTCTTCATCAGCTACAGTGATCTGTCCGCAACGTTCTTCTCCTTTCATGTAATCTGGAACTGGAATAGGTAATTTCACTGGCATGAGGTGTTCTGCTTTTGCACAAAGCCAGTGATTAGCAGAAAGACTCTTGGTTTTCTCAGGGTGATGGACAAGTCCTACAATAATTGCAATTAATGTCCTCTTATGATAATGGAATACTTTATGTGGTTATTGCTTATTATAAGATCCTAGTCTTCAATTATAAACTCTTGTTGACAATGTGTTCAAGATTGTCTATTCTGCTTTCAATTTGTTTTACTGAAAATCGTCATGTACACCATTTTGCTTTTAAGATGTGCCGCTTTCATCCTCACTTTTAGCATACATTTCTTAATATATAAGTTGATCAAGAAAACCTCCATCTTAAGTTGTTTCAAGAAATTATTAAGAAATGATATAGGTACTCCTGTGTTACCCGTAGACATGGCTGACTTTGCTGTCTGGAGAGCTTGAGGAGTCTCCATCTCCAAGCCTTTAGCACTCATCCTTGTCATATTGTTTAGTATATATTTTATAGTATATATGTTTTAGTTGAATGTTAGGACATGTAGTTTTTATCAAAAAGCACTAAACTTGTACTCTGGATCCAGCTGGAGCGATGCACTATTCTGTCTCTCACAGCCGCCACCAATGTCTAATAGCCATATCCAACAAAGATGCATGTGGGCCAGTACTTGAAACAGAGGAAACTGAGAAATAGGAATGGGATAAGAAAGAAAACAGAGATTTCGAACATCACCACTCTGGCACATCAATGCTGCAGGGCACTGATGCCTGAAGAAATGAGGGTACTGAAAGGCAAATTAGACATATAGGGCCAGATGTACGTAGATGCAATTTACCGTTTTCTAAATAGCAAGTCAATAGAGATCGCTATTCTAGAAATGCAAAACCAAGGATGGCTATGGGCAAAAGGCTCTAGTGATGTGGGCTACCGCACTTTAAAGAAAACATTTTTGGTTCTTTTTTTAAATTGCACATGGATATCATCGACTTGGAGTCAAATGTAATTGCATTTCCTAAATGCCTAATTCACATTTAGGAAATGCTTTGTACATCTGAATAGGAATCACAAATCCCTATCTGCGATTTCCCTTTTAAAAGGATTGCATATTGCGATTTTTACCAAGCAGAAATAGCAATTTGCGATTCCCTAAAGGGCTGTGTATATCCAAAAAGCCCACTTAGCATTTCCTAACGGCAGGAAATAGCGATTCGAACCGTTAAGAAATGCTAAATGGCTTTGTATATCTGGCCTATAGTGACCTCCCGTGATAGTCCTACATCGCACTGTAAAAATTAATGAAGATAACTTAGCTCAATCTCTGTGTAACCAACTCACTGTGCGCTGATGTGAAAGTAGTTATTCCTGAAAATATATCATACCGGAAGTAAGTATCTTAGAAATAGGTTTGTCTACACCTCTCCCTATTATTCAGATGACTACTCAAGATTTGTAATTATAGACTCTTTTTGGAAGATAAGTTTGATTCTATGTCAGGACCAGAGGTGAGGATTATGCTTCCCTTTCTCTCCTTTATTCTCGAGAAGCAGCATTTAAAGTAACAACTACATTTCCCAGGGTTTCACGGGAAAAGAGACATTTCACAACCAATCAAGAGTAGGAGCGGCAGTCCATATACTCCGTCATCTTCCGCTACCCTTTCTCTTTCTTTCCTGCTCTGGCGGTGAAGATAAGTGATCATCGTCTTTTTTGCTTTTATTGCCTGAGAACATATTATGGTGTGCTATTGCTGAAATATTGTTGTGTCTTATTGTGTATATTATTCCTCACAGCCGTGGACACGCTCTCACAGCTCCAGTAGCAGCAAACCGATCAATCAGAGCAGGGCAGACGCCTGACACGCGTTGCATGTCTGGCATCTCACTGATCCCACAGGGGAAGCGCCCATTTTGAAGTGCAAAGCCTTTCCCGCAGAGGTGTTCTGTGCCCCGATCACCTGGAAGCCTGACGCCTCGAATGGGGTATGCATTTCATAACAATTAGGAAGTGGCGACGCCGGTCCTGCAGGCCTGAACTTCGCTCCCCTTATCTATAACATGCTCAGTTGCTTCCGGGGCCCGTCCCAGCCCAGGCGCAAGTATATTTCCCATCATATCATAAGGGAGTGGGTCCCAGGGCTTGACCCAGTGTGGGATTAGTGCATTTTGCATGCTAGAGAGCCTGGCCTCGCCCAGCCCTACTGCTTTGAAGTCTGCCTCTTGGCCTCTGCACTCCCTTTAAGGGTACCAAATTCGTCTTCATTAGCGCATTCACACTCTGGCGCAGCGCTTCGGCATAATGCAGACAAACCATCAGTGCATAGAGGAAGAGACCATTTTGGTCCCTAACATTGAGTCTGAATTTTGTGAGGCAATGGACGCCTTTATACATCATGCAGTGGCCTCTGCCATTGAGCCGCTGGAACGGCGACTACTTCAATTGGCCTATGCATGCCTGGTGCCCCTGAGTCTCCCCGGGCCTCAGACCCTGCACAAAGACCCACTGATGGGGGTGGCTCAACATCCGCAGTACCCTTCCAAGCGCAGGATGGAGGCAGGAATGGACTTCCCTACCTTTGACAGTTCCTCTTTCTTTTCTGGAGAATGCAAATTTAAAATATTTCTAACAAGCTCTTTCTTTGGAAACAACCCTGTAGAGGTAATTTTATGACTGAGGTACTCAATCTCCGTCTTGCCGAAAGAACATTTCTTCAACTTAAGTGTCAAACCATGATCTCTCATAATGGTCAATAATTTCTTCACTCTCTTCTCATGTTCCTCCTCTGTCTGAGCATAAACTAAAATATCATCCTGGAAATACTTTATTCGAGGTTCAGAGCCCAATAAATTGTACATCAAACGCTGGAACACTGAGGCAGCTGACACCAACCCGAAAGGCATTCTAACAAATCTACAAGTCCCAAACAGCGTGATAAAAGTAGTACAGTCCCTCGAGTCAACATGCAAGACAACCTGATGGTATGCTGAGGCTAGATCTAATGTGCTAAAATATTTTGCCCCATGTAATAAAGACACCATTTCAGTTATGTTTGGTAATGGAAACTGGTCACTAATGACACACTTGTTGAGATTTCTCAAATCTACACACAACCTGATCTCAGCAGAGGATTTACGTGCAACAACAATCGGAGAAACCCATTCAGAGGACTCCACCGGTTCAATTATTTCTTCTTCGCACAACCTCCGTATCTCCTTTTCTACATCATCCTTCATTGATATGGGAATGGGTCGTACCTTGGACACTACCGGCACAGACCCTTCCTTAATCTTAATGCGATGCACATATTTTACTAAGCATCCCAATTTGTCACTGAACACATCCTTGAACTCATGAACAAAATTAGATAAAGGTTCAACTATCTCTTTTTCAGTCTTCCCAGAAACCTCACATACTTCTCGCAACATGTGGACAAAATCACTCTTGACATAACCGGTGTAGGACTATTTGGATCCAAAATAACATTCAGTTCCTTTTGGTGCCGCCAACTCAAAACACTGTCACCCTTCACAGGTACATAAATATTCCCTAAAATTGTATTAGTCTTGAAAGTAATTTCAGATTCGAAATAGCCCCTCAGTTCTATTACTTGTCCACCACATGCCCCAGGAATCACATCTGGATCTTTCAACACAACACTATGACTTAAATGTTTGTCAAATTTATAGTTGGACAATAATGTTAACCATGCCCGAGTCAAACAAGACTTCACTCTCAAACACACCAATAGTTACAAGATCTTTAGGATGTTTCTTCTTCTTTTCTTGTTTATAAACAGTTAAAACACAATCTTCCACCAGTCTCACAGAAGGAGAACTTCTGTTTGACTTGCAGCACTTTGCAAAGTGTCCCCGTTTGTTACATAACTTGCAAGTCACATTAACAGCAGGACACTTTTTGTAAGAAGCATAATGTCCAAGATTTCCACAACGGAAACTTTTAAGCCCTCATTACAACTTTGGCAGGCGGCAACCGCCACCCGTCAAGTTGTATCGGCGGTGCGGCCGCACTCCCGCGGTGGCCATTAAGACATCCCCGCTGGCCCCGCGGGGATGTCGGCCACAACATGGGAGCCGGCGGTGTTGCAGCGGTGCGACGGGTGCAGTGGCACTCGTCGTGCTTTTCACTGTCTGCTGTGCAGACAGTGAAAAGCTCCATGGGGCGTGGCAGGGGGCCCTGCACTGCCCATGCCTTAGGCCTTAGGACCAGGGGCCCCACGACTCCCCTTTCCACCAGCCTTTTTATGGCGGTTCCTACCACCATGAAAAGGCTGGCGGGAGGGGGACTCGTAATCCCCGGTCCCGGCGGTCATAATCCCCAAGTTTGTACCGCCAGCCTGTTGCCGATACAAACTCCAGAACAGCCAGGGTTGTAATGAGGCCCTTAGTGTCTCTGAATTTAGACCACTGCGTTTGATTAAGTTTACTGTCTTCTTTTTCTCCATCACAATCTTTGTACACATTTTGTTGCTCCTTTTTTTTAATTATCTTGTTAACAGTAAGACTTCTGTTCCTCTCCAATTCCTCTACACAAGCCAGAGTGTGTTCCACACCCTTAGCTACAGTCACAACTTCCTGTAGAGAAGGATCATCTTTACTCCAAAGTTCCTGTCTAATTTTGTCACTGGAGCACTTCAACATAAACTGATCCCTTATACGTTTGTCAATAGTTGCTCCAAACTTGCATGTAGCTGCTAATTTCCTCAAAGCCGTAATATATTCCTCAATAGTTTCACCAGGTTTTTGCTCTCTCATCCCAAAATGATAACGTTCCAGAATCGTGCTGATTTTTGGTAAGTAATGCAAGTCTAATTTTTTCAAACAGAGTTCAAACTCATTTAAGTCAACTCCTTCATCATCGGGCTCTGGTAAGGTCTCCAAAACTTCTTGCCCCTCACTTCCCAAACAGCGCATGAGCAGAGAAGTTTTTCTTTCGTTGGATAAGTTTGTGCCCCAAACTCTAGCATAATGCAAGAAGGATTTTTTCCATTTAGACCAAATTATTGATGCTTCACCTGGCATTGTTAAAAAGAAAGGAGGAGGTATATTCTGCATGGCTTTGGTATTAGTAAGAAATTCCACCAAAAATAAATTATTTGTTTTGTTTTTAATATGGCAGTTCTAGGAGATCTCCAATGCGTATTGCATAAAGCAAACAGAGTAAAAAAAAAACAAAAAAAAACCCACCTCTGTTTTTCTTTGATGGCGTTAATCCACTTCGTTCTTTAATGTCAGCCACCAAAGGGGTGTTTTTGACAGTCAGTTCCCCTTTATTTTCCTTGAACACACTCACACATGTAATATCATTTTTTTTTTCTTTTTGGCACTCCAGTCGGGTGATGATGCAGGCGTAAAGAGGTAAGGAGTTTTGCTGGTGTAGGTGTTGTAAACGTACATTTCACTGTTTACCAGGCTACATCTTGTATGCGTGTCCAGTGCGTTTAACCTTTGAAAGTCTGCGAGCAGGGAGAACGCTGGCTCGAGACAGGCGCATTCCAGTATCGCGCGCAGAGATTGAAAAATGCGGGCTCAACACGAGCGCGTTCAGTATCGCGCTCACTGTTTGAAAAATGCCGGGTCGCGCGAAGATGCCGGTAACAGATAAAGCGCGTTTAAAACTAAACGCAGAGAGGAAAAAAAAAAACCACAACTTGCCGGTAAAGGGAAGGAAAATGTCACTTACCCAGTGTACATCTGTTCGTGGCATGAGACGCTGCAGATTCACATGCTGTGCACATCCCGCCATCTAGTGTTGGGCTTGGAGTGTTACAAGTTGTTTTTCTTCGAAGAAGTCTTTTCGAGTCACGAGATCGAGGGACTCCTCCCGTTTCGGCTCCATTGCTCATGGGCGTCGACTCCATCTTAGATTGTTTTTCCCGCAGAGGGTGAGGTAGGAGTTGTGTATATAGTAATAGTGCCCATGCAATGGAGTAAGTATGTATGTACATAATGTGACTAAAAGTGATATATTTACAGATTTACAAATGTACAGGTTTAATTTTTTGTCAGCTTCTAATGGCTAGGTGGGAGGGTGCATGTGAATCTGCAGCGTCTCATGCCACGAACAGATGTACACTGGGTAAGTGACATTTTCCGTTCGATGGCACGTGTAGCTGCAGATACACATGCTGTGCATAGACTAGTAAGCAGTTATCTCCCCAAAAGCGGTGGATTAGCCTGTATGGGTTGAAGTTGTTTGAAATAATGTTCTTAATACTGCTTGTCCTACTGTGGCTTGTTGTGTTGTTAACACATCCATGCAGTAATGCTTGGTAAATGTATGAGGCGTAGACCATGTGGCTGCCTTACAGATTTCAGTCATTGGTATGTTTCCTAGAAAAGCCATGGTGGCACCTTTCTTTCTAGTGGAGTGTGCCTTTGGTCTAATAGGCAGTTCTCTTTTTGCTTTTATATAACAGGTTTGAATACATTTAACTATCCATCTGGCAATGCCTTGTTTGGAAATTGGATTCCCTGTATGAGGTTTTTTGAAAGCAACAAACAATTGTTTTGTTTTGCAAATTTGTTTGGTTCTATCAATGTAGTACATTAGTGCCCTTTTGATGTATAATGTATATAATGCTCTTTCAGCTACAGAATCTGGCTCTGGAAAGAACACTGGGAGTTCCACAGTTTGATTTAAGTGGAACGGCGAAATTACTTTAGGTAAGGATTTTGGATTTGTGCGTAGAACAACTTTATGTTTGTGTATTTGTATAAAGGGTTCTTGTATGGTAAATGCCTGTATTTCACTTACTCTTCTGAGAGATGTGATAGCTATTAGAAAGACTACTTTCCATGTAAAGTACTGTATTTCACATGAGTGCATGGGTTCAAATGGTGGATCCATGAGTTGTGTTAATACGATGTTGAGGTTCCACAAAGGAACTGGTGGTGTTCTTGGTGGGATAAACCTTTTCAGACCCTCCATAAATGCTTTTATGACTGGGATTCTGAATAATGAAGTTGAGTGCGTGATTTGCAGATAAGCCGAAATTGCAGTCAGATGTATTTTAATGGATGAAAAAGCTAACTTGGACTTTTGTAAGTGTAGTAGGTAGCTTATGATGTTTTTAGCAGATGCGTGTAATGGTTGAATTTGATTATTATGGCAGTAATAAACAAATCTTTTCCACTTATTTGTGTAGCAATGTCTTGTGGTTGGTTTCCTAGCTTGTTTTATGACCTCCATGCATTCTTGTGTAAGGTCTAGGTGTCAGAATTCTAAGATTTCAGGAGCCAAATTGCTAGATTGAGCGATGCTGGGTTCGGGTGTCTGATCTGCTGTTTGTGTTGAGTTAACAGATCTGGTCTGTTTGGCAGTTTGATATGAGGCACTACTGACAGATCTAGTAGTGTTGTGTACCAAGGTTGTCGTGCCCAAGTTGGTGCTATCAGTATGAGTTTGAGTTTGTTTTGACTCAATTTGTTTACTAGATACGGAAGGAGTGGGAGAGGTGGAAAAGCGTATGCAAATATCCCTGGCCAACTCATCCGCAACGCATTGCCTTGAGAGTGAGCCTGTGGGTACCTGGATGCGAAGTTTTGGAATTTTGCGTTTTCTTTTGTTGCAAATAGGTCTATTTGCGGTGTTCCCCATCTTTGGAAGTAAGTTTTTAGTATTTGGGGATGAATTTCCCATTCGTGGATCTGTTGGTGATCCCGAGAGAGATTGTCGGCTAACTGATTTTGAATTCCTGGTATGAACTGCGCTATTAGGCGAATGTGGTTGTGAATCGCCCAATGCCATATCTTTTGAGCTAAGAGACACAATTGTGTAGAGTGTGTCCCTCCCTGTTTGTTCAGATAATACATTGTTGTCATGTTGTCTGTTATGACAAGAATGTGTTTGTGGGTTATTAGAGGTTGAAATGCTTTCTATACTGCTAGTAGTTCTAAGTGATTTATATGAAGCTGTTTCTGCCGAGTGTCCTATTGTCCTTGTATGCTGTGTTGGTTAAGGTGTGCTCCCCACCCTATCATGGAAGCATCCGTTATGATTACGTATTGAGGCACTGGGTCTTTGAAAGGCCGCCCTTTGTTTAAATTTATAGTATTCCACCATTGAAGCGAGGTGTATGTTAGGCGGTCTATTAACACTAGATCTTGAAGTTGACCCTGTGCTTGTGACCATTGTGATGCTAGGCTCTGTTGTAAGGGCCGCATGTGTAATCTTGCGTTTGGGACAATGGCTATGCATGAGGACATCATGCGTAGTAGTTTCATTACAAATTTTACCTGGAACCTTTGGTTTGGGTGCATGGTCTGTATTACGTTTTGGAATGCTTGTACCCTTTGTGGACTTGGAGTGGCAATCCCTTTTTTTGTGTTGATTGTTGCTCCTAAGTACTGTTGTATTTGACACGGCTGTAGGTGTGATTTGTTGTAGTTGAGTGAGAACCCTAGCTTGTGAAGGGTTTCTATAATGTGCTTTGTGTGCTGTGAACACCGTTCTTTCGTATTGGTTTTGATTAACCAATTGTCTAGATACAGGAACACATGTATTTGCTGTCTTCTGATATGGGCTGCCACTACGGTAAGGCATTTTGTAAAAACTCTTGGTGCTGTTGTTATTCCGAACGGCAACACTTTGACCTGGTAATGTACTCCTTGGATTACAAACCTTAACTACTTTCTGTGGGAAGGATGTATGGATATATGGAAATACGCATCCTTGAGGTCTAGTGTTGTCATGGAGTCTTGTTGTTTGAGCAATGGGATCACGTCTTGCAGTGTCACCATATGAAAGTGATCTGATTTGATGTAAATGTTTAATGTTCTGAGATCCAGGATGGGTCTTAGAGTTTTGTCTTTTTTGGGTATGAGAAAGTACAGGGAGTAAACACCCGTTCCTTTCTGATTAATTGGTACTAGTTCTATTGCGTCTTTTTGCAACAACGCTTGGACCTCCAGTTGTAATAGATCCATGTGTTGTTTGGACATGTTGTGTGTTTTCAGTGGGACATTTGGAGGGAATTGTAGGAATTCTATGCAATAACCATGTTGGATAATGGCTAGGACCCACATGTCTGTTGTTATTTCCTCCCAGTTTTGGTAAAAATTTGTTAGTCTCCCCCCCACTGGTGTTATGTGTTGGGGATTTGTGACACTGGAGTCACTGTTTATTTTGCGGTGTCTTGGGACTTTGGAACTTCCCTCTAGTTTTAGGGAACTGTCCCCCTCTGTATTGTCCCCGAAAACTTCCTCTCTGATACTGACTCTGGTATGTGGGCCTTGTTTGTGAGGTTGAGGGTTCTGTGCTCTGTCCTCGAAACCCCCCTCTAAACTGTGTTTTGCAAAATGTGCCTCTGATCTGTGGAGAGTAGAGTGCGCCCATGGCCTTGGCCGTATCTGTGTCCTTTTTAAGTTTCTCAGTAGCAGTGTCCTCTTCCGGCCCAAACAACTGCTGTCCATTAAAAGGCATATTCAGCACCGCCTGTTGAATTTCTGGCTTGAATCCTGAGGTGCGTAGCCATGCGTGTCTCCGTATGGTGACCGCTGTATTTACAGTTCTTGCTGCTGTGTATGCTGCGTCCATTGCCGACCGTATCTGGTTATTAGAGATACTCTGGCCTTCTTCCACCACTTGTTGCGCATGCTTTTGGAACTCTTTGGGTAAATGCTTGATGAAGTGTTGCATTTTGTCCCAATGAGCTCTATCGTATCTTGATAGCAAGGCCTGTGAATTGGCAATGCGCCATTGGTTGGCTGCCTGTGCCGCAACTCTTTTCCCCGCTGCGTCGAACTTGCGACTTTCCTTGTCGGGTGGTGGTGCATCCCCCGATGTGTGTGAGTTCGCCCTTTTGCGAGCTGCACCAACTACCGCTGAGTCCGGTGTTAATTGCTGCGTGATGTACACAAGGTTTGTCGGTGGTGATTTATACTTTTTTTCCACCCTTGGAGTGATGGCCCTGCCTTTCACAGGCTCTTGAAAGACTTGTTTGGAGTGTTTCAACATTCCCGGTAACATAGGGAGACTCTGGTACTGACTATGTGTGGACGACAGAGTATTAACCAAAAAGTCATCTTCAATTGGTACTGCGTGCAGGGTGAAATTGTGAAATGCGGCTGCTCTGGACACCACCTGTGTGTAAGCAGTACTGTCCTCAGGTGGTGATGGCCTCGCTGGGTAGCAGTCGGGACTGTTATCTGATACGGGCGCATCATAAAGATCCCAAGCGTCAGGGTCATCTTGGCTCATCCCTGTATGCGTTGGGGACTGCATCATTGGTGGAGTGGCCATTGGTGATGGTTGTGGTGAGCGATGTGGTGATGGTGGCGGAGTTACTTGTCTTGCCACCTTTGCTTGTGGCTGTTTGTCTTTCTCTTGGAAAGCAAGTTTGATTTTCATTCGGATTGGAGGGAGAGTTCTTATTCTCCCTGTTTCTTTTTGAATGTGGAGCCTTCTTTGCGTGTAATTTGGCTCCCCAGCTTCTAACTCTTGGCCAAATTTGTGTCCTTGCAATTGTGAGGACAGTCCCTGCTCCTCAGTGTAGGAACTTCGTTTCGGTTCCGAAGCCGGATGTTTCGGTATCGAAACTTTTTCAACCGTCTTTTTTGGCTCCGAAGACACTTTTTTGGCTTTCGGTGTTCCGATTTCTCGGTGCCGATCTTTTTCGGTGCCGGTTTCTCGATGTCGAGATTGCTCTGACCCGGTGTCTCGGGGTCGAGCCTGTTCTGTGCCGGTATCTCGACCAGAGTCGGAAGACTTCGACACGTGCGTGCCCTTTTTCGGTGCCGATGGCCGGTCACCTAATTTTTGGGTTAAGCCATGGCCTGCTGGCGGTGGCGTCCCCTGGGCTTTTATGTATTTTCCGTGAGTTTTGGCCAGGGGTGTTCTACTCACGGTTTTCGGCGTCTGTTCAGTTTCTGCCTCGTCCGAATCCGCGATGGAGAAGGTTTCCTCTTCTTTCAAGTGTTGGTGTCCTGCCGGCGCCAATGCCATTTGAAGTCTTCTTGCTCTCCGGTCTCTTAGCGTTTTCCTCGACCGAAACGCTCGACAGGCCTCGCAGGTATCCTCTTTGTGTTCGGGAGACAACCACAAATTACAGACCAAATGCTGATTTGTGTAAGGATACTTGTTGTGGCATTCGGGGCAGCAGTGGAATGGGGTCTGTTCCATTAGCTTTGAATACGCACGAGGTCGGGCCGACCAGGCCCCGCCGGGGAATCGAAACCTGAAGGGCCACTGGAGCTCTTCAAAATTCGGTGTCGATCTGTTTTAACTAACCCGATCCCGAACGCAAACAATACCGTCAAATTTTCCGAGATTTAACTAACTTTCCGAACCGAAACACGGAGCGAACAGGAACACGTCTGAACCCGATGGCGGAAAGAAAACAATCTAAGATGGAGTCGACGCCCATCCGCAATGGAGCCGAAAGGGGAGGAGTCCCTCGATCTCGTGACTCGAAAAGACTTCTTCGAAGAAAAACAACTTGTAACACTCCGAGCTCTACACTAGATGGTGGGATTTGCACAGCATGTGTGTCTGCAGCTACACATGCCATCTAACATGTTAATATATATGTAGACACAAGCTTTCAAGAGACCTCTTCCTTCGCCAGCAGAAATAAACTCAGGTTTAGATATGAACCGACTCACCAGGGAAGATGATCTTTTCTTTAAACGTTGAAAGATGTACCATCCGTCTACCTGGAGGTTGTAGCAGCAGCATTAAATAGGAAAAACATGAGAGTTGCAAAACGAAGTAGAGGTGGGTGATGTTGATGTGTTAGGATATTCCATGAGCCAGATTCTTGTCGCCAGTGTAGAAAAGACGTCCTCACAGATTACAGTTCAAGTGGATTCTTTATTAAGAAATATCCCATCCACACCAGTAGATCCAACAAGTTTCACCACCTCCAACGGCTTCCTTAACACCCACTTCAGTCTCCCTGAGGAATCTAGAATCCTCTTCCATTCTATCCCTCCAATGATGCAATGCTTTCCATCATTCCAGTTACCACAGTAGTCTTTGATGAAAATGGTGTTCCAACCCCATCTTTTCACTGGGGCCGGTGGAGGTAGGGGCGCTTGGCCAGCCGTTTCTATATCCTAGGCCCTCCCAGGGGACAGAACTACTGCAGAGGCCAGGATTCATCCTGTGCTGGAGAGTTCTTCCCCATCAGAAGGGGCCATTGAGGAAGAGGATTCAGAGATTCTGCCAAAGGATTTCCCCAAGGAAAGCCAACAGGTGAGTGTTTCAGGTCTCTCTCACTTAAATGTAGGGAGTCGTTTGGCCCTGTTTGCTTACAATTGGGAGGCTACTAGTTCAGTCGCCTGGGCGCTTCAAACTGTAAGGGGTTTCCACATAGAGTTCTACAGTTCTCCCATTCAGACATCACATCCATGCTTCCTAGTTTTCTCCCAAGATCAGATCTGGCTCATAGATCTGGAGGTGGACAATCTTCTCCACAGAGACGCAATCGCTTGCTCACAGCCACACCCCAAGGTTTTTTGAGTAACATTTTCTTGGTGCAAAAGAGAGATGATGGCCAACAACCGGTTATAAATCTGCGAGAATTCAACAGCTGGCTGGTCTACCGTCATTTCAAAATGGAGGGGATTTGCTATGTTCGGACAACTGGATGGTGCACCTCGACCTAAAGGATTCATACCTCACAGTCCCCATATTTCCTCCCCTCCGACAATTCCTGCAGTTCAAATAGAGGGGCATTACTTACAAATTTAAAATCCTCCCCTTTGTGCTTTCTTCTATCCGCTGGTGCTTCACCAAGGTCCTCATGCCGGTGATAGAGCACCTGCGGTCTCAGGCATGCCGCCATGTAATTTCCCATGACGACCTCCTCATTATGCACCAATGCACCAATGTCCAGTGCACTTACAGCGCCAACTACAGGACGCAATCCTCCTTTTGAAAGGTTTGGGCAAAACAGACAGTGTGCATTCCAAGGGTGCTGGGCAGGGGGGGCTCTGCACTGGTCACTTCCTTTCTGCCAGCCTTTACATGCAGTCAAACCGCCATAAAAAGGCTGGTGGAAAGGGGACGGTGATCAGCACGGTGGTGCTAAACTCAGCACCGATGTGGCTGACAACGACTCGGACCGTCAGCCAGTTGCAAACCATGTTCCTGGTGGGGATTGCAGTGTGACCGCCAGAGTTGTAATGTGACGGTTGGACCGCCTGGAGTGCGGTGGTTCGACCGCAACCACGAGGCTGGCGGTTATAAGACCACTAACCTCTTAATGAGGCCCTTAGTCTTCAGTAGCTCATAGTGATCGTCAGTGATGAGAAGTAGTTCTTGCTACAGAAAAGGTTGGAGACCCCTGTTCTTAAGGAACTACGGAAGACCTTGTCCAAATCCTCCACCTCTCTGCGCCAGGTGGCCTGGATAGTGGGCCTTTTCTCATCCTTGATCCCGGCCATATTCCCTGGTCCCCTTCACTACAGGGCCCTCCAGCGACTCAAAGCCTTCCACTTGCACAGGGGTATTCATTGCTCAGAACAGATTCCCCTCAACAACGAAGTGCGGACGAATATGTAATGGTGGCTGACCCAGGTGTAGGCGTGGAACAGTCAAACCATCCTTGGCTTCGACCCGGACCTCATCAATGCAACTCTTTTCTGGCAGGAATGGTCAGGAAACAAGCTCTGCATATCAATTGACTAGAGCTAATGGCAGGTTCATTTAAGGTGCAGTACTGGTCAAGAGAGAGGGGAATTGTTGTCTGCTGTTGAAGATGGACAACCTCTTGGCAGTACGATACATAAACCACCTAGGGGGCACCCGCCCGAAACTCCTCGTGGATTTGGCCTAGGAGGTTTGGAATTATTGCTTGGACAACAATATTTCAGTCCTAGCGGAATACCTTCCAGGGACATCCAATCAAATTGCGGACTGGTGCTCAAGAAAATGGCCCAACAGGAGTTTGTGGCAGTTAAATTCTGGGGTTTTCTCGCAGCTAAACTCACTCTGGGGTTCTTTCTCAGTCCACCTTTTCACCTTTAGGCTTGACCCCAAACTGCTGAGATTCTTCAGCTGGAAGCTGGATCTGCAGGTGGCAGCAAAGGATGCCTTCCTGCAGGACTGGTCAAGCGAGAAGGGATGTGCCTTACCCCTGTTCGCCTATGATCACGAGAATCTAAGTGCAAATCCAGAGGCAGCAAGTGGCAGTGGTGCTGATCACGCCACTGTGAAGGTCACAAGTGTGGTTTCCAGTTCTTTGGAACTTTCCTGGGATTTTCCAATCCGTCTTCCCCACGCTCCAGATAGTCTAAGGATTCCTCTAGACCAGTGTCACCCATTAGTTCTCCAATGGCGTCCACCTTTTATGGCATGAAGGATTACCGGGAAAGGTGGAGAGACCCAGGACTTTCACAAGCAGCTGAGAGAATGTATATGGACTGCCGCTCAAACTGTTGATCGGTTATGAAATGTTTTATTTCCTGTGGAACCCTGGGAAATGTAGTTACCCTGGGAAATGTGTTACTTTAAATCCTGCTGCTAGAGAATAAAGGAGAGAAAGTGGAGCATAATACTTGCCTTCATGTCCTTAATAGAATTCAAACTTTGCTGGGAAATCTTTAATTCCTGCTTCAGTTCAATTCAATTCAAAACAATAGTTTATTAAGACTGTAGTCTTACACTTAAAATTATTAAATACATAAGCAACTTAAGTAATATCATACTTAATAATTAATTTTAAAAAATCAAGCTGTATTGGATATAGGATGTCTAAAACCTGCAAGGAGAATAGAAACGTAATTGCCTCCCATCAGTTATCTACTCCATAATTCATGAAAACTGGTTTAAAAAATCTGCCCCTCTTTCTATTTAAAAGTAAATAATCTAATGACACATGAAAAGTAATTCATTTAGGCCCTCATTACAACCCTGGCGGTCCAAGACCGCCAGGGCTGTTTTGGCTGAAGCACCGCAACAGGCTGGCGGTGCTTCAGAGGGTGCGGTCGCACCACCGGGGCCGGCGGTTTCCCGCCATATTTGCCCCGGCGGTGATAATCCGCCAGGGCAGCGCTGTTTGCAGTGCTGGGTAGGGGGATTACGAGTCCCCCTACCGCCAACCTTTTCCTGGTGGTTTGACAGGGCCTGTGCAGCTTTTCACTGTCTGCATAGCAGACAGTGAAAAGCGCGACAGGTGCAACTGCACCCGTCGCACGGCCGCAACACCGGCGGCTCCATTTGGAGCTGGCTCCCATGTTGTGGCCCAGCGGGGATGTCATTATGGGCACTGCGGGAGTGCGGCCGCATTGGCGGACACACAGCGGTTACAACTTGGCGGCCGGCGGTTGCCGCCCACCAATGTTGTAATGACCCCCTTAATCTTTAATCCATAGTTGAAGATGCCTCCTACTTTTAAGCCAACATACCAACTCAAGTCTGGCATAGTACGGATTTAGGCCTGTAAGGAATTTCAAAATTGCTTGCCTCAGTTTAGGATTTAGAAAAGCAGAAATATAAGAGAAGATTATCTCCATTCTCCATGAATACCACAATGGAGTTGTAGATGGCTACAATAATAAATAGCTAAAATCCCATTCTCAGGAGACTTCTTAAATCGTTCCCATTTTAGGAGAAAATTATGCTGTTTAAGACAAGACTGTTGGCAAATCCCTCAAATAAAGTACAAATAATATTAAGGCCAACATACAACCTTTCCGCAATCCATTTCTTATCTTTATCTTCTATAGAATGTGCTGTTTGATCTAGGTTTACTGTCACCTAATTACCCCCTTGAACCTCTTTCAGTACGCTTAATAGGCCACTGGGAATTCCAATCTCTTTTAAACTATCCCACAATATCTATCTAGTGACTAGGGCAAACATTTCCCATAATTTCTATTAACTTCTTAGCTATGACCATTGGCTGAAGCAATGGCCTATTGTTGAGTAGTCTTTCTTGAACCCACCTTCCTTCCTTCCTTGATTGTAATTAGATAATTTTCCTCAGACCTTTCTTTCAGTCTCTGAAGGATGAACTTTGCATAAACCTTGACCTCCTCATTTTGGTTAGTATTTTTCTCCCTTTCTGTTTGTTCCATATTATTACTATGACCATCTTTTTACTTGTTTGCCCTTCATAGCTGCTGTCCTGGTTTTCCTTTTACACAGCTGTTGGAGCTTTACTCTTCCTACCACTCAACAGTTTTTTACATATTCTTTTACATCTAATAACATTTGTAGAACATTTCCTTTTTTCTCATTCTATTCTCTACCATATTTAGAGAACAAACCTCTATCATTAAATATACAGTCTGTTCTTCAAGTCTCTACTGGTCCCCCTGCATCCCTCTAGGGATTGCGTAGACTGGCAGCAAGACATCCCTATCCGACGTAATAGCTTTAAATATCTGGGTGTACAAGTGGCCTTGTTGCCAGATTTAGCTTGGGCGCCTAACATCTCCCCGCTCTCTCGGCAGATCAAGGAAGACCTTCAACGCTGGCAGACCTTGCCTCTTAATCTGCTGGGCAGAATAGCACTCTATAAAATGATGATCCTTCCTAGGTTCCTTTATCTGCTGCAGAACTTTCCGCACCCTATTGCACGGAAATGGTTCAAGGAGATGGACGCGGTGGCACGTCGGTTCCTATGGTGCAATTCCCAACCCAGACTGGCCCTTGACTCCTGCCAAAGGGACGGTTACGAGGGCAGATTGGGGATGTCCAACATTTACCACCACTATCTTGCAATGCACCTGCTGGTAATAAACGACTGGATGGGAGGGGGTTGGACTGATCCAGCATACCAGTTGGAACTCCAGGTGTTGAGTTACCCCGGGGTACTTGAGATGCTCTATGGACGCCCCATTCCCAGTGTGGCCCCTGGGGTGACTAAAGCGGTATTGTTGGGCTGGCGTGAGGCTCAGAAGGTGACAGGTTGGTGGGCCCGCCTCACTCAGCAGACTCCTTTATGGCATGGGGGGTGGCTGGCAGAGGTCTTGGCTTTGGAGGGATTCCACAGATGAGACAGTATAGGAATCTCCTTGTTGGGTGATGTTTGGGAGGGGCCGCGCATGTGATCCTTTGAGGAGCTCCAACAACTCTTTTCACTCAATAAAACACAGTTCTACAGGTACCGGCAACTTCGTCATGCGCTGCAGGTGTACATCCAGGCTGTAGAAACTATCCCTGAGTTCAGTCCCATGGAGGCGAAGGTGATGATGGGGAGCCTGGGCAAAGGGGGGTCTCACAGATTTACCGCTCCCTGGTCACCAAAACCGCTCGACCGCTTGATGGGCTTCATCGGAGGTGGGAGGAGTGGTTGGGTCACATGGAGAAGGAGGACTGGAGGGAGGCGCTGATGGCCCCTCAGGCTCTAGCCATAGCCACTCACTTTCGGGTGCTACAGACATACTATCTGCACATAGCCTACCTCACACCTCTAAGGTTGCACAGGGCAGGCCTCCGGCCCCAAGCGGACTGTCCTCAATGCGCAGGCCCGAATGCCGACTTCTATCACATGGTGTGGTCTTGTCTGGTCATTGCAACCTACTGGAGAGCGGTGACATCTGAGATTTCCGGGGTTCTGCAGGAGGGGGTGGAGGCGGCCCCATTGCCATTCTTGCTTGGGGTAATGGGGGGGAGGGGTAGGATCTAGACAGGCTTATCGGACTTTCCTGGGAGTAGCCTGTTTAGTGGCCAAAAGAGACACAGTGGCGGGCTGGAAGGCAAGGGCGGCACCGTCGTTGGCCAAATGGCAACGGGGAGTGGACTGGTGCACCCAGTGCGAAAAACTAGTATATGAAGCAAGGGGGTGCCCGGGCAAATACAAGAAGGTGTTGGGGAAGTGGGAAGCCACATGGTGTACCTAATTCGCATATGGACTGGGACTGACCGGTCGTGGGGGACCCCTGGTATACCAAGAACTGATGGTCTTTTAGAATGTGTTGGTGCAAAAATGCATATCCGAAGTGAAGAACCATGTAGAGGCCTGCTTGGAGGCCTGGGAGAATACCTGTTTGTCTTTGCCTTCGCTTTTGTTTTATGTTGTGCATTCAATTGTTTCTGCAAAATCAATAACATTCGTTATCAAAACAAATATACAGTCTGTGCTTTTCTAATCAGCATGCAACCACTAGCATTCCTAAGTTTCCCTTGACTTTACTTTTCTGTGTAATGTTTTCCTCATTGGGTTAGTATTTTTAGCCTTTGATGTTTGTTCTACAAGCTTTACTATTATCATGCTCTTTGTGCTTGTTTGCCCTCCATAGCTATCCTGGTTCTCCTATAACACAACTGTTGGTGTTTTAATCCTTGCTACCATTCAACAGTCTACATTCTTTTAGGTCTAATATCTTTTGTAGAACGTTTCTTTATTTTTTTCTCATTCTAATCCCTACCAATGCTATACTCTAGAGGAGAAGCCTCTATTACAGAATATACAACCTCTTCTTTTAAAATCAACATAGTTCTACATGCAACAAACATTTAGTTCACGTTTTTGACTACTGTACCAGGCTCCTGAAACTTTTCCTCTACTGGTTTAGCAAAAGAAAGCATACCAGATAATTTCATGATTCTTAATTGACTGTGGTGCAACTTCAAAAGGGAATTAAAAGGAATATCAGATGTTACCCCGCATGGGTTTACAACATGTGTAATACAAAGCACTGACCCTTACAATGTGCTGTCCATATTTTGACTTTACCCAGGAATGGGTGCGAGTTATAGTCACTTTAGGACACAAGTTCTAGTTACTTGAGATAACTATAACTGGTGAATTTTTCGGTTTTGTTAGTTTAAAATGTTATATTTTAATGGCATTTTTTAAAGTATAATGTCCCTTTAATCACTGTTGTTTTCATTGAATTTCTAAGTCTTTTTTTAAACGTAAAGTGAGATCATTTTATACTTCCAAACCTTTTCTTCAGTGAATTTTTTTTAATGTAAAGTAAGATGTCCATCACTTTATGGAGAAATTAGCAACAAAAAATGGAAGCCTTTCAAGATAGGTATTGAAGGGAAGCTTTATGTGAAGGCTCAAAGGGAGGACCCATAATGCAGAAAGGACAATATTCAACTCCCAAGAAGTAGGTGGTGTCCTTATAGGTGGATAAATGTTCATAATGCCCTCAAGGAAATTCTTGACTACAGGAATTTAGAAAAAGGACATTTGTAAAGGGCGTTTTTGGTAGGCTGTGACTGCTGCAAGATGGGATTTGATGGAGGAAAATTACAGCTTCACTTTAGCTAAATGGAGGATGTATGGATGAACTGGGGCTAATTGGCAGGTGAGAAGATTTAAATTGTTTTGAGCACACCAGATGCATAATCTGTTCCCATTTAAAAGAATAGGGCATTCTTGTAGGTCTTCTGCCTTCTATGAAAACATCCATATACTCCTGAGGAAGGTTTAGATGACTGTATGAGTTCAGGTGTCAAGTTTCCAAGTTCAATCACTGAAGGTGGGGGTGTAGAAACTGGCCTCCGAACTTGTGAAGACAGTCAGGTCTGCAAGGCAGCCTTCTGTGTGGACCCTCTGACAGATGAAGGAGGTCTGTGAACCTGCACTGAGAAGGCCTCCAGGGTGCAATGAAAATCATTCTGGCTTTCAAGTGAGACTAATAGCCACTGTTGGAATCAGGGGAATCAGAGGAAAGTTGTAAAGAAATCTGCCTGACCAATTGATCCATAGGGTATTCCCCAAAGTCCCTGGCAGGAAAAAAGGATGGGTATTTCATGTTTTCTTCCTTTAAGGAATTGAGGGAAATCCCAATCGCAAAAGATGTTTTGAAGGCTGGCAACATGTAATACCCTTGAAGGCCAGCATCATTTAATACCCATTAGTGGTTCTCTTGAATTGTTCTGCTCAGAGTGCCCGCCTGAACATACTGGTTTCCTGGCAGACAGACAGCCATAATCCTGAGATTCCTGATCAATTGTGCCTCCAAGGTCTCAAATTAGTTACTACCTGTTTGTTCAGATAATGCATGGCCCTTGCAATGTCCGTTTGAACAAGGACGGAGTTTGTCTTGAATGACAGACGAAAAGCCTTCACAGCTAGAGCTACTGCTTTTAACTCTAGAATGTTGATGTGATAGGTCTGTTCCTTCGATGACCATACGCCTTGAATATGAATATGATCCATCTGAGCACTCCAACTCAAGAGATGCACCTGTCACTATGATGAGTGCTGGGATGTCTCGATGATAACTCGTACTCCTGTGAAGGTTTTCTGGACAGCAATGCCAGCTGAGGGATTGCTCTTCGTGAGTCCTTAGGATCACTTTCCCATCTTCCCATATTCCTGAGAGTTGATTCCACTGATCCTCTAGCAACGGTTGCAGGGGGTCTCATGCACAGACATGCATTCGGAACCAGAAAGGCACACTGAATCGATCATAGAATATCAGGGATATTTTCTTTGCCCTTGGAAGGTCTGTTCTCTTAAGAACACAACATTTCTGAGGGATAGATAATCGTCTCTCTTTCAAAGCAAACTCTTTTGTGGGCACTGCATCTGAGTCTGCTCCCAAATAGTGTAGGAATTGAACTGGTACAGAGATGCATTTCTTGTCATTTATATGCGGTCCCAGTCAATTGCGGGCTCTGATAGCAATCCGATAATGCGTATTGGTAAGAAGGAGCCTTGTTAAGCCAGCCTAGTATGGATAGTTGAATATCTTCTTCTTGAAGTGAGCTGTCAAGAAGGCCATGCATTTGGAAAAGGTCGGTGGTGCAGACTTTAGACTGAAAGGAAGGACTTTGTATTGATAGTGGTCTCTTCCACCATGAACCTTAGGAATTTCCAATATTTCTTGGATATCGGGATCTGAAAACAGAAATCTTGCAGACCTACTGAGTATGGTCAATCTCCATGATGGAGTTGGGGGTAGATATGATGGAGAGCCAATATCCTGATTTCTTTCTTTTCAAATACACTTGTCCACCTTTGTCATGTCTACAATGGGCCTGAATTTGTTTCTTTGTCCTTCTTCTATACAAGAAAGTGACAGGAGTAAAAATCCATTCTTTTGAGAGGAGTTGGGACCTCTTCCACCACTTGTTTTCGCAAGAGGATGTAGACTTCTTGCAATAGTTGCTCCTACTGATAGTGCATGGGGAAGACCTCTTGTTAATAGTTTATACTTTATTGCTCGATTAATAAAAACCATAGCAATATAAGACATGGCCACATGCTACAAGTAATAAAATTAACACTTAACAGTAAAACATTTAAAAACTTGGCAACTAAAAGTCATTTATAATCATGAAAAAATGTTTAAGCTAATTCTTTATGAATTTTCCTGAAGCAGTTTTCCATAGTCTCCCTTATTCAGTTTCTTATGAAGCAGTTATAAAAATGTTACCCCCCTACAGCAAAATGGAATTGACTCATCCTTAAGCCAGTTTATTACCACAGGTCTACATGAGCGGATGTTATTAGCTAGGAAATCATGTTTAACAATTTTCTTCTTTCCAGAACAGGAGCGGGGCAAATGCAAAAGGCATGCAGCAATGATTCCAGGTTGTAGGCGCATTGCCGGCAGTTTAGATCAGTATACTGGTCTTTCCAGCAGGATGATCTTCTTTGTGGTTGAAAAATCCCATACGATATTACAAGAATTATGGGACATAGGAATGATTTCTTTGGGGTGTTGCTGGTGGAAGATCTGAGACAGTAGTCATTTTGCAAAATTTTCAGAACCCATTTTCCCTTGATGTATTTTTTTCACTCTTCCAGGTAAAATGTAATGCTTCCCCCTACAGCAGTGGAACAGAAGAGGGAGAAGAGGTAAATTTCTGCTTGCCAACAGTGTTAGGCTTAGTGGCTTTGGCACAGTGCTATTGACCTCCTCTGCCTTTAGTCTGATGCCTCTGCTTTTGATGTGTCTGTTGTGGTCGTTGTGGCTGCTTTTGAGGCCCGGGGCTTGAACCCGTCATGCAAATACCAGCAGTTGTAAGACCTATAGGAATGTCTCCGATATTTTCTTTATTTTTCGCTAGCCTGACTGCCCAGTGTTGAGTTCTGTCTTCATGCCGGAAGAGCAGCATAAAGCAAAACCATTGAGAATATCTATGAGCTGCCAGGATGGACATGACAGCCAGAGCACTTATGATCTGGTTGGACACTGTCATGTACTCATGAATGACTTCTTGGAAATCTTGATATGTGTCTTTCAGCAGGTGCTCTGTGAACTGTTGTATTCAGAGGGACCTATTGTATCTTCCAAGAAGGGCAGACACATGTGCTGCTTTCATAGTGACAGCGGAAGTGCAATATACTTTCCTACCCATGAAATCCAACTTCTTACTCTCCTTAACAGAAGGAACAGTAGAGGAAGGGGCTGTGTCATGGCGCTTTCCTGAAGCTGAAACAATAACAGAGTACAGTTTGGGATCCGCAAAGAGAAATAACAGATTCTGATTGTGTGGACTGTATATTTTTCAGTAGGCTTGATGGTGTAACCTTGACAGATGTTGGACTAAGGAAGTAATCCATGGCTAGTTCTATGAGACTTGGAACCAGAAGTAGAAATGGTCTTGAGATGGACCGTTGGGGCAGTATCTAAAAAATGATCAGTGTGGCGGTTGCAGTAGCTGGCAAGTTAATATTTAATTTGTTGGCACCTCTGATAAGAGCCTCCTGGAAGATATTAATATCATCTACAGAAGAAATCTTCACTGGAGTTGAAACTGTCAATGTAAGAGAGTAGAGACCCGAAATATTGGTTGTCTGATTGATCTTGACAACCTTGATCGGAATGGATAATCACATCTTCAGCGTGACCGCCTGGGAGTCCTTGATCAGTAATAACAGTAAGATTTGGACCTAGATCTACCTAGACCTGTGACAAGGACTGCCATGACATGACTGAAATCTAGCATCCCTTGGCACGAGTACCATTGGTACTGGTAACTATGGTGGCCGAGAAGGTAATGTTCGGGGACATACAGCTTGAATCAGCGGTTAGGGTGAAGGAGGAGGAGACTCTGCAGGTTTCTGAGGAGGCGGTGAAGATAGCATACATCATGGAGAAGGAGAATCCAGTATGATGACTCGAGGTGCCAGTATGGAACGGAAAGTCGCTTGGGAGTACTCAGAATCCGATGTGGAAGCAAGTCTGCAAGATTTTCTTTGTGAAAGCCACTCTGCTGTTTTATTCTCTGCAGGAGGTTGATGTCTTGACGTGGAACCATGTCTTGGCATCAAAGGTCTTGACGTTGATATTCTTCTCAATGTCAATAGGCTTCGTCTTCTCCTTGTGTAGATTTTCAACATCTAACCATCCCTCATCAAGTATGTGCTATAGCTCTTCTTGAGGTTGATGTACTTGCCATCGAAAGTTGATGCTGTGTCTCACCACATTTTCTCCTTTTTGATCTCCACCTCAGGGAGTCCTGGAAGGGTGCAATAGGGGCAGTGATAGAGGTATGAGTCTTTCCTCACTCCTCACAAGTCTCTCCAGCCAGGGAATATTGCCTTCTCTGACACTCCTGAAGGGCAGACAGGCAAATCTTCTCTCTGTGACATCTCTTGGGATCATGTGAATCTGTCAAACAAAGGATACAGATCCCTTGCAAGTTGGTTTTTGCCATTTCCCTGCCACAGTCTGGGCATTTGTCCCAAAGTGATGGCATATTACAGAAAAATTTAAATATTTTCTGTCAGGAAAATATCAGAAAATACTCTCCACCCTAAAGGAAGTTGCGTGAACCAATTTTTTTTTTTTTTTAATTGGGCTATTAATTGTGTGGCCAGCACAACTAATTGTTCCTCAATTGTCCTCAGTGGGAACCAAACACTCCATTTCTAGCGCTTTACTCTCACAAGGTAGCAAGGCAGAGCAGTCGAAGACCTACTCAAGGAAGGTGGTGTAGGCTAGTAATTACCAGTCACTAGCACACAATAATAACAGTCAATAAATGATTGTCCAGTCAGTACTTTGTCTTTAGAAAAAGAGAAGTACATTTATTACACACACACTACTAAATACTATGCAGTAATTTACAAATATACACTGGCAGGTGGGACATACCATTAATGACATTGTGTAGTCACAGGTCACCCCCTGGAGGCGTCACCCAAACATATCAAGAATGTTCCAACAGTCATTGTATAATAATGATATTACTCTGGCATGAGTCATTGCGATAATGATGGATTAAAAAAACATATGCAATAATCATGAAAAAAAAGAATTGTTCATCAGAAATCAAATTTGAGTTTGTGCCTTTTTTCTTATGTTTGGCATTAGACTGTAATGATCAGAACAGACCCTAGAGGGCATCACAGTAAAAATAGCATGGTGAAGAGCACTGTAGTGTAACCATATAATCAACCCATAGAGGGTGTAACCACATGAAAACAGCATGGTGATAAACACTGCAGTGTAACCATGCATTCAGCTCCTAGGGGGCATAACCACATGAAAATGCATTGCAGTATAACCATACAATCAACCCCTAGAGGGTGTCACCGAATAAACAGTGCCATAAACATTTTTAGGCTCTCCATGTTTTTTAAATTGTCATCATACACAAGGCCCTTTCAGGGCAAACTACTACTGGGTGTAGAGCAAAAACTTTTACTTGAAAATGCACGTAAAAAAAGGGAAGGTGATGATTTTGGGGTGCCACTAACTTAGGGTGAGGACCCAGAAGATGACCCAAGGAGCAAGAGCATGTTATGCTGAGTAATTTGGTGGTGGTCTCATCGTTCTATGACCACCATAGATAAAGATATGAACAAAATTGCATTTTAAATAAAAGGCCTGCAAAGCCCTATGGGGCGGGTCTCCAAAGATCAGTGAATATCATAGTATCAGCTCACCCCTGAGGCGGGGAGAGCTGCTGTGATTTTATTGTTGTGTTTCTCTACTTCCTAAGTAGCTTTGTGCCGCGTTCCTCAACTTATGGAGGGGGAGGGGTGGCATGTCTGGTACCCCAGAGCTTGCCATGCTGGAGGGCAGTGTGGGGAGGGCACCCCTTGCTCCCTTCGCCAGCTCCCTGGGCCAAGCACCACTGCATGCCATTGTGGGAGCTGGCAGGGCTTCTGTGTGTCTGCTCTCTCCAACGGCATCCTGCGTCAACCCCAGATGGGGTCCCGGGCCCCACCTTGCATAGTGGGGAAAGCGCTGCACCACTTTCCCACATTCTTGAGGTTCCAGGAATGGGGTCCTGGCCCCCATTATCATAAATCTGCCCACTGACTTGGATCCCCGGATGAGATAGGAACACGGGGAGCTGGCCTGACGCACGCCCTCTCCCCCAACTAGATTAATTCAGCTTTCTTGTGCCATCCTTCAGGCCCTGGTCCACTCCATTGGGACCCCTTCCCATTTGCAAATGGGTTAGCACCAGTTTGAAATTGGTGGCAACTGTGATTGTTTTGCGACTGTAATAGCGGTCACAAAACCATCATACACGCCACTGCGTCTCCGAAGTAGGAAGGGATGCCCTTGGGAGGCCCCTTACTAACTGTGAGTCGCAATGCCTATTTTGTGAGTCGGTATTTGCATGCTGGCTCGCAAAATATGGATGGTACATTTAAAAGGCCATTTTGCGGTCACAAAAGGTAAAATTTGCCTTTTGCGACCACAAAATCGTGTCGTATATCGAGCCCAGGAACGTCCACTGGCCTCCCAGACAGGTTTGATCCAATGTAGAAAGTGCTCTGTGCCCTGTCCACACACAACAAAGGGCACGACTCAGGCATCTGATGACTTGAGGTTCCCTGAGACAGAAGGTGGTACCAACCAATTCCTGGTTTCCCGTACCCCTTTGGATAGAGGTACTCCGTCCAGTACGCTATGACCTTAGCTGTACTAAACTCTTACTCCAGACAAACACACCTGATGAAGGTTTGTTGAGCTGCACTAGGCCACGTGCAACACTCCTCGGGCACAGCACACGATGAGGATGCAGTTGAGGTTTCACACGCGAGGAATGCTCCCCACTCGACCTCCGCGAAGCCCCAGCAGGGTTCCACAATGGTGATACGTTCACTTCCCCAGCCATCTCAGGGTGCAGTGGTCCTTACTTTTGATGGCCACACACTAGTTATGCAAGTAGTACTTTGCTAGCCCACATCTGAAGCACCTGGTCTCCAGACTTCTTCCTTAGGTCACACGCACAGTGCCCAGTGGAATACGGCACAGTGTACACACAACAGAGAGCACCACTCTCCAGATATTACCGATTAACATGTAGTACCCCTCCGGAGTCCTTTGATCTCCGTGAGACCTGCGGGAAAACAGGGGTCAAGCCAACTTACCCTTGGAGAGCCACTCTCAGGAGGCCATACTGCAGCAGGCAATTAGCCAGAGGCTCTGGAAGAGTGCACGTATGCCCTCCTCCGACAGTTAGCCTCCTGGGCACCCAGATTCCTCTGCCAGTGCACTGACACTGTCCAGCCGCACTGATCCTGCGTATCCATAGGTGGTACTCTGAATTGCAGATGTTGAGTAGCCCTTTTTATACTAGGTGAATGATTTGAAGCTGAGGATGGTTCAAAGGGTATTCCTTTGAACCACAGATGTCTCCCCTAAATTTCCTACCTGTCTGCCCTGGGGTCCTGGAATGCAGATCTGCATCTTTAAGTGTGCCAGCCTCTGGCTCCAGGAGGCTAAGGCGGTGATTCTAACCGCGGCGGGCGGCGGTCGCCGCCCGCAATGCGGTTACCGCCAAATGACCGCACCGCGGTCATAAGACCGCGGCGGCCATTCTGGCTTTCCCACTGTGCTGGCGGGCGACCGCCAAAAGGCCGCCCGCCAGCACAGCGGGAAAGACCCAGCAACGATGAAGCCGGCTCCGAATGGAGCCGGCGGAGTTGCTGGAGTGCGACGGGTGCAGTAGCACCCGTCGCGAATTTCAGTGTCTGCTAGGCAGACACTGAAATTCTTTTTGGGGCCCCCAGGGGCCCCAAGACACCCCTCACCGCCATCCTGTTCCTGGCGGGTCTCGGATGCGCTGCGCCGCCATGGCGGATTCCAAAGGGCAGCGGAAAACCGTCGGGAGACCGCCGGTTTTCCACTTCTGACCGCGGCCGAACCGCCGCGGTCAGAATGCCCTGCGGGGCACCGCCAGCCTGTTGGCGGTGCTCCCGCCGACCGCCGGGGTCAGAATCACCCCCTAAGTGTTGCAACCTCTCCCCCCACCTATCTGACCAGACCCCAAATGTCAGGGATTAGTTGTCCTGGATGCCCAAGTTTTACAGCGGTCATTTGGGGAATGCACAAATGTGCTCTTCCCTCAGGACAGATGGAATGAACACTAATTTACAGGGCACCAGAACCAGTCACGAACTGGAAATGCCCACCTTCCTGAAGTGGCACTTCTTAGGCAGTGATGGCATAATAACAAGTTACTTACCTTCGGTAACGCTTTTTCTGGTAGATACCTGTGGGTCCCTCACCTTTTGAATACTCCCAATGCGCCAGCATTTGACAGAATTGTTTTCTTTCTAGCTCTCCATGTCGATGAGGACGTCACAATGGAACAGCATCGCACGCGACTCCATTGGATGTCATTGGAGCCATAAGAAGTCCTCGCCGGCGTGCTGACGTCAGATTCATCCACTTTTTTTTCCGTGCCTTCGAGGCAAACTGATGAACACCAACATCACAAGCACAACATGTGCGAGCTCAACTAAAAAAATGTATATATATATGTGCATGCATATATATTTGCACTTTTATAACAAAATCCATTCTGTATAATATATACATTATCTGTAATACACATATATAATATACATAAGTAACTGTATTCTTGGCAAATTCAGACAGGTGAGGTGGGTGGGTCAGTGAAAAATCCACAATAGATACTGTATGCACCAGAAAAAGCGTTACCAAAGGTAAGTAACTTGTACTTCTGATGAATACATCTACCTGTGTATTTCTCACCTTTTGAATAGAATCCCTAAGCAGTTGCGCACTCGGAGGTAGGCGCCTATCTGGCTGCACGAAGAAGTACTGCAGCACAGAATGGGCAAAATGGCCGCCCCTCCTCACTTCTGAGTCCAAGCAGTAATGTTTTGTGAAAGTGAGGAGGGAGGCCCACGTTGCTTCCTTGCAGATGTTGACAACAGGTACACCTCTAGCCAAATCAGAAGTAGTAGAGCTCTAATGCCCTCAGGAGGATCCTTCTTTGCCAGTACATACAATATTTTAATGAAAAGAATGACCCACCTTGACAGTGTTCTTCTGTGGACGGCTTTGCCCTTCATCTTGCCCATGTAGGCGACAAAAAGCTGATCATCCTTCTGAAACTCTCTCGTCCTGGCCATATAGAAGCCCAACGCTCTCTTTGGATCCAGACAGTTCAGCCTTTCCGCCTCCTTAGAGGGATGGGGAAGAAGGGTAAAAGGACAGAAGGGCGATTGACTGCCCTAGATGAAAAGGAGTTACTACCTTTGGCAGGAAAGCCCCTCTGGTTCTCAGAACCACCTTGTTAGCATGGAAAGTGATAAACGGGGTTTTTACACTTAGAGCCTGCAGCTCACTAACACGCCTAGCTGACGTGATTGCTATGAGAAAAACAGTTTTAAGTGTAAAGAGCCTCAACTGCCAACTATACAACAGTTTAAACGGTGTACCCATCAGGTATGTCAAAACTAAATTTGAATCCCACTGAGACATTATGAATGGAGTGGGAAGAAACTTATTAGACAAACCCTTAAGAAACCTTAGAACCACAGGGGACTTAAACAGAGGGTTGGACAGGTAAGCAAATAAATGCAGATCATGCAGATAGATAACCCTTCACTGTCGCAACTGCACAACTGCACAACCTTGTTGTGCCAAGGGAAGAGCAACCTGCAAAATATTGGACAAATGGGCCTTTTAAGGACAACCATGTTTGTTTTCACACCATTTGACAAACTTGGCCTATCTACCAGCATAGACAGTTTTGGTGGAGTGTTGCCTTCCCGATAAAATAACACCCACCACTTCAGGGGGGAGAGAAAAGAAATTCAGATTGCCCAGTCCCATCTCCAGGCATGTAGGTGAAGGCTCTGGAGATGGGGGTGCAGAACCTGCTCCCGGGGAGAAGAGATCTGCCTTGTGGGGCGAGACGGAGCAGAGAGCATAGTGAGAGCTGAAGGAGGTCTGTGTACCACACCCTTCTAGGCCAATCTGGGGCTATTAATATGACTTGGGCCCGGTCTTGGCGAATCTTCCTCAGAACCCGAGGAATCAAATGTATGGGGGGAAACGCATAAAGCAAACAACTTATCCAGTCCAAGTGAAATGTACCTCCCAGCGCTCCTGTCATAGTTGGACTCTTGCTCTAGGCAAGACTGCTGGTTTAAGGATGACAGTACTTATGTTTGTAGGTGACTATGCCTATCCTACAACAAGTCGCAACTGTAGTCCCAACCCTTCCGGCTCACTTGCAATGCCTCACCAAAAACCCCAAAAGTTAAAGGTGCTTTTTGGCAGCCTTTGCATATGGAATCAAGACTATGACATCTCAGGGAGTGTTGCGGTTAAATGGAAATGACCCCCTTCTCACAGATACATCATGTCTCAACCAAACATAGACTATAACGAAGATGCAGTAAGGTTTCAATTGTTTTTATTCAACACAATCTGCGGTAAACTGCAGGGGCTGTAATGATTAGGATAACGAACAGTGCAAGAGACAGAATTGTGAAAACAAGAGTCATGATTATAAAGACCCCCACCATCTTGCTGTAACATGGAAAGACATAGAGGGGGTCATTCTGACTCCCGCCGGGCGCGGTCACTGCGCGCCCGGCGGGAGCCGCCAAAATACCGTACCGCGGTCGGAAGACCGCGGCGGGTATTTTGAGTTTTCCCCTGGGCTGGCGGGCGGCCTTCAAAAGGCCGCCCGCCAGCCCAGGGGAAAACGACCTTCCCACCATGAAGCCGGCTCGTAATCGAGCCGGCGGAGTGGGAAGGTGCGACGGGTGCTACTGCACCCGTCGCGTATTTCACTGTCTGCTATGCAGACAGTGAAATACAAGCGGGGCCCTCTTACGGGGGCCCCTGCAGTGCCCATGCCATTGGCATGGGCACTGCAGGGGCCCCCAGGGGCCCCGCGACACCCCCTACCGCCATCCTGTTCCTGGCGGGCGAACCGCCAGGAACAGGATGGCGGTAGGGGGTGTCAGAATCCCCAAGGCGGCGCAGCATGCTGCGCCGCCTTGGAGGATTCTGACGGGCAGCGGAAAACCGGCGGGAGACCGCCGGTTTTCCTGCACTGACCGCGGCCAAAGCTCTGCGGTCAGAATGCCCTGCGGGGCACCGCCGGTCTGTCGGCGGTGCTCCCGCCGACCCTGGCCCCGGCGGTCTGAGACCGCCGGGGTCAGAATGACCCCCAGAGTGTATAATATGTCCTATTACCCTATTCTGATAGACCTAACCTTCTACCTAAAGGAGAGCTGGGTATGTTAATCCTAATCTGCCAATGCCATGTCCCTTCCCCGAGAGGAGCCCCCAACCCTTGTTACCTTGGAATGAGGTCTCTAGCTCAGACTCCGTAGGAACACGAAGTCCTGGTCAGCGTCAAGACGACATGCAGCATCGATAGCAGCAAATGGTATCTGGTCGGAATCCCTCTGATTATCTGTTTAAAGTGAGGTGTATTTATACAGATCTACTTGGACCCCTGACGTAGGTTTTTCCCAAACAATAGATAACACAGCATGCCTGGGACAGTAATTAATATAAACAATTCCCTCAAAAGCGTGAAGAGGGAAAGTACCTAATGTGAATATCTACAGTTTGTTTGTCTTTGTCGCTTGATTTGACGCCTTAGCGCGGTGGCACTGATAACATAAACTTAAACAAATAGCCTAACTATAAACAAGGCAGCCATCTTAAAAGAATTAATTAAATAAATAGGCTAAGACAGAGAAAGCTAAGTAGGTTAAAGTTACTAGGTGACGGGGGCACGGGTCTCCAAGCCAAAGGCTAAGCTAACTCCTGTTATCCCATTAAAACAAACTAGGATTCACTACACCCTCCCCATTGCCATAACAAGTATGACACCATAACTGGACGCCACCGAACGTGAATGAATCCAATTGCGAAAAAAACTGCTCTGGACTAAAAGCTAAAGTCATAAAACAAGTTGAAAACATATTTTAAAAGTAATAGCTTAAAAACCAAACATACGAAGAGACCTAATGTCGATCATGACAAGCACAGCAGGCCAAAGTGAAGACAATAAAAGCCTACATTGAACTTTGTTTGGTTAAAAAAAAAAGAAAAAAAAAGCCAATCACTATTTTGTTGAACAACAGTCATGCTCTTGAAGAGTAGCTCAGAAGTCATCAACTAGGAAGTCATCAAAAACGAGGCCACAATGAGGTCTCTACCGCCATGGACAGGCTGGCGGGAAGGGGACTCGTAATCCCCTGGGCAGCGCTGCTGGACGATTAAAACCGCCGGGACAACCATGGCGGTAAACCGCCGGTCCCGACGACGCGACCTCAAGATTGTACTGCCAGCCTGTTGCCGGTACAATTGCCAAAACAGCCCTGGCGGTCTTTGATCACCAGGGTTGTAATGAGGCCCAGAGTGTTCATAAGTGTCCTCGCGGATCAGCCTTAGTCTCAGGGGGCACAACTGTGTATGAACCCTCATTGGGGACATCAGCCGTTCTTGGTCCACAGGAGGCACTGGCATGACGGCAAGACATACGCAGTGAAAGACAGGCTGTAGTAGACCACAATGGTCCAGGTACACACATTGTAATGGCCTGCTGGATACTACAAGGGATGTCTGTGGTGGGCATTTGACATTGGAGCCATATATTTGCTGGCAAATATCACAACAAAGGATGTATTGTTTTGCCTGTTTGTATATACCTGGCCACCAGAATCTTTTCTGCAAGAGTGTTACTGTGGCCGAAATACCAGCATGAGCAGAAGCATCACCTTTCTACGCTGCTTTCACTAGATCTAATCTCTGGTCTTGGGTGGGGATTGCTCGGACTCCAACCCCAGGAAGTGTTGCATAAGCAACATTCTGCGCACTGATGTGGTAAGAATATTTCGCAGGGTACCCTTTCGGGAGGGGCTTGCCATCAGCCAAAGCTTTCATGGCAGCCAGAATTTCATTATCCAATCTCTTATGGGAACAAGTCACTGCAGCCACAGAAGCCGTAGCTACTGCGGATTTGGCTACTTTGGCTACCGATAACGTGTACTCCTACACGTTGGTGGCCCAATGTATGTACTACATGGACACACGGTAGCTTATCCTTAACATCAGCCACTCTCCCCCACAATGTCTTGTTTTTTATTGTGTTCCCTTTAGAATCTCTAAACTCATTCAGCTTCCAATGATTAAGATAATCATTGTAGGACTGAACACAGTAATATGAGTCGCGGACTATTAAAGACAGTTTTCCTGTCTCTGTGTGTTCTAGCGCTAAAATGAGGGCTCAGAGTTCAGCCAACTGAGCTGTGCATTCCCCTAGGGTCTGCGTGTAGGTATTGTGAGGGTGGAAGACTCCATCCTTCATTGCTCCACTCATGGCTACGCAAGCTGCTGAGTATTGATGTTTGGTACCTACAGCTGGTTGCGCTGAACCATCAGTATAAATGACAGTATGGTAGTTGTCTAAAGGCAAAAGATGTAGAGGAGCGGGGCATTCTTGTTCGTACTGGAGAAATTCTTATGTCTGGAGTTTCGGATCGAAGATGTAATCAACATCAGGAGCAGTCAGAGAGGTTGCCCACTGAATCCAACGTGGATGTAATGCTTTAGCGTCAGGAACGCTCGCTTTGGTGACGGCCTCTAAGACTGGCACTGGGGTAACGACAATGATGCGTTTCCCTTGGGCATCTGGCCTCTCCTTTATGATAGCCATCTGAACTGCAGTTAGAACTTTTTCTGTAGGTGCAAAATGTTCTGCAATGGAGTATAAGTGTGATTTATATGCTAAGTGCACTAGGGGGATCATTACAACATTGGCGGTAAAAGACGCTTACCGCCGTGCAGAAGACAGCCAACACACTGCCGTGGCCACTGAATTCCACCACAGCTATTACGACCCACATCTCGAAATCCAACAAAATTCAGACACCCACACAAGTCCGCCACACCAAACGTCAGTGATAAACTGGTGAAAACAAAACCTCCACCGTCACACCAACAGAAATACGCCCATGCTATCACGACCCACGAATCCATGCGGCGGTCTTTCAACCGCGGTATTCCATTGGCGGTACACACCGCCGCGCTCAAAATACACACACATTTACAAAACACTACCACATTGGACAATTCAAAATACACACACCTGAGACACACACACACACCACTCCCACATACCCAATGCAATATAAAACACACACCCACATCACCCACAAACCCCTACGACAAAAACACAGAAAGAAGGCCAGAGAGAGACACTACAAACTGCTACTAAGCATCCACAGGCACACCAGTCCATCACCCACACTACTTCCACGCACAAAACACCACACACCACTACATATCACCAGACTTATCACCACATACACCACCCCACACATCACCTACACCACCCCATGGCACAGCAAAGACACCCCAGGTTCTCGGAGGAGGAGTTCAGGGTCATGGTGGAGGAAATCGTCCGGGTAGACCCACAGCTACTTGGAGCACAGGTGCAGCACACCTCAATTGTAAGGAAAATGGAGCTATGGCGAAGAATAGTCGACAGGGTCAACGCAGTGGGACAGCACCCAAGAAATCGGGACGACATCAGGAAGAGATGGAACGACCTACGGGGGAAGGTGCATTCCGTGGTCTCAAGACACCACATCGCGGTACAGCGGACTGGCGGCAGACCCCCACCTCCTCCCCCACAACTAACAACATGGGAGGAGCAGGTCTTGGTGATTCTGCATCCTGAGGGCCTCGCAGGAGTCAGTGGAGGAATGGACTCTGGTAAGTCAAATCTTAACTATCATATCCCCCACCCTACCTGCATGCTATCACAGACCCCCACCCTCGCCCCCTCCCTATCACTCCAACTCCTCACAAATGTACTAATAACAAAAACCACACATCCCAACACCAAGCCCTGCATGACACAACAAAGCATGGACATCCCATACGGGCAATGCACCTGTGTGACTAATAGACTGGACTCTGCCATGGACATTCCTCCACCATCACCCCTCACCATGTTACAACTCCCCTCCAATATATAGCACTTCAATATACACCCTTGAATTCACTCCTGTGGGGGGACCAGAGCTACATGGGTCCCATCAATGGCACCTATGATGTTAGGGATATATCCAAGGGCATAGAAGTCACCTTTAACTGTAGGCAAATCCTCCACCTGAGGGAAAACGATGTAGCTCCGCATGTGTTTCAGCAGGGCAGACAACACTCTGGACAACACGTTGGAAAACATAGGCTGGGACATCCCTGATGCTATGGCCACTGTGGTTTGAAATGACCCACTTGCAAGGAAATGGAGCACTGATAACACCTGCACTTGAGGGGGGATCCCTGTGGGATGGCGGATTCCTTACATCAGGTCAGGCTCCAACTGGGCACACAGTTCCTGGATTGTGGCACGGTCAAACCTGTAGGTGATGATCAAATGTCTTTCCTCCATTGTCGACAGGCCCACCAGCGGTCGGTACACCGGAGGATTCCACCATCTCCTCACAAGTCCCAGCAGATGGTGCCTAGGAATGACAACAGCGACCACAGAGTCAAACAACTCAGAGGTATGTACCCACAGTCTACACAGAACACCATTCATACACAAAATGTGGCCTGTATTTGTGTTGTGCGACAAGGCCTAGGTCTGTGTGACGCAGTTGGTAATTAGGGCAAGTGGGCCCCTGAAATGGCGGCTGCCTGACCTCTAAAGTGGGACAATGGGATTTTGGGTAACTGCGCTGGCGTTGTACACCATTGCGGTAGGCGGTCGAAGACCGCGGCGCAATGCTGCATTGGTTAACTTGGACCCTATGGGTCCCAGTAGCCAATGACGATATACGCCGGCGGTGATGGTACGCACCGCCGCGGACGTGACCGCCGCAGACGTGACCGACATTTTCTATCTGTTCAATCACTCGATACCTGATCTTCGACAGGAGAGGACCTACACTGCAAGTGCTGCTGTGACCTCGGTCTGGAAGAGACAATGGCTCGTGCGTCTGGGGAAAGGGCCCCTGCCTTCACTGCAGAGGAGTTGGAGAAGCTCGTGGACGGGGCCCTCCCCCAGTATACGCTACTCTACGGTCCTCCAGACCAACAGGTAAGTACACAGGGAGCATGTTGTATGGGCTATGCCTGTGTGGAGAGGGCTGGTTGTAAGAATGAAGGGGGCACAGTTCTGCGTGCATGAAGGACTGTGAATGCATGTGCCACATGGCAAGGGTAGGGATGTGGGTAACTCACTTAGACGGTGCAGTTGTTAATGACTTCTCTTCTTCCCCTGTACATGTCATGTAGGTCAGCGCCCACCAGAAGAAGGATATTTGGCGTGCCATCGCCAAGGACGTCCGGACCCTGGGGGTCCACCAGAGACGGAGCACCCACTGCAGGAAAAGATGGGAGGACATTCGCCGCTGGAGCAAGAAGACATCGGAGGCTCAGCTGGGGATGGCCTCCCAACATGGGAGGGGTGCCCGTCGAACCCTGCCTACCCTGAGTTGGATGGGCGCTTGGGGGCATCACGGCAGACACAAGGGGGTGAGTACAACATCATTCAGTGGACTTTGCGCGCAGTGAAGGTGTCTGGGTCGGGGATGAGGGCTGTGGGTTTCCCTAGGCCAGGGCGAGTTCCGTAGGCTAGGCCCCTCCGTAATGCAGGCCATGTGGCACCCCACCCCACCTCTGTAGAGTGCCAAGTACAGGTATTCATGCCCCAGTGTCATCTATGTGTGCAGATGTCGACCATAGCCATGTAGGCCATATCCCAGGAATTGCATTTGTAGAGCCCAACAGCGCGACGTAGTGCAGGGGGCTGCTGTGTCTGTATTGTCCGCCAACGGTAGTGGTAAGCCATGCACTCAACCTGTCTTTCTTCTGTCGCCCCCCCCCTTTTGTGGTCTCCCTGTTCTTGTGTGCATCAGCATCATCAGGCGGAGGTACAGTGGCACCGGAGCACGAGGGAGCTGCATCCCACATGGCCATGGAGGCCCACACCACGGACTCAGAATACACCAGTGGGACGGAGGGCGAGGGGAGCACCACGGCACTCACAGGATCTGTAACCAGCGACACAGACTCGTCCTCCAATGGTAGCTCCCTTGTGGTGGCGGCAAAATCTGTGCCCCCCACTTCTACAGGTACAGCCGCCACCCCAACCTACCAGCACCGCCCTCCCAGCAGCCCCTCAGCCTTCGCCCCGTGCCCGCTCACCCAGGAGGGTGGGCATCACCTTCGCCCCAGGCACCTCAGCCCCTGTCACCTCTGCTGCCTTCAGTGAGGACGCCATTGACCTCCTCAGGTCCCTCACTGTTGGGCAGTCTATCATTTTGAATGCCATCCAGGGTGTAGAAAGGGCATTCATTCTGGTCAGGCTGCCCTTCATCGAACCCTGCAAACTCTGGCCTCAGCACTGATGGCAGCCATTGTCCCTGTGTCTAGCCTCCCCCCTCCAACTTTCTCCACCCGACCCAATCCCCTGTACCTCAGCCTATCCCAAGCACACCTACAGACCAGCATGCACACACGTCAACACACAAGGGAAGCTCAGGCAAACATAAGCACCACACATCCCACAGGCACTCACGCAAGCATCACATACATACAGACACAGCAACATCCACTGCCTCCACTGTGTCCCCCTCCTCGTCGTCTCCCTCCTCCCTCCCAGTCTCGTCTACACTCACACCTGCATGCACTACCACTACAGCCACTACGTCCCGCACCAGCAAGCACACCCACCACCACACCTCGCTCACGTGCACTCACCACCCCCACTCCCATTTACACATCCCCTGTGTCCTCTCCCAGTGTGTTAGTGACGCCCCCTCCAAAGATACACAAAGGCAGGCACACATCCACCCAACAGCCATCCACCTCACGACAGCCTCCAGCCCATGCACCTGCACCCAAATCCACAAAACTTACACCTCCTACAACCACCACCTCTTCCTCCACTCCAAACCCCCTCCATCTACCCGTCCCAGTGTCTCCCAAAAACTTTTCCTGGCCCCCCTTAACCTATTTCCCACCACCCCCCCCCCCTCCAACTCATAGGTCCCATACTAGCACCTCAGCCAAAAAATCTCCGGGACCAGTGGTGCCTGTTGTTACAGGTATGTGGAGTGCACCGGCCACCAGGACAGCCAGTGTGGCAGGAGCCACAGCACAGCCAGTCCCCCCCGTGAAGCACCACAAGTTGGACAGTGCCTGGAGGGATAGGGGGAAGACTCCAGCCAGCAAAGCCGCTCACAAGGGTCCCGGGGAGAGTGTCGACTCAGCTGTGACTCCTCCCAAGGTGGGGAAGGGGCAGAAGAAATCTCCAAAGTCTGGGAGGAGCAGCACGGTGGAGAGGACCGCCATCATCCCCGCTGCCCAGGAGGCCACCGCCAGCCCCATCATCACTGGCCAAGAGGCCACCGCCAGAGTCACTGCCCAGGAGGCCAGCCCCATCGTCACTGGCCAGGAGGCCACCGCCAGAATCACTGCCCAGGAGGCCAGCCCCATCGTCACTGCCCAGGAGGCCACCGCCGAGTCACTGGCCAGGAGGCCACCGCCAGCCACAGCCCAGCCCGCCAGGAGGGCCCCGCAAGCCACAGCCCAGCTGACCCATGAAGGACCGACAGCCACAGCCCTGCTGGGCAATGAAGGACCGCCTTAGCATGCACCACTGAACAGGCCAGGGACCGCTGAACAGGGCAAAAACCACCATGGAATGCACCGCTGAACAGGTCTGACACTGGCAACTCAAGCACTGCTGAACAGGCCAGGGACCGCTGAACAAGGCAAAGACCGCCATGGAATGCACCGCTGAACAGGTCTGACACTTGCAACGCAAGCACCGCTGAACAGGCCAGGGACCGCTGAACAGGGCAAAGACCGCCATGGAATGCATCGCTAGCCCATTTGCGGCAGGGGCAGTGACGCAACTGGGACCGTCACGGGGTGTGTGCTGCACTCTGGGCACCAGTCCCCCTCCAGAGCCAGTGGAGACTGTTATCCACTTGAGAGACTGTGGCTTTGCACTCCCCAGGATTGAACAGTGGGCAACCCACCCACTGTAGAGACTTGCAAGACTGTGGCTTTGCACTCCCCAGGATGGTACAGTGGGCAACCCACCCACTGTAGAGACTTGAGAGACTGTGGCTTTGCACTCCCCAGGATGGTACAGTGGGCAACCCACCCACTGCACAGAATTGAGAGACTGTGGCTTTGCACTCCCCAGGATACATCAATGGATATGGAGCCCCCTCGTGGATTTGGCGTGGTGCACTCATCCGGCTGAGGTGCCCCCTCCCCTTCCCTTCCCCCTGAGGTGCCTGTTGTATTTCTATCTGATGCCCCTGCAGCGTTCTCTCCATTTGATCAGGTATCTTGTGTGGGCCTCGCCCATGCATTTTGGGCCCAGTGGTCCACGGACAATGAATGGTGCATTACTTGCACTACTAATCATGGTGTATATTTTGTTTAATGTGTATATATATAAGTATATATTTGGTTACTGTATTTTGATATATTACAATGGTTCAACTCATTTCCTTTTGTCTTTGCATTCTTCCAGGGGGGGTTTGGGGTTGTTACTGTAATGTTTGGATATGCATTGGTGTGTGTGTTGTAGTGGGTGAGGGTCGGGGTGGGGGTTGGGATGTTGGTTGTGTGTGTCCCTGTGTTTTTGCCTCCCCCCACCCCTATGTCGTAGGTGCAGTACTCACTGTGGTCTTCGTCGCCAGCGTTAATGATCCTCGTATAGGAGCAGGAAGACTATCGCTGGCAGAATATGGAGTTCCGGCTCCATGGTGTCGTCGTTCCTCGTGGAGTGTGTAGAGGTGAGCGTTTTCCCTTTGAAATGGCTGTTTCCGTCGTGTTTTTATCCGCAGTGAATCCGCTCCGGAAAAGGTGGCGGATTGGTAGGTTGTGATACTGTGGGCGGTACATTGTCCTCCGCCTGTCTGTTGGTGGTGACCGCTGCGCTGTTTGTCTGTACCGCCGTGGCGGTCGGAGTGTTAAAGTGGCTATCTTTGTTGGCGGTTTCCGCCACGGTCATAAATCCAATTTTTTTACCACCGGCCTGTTGGCTGTTTTACCGCCGCTTTAACACCGTCCGCCGGGGTTGTAATGACCACCTAGGTCTTCTTCATTGAAGGTAACATAAGTAAACCCAATGGCACCAGCAATTATTCTGATGACCAAATTTGTTTTATTGTCATGTGTGTGTAAGAGTTTAGCTTCCAGCATGTCCTGTTGCAAGGATGCATGTGTGTTCAACTGTCCAGTGTCTGCTACACAAATCTGGACATATTAAGTCATAAAGGGCCAGATGTATGAAAAAAACCCTTAGAGAACCGCAAATAGTAATTTTTAAGAAATCGCTATTTCTGAGTCGCAAAATGCAATGTAACAAAATTGCGATTCCGAAATAGCGATTTCTTAAAAATCACTAGTGCAAATTGCGAGGCCCAAATATTGAATTGCAAAAATATTTGCGATTCGGTATTTGAAAATCGCAAATTGCGAAAACGGACACCTGGCGCAGCCTGATGACATCACAAGCATAGTATCCAGAACGTTGGTAATCTCAACCAGTCCCTGGGCAACATCCCGACTGTTATGTGCTGCCTCCACCTGTACGGCCACAGCATGCAGTGATATGAGGGCAGTAGATGTTGCTAGGTGATTCACTGATCTACAAAAGCCACTGAACATCCCCAAGAATCACCTTTCATGCCTGCAGTGGCTGACTCGCTCTTGCCTGATCTCAGTACAGAGCACCAGTAAAGGTGTTGCCCAGGGACTGGTCCAGATACCAACGTTCTGGATACTATGCTGGCAAATCGCATTGCTACACCCAGTGAACTTGGAGTTGGGGATACTGAGGAGTCATCTAGCCTCAGCAGCCTATTAGTGCCCATGATGGATCCTAGGCATCGCAGTGACAGACACAGCACTGCCACTGAGGCTCATACAAGAGGTGCCGGCGAGGCCACTGCACACTCAAGTGGAATGCGTGGCCGTAAAAAGTGACACTGATGGCCACAGTGGACTAACTTCACATGTTGAATTACAGTAAACTATGAAGACAATTATGCGACACTGTAACTGGCTTATTTATGACACATGTGTATTGCTTTGTCCTAGTGACACGTATGTTACCTGAAGTCAAGGTAATAAAGGTGCAAACTACCAGAATACATGTCAGTGAGGTTGTGTTGTCATGACTTACATCTGAAATGGTTGTGCACGCCTTTGCCTGCCCTCTGCTGCACTGGTCCTGTCTGCTGGCTGTAGGGGTGGTATGGGATCATCATCATTATCTGAGTCTGGCTCTGATATTTCCACAGGTATGCCCCTGGTGGTAGCTATATTGTGCAAAACCACACATGTGGCCACTATTCTACAGGTCGTGTCCGGGCTGTACTGTAGTGCCCCTCCACTTTTGTGGATGCACCGGAAGCAACTCTTCAGCAGGCCAAAGGTGCGCTCCACCACATTGCGGGTTGCCCTGTGTGCCGAATTGTATCTCCGCTCTGCTGGTGTTGCAGGATTTAGGTAGGGTGTCATCATGTAGGTGCGCACTGCATAAGCACTGTCTCCTGGAAGGAACAGAGGGTATAATGAGTAGCTGAGCCATCTGACGTCACACTTCCATCAATGCACCATTGTAAAGAGGGAAAATAACTAGTAGATATCCTTCACCAAATTCCCCAGCTAGCAGTCTTGTGTGAATCCCGCTGTGGCGAAAGATGTACGAATCATGTGTACTCCCTGGGTACCTGGCCACGAGATCAGTTATGATATAGGAGGCATTGCATATCACCTGTATATTCATTGAATGTTGGTATTTACGGTTGCGGTACACATACTCTGTGGCCAATGGTGGGCAGATTGCAACATGTGTCCCATCTATGGCACCTAGGACGTCGGGGAACTGTGCTATCTGGTAGAAATCTATTTTTGTCTGCTGTATTTCCTGTGGGGTGTTGGGGAATCTGGTGTATCCTGCTCAGCATGGCGTTTAGAAATGCACTGAAAAATCTAGAGAGGGCACTCTGTGATACCCCTCCAGCTGCTGCTATGACCCCTTGATAGCTCCCTGAGGCAAGTGGGTGCGGGAGCATAATACCTGCACATAGGTGGGTATGCTATTAGTCCTGTGTGTTGTGCGCTGCAGTATGGGTTGTAGCTCAGCTATCAGGTCAAGTATCATGGCTGAGCTCAACCTGTACTTCTCAAATATTTCATCCTCAGTCTGGTCAGAAAGGGTAATGCGCACTCTGAAAATGCGCTCCTGTCTCCTCCTCCTTCTCCTCAAACCAGCCAAGATCCTCATTCTCCTCGCCATGACGTAGAGTGCAGCCATTGTGGAAAAGAGTCTGATGCATTCTGGGCCTCTTTATATAGGTTGCACCTGGTTACCACCTGGTTTCAATCCGTGGTATGTTGCATGTGCAAATGCCCATTCTGTGAAAATTTGCAATTTGCTAATTTTTGATGCATCGAATTGCGCAATGGTTTTGCGTGTCACATTTTCTGACGTGAAATACCGATTCTGTATTTGTGAGTCGCTATTCGGACTCGCAATTTGTGAAATGCTATTAGCGATTCGGTATTTCATGTCGAAAATTGCGAGACGCAAAATGCGACACCCAAAACCATGTCGCTTTGCAAAAAATCGCAAATATTGCGATTCCTTGTTTTTGGCCTGCGAATGCCTTTCATGCATCGCAGACCACGTTTTTGCATTCGCAAATGGCTGATTTCTGCGATTCGCACCATTTGCAAATGCAAAATCGTTTGATACATCTGGCCCAAAGTGGCTTGATACGTTGTGCATAGTCAGGAATGTATGTTCTGTCAAAATTGAAGAAACCAAGTAAAGACTGTAGTTTCTTTAAAGTGTTTAGTGGGTGCAGTTGTGCACATTTCTCTAGAAAGTGCAGGGCCAGGCTCTTCCCCTCGTTCGATAGCTCATATCCCAGGAATAATACACTGAGAAAGGCAATCCTACTTTTCTTAAAGTTGAATTTATAACCGACCTCTGCAAACCCCAATACAAGACCCTAACAAGATGAATGTTGAGGTCGTCGTCTGTGAGATAAATGTCATCCACATAGGATAACACCTCAGGATCAATATCATGTAATATTGATGTTACTCGGGCTGAGAACAGCCCTGGGCTATTCTTAGAGCCCTGGGGTAAACGGCAAAAGCGTCTTTGTGAGCCAAATGAGAATGCACTCACGTCCGGACTTTCTTCCGCTAAATTCTGGCAGAAAAACCCGTTGGATATATCCAATGTTATTTTATATTTTTTGCACACTGTGTTGTTTATTAGTGCTGTGCAATATGAATTTTGTATAGCATATGTACGTGTATGGCTACTTAAATGTCTGTAATCTAAGACTATTCTATAGGAATGGTCTGGCTTTGCAACCGGAAATAACGGAGTATTCATTGCAGAAGCACAGGGCTCAACCACTCCCTGATACCCTATCTGAGTGAGGATCTCCCTCACCCGAGCTTTTGCTTCATGTTTAACAGGATATTGTGTCTGAGGTTGGGGTGTAGTCCTGATAGGTATTACATGACATGGAGAGTCCTTGTCCCAATCTACATGATTGCGGTATAACGAAGGTGCCTGCGCTAAAGCCCATTTGGCAGCGTAGGCTTCTTTTTCTGCTTCTGGAACAAGATTAGAGAAAGAAGACAAAATTACATCTTTCCCATGTGGGAGCTTGCGGACGTGTTCGGGTTGCCAACCCCTTTCGGCCAATAGGATATCACAATTAAGTTCGTCCCAAAATATCACACCAATGGTGTGTTCTACGTCTCCCTCAATTTGAATCTTCAAATCATAAACTCTATCGGGTGGGAGTACGTGTCCGTCCGCCGTTTCAACTGCAATATAATCGCTAGTTGCTGTTGATTCCAGATGATCTTTCAGACTCTGGCGACATATTGTGATCTCTGCGGCGCTGTCTAACAGTGTCACTGCCCACGTCATGTTCTTCAGCAGTGTTCTCAAGTGTATTGGCATTTTTAACTGGCAGTGCTGCCACCTTTTTCTTTTTTGACTGTAGACTGTATTGAGTCTTTCTTTTGTTTCACGTATTCAGGACGTCAGTCAGGATGGCCCCCTCTCTCGCTAAGTCTATCTGGTGCTTCCTGAAAGGAACGAGAGGGACGTGAATCAGTATATCTGTCAGGAGTTTTTATATTCTCCCTATTTTTGAGAGTGTACATCCTTTCGGAGTTCTCCGGATGTGGAGAGTCTGCTCTCTGCTTCTGTCTATATTTAAATTGTCTTGGCTTATCCCAGCGCTTTTTAGAACCCTCCTGCGCCTGTTTCATACCTTCCTTAGGAGCGGTACTCTGTAATTCTAGCTTCTTCGGCTTGGCTCCCAGACTATCCTGTCCTATACTAATATAGGTTTCGTAAATAATTGTGGGTAGCTGTCTCTCCTGTTCCAAATGTGGAGTTTCTCGGAGACGCTGGCATATAGCCAGTGTTTACTGCTTCCCCTTTAATGTTACTGAGTATTATTGAAGAAACTGTGTTGAAGTTACACATTAATATCATCCCCAAATCTAGGGCCTGTGCTGCCCCGTGCTCATTCTGTATTTGTTTTAACACTTCTGGCAAATTGGCAAGTGTCAGGGTACCATGTGTGGTGGTATAAATTGCAGCAAAGACTGTACCCCATGTGGTGCAGTCATCCACCGAGGGAACCATCCCGAAGGGCAAGCACATTGTGAGAATTCTATGTTTCTCCTGTGGTCCCGTATGGGGAAACACAGCTTCCAGCTGATTTGTTTTCTGGGCTATCCAGTATGGTATTTTCACCCGTTTCAGTGGGTACTCTACCCATAATAGTATGCACGGTTTGTGGATTAATCCCAGTAGCCAATTGTTATCCAGCAGGTGCTGGTGGTTCTAGACGAGCTGGTGTTGTGTTCAAAGTCCTCATTACAAACTGACTGTAGACTGTATTGAGTCTTTCTTTTGTTTCACGTATTCAGGACGTCAGTCAGGATGGCCCCCTCTCTCGCTAAGTCTATCTGGTGCTTCCTGAAAGGAACGAGAGGGACGTGAATCAGTATATCTGTCAGGAGTTTTTATATTCTCCCTATTTTTGAGAGTGTACATCCTTTCGGAGTTCTCCGGATGTGGAGAGTCTGCTCTCTGCTTCTGTCTATATTTAAATTGTCTTGGCTTATCCCAGCGCTTTTTAGAACCCTCCTGCGCCTGTTTCATACCTTCCTTAGGAGCGGTACTCTGTAATTCTAGCTTCTTCGGCTTGGCTCCCAGACTATCCTGTCCTATACTAATATAGGTTTCGTAAATAATTTTGGGTAGCTGTCTCTCCTGTTCCAAATGTGGAGTTTCTCGGAGACGCTGGCATATAGCCAGTGTTTACTGCTTCCCCTTTAATGTTACTGAGTATTATTGAAGAAACTGTGTTGAAGTTACGCATTAATATCATCCCCAAATCTAGGGCCTGTGCTGCCCCGTGCTCATTCTGTATTTGTTTTAACACTTCTGGCAAATTGGCAAGTGTCAGGGTACCATGTGTGGTGGTATAAATTGCAGCAAAGACTGTACCCCATGTGGTGCAGTCATCCACCGAGGGAACCATCCCGAAGGGCAAGCACATTGTGAGAATTCTATGTTTCTCCTGTGGTCCCGTATGGGGAAACACAGCTTCCAGCTGATTTGTTTTCTGGGCTATCCAGTATGGTATTTTCTCCCGTTTCAGTGGGTACTCTACCCATAATAGTATGCACGGTTTGTGGATTAATCCCAGTAGCCAATTGTTATCCAGCAGGTGCTGGTGGTTCTAGACGAGCTGGTGTTGTGTTCAAAGTCCTCATTACAAACTGAACAAGCTGTCTGTAGAGTGTTACTATCTTATTGTATACATTTCGCAGATCTGCTGCTTGCATACTTTGTATACTTGGGTGAGGAGTGTATGTGTCAAACAGGCCACGTTGGTCCATCATTACCTGAAGGACCTAATCTCACGCGTTGTATTACATGTGGTAGAGCGCCTTCAAACCAGTTCTGATGCTCCTAATAAGTAAACAGTATTTCATGATACTGGTATGCTTGGTACCGTTGAGGTACATTAGCAATTCTGTATGTGTGGAATGTGACGGACCTGGGGTTTTCCTCAGGAAAGCTGACCTAGGAGTAGAATGCTTCTGTTTGGTAAGCTTCATTAGCTTTTACAATGAATGTAACATTCCACCATCATCTGTGAAGCCATGCGCTACTAGATGTAGTGTTAATGCTTGTCTAGCATTCTCAAGAATGTCTATGGCATTAGCCATATTGTAAAAGGGGTGAAGAGATGGAACACCAAGTGGGGAGAAAAGTCCTTTTATGAGTTCAAGCTCCAACAACCTAGAGCCTAATTAGGTGTTCCCTGTTCAGCTGAGGAGGATCTTCCCAAAGACCACGGATTTGTCTGTATAATGGTACTTAGGGTACCTGTTGTCTGTGAGACAGTGATAGTCGGGGTGTCCATAAATGAGGGCCTAAACACCATTGTTGGTGGCACCATGTCGTAGTTGGACTCTTGCTCTAGGCAAGACTGCTGGTTTAGGGATGACAGTACTTATGTTGGTAGGTGACTATGCCTATCCTACCACAATTCGCAACTGTAGTCCCAACCCTTCCGGCTCACTAGCAGTACCTCACCAAAAACCTAAACAGTTAAAGGTGATTTGTGGCAGCCTTTACGCATGGACTCAAGAATATGACATCTCAGGGAGTGTCGTGGTTTAACGGAAATTACCCCTTTCTCACAGATACATCATGTCTCAATCAAACACAGGCAATAACGAAGATGCAGTAAAGTTTCAATAGTTTTTATTCAACACAATCTGCAATCTGCGGTAAATTGCATGGGCTGCAAAGATTAGGATAATGAACAGTGCAAGAGACAGAACTGTAAAAACAAGAGTCATGAATATAAAGACCTCCACCATCTTGCTGTAACATGGAAAGACATAAAGTGCATAATATGTCTTATTACCCTATTCTGATAGACCTAACCTTTTACCTAAAGGAGAGCTGCGTATAGTAAACCTAATCTGCCAATGCCATGTCCCTGAGAAGGGCCCTCACCCCTTGTTACCTTGGAATGAGGTCTTTAGCTCAGACTCCGTAGGAACACGAAGTCCGGGTCAGCGTCAAGGCAACGTGCAGCATAAATAGCAGGGATGGTATCTGGTCAGAATCCCTATGATTATTTGTTTAAAGTGAGGTGTATTTATACAGATCTACTTGGACCCCTGACGTAGGTAGTTCCCAAACAATAGATAGCACAGCATGCTTGGGATGGTAATTAATATAAACAATTCCCTTAAAAGCGTGAAGAGGGAAAGTACCTAATGTGAACACCTACAGTTTGTTTGTCTTTGCCCCTTGATTTGATGCCTTAGCCGGGTGGCACTGATAACATAAACTTAAACAAATGGCCTAACTATAAACAAGGCAGCCATCTTAAAAGAATTAATTAAATACATGGGCTAGACAGAGCAAGCTAAGTAGGTTAAAAGTCACTAGGTGACGGGGGCACGAGTCTGCAAGCCAAAGGCTAAGCTATCTCCTGTTATCCCATTAAAACAAACTAGGATTCACTACACTCCCTGCATTGGCTACTGGAGCCTGCAGAAACACAGGCAGTGCGCGTTCTCACAAGTAGCAAACAGTACTATTTGAGGCATTCCCCAGAAATGAAAGACATGAAGAACCTTCTCCGGATGGAGACGCCACTTGTGGTCAGCTGAAAAGTGCCAGCTGAGGCTGTACGCACATACGCTGAGAACTCTCGCCAAATGATTTGCTACAACTGACCGTGAATGGAAGAGACAAAGGTGGTCATTCCAACCCTGGCGGTCCATGACCGCCGGGTTGGAGGACCGCGGGAGCACCGCCGACAGGCCGGCGGTGCTCCAATGGGCATTCCGACCGCGGCGGTAAAGCCGCGGTCGGACCGGCAACACTGGCGGTCTCCCGCCAGTGTACCGCCACCCATTGGAATCCTCCAAGGCGGCGCAGCTAGCTGCGCCGCCGAGGGGATTCCGACCCCCCCTACCGCCATCCAGTTCCCGGCGGTTCTCCCGCCGGGAACCGGATGGCGGTAGGGGGGGTCGCGGGGCCCCTGGGGGCCCCTGCAGTGCCCATGCCACTGGCATGGGCACTGCAGGGGCCCCCGTAAGAGGGCCCCTAAATGTATTTCACTGTCTGCTGCGCAGACAGTGAAATACGCGACGGGTGCAACTGCACCCGTCGCACAGCTTCCACTCCGCCGGCTCGATTCCGAGCCGGCTTCATCGTGGAAGCCTCTTTCCCGCTGGGCTGGCGGGCGGCCTGAAGGCGGCCGCCCGCCAGCCCAGCGGGAAAGTCAGAATTACCGCCGCGGTCTTTCGACCGCGGAACGGTAACCTGACGGCGGGACTTTGGCGGGCGGCCTCCGCCGCCCGCCAAGGTCCGAATGAGGGCCAAAGTCCTTGAGAGCCAGATGTATTGCCCGTAATTCCAACAGACTGATGTGAAATATCTGTTCTTCTGCTGGAGACCAAACTCCCCTGATCTCCAGATCCCCAAGATGTTCTCCCTACCCTAAAGTGGAAGCATCCTTTATTACTGTGATCACCGGAGTTGATGGGCAAAATAGGCTCCCTTGTGAAAGATTGCCGTCCACACTTTACCATCTAAGATCCACTGCAGTGTCCCTGAAGATTCTTATAGACTCCTTGAGATCTCTTTTGTGTTGAAACCACTGCTTAAGGAGGCACCACTGGAGAGCCCTCATGTGCCAATGTGCATGAGTCACCAACAGAATACAGGAAGCAAACAGACCGTGCAGGACCTTTAGGACTGGAACAACTTCTGCATCTTGAAATAACAGAATCAAAGCCTGAATGTCCCGAATCCTCTGAGGAGGAGGATAGGCATAATTCATTGTCATGTCCAGAACAGCCCCTATGAAAGGGAGGTGCTGAGAGGGCTCCAGGTGAGATATGGGCACGTTCACCGAAAAGCCCAAGTTGAACAACTGGATTGTCGCCTGCAGATGGTGCATCACCAACTTTGGAGACTTGGCTTTGTGCAACCAAATTTCCAGGTAAGGAAATATCAATATTCCCCCTCTTCTGAAATTTCACTGCAACTACTTCCATCACCATTGTGAGGCTCGAGGTGCGCAAGTAAGACCAAAAGGGTCAGAAAACTGGTAGTGCTATGTCCCTACCATGAACTGGAGATACTTTCTGTGAGACTGTAGAATGGGGATGTGAAAATACCCATCCTGCAAGTCGATAGAAACCATCAATTCTTCCTTATCCAGCACAGGAAGCACCTGAGCTAGGGACAGCATTCTTAATTTCTCCTGTTTGAGGTACCAATTGAAAATCCTCAGGTCCAGGATGGGCTGCAAACAACCATCTTTCTTCGGGATCAGGAAATATCCTGAATAACATCCCTGACCCTTTTCCTACTCCAGAATCAATTCTACTGTGCCCTTTAAAATCAGATTTTGTTCCTCCTGCTGAAGCAGCAACAGATGATCTTCTGAACAAAAAGTTTGCTGGGAAGGGAAGGGAGAGGGAAACTCCCACAAGGGAAAGGCATACCCATTTCCTACAATGCTTAACACTCAAAGTATGTTGTTATTGACTCTCACTCTTGTAAAAAATGAATTAACCTTCCCCCTACGGGCAACAAGAACAAGTTACTTACCTCAGTAATGCTTTTTCTGGTGGATACAATAGCTTCCTGTGGATTCCTCCCCTTATGAATTCACCCATGCGCCAGCATCCAACGGAAAATCTTCTTACCAGCTCTCTACGTCGACGAGGACGTGCCAATAAGAAGTCCTCGCCGGCGTGCTGACATCAGTTTCACCCATTTTGTACGTGCCTTTGAGGCGGGCAGGTGAGAACCAACCCCACAATAACTCCAAGAAATACATATATACATAAAACTACCATGATGCAATATAATCAAAACCATCATTTATATATACAGAAAAAGACATCAAAATATATATACACCTATACAACCACATATCTCAGTGTAACCAGACAGGCAACGGGGAGGCAGGTGGGACTGTGAGGAATCCACAGGTAGCATTGTATCCACCAGAAAAAGCGTTACTGAAGGTAAGTAACTTGTTTTTCTGATGGATACAACTACCTGTGGATTCTTCACCTTATGAATGGAGTCCCAAAGCAGTACCGCACTCGGAGGTGGGAACCTGCTTGGTTACACTAAGAAGTCCTGTAATACAGATCGCGCAAAATGGCAGTCCCTCCTAACCTCCGAATCCAAGATGTAATGCTTTGTGAAGGTGTGGAGGGACACCCAAGTTGCTGCCTTGCAAATGTCCACCACTGGAACCTCTCTTGCCAAGGCCGAAGTAGCAGACTTAGGCCCTCATTCTGACCTTGGCGGGCGGCGGAGGCCGCCCGCCAAAGTCCCGCCGTCAGATTACCGAAAGACCGCGGCGGTAATTCTGACTTTCCCGCTGGGCTGGCGGGCGGTCGCCTTCAGACCGCCCGCCAGCCCAGCGGGAAAGAGGCTTCCACGATGAAGCCGGCTCGGAATCGAGCCGGCGGAGTGGAAGCTGTGCGACGGGTGCAGTTGCACCCGTCGCGTATTTCACTGTCTGCGCAGCAGACAGTGAAATACATGTAGGGGCCCTCTTACGGGGGCCCCTGCAATGCCCATGCAGTGGCATGGGCACTGCAGGGGCCCCCAGGGGCCCCGCGACCCCCCCTACCGCCATCCGGATCCCAGCGGTCGGACCGCCGGGATCTGGATGGCGGTAGGGGGGGTCGGAATCCCCGCGGCGGTGCAGCAAGCTGCGCCGCCGTGGAGGATTCAATGGGGCGGCGGTACACTGGCGGGAGCCCGCCAGTGGTGCCGGTCCGACCGCGGCTTTACCGCCGCGGTCGGAATCCCCATTGGAGCACCGCCGGCCTGTCGGCGGTGCTCCCGCGGTCCTCCGCCCTGGCGGTCAAAGACCGCCAGGGTCAGAATGAGGGCCTTAGTCCTGGTGGAATGGGCTCTGATACCCTCAGGGGGGACTTTCTTTGCCAACGAGTAGCAAATCTTGATAAAAAGAATGACCCACCTGAAGACTGTTCTTTTATGAACTGCTCTGCCCTTCCTCTGTTCGATATACCCCACGAACAGCTGGCCCTCCAGGTGAAAGTCTTTAGTCCTTTCATTTTTAAAAACGAAGCACCCTTTTAGAGTCCAAACGATGGAGCCTTTCTTCTTCCTTCGAGGGGTGAGGAGGAGGGTAGAATGATGGAAGGGTAATAATCTGCCCTATATGAAAAGTAGTGAAAACTTTTGGCAGGAAAGCCGCCCTGGTTTTCAACACCACTTTATCCAGGAAAAACAAGGTAAAGGGGGTTTAACAGAAAGAGCTTGAAGCTCACTAACCCGCCTGGATGAGATCATAGCAACAAGAAAAACTATTTTAAGCACTAAAAACCTTTATGGTCAAGAGTGCATGGGCTCAAAAGGTGATCCCATTAAAAAGATCAAAACAAGATTTAGGTCCCACTGAGGCACATGAAAAGGAGTGGGATGATTTAAATAATAAGGGCTGATCCAGGAGGCAAAGAAAGGCTGACAGAGCAGCTAAATAACCCTTAACTGTAGCCACTGAACAACCCTTCTTTGCTAAATGTAAAGCAAATAATAGAATAACGGAGAGGTAGGATCAATTTGTCTTCTTTCACACCAAGCCACAAATTTTGCCCACCTGCCGGCATAGACGGTCTTAGTGGAGTGTCGCCTGGCTGAGACAATAAAATCCACTACATCTGGTGGGAGAGAAAAGGAACTCAGGTTGCCCCGTTCAATCTCCAGGCATGAAGGTGCAGTCTCTGGAGGTGGGGGTGTAGAACCTGCCCCTGCGACTGAGAGAGGAGGTCTGCCCTGGGAGGGAGACGGAGCGGAGGGCACAGCAAGAGTTGGAGAAGGTCCGTGTACCACACCCTTCTTGGCCAATCCGGGGCTATTAAAATGACCTGAGCCCGATCTTGGCGAATCTTCCTCAGAAACCGAGTAATCAAGGGTATGGGGGGGAATGCAAAAAGCAACTGGTTGCACCAAGATATCTGAACTGCATCGCCCAAAGCTTCTTGCACCGGTTGCTGGAGGCTGCAGAATGACAGACAGTGCGTGTTCTCCCGAGTGGCAAGCGGATCTATCACCGGAGAACCCCACATCCGAACGATGTGCAGGACAAGATTCGGATGGAGACGCCACTCGAGATCGGCCGAAAAATGTCGACTGAGAGAGTCCGCACCTACGTTAAGCACCCTGGCCAGATGATTCGCTATCAAGCAAATCCGATGGTCCTGAAGCCAGGACCAGAGACACAGAGCTTCTCTGCAGAGAAGATCCAATCCTACTCCTCCCTGCTTGTTTATATACCACATCGTCGTAGTGTTGTCCATCAGGACCTGAACTGACTGACCGCGAAGGGACGGGAGGAAGGCCTTAAGAGCCAAACGTATCGCCCGCAATTCTAACAGATTGATATGAAAAGTCTGTTCCACTGAAGACCAACGACCCTTGATCTCCAGGTCCCCCAAATGAGCTCCCCACCCTAGAGTGGAAGCATCTGTCATGACCGTGGCCACCAGAGGCAGCAGTGAAAACAGCCTTCCTTGAGAAAGTTTGCCGTCCACAGCCCACCATCTTAGATCCGCTGCAGCGTCTCTGGCGATCGTTATCGACTCCTCAAGATCCCCTTTGTGTTGAAACCACTGCCTGCGGAGGCACCACTGGAGAGCCCTCATGTGCCAGCATGCAGGATTGACCAACAGAATGCAAGATGCGAACAGACCGAGCAGACGTAAGACCTTGAGGACTGGAACAACCGCTCCATTTCGAAACATTGGAATCAACTGAATGTCCCGAATCCGCTGAGGTGGAAGATAGGCCTGATTCAATGTAGTATCCAGTATTGCCCCTATGAACAGGAGGTATTGAGAGGGCTCCAGGTGAGACTTGGGTACATTTATCGAAAAACCCAGACTGAACAACAACTGAGTTGTCATCTGCAAGTGATGCAACACAAGCTCTGGAGACTTGGCTTTGATCAACCAATCACCCAGGTAAGGGAATACCGATATCCCCTTCCTTCTGAGACTTGCTGCTTCCACTGCCATCACCTCCGTGAAGACTTGATGGTGCTGAAGTAAGACGGAACGGAAGGACCGCAAACTGGTAGTGTTGCGACCCTACCACAAACCGGAGATACTTCCTGTGCCACTTGAATATAGGGATATGAAAGTAAGCATCCTGCAAGTCGACAGACACCATCCAATCCTCTCTGTTCAACGCCAGAAGTACCTGTGCCAGAGTCAGCATCTTGAATTTTTCCTGTTTGAGGAACACATTCAGAATCCTCAGGTCTAGAATTGGTCTCAAACGACCGTCCTTCTTGGGGATCAGGAAGTATCTTGAATAACAACCCTGACCCTTTTCCTGCTCTAGAACCAACTCCACCGCACCTTTTGACAATAGGATCTGAACCTCCTGCTGCAACAACAGGAGATGGTCTTCTGAGCAAAACGAGGGGCGGGGAGGGATGGGAGGAGGAAACTCCTGAAAAGGAAGAGCATATCCTTTTCTCACAATGTTTAATACCCATGAGTCTGATGTAATTAACTCCCATTTTGTGAAGAAAAGACGTACTCTTCCCCTAAAGGAAAAGTGTGGTCAATAAAGGGGAGAAAACTAGGGCTGCTTCCCTTGCTGTTGTCCTCCAGTGGAAGAGGATGGTGCAGGGCGCTGCTGGGTGGCTCCTCTTGTCCGAACCCTCCTCCGCCCTCTAAAAGATCGATATGGGAGGCTGGTAGGCTGCTGGACTGTGGACTTCCCCAGTAAATGGCTCCACGCCCAAACCCTCTGAACCTCCGAAAGGATCTGAAAGGGGTAGCAGAGGAGGCTTGCAGACCCAAAGACTTTGCTGTGGCCCGACTATCTTTACAGCGCTCTAGGGCAGAGTCTGCTTTATCACCAAACAATTTCTCTCCATTAAAGGGCAAAACCAATAAAGTAGTCTGTACATCCGAAGAAAACCCAGAGGACCTCAACCAAACGTGCCTCCTGGTAGCAATAGATGTACCCATTGCCCTGGTTACCGTCCGTGGAATCAAGACTAGACTGGATTATTTGTTTTGCCGCAGCCTGAGCATCAGAGAGAAGTTCACCAAATGGTCTCTGAACATCCTGCGGCAGGTCAGGAACCATAGCCTTCGCAGAGTCCATCAGGACGTGGACATATCAACCAAGAACACAGGTAGCATTCGCAGCTTTGAGAGCCATGCTACAAGAAGCGAAACTCTTCTGTGCGGATTGCTCCATCCGCTTGGATTCCCTGGAATCACAGGGAATGAGCCTGGAGCAGACCGAGTAGAGCAAGAGGCCTGAACAACCAGGCTCTCCGGGGTAGGATGTTTCAATAAAAACCACAGATCTCCAGGCGCCACTCTGTATCTTCGTGCCACAGATCTATTCACAGCAGGAGACGATACAGGCTTCCTCCAAAGCTCTAATATGGGCTCTGTAAGAGCATCACTCAACGGAAGGAAAGGATTTGCAGAAGTCGAAGAAGGGTGTAGGACCTCCGTTAAAAAAAATTGTTTTAACCTCTGCAGCAGGCAATGGAAGCTCTAAAAAGTTTGCTGCCTTTCTAATCACCGTGTGAAAGGAGGCCGCCTCCCCTGTGAACTCCCCCGTTGAAGACAAATCCCATTCCGGGTATGTGTCAAGCCCACTGGCCAAATCCAGCCCTTGATATTCCCCCAAGGGCTCCTCAATCTCCCCCTCTTCCAACAGCTGCCTTTGGTACTCTTCCTCATCTTAGAGTCTCAAGGCCTTTCTACGAGACCTCAGTCTGGTCTCTAACCTTGGCGTCGACATAGAATTGGCTGACGTCGATGACACTGGCTTCAACACCTGATGCGGAACAGGAGAGGAAGTTTGGCTTCAGTCGAATCCATCACTCTGATCCAGCGCTGGAGTGGATCCCAATGGCGTTGAGGACACTTGCAGCTCCACCATCGGCGTCGACTGACGAGGCGATGAAATTGACGCCATAGGCCTGGAAGGCGACGTCATGGGAACCACAGGGCCTCGAGGCAACGTCATTGGCGCCAGTCCGGCACCCTCAGCCGCATAGAATGGCATAAACGGCGCCGCCTTGTATGGAGCAGGGAAGCCCAACGAAAATGCTAATGGACCCGTGGGACCAGCTGGTGCACCAGCAGGGGCCATCGCATTGAACATCAAGAACATGGCATTCAAAAATGCCTCCGGATTCGCTCCCGAAGCCGGTAAGGCAGGATACCGCTGATCTCCATGCTGCACCTGTGCTTGCTGAACATCGGAATCACGAGCAGCAGGTGAAAATTGAGGACTGTCCGGAGGCGCCACTACCTCGAAGCCCAACGGCGCCGGAGAAGCCTCAGGGCTTTGAGGCTGTGGAGTCACTGTCGGACTCACCTCCCACGTCACAGTTGTGATGGAGACCTTGATCTTGACCGGCTCCGAGCCGAACGACACCGAGAGTCGTGACAACGCCGTTTCTTATGTCTCTTCGAAGAGGCATGGGAAGTGGATCTACGATGGCTCTTGGCCCCTTCTTTGCCTTCGCCAAAAAGAGTTTGGCCTCTCCTTCCTTCAGAGCCTTAGGATTCATACTCTGTCAAGAAACACACTCCTCGACATCATGCTCAGAGCTCAGACACCAAAGGCAATCATCATGAGGGTCAGTAACCGACATGCAGCCCGCACTCTTGACATGGCTTGAATACTGACTTCCTAAGAGGAGACACTGTAACTAGAAACCGATAGAAACTAGCAACAAGATGGAACACCTCCAACAGTAGCGAGAGCTAGGAAAAAACCATTAGCGTCAAAGGCACAAAAAAAGGGAACTGACGTCAGCACGCCGGCAAGGACTTCTTATTGGCACGGTGACATCACACGGAGTTGTGTGGAGCCGTGCAATTGTGACGCGCTCGTCGACATGGAGAGCTGGGAAGAAGATTTTCCGTGGGATGCTGGTGCATGGGTCAATTCATAAGGTGAGGAATCCACAGGTAGTTGTACCCACCAGAAATGCTCCTGTAAGGGGAGAGGACTCGGCTGCTTTCCTGCAAGGTTTCCAATTGAGGTTGAAGTGGAGGAGGAGGAGTGCTGATGGACAACAGCACGCTGCCTAGGTCTCCCACGACCTCTGTAGGATTTATAGAGGAGGTTGGCAGGCTGCTGACTTTGGAAGTGCTGCCTCCCATGAAAGAAGGAGCTGCGGCCGAACCCCCTAAACCTACGGAAAGGTCTATAGGTAAAGGAGAGCGTCTAAAGACCTAATCATTTAGCAGTGGGTTTACCTTCTTTAAACCTTTCTAAGGCAGAGTCTGCCTTCTGTCCAAACAACCTGGACCCGTCAAAAGGGAGATCCCTTAAAGAGGACTATACATCAGGGGAGAACCCCATGCCCCTAAGCCATGCATGCCTTCTGGCAACTGATGCCCCCATGGCTTTGGCAAGAAAGTCTGCCGTTATCCAGGTCAGATTGGATAACCTGTCTAGCTGCCGCCTGACTATCCTGAAGCAGCTCTTTAAAATGTTCTTGGACATCCTGCAGCAGTTTGGGAACAACCTCCTTGGCCGAAACCATCAGTGCATGTATATATCTGCCCAATACACATGTAGCATTTACTGACTTCAAAGCCATGCTACCTGAGGAAAAGATCTTTTTAGCAGATTATTCCATACGCTTTGATTCCCTGTCAGCTGGAGTTGAAGGGAAGGAACCAGGACCTGCCTTCGAAGAACAAGAAGCCTGCACCACCAGTCTTTCAGAGGACGATGCTGGCTCAGAAACTGCAGGTCACCTGGTGCAGCTCCATACCTCCTGGCAATGGCTTTTGAAACAGCTGGAGTAGTCACAGGCTTCCATCACAGATCCAGGACTGGCTCTGACAAAGCCTCATTAAAAGGCAGTAGTGGCTCTGGCGCAGGGGATAACAACTCCCACTCAGGAGAAGCGTCCAGCCCACTTGCCACCTCAATGCCTTCAAAGTCATGAGAAGGCAGAGAGATCTCTCCTTCCTCAAGGTCCTGCTGCACTTCTAAATATTGCTGTTCTTCTAAAAGCCTCAAGGCTTTCCTCCTAGATTTCAATCTGGATTCCAGAGGCAGCGGCGATAGTGAGTGCACCAACGTCGAGGATGCCTGTTGGTGCACCAGTGAAGCCGCAGTCGGCTCCAGGATATTACCGCAAGCAGGAGTTGAATGACTCAATGAAGGATGTGATTTATCCGACGTCGGTATTGGTGCCGGTGGTGCAGCCATCTCCAAAAGAGATGTTGTCTTTCTCGGCGTCATTCCAGTCCACTGATATGGAGTTGTGGGAAGAAAAGGCATGAATGGAGCCTGCCTATATGGCGCCAGAATTCCTCCGAGGTTAAAGGCCAAAGGACCCATGGGGCTAGAAGGGGCCATCGTCCTGTTAAAAATGCTGAACATAGCATTTAAGAAATCAGGTGGGTCCGCCCCTAGAGTTGGAAAGGTTGGATATCCCTGTGGTGGCTGAGCCTGATTTGAATCCTGTTCTTCAACCTCCTGTTCATGTGAAGTAACAGGAGAGAACTGTGCCACAGGACTTTTGGGCAATACCGAGATCTCAACCAAAGATGGCGCCGGTGACATCTCAGGCCACTCCGGTTGTGGAGGAGATAAGGTGGGGCTCACCTCCCAGGTAGAATGGTGCTGAGACTTGGAAGCCGGTGGCAAATACAGAGGGCTTGCATCTTGGGATGAGCAACGCCGAGAGCTGTGGCGGCACCGCTTATTGTGCTTTCTGAAAGACCTGTGTGATGATGACTCCTCTCGCGGCCTGGATCTTCTTTGGCCGTGCTTCTCCTTTTTAGCCTTTGCCAGAAACAGTTTAGCCCCTCTTTCCTTCAGTGCCTTCGGGTTCATACTCCGACAAGAAGATCATCCCTGACGTTGTGGTCGGAACTCAGGCACCAAAGGCAATTTTCATGCGGGTCAGTGATAACATGTGACCTCCACACTCTCTACAAGGCTTAAAACCCAACTTCTTCGGCAGAGACATGGTTGCACAATGAAATACTCAACAAAGAAGTTCCCTTGACACAGTGTAACCACCTGGAGAGGCAGAAAAACTGTTAGCGTCGAAGGTGCAGAAAAAAGGGAACTGACGTGAGCACGCTGGCGAGGACTTCTTATGACATCAGACAGAGTCGCGTGCAGAGCCGTTCCATAGTGACATCTTTGCCGACGTAGAAAGCTAGAAAGGAAAAATTCAGGTGTCAATGTGCATATGGTAATCATTATAGGCCATGCACAACCCCTATAGAAACCACTCCACCCGGCCGTCTTCATGCACACATGCTAACCTCTAAACCTTTGCATCAGGGCCAGTGTCAATCCATTTGGATGGCGTGTAGGCTTTCACTCTGCTCTAGGCACTTGGTCGACAAGAACCGACTAAACCTACTGGAAAAAAACTCAAGATCCAGGGGAACCGCTGCCTTTATGGGTCAGGTCTAACACCCGTTGATCAGAAAAGAAAGAAATCTGGGCATACTGCTGGGGCAGAACGCAGTGCAGCATGCAATGCCGTTAGCTGAGAGTATGGAAGGGGTATCCATCACTCTTGGGTACTCTTACCTACTCAGCAGCAACAAATGGCAATGGGTTCTGACCAGACACATCACTTGCTAGTTGTCTGCTGCCACCAAGCACTTCCACTAGCCCTCCTATGCTAAGACCACCCACCTAACTCAACCATGTGGTTGGCGATCCCTACAGGGAACCTAGACTGCACTAAGAACCCCTCTGGTTCTATATCAGATGTATCTTGGACACTAACCACATACATGAACTGAGCAGGCGTAGGCCCACCATTGCCCTGGGTCACGCAACACTGCATCCACCAATCCGTTTCTGGCAAGGTTCTAGTGCCTCTGCACTGACGCCAACACAACTGACAGGTCTAAAACCTGTCCCATGAGTCACTAGGTGTCCCACCTCTGAACAACACAACTGACAGGTCTAAAACCTGTCCCATGAGTCACTAGGTGTCCAACCTCTGAAGAAGACACACCCCGGTACCCCCAACCAAAATGAGTCACATAAGCCTCTTGAACAGACCCTCACCCTCAGTAGCTACTCTGGGGTCTATGCTGCCACCACCCTTTCAGGATGACTGTGTCCCTTAAGGGGACGGACTCTATCCCAGTCACCTAGAGCTCCTATATAAGAATCACCCCAGGCAGTTCTCACCACAGGGACCCCTCATTTGTGGACTCCCTCCAGCCCCACTGGGTCAACAGACATGATGACCAACAGGGGACCAACCAGGTCCCCCTATTGAAAGGTTCAAAATGTCACCATAAGGCCCACACTGCCTCCTTTCACCACACTCAGCCGAGGGTTTGTCCCCTCCCACTGAGGACTTGCCTGGCAAACCAGGACTCCAAGGGGCCCCAGGGCATCAGCCCCAATGCTGACACATAAATAATACATCAGGCAGCGACCTGCTCCCTCCAAAACTCCTGCAAACTCTCACCAAGGTCATTCCCCCTTCCGGAGCACCTACCTAACCAGAAGTAACTATACCATCAAACTCCAAAGCACAGGGTTCCATCTCTTAAGATAGCCCTCACCTGGCTACCTGGTTGGGTCACAGCAGGCAGAACCACCTTCTGCACCTGGCTGGGCACTGCACTCCCTGGTATGTCCAACGCCTGGTGCTCCCAGGACATCAGGGGGCCCCAGTGAACCCCCCTAAAGGCTGGTACACCAGTAATGCACCAGTAGGCAGGGGCCTGCTTAAGGCAGTGCCTCCCGACAACCCTCTCCATACTCGGGTGCTGAACCCACCAACTTCATTCAGCCAAGAGCTTGTCGCCTCCTACTGAGTCCTTGTCTGGTGAACCAGGACTTCGAGGGGCCTCAGAGTGTTTTCCCAAAGCTGTTACACCAGAAATGCACCAGGCAGGGGCCTGCTTAAGGCAGCACACCCTGCACCCCTTCCCTTGTGCTGAGGCCACAGCCCCCCAGCTGCAGAGCTTCCACCCTCGGTCCCGGAACCTGACCTCACAGGACCTACCTGTTTGGTCTACCAACTGCACATTACCTCAGCCACCATCTCAGGTACAGAAGACAACAGACCTAGGATGACATCCTGCACTGTTCTTGTGCAGTTGCCTACCCTACCCGACATCTCAGGATCTACCACTAACCCATCCCGGGAATATAGGGAGTCCCATCCACCCCACCACCAACCCCCGCTGATCCCCTCAGGGTCACCCACTACACCTTCAATCGCAATAATCATCCCACCCATCTCTATAGGCCATCCTGGCCTAGCTTTCCACTCCAACCCAGATAACCAATGGGCACCATGGGAACCACAATTTTCTCGCACATCCACCATGGGAAGGTTTCTGGGGAACCTCCCACCCTTCTGGTGGGAATCTTTAGGTGGGGTCACTTCCTGCTGGGTACAGTCACGCCCCACCTGTCCAGTGGTTTCTGGCTGCACCAACAGCAGTAAAAAGCCTGTAAAAAGATTGACTCACTGTGGGTTTCCTCACAGGAAATCTGCAATGCCTGGGTAAGCACAAGAATTTCTGGGAGCCACCAATCACTTCAACATCCAAAAAGCAGGGCCCACCCCTACACCTAGACCTATAGTGTAATACTCTAGTGGGAACACTGTGTGTGAAAGCCTACCCCAACATCACATTTAAAAAATGCAAGCTGGCCTTAACTAACACAGTCATTACATTTATCAATGATCAATACTTTCACATGACGTGTGCAGGGCTTTCTATCCCATTTGTAGAGTTCACCCCACCAAACCTTTTAATCCCTCTCACAGCCTTGCGCTCTGATATTTGCGCATTAATGCATAGGTAATGTGTGGCGAAACTGGACTTATCAAATGTTATCAACAATACCAGAACTGGGATATCATTTCCCACTGCTTTGGAAAAAAAAGAGAAGTACATTTAGAATGTGCACACTACTAAATGCTAAGCAAAAATTTACAAATGGTGGGTGGAACATACCATAGATGACATTGTGTAATCATTAGTGACCCCCTGGAGGACATATGAAGAGAATTCCAACAGTCATGGTGGAGTAAAGATATTACTCTGGCATGAATCATTATTATAATTGCACTAATGATGGATCAATAAAACATATACAATCATGATGAAAACTCAATAAAAACATTTATCAGAAAGAAACTTTGTGTTTGTGCCTTTCAAATATTTGGCATTAGACTGTAATAGACAGAAAAGCCCCTAGAGGGCATCACAGTAAAAATAGCATGGTGAAGAGCATTGTAATGTAACCATATAATCAGCCCAAGGAGGGTGTAACCACATGAAAACAAGATGGCAGAAAACACTGCAGTGTAACCATACATTCAGCCCCTAGAGAGCATAACCACATGAAAAAGCATTGCAGTATAAGCCAAACAACAGCTAGAGGGCGTCACCAAATAAACAGCACATTTTAGACCCTCCAGGTTTTTAAAACTGTCACCAAACACAAGGCCCATAGAGAGCAAACTACTGCTGGCTGTAGAACAAAAGATTCAGCAATGGGAGAGCTTGAAAATGAAAGTAAAAGCAGGGAGGATGATGAATTTGGGGCTTTCCCCAACCTAGGGTGCGGACCCAGAAGATGATCCAAGGAGCAAGAGCATGTCGTACTGCGCATAGGGGAAGATATGTGCAAAAATTGATTTGAAATAAAAGGCCCAGCAAAGCATTATGGGGTGAGTCTCCAAGGAGAGGTGAATATCATAGTATCAGCTCTCCCCTGAGCCAGGGAGAGCTATGGTGATTTTATTGTTGTGTTTCTCTCCTTCCTAAGCGGCCTCATACCATGTTCCTCTCTTAATGGGGGGATGCCCGCTCCCACACAGGCACTTCCGAGCTTGCCATGTTGGAGAGCAGCACGGGGAACCTAGCCATAGCTGCCCTCACCGGTTCCCTGCATCAAGCACCACTGTGTGCCATTGTGGGAGCCCACAGAGCTTCTGTGCGTCAGTCCGCTAGAGCGGGGAGAAGTGAGTTGTACATGTCTCCTCCCGTAGCCTTACGGGGCCCTGGGATGGGGTCCTGGGTCCCTCCTGACAGAGTGGGGAAAATCGACAGCGCTTACTCGCATTCTTGAGGTTCCTGGGGTCCAGAGATGGGGTCCTGGTCCCCATTATCATAAATCCACCAACGGAATGGGGTCTCGGGCGAGACAAGAACATGAGGAGGAGATGCCACTCACGCCCTCTCCCCCAAGGAGATCAATTCAGGTTTCTTGCACTGGGTTCTAGTCCACCCGCGGGAAATTATTAGCACAGCAGCGGAGCCCCATGAGTTCTGAGGCAGGACAGTAGGTCAAAGGTCACCAAACTTTAAAATGCCATAATCCAGGCCACATTGGGCCTATTTGGATGATTCTAGGCTCATTTTAAACCTGGTGGCGAGCTCTATGCACCAGGGGCAACAACTCTCCTCACCTCCAAAGCGTTGCAGTCCTCCAAAAGCTGGTCTTCCAGGCTTCCTGCATCAGTTCTCCTCTGTAGCTTTGTTGGTGGGCGGAGAACTCCATGGCTTCCCCCAACTGGTCCTCACGAGCAGTAAGGGGGCCAGCCTCACTGGCCCTTGGGAAGATACATTGGTCCTGGGGTTAGCTGGACAGAGTTCTGAGTCAGGGTCAGGGGGTTCCTCCTTCCAGTTCTCTATGGCAATCTCAGGGTCCAGCAGCACAGTAGTTGGAAAATCTGCATGCAAGAGAGCGTCTTCCACTTGCGTTAGAGTTTATAAAGGGAAGAGAAAGGTTCCAGAAGACAGGCATCGCTAATTAATCTTGGGTATCCACATCACCTCTCTACCCCTGTCCCTGGCACAGCCTGTTGAGACAGTCCAAAATGGCATCAAGGAGCCACTGGTCACATCTGCTCCTTGGGTCTCAGCTCCACCCCTCGCTGACATCACTGGTAGGGATTTGCACTCTAGACTTTTAAAGGTGGCCCCCTGGTGGTTTGGCTCCAGTTGTCCGGGCACTGTACTTTGCAAGCCCATCCCTGGCACAGTGTGACAGCTGGGTGATTGATACAGGTCATCCTGTCCCATCCCTTTCCTCCTCAGGAGCTAGAAGTAGTGCTAATTGCTCCTTTTGTTTGGGTGCAGCCTTTGTTCCTGCTGCTGGAGAAAATGTAATTACTGGATACAGCAGGGTGACAACAGGCTTGGGCTCTGATCCTGAACTGAGCCAGGAAAACATGTAATCTCGGAATGACTGACAAGATGTACAGATATCATTTTGAAAGTTAGAAATGTGATTTTCTCTGACAGGTTACACTCTATTTTAAGATGTCAATGGTCTCTGTAGGCCAAGGAGAAGAACAACTACACTTTAAGGCAGTTCCCTCCCTATGTGTATAATGGAGTGCTATTATAGTTAAAACAGTAAAGCCCACTGACTTTCCCTAATAATGTACACTACTCTTATGAGGCCTATCCCTGGTGAATACCTATCCATGCTGAGTTCTGATTGCACTGTGCTGCGCACAACAGTTGTCTCCCACGTGGAGCCCGCACATGTGTGCACACGAGTGGTCACACATGTTCACGTGTAACCAGACAAGTGCCCCTTACCCTTGCTGCATCGCAGCAGCTTTAACTTCAAAGGTGGACACTGGCGGTAAACACGCATAGTCAGTTTACCGAATGATTACGGTGGGGGAGTGAGGCTCACCAAAGTAAAATGCCCAAAAACTGGGTGATCAGAAAAGCAAAAAATCCAGGCATACTGCTGGGGCATAACCCAGTGCAACAATGGTTTTGATGAAAATTATGTGTACCTCATGATCCTGTCGGCAGGAGCTGGAGAAAAAAATTGACTAAACTGTCATCTGCAGGGCATGGTGGGACACTGAAGGCCAACGTTTCCTTAAAGGTGCAGTGTTCCATACAGTTACATTGCCCTATCCTTCCCTGTCCTTCACTTTAAAACTGAACAAAAAGAGCTTGTGAAGGATATATATTTCTACCTGTTTTATGGCCAATTGATGGAATTGGCAAAATAACCTACCTTTAGCCTGCAAAAGTATTATTTTTGTCACATGTTTTGCCTGTCTTTTTTTACTTAAGGCAAAGATACTACAGAAATGTGACTTTGAAAAACGTGTTCCGGGGTCCCCGCACATAGGCAGGCACGTAGGCAGCACTATTCAGTGCTTATGATTATCAAGGGAGATCCTTTGAGAGAGAAAAGGCATTACACCTTCACCCTAAATAGAATAGACAGTGTAATGTCCCTTCTCCAACAGACCACAGTCCATCAGGCAGTCAAAGGAAATTATTCCATTAATGGAGCCAGCAAGGTCCACCCAACTGTAAATGAGGCAGGTGCAGTGAGTGTATGGCAGGCAGGGTTCTCCCAACGCATTTGTGATAGAGTATCTTGTCCGACAGACTCTACATTGGGTTCTAAGTCTTTTAATTGGCTATTCAGTTTCTCTATACCTGGTCAAAAGTCTGTTTTTGTTTGTCACAAGGAAAATGCCCTCTGGGGTGAACATTCAAGCTCTATAAGCATTATTCCATTCCATTCCATCTTAGGCAGTGATAATGGATAGTAGTCCTCACTTACATTTTCAATGGCTTCATTATGGTGGTTCTCCCACTGCATCCATATGAATAATAGGTAATTCAGTTCCAGAGTGTGTGTTTTTATATCACTGCTTTTAGAACAGGCACAACCCATAAATGTTAACCAAGGTTTCTCTTTTTCAGGTGTCCTGTAACTTGCTCAGCAAATATTCTGGGATAAGTAAATCATATAAAATTAATAAAAACAGATTTGGTGGAACATGTTGGAGATGTTAAATTCAATTTATTTCCATTATTTTATTAAACTGTAGATTTAACACTTATAAGTTGTCTTCTTGGGTTTTCCAGATTTTCAATTAAACGTTGAAAATATCTTCTTTTGCAATACGTGTATGTAGTAGCTTTTTCAGTAGAACTGTCTGTAGAAGAAACATGGTCAAGGATATTGTTTTAAGTTTTAAATGTAAATATATAATTAATTGGAGGAATGTGTTGAGAGTTTCTACACTAAGGGGGTGATTCTGATTCTGGCGGGCGGCGGAGACACCGGCGCCGAACGAGGAGTAGGACGGACAGAAGACTGTTCCGGGGCCGGTGCAGGTCTACTCGGCGTCGCTGGCTGAGACGCTGACGCCACAGGCGCCGACACCGGCGCCAAGCCCACATTTCCCAAGGGAAGAAAGGGCATAAAGGGTGCCAGTCGTAGCGGAGCCGGAGCACCCATATTGAAAGCCAAAAGGCCCGAAGGACCAGCCGGTCCACCACCTGGAGCCATCTGTTGAAAGATGGAGAACATCGCATTCAAGAATGCGGAACTATCGGCTCCAGGGGCTGGGAAAGCCGGGTACTGAGGTGCCTGAGTTGGAGGTGACGTCGACACCGGTCCCGACGTCTGCAAAGTTGGAGAAAACTCTTGACGCCGTGCAACTTCGAACACAGAAGGAGGATTAACAGGCGACGTCGGCGAAGTCGGGAAAGTCTGAGATGCCAACGGCGTCTGCGGTTGGGGAGAGACGGTGGGACTAACTTCCCAAGTCTTCTGACGTCGAGTTGAAGGTGATCTCGATCGCAACCTCTCCCTACTCGACCGGCGTCGAGATTCTCGACGACGCCGGGAGTCCCGATGACGCCGATGCGACTTCGGTGAAGACGACTTGTGGTGATGTCTTTTCTCCTTTTTCTTTGAATTCGCCAAAAAAAGCTTGGCCTCACGTTCTTTTAAGGCCTTTGGATTCATACGTTGACAAGAGTCACACTTGTCAACGTGGTGGTCGGAACTAAGACACCACAAACAGTCAGAATGTGGGTCCGTAACCAACATTTTGCCACCGCACTCTTTGCAGGGCTTGAATCCTGACTTTCTTTGCGACACTGTAACTGTCTCAAAGCAAAAAACAGCAAAAATAACTGTAACTACGTCGAGTAGTAACAGTAGCTCCCTCGAAGAATAACCGTCGTTCGAATGGCATGGAAAAAAAGGGAACTGACGTCGGCGAGGACCTCTTATTGCCTGTATGACGTCAGACGGCGCCACATGGGCAATTGTGACGTCCTCGTCGACGTGCAGAAGCTAGGAAGAAGATTTCCGTTGAATGCTGGCGCAATGGGAGTATTCAATAGGTGAGGAATCCACAGGTAGTTGTATCCATCAGAAATATATTTCTTATTTTGGTGTCTTATGCATTTATGTATGATTTTTTAAAATAAGTTTATCAATATATTTGTTGTTAGCATTAATGTTGTTGATATTATTGTAGCTTTCCATTTTTTTATATGGAAAATGTATTATTGTTCTACATATTTGTATAACAAATACGATTTCTGTACGATATTTTTCATTACTATGTTATTGGTGGTAAAATTACTGTATTTTATATATGGCACTAAAATGTGATTTTTTTAACCTGATTTTGTAGGTAATTGTATTTTTGAGTCACATTGTTTTTCTTTTTGATGTGAAATACAATCACCTGTGTAAGTGCACGCCTAGGCCACAACAAGCTTGCTGAAAGGCAGTATCTATAACAAACAAAAGCTGTGCCATCCAAAGCATGAACCACTGAGCTACTTTTCAGTGCTTCCTTGATGTCTCATTTGATAAATACTCTGAAATTATGTTATACTTTTATTTCATATCTTTTTTATTGTAACATTCATTTTTGTTATTACTTCATGCTTTGTAGGATAAAGATTGTAGGTTTCAAGATTAATTATTCAGAGATTTGAACAAAGTAATTATGTTAGTAAGAATGCATTTGAAGCTATTTAAATGCTCTTTGTTAGGAGTATACAAAAATCTGTTTAAGCACTCAAAATAATCTGTAAGACATAACAAATGAAACAATGAACAAAGCTAATGCATATCATGTCCTAGAACACTCCATATTTCATAGTGTTTGTCAAAACCATTCCCAAAGATACCTGTCAATCTTTGTTTTCAACAACATGCTGAGCCACTCTACAATTTCGTCTTATGGTGAGTGTGAAAATGTGAGGTATTTACTGAGGAAGGTGACTAACCATCTTAAGTAATGATCACAACCTTTGTTAGGGTGAACTCTTAAAAGCCACTGAATTATCTTGAGATCACCCCCGTCTAGCTGTGGCTAAGTACTAAGCCAATAACAAGGCTGCAATACAAAACAATAAAGATCCCAAAATGAATTAGAAACATACGGTAACATTTAATAAACCAAATTACACAAAAGATTCAATAAGGGAAAACATAGCTATGGATTTTTCAAATTGTGAGCAGAAATGGCGCCAAGAAGGACAAAGTGGCAACAATAGTCAAATGTTGTTGTAAAATATGAACCAGGCACAATTTCACACCATCCCTCATGGAGTGTGGGTCAGATACAATTGTCATGGCCAAAGATTTTACCTTTTGAATGTAGTTCTTTTTTAGTCCCAATCCACCAAAGGAGTGCCACTAGTCAGCTGGGCAGTTGCAGGAATAAGCCTCTTTTAGCTTGGTGTGTTCCTGTAGCTTTAACACGAGGTCAAGTAGTTCTTGACACTCCAGCAGGATTTAACACTATGGTGGTCATTACAACCCTGGCGGTCGGTGTTAAAGCGGCAGTAAGACCGCCAACAGGCCGGCGGTAAAAAAATTGCAATTACGACCGTGGCGGAAACCGCCAACAAAGACAGCCACAGTCTCTCAAGTCTCTACAGTGGGTGGGTTGCCCACTGTTCCATCCTGGGGAGTGAAAAGCCACAGTCTCTCAAGTCTCTACAGTGGGTGGGTTGCCCACTGTTCCATCCTGGGGAGTGCAAAGCCACAGTCTCTCAAGTGGATGACAGTCTCCACTGGTTCTGGAGGGGGCCTTGTGCCAAGAGTGCTCCATCCTGCTAAGGACAGAGGTAGTGGATGTATCTCTCCACTGGTTCTGGAGGGGGCATGGTGCCCAGAGTGCTTCATCCTGCTAAGGACAGAGGTAGTAGATGACAGTCTCCACTGGTTCTGGAGGGGGCTCTGTGCCCAGAGTGCTTCATCCTGCTAAGGACAGAGATAGTGGATATATCTCTCCACTGGTTCTGGAGGGGGCATGGTGCCCAGAGTGCTTCATCCTGCTAAGGACAGAGGTAGTGGATGTATCTCTCCACTGGTTCTGGAGGGGGCATGGTGCCCAGAGTGCTTCATCCTGCTCGTGATGGACTGAGTAGCGTCAGTGCCCTTGGCGCTCATGGGCCATCGGTGCTTGAGGCGGTGGTGCCCTGTTCAGCGGTGCTTGGAGCGGCGGAGCCCTGTTCAGCGGTGCTTGAGGCGGCGGTGCCCTGTTCAGCGGTGCTTGAGGCAGCGGTGCCCTGTTCAGCGGTGCTTGAGGCGGCAGGCTCCTTTGCAGTGACTCAGCTGCTGGCGGTCCTCTAAGTCCCAGCGGGCCTTGTGCTGGCGGTCCTCTCTGTCCCAGCGGGGCTTGTGCTGGCGGTCCTCTCTAGCCCAGCGAAGTCCCAGCGGGGCTTGTGCTGGTGGTCCTCTCTAGCCCAGCGGGGCTTGTGCTGGCGGTACTCTCTAGCCCAGCAGGGCTTCTGCTGGCGGTCCTCTCTGTCCCAGCGGGGCTTGTGCTGGCAGTCCTCTCTAGCCCAGCAGGGCTTGTGCTGGCGGTCCTCTCTGTCCCAGCGGGGATCGTGCTGGCGGTCCTCTCTGTCCCAGCGGGGATGATGGCGGTGGCCTCTTGGCCAGCGTGGATGATGGCGGTGGCCTCCTGGGCAGCGGGGATGATGGCTGTGGCCTCCTGGGCAGCGGGGATGATGGCAGTGGCCTCCTGGGCAGCAGGGATGATGGAGGTGGCCTCCTGGCCAGCGGGGATGATGGCTGTGGCCTCCTGGGCAGCGGGGATGATGGCGGTCTCCTCCACGATGCTGCTCTTCCCAGACTTTCCTGGTTTCTTGTGGCCCTTCCCCACCTTGGAAGGTGTCACAGCTGACTCCACACTCCCACTGGGACCCCTGGGAGCGGCTTTGGTGGCTGGAGTCTTCCCCCCCTCCCGCCGGGCACTGGCCAACTTTTGATGCTTCACAGGTGGGGGACTGTCCGTGCTGTGGCTCCAAGCCACACTGGCTGCCCTGGTGGCCGGTGCACTCCAGATTCAGGTGACTACAGGCACCACTGGTCCCGGAGATGTTGTGGCTGAGGTGCTAATTCGGGACCTAGGAGACGGACGGGGTGGGGGAGGTGTGGGAAAGAGGTCAAGGTCGGACAGGAAAAGTTTTTGGGAGACACTGGGACGGGTAGCTGGAGGGGGTTTGGGAGTGGAAGAAGAGGTTGTGGTTGTAGGAGGTGTTCGTTTGCTGACTTTGGGTGAAGGTACATGGGCTGGAGGCTGTCTTGAGGTGGATGGCTGTTGGGTGGGTGTGTGCCTGCGTTTGTGTATCTTGGGAGGTGGTGTCACAGACACACTGGGAGAGGACACAGGGGACGTGTGAATGGTAGTGGGGGTGGTGACTGAACATGAGCGGGGTGTGGTGGTGGGTGTGCTGGTGATGGCAGTAGTGGCTGTAGATGTAGTGCATGCAGGTGTGAGTGTAGACAAGACTGGGAGAGAGGAGGGAGACGAGGAGGAGGGGGACACATTGGAGGCAGTGGATGTTGGTGTGTCTGCATGTGATGCTTGCGTGAGTGCCTGTGGGATGTGTGGGGCTTATGTTTGCCAGAGCTTCCCTTGTGTGTTGACGTGTGTGCATGCTGGTCTGTAGGTGTGCTTGTGATAGGCTGGGGTACAGGGGATTGGGTCTGGGTGGAGGAAGTTGGAGGGGGGAGGCTAGAGACAGGGACAATGGCTGCCATCAGTGCTGAGGCCAGAGTCTGAAATGCTTGCTGAAGAGCCACCTGACCAGAATGAATGCCCTCCAGGAATGCATTTGTTTGTTGCAACTGCCTTTCTACACCCTGGATGGCATTCAAAATGGTAGACTGCCCAACAGTGAGAGACCTGAGGAGGTCAACGGCCTCCTCACTGAGGGCAGCAGGGGTGACTGGGGCAGGGGCTGAGGTGCCTGGGGCGAAGGTAATGCCCAACCTCCCGGGTGAGTGGGCACGGGGCAAAGGCTGAGGGGCTGCTGGGAGGGCGGTGCTGGTAGGGGGGGTGAGGGCTGTACCTGTAGATGGGGGGGGGGGACACAGATGTTGCCGCCACCACAAGGGAGCTCCCATCAGAGGACGAGCCCGTGTCGCTTGTCTCAGCTCCTGTCCCCGCCGTGGAGCTCCCCTCGCCCTCCGTCCCACTGCTGAAGTCTGAGTCCGTAGTGTGGCCCTCCATGGCCATGTGGGATGCAGCCCCCTCGTGCTCCAGTGCCACTGCTCCTTCGCCTGATGATGTCCCAATCCACCAAAGGAGTGCCACTAGTCAGCTGGGCAGTTGCAGGAATAAGCCTCTTTTAGCTTGGTGTGTTCCTGTAGCTTTAACACGAGGTCAAGTAGTTCTTGACACTCCAGCAGGATTTAACACTATGGTGGTCATTACAACCCTGGCGGTCGGTGTTAAAGCGGCAGTAAGACCGCCAACAGGCCGGCGGTAAAAAAATTGCAATTACGACCGTGGCGGAAACCGCCAACAAAGACAGCCACAGTCTCTCAAGTCTCTACAGTGGGTGGGTTGCCCACTGTTCCATCCTGGGGAGTGAAAAGCCACAGTCTCTCAAGTCTCTACAGTGGGTGGGTTGCCCACTGTTCCATCCTGGGGAGTGCAAAGCCACAGTCTCTCAAGTGGATGACAGTCTCCACTGGTTCTGGAGGGGGCCTTGTGCCAAGAGTGCTCCATCCTGCTAAGGACAGAGGTAGTGGATGTATCTCTCCACTGGTTCTGGAGGGGGCATGGTGCCCAGAGTGCTTCATCCTGCTAAGGACAGAGGTAGTAGATGACAGTCTCCACTGGTTCTGGAGGGGGCTCTGTGCCCAGAGTGCTTCATCCTGCTAAGGACAGAGATAGTGGATATATCTCTCCACTGGTTCTGGAGGGGGCATGGTGCCCAGAGTGCTTCATCCTGCTAAGGACAGAGGTAGTGGATGTATCTCTCCACTGGTTCTGGAGGGGGCATGGTGCCCAGAGTGCTTCATCCTGCTCGTGATGGACTGAGTAGCGTCAGTGCCCTTGGCGCTCATGGGCCATCGGTGCTTGAGGCGGTGGTGCCCTGTTCAGCGGTGCTTGGAGCGGCGGAGCCCTGTTCAGCGGTGCTTGAGGCGGCGGTGCCCTGTTCAGCGGTGCTTGAGGCAGCGGTGCCCTGTTCAGCGGTGCTTGAGGCGGCAGGCTCCTTTGCAGTGACTCAGCTGCTGGCGGTCCTCTAAGTCCCAGCAGGCCTTGTGCTGGCGGTCCTCTCTGTCCCAGCGGGGCTTGTGCTGGCGGTCCTCTCTAGCCCAGCGAAGTCCCAGCGGGGCTTGTGCTGGTGGTCCTCTCTAGCCCAGCGGGGCTTGTGCTGGCGGTACTCTCTAGCCCAGCAGGGCTTCTGCTGGCGGTCCTCTCTGTCCCAGCGGGGCTTGTGCTGGCAGTCCTCTCTAGCCCAGCAGGGCTTGTGCTGGCGGTCCTCTCTGTCCCAGCGGGGCTCGTGCTGGCGGTCCTCTCTGTCCCAGCGGGGATGATGGCGGTGGCCTCTTGGCCAGCGTGGATGATGGCGGTGGCCTCCTGGGCAGCGGGGATGATGGCTGTGGCCTCCTGGGCAGCGGGGATGATGGCAGTGGCCTCCTGGGCAGCAGGGATGATGGAGGTGGCCTCCTGGCCAGCGGGGATGATGGCTGTGGCCTCCTGGGCAGCGGGGATGATGGCGGTCTCCTCCACGATGCTGCTCTTCCCAGACTTTCCTGGTTTCTTGTGGCCCTTCCCCACCTTGGAAGGTGTCACAGCTGACTCCACACTCCCACTGGGACCCCTGGGAGCGGCTTTGGTGGCTGGAGTCTTCCCCCCCTCCCGCCGGGCACTGGCCAACTTTTGATGCTTCACAGGTGGGGGACTGTCCGTGCTGTGGCTCCAAGCCACACTGGCTGCCCTGGTGGCCGGTGCACTCCAGATTCAGGTGACTACAGGCACCACTGGTCCCGGAGATGTTGTGGCTGAGGTGCTAATTCGGGACCTAGGAGACGGACGGGGTGGGGGAGGTGTGGGAAAGAGGTCAAGGTCGGACAGGAAAAGTTTTTGGGAGACACTGGGACGGGTAGCTGGAGGGGGTTTGGGAGTGGAAGAAGAGGTTGTGGTTGTAGGAGGTGTTCGTTTGCTGACTTTGGGTGAAGGTACATGGGCTGGAGGCTGTCTTGAGGTGGATGGCTGTTGGGTGGGTGTGTGCCTGCGTTTGTGTATCTTGGGAGGTGGTGTCACAGACACACTGGGAGAGGACACAGGGGACGTGTGAATGGTAGTGGGGGTGGTGACTGAACATGAGCGGGGTGTGGTGGTGGGTGTGCTGGTGATGGCAGTAGTGGCTGTAGATGTAGTGCATGCAGGTGTGAGTGTAGACAAGACTGGGAGAGAGGAGGGAGACGAGGAGGAGGGGGACACATTGGAGGCAGTGGATGTTGGTGTGTCTGCATGTGATGCTTGCGTGAGTGCCTGTGGGATGTGTGGGGCTTATGTTTGCCAGAGCTTCCCTTGTGTGTTGACTTGTGTGCATGCTGGTCTGTAGGTGTGCTTGTGATAGGCTGGGGTACAGGGGATTGGGTCTGGGTGGAGGAAGTTGGAGGGGGGAGGCTAGAGACAGGGACAATGGCTGCCATCAGTGCTGAGGCCAGAGTCTGAAATGCTTGCTGAAGAGCCACCTGACCAGAATGAATGCCCTCCAGGAATGCATTAGTTTGTTGCAACTGCCTTTCTACACCCTGGATGGCATTCAAAATGGTAGACTGCCCAACAGTGAGAGACCTGAGGAGGTCAACGGCCTCCTCACTGAGGGCAGCAGGGGTGACTGGGGCAGGGGCTGAGGTGCCTGGGGCGAAGGTAATGCCCAACCTCCCGGGTGAGTGGGCACGGGGCAAAGGCTGAGGGGCTGCTGGGAGGGCGGTGCTGGTAAGGGGGGTGAGGGCTGTACCTGTAGATGGGGGGGGGGACACAGATGTTGCCGCCACCACAAGGGAGCTCCCATCAGAGGACGAGCCCGTGTCGCTTGTCTCAGCTCCTGTCCCCGCCGTGGAGCTCCCCTCGCCCTCCGTCCCACTGCTGAAGTCTGAGTCCGTAGTGTGGCCCTCCATGGCCATGTGGGATGCAGCCCCCTCGTGCTCCAGTGCCACTGCTCCTCCGCCTGATGATGCTAATGCCCACAAGAAGAGGGAGACCACAAAAAGGGGGGGATGACAGAAGAAAGACATGTTGAGTGCATGCATTACCGCTACCGCTGGCGACACAACAGACACAGGCTCCACTTTTCAATCCCTGGGAAATGGCCTACTAGGCTATGGGTGACATCTGCACACATGGATGACACAGGGGCATGACTAGGTGTACTTGGCACTCGACAGAGGTGGGGTGGGGTGCCACATGGCGTGCCTTACGAAGGGACCTTGCCTACGAAACCCGCCCTGGCATAGGGAAACCCACAGCCCACCTCCCCCACCCAGACACCTCCACTGCACGCAAAATCAGCAGGATGAGAGTGTACTCACCCCCTTGTGGCTGCTGTGATACCCTCAAGCGCCCATCCAACTCCGGGTAAGCCACCGCCAGGATCCTGAACATCAGGGAGGTCACGGTGCAACGGGCACCCCTCCCACGTTGGGAGGCCATCCCCAGCTGAGACTCCGCCGTCTTCTTGCTCCAGCGGCGAATGTCCTCCCATCTTTTCCGGCAGTGGGTGCTCTGTCTGTGGTAGACCCCCAGGGTTCGGACGTCCTTGGCGATGGCACGCCAAATATATTTTTTCTGGTGGGCGCTGACCTACATGAATTTTCACCGGGGGAAGAGAAACTTATTACCAACTGCACCGTCACAATCATTGGCCCCCATCCCTACCCTTGCCATGTGGCACATGCACTCACCGTCGTTTCATGCACGCCGCAATCTCCCCCCCCTTCTTACATCCACTCCACACAGGCATAGCCCATACAGCATGCTCTCAGTGTACTTACCTGTTTCTCTGGAGGACTGTAGAGTAGCGTGAACTGGGGAGGACCCCGTCCACGAGTTTCTCCAACTCCTCCCTTTCCCCGGACACTCGAGCCATTGTCTCTTCCAGACCGAGGTCACAGCAGCACTTGCAGTGTAGGTCCTCTACTGTTGAAGATCAGGTATCGAGTGATTGAACAGACAGAAAATGGCGGTCACGTCCGCGGCGGTGCATACCATCACCGCCGGCGTACATCATCATTGGCTCATGGGACCCATAGGGTCCAATGTTAACCAATGCAGCATTGTGCCGCGGTCTTCGACCGCCTACCGCGATGGTGTACAACACCAACCCAGTTACCTCACATCCCATTGTCCCACTTTAGAGGTCAAGCAGCCGCCATTTCAGGGGCCCACATGGCTTCATTTTTAACTGCGTCACACATACCTAGGCCTAGACTCAACAAACATACAGGCCACTTTTTGGATTATGATTCGTGTTCTGTGTAAGCTGTGGGTACGTACCTCTGAGTTGGTTGACTCTGTACTCGCTGTTGTCCTTCATAGGCACCGTCCACTGGGACATGTGAGGAGATGGCGGCATCCTCCGGTGTACCGATCGTTGGTGGACCTGTCGACAATAGAGGAAAGACATGTGATCATCACCTACAGGCGTGACTGTGCCACAATCCAGGAACTGTGTACCAAGCTGGAGCCAGACCTGATGTCAGCTATCCGCCATCCCACAGGAATCCCCCCTCAAGTGCAGGTGCTGTCAGTGCTCCATTTCCTTGCAAGTGGGTCATTTCAAACAACTGTGGCCATTGCATCAGAGATGTCCCAGCCTATGTTTTCCAACGTGTTGTCCAGAGTGTTGTCTGCCCTGCTGAAACACATGCGAAGCTACATCGTTTTCCCTCAGGTGGAGGATTTGTCTACAGTGAAGGTGATTTCTATGCCCTGGGACATATCCCCAACATCATAGGTGCCATTGATGGGACCCATGTGGCTTTGGTCCCCCCCGCAGGAGTGAACAGGTGTACAGAAACCGGAAGAGCTACCATTCCATGAATGTACAGATGGTATGTTTGGCAGACCAGTACATCTCCCATGTTAATGCCAAGTTCCCTGGCTCAGTGCATGACGCCTACATCCTGTGGAATAGCAGCATCCCATATGTGATGGGTCAACTCCAGAGGCACCATGTGTGAGCACCTGGAAGCAAGACAGTGGGAATGGTTGTCTGGGTCTGTGGATGTCCCTATGAGTTAGTGTGTGTCTAACAGTTGTCCCTCGCCATTTGCAGGTGACTCTGGTTACCACAACGTGTCATGGCTATTGACCCCAGTGAGGAATCCCAGGACAAGGGCAGAGGGACGCTACAATGAGGCCCATGGGCGAACACGGCGGATAATCGAGCGGACCTTCAGCCTCCTGAAGGCCAAGTTCTGGTGCCTCCATATGACAGGTGGATCCCTATTCTACTCACCAAAGAAGGTGTGCCAGATCATCGTGGCATGCTGTATGCTTCACAACTTAGCTTTGCGACGACAGGTGCCTTTTCTGCAGGAGGATGGTCCCGATGGCGGTGTTGTTGCAGCTTTGGAGCCTGTGGACAGTGAAGACGAGGAAGCAGAAGAAGAAGACATGGACAACAGGGACTCAGTGATCCAGCAATATTTCCAGTGAAGCACAGGTAAGAATACAAACCTGCCTACTACATGTACTAAAGTACTACCTCTCTACTGTCTGTCGTTTTCACCCAGTGTATGGTCACTGAGTTGTCACTTTCCCTTACGATTTCACAGATGTGACTACAGCTGTGTGACATAGGTATGTTGACATTACAAATGAAAGAGCTTTTTGACACTGTAAATGCTTACACTATTCTGAAATCACAGACTGACTCCAGATTGTTTTGTGCTTTAAGGGTGTTTATTTTAGTGCTCAATATTAGAGGGGGTAGCAAAATGGTGAGGGGTGGTGGTGGAGGAATGTCCATGGCAGAGTCCAGTCTATTAGTCTCACAGGTGCATTGCCCAAATGGGCATAGGAAGTGGAGCTGGGGCAGTTTAAGTATGGACAGGGTGACAAAGTGGGACAGAAGGATGACATTCAGGGTGGTCTCATTTCTTGGCGGGGGTCTTGGCATCGTTCTCTGTCTTTGTCCTGGATCTCAGGGACTGTTTGCGAGGTGGTTCTCCCTCTGCAGGGGGTGGGGTGCTGGTGTGGTGGTCCTGTGGCGGTACCTCCTGTACACTAGCGCCGGCGGAGGTGGTGGGCAGTTCATCGTCCAGGCTAGTGTCAGGGGCACCTTGTAGTGCCACAGTGTCCCTCCTGGTGTTGAGTACTTCCTTCAGTACCCCTACAATGGTGCCCAGGGTGGAATTGATGGCTCTGAGTTCCTCCCTGAAGCCCAAATACTGTTCCTCCTGCAGGCGCTGGGTCTCCTGAAACTTGGCCAGTACCGTTGCCATCATCTCCTGGGAGTGGTGGTAGGCTCCCATGATGTTGGAGAGGGCCTTGTGGAGAGTGTGTTCCCTTGGCCTGTCCTCCCCCTGTCGCACAGCAGCCCTCCCAGTTCCCCTGTGTTCCTGGGCCTCCGTCCCCTGGACCGTGTGCCCACTGCCACTGCCCCCAGGTCCCTGTTGTTGTTGGGGTGGTGGGTTATCCTGGGTTCCCTGTAGTGGTGGACACACTGCTGACTGACGTGTCCTGGGGACGGATGTATGGGCCCGCAGGGTGGGTGCTGTGCTGGTGTTTCCAGAGGGGGAAACCTCTGTAGTGGCCTGTGACTGTGTGATGGGAACCGACTGTCCCGAGGTCCCCGATGGGCCGGGCTGGTCATCTAGATCCAGTTGGACAGAGCTGCTGTCATCACTGTGGGCCTCTTCTGTTGGTGGTGTGGACATGTGTGGACCCTCCTGTCCGGTGACGTTGGGTAGGGATCCTCTAGGGGTATAAAAGGATGTTTATTACATCTGTGTGTGCCATGGTATGCAATGGGTGGGTGACCGTGTACCCCAGTGCTTGCATTCCTGTGTGGGACCTTGTGTGATGATGGTTTAGGGTGGTGTATGGGTATGTGCAGTGGACATGCTTTAGTGATGGGTGTCCATGCTTTGTTGTTTCATGCAGGGCTTGGTGTTAGGATGTGTGGTTTGTGATGTTGGGAGATCTGCGAGGAGTTAGAGTGATGGGGGTGAGGGTGAGGGTGGGGGTATGTGACGGCATGCAGGTAGGGTGGGGGATGTAATAGTTAAGATTTGACTTACCAGAGTCCATTCCTCCAGCTACTCCTGCGAGGCCCTCAGGATGCAGAATCCCCAAGACCTGCTCCTCCCATGTTGTTAGTTGTGGGGGAGGAGGTGGGGGTCAGCCGACAGTCCGCTGAACCGCAAGGTGGTGTCTTGAGACCACGGAACGCACCTTCCCCCATAGGTCGTTCCACCTCTTCATGATGTCATCCCGATTTATTGGGTGCTATCCCACTGCGTTGACCCTGTCCACTATTTTTCGCCATAGCTCCATCTTCCTTGCAATGGAGGTGTGCTGCACCTGTGATCCGAATAGCTGTGGCTCTACCCGGACGATTTCCTCCACCATGACCCTGAGCTCCTCCTCCGAGAACCTGGTGTGTGTTTGCCGTGCAATGGGGTAGTGTGGGTGATGTGTGTGGTGGTGTGTATGGTGATAAGTGTGCTGATATGTAGTGGGGTGTTGTGTGAGGTGCGTGGAAGTTATGTGGGTGATGGTGTTGTGTGCCTGTGGATGCTAGTATTGTTGATGGTGGTGTCTCTCTCTGTGCTTCTTTCTCAATTGTGGTCGTAGGGGTTTGTGGGTGATGTAGGTGTGTGTTTTATATTCTATTGGGTGTGTGGGAGTGGTGTGTTTATGTAAATCAGGTGTGTGTATTTGGAATTGTCCAATGTGGCTGTGTTTTGTAAGTGTGTGTGTATTTTGAGCACAGCAGTGTGTACCGCCAATGGAATACCGTGGTTGAAAGACCGCCGCGTGGATTCGTGGGTCGTGATAGTGTGGGCGTATTTCTGTTGGCGTGACAGTGGAGGTTTTGTTTTCGCCCGTTTATCGCTGACCTTTTGTGTGGTGGACTTGTGTGGGTGTCTGAATATTGGCGGATTCCGTGCTGTGGGTCATAATAGCTGTCTCAGAATTCCGCAGCAGTGGGTGTTGGCTGTCGTCTACACGAGGATAAGCGGCTTTTACTGCCAATGTTGTAATGACCGCCTATGATGTTAACAAGAGGCCCAATGTAATGGGGCCTCCCTGACCAGAGGAACAAAATAAGGATGCAGGCCTACGTGGTAGCTAAATCTTCTTGTGACAAGGTAGACCTCTTTGAAACTAATCAAGTCCTTGGGCTCAGCCTACCGGCTATCCTTTCCAGGGCAGAACAACACTTCTGCATACCCAAGGCCTCTTGTTCCTGGGAGTAGGTGCTAACCTCATTCACGCCCATTGAAATGCTAATTACTGTCTGGCAGAATGGGAAGAGCAAAATTCAGATTTAACTTCGAGAAACTTCAGGCAGAGAAGAAAAAGTTACTTACCTTCGGTAACGCTTTTTCTGGTGGATACATTAACTACCTGTTGATTCCTCACTAAAAGAATTCTCCCCTCGCGCCAGCTTCAACGGAAATTTTCTTCTAGCTCTGCACGTCGACAATTTGTTAAACAGGAGTATACCAATTTTATCATGTTAAAAGAAGGAGCACAAACACTTTACAACTGGTTAGTGGGGTAAAGTACAGAGTTCTATAGCCAGCACAAATAGGATTCACCAAAAAAGGCAAAAAAACTGAGTGACGCTGCAAAAAGGACAAATTTCCAATAGTGTACTTCCTGTTTTTTAAATCCCATAATGCATAACACTGTAATGATCACATACTGTTGTGTAATTATTTTTTTACTAATTGTACTATAGTTCTATTAAGTGTTTGAAAAATCCACTCCAAGTTGGAAAGAGTTAGGCAACCAAACCCTTTAATGAGACAGCTGGTCAAGTGGAAAATCAGCGAACTGTTAGTTTGGTATGTTAATCATTGCAATATATGATAAATATGTGACTGAACATGGACAAACTCACTGATAATGATCAGTCATTTTATGAGTTGAGAACAAACAAAACACATTTTTGCTATCTAAGAATACTTATTGTTGTTTGCATATGAGAAATGCATGTTATTGATGTTCATTTAAAAGATGCATTACTGAGTCAAAATTAATTAACAGGTTTAAAAAGAGTTAGCGAAATACAGTGATTTCAAACTTATCATTCAGCCTATATCCAGAGAAAACCGGCGATGCCCAAAGACAGAGTTGTGTCCATGCCCTTATTTATAGGTTGCAGAGCCTCATCAATCTGCTAGCCAAACATTACTAATGTCAAAGGACAAGTTCATCAATTTTGTTTGCACATGTGGTCTGACAATGCTAGCAATATCTGTGCACTGTGATAATGAGAGCTATGCTGACTTGTAAGGGGGTGTTGATTCTTGCCCTCACTGTCATGCTCTTCCAATAAAGGCATGGAAACATTCAATGTCATTCAGGAGCAGTCTTTGCACTAGCATCATTTAGTGCAATATAAGAATTATATCCAAATGCTGTAGCGGGAGCTGGACTGTCTGGCTAATAGTCAGTTTAACTGGTATCAATATTACCATGACATGATCCTTCAACAGCTGCATCCCTGGCATCATCATTGTCCTCATTATTGTTGTTACAACCTTGACACCCTCACGAGAAAGAGGGCTTTTGTAGCAATGGCATACCAGTCAAACCTGTACGAGGTTGCGCTGAAGACATGGCCACTGGTTGTTGAGGAGACTGTCCCTATAAGTTGAGGTATAGTAGTGTATATTCCTTATTTGAGAAGAGTTTTGGAGGAAAATGTTGAATGAGTGTTTGAATAATGCCCAGCAAGTACAGTTGGCGACTCACTATAATCTGAATCATGAGTGAGGCTGGATCATATCAAACATTCCCTTATGAGTATGTTCAATGTGAAGTAGAGGATCTAGGTAGTTAGAACATGTTTCAATGCCATAAGGTCAATAAAAGTCATCATCAGTATCTTCCTGTGGTGTACACTTTATTTTGATGACGCAGAAGGAAAGGTTTCCTACATGTGATCCTAATTCTCCTTCAAGGGAATCCACATTGTAATCTTAAACACTAAATAGTTCCAACCACAAATGCAGAACCCCGGAGCACTTTTTAAAATGTATCTTCTTAAGTGTACATCTTCGCCTTACCTCAGGAAGGCCAAGTTTTAATAATTATTATATTTTTTAAGCCTACAAAAGGCCTATAGTGGCTAACTTCTCCAATTTACTTTTAAAAGGCCAAATTATTAATAATAAATAGGAAAATTACCAGAACTAACATAATCTTTGCTTTAAAAAAAATAATTTACAAACCTTTGTCAAAGGAAATGGGGTTGAAAGTAATAGGGCAATGTAGACAGTTAGGCTGCAGCTAAGCTTGTATGAAAACTGACACTGCACCTTTTAGGGCTCATAGCCCTCCAGTACCTCATTATGCCCAGCAAATGGCAGTTACCGCAGTTCTTTATTTTCTAGTGAGATAGAGACAAAGGTTGCTGAAATCTAGTATGACTGTTAATCATCGTTGTCCCTTCCACCATAGAGGAGGGAGGGTTGTTTATGACTTGCTTTTCCTTCAAGGGCATTTCCATTGATAATCACTGAATAGAGTAGCAGGTCCATCCCAGAAAAAGGTGGTAGCAGTGGGGAAAGATGACCAACAGAAATAATTAATCAAAGTTATTTCTCAAGGAAACTTGCCCTACCTGAGCATCTGTTTGAACACCTGAATCACGATAAATAACGTTTTATAAAGGTGTGAACATATCTCATACGCTGCCCTACAGATTTCCTCAGTAGGAATATTCCTCATTAAATCCAGCACTGCAGATTTATCTCAGGTAAAATACGCTGTTGTTTTACTAGCTATGGTTTTGTTTGTTTTTTTAAGCATAAAAATGCAAGAAACTATCTATCTGGATAGAGATTGTTTAGATGTGGATAAACCACTACAAAGCAGGCCATAATTCACAAACAATTGCATTGACTTACAAGCTCTATAGATTTATCAAGACAGGATTTTAAAACTCTTCTCACTTCTAACATGTGGGGAGATCTTTCTGCTGGAGAAGCAGTGTTCTGAAAAGGTCAACAGTTTGATTAACGTGAAAATCAGAAACTACTTTAGGTAATAATTTTGCATGAGTTCTCATGACAAATTTATTATTATGAAGTACTGTATATCAAATCAAATCAAATCATTAACATTTATAAAGCGCGCTACTCACCCGTGCGGGTCTCAAGGCGCTAGGGAGGAAAGGGGGGGTTATCGCTGCTCGAACAGCCAAGTCTTTAGGAGTCTCCGGAAAGCGGAGTGGTCCTGGGTGGTCCTGAGGCTGGTGGGGAGGGAGTTCCAGGTCTTGGCCGCCAGGAAGGAGAAAGATCTCCCACCCGCCGTGGAGCGGCGGGTGCGAGGGACGGCAGCAAGTGCGAGGCCAGCGGAGCGGAGGGGGCGGGTGGGGACGTAGAAGCTGAGGCGTCTGTTGAGGTATTCCGGTCCCTTGTGGTGGAGGGCTTTGTGTGCGTGGGTGAGAAGACGGAAGGTGATCCTTTTGCTGACTGGGAGCCAATGCAGGTGTCTCAGGTGTGCGGAGATGTGGCTGTTGCGGGGTACGTCGAGGATGAGGCGGGCCGAGGCGTTTTGGATGCGTTGCAGGCGGTTTTGGAGTTTGGCGGTGGTCCCGGCGTAGAGGGTGTTGCCGTAGTCCAGGCGACTCGTGACAAGGGCGTGGGTCACGGTTTTTCTGGTGTCGGCGGGGATCCAGCGGAAGATCTTGCGGAGCATGCGGAGAGTGAGGAAGCAGGCGGAGGACACGGCGTTGACTTGCTTGGTCATGGTGAGAAGAGGGTCCAAGATGAAGCCGAGGTTGCGGGCGTGGTCTGCGGGGGTCGGTGCGGTGCCGAGGGCCGTGGGCCACCAGGAGTCGTCCCAGGCGGACGGGGTGTTGCCGAGGATGAGGACTTCCGTTTTTTCAGAGTTCAGCTTTAGGCGGCTGAGCCTCATCCAATCTGCGACGTCCTTCATACCCTCTTGTAGGTTGGTCTTGGCGCTGGCGGGGTCCTTGGTGAGGGAGAGTACAAGTTGGGTGTCGTCGGCGTAGGAGGTGATGATGATGTCGTGCTTGCGTACGATGTCGGCGAGGGGGCTCATGTAGACATTGAAGAGTGTCGGGCTGAGCGATGAGCCTTGAGGTACGCCGCAGATGATCTTGGTGGGTTCTGAGCGAAACGGAGGGAGGTAAACTCTTTGGGAGCGGTTAGCGAGGAAGGAGGCGATCCAGTCCAGGGCCTGGCCTTGGATCCCGGTGGAGCGTAGGCGGGTGATTAGGGTGCGGTGACAGACGGTGTCAAAGGCAGCCGAGAGGTCGAGGAGAATGAGGGCGACTGTTTCACCGTTGTCCATCAGGGTTCTGATGTCGTCTGTGACTGAGATGAGGGCAGTTTCCGTGCTGTGGTTGGTTCGGAATCCGGTTTGTGAAGGGTCGAGCAGGTTGTTGTCTTCCAGGAAGGTGGTCAGCTGTTTGTTGACGGTCTTTTCTATTACCTTGGCTGGGAAAGGTAGAAGAGAGATGGGGCGGAAGTTTTTCAGGTCGCTTGGGTCAGCCGTAGGTTTCTTTAGTAGGGCGTTGACTTCAGCGTGCTTCCAGCATTCGGGGAAGGTAGCAGAAGAAAAAGAAGAGTTGATGACGGTCTGGAGGTGCGGGGCGATGATGTCGTCGGCTTTGTTAAAGATGAAGTGCGGGCAGGGGTCCGAAGGGGCGCTGGAGTGGATAGAGTTCATGATGGATTTGGTTTCTTCCGTGTTGATGTGGGTCCAGTTGTTGAGGGTGATGTCCGGGGAAGCGGGTTCAGTGGTGTATGGTTGGGTCTGGTGTCCGAAGCTGTCGTGGAGGTCGCTGATCTTGCGATGGAAGAAAGTGGCGAGGGATTCGCACAAATCCTGTGAGGGCGTGACGGCGTTGGCGCTGGCGCTGGGGTTGGAGAACTCTTTGACGATGCTGAAGAGTTCTCTGCTGTTGTGGCTAGTTCATGGGAGCAAAAAGCCTGAATTTTGCTAAACCTTTGGGCTGATCTGATAGCCACAAGGAAAGCTGTTGTAAAGAGGCTTTATGGATAGGTTCAAATGGAGAACCCATGCAACATAAAAGTACAATGTTTAACTCAAATGGGGGAGATAGTCTGCGTATTGGGGGGATTGGCTTTAATGCATTCTCTTCACTACTGGAATTTTGGTAAAGAGGTCTGTGAAGGACACTTTCTGTAGGCAGTAGTAGCTACCAAATGAAAAAGAGAACTGTAAACCATATTTGGCCAAATTAAGCAAATATGGTAGTAAAGCTTCCTCTAGGCAGATGGTGATCAAAGTTCTTGTCAGAGCACCAAATACAATTTTTCTTCTATTTGAAGGAATAACAGCCTCTTGTAGATGGACATTTATCTTCTTTATCTTCTCTTAGAATGTGTATCCAGTATTGTAGAAGATTACATGTCTGTACTGGATGAATTCAGAAGCCAGGCTGCCAAACTCAAGATGGGAGGTAGGGATGAACCTTTGCCCTTACACCTTGATGAGGCGGTCCAGTCCGCACGGCAGTCCAGAGCTATTCAAATCATTCTGCTGGAATCAGTGGTATTGGTCAAAAAGCAAAAAGAAATTTGCTCAACTAATCAATCAATAAGGAATTCTCCTTTGTTCTTGGTTAACAGAACCTCGAGGGAAAGTCTGGCCATTTTTTGTTCTCTGAAGTGAGAATTATAAGAGGAAAATCCCAGCCGCAGAAGACATCATGAATGACAGAGACATTGAGGATCCGCTTGTGGTTTGCTTGAATAGATCTGCTGTGGGAGTCGACTTGAACGTTCTGGAGATAGGTTTCAGTGATCCACAGGTTTCTGGATAGTAATCAATTCCAGATGGATTGGGCTTCTAACGATAGGGCTCTGGACCTCAAACCTCTTTGTTTGTTCATCTAGTACATCATGATTGTCTTGTCTATCTTAATAAGGACTGAGTCTGTCTTGAAAGTGGGTCGGAAAGATGTCAGCGCAAAGTGAACAGCTCTTTGTTCAAGTAGGTTGATGTGGTATATCATTTCTTTCGTGCAGAATGTTCCCTGAATCTGAAGGTGATCCATGTCTGCACCTCAACTTAAAAGGGGAGAACTGGTCATTATTGCCAGTGATGGGACATCCTGACGAGAGGCCATTCCGAGGAAATATTTTCAGTTAATAGTACCATTTGAGAGATTGCTTCGCATTGAGAGAAACTGTGCTCTTGTCTTTCCAACTGTAAGAATATTGTCTCCACTGGTCTTCCAGACATTCTTGTAGCTGTCTCAGGTGAAGGAGGGCATTCAGGGTCAGAAAGATGCAGGACGCCATCAAGCACAGTAGAAAAGACACCTATCTCGCCATCGGATGGGAGGCTTTCCTAGAGATTGGCATTTCAGGTGTATTAATAACTGTCTCTCCTCTGACTGATTCACTGTTGTTTTTATGGAACTGAGTATTGCTCGTAGATAATGAAAAGACTACATCAGTTATGTAGATTTTTGTAATTGACATGCAGTCCTAGAGGCTGAGAGTAGAGGCAGTTATTTGCTAATGCTGACAAGCTTGTTAGTGTATGTATGCCTTGATGAGCCAGATGTCTAAATATGGATATATGAAGATCTTAGCTTTCCTGTGATGTTCAGCGACAATAGCCATGGACTCTGAAAAAGTTCTCGGGCTGATTTGAGGCCAAAAGTAAGTACTTTGTATAAATCTCAGGAACTTGTGGTGCTTTCTGGCTATTGTTGTATAAAACTACGCATCCTGAAGATCTATGGAGCATAGGCAGTTCTCTTGGTGAATCTGAGGGTAAATTTCGTGTAATGTAAACCTTTTGAATTTGTCTCTCTGTAGCCATATGTTTGTGAATTTCAAATTTAGGATGAATCTAAATTTGTTCTCTGGACCCTTCTTTTTTACAAGAAAATAATGGAAATGAATTGTCATTCCTCTCTGGGAAAGAGGCACAGGCTCCACTGCTTCTGCTGCAGTATTACCTCTTGTTGCAGCATTTCTAGATGTTGATTGTATATACTTGGTGGTATAGCTGGTGAAGGATGGATGAATCGGAGACAATACCCTGTAGTATGGTGTACCCAGTGCATCTTTACTGATACAATTTAACTCTGCCAGATAATTGGATAGGCTTCCCCCGATCCACCGGAGTGAGAATTGGTAACCACCTCTCCCTTTTGACTGTTGCATTTGTTGTTGATGAAAAGGCCGTTTATGCTGCTGTTGGTGACCTTGAGACCACTGAGGAGGCTGAATAGCATTCATAAGGTGGATAAGAAAGTTTCTTCTGCGTCTTACATTACTCCAGACCAACAGCTTATAAGACTACATCTCGATTTTCTTCTGAGCCATCTCATCATCTGTATGACTTCCAAATAAAGTCCGACCAGAGCAAGGTAGACTGATTATTCTCTGGTAAGGTTCCTATTTGTGAGCTGTCAATCAAAGCCAAGAGTGTCTGTTTAAAGCTAATCTGTGGCAGTAACCATGCGCCACTAATAAAGATGAGTCAGTAGCAGCTGGGATGTGACTGTCAGGAAGGAAATATGCACAGATCTTGGGCATCTCATTTTGCCTTATTTGTGCACTTGGCCAATAAAGATGGTATTTTACTTACTCAAAACCCAAATTTTGCTGTCAGAAAATAACAAAAAACATTATAGGTGTCCAAAGATGTCGAGGGAAGCTGTTTAGTTTCCAATCTGTAGAGATTTTCTGGTGAAAAGAAGCCCCAAAAAGCCAAACTCAGTGCTCCAAGATCCATTAAAAAAAAACCTGATGTAACTGTCATCTGCAGAGCCTGATGGGATACTGAAGGGGTATGAGCCCTTAAAGCTGCAATATCAGTTGTCATACTAGTTTAACTGCAGCCTATATGTCTCTGTTTCCATATACCTTCATCCCCCATTCCCTCTGAAAACGTTTGTGAATTTGTTTCTTTAGGGAGATTATCATAGTTCTGGTAATTTTCCTATTTTTTCTTTTTAATTTGGCATGTTTTAAGTAAATTAAAATAATTGTTCAAATTATATGTTAAAACTTGGTATTTGATATATTGTAAAGAAGTGCTCTTGGATACCACATGGGGGCGGTGTCAGGGGTCTAGCAGGGTGAGATTGGGATTAGACTGGAATATAGGGGGTGCAAGCTCTTTGTCGGAAAAATGGATTTCCAGTGCTGGGTTAAAACATATACACATACTTGAATTCTGGAATGGAAGGGAGCACAGTGGCAGAGGAATGGAGGAGGAAAGAACAGGCTTTGATTAGCAAACTGAAAGTATGTAAAAGAAACTATATGATAATACAAGCAGTACACAAAATTGAAACAAAGGAGACGGACAAACTATCACAAATGATAGTTTGTAAACTCGTAGGACAGTGATCTTTCTGTGAGGTGAAAAGATCTTATGCGAACTCAGGAAGCAGATTAATTTCACTGAGTTCAGAGAGACCCCCAGCAGATCCTTTTGAAAAGGAGCGCTGAGTGGTTATCTGTGCAAGAGGCACAAGCCTCAGAGCCTAACTGACACCGTTGGAAGCTAGGATAATCAAAATTACATTATAACCACAAGATAGAACAACAGGGAACAGAACAAGGAACACCCAAAAAACTGAGCTCAGGGAAACTTGATTGGAATCCGGGTCAGGAGCAGGACTTGAATACATATCAGGTTTGGGACTAGAATAATAAGACATAAGAACGAGTTACTTACCTTCGGTAACGACTTTTCTGGTGGATACATTAGCTACCTGTGGATTCCTCACCTCATGAATACTCCCATGGCGCCAGCATTCGACGGAAATCTTCTTACTAGTCTCTGCACGTCGACGAGGACGTCACTGTCTCGCACGCGACGCCGTCTGACGTCATACAGGCAATAAGAGGTCCTCGACGACGTGCAGACGTCAGTACCAATCATTTTTTACGTGCATGAGAACAACCAGGCAATGCAATGAAAGAGCAAGGCAACATCCATTATATTGTAAAAATACACCACATTGTATGAATAACTGTAAATCTTTTTATGCACATATATATATATATATATAAAACTCTCTCTTTTAAAATATATACACACACCAAGTATATACATAAAGATATATACACATATACATATATATATATATATATATAAATATATTATATATACATCTATTGCACCCTCAAAGAACAAGAGGAGCGCACTCAAGGATTACTTGGCAAGACCATAAAGGCAACGGGGAGGCGGGTGGGACCGTGAGGAATCCACAGGTAGCTAATGTATCCACCAGAAAAGTCGTTACCGAAGGTAAGTAACTCGTTCTTCTGATGGATACAACTACCTGTGGATTCCTCACCTCATGAATAGAGTCCCAAAGCAGTACCACGCCCGGCGGTGGGTGCCTAAATGGTCAAACCAAGAAATCCTGCAGCACTGACCGTGCAAAATGGCCGTCCCTTCTAACCTCAGAATCTAAACAGTAATGTTTTGCAAAAGTGTGAAGGGACGACCAAGTTGCGGCCTTGCAGATGTCGACCACAGGAACACCTCTGGCTAAGGCCGAAGTGGCCGACTTAGCTCTGGTGGAATGAGCTCTAATGCCCTCAGGAGGATCCTTCTTTGCCAAAGAGTAACATATTTTAATGCAAAGAACAACCCACCTGGATAGTGTTCTCTTGTGGACTGCCTTTCCTCTCCTCTTGCCCACGTATCCAATAAACAGCTGATCCTCCAGCCTGAAATCCCTTGTTCTATTGATAAAGAAGCTCAACGCTCTCTTTGGGTCCAGACGGTGCAGTCTTTCTTCCTCTTTGGAAGGATGAGGCGGAGGATAGAACGTGGACAAAGTAATTGCCTGAGCCAAATGGAAGGGTGAAACAACCTTCGGGAGGAAAGCAGCCTTGGTCCTCAACACCACCTTATCCCCATAAAAAGTTGTATAAGGGGGTTTTACTGATAAGGCCTGCAACTCACTCACTCTCCTTGCTGATGTTATAGCTATCAGGAAGACTGTTTTTAAAACCAAATACCTCAAGGGGCAAGAAGAACGAGTTACTTACCTTTGGTAACGACTTTTCTGGTGGATACATTAGCTACCTGTGGATTCCTCACCTCATGAATACTCCCATGGCGCCAGCATTCTACGGAAATCTTCTTACTAGTCTCTGCACGTCGACGAGGACGTCACTGTCTCACACGCGACGCCGTCTGACGTCATACAGGCAATAAGAGGTCCTCGACGACGTGCGGACGTCAGTACCAATCATTTTTTACGTGCATGAGAACAACCAGGCAATGCAATGAAAGAACAAAGCAACATCCATTATATTGTAAAAATACACCACATTGTATGAATAACTGTAAATCTTTTTTATGTACATATATATATATATATATATATATATAAAACTCTTTCTTTTAAAAAATATATACACACACCAAGTATATACATAAAGATATATACACATATACCTATATATATATATAAATATATTATATATATACATCTATTGCACCCTCAAAGATCAAGAGGAGCGCACTCAAGGATTACTTGGCAAGACCATAAAGGCAACGGGGAGGCGGGTGGGACCGTGAGGAATCCACAGGTAGCTAATGTATCCACCAGAAAAGTCGTTACCGAAGGTAAGTAACTCGTTCTTCTGATGGATACAACTACCTGTGGATTCCTCACCTCATGAATAGAGTCCCAAAGCAGTACCACGCCCGGCGGTGGGTGCCTAAATGGTCAAACCAAGAAATCCTGCAGCACTGACCGTGCAAAATGGCCGTCCCTTCTAACCTCAGAATCTAAACAGTAATGTTTTGCAAAAGTGTGAAGGGACGACCAAGTTGCGGCCTTGCAGATGTCGACCACAGGAACACCTCTGGCTAAGGCCGAAGTGGCCGACTTAGCTCTGGTGGAATGAGCTCTAATGCCCTCAGGAGGATCCTTCTTTGCCAAAGAGTAACATATTTTAATGCAAAGAACAACCCACCTGGATAGTGTTCTCTTGTGGACTGCCTTTCCTCTCCTCTTGCCCACGTATCCAATAAACAGCTGATCCTCCAGCCTGAAATCCTTTGTTCTATCGATAAAGAAGCTCAACGCTCTCTTTGGATCCAGACGGTGCAGTCTTTCTTCCTCTTTGGAAGGATGAGGCGGAGGATAGAACGTGGACAAAGTAATTGCCTGAGCCAAATGGAAGGGTGAAACAACCTTCGGGAGGAAAGCAGCCTTGGTCCTCAACACCACCTTATCCCCATAAAAAGTTGTATAAGGGGGTTTTACTGATAAGGCCTGCAACTCACTCACTCTCCTTGCTGATGTTATAGCTATCAGGAAGACTGTTTTTAAAAACAAATACCTCAAGGGGCAAGAATGCATAGGTTCAAAAGGGGACCCCATAAGGAAAGTCAGGACTAAGGACAAATCCCATTGCGGCATAACGAATGGCTTTGGAGGATATTGATTTAGAAGACCTTTCAAGAATCTGATAACAATAGGGGATTTAAATAAAGATGGTTGGTCTGGAAGACATATGAAGGCTGACAACCCCGATAAATAACCTTTAATGGTAGCCACTGCACAACCTTTCTGCGCCAGAGATAGAGCAAAAGACAAAACGTCCGATAGATGAGCATGTAAAGGATCAATCTGCCTCTCTCCACACCACGCAACAAATTTAGACCACCTATTAGCGTAGATAGATTTAGTGGAGTGTCGCCTGGCCGCTAATATAACATCCACTACCTCAGGCGGGAGAGAGAAGGAACTCAGGTTGCCCCGTTCAATCTCCAGGCATGTAGGTGCAGACTCTGGAGGTTGGGGTGTAGAACCTGCCCCTGCGACTGTGAGAGGAGGTCTGCCCTGAAAGGGAGACGGAGCGGCGGGCACGTTGAGAGTTGGAGAAGGTCGGAGTACCACACCCTCCTTGGCCAATCCGGAGCTATTAAGATTACTAGAGCCCGGTCTTGGCGAATCTTCCTCAATACTCGAGGAATCAAGGGTATGGGAGGAAATGCGTAAAGCAACTGGCCGCACCAGGTCATTTGAAACGCGTCCCCCAACGCTTCCTGCATCGGATACTGAAGGCTGCAGAACAACGGACAATGCGCGTTCTCTCGAGTGGCGAACAGATCTACCCGAGGAAACCCCCACTTCTGGAAGATTAAACGGACTTGATCTGGATGGAGACGCCACTCGTGGTCTGCCGAGAAGTGGCGACTGAGACTGTCCGCACGCACGTTCAAAACTCCGGCCAGATGGTTTGCTATCAAGCAAATCCGATGGTCCTTTGCCCAGGACCATAGTCGAAGAGCTTCTCTGCAGAGAAGGTACGACCCCACTCCTCCCTGCTTGTTTATGTACCACATCGTGGTAGTATTGTCCGTTAGGACCTGTACCGACTGACCACGAAGGGAAGGGAGGAAGGCCTTGAGAGCCAGACGTACAGCCCGTAACTCTAACAGATTGATGTGAAAAATCTGTTCCTCTGGAGACCAAAGACCTTTGATCTCCAGATCCCCCAGATGAGCTCCCCACCCTAGAGTGGAAGCATCCGTTATGACTGTGGCCACTGGTGGCGACTGCTGGAACGGCTTTCCTTGTGAAAGATTGTTGCTTGCAATCCACCACTTCAAATCCACAGCAGCATCTCTGGAGATCTTGACAGTACCCTCTAGATCCCCTCTGTGTTGAGACCACTGCCTTCGGAGGCACCACTGAAGAGCCCTCATGTGCCAGCGAGCATGCGTGACCAACAGAATGCAGGAGGCAAAAAGACCGAGCAGACGAAGGACCTTGAGGACTGGAACTACCGCTCCATTTCGAAACATTGGAACCAAATCCTGAATATCTTGAATCCGCTGAGGCGGAGGAAAGGCCCGACCCAATGTTGTATCCAGTACTGCCCCTATGAACAGGAGGCGCTGAGAGGGCTCTAGGTGAGATTTGGGCTCGTTCACCGAAAAGCCCAGGTCGAACAACAACTGGGTTGTTGACTGCAGATGACGCAACACAAGCTCCGGGGACTTGGCTTTGATCAACCAATCGTCCAAGTAAGGGAATACTGCTATCCCCTTCCTTCTGAGCTCTGCCGCAACCACCGACATCACCTTCGTGAAGACTCGAGGTGCTGAAGTAAGACCAAACGGAAGGACCGCAAACTGGTAGTGTTGCGATCCCACCACAAACCGGAGATACTTCCTGTGTGACTTGAGTATCGGGATATGAAAGTAAGCATCCTGCAAGTCGACAGACACCATCCAGTCTTCCATGTTCAACGCCAAAAGCACCGGTGCTAGGGTCAGCATCTTGAACTTTTCCTGCTTGAGGAACCAATTCAAGATCCTCAGGTCCAGAATTGGTCTCAAACGACCATCCTTCTTGGGAATCAGGAAATACCTTGAGTAAACTCCTTGACCCCTTTCCTGCTCCGGGACCAACTCCACCGCGCCCTTTAAAAGGAGGACTTCTACCTCCTGTTCTAGCAACAGGAGGTGTTCTTGTGAACAATACGAAGGGCGGGGCGGGATGAGGGGCGGAAACTCCCGAAAGGGAAGGGTGTAGCCTTTTCCCACAACACTGAGAACCCAAGTGTCCGACGTAACAGTCTCCCATTTGGTGAGAAAATGCTGTAATCTTCCCCCTACAGGAGAGGAGTGAGTGGGAAATGGTGGAAGCCTAAGGCTGCTTCCCCTGCTGCACCCCGCCAGAGGATGAGGAAGAGGCAGAGTGCTTCTGAGAAGCTCCCCTGGTGCGGACCCTACCCCTCCCCCTAAAAGATCTATAGGGATGGGAAGAGGCAGGTTGCTGATATCTTCCCCGAAAGGAAGAGGAGGAAGAGCCACGCCCAAATCCACGAAACCTCCTGAAGAATCTGGAAGAGGCCGTGGAAGAAGGAGCTTGGAGTCCCAACGACTTAGCCGTGGCCCTGCTCTCCTTAAACCGTTCCAAGGCCGAATCAGCCTTAGCCCCAAACAGTTTGTCCCCATCAAACGGGAGATCCAACAATGTGGACTGTACATCTGCCGAAAAGCCCGAGTTACGGAGCCAGGCCTGTCTCCTTTCCACCACAGTTGTGCCCATTGCTCTGGCTACCGAGTCGGTGGTATCCAGTCCCGTCTGGATAATTTGGGTCGCAGCAGCCTGGGCATCAGAGACAAGATCCAAAAGACCCTGGGGAAGCTCTGTAAACGAAGAGGAGATGTCATCCATCAGAGCATGAATATACCTCCCCAGGATACAGGTTGCATTGGTGGCTTTTAATGCCAGACTGCAGGACGAAAAAATCTTCTTCGACTGCGCCTCCAGCTTTTTTGAATCTCTGTCCCCAGGCACCGTCGGAAAAGAACGAGGCGCTGACTTGGACGAACAGGAGGCCTGCACAACCAAGCTCTCCGGCGTAGGGTGCCTAGATAGGAAACCAGGATCAGTTGGAGCCGTCCGATACCTCCTGGCCACGGCTCTGTGAACTGCTGGGGAAGATGCCGGCTTCTTCCACACCTCTAAAACCGGATCCAGCAGAGCGTCATTAAAAGGTAATAGAGGCTCCGCCGCGGCTGAGGCCGGATGCAACACCTCTGTCAAAAGGTTTTGTTTCGCCTCCACCACCGGCAAAGGCAGGTCCAAAAAACTAGCTGCCTTCCGTACCACTGTATGAAAGGAAGCAGCTTCCTCGGTATATTCCCCCGGGGACGAAAGGTCCCACTCAGGGGAAGTGTCCAGCCCACTGGCCGACTCCAGTCCACGCAGCCCATCACCCGAGTCCTCTAGCTCTCCTTCCTCTAGGGCTCGTTGGTACTCCTGCTCTTCTAGTACCCGGAGAGCACGCCTCCTTGAATGCAGTCGTTGCTCAATCCGCGGAGTCGACAATACCTCCGCCGAAGTCGGAGATCGGCGCCGATCTTCCGAAGCCACCGACGCCGCATCCGGCGCCACAGGTAACTTCGGCGCCGACTGAAGAGCAGTTGAAACGGATGGACCCACCGGAGTCACAGGCCGAAATCTCGACGTCGACGGGATGGAAATCCCTGGGGCCAATCCCTCCGAAGCCACCGGAGCGGCCACCGGCGCCGACACTGGTGCCGAGCCCACGTTCCCAAACGGGAGAAAGGGCATAAAGGGTGCCGGCCGAAGAGGCGCAGGATCACCCAAAGAAAAGGCCAAAGGCCCAGCCGGAGCACCCCCTGGAGCCATCTGTTGGAAGATGGCATACATCGCATTCAAGAATGCGGAACTATCGGCTCCAGGGGTGGGAAAAGCCGGATACTGGGGTGCCTGACTCGGAGGCGACCCCGACGCCGGCCTCGGCGTCTGCGCCGGAGAAAACACTTGAGGCTCCAATACCTCAATCACCGACGCCTGTCCAGGCGAAGTTGGAGACGCCGGAGAGGGCAACGGCGTCGAAGGATGCGGCGTCACCGTGGGGCTGACCTCCCATGTTCTTCGGCGCCGATCCGGAGACCTGGAACGAGCCTTCCTTGAATGACGCCGAGATTCTCTACGGCGCCGGGAGTCTCGATGACGCCGATGTCTTGGAGAAGACTTTTTCTTGTGATGCTTCTCCTTTGACTTGGCCATAAACAGCTTCGCCTCGCGTTCTTTAAGGGCCTTCGGATTCATGTGCTGACATGAATCACAAGTCGAGACGTCGTGGTCGGAGCTCAAACACCAAAGGCAATCGGAATGAGGATCCGTCACCGACATCTTGCCTCCACACTCACGACAAGGCTTAAATCCAGACTTTCTCTGCGACATTATTTCCACAGAGAAAGAGTACGCAGCAAGATATTACACTGTAACCGCAAGAGTAACAGTTGCTCCCTCGAAGATAACCGTTTCGAATGCACGGAAAAAAGGGAACTGACGTCTGCACGTCGTCGAGGACCTCTTATTGCCTGTATGACGTCAGACGGCGTCGCGTGCGAGACAGTGACGTCCTCGTCGACGTGCAGAGACTAGTAAGAAGATTTCCGTCGAATGCTGGCGCCATGGGAGTATTCATGAGGTGAGGAATCCACAGGTAGTTGTATCCATCAGAAGACAAGGAGATTACAGATGCAGGAACTGACCTAAAAAAAAAGCAGGACTGAAATAAAGGTCAGGTTAAGAACTGGAACGCATAGAGCATAAGGCAAGGGGTTTATATGTAACAGGCAAGATCAGGAGCAGTACAGACAAGACTAGAAACAATGCCAATCACAGAAACAATGAGGCAGGAACACAAGAGACAGAAACTAAATCAAAATGCAAACCAGGCATCACAACAGCAAGGACGAGACAGAGCACAAGGAGACTCAAATACCGAGTCAGCTGCACGCCGTTGCACTCTGTGCTCACAGGGTTGAAATAGGTGGAGAATCAGAGGAGGAGCACAGGTGCAGCAAGACAGCCAGGTGCAAGGAATAAACTAGATCCAAGGAATCAAGGAACTACCAATAACGGGAAGGCTGAAATGGAAAAGGGAAAACAAGGGGAACCAGGAAGCAAAAGACAGCGAAAAGAAAAGCCTGGAACGGAGTGTGGCTCGGAGCTAAGAAAGAGATAAGTTCAGAATGCTGATATAAGGGTGTCAGAATAATCGTAGGCTCCAGAAACCAAGCTAGTGACCAGGGAGCCATCACCAGGACCTGATGTAGGAACGGTCTGAAGACGAAGGTAAATACAAGGACCATAATGCACCAGAGTAGCGCACCAGTAATCTGGACTGGAAGATGAGGAGAAACTAAGGACATGATTTAGAAATCGGTGGATGGGTTACTCCATCACAATAATGAAAGATATGCCATCGGACGAAATCTAAATCCCACATGAAATAATAGGATTTATATTTCTGCGAATGGGCTATCCGTCCCCGTTGTGACAGAGTAACCAGTCTGCTGAAATCTAAATCAGGCCCTAAGTATGCTAAGTGGAGCTGTATATCTTTTCCTGTACTGCTGTAAGGCCTGATTCTCAAAGGGCCCTCTTGAGTGATAGGCAGGATAGCTGACAGGCAGGACTATTCAAATCTTATGATTATTAATGGAGATCCCCTGGAGGGAAACAGCTGCTCCTTGGTCACAACGGTCCTCTTCTGAACTGAAGAACGCCTCAATCTTGCCAGCATTATTGTCCTCCTCTTCCTCTTTTGGTTCGTATTCATGTTGTCTTCCACTTTATATGCAGATACAGATTCCTGCAGTAGTAAATCTGGTGGCTGCAGAGTAATGTCGATAAGAGAACCAGCAATCACTAATTAGGGAGGGCAGTTGAGACAGGGGAGCCAGTCAAAAAACATGAAGCAGACAGGGCAACTGCTGAAGCAATAACTGATGTCTGCCTAGTCATTTGCATGGCAATCGCTTGAACAAAAGACAGACAGAAGAACTTCTCATGTCCAAACAACCAATGAGTCAGCAACCCAAGGTTGAATAGGCAATGGTAGAACTGATGGTGTGACAGCCAACAGAGCCACTGACAGCAGCATGGCAGGCAACACAGCAGAAAAAGATATAAAATCAGCCAGTTGTTATTAACTGAGTGAGCACACAACCGATGTGGGCAGTGTTGTAACTGCTGACGATGGAGAACCATTGGGTGCACAATTGATAAGCTAGAACAATGGAAATAGGCTCAGATGGCTACAAAAGAATGAAGCGACAGCTGATGTTTTGGAAACTGCTGGATAGGAGCATCATTATTGCCAATGAGCCTATCAAGAGCCAAATTATCTTTTTATTGACATCCATTTCTAACTCAGGGACACTGCCCTCTTGATTGTTGTTTTGGAGGTGTGCTTGCAGTGTGGCTCTACGGAGGGTGCTGAGGTGCAGGGACCATAATAGGCGATTCTGCGCCTGATGAAGCTGCCTGGCCAGAAGCCTGACTCTTAGGAGTAGACTCAGGGGGGTCCTTTAAGTACTTTAGACTCATGGTTTGGCGACTTTATTTCAATGCTTACTAGGAGGAGTTATTCCCTTTTGTTTTTTAATTGATTGGTGAAGAAAATCCACATTATTCCTCAAGCAGTCTTGGCTGAATATCTGATGCTAATTTCATACTTTCTAGAGTAATTTTCAGGCTGCAAGTAGTAGATGCACCTCCAGGAATCCCTTCCACTGAACATCCACTCAAAGCTCAGAGAGAAGGAAGCCTCTGAGGGAAGTGAGATATGCCTCTTTGCAACTCGTTGCTGAAATTAGAGTTACATGAGGTGGTTAGAGTATATGCATTATATGGCTGGTTTCAATGTTCATTGAGTATATTTGTAAGGGTTCTAAGCTGGCTAATGGGGCACAAGTCTAAAATGTAAATCTTTCAATCATCCAATTATGAAGCACTCCAAATGAGTTCAGCCATTTACATTTAAGTGGACAGGGTACTCAGCCACAAACACGGTGCAGTACACTGTTCACCAAACTCCCAGTTTGCCCGCTCTATTTAGAGTGGGTGAACTGCCATGTTATCAACTGTGGAGCCTCAGCTAGCTCTGCCAGAAGAAACCTTTGACCAATGGGCCATCAGTCACAGTACCTTAGACTGCCTGCCCTGTTTGAGCAGAAATTCCACTGTACTTTTTTCCCTGTCTGAAATTGCCATGGAAGAAAATTAAAGGAACTCCATTGTGTCAGAGTATTCTTTGTTTCAAAAAAACAAATTCCTGCTTTGAGAGTTTATTTTTAAAACACTAAAACCTATTGTGTGGGTGCACAGAACATAGGACCTGCACAGGAAAGCTTCAGTGTCTTCAGAGGAGAGGCTGCTGCATAGCAGGTTCACTGAAGTTACAGCGTTTTCTGCCAGGCAGACTGTGATCTCCAAATATGGTGGGCTGTGGTGCTCCAGGGCAGCAGAGTACATCCCTTCGCTGCCCTGTTGCAATGGAGCTTAGTTCACCAAGTGCTAAACTAGCCCTTAATTCTGAAACCAGCTATGAAAGTAGCAGCTATAAAGCTACTAAAATTGTTGAAACATTTATGACATGTTCAGGTAGACAAGGAGTACTGTAATGTTGATGGACTGAGTCCAAAGCCATACATAGAAATACCTTGGAAAGGGGAAGAGAGATATATTCTATTGAGATATAGGGGGTCATTACAACCCTGGCGGACGGTGTTAAAGGTGCGGTAATACCGCAAACAGGCCGGTGGACAAAAAAATGGAATTACGACCCTGGCGGAAACCACCAACAAAGACAGCCACTTTAACACACCGCCCGCCACGGCGGTACAGACAAGCAGCGCGGCGGTTACCGCCAACAGACAGGCGGGAGACAATGTACCGCCCACACTATTACAAGCCGCAACCTTTTCCGGGGCGGATTCACCGTGGATAAAAACACGGCGGAAACAGTTTCTGCAATGGGAAAACGCTCACCTGAACACATCCCACGAGGAACGAGGACACCATGGAGCCGGAATTACAAATACTCCCTGCCCCTGTCTTTCTGCTCCTTTACGACCAACAGCTACGTAGGCGCAGAAGATACCGGTGAGTACTGCATCTACAACACGGGGAGGCAAAAGTCAGGGGGACACCCACCAAACACCCCCACCCCCACCCTTGCATTATACAACATACACACCAATGCAGTCACAAAAATCACATTAACAACCCACAATCCCCCCGGAAGAATGCAAAGACAATGCGAATTTTGGGCAAACATTGTAATGTGCCAATATACATGTCATACAAAAATATACAGATATATATCTCTAAATCACTCTTATTTACACATACAATCCGAGAAGTAGTGCAGATATGTACACAACAATGTCCGTGCACCAACAGTCCAAAAATGCATGGGCGAGGCCCACAATAGATACCTTACCAAAATCGGAGAGAACACTGCCGGGGCATCAGATAGAAACACTACAGGCACCTCAGGGGGAAGGGAAGGGGGGGCACTTCAGCCACATGAATGCGAAGCCAGATCCACAACGGGGCTCCATGCCCATTGATGTATCCTGGGGAGTGCAAAGCCACAGTCTCTCAAGTCTCTACAGTGGGTGGGTTGCCCACTGTGCCATCCTGGGGAGTGCAAAGCCAGTCTCTCAAGTCTCTACAGTGGGTGGTTTGCCCACTGTGCCATCCTGGGGAGTGCAAAGCCACAGTCTCTCAAGTCTCTACAGTAGGTGGTTTGCCCACTGCTTTATCCTGGGCAGTGCAAAGCCACAGTCTCTCAAGTCTCTACAGTGGGTGGTTTGCCCACTGCTTTATCCTGGGGAGTGCAAAGCCACAGTCTCTCAAGTAGATGCAGTTCTCTACTGGTACTGGGTGGGACTGGTGCCCAGACTGGATGAGTCTCCCCGTGAAAGTTCTTGTCCTGTCACTGTCCCAGCTGCACATGGGATAAGGATGCCTGATGTGGTGGCCTATTCCTTCCTACATGGTGCTTGCCCTGTTCAGCGGTCTTCACCATGGCGGTCTTGGCCCTGTTCAGCGGTGCTTTGCCATGGCAGTCTTTGCCCTGTTCAGCGGTGCTTTGCCATGGCGGTCTTTGCCCTGTTCAGCAGTGCTTTGACATGGCGGTCTTTGCCCTGTTCAGCGGTGCTTTGCCATGGCGGTTCAGGACTGTTCAGCGGTGCTTTGACATGGCAGTCTTTGCCCTGTTCAGCGGTGCTTTGACATGGTGGTCTTTGCCCTGTTCAGCTGTGCTTTGCCACGGCGGTCTTTGCCCTGTTCAGCGGTGCTTTGACATGGCAGTCTTTGCCCTGTTCAGCGCTGCTTTGCAATGGCGGTTCAGGACTGTTCAGCGGTGCTTTGCCATGGCGGCCTTTGCCCTGTTCAGCGGTGCTTTGACATGGCGGTCTTTGCCCTGTTCCGCGGTGCTTTGCCATGGCGGTCTTTGCCCTGTTCAGCAGCGCTTTGACATGGCGATCTTTGCCCTGTTCAGCGGTGCTTTGACATGGCGGTCTTTGCCCTGTTCAGCGGTGCTTTGCCATGGCGGTCTTTGCCCTGTTCAGTGGTGCTTTGACATGGCGGTTCTGATACGGACATTGGTGTGTGGCATGACGATCTCCACACTGGACATTGGTGTGTGGCATGACGATCTCCACACTGGACATTAGTGTGTGGCATGACGTTCCATCATTGCCCAGCGGGGCTGTGGCATCCTGGCCCCTCCTGGGCTGTGACTCCGGCGGTGGTTTCTGGACCAGTGACAATACTTGTGCCCTCCTAGGCTGTGACTCCGGCGGTGGTTTCTGGACCAGTAACAATACTTGTGCCCTCCTGGGCTGTGACTCCGGCGGTGGTCTCCTGACCAGTGAAGATACTTGTGCCCTCCTGGGCTGTGACTCCGGCGGTGGTCTCCTGACTAGTGACAATACTTGTGCCCTCCTGGGCTGTGACTCCGGCGGTGGTTTCTGGACCAGTGACGATACTTGTGCCCTCCTGGGCTGTGACTCTGGCGGTGGTCTCTGGACCAGTGACGACGGTGCTGGCGGTTGTGTCTGGACCGCTGGAAATGATGGTGCACTTCTCCACCGTGACACTCACAACAGGCTGGGCAGACTTCCTCTGGACCTTCCCCACCTTTTTTGGAGTTACAGCTGACTCACCAATCCCCTTCGATCCCATGTCACTTGTTGTCCCACCAGGAGTCTTAACACGGTCCCGTCGTCCACTCTCCAATTTCAGAGCCTTTACAGGGGGTGGGCTGCCAGTGCCTTGGCTCCGGGTCCTACTGCGTGCCCTGGTGGACGGTGCACTCCAAAAACCTGAAACACGCACCACTGGTACTGGAGGCTTTTTGGCTGAGGCGCTACGACGGGACTGATGAATTGGAGGGGGGGGGGAGTGGGGGCAAAAAGGTCAATTTGACATAGGGACAGTTTCTGACGGACACTGGGATGGGTAGCTGGAGGGGCTCTGGGAGTGGAGGAAGAGGAGGTGGTTGTAGGAGGTGTCACTTTAGGTGTTTTGGGTGCAGGTGCAGGTACTGGAGGCTGTCGTGAGGTGGATGGATGTTGGGTGAGTGATTGCCGGCGTTTGTGTACTTTGGGAGGGGGCGTCACAGACACACTGGGAGAGGACACAGGGGACGTGTAAATGGCAGTGGAGGTAGTGAGTGCAGGTGAGCGGCTTTTGGTGCTGGGTGTCCTGGTGCGAGTCCTAGTGCCTGTAGATGTGGTGCATGCAGGTGTGTGTGTAGACGAGACTGGGAGGGAGGAGGGAGAAGAGGAGGAGGGGGACACAGTGGAGACAGTGGATGTTGCTGTGTCTGTATGTGGGTGAGGCTTGCGTGAGTGCCTGTGGTGTGTGTGGTGCCTATGTTTGTTTGAGCTACTTGTGTGTGTTGACTTGTGTGCATGCTGGTCTGTAGGTGTGCTTGGTATGAGCTGGGGTACATGGGATTGGGTCTGGGTGGAGGAAGTTGGAGGGGGGAGGCTGGACACAGGGACAATGGCTGCCATCAGTGCTGAGGCCAGAGATTGCAGGGTTCGCTGAAGGGCAGCCTGACCAGAATGAATGCCCTCCAGGAATGCATTACCGTGTTGCAACTCTCGTTCTACACCCTGGATGGCATTCACAATGGTAGACTGCCCAACAGTGAGTGACCTGAGGAGGTCAATGGCCTCCTCACTGAGGGCAGCAGGGGTGACAGGGACAGGACCTGAGGTGCCTGGGGCGAAGGTGATGCCCACCCTCCTGGGTGAGCGGGCAGGGGGCGAATGCTGAGGGGCTGCTGGGAGGGCGGTGCTGGTAGGGGAGGTGGCGGCTGTACCTGTAGAAGTAGGGCGCACAGATGGTGCCGCCACCACAGGGGAGCTCCCATCGGCGGACGTGTCCGTGTCACTGGTTGGTGATCCGGTGGCCGACGTGAAGCTCCCCTCGCCCTCCGTCCCACTGGTGCATTCAGTGTCTGTGGTGTGGCCCTCCATGGCCATGTGGGATGTAGCTCCCTCGTGCTCCGGTGCCACTGTACCTCCACCTGATGATACTGATGTACAAAAGGACAGGGAGAGCAGGAAAAGGGGGGGGAGACAGAACAAAGAGAGTTGTAGTGCATGGCATACCGCTACCGTTGGCGGACAAGACAGAAGCAGCAGCCCCATGCATTACGCCGTGCTCCTGACCTCTGCACATGCAATTTCTGGGATATGGCCTACAAGGCAATGGTGGAAATCTGCGCACATGGATGCCACAGGGGCAACTATACCTCAACTTGGGACTCTGCTGAGGTGGGGTTGAGTGCCACATGGCCTACATAACGGAGGGGCCTTGCCTACCTAACTCGCCCTGGCCTAGGGACACCCACAGCCAACCTCCCCCACCCAGACCCCTCCACTGCACTCAAAGTCCGCAGAATGAGGTTGTACTCACCCCCTTGTGTCTGCTGTGATGTCCTCAAGCGCCCATCCAACTCCGGGTAGGCCACCGCCAGGATCCGGAACATCAGGGGGTCTTGGAGCGACGGGCACCCCTCCCATGTTGGGAGGCCATCCCCAGCTGAGCCTCCGCCATCTTCTTGCTGCAGCAGTGAATGTCCTCCCATCTCTTACGGCAGTGGGTGCCCCGTCTCTGGTGGGCCCCCAGGGTCCGGACCTCCTTGGCGATGGCACGCCAAATGTCCCTCTTCTGGTGGGCGCTGACCTACATGACATGCACAAGGAAAGAGGAACAGTCATTACCAACTGCACCGTTGTTTTGGGTGGCCCCCTCCCTACTCTGGCCATGTGGCCCATTCATTCCCATGCATTAATGTACTATGAACTCTGGCCCCTTCCTTCTTCCACCCAGCCTCTCCACCCAGGCCTAGCCCATACAACGTGCTCCCTGTGTACTAACCTGTTGGTCTGGAGGACCGTAGAGTAGCGTATACTGGGGGAGGACCCCATCCACAAGTTTCTCCAACTCCTGTGCAGTGAAGGCAGGTGCCCTTTCCCCAGACGCAGCAGCCATCGTCGCTTCCAGACCGAGGTCACAGCAGCACTAGCAGTGTAGGTCCTCTCCTGTCGAAGGTGAGGTATCTAGTGATTGAACAGATAGAAAATGACGGTGACGTCCGCGGCGGTGACGTCCGCGGCGGGGCGCATCATCACCGCCGGCGCACCTGTTCATTGGCTCCTGGGACCCATAGGGTGCAATGTTAACCAATGCAGCAGTGCGCCGCGGTGTACGACCGCCTACCGCGACGGTGGGCAACGCCAGCGCAGTTACCCCACAATCCCATTGTCCCAGTTTAGAGGTCAGGCAGCCGCCATTTCAGGGGCCCACATGGCTTCAGTTACTACTGCGTCACACATAGCTAGGCCTATACTCAACACACATACAGGAATGGTTTATTGTCTGGTGTAGTCTTGTGTGTAAATGTGGGTACATACCTGGAGGAATAGTGACTGGTTCTTCGCTGTTGTCCTTCTTAGGCACCGTCAGCTGGGACATATGAGAAGATGGCGGAATCCTCCGGTGTACTGACCGCTGGTGGACCTGTTGACAATGGAAGAAAGACATGTCATCGTGACCTACAGGTTTGACCGTGCCACAATCCAGGAACTATGTACCCAGTTGGAGCCAGACCTGATGTCACCAATCCGCCATCCAACTGGAATCCCCCCTGACGTGCAGGTGCTGTCAGTGCCCCATTTCCTTGCAAGTGGGTCTTTTCAGACAACTGTGGCCATGGAATCAGGGATGTCCCAGCCTATGTTTTCCAACGTCTTGTCCAGATTGTTGTCTGCCCTGCTGAAACACGTAAGGAGATACATCATATTCCCTCAGGTGGAGGATTTGCCTACAGTGAAAGGTGACTTCTATGCCCTTGAACATATCCCCAACGTCATAGGTGCCATTGATGGGACCCATGTCGCTCTGGTCCCCCTCCACAGGAGTGAACAGGTGTACAGGAACAGGAAGAGTTATCATTCCATGAATGTCCAGATGGTCTGTTTGGCAGACCAGTACATCTTGCAGGTAAATGCAATGTTCCCTGGCTCTGTGCAGGACGCCTACATCCTGCGGAATAGCAGCATCCCTGATATGATGGGTCAACCCCAGAGGCACCGTGTATGGCTATTGGGGGACTCTGGTTACCCCAACCTTTCCTGGCTATTGACCCCAGTGAGGAATCCCAGGACCAGGGCAGAGGAACGGTACAATGATGCCCATGGGTGGACTAGGAAGGTAATCGAACGCACCTTTGGCCTTCTTAAGGCTAGGTTCAGGTGCCTCCATATGACAGGTGGATCCCTATTCTACTCACTGAGGAAGGTGTGCGACATCATCGTCGCCTGCTCCATGCTCCATAATTTGGCATTGCGACGCCAGGTGCCTTTTCTGCAGGAGGATGATCCAGATGACGGTGTTGTGGCAGCTGCGGAGCCTGTGGACAGTGATGAGGATGAAGCTGAGGAAGAAGAAAACGACAACAGGGAGTCCGTCATACAGAAATATTTCCAGTGACACACAGGTGAGAACATTTTCTGGTTTAACATTACATTAACTTTCACACGTCTACCTCTATCCTGTACCTACATTTTACTCACTTTTTGTTAATTGAGTTGTACCCTTCCATTTCAGTTTCACAAGTGTGGTAACCTACGTGTCAACTGCTTGCATCCTTGAAGGGCTTGTGATGTGTGACATAGGTATGTTAGCCTTACAATGGGTAACCCATTATGACACTGTAATTGATAATACAAAGTTCCAAATCATAGACTGACTCCAGATTTTTTTGTGTTTCAAGGGTGTTTATTTAAGTGCTCAAAAAATGAAGGGGGGTTGTAAAATGGGGATGGGTGATGGTGGAGGAATGTCCATGGCAGAGTCCAGTCTATTAGTCTCACAGGTGCACTGCCCATCTGGGCATTGGAAGTGGAGCTGGGGCAGTTCCAATCTGGACAGGGTGACAAAGTGGGACAGTAGGGGGACAATCAGGGTGGTCTCATTTCCTGGCGGGGGTCTTGCCATCTTGCTCTGTCCTGTTCCTGGATCTCAGGGCCCGCTTGCGTGGTGGTTGTCCGTCTGCACGGGGTGGGGTGCTGGTGTGGTGGTCCTGTGGCGGGGCATCCTGTCCACTAGCGCCGGCGGAGGTGGTGGGCAGTTCGTCGTCCTGGCTAGTGTCAGGGGCCCCTTGGACTGCCACGGTGTCCCTTAAGGTCTTTTGAATGTCCGTCAGCACCCCTACGATGGTGCCCAGGGCGGAGCCGATGGTCCTAAGCTCCTCCCTGAACCCCAAATACTGCTCCTCCTGCAGACGCAGGGTCTCCTGCAACTTGTCCAGGACCGTTGCCATCGTCTCCTGGGAGTGGTGGTATGCTCCCATGATGGAGGAGAGGGCCTCGTGGAGAGTGGGTTCCCTTGGCCTGTCCTCCCTCTGTCGCACAGCAGCCATCCCAGTTCCCCTGTGTTCCTGTGCCTCCGTCCCCTGGACCGTGTGCCCACTACCACTGCCCCCAGGTCCCTGTTGTTGTTGGGGTGGTGGGTTATCCTGGGTGCCCTGTAGTGGTGGACACACCGCTGATTGACCTGTCCTGGGTAGGGAGGTTTGGGCCCGCTGGGTGGGTGCTGTGCTGGTGTTACCAGAGGGTGGAAGCTCAGTGTTGGGCTGTGGCTGGCCAAGGGGAACCGACTGTCCTGAGGCCCACAATGGTCTGGGCTGGTCATCAAGATCCAGTGGGGCAGAGCTGCTGTCGTCACAGTGGGCCTCTTCTGGGGGTGGAGTGGTGTTGCCTGGACCCTCTGGTGTGGTGACGTTCCTTCGGGTTCCTGCAGGGGTATGAGAACATGATTATTGCATGTGTGTGTTTCATGGTGTGCAATGGGTGGGTGTGCGTGAACCCCAGTGCAGGCATTCCTGTGTGGGGGCTTGTGTGATGATGGTTGGGGGGGTGTTCTGGGTATGTGCAGTGAGCATGCTTTGGTGAGGGGTGAGCATGCTTAGTTGTGTTATGCAGGGCTTGGTGTTGGGATGGGTGGTTGGTGTCATGGGTAGATTAGTGAGGATTTGGGGTGATAGCGGAGGGTGTGAGGGTGGGGGTGTGTGATAGCATGCAGGTAGGGTGGGGGATGTAATAGTTAAGATTTGACTTACCAGTGTCCCATCCTCCACCGACTCCTCCGAGGCCCTCAGGATGCATGATGGTCAAGACTTGCTCCTCCCATGTTGTTAGTTGTGGGGGAGGAGGTGGGGGTCCGCCGCCAGTCCGCTGTACCGCGATGTTGTGCCTGGATACCGTTGAACGCACCTTCCCCCGTAGGTCGTTCCACCTCTTCCTGATGTCCTCCCTATTTCTTGGGTGCTGTGCCACAGCGTTCACCCTGTCCACTATTCTGCGCCATAACTCCATCTTCCTGGCTATTGATGTGTGCTGTACCTGTGAGCCAAATAGCTGTGGCTCTACCCGTAGGATTTCCTCCACCATGACCCTGAGCTCCTCCTCGGAAAAGCGGGGGTGTCTTTGGCGTGACATGGGGTGGTGTGTGTGATGTGTGGGGTGGTGTATGTGTTGATGAGTGCGGTGAGTGTAGTGGTATGTGGTGTTTTGTGCATGGATGTTGTGTGGGTGATGGTGTTGTGTGCCTCTGTGTGATGGGGTTGTCAATAGCTGTGCTCTATCTCTCGCCTTCTCTCAGAATTTTTGGTTGTAGGGGTTTGTGGGTGATGTGGGTGTGTATTTTATATTGTGTTGGGTGTGTGGGAGTGGTGTGTGTATGTGTCTCAGGTGTGTGTATTTGGAATTGTCCAATGTGCCGGTGTTTTGGAGCTGTGTGTTTATTTTGAGCGCGTGGTGTGTACCGCCAATGGAATACCGCGGTTGAAAGACCGCTGCGTGGATTCGTGGGTCGTGATAGCATGGGCGTGTTTCTGTTGGTGTGGAGGTGGAGGATTTGTTTCCGCATGTTTATCGCTGACCTTTGGTGTGGCGGTGTTGTGTGGGTGTCGGAATTTGGGCGGATTCCGTGATGTGTGTCATAATAGCTGTGGCGGTCTACCGCGGCCGCGGCGGTGTATCGGCGGTCTTCTGCACGGCGGTAAGCGCCTTATACCGCCAATGTTGTAATGACCCCCATAATTTGTTACTTACCTGTAACTCTTGATCTCCAGTATTGGAATCTTTCACAGATTCACATGCTTGAATCATACCCGTTGTAGAGGTGGGAGTCCAATGGTATATTCTAAAGCGGTGCAAGATGGCTTACAATGGCAAAAGACATTGACTTTAATAGCTTATCCACATCATTTAGAAAGAACCAAACTCCAGCCACTCAGGCAACAGCACCCAGCCAATCAGGCAACAGCACCTGTTAGAACACTCCCACAGAGCAGCAGAGGCATCTTCCCTAAGATTTCAAGCAACAGTGTGAAGAGATGTAAATGCCAAGAAGGAGAGACTCTTAGGGAAGGAGGGTGGTCATGTGATTCTATGAAAGATTCCAATACTGGAGAGAGAGGCATCTTCCCTAAGATTTCAAGCAACAGTGTGAAGAGATATAAATGCCAACAAGGAGAGCCTCTTAGGGGAGGAGGGTGGTCACATGTGATTCTATGAAAGATTCCAATACTGGAGAAAGAGGCATCTTCCCTAAGATTTCAAGCAACAGTGTGAAGAGATATAAATGCCAAGAACGAGAGCCTCTTATGGGAGGAGGGTGGTCAAATGTGATTCTATGAAAGATTCCAATACAGGAGAAAGAGTGTACAGATAACTAACACATTTTTCTCCAATATTGGAGTATCTCTCATAGATTTTTTAATCAGAATAGCAAGTCTTTATAGACTTGTTTAATAAAACTATGCTATGAACCAAACAGCAGAAGGTGGGTACAAACCTGCACATTTATTAATACTAGACTCACCTTATTTGAAAAGATCCTGAAGTACTGTTTGTCCCACAGCTGCATCATTGCGGTGAGCCGCATCCAGATAGGAGTGCTGTGTGAACGTATGTCTGTGTTCCAAGCTGCAGCATGGCATATACTCTTGATAGGTACTCCAGCAAACAGTGCTGCTGTTGTTGAAACTGCTCTTGTAGAATGTGCTCAAGGTTTTTGATGCAAAGGCCTACTTTCCTTGGAATGGCAGAATTGTATGGCTGTTGCGATCCATCTTGATATGTTGGCTTTAGTCACTGGACCCCCTTTGTTATGGTTTCCATATGCCACAAATATATGGTCCATAGTTCAAAGAGTTTTTCTATGTTGCAGATAGAATTTTAACCATTTCTTTACATCAAGAGAATGTAAAGCTCCATCAGCAGGTGTCTGCAGATTTGTCAAGAAAGTTCTAAGCACAACTGGTTCATTGAGACGGAAATCTGTTGGCACTTTGTGATCAGTTTGAAGAATTACTCTAATATCTTCAAATTGTAAAAGATTTCTGATCATGAATGCCTGGAGCTCACTCACTCTTCTTGTGGAAGTTAGTGATAGAAGCAAAGCAACCTTCCATGTTAAAAACTTTGAGATCTGTCCTGTGAATAGGTTTGAAAGGGCTTTTCATTAGTTCTGATAGTACTGTGTTAAGTTGCCATGTTAGTGGAGGGAAATACTCTGAAGAGTACATTAAGATATTGTGTGATTAACCTGCTTGACCACAGAGATGGAGATCTTGCCGCCCTGTGTACCTAGAAATTGGTGCCAGATGCACTCTAATGGAAGAGTGTACCATTCCTGATCCAGCTAGAGAAAGGAGGTGTGGCAGAATCTGTTCCGGAGGTGATGAAATAGGATGTACGTTTGCGTTTTGACACCATAAGCAAAAACACTTCCATTTCAAACAATATGTCTTATTTGAGGTGGCAGCTTTGGCTCTTACGAGAATATCCCTGCACTCGTGTGGGATGTCTAGGTGCTGAAGCTCATTGTGTTCGGGAGCCCTTGTAGGGCTTCAGCTGGATGTGGCTGTCCTCCGACAACAGTAGAAGCTTTATAAATCAGTGTTGTCTGAGCCATCTTGGAGTAATTAGTATTAGCCAAAATGGTTCCCTCTTCATTTCCCAAGAAGCCTGGGAATAAGAGGGATCGGGGGGAAAAAGTACACATAAATCCCTGACCATCTTATCAAAAACACATTTCCCCACGACCCTTTTTGAGGATCCCAGCTTGCATAAAACCAGCATTTCTTATTTTCTTGGGATGCAAAGAGATCCAGTTTTGGCTTGCCCCATCGTTGAAATATGGTGTTGAGAATGGATTGATTCATCTCCCATTCATGAAAAGTCTGACTTGTTCAGCTTAAGGTATCTGCCAAGCAGTTGTTGGCTCCCGGGAGATGTTTCACTCTTATGTTCACCGGATGAGCCACTGCCCTTTTCCATATACTTTCTACTTCTTGTGCACGGGCTTGATATTTCGTACCCTCTTGTCTGTTGAGATAAAACATGCTGGTGGTGTTGTCTGTTCTTCTCAACACTGATGATCCCTATATCCATGGTAAGAAAGATCAGAGAGCAGAGGAGATCGCTCTGAGCTCCAGAAAATTGATATGATTTTTTGACTGTTAGACTCCATTTGCCCTTTATTTGAATATCCTGTAAATGGGCTGCCCAGCCTTCTAGAAAAACAGATGTATTCGGAGAGAGAACATCAATCCTGATGAGAGATTGTCAGAATTTATCCACCAAGAGAGAGCTCTTCTCTTAATGGTGTGATCTGGATGATATAGTCCAGTGAGCTGTACACTTCAGGGATGTGGAACTCCTATTGCCGGGAAATATCATTTGGGGTCAAGGGCAACTGGTTTTCATGTTTATTTTGTCCTTGGGACAAGTAGGCCCAACACCCTGCAGCACAAACTCTTTGGCTCCCAGGTTAAAAAAAGGGAGCTGTCTCCAGTGGAGGTAATATGTATGCCCATTTATTAATGCTGTTCAAACTAGTATTTACGATTCATTAATGAAAAGCGTTCATTATTAGGGTGAGCGTTGTAAATAAATGTTTTAAGGTCCCACTGCGCTACTGACAATGGTTCCAGTAAACAAAAAAACACGTATACACACGTTTGAAAAGTTTAACCATATGAGGCTAAGTAAAATTGCTCCCAGAATAATCACTGATTAGATGACCCCTGACCTGCCTTAAGGCCAAGAACGATTCCTCGCGTCGGGCAGATCCTCCATTCTGCCCTTGTGTCCCGACCCGTCCTTGCTGCCTCACTGCCGTGCGGTCAGAGTTTCTAGTATTTTCTACACTGCTCTGTATTTCGTTCCTGCATATCGAATTTCGTTTTGACTTTTGCCTGTGTTGTATGTGTGCCCTTTTTTGTGCCTGATTCGTTTTTCCTGCTGCTCTTGCTGCCTCTTGCTGCCTCGTCCCTCCTCCGGCTGTTGCCGGTTCCCCGTCCCTGCCGCTGCGTCCCGCCCCCCTCACGCTCCCATTGGTCCACCCCCTCCCTCCTCCCAGCTGCTCCTCCCTCCCCTTCTTAATGGCGGCCGCGCGCAGCAGGCGCGCCAGAGGCAAGCCCATCTGCACCCGTCCACGCATGGACCACGCCCAGCGCCAGGACCCCTGGTCCCCAAGACCACCACGCCCAGCAACGCCATTACACCGCCAGCACCCTCCACGCACTCAACACCGGACGAGCACACGCCTGCTTCCTGGCCTCCTGTGAGCACACCCAGGGACCCTTCACCTGCTGGAACTGCAGATTCACCAGCCTCCAAATCACCAAATCTCCCGCCGAGCCTGACTGCAACTACCTCCGATGCATCCTACTAAACACCCGCTCCGCACGCAAACATGCCGTCGAATTCTGAGACCTGCTCGACACCTCCACCCAGGAAGTCGCCTTCCTAACGGAGACCTGGAAACTGAAGTTGAACTCAGACAGGACAGAGGTCCGCATCCTCGGCACCAACCCCTCAGCCTGAAACGAATCCTGGTGGCCAACCGTTCTGGGAGCAGCCTCAATACCCACCAACCAAGCATGCAACCTGGGCGTCATCCTCGACTCAACACTCTCCATGACCAAGCAAGTCAGCGCCGTCTCCTCATCCTGCTTCAACACCCTCCACATGCTCCGCAAGATCTACAGCTGGATCCTCACAGATACAAGAAGAACAGTCACCCAAGCCCTCGTCAGCAGCAAACTTGACTACGGAAACGCCCTCTACAAAGGAGCCCCGGCCAAACTCCTCAAACGACTGCAACGCATACAAAACGCCTCTGCACGCCTGATCCTCGATGCTCACCGACAAAGCCACATCACTCCCCTTCTGAGAGACCTACACTGGCTCCCCGTCACCAAAAGGATAACCTTCAAGCTCCTCACCCACGCACACAAGGCGCTCCACAACATCGGTCCAGCCTACCTCAACAGACGACTCACCTTCTACACCCCGTCCCGCCAACTCCGATCCGCTGACCTCGCCACCGTCCCCCGCATCCGAAGAGCAACTACCGGAGGCAGATCCTTCTCCCACCTCACCGCCAAGACCAGAAACACCCTTCCCTTGCCCCTGCGACAGACCGAAGACCTACTGACTTTCAGGAAGTGGCTCAAAACCTGGGTATTTGAGCAGTAGCAGCAGCCCCCCCCCAGCGCCTTGAGACTCTTGCGGGTGGTAGTACGCTCTACAAACAGAGTGATTGATTGACTGATTGATGCAAAAGCTTGTAAGCAAGAGTGATGATTCGGTTGATGAAGGTTGAACCGCTGAGCGCCTGCCTATGCGGAGACAAACCCGCCAGCCGCATTACAACATCCCCGCTGGGCCGGCGGTCGGAAACAGAGTTTCTGCCCGCCGGCCCAGCGGGGATGTCAGCCGTAACATTGCAGCTGGTGTTGCGGCCGTGCGACGGGTGTAGCTGCACCCGTCACGCTTTTTACTGTCTGCTGTGCAGACAGTGACAAGCAGGGTGGGGCTGTGCCTATGGGCCCCTGCACTGCCCTTGCCACGTGCATGGGCAGTGCAGGGGGCCCCCGGGGTCCCGCAACTCCCCTTCCCGCCAGCCTTTCCATGGCGGTCTCTACCGCCATGGACAGGCTGGCAGGAAGGGGAGTCATAATCCCCAGGGCACCGCTGCAAGCAGCGCTGCCCTGGCGGATTATAACCACCGGGACAACTTTGGCTACCGCCGCGGTCAAAATATGGCAAATTGTACCACCAGCCTGTTGGCGGTACGATCGCCAAAACAACCCTGGCGGTCTTGGGTTGTAATGAGGGCCAAAATGTCTTTATTAACGCCAGACCTAATTAGGAACCCAGTTCTTAAAGAAAGTCACAAAAGTGCACCCATGGTATACGTCTTTCAATTAGTGGCTTTCAGGAATTCACAAGAGTTTACAGAAGTAGACCAGGAAATCGTACTCCTAGAAAATATTTGTGAACTGTATTTTGGCACAAGCAAATATACATGTGCAGATTTACTCATGTGAAAATCTATTGATCGTTTACAAGTTCACTTTCCCTCCAACCACTTTTTTCCCTAACCCTGGAAAAACGTCTACTTCTGCCATTGTCAGGAGTAAATTTCCAATCTTTCTTATTATGGAAAAAGATTAGAGAAGAGCTGGTGAAAATCCTTAAAACATGCATGTTAGTAGGTTTACAGACTCAAAGGCATTTCAGGAACTAGTTCCTGGAACTATTGCTTACTGCTTCCTCCAGCCCCAGTATGTAGATCTGCAGAAAGGTGGCAAAATAAGGAAATTGCTATAGTAGGGATTGAAATTGCAAGTATCCAAGTTCTACTATAGCAGTAACCCTGGCATAATCAGAGAGGTTATTATCAGGCTCTTACATAATGAGATTGCCGCCATAATTTGTCTCTGCACTACATGGCACCAAAGGGACAAGTAGATTGTCTTTACAGGACAAGTTGGTTTAAGAAGCAACCTGTCCCATAGACAAGTAGATATTTTATTAAATTCCACAACCCTGCACTATGGGCCATTGGGCATCCAGTTACACCTGGAAAGGTCTAATTTTTAGATGAGCATACTGCATTAGGAGATGGCCGATTAATTCATGGCAAGAAGAAATCTGGGAAGGTGAACTGAAGCAGACTTCTTGAAAGACTATGGGCAGGCAGAGCGTTTCCTTTGTCTGTCTGTTGACAAGAATGCTTTGTCTTGCAATGTGTCTAGGGTTGCTCCTAGAAAATATCCTTGTTAAGGGAGAGAGTAGAGACTTTTGACAGTTCACTGTGAGCCCCAAGGTGTGGACTGTCTAGAGGCATGTTGTTGTGGCCATCGACATTTGACAAAGGGACGGCACTTTTATCAGTCAGTTGGCGAGATACAGGAAAACTTGAAGGCCCTTTTGCTCCAAATAGGCTGCCACTGGTGCAAGAAAGTTTGTGAATATCCAGGGAGCAGATTAAATGGTAGCACTTTGAATTGGTAGTGTGTGTGCTGGCTACTGTAAATCTGAAGAATGTGCGATGCCTGGGATGGATAGGAATATAGAAATAGGCAACTTGGAGATCGAAATCTCTGTGATTGTGGAGGTGCAGAATTTCCTGAAGGGTAAACATATGAAAGATTGCTTTTTTAGGTACCTGTTGAGCCTCCGGAGATCTAGAATGGGGTGCCACTCCCCTGATTTCTTGATGACCAGGAAAAAAACAAGAGTAGAAGCCCAGTCCTTTTTGTGAGCGTGGGAACTCTTCTATGGCCCCCTTGGGCAACATAGTCAACGCTTCCTTGCGAAGAAAATGGAGGTGAGAAGGCAAGGATTGTTTTGGTGATGTATGAGGTGGAATATGGATGCACTTCAGGGTATGGCCATAAGTGATGAGATCTAGGACCCATTTGTCTGTAGTGATTTTCCTTCACTGACATTTGTAGTGTCACATTTTTGCACCCACACAATGGTGATCTGTAGTTGTTGTAACCAGTACTAAGACATTGTCACTGCTTCCTGCTGGTGTCCCTGGCTCCAGCTGTTTGCTTTCCCCTCGACTGCTGTTTGGAAAACAATGCTACTTGTGGTGCTTGATACGGTTGTTGCTGCTGATAGGCAGGTCAAAAGGGCTGCTGGAAGGACTAGTATGGCTGATACCTCAGGTATCCTCCTCAGTAAGAGCATTTGCCCCGTCCACTAGCTCCATGAAGGGGTGTTTTACAGAACTGAAGAGTTCCTAAGGATCTAGCAGTTTCAGTATCTGACTTGATTGCTTGCAAAGCATCCTTGATATGCTTAACAAACGGATCCTTGCTATTGTAAGGCATATCTAAAATCTTTGTATGAACATCAGGCCGAAACGCTGTAGCCTTGAGCCAACCCTGACACCTGAGAGCTGCTGATACTGCCAACTGCCAGAATCCTATAGACACAATATCCACTGTTCAGTCTATAATTTTAGATGCCGACCTTTCCCCCTGATGCAGAATCTTTTTTTTGCCACTACTTTCTCTGGCAAGAAATCCAGAAATGTGGCAATGTATGCCCCCATCTGACTATTGTATATGCCCAGAATTGCCAGGGAATTTTCTGCACGGATAATCATGCCTGACATAACGGAGAATTTCTTTCCAATATTATTAAGGCATCTGTCTTCCTTGTAAGGTGGGGTAGAGATTGGAGAGAATGGGTTCTCTGACCCGCATCGAAAGGCTTGGGTACTTATAGAGTCTGGTTTCGGCTGTCCTATGAGACTAGTGGGCAAGTCTTCGGAAGCTCTATATTTTTTATCGATCCTTGGAAGAACCAAGGGTCAATGGGAGCTAAAAACATGTGGCTGCTATTTTCATGAGCCTGTGGAACCCACCAATGTCTTTCTGGCGGAGAATCCACTGATTGTGCGGCTGTGGGAGAAGGTGTTGGGATGAGGTAATCGTCCTAATTGTTTGTTAAAGTTTGGGTGTCTTGAATCTCACCTCCCTCCCTATCTGCATCATCTTCAGATGATGATGATGGATCATCCTGAGGTGGCATAGCAATGTATATCCTTGGAGTCATCCTCATAGTATCTGGTGGCAGCATAGGTTCTGGTGACTTAGGTGTAGTAGTTGATCCACCTAAAGGTGACAACTGCACTCCTGCTGGTAGTGGAAAGCCCTACTAATAGTCCTGAAGCATGCTTTGTAAATCCTGGACTAAGGCAGCTGGACCCTGGAACATATCCTGTGGTTTTGAAGGAGCGAAGCGGTGGTACTGTTCCATATATTGATGTGGATGTTCAATATATTGCTGATCTTGGTAAACAGGTTCATGATAGTCCCCATAATCATCTTCATCTTGATATTTTACATGCAACTCAGACGGACTGTGAGCTGCACCACTGATTCCTCGACATCTAGCAAATGGCTAGATGGGAATGGTGACACCTTGCTGGGCGAGATAACCATTCACCCGGTTGTGTTCTTGATGGTCTCACCAACGAGGTCTTTGTCAATGGTGTCAACATTGTCGATGGTGTTGGTACAGTTCCTGTCAAGGGTGTGATCATCATCGATAAGGTGGTCGACATCTTAATTTTCAATGCCGTCGATGGTGATTTCAACGGTGCTACTGTTGTCAATTATATTTCCTCAAGAATGGTTCAAAGTAGGGCTTTGCAGGTTTTAATGGCACTACTATAGATGGTGTAGTAGCTCTTTCTATCTCTTTTATGAGAGGAGCCTTTTAAAGACTCACGGTGTGTCTTTTTTAAGGCTTTTCTGTGCCCCTGAGGTGACCTATGGTGTGACCTCTCTCTCTTTTTGGATTCTGGTTGTGAGGCAACAGAAGTCTCACTATCTTCCTCCTCAGAGACAGCAGCAGTTTTAGCTTCAAGCTTCTGACGCTAAAACAAAACTCTTGCCTCTTGATCATTGAGAAAAAAAAAGTCCCACAGATTTTACAGTCTTTTACCTTGTGGGTTGGACGAAGGCAATATTACTCTTTATGAGGGTCTTCCAAATGTTGCCTCTGCTTTCCGCAGGTCCCACAAGGTCTAAAATGCCCTTTCTTCAAGAGTTCTGACATACTGGAACACAGCTGAAGTAATCTGATTATAACCAAATCTTAAGAACTGAGCAGAGCTCAGGGAGACTCCCTCTCACACGACATGTGGTAGAACATCAGAGGGAAGATGCCCCTGCTGGGAGTTTTGTAAAGGGTGTTGTCGCCTGATTGGCTGGAGTTTGGTTATTTGTAAATAATGTGGATACACTATTACAGTCAATGTCTTTGCCACTGTAAGCTATGTACACTGCTTTAGAATATACTGTGGGACTGCAACCTCAATGGTGGGGATGATTCAAATATGCAAATCTATGAAAGATACTCTAAAACTGGAGAATCTAGAGGATCATTGATCAATTTATTTTTAATAACTGTGATTTTTTTGGGGTATAAACAAACCATTTAATTCCAGTATATACATCACTAGATTGTGAATATACATTATACCATCTTGACACGTATCCAACATCAGTCAAGAACTGTATAAGTGCACTGCATCTCATGAGATCTAGTGTAATACTACGTTTTCTTGCGTATTTCTGTTCCATCTCATGGTTTACTTCACTATGTATATATTAATATGTAGACTAGTCCAGACCATGTATTGTATCTCATTTGTCACAAAGTCTATGCAGGTATCCCCAATTCTTATATATGAACCACTCTGCTGCTATATACCTATCCATATTTGATAGACAATCATAATATTTTTTTTTTTTCCCACCCCATAATCATATGGTATCCCTTCTGACTAAAACTAGCCCAATAGCATACAGTATCATACATTAGAGATTGTTCTTCCTAGATACCTAATAGCATATTTTAGCGTACCACTCAATAGTTATTTCACTTATTTCATTCAAATGCCTATGTACTTTCTCCCTGTATTTATCAATGTTGGGACCTTTATTATCCATGTGTGGATAAATGTGTCTATTACACTGCAACCGCACAGACAGAAATGCAAATATCACTCTATGATTGTAGATGTCTCTCTGGTCAGATATGCATGCTGCAAAGGTTTACACAGCACCTGTCAATGCATAATGTCATGGTGAGAAATATCCAACACAAATACCTGCAGTCAACACACACAAATGACATACAAAATAATAACAGGACAGTACCAGAACTCAAAGAAAACTGTGTGTTATGTACCTGGCACCCCCATGTATACGCTGGGGGCACTATGGTGAATTTGTTTCACAATTTTGTTATATTAGGTGGATAGACTAAGATCTGAGGTGGGTGAGCTGGGGTGTAGTTTATAGCTATTTTCTGCATCTATCCAAAGCATCTACAACAGTAGGTGGTAAGGATGGTGAACAGAACTTTGTATTTGATCCCAGCACCTAGAAGCCCCTAGAAGGCTTTCAGAGTCCATCTAGTGGGACTGCTTTTTCAGAGGTTTCGCTACAGTTTGACTGCCTGGTTCCTTGGCTTGGTAATAGGTTTCTTGGTTAGGCCAAAGTAAACAATATTGCACTAGTTCAGGTGCTCTCTTGAGAGCTTCACTTGATTGTATGTTTGAAGTAATGAAAGGTTCTGGTGAACTAAGGGGAGCTGAAGACTAGTAAACTTGACCATTGCATTAACTAGAAGAAAGGGTGGGGAACAAAGAATGGTTTTTGTTTTGCCAGGTTCCTCACTTTTTTGGCAGTTGAAGAGGTCCTTGGCATTAGGATTCTCCCAAAAACAGGAATCTAAATGTACTTTTGGCTATGTTCAATAAGACTATGCTTTCCGTCATCCAGTAGAGTACATGGTTGGTTTACTTATTTGGTAGCTGAAAGTGATTTTGTGTGATATCTGCAACATTCACCTTTTAATGATGAGGAACTTACATTTGGTAATGTGATTTCTAATCGATATAATTACTCCTGCAAATTGCTCACTTGAGTACCCTTCCCATGCGCTAGACTGGATCTAGATTTTTATATCAACTCATGATCACCAGCATCACTAGACAATGTATCGCCAGCAGACTCTTGGAACTCGACATATAATGATGTGGTAAAAGTCACATACAGTGCCACATCCGTCAGTGATATTGGCTTTGTTAGTTTTCCTTGTGCCTAAGACATAAGGACATGAAAAGAGAGCTGAAAAATGAAACAATATCAACAATCTCATCTTCGGTGGACTCCAAAGCATGAGTAAAGTATGAGTGAAATCATTTCTATTAAAAATAATTTACCACATAGAAGTTGTTCTTCCAATGGTTACCAAGTTCTGATAAATACTCACTTGAACACTCCCAAATTCTCATCCCTAAACTGCAATAAGGATGAAGAGTCAAATTTAGACAAAAAGCAGCCTAAGCACACTAAAAATGCCTTACCAAGCTCCCCATTTCAAGTCAATAGTGCCTTGAGATAACCAGTTAACAGCACTGCAAATAGACTGCACTTGAACCCGGCTCAATATTGTTGAAGTTGCAGTTATGCCCCTCATAGAATGAGCCAAGTAAGACAAGAATTTGGAGTTTGGCAGATGGGTTACTCTGCCACATACTTGACGAATGTTCTCTCCACCACCTTAATACAACTGCCATAGAATATAACGCACTTGTAATCAGGAAGATGGGATATTCGTCACATCCGCTGAACTAAATCATACCCCAAGTTGGAGCACAACTTCAGTTCAAAAACGAAAAAACAGTCATCTGCTTCTTAACAGCATAGCCCAAATTAAGCCCCTGAAATAAGATTAGCATTTTTATGAAAGTACCATGTCTGTCAGATACATAAATTTAACACCCTCTTAAGGTCTAATCCAGTGGTTTCCAACCTTTTGACTTCTGTGGACCCCCACTTTATCATTATTGGAACCCAGGGACCCCCACTGAATCATCACTGGAATCCGGGGACCCCCACTGAGTCAGTACCGGAAGCTTGGGACCTAATTTGTCATTATTTGTTAATATTTTTTCATTTTCTAAGCAGTTGCGGACCCCCTGAGAAGGCTTTGCGGACCCCCAGGGGTCCCGGGACCACAGTTTGGGAACCACTGGTCTAATCTATCTAATCTTTCATCATTCTAGTATGAGGTGAAGGGAAAAAGCAGTGAAAACAATATTCTGTGCCACATGAAACTCAGATACAACTTTTTGAAAAAAAGAAGGCTTGGTCTGAAGCACCACCGTCTTTCGGAATACCCTGAATAAAGCAAAATCAGATAAAGTCTACAATCACCAACCAGAAAGGCCATTTTACCTGAAAGATACATACATGTACAAGAATGCAATGGTTTGAAAGAAGCCATAGGAAAAATTAGTACAAATATCAAGACTCAAGCCAGAACAATAAAAAGCTTCAAGGGAAACCTTGCTTCCAAAACTTAAGATGTTACAAATGACTGATGATTTAAACAATGCCACCCCTTGATCAAACAAAATGAAAAAAAACAACGTAGAAGCCAAATAAACCTTGATTGTACATAAAGTATTTCCTTTCTCAGCTAAAGGAATGGCAAATTGAGGAATATGAGCAAATCTATTCTTGCAAGGGATCTACAGAACAGTGCTTACACCAAGTGTCAAACACAGTCCACCTATTGGAATACATCAATTCCATCAATGATATACGAGCCACCAATATTAACTCAAAAACCTCCTCAGGAACATGATAGCTACAAAGATGTACCTTCTCAAGTTCTAAGCTTGAAAAGTGTGGGAGTCATTTACAGTTTGGTGAAGCTCCACCTTGTCAAACTCACGATTCCCACACTTTATTTAAAGTCTGGGGAAAGCTGCGTTTACACTGGCAGAGCCTTAACTGGCCTGCTCAGTGTAAACCATTGACTGGTGGACCATCACTACACTGCCGCCTGGTGATAACAGTACTCACTACACCCTTTTTAAGGCTGAGCAACCTTAACTCTTCAACTCTTCATCTATACCTGGGCCGGCCATCAGATGCATGGGAGTCCAGGGTAGTAAAAACACACAATAGCCCCCACATACAGGCAGAAAACTCCCTACTCATCAGGGCCACTCTTCTTATTGTTTTCTGAATACAAACTCCCGGTTTGGAAGAGCATTTTCGGAAAACAAACAAAATACTGAGTGGGCATATTAAGCATGACAACTACCATGCAAATTATTAGTGCCTTTAATGGGGCTACAATGGCAGCTCTGCTGAAGGCCCAAAGCTGTCTGCCTGCCTTGTAGGGCTCTCCAAATATGTAAAGCAGTCCTCCAACAGAGTAACAGAGAACATAGCCTTTACATGGCCGGGGGATTGGCATTCCTTCTGCCAGACTAAATGAGTCTCTGAGCAGCTGAAAATTGGGATGAAATAAACTAGTCACTCTGAGACAAGAGACCAGTCAACATAAGAAGAGGCTGAGATGGACAGATAATAAGCAGAAGATGGTCAGAAGACAATGCACCCAATCAGGGCTATCAAAATGACAAGTGCCTCCTGGAGACAAATTTTGCAAATAATCTTCTACATTATAGGAAGATGAAGAAATGCATAATGCGGATCAAACTTCCACTCCAGAGAAGAGCACTTCCCAACAATTCAACCAACAGATAATTTCTCAAGCCAAAATGGAGAGAAACTGATCTATGTCCAAAGCTGCCACTCTTGAAATATCAGAGATGCAACTTCTGGATGAAGATGCCACTCAATCACTGCAGGCACGCTGCTCAGACAATCCATGGTCTTGATCTCCTTCCAACTAGGTAACTGACTGACAACCAGATTTGTTGTCTCAAGCCCACTGCAGACACACATGGTCGTCGAACACAGAAGATAATGAAGTGAATTTCCTGATTTTTAGGTTATGTGTCAGTGGTGTTAATCATCACTCTTCCGTCTTCTAAGGAGAATGACACAAAAGGATTACCATTTGTATACCTGTATTGTGATACAACAAGGAACAATAGCAGCCACTGCTCTTCCACATTTCACATATCACAAATCATTATGCAATTACTCTCATTCACTTCCACTAAGGTTTGAACATACTCACTAAACGTATATGGCAGCTTAGCTTTCAAACTCTCTTATGTTCACAGGTTAGTGCTTTGCACAAATCACCCAATAGTTCCTTGCTCAAAACAGAATAAATGTCTCTAAATTAACACCAACGTCTCTCGGGTTCAGAATGGCACTAACCAATCTAAGGTTGCCCATATTTGCAGTCTTGATTTTTTACCAAGTGGTACGTATTGCATGGTTGCAGGTGCAACCGATATTGTTTCTCAAGCAAACTTCACTAGACGTGAGATTGTTTGTTTTAGGCTTATTGTTCATGTACGCTTGTCATTTATGTTTTCTTGTTTTTTCAGGACTGCTGGCAGACCGTGACAGGGTAGTGGGTGCTACCAAATGAAGAACGGGAACCTTGTGTCACTGTTTTCTGAAGGCCGGATCGCTCCAGGTAAGTTGGCTCAGGAGGATTGTCTTCTCTGTAAGGCTTAACTGCCTTAAAGAGTGTGGCTGAAAAGTAAGTGGACTTTATACTATCCTGAATGGAAGATAGCTATCAATATTCCCAAATCTTTCATGGCCTTGTGCTGTAATTGAGTACTGGAATGTTCTTTTGTTTGCATGTTGTAGGAAGCTGGCTCTGTATATACTATATCAAAATGAGCTATAGTATGCACAGAATCCAGGAGTTCCCCAGAGGCTTGACAGAGGCTAAAGTAGATAATACTAATGGTCTCTTCTGTGGTAGAGTGGTCGAGCAGTTAGGCTTATCAGAGGGTAGTGCAAAGCATTTGTTGTACATACAGAAGCAATAGAAGAAGCACACATTCAATGACTTAACTCCAGACCAATGGTTTTTAAATAACAAAAATATATTTTCTTAATATATTTCTAGAACCACAAGATTACAGTTGCAGGTTAGTACTTCAATCGATTTGTATTTCACACATATATATATATATATATATATATATATATATATATATATATATATATATATATATATATATATATTTGTTTTTTAATATATTTTTATTAACAATTAACAATTCACTGTTTACATCACTCAAGTACATTGTTGGGAGCATCTTATTCTCATCTTGTATAGTATTGAAGAGGATACAATATTTTATTTGTGTTTATGTGTAGCTTGTGTCATGGCTTAACACACACCCTTGTTTTTAACTAAACTTTATTATCCGCTAGCGTGTTGGTCCTAGTGTGGTTTCCCATGCGTGTCTGGTTCCTTGCCGCTTTGTGCTTCCCATTCTTCTTGCATGCATATATAACAGCTTCAACTTAACACTAAACTATACACACACTTGATGGCGTTTGTGGGTGGTATTAATATTGAGCGGCGGGGGGGATTCCCTGAGGGAATTGTGCCTGGGGGGGAAATGCCAACCTTTTCCGTGAGTTTAATTACTGTTCTCTACGCATATACCTGTACACACCTCTGGGCTGAGTATTGTGGTCTGCTGCATGCTTACTGCGTTTTTTACCAGTTTTTCCCCATTAGTGTGTTCCTTTTTTTCCTCGTTAGTGGTATTGTTGAGGATATTCCCTGTCTCCTTTCTATTTACGCTCAGATTTCTGCTTCTGCTGGTGTTGTGTTGGGAGCCATTGGTCTATCTCCTGCAGTAACCCAGTTCATCATTAGTTCTTCCCACCCTGGGGCAATGGGGGACTGCCTGATCCCCCGTGCCTCTTCTGACTTTAGAACCTGTAATTCCGCCCCAGCCCACCTTGAGACTTCGTTTTTCCATTCAGCCAGTGAGGGATGGTTTGAAGCCTTCCAACCCTTCGTGATCAATCTCCTGTAGAGGGCCAGGGTGAGATCCAAGAAACGACCCCCAATCTTCCCTTGTGACATATTCGTCTTTACACCCAATAGACAGACATCAGGGGTGAACGGCAGTACCGTGCCATATAATCCTCATATGTACTCTATAACTGCCTTCCAGCCCACCTGTAGCACCTCACATTTCCACATCATAAGGTCAAAGTCTGCCTTGCAGCTGCCACATCTGGGGCATGTCCTGGGGGTCCCCCCATATATACGGAACAGTTGGTGAGGGGTAAGATATGTTCTATGCAAGTAGTTATATTGGATATATTGTAGTCAAGTATTACAAGAGACCCTCCGGGGATAAGCCAGAGCTCTGTTCCAGTCTGTCTCATTTAGTTCATGTCCGACTGTTTTCTCCCACCTCTCTCTTAGTGCATGCATGGGATCCAATGCTGCTTCTGTCTGGGCTCGGTATATTTTCGTAATCAGGTGAGACTCTTCCCCCGACGTTAGCAGGAGATGTAATACTCCGTGAACCCCAGGTTCAGCATTAATCTTGTCCCAATGGTCCTTCAGAGTATGTACTAGTCTCCTGTACATAAGGAATCAACCCAGAGGGATCCCTTTTCCCACCATTTCGGTGAAGCTCTGTAGTTTACCTTCCCTATAGATTTCCCCTACCGTCGTCACTCCCGCATCCGTCCATGCGCCCAACTCTCGTCCCCCTGGTCTGGTATTCTTCGGCTCCACCACCATGACCGTGAGTGGCAGTGCCGGCGAGTAGGGCGGGCCAACTCCAGTCCTACTCATACACCTTTTCCAGCACGCTGACGCAGTGCTAGTCATTAAATTATCCACAAGGGGGGAAAGCTTCTTCCCTATCATACACGCTATTATTCGGTCTATGTGCAATGAGCCCTGGGAGGTAACTAGGTCCAACTGCCCCCTGCCCACCATCCAGCCCGCCACCCACTGCAGCTGGGACGCCAAATAATATGCCTCCAGGCCCCCAGCTTGTGTCGGTCTGCACATAGTCGACAGTGCTGAGCGCCTACGACCTACATCCCATATCAATTCCCGGAGCAGTGCGTTCAGTTCTCGAAACCATGCCGGGGGGATCCATAGCGGTACGTTAGCAAAGAAGTATAGGAGACGGGGCAGCATCACCATTTTAGACAATGCCACTCTAGCCATTGTTGTCAGTTTTAGTGACCGCCAGAACCCTACTGAGGCGCGCAGTGACCAGAGTGCGCCACCCAAGTTGCCATCCCGGAGTTCGGCCAGCTCGTGGAATATCTGGATCCCCAGATATTTAAAAGTTCGCGGGGCCCAGTTCATATCTTTGGGGAACGTTTCGGGGCACACGCTGTTTGGCATTATGGGGAATACAAATGTTTTGTCTCGATTAAGACGCAGTCCCGATAGTTCCCCGAAGTCCTCTAAGTTCTTTAACACCCACGGGAGGCCACTGGGTCCGTCTCTTAAGTACACCAGGATGTCGTCTGCATATAGGGAAATAATATGTTCGTTTGGGCCCCAGATAATTCCTTTGCCGACTCTGTCCTGTCTTAGTTTGGCCGCTAGGGGTTCGATTGCCAGGGCAAATAGTAGCGGGGATAGGGGGCATCCCTGCCTAGTTCCTCGATATACAGGGTATGAATCAGATACTGTTTTGCCCATCTTCACCCTAGCTAGCGGGAAAGTGTACAGCAGGTCCACCCACTTCACCCAATCCTCTCCCAGTCCGATCTCTAGCATCACAGCCCTGAGGTAGTCCCACCTGATGGAGGCCTTTTCGAAGTCTACTGCTAAGAGGGCCCCTGTGGGGGGTTTCTCTGCTGCTGGCACGTGTAAAATAGCAAAGATCTGCCTCAGGTTCAGCGATGTGCTGCGGCCAGGACAAAAACATTTTGGTCCGCGTGCACTAGTGTGGTTATTCGGGGGAGTAATCTGTTAGCCATGATCTTACTAAGGATCTTAAAATCGCTGTTCAGCATTGATAAAGGGTGGAAGTCGGTCTCTGGTGCCTCCCTGTTCTTTGTTTTGGGTAGCGGCACCACCAAGGTCTCCCGCATTGTGACTGCTAGCTCTCCTCGTCGCAAAGCCTCCGCGTATACCTCAGCCAGTTGGGGCACTACCAATGTCTTATATTTTTTGTAAAAGTCCATTGGGAGGCCATCAGTGCCGGGGGTCTTAGCGGGAGCTAATTGTAGTATGGCCCCGCTTATCTCCTCCGCTGTTACTGGACCCCCTAGCTCATCTCTCCCTTCTGGGTCTAAGGTCAGGAGGGCGATTCGCTGCAGGAAATCTCGAAAGGTTTCAACCCGAGGTCTTGGGGTTTCCTATACAAGTGCATGTAATACCCCTTAAAAGCCTCATTGATTGGGCCTGGGCTACGCCTGTGAATTCCCTCTTTATCTCGCACACTTGTAATGGGTTCTCCCCCTCCGCCTGGGCGCACTAGCCAGGCTAGAAGCCCTCCCGATCTACCTTCCTCTGATTGCACTGATGTCAGGTATTTTTGTGTGCTATGGCACCTAAGCTGTGCCTCTAACTGGGAGTGTTCTCTACGGGCCCGTTTATATTCCTCGTTCTCTTGGGCTCCAGGAACCCGTCTCACTTCCCATTCCTGTATTTTCTTCTCTAAGGAGATCAGTTCCCTCTCGAGTGTGCGTTCCACCCCCACCGACTGACCTAGGCAGAAACCCCTCGTCACCACTTTAAGCTTTTCCCATTCTATGGCCCTAGACGCGGTAGATCCGCTGTTAATCTTGGTGTGTTCTGTCAAGTGGGACCGAAGGGCCTCTCTATACACCTGATCTTCCAACGCCACTGGGGATAGTCTCCATGTTGGTATTGGGGGTCTATCCCCTAAGATACTCAGTGTCACCAGTAAGGGGTTATGATCTGATAGTGTGCGGCCCAGGTACTCTGTGTGGGTCACATAACGTGCCAGGCCCGTGGTACATGTTATTCTGTCAATTCTTGTGTGTAGCCGGTGGAGACCTGAGTAATAGGAGTAGTCGCTGTCGCTTGGGTGTTGTTCCCGCCAAACATCCACCAGCCCCCAGGAGTCCAACCATTCACAGAGCTTTTTGGCTATTCTAGTGGACGCTGCGCCCTGTAGCGGTGGGGTCGATCTGTCCATGTTAATGTCCAGTATTGCATTGAAGTCCCCCCCCACTAGCAATTCTCCTGCGCATTGGTGGGTAAGGTGGCTCGATAGTTTGGTCAGGAAGGGGACCTGGTCCTGATTGGGAGCATAAATGCAACTCATGACAACTGGAATACCATGTAGTCTTCCTTCTAACACCACAAACCTACCCTCTCGATCTATGTTGGATGAGTCTACTGTCAGTGGGACCCCGGCCCTGACCCATATCAGTGCACCCCTCGCATAGGCCGAGTACTCTGTGGCAAACACCTGTCCCCTCCATCTGCGCCTCAGTTTCTCAACCTCCCCAGCTATCAAGTGGGTCTCTTGCAGCATTGCCACCTGCACCCCTCTTCTCTTCAAGTAGGTGAGGACCCCTGTGCCTTTTGGCAGGTGTGCTCATCCCCTGACATTCCATGTTAGGAAATTATATTCTGCCATTTTAGTACAGTAATTTGATGATAGCGTCCTTGGTTCCCCCAGGTTACCACCCTATCCCGCTCATGTTCAAACATTTCCTACCATCGTGTATCGCCACCCATTTAGCCAAGCTAACTAATAACTGTAAAACCCAAATCCCCCACCCCAGGGCGCCTACTAACCTGCAGGTAGCCCAGAAAATAACGTAACATTGCAACTTGTTCAAACATGTAGCTACAGTTCCCGCCAGGCTAGCTAGATCAGCGAGGTACTGGTTCGGAGGGCGGTCAAGTCCGGAGGGGCTGCACGTCTTTTTGTTGTGCCGCATCGCCAGGTCCACTCGTATAATGCTTAACCAAGTTCATCAGCGGTCCTCGGCGTCACCCTGGGGGCACGTGTCGAGCAGCTCGAGTCCCCAGCTGAAGACACCACTGTATCATCTGAGTCCTCCCCTGAGCCGGAGCTCCCCGGGGGGGGGAAGCTCCACCACTGACCCGGGACGCAGCCTCCAGAGCCGCTCTTTTATCTTTTTCTTTTTGCGTTTGTGTTGGTGCTAGCCTCGGTCGATTCCCAGGCCGTCGCGATTCACGGGCCCGTTGAGTCCGGTCTGCAGTCGCACCCTCACCAGCGGGTCTCCTCTCCCGGAGTCCCCGCTTCTCGAGCCATTCCCATGCCTCCGCTGGCGTTTGGAAGTAGGTGGTTTTCTCTTCCAGTATCACTCTCAGCCTGGCCGGATACAACAGTGAAGATTGAATTCCTTCGTCTCTAAGGGCCCTCTTGACTGCTAGGAATGAGGTTTGTCTGTTTTGGACATTCAAGGTATAGTCCGGGAATAGCGTCACCTCCCCATTTGCTACCTTAAACGGGCCCTTCTCTCTGGCCTTCTGGATGAGAGTGTCTCTGTCTTTATAGTGCAGTAATTTGGCAATCACCACTCTGGGTAGGCTACCGGAGGCCAGAGGTCTTGATGGCATTCGGGGTGCACGTTCCAATGTATAAAAGGGCATTAGGCGTCCAGGCGCAACCGTTGTACAAAACCACTTCTCCAGAAAGTCCACCATGTTGGTCCCTTCGGCTCCCTCAGGAAGGCCCACTACTCGCACATTGTTCCTACTATTTCTGCCCTCCGCGTCCTCGGCCCTTTGTTCTAAGCGCATTACTCTAGCAGGCAGGGAAGTCACCTCTGCCGCTAGATCCTTCTGTTTCGGTCCAACAATTGCCAATGTGGATTCCGTTTCCTTGACCCTGTCCGCCAGTTTGTGGTGGTCTGCCCTTAGGAGGCCCACCTCGACCGCTACTTGGTTGATGTCGTGTTGTAGCGTTGTCTTTGTGTCTTCAATCGCCCCCAAAATTTTGTCTAGGGTTTCCTGTACGTTGGATTGCAGAAGGGGCTGTTCTTCCATTTACTTGCACTCCGGTGGAGGTGCAGTGTCCATAATTTTCTTTTTGTGACGGGCCTTGGGGGGCATCGGCCAGGTCAGGCGGGGAGGACTGCACCTCTAGGTGCAGGCCCGAGCCACCACTCAGGCCAACTTACTCCCGCGCTCCTGCGTCTCAGCAAGCGTGGGCTCAGGATTAGTCTCCCAGATCGGCGTCAGGCAGGGCCCGTCAGCGCGGTGCCAGTGGGGTCCACACTCAATGCTCGTTTACTGGGTTCAGATTTCGGCTGCTTCGATATTAGTCCCTGCGGGGCTGCGGGCCAGCCGTTCGCTCTATGTTGGGCAGTTTCTATTTCTTCTCTTGTTTTCTGTGGGTTTTTTTTAAAGTTTAAGTTTTTGGGGTTCTGCCCATACCCTTCTGTATTGTCCTTTTATCACTTGTTGCTTTTTCTTTTTTTTTCTTCCCCCCTTTTTCTTTCTTTTCTTTTCTTTTTATTTTCCCTCTTTTTCCTTCCAGTAATTTCCTTGCCTTACTTGTGCCCCCTCGGGGTGTCGTCACGCTGGGGCCCCCGCAGCCGCTCTGCGTTGTTTTTTGCTGTCTCCGGGGCTCAGCTCCGGTCAGATGAAAGGGCGGCCTCGTGTCTCCTCCGCCGGCTGCTTCTGGCTTCGTTCGCTGCTCCCGGGGCCGAGTGCCGTTCAGCCCCGCCCCCGCTCCTCACGGGGGCCTCACTACTCCGGCCCGCGGTACAAGGGCTTACTAGGTCGGGCTGCATCTCCGGTCCGTACCGACCACGCCGCGGTTTCCGGCGCCACTCGAGGCCCTGGCTTGTCGGGGTAAGGTAGGCCGCAAGTCCGCCTGAAGCCGACAGGCCGATTCTGGCTCCTCGCGCGTCCCGAATCAAGGACGGCGGCCAGGCGGCATCCGGGGGTCTTCTCCAGCCCAGCGGTCGCCCTCGGTCGTTGTGGCGCCCGAGGATGGCACGCTTTTTATTCCAAATTCTAGCGGCCCCTCCGGAGCCGGGAGATCAAGCGTGCGCCATCTCCCGGTAGCTGGCCACGCCCCAGATGTCTATTTCACACATATATCAACAGTACTTTGTTTGAAATCGATAAGTTATACAGTTTTTGAAATATTGGCAATTATCTGTTTTAAAAGTTGACAGTGCAATTTTCAGAAACAGTTCCTGAGGGGAATAAAAGTTAGTACGATTTACAGGTAAGTACTTGACGTACAGATCCAGTCTCCGGGGGTTGGGAAGTCCACAGGCTGGGTTTCAAGTTAACCCCAAACACCCACCACCAGCAACACCATGCCGGCCAGTTGCAGAGGTCAAAGTTGAGGCAAATTTAACATGGGCTCCTATGGCGACTGGGGGAACTCGGAATCAGGCCTGCCTACAGGTAAGTACCAGTGACTTCGGGGGGCAGACCTGGGGCATTTAGAGTAGCACGGGGGCCAAACATAGGGCACCAAACATACACCCTTAGCGGCACTGGTGCAGCCAGATGCAGGGTGTAAACAAGGTGTCTGGTTTCCAATGCGTTCCCCCGGGGGTCACTCAGATGCTGCAGGCGAGGTCCAGGGGGTTGACTGGAGCAAACCACAGGCTGGCCAGGGAGGAGGGCTACCTGCTGAACGTAGAGGCACTGGGTGTCAAGTTCTCCAAGGCCTGGGGGCTACGAGTGCAGTGGTCTTTTAGGCATCACATATTTTGGTCCGGAGCGTTCGCCATCAGGGGGTCCTCGGGATTTCCTCTGCATGCGTCGTCGTGGAGGGGTGGAGAGGTCAACCCAGGGTGGGCAATTGCTCACAATCGCCTGGTGACTCTCTCTAGCTGGTTGGGCCACATGGTCACCAGCCACACGCGTCAGGTACAGATTGGTCAGGACTCACAACCTCTAAAGCTCAGCAGAGGTCGCTGGTCCTGCTTAATGCGTTGCTGTCTTATTGCAGGTTCTTTAAAGCAGGAGACAGGCCGGTAGGGCTTGCACCAAGTCAGTTTGCGTCTTCCTTCTTCTGTGCTGGGGGTTCAGCTTAGCAGTTCTTTCTTGTTAGGTCACCAGGAATCTGGTGAGCTGGGTTGAGGAAGGCCCTTGAAGCCCGGATTTAGGGCTGTTTCAGGGGTCAGAGGGCAGTAGCCAATGGCTACTGTACCTGAGGATGCTACCCCCTTATTGTGTCCACTCTCTTTGGGGAGGGGGGACACAAATTGGTCCCGATCCTTCAAACTAAGATGGAAGATTCTGCAGGGAGGGGGGTCACCTCAGCTCTGGATACCTTAGGGGTGGTACTAGCTGGGGTGGTCACACTTTCATCTTTTCCCTAATTTTCCCGCCGGACTTGCCGCCAAAAGTGGGGCTTTGACTGGGGAGGGGGGTGGCCAAGCCACTAGATGAGTGCCCTGGGGCACTGTAACTCAAGGCTTGAGCCTTTGAGGCTTACCACCAGGTGTTACAGTTCCTGCAGGGCAGGATTCTCACCCCATGTGGTCAGAAACTTGTCTGAAAGTGGCAGGCTGGCACAGACTGGTTAGTCGTGCACTAGCAGTTTGGGTAACATACAGGAGGCATCTCTAACATAAATACCACACTGGTATCAGTGTAGGTGTATTGTGCTGAGAAGTTTGATACCAAACTTCCCAGTATTTAGTGATGCCATTATGGAGCTGTGGAGTTCATGACAAACTCCTAGACCATATACTCAATATGGCTACACTGCACTTACAATGTCTAAGAATAGACTTAGATACTGTAGGGGCATATTGCTCATTTCTAGACACCAGAGAGGGAACTTGCCCACAATCAGTCATCCAGGTAAAGATAGATGGCCAAAGAACAGCATCCCAAATAAGTGGCCACAACTGCCATGACTTTTGTAAACACTGTCACTGGAAAAGACCATAGTGTAGAACAATTAACCTGATAATGGAGATCCCCCAAGGTGAATCTGAGGAATTACTTGTGAAATCTAAAAAAGGGAATTTGTAAATATGTATCTTGTGAGTACAGAGAGACACCAACCAATTCAGGTCTTATACAGCTAAAGAAACTTGCTGAAATGTCAGCATCTTGAACTTTTCGCTCTATATGATTGTGTTTAATTATTGAAGGTTCATGATCAGATGCAAACCTCCTACTTTCTTAAAAAGCAGAACATAACCCAATTAGAGACCTTATTTTCCGAACTAACTCAATACAGCTTCATCATCAATACTTAATTTGAGCAGGTGGAGGCACCCAGCACTCATTTTTGGGGGTCGGCACTCAATTTTCCAGATTAGACATTTACCAAGAGAATGAGAGGGGAAAAAGCACAAAGTGGAAAGAGAGGGGGAAGAGGACAGGAAATCCGTCAGAAAAAAGAAGGCAAGAACCAGCAAGAGTGAGATAAAGGAGCAGGGAGTGTTAGTTAGTGCATTAAAGAGGCATGAGGTGGCTTTAGGACTACTCAGCTTTGGTATGAAGAGCTCTGACAATCAACTGCAGTGTTTGCGTACTTCTGATCAGGGCTTTGGCCACCAGCATGCCATTCATTCATTCATTTCACAAATTAAGGACTGATCAATATATTTGCATGGGAGGACAAGGCGAGGAGGAACAGGTGGACTTTTTACAAAAGGTAGTATGTAACCATTTTCAACCAATTTCAAGACTCGTTGATCCACTCTAATCTTCTGCCATTTCCGAAGAAAGAAAGCAAACTGCCCCCCTAAGGTGTCAGGTGCAAAAATTTGACAAGTGTTTTATGGCTGAAGGGGTGGAGACTGCAGAATATTAACTCTCTTCATCACCACAACTTTCTTCCCTTGAAGAAACTGCTGAGGGACATTGTCTCTGGACTGATGGGCATATACTGTAAAGTAATCATGCCTGCCTATGAAATTTCTTGGATGGCAATGCCAAATGCAAAAGCTCTCATTCTTGCTTAGCTTTGCTTAAATCCCTCTAACAATGCATTCCAATTCTCCAACGTATGGCAGATCAGCAGGCCAATCTGAGTGGAGGCATAGATAGAAACTTAATCTAAGGTTCTTTAATAAGCTCAATCAACATTGCATCGAAAGGCAATATTTCCTCCTCTGACTGCTTGTCTGTCAGAATCTTAGTGAGGAGTAGGACTTCTATTGCTGGTGAAAAGGTGAATTAAAGAGTGTCAGCAGCCTTTCAATATTGCAGCATGATAATCTTGCTTAGTGGAGGCGAGGCCTTCAAGGTCAGGAATCGCAGGCTCTGGGAACAGCATTACAAAGACTGGCAAGCAATGTAATGCCAGGCTCTAGAGGTGGCACAAACCTCATCAGAAGAACTCAAGTTGTCTCTGGTAGGGATAGAAAATCCAAAATACTTGAATCTGACCAAAAAAACTCTGAAGACTGAGTCCTCTGATTAGCAAAGCTCAATATCTTCCCTCCTGAAGCCAACATTATCAAAGACTACTGGACTCGTTTTGAGACAGATTTCAGTTCAGACACCACTGGAGTCTATGCAGCTGGAATTGTAATAGAAGCCACTGAAGCCATAACAACACCGAAGCTGAAGTCACAATCTCTTTGGGAGACAGCAAAGGCACCTCAAGGGAAGGGGAAGCAAAAATCCACATCATGGTTTCTTACATTCCTCCGTTTGCTGTGCCAAGATACCAGCAGGTGGGAAACTCACACTGAGAACAGACTGCAGGACTGGCATCAGCTCTGAAGAGAAATTTCATTCCTCCTTCTGTTTTTGACGTGATACTGTTTCTGCTTCTGTATTTGTTGTGTTGATGTTGAAATCTGGGGCAACTCCAAAGAAGTTAAGACTAGTTTCCACTGCCTGTCCCTTAACACCCCTGGGTGCATCCTCTTCAAGATGTTGCAATCCGCTGGGTCATGATCCCTACCAAGTCAATAAAGAAACAGTGGATGAAGTTCAGCTACTGACATTGGTCCCCTTCAAATTTTGCAGGGATTGAGGCTTGAAGATATGGGACAACACACCAAGAAAAATATAATTGTTTTGTGAAAAGCTGTTAGTGACACTGATGACCGCTATACAATACATGTGTCACTGATCCTGAGTCTGGAAAAGGGGTTCAAGTGAACTTTCTACAGGAGTCAATATTCATTGCACTGATAATTTGTTTTTGTATACCATTATATTGCTTCCACATATGGCAGAAAACTGACCAAGTGCCAAAAAAGTTCATAAATGAGCCACTTAATTGTTCCACATGAATTTTAGATTCCCCTATACATTTGCTAAAGGACTATTCAAAAGTCCCTTCAAACCTACTGTAATGAACAAATGCCTGCATCAGGCATTGAGCTTCTGCCATGAAAATGTGACAAAAAATTACTTCTTTAATAATATGGAGAACATAGGAGGTGAGCCCTAATAATAGCTGATAGAAATAAATACAATGAGATAGAACTACCAGATCAAAACCTAGCGTCAAACGACCTTACAATACTGCATCTAATGGACAGAAACATCTTGGCCCAAAACAATCCCTTTATCACAGTATCACTACCCACCAAGTAATTAAACATTAAAACAAAAAACATTCACTCCAATTTATAGCTAAGAAAGATCTTTAACTATAGGATGGATTTGTAGGCAGATGCACACAGTCTAAGAACTGCTCACTATGATCTGCTTACAACTTGTCACTAGCCCAATGCACGCTAGGAGCCACACCTTTTTTTCACCAACTTTTTAATGGCCCAAGTAAACCCAAAACCATGATATGACCAAGTTCGCATCTCTGTCCATCCTGTTAATCCCAATCAACAGGTTGAGGTCTCTTCCCAGGTGCCCAGTCCACAGACACTACTATGTTAAAAAATGCACACATTCTCTGTCAAGAATAAATAGTAACCACAATGCCTGCCACCTTTTCTCAAGTTCAAATTGAAAAGATTATCATGATTACTCAACAGTACTAACAGGTACTCCTCTTTACTTCCAGGCCTCACCTAGAGGTAAAGAACAGTAGAAAACGAATACATGTCTGCCCACATAAACTGGGTGGGCGGACACGTAGCCATTTATCTGACGGTCCTCAATGTGGCCGGTGGAGGAGTTTGGCCACGACAGAGACAGAGTAGTCTCCACTGAGGCCAAACTTAAGGTCCACCTGCAATTCTTCAATTTAGAGAGTGGAACACTATATTGGCCGGGAGGGCCAATCACTGTTGCGATGGAGTACCATCTCAGTCGATATAATCAGCCCTGCGTATGGATTCCACTGTTTAATGAAACAATAAATATATGTTTGTGCGTTCCAGAGGACAAATAGTTTGAATGAGATTATGAAAACAAGCTCACCCAGGACAGATAGATTCAACAGGGAGCAATGCGTCTCTTGGGCAAATATCATTGCACCCTTTATATCCCCAAAAGAATGCAAACAAATATAGTCCACCCATCTCTTTAAAAAGTAGACCATCGAACCAGACAACCAAAGCCGAGTGCCTAAAATACACTTTCTTCCTCGGTTAAAGGACTGAAAATTAAACATCAAAATACTTGAAGGATAATCCATTCTGTTGGGCGAAACTCAAAACAGTTCTCATCCCAATATTCTAGTTAGTAGCCCCTGACTAAGCAATTAAACTCATTTCTCGAATCACATACAAACTATCACTGTAGTTAGATGCTAACATGTCTGCAGGATCCAAATTCTTGAATGCCAAGGAACAAAACAGAGGAACTGCTAAAGCGGCCCATCTGTAGGGCACCCTTAGTGCTGCCCATAACACATGTAGGTATTGACTCTGTGAGAAGCAAATGGTGGAGGTCTACCTATGCACAAGTTTGCTGATGGGGACTTTACATGTGTGCCTGTCTATGTGTGTATATATATATATATATATATATATATATATATATATATATATATATACAGGGAGTGCAGAATTATTAGGCAAATGAGTATTTTGACCACATCATCCTCTTCATGCATGTTGTCTTACTCCAAGCTGTATAGGCTCGAAAGCCTACTACCAATTAAGCATATTAGGTGATGTGCATCTCTGTAATGAGAAGGGGTGTGGTCTAATGACATCAACACCCTATATCAGGTGTGCATAATTATTAGGCAACTTCCTTTCCTTTGGCAAAATGGGTCAAAAGAAGGACTTGACAGGCTCAGAAAAGTCAAAAATAGAGAGATATCTTGCAGAGGGATGCAGCACTCTTAAAATTGCAAAGCTTCTGAAGCGTGATCATCGAACAATCAAGCGTTTCATTCAAAATAGTCAACAGGGTCGCAAGAAGCGTGTGGAAAAACCAAGGCGCAAAATAACTGCCCATGAACTGAGAAAAGTCAAGCGTGCAGCTGCCACGATGCCACTTGCCACCAGTTTGGCCATATTTCAGAGCTGCAACATCACTGGAGTGCCCAAAAGCACAAGGTGTGCAATACTCAGAGACATGGCGAAGGTAAGAAATGCTGAAAGACGACCACCACTGAACAAGACACACAAGCTGAAACGTCAAGACTGGGCCAAGAAATATCTCAAGACTGATTTTTCTAAGGTTTTATGGACTGATGAAATGAGAGTGAGTCTTGATGGGCCAGATGGATGGGCCCGTGGCTGGATTGGTAAAGGGCAGAGAGCTCCAGTCCGACTCAGACGCCAGCAAGGTGGAGGTGGAGTACTGGTTTGGGCTGGTATCATCAAAGATGAGCTTGTGGGGCCTTTTCGGGTTGAGGATGGAGTCAAGCTCAACTCCCAGTCCTACTGCCAGTTCCTGGAAGACACCTTCTTCAAGCAGTGGTACAGGAAGAAGTCTGCATCCTTCAAGAAAAACATGATTTTCATGCAGGATAATGCTCCATCACACGCGTCCAAGTACTCCACAGCGTGGCTGGCAAGAAAGGGTATAAAAGAAGGAAATCTAATGACATGGCCTCCTTGTTCACCTGATCTGAACCCCATTGAGAACCTGTGGTCCATCATCAAATGTGAGATTTACAAGGAGGGAAAACAGTACACCTCTCTGAACAGTGTCTGGGAGGCTGTGGTTGCTGCTGCACGCAATGTTGATGGTGAACAGATCAAAACACTGACAGAATCCATGGATGGCAGGCTTTTGAGTGTCCTTGCAAAGAAAGGTGGCTATATTGGTCACTGATTTGTTTTTGTTTTGTTTTTGAATGTCAGAAATGTATATTTGTGAATGTTGAGATGTTATATTGGTTTCACTGGTAATAATAAATAATTGAAATGGGTATATATTTGTTTTTTGTTAAGTTGCCTAATAATTATGCACAGTAATAGTCACCTGCACACACAGATATCTCCCTAACTAGCTAAAACTAAAAACAAACTAAAAACTACTTCCAAAAATATTCAGCTTTGATATTTATGAGTTTTTTGGGTTCATTGAGAACATGGTTGTTGTTCAATAATAAAATTAATCCTCAAAAATACAACTTGCCTAATAATTCTGCACTCCCTGTATATATATACCTGTTTGTGACTCTCCGTTTGTCACAAAGTGCAGGTATGTGTGTGATTGTGTGGGCACACATTTAGTGGCATACATGAGTAAACAAGAAAAATATATGTCACATGGTGTTTAAACCTGAGTATGTAAGGCCAATATGAAGCGTAGGACAGAAACATCCTGGCACCTGAAATCATTATTTATTTTTCTAAACACAATTGCAGGGTTCTTAACTTATGGCAATGTATTTCTGCCCACTATTGATGGGCTAGTAACTGAAACAATCATGTAACCTTTGTCTGTCCTGGTACTTTGGCCAGGGCCATCACATTGGCACATTGAGAATTATATTACTAAAGGCACCATAGAGCGTTTAAACAACATTGAACATGTTGCAGGATGCAAGGAGTGGGTCTACATGAGACAGCTGGTATGCCCTGCACTTCTGTTGCATGCAGCATGGAACTGGTCAGAGTGGAGCGGTACAGCTGCCTGCTGTAGCCTCTTCTAATCTGCTCATCCCCTATTCCACTGGGCAAGGCATGTGAGAAACGGGGAGGAGTGTACATACTACATACTATCAGGAAAGACGGGGGTGGAAGCAGACACTAACCAGGCCCTTCAGGCAGAGCAGGTGTAGTCATTCAACCTCAGCACACACCCCCCAACACTCCTGATATTCATAAATATCTGGAGAGATTAAAAAACTTAAAACATATGTGGCGAGGCATGGCACCATGCCAAGCAGACACTTCTCTCATCTTATCCAGGAGAAATGTGATGTTTGCAGTGACCAGTGCTGCTCACCTGAGAAATAAGGAGCTACAGATGCAGGAGGATCAGAGGGCACTTCTGGACCTAGTGAGCAGATCAGTGGAAGAGAGTCCCCCATGTGTGACTCTTTTCCCCTCTGACCGAGCCGAGCCTTTTAGGTGGCCCTAGTTCTTTGAGTTACGCACAAATGGAGGCTGACAGCTATAGAAGAGATCTTCGGCCGGGGCATAGGGCTGTAATAAAAAGACATCTGGACACTGCAGGAAGATGAAGACTGGTATATTTAACACCCACACGAGAGCCAGGGAGTAAGTGGCAGTTGGTGAAGATTCCTGGTGAGTAGATGGGCCTACCAACACCCCATGTGCTTCATACCCTCCACCATACTAAACTGAAGACACTGTTGGAAGTTGCTGCATAAAAACAGAAGAGGAGAATACGTTATAAAGACAATGCCAACACTGTGCTACCACACAGTACCCAGGGGAGCTCTTTGTATACTGGAGTCAATAATCTACTGGGTGATTAGTGAGTCCAGCCGACATGCATCATCTCACAAACTGTAACACTGATGTTGTTATTCTGCAATAATAGTGGTTGGACTTCTGGGGCTCCATTCCACTGATCTCTCTGGAAACTACAAGGCTGACACGAACATCACGCCCTTGAACAAGCGGACTAAATCTGACTACAGTTAAAATAGAGGAAGGAGAGCTAAAAGAGCTAAGATATCAATGTTGGAGAAGTGGCATTATAGGAAAGTAACTAATTTCTTCTCCAACATTGGATCTGTTATATACTCACAAGCAGTAAACATTATAATACATAAGAAAAGCGGGAAGCAGGCTCACCTTTGCTGAAACTGACTTCTCAGTACTGTGTGCCACACTGCTGCACCAGTTTCTGCATCCAGATCTAAGCAGTAGTGTTTTATGAAGCTGTGTCAGCCTTTTTAGGTGCCTGCATGGAAAGTGTACCCCTACATAGACAAGGCCTGGTCTTGACTGCCCAAAAGACATAAACCACTCAACTGAAGTACGTACGTCATTTGTTTTGATTAGAACCTGAGGCATCTATGCACTTCCAATAAACGTACAATCTTTCTGCCAAAGTAGAGAGATTTGGGAAGAAATATAAAAGAATGACAGGTTCATTCAAATGAAAGTGAAAAGGAACCTTATGTATAACCTGAGGCATGTACGCACTTCCAATAAAAGTAACAATCTTTCTGCCAAAGTAGAGAGAATGAAAGGTCCATTCAAATTTAAGTCAAATTGGTTCTCAAAATTACTTTGTTGGTTGTTAACCTAAGGAAAGGTTTCTTGATAATGAACGTTTGAATTTCTCCCACTCTCTTTGCAGATGTCAAAGCTAGAAGAAGTGCAATTTTCCACGAGACAAGTTTCAAATATGCCTTATGTATAGATTAAAAAAGGAGCATCAATTGACTTAGGACAGTATTAAGTTCCCATGGAACTGGTAGCTGTAGTAGCAGTGGAAATGCTCTAAACTATCCTTTCATGGATTGTTTATTGTTTTTTTAGGAGAACAAAGAAGAGGCGGATTGTGTCAAGATCATGCGATACTGCAATCGGGTGGCGCTCCAGGAGGATCTTCTATATGCCTGCTGCTAGCATGAATACTAGTTTGGAACTCATGCTGACCTTCAGTGTTCAAAACCTCTCAGAAAACAGATCCACTCCAGATTCCATTCCAGGTTTTACTTATCAACCACTAACGCATTATGTTACTTGTATGTCTATTCCTATCATGAGCCCTGGAGAAGAGACTTTGAGTGAATCTTATTATACCTGGAACTCCAGCTTATCACTTCCAGCATGCCCATGTGCTCCCTTGCATGAATCCCTGTCATATTACAAAATAAAGGTCCAATCCTTGTTCCACCCTGGATTTTTGTTCTGCCCACTGGTTGCTTCCTGAAAGCTCTGTGCACTTCTGCAGACAGACACCCGGAGGTTGGACTTTAACTGCTCTCACCTGCACTGTGATGGAGCCTGCTCACACCTGTTCTGAATTCCAATCACCTTTTGTGACAGTGAGGTGGGAAGAGGGATTTAGGCCTGGCTTCTGCTTTCAGAACTCGTGCTTCAACTGCTGCTGCTGGAAGCTCCTGCTTTTTTCTCAAGCTGTCTGCACACCTGAATGCTTGAACCCTTGAGAGGAGCTCCTGATTCCTGCTACTGATTTTCGCTGTGTCCTGTTTCCCTGTGGCTGCCCTGAGCAGAACTGTACCATGTGTTTTTCCTTGTTTCTCAGTCTCATCTTCTTTTCTAGTCTAATATCCTGATTTCTCTATTTTCCCTGTTGGGCTTCTGACCTTGTATTCACTGAGTTGGCAGGGGTTCCCTTTATTTCCTAGTTCTGAATCTGTCCTGTCCTTGTTCTGAATTCCTGTCTACCCCATGCACCAGCGGGGCATAACTTGTTCAGTGCCTGTTGGGTACATCCTCGAGTTCCTTGCTCTGAATCCTAGTTTCACTTTCCTTGTACTAACAAGGCATTTCTTGTTCCAGTGCTTGTTGATGACAGCCTCAAGTTCCTTGCTCTCAATCCTAGTTCCAGTTTCCCTGTACCAATGGGGCATTTCTTGTTCCAGTGCCTGTTGGGTACAGCCTTAGGTTCCTTGCTCTGAATCCTATTTCCACTTTCCCTGTACCAACTAGGTATTACTTGTTCCAATGCCTGTTGGGTACAGCCTTCCCTTGATTCCTATTCTTTATTTCTGAAGCCCTGTTCATGACGCCTTGTCCTAGTCTCTCCTTTTCTGGTTGCTGTCCTGTCTGTCCTATATTCGGGTTATTCTTACAGTCTGGTTTTCTGTTCCTTTCCAAATTCAGACCACTGTCTGTTGGAGCCGTGTCCGTTTACAGTGTGACCTCAGGCTTGGTCTCCATTCCCATCAGGTAAGGGAAAGATGCATGTTGTTGTGCCCAGGTCCCTTGGAGTCTTACTTGTCTCAGTGTAATTGTGAGTTTCTCCCCACCTTGCACTCAGTACAACAATCTCTATACAGCAGGCCCCACTATAACTTTGGTGTATGATTGTTGTTAAGAGTAATCTGCTGCTGTCAGTCCAAAGGGCTTTCTCTAAACTACCAAGAGACCTCTTGTGCATGTATCAGTACACCCCTTGCTTTGATTATACTTTGGTCTTGCATAGCTCTTTTCCTGTGTTGTTTAGTGGCCTCAGCTACACCCTGAGTAGCCTGGTATCACTTTGCCTTGTCTGCTTGCTCAGTGTTACCTTTGGAATCACTCGACCCTTCCTTCGCTCCCTGAAAGACTGCTCAGTTCTCCTAAATCTCAAAATTGCCACCAGATGGACCCTGATTGAATAGTATTTAAGCCTGCTGTTTGCTAGATTTAATAAATACAAAAGGACATGATGAGGTTGTATTCTCAGCGGATGATGACCATTACTCCTGCTTCAACTAGGCGTTGTAGGTCTTTGTGGTTGCTGGAGCTCGAGCCTGAACGTAAATATTTCTACATTATTGTATCAGACGCAAATGGTTAAACTGTAGACGGCCAGGTATCAACCTGCTAAGTTCAACGGTTTGGGATCATGACGGAGAATCTCTCCATGATGCCTGAAAAGAATTCTGGGAGCACTCAGAGGAATGGCTGAATGTGCCAATGACTGGAGCAGTTCGCTGTGCCAATAATGGCGTGGCCACGCCGGAGTAACGAGGATCAAAGTGTAATGTTCTATCTTTGCCTTCCTCAGTACCATGGGGAACAGGGGAAAAGGAGGAAAGGTGTAGGCAATTTCTTGGACCTAATGATCGAAAGGGCACTTCCCATTTTCTCTGTATGTCAGAACCTTCTTCCAAAGCGTAGGCACTTCCTGTTGTTCAGAGTGCAAAACAGATCAATTGTAGGGTGACCCCATTTATAGAAAATGTAATTTACCTGCTTCTGTTCTAGTTACCACTCATGACAATCTGACACTTGACAGCTAAGCGTTTCTGCCTGATCATTCTGGCAACCTAGCAAGTGTTCCACTAAGATGGTGATCTTGTGAGAAGTGGCCTAATTTTAGAGTTGCTGAGCCTCTTCTAAAAGGGATCGAGATCGTGTTCCTCCTTGCTTGACTATATAGAACATGGACGTTGTGCTGTCCGTTCTGACTAAGACTGGCTGACCTTATAGCCTGCATGCCTAGTTGAATGGAGCTAGGCAACTGGTAAATATTCAAGGTGCTCATTCAAGTCTGCCAGGTAGTGCTTTCAACGGCTACCAAAAACCAGAGGTATTTTCTGTGCCTTTGATGAATGGGTATGTGTAAATACACACCGCGAAGTTCCAGGAAGGTAATGAAATCTCGTCCCTGGGTCATCAGGAGAACTTGTTGAAAGGTAACCAACCGGAAAGATTGTTCCTTCAGAAACTTGTTTAGTTGTCTGAGATCCAGACTCAGTCTCCACTGATCTGTTTTCTTTTTGATCAGGAAAAACTGAAGTCAAACCTCCAGTTTCTCTGTGATTTCGGGACAATCTCCATAGATACTTTGAGGAGGAGTAAGAGCACTTCCTGCTGATGCTCCTTCAGATGTAGATTATACACTTTCTTGGGTGGGTTCACAGGGGTCCACTAGATAAATTCCAATATATGGCCTTAAAGACCAATTTGCCTCACCCGTTTGTGTGATGTTATAGCCTCCCAAACAGGAGCAAACAGGGAAATTCTTTCCCCCAATTACAGAAAAAGAGATGAGAAAGGGGGCAAAGGGAGAGAGTCAAGCTCTTATCAGATTGTCGTTGGATCGTGATTGAGAAGCACTCCTCCATCCTGAAGGAGTGCCTTTGACAACAGTTATAGGGTATCCTTGATCAACCTTGAGAATAGCATGACCGTTGAATAACATTTTTGTTGAATCCTCCCTCGACAGTATCAGTATCTGTGTTGAGACCCTGCAAATCCTCATCCACATGCTACCGAACAGAGTAAGGCCATCAAAAGGCATGTCCAAAATCTTTGATTGTACCTCAGGGCGGAAGGCTGTGGACTCTAGCCAACCCTGCCTACTTAACACTGTTCCTCCTGCAAGCTGACGAAAACCCTTTTTGGAGACGACCATTGCTTCATCATTAGTGAAAAATGGGAGTTCTTCTTTAAGGATAGCTCTTGCTGTCTCCCTCTTACTCTCTGGGATGAGTTCCAGCAATGGTGAAATGTCATGCCACATCTGGAGATCATAAGGCCCCAAACTGGTAAAGCATTGGCTGACTTGATGTAGGTGGCTGCCAGAGATACTCTTTGTCTGGATTGTCTTTACATCTGCTATCTCCATCTGACGGAGCTGAGAGTGCTGTCAGTGGCGTTTTAGATCTTCTTTGAGACGCTAAGGAGATTACTGATTCTGACTTAGTATGCCTGGTGAGCCAAGCTGGATTTGTCTCTTGAGATTCATATTTTTTTCCAGGTGAGGTATCACCCCCTGAACCGTAGCCTGCTTCTTTAGCTTGAACCCTTCAGAGCAAATAAAATCGAAAATTGGTATAGCTCTTACAGGCTTCCTAGGTTTCTCTTTGAAGTCGCTCAGAAAACATTGTTGATCTGTGGGTTTCCTAGGAATATTAAACTTCCTTGTAGCTCTTTCCAAATGACAGTGAAATTTGGAAATATTATTTGTCTGATCCTGAGGGGTAGGTGCGTCATCCCATCCCTTAGAGTCACAATATCATCTGCCAGTATCATCTTGTCCTCCACCATCTTGTGGAAGTTCACCCTTTTCCTCATCTACATCCAAATATACAGAATAATTGGAGTCATTACCACCCACATCTTCAGTGGGTGACAATGACTCCAAGTTGGTGAGACCATTGGCCTTTAAACTACTTTGGGTGATTCTCTTGGAGGATTTAGACAGTCTCATAGATCACGACATTAACGATGATAATATCGTCCATGAGGTTGAGAGATATTTATCAGATTTTTCTTCTTTTTCAGAGGCTGGTCCTCAATTGAATCTGATGATTCCTTAGATGCATGTTTTCCTTAGTAAGTTGTCAAAAGGGGTGGCTGCAAGCACTGTTCCAAACAAGTCGAACTCAGGAAACTGAACAAGTCTCCCTTTTTTGAGGTGCCTTTGTGGAAGAGCTTGGAGGAGCACTTTTCACTGCATCTTCCCCTGAAGAGTGGGCATTTCATTCAGAAGGAGGAATATTCTATTTTGCCATCAGATCCAAAGCCAAACTCCTATATCTGTCCTAAGAGTTTTAGATGAAAAACGTTTACAAAGGTCACATTTGTAAGCCTCATATTTTAACTAAATAAATACACTCTAAATGATGATCTATAATGTATATCTGTTTTATGACCACAGGGTGAAGAAGCCTTGAAAAGAGAATTCTTGTCTCTATCAACCATTGTGACAGATAGCGACAGTTGGATGTCAAGTTAAAATATTTTCCTGGCCCTTAAAATTGAAGAAACACAAACAGAAAGAGCCCCATGAATTCCTGATAACATAAACTCTATGGTATGACACTGGAACTAAACTGGACGATTCATAAAATATGTCAGTGATATGAGAAACAGATTGGTGGAATTGGAAAACAGATTGGAACACTCAGAAAATATTGGCAGTACAGTCACGCAGACAACCAGGGACCCAAATCAAAGCTGACCTTGCACTGGCAAAATCAGAAGAATCTGAAAATATCTCATGTCTAAAAAAAATCTGTATTCAAGGTCTTGAAAGAGAGGTAAGGGACCTTCACCTGTAGACATTCACCGTAGGCATGTTCTCCTCTTGTCTACGAGATGATCATCCAGAGATACGATTAGACTGAGAACACAGAGTGGGCCCCTCAGCAACAGTGGCAGAGATCAAAAGACACCTTAGCAAAGTTTCATAAGTTTTTTTCAGAAAAGGAGTACAAGAAATGCTCATTCCAATAACATACATACTCTCTCCACCAGGCGCAGTGGCTACACTACAACAAAGACTGTCTTTTCTACCTATAACTGATAATCTTAGACAGGTAACTGATAAGCTACGGAAAGATGGCATCAAACAAAGGTAGTCATTGCCATTTTGCATAATGTTTGAGTTCAATAACAAGGTCCACATCTTTGTGCAACGTACAAGTGCTGCTGTGATTCTGAAACTGGAGAAGAATGGGGACAACAGCGATGAATATTTTCTGACTACTTTAACAGCTACAAATGTGCAGATCTGTGGATTAAAACCCAGGACCAGAAAAAGGAGAGATACGAGTAGAGAAGGGAACAGATGTCTCAGGACAGTGACACAATACATTTAAGCCATACATGATGTGATGTGTAGGTAGGACAACTATAGTCATGAGTAATTAGAATATGGTAAGTAATCAAAATTCAATCTTACTCAAGAGGTTAAATTGCAGATCAAGAAAGCTGGTGTATAGATAGTAGAGGGCTGTTGCTACACTTAGCATCCATAGGGTGGTCTTACCCCTGACGTTTTGCCTTTTACCTCCTGTTTTGTTGCTGTATCTTTTTGTTGGCCTTAGACCTCAGAGCACTTTACCGCTGCTACCAATGCTAAAGTGAATGTACTTTTCCTCTAAACATGGTAACACTGGTGTATCCACAATTGGCCTATGTGATTGATCTGTAAGTCCCTTGTGAAGTGGTATACCATTTACCCAGGGGCTGTAAGTTAAATGTTATTACTGAGCATGCAGCACTGATTCTGCCACCCACTTTAGTAGCTCTGTAAACATGTCTAAGGGCTGCCCTGCAGAGCCAGCATGTGCAATCTCACTGCCACCCTGACCTGCCAACTTGGCATCTAAAACCTCTTGCCCAGCCTAGAACTCCCCTTTTCTTTCATGTATGTCACCCTTAAGGTAGGCCCTAGGTAGCCCAAAGGGCAGGGTGCCATGTAAGCAAAAGGCAGGACATGTACTTTAACATTTTTCATGTCCTAGTAATGAAAGCACCCCAAAGTCATTTTTCATTATTGTGAGGCCTGTCCCTTTCATAGGCCAGCATTGGAAACTCCTTATAATACCATTAGGCTGTAATTCCTGGTCTGAGAGGAGTAACTGCATCATGTTTAGTACCATTGGAATGGTAATAATAAATCCTCTTTACTGGTAACGTCAGTTTTATTATTACTATTTTAGAAAGTGGCCATTTCACTGCCTTTACTGCCATGTGTGCCCACAGCCTGTCTCTTGGCTGGGTGGCAGCTACACTTGTGCATTCCCTCAAGACACCAACAACACAGGATACTCAACTGCATCTGCATGCATCTGCATACTGATGGGCTTTCCTGAGGAGGAGGTTGGGAAGGGCTCACACTTACACTTCAAAGGGTAGTGACCCGAGTCCACACAAAGGGGCTAATTGCCTCCCACTGATAGTCCGGAGCCGAGGCTGACCGGAAAAAGGGAACTTCATAGAAATCTTTTGTAGTCATTCCCCACATCAAAACCACTTGCTGGTATAAGTTCTGGGTCTATGATCCACTCAAAGTAGCACACTACTGGACACAAGAAAACTCTGCTGGAGTAAAGACTGCTGTGTGTCAGGATTGCTACTCTGCCAGGCCTGACTGTTCCCAGGAACTGCTGCTCTGCCCTGCTGATCTCTACTTAGCACCCCAAGGACTAATCATCTTTCCAGGGTGTCTCCAAGGGCTGGCCTCCGGTTTAATTGAGGGTCTCTGGGACATCAAAGACCCTGTTGCACCTTCAGGACATCAATGGGGCTTAACATCACTGAGAGACTGAGTGCGGCAGCCTTAGGGTGATCCCTGCTTCCATGAGCCTGCTGTTAGGTTGTGTTGGGTTGGAGTTCTTCCACACCCCCGTACCATGGAAATCAGGAGCAAGGGTGCCTTCCCCAGGGACTGTGTGACCGGCCCAACATCACCACAGAGCCTACTCACTTCCTTCATGGGAAGTGTGTGCCGAACCGACTGACGTAGGCTCGTCAACCCAGCCGCAGGAGAAAGCCGTACGACAGTGCAGCTCAGCCGAGCCACGGCTCAATAAGGGGAGCTGCTACCATAGGAATGCATGTAGAAGTACCAGTGCTTCCAACTGCCAGTGGACTCCTGGCCCTGAAACCAGACAACACACTCAGTGAGGAAGGTATTTCTGACATTCTGGCCCCTCTATGTCTACAAAGGAGGTGACAGGATTATCTGGAGGGGGAGCGTCTCCTCTAAACAAAGATTTGTTCTGTTTGAGTTAAATCCTACTTTCCGACCTGGATTCATCCAGTTGCACCCTGCTTGATCCATTAATTAACTCTGTATTGTGATAATCTTGATTTGCTAAGATAAAGAGTCTCTACTTTTTATATAAATCTGGCGTGGAGTATTTTGGTGGTATTTTCACTGTATTTGCTGAGTGCATGTTGCACAAATACTTTACACATTACCTTCTAACATAGGCCTGCATGCTCTGCACCAAGCTACCAGAGGGTGAACACACACTAATTTATGTTGGGTAGCTGACTTACCCTGACTGGAATTGTGGTCCCTACTTGGACAGGGTGCACACCACTGGCAACTAGGGACCTAATTTCTAACAGGTGTGGTAACTCGATGCTTAAAATGCTGACTGATCTGTAAGGGAGACTGTGGACATTCTTTTTCAAAAGATGATAGTTTGCTATTCATTATGCTAGTATGGCAGGTGGGTGGGGAGGCTGGGACATTCTAAGCACTTGACTCTTCAGAGACTATTCTCAGTAGACAGTTGGCTGACAAGGGTCTTTTTTTGTAACTGTGTTTGTACTGAATAGCATACATTATCCAAGTACTCTTACTGAATGTAAAGGGCCTTAACTCATCCACAAATAGATTGGCACTCTGCAATATGAATATCTACATTAGGGGAACACACAAAGGTGATCTGTCTTCCACAGACCCATTTACTAAATATGCAAACTTGGAATGAAACATAGACTCTACTCAACAGCACTTTACTTCACTGCAATCACAAAACACAATGGGATGGCCATCTTCATTGGTAAAAATGATCACCTTCAAATTATAGACAGTAAGAAAAATAACATAAAAATATTCTTATTATTACAAGGATCCTTAGATGCTTGCATATAACATTACCGATGGTATATTGCCCAAACACTGGGCAAGATAACTTCCTAGTAGAATTCATATTACTTTAAGACTTTGCTAAAGATGGACTGTAGTTGCTGGGGACTTCAACCGTGTGCAAAGTGGAGCATGGTACACTGAATAAAGGGAGGGGAACAATTCCCAATTAGTGAATTAGCAGAATGGGAGGAAAGGGAATACCCGTCTTTTTCATAAGCTCAAAGTATGCATACTCAGGCTGATTACATTATAATTAGCTACGCCCTAGAACTTTAGTTCCAAGCACTAGCACAGGATTGATAGTAATCTCAGATCATGACCCAATTTCTTTGATGATGGATATCATTCTGGCACAAACCAAAAAAAAGCAGGACTTTGGTGTCTTTCCCAATCCCTTTGAAAACCCTGGTTCCAAGAAAGGAAAGGAAGCAGAGGTACAAAACAGAATACTTTAAACTCAGTGAGGAAAGTGATGTGGCCATATGCAGAGTATGGGATATATTTAAATCGGCTATGTAGGTACACTTTCAGCTTTGGTGGGCAACATTAAAAGACGAAACCTAGAATGCAAAAACTAGAAGTTGGACTGAAGGAGACACCTGAGCTTAAGATCACTTCTTAGTGGGAGAATTATACAAAGCACATTAATGTTTTGTTTTGAAGAAAGGGCCTGTGACAATGATCTCCTCTCTCTCTGCCCTGGATGGGGAGGACTGATATTATAACTGATACTTTAGAATGATAATTCATTCAACAGCATTATATCTTTAGGCATTACCGATAAAAGCTTAAGTGGATTTCTGAGGCCCTCCAACAGGCAGTAAATTGTTTTATCTGTAACTGCCCCTACCACAGAGTACCAACAAGTTTACTGCAATGCTGAAAAAAGGGAACTTTAACAAGGGTTAAATAATTCCTCAAGTCTAAGAAAGAATTTTAGCATTTGGACCACTGTTCTCTGCACAGCTACTCAACAACTACGTGTGAAGAAACATTGCGGAAGAGTATTTTTCCTCTTCAGTTTCGATTTTAAAGTCCATTGTAAACACCTTGCAGGCGTACGCAAAGAAGTGGGAAGGAAATATACCAAGAAAGAATGCAGAAGGGTTGTAGAGAGACATCTACAAAAGTTTGGTAAGCATACAAAATAGAGAAATGCACTACAAGATTCTTTACAGTTTGTATTACACTCCATTTAGATTACATAAAATAAACCCAACAGTAATGTCTGACTGTTGGAGAGGATGTGGGCAGGAAGGTCTTGTTTGTGTGGTTTGGGTGCCTAAACTGTAATTTTAGACTGGAGCAAAAGATGCATTTGGAGGGACTTTGGGTGTTCCTTTCCCCAATGAACCAGGTATACTGATTATAGGATTAAATTTAGATAATTTGGATTGCATCTTGTTGGTCACTGATATGGCAATGTCTTGGAGGGCTAAGCTGGCAACTACATACCAATGGAAAAATAATGAGCCCTCTTCTTTGACTCAAAGGCAGTGTAGGTAATGGAACACGCTAGCAATGAAATGTCTGATTTATAACACAAACTGGGCTTGCCCGCCACACCTTAAAGCAATGGATGTGTTTATTTCAAAAAGCAGGATGCTAATGAACACTGAGTAAAGATGTTTTAATAATTAGAGAAACAGTCACAGAAGTGGATAGTTATGAGTGTTACTCATTGTGCTTTTATTAATATTAACCTATGGATATCGTAATCTGTTTTTGAAGGACGGTTATCCTTGTTGAATGTGTGGCACTCTGTAATAATAAGTTTCATTTACCCTGTTTATTTGATTCAAGACCGATAATGCAAAATCAATAGCAATGTGCATGTCAGACCCTTAGGTCTTATGAAGCTTGCCATCAGGTGCATGTTTCACGCACACAAATTAACCAATTCAGTATTTAGGGGTATACCTTTCATCTAAAATAGTATATGCTTATTGCCATGTTAATGGTACACTAGTCCAATTTAGATGCAGGCAGATCATAGGTTTAAACACGACAGAGACTACTCTGTTTTCACAGTGATCAACTCCTTCCAACGGCACTGTGGTGAACACAGGGTCATTGGAGGCAGACCAAATTTCACTCACATAATTTAGATGGGTGGTCACTGCCCGTCAATGCCAGGAAAACCCGGCAGTAAGGGGCAGTGGGAACTGCTCCTTTCCATATGAGAGAGAATTGCCTTTTACATTTTCTAAAATAGAATCCCATTTCAGGATTTTCTTTTTGAAAATAAAAAAAATAAAATTGTCTGGTGCAGGGCTAAGTCACACTGACAGAGGGAGCCCTGCACCAAACAGTGAAATGCATTTATAGAAACCACAGTGACAGTGGTTCCCAGCAATGCTTTATAAAGGACCATAAGCTTGGTGGCCATTCATAAATTTGGCGGGCGGTACCTCTACCAGTGCGACGGAGTACTTTACTCCATCACCTTGGCAGAACAAGGGGCCATCCGCATGAACATAATTTGTACCCTAAGTGTTATTTAGGTGTTTATCCTTACTTTGTTTTTTAATAAGAAAAAATGTATTTCTATGTTTGTACTTAAAAGAAATTCAATTAATCTGGTGAATTTTGAGACTGTGGCAGCTACTTCAAATGACCCATCTAGTAAAAGCTTTCACTTCAACATTTAACTGCATACACTCTGGCATTATCTAACAAGGGCCCATTAAATGTGTGGCACTGGTAATGCCAAAGAGGATTCCCCAGCATCAAAATGTTTTCCTTTTAAAATGCACAGGTGAATATTTTTAAGTAGAGGTGTGTGTGAAATTGTATTTGTTAATTTAAAGTGAAAATAACATATAGAAGTAGATATTGAAATGTCTGCAAGAAGGACTAATACTCAGAAGAGATAGCACATAGGTTGGAGTTATTGATGCTTGCTCCCAACACATGGTGAAACTTACAAAATTGTTGCATGTTTTGTTAGTGTGAAGGCACAGGATTCTACCACCAGCCCTGTTCCTGTTTATATTTTAGAGAACCTTAAATTACTCCTGCCCATATTGTACTTTTATGTCAGTGATATTTTCAGAGCTTTTGCTTCTGTTCATAAGCCAAAACTCTAGCCAATATTAGGAGGTGGAGGAGTGCAGCGCTCAAAAGGGTGGGGCGGGTGCTGGGTGCAATGAAAACCTTGGAGTACAAGAAAGTGCAAACTTGATTAACACATGCAGATCACATCAGCAGCATTTCATACAGGTAGTATAAGATAGACATAAGCAAATCATGTGTGTCACACACACACACACATACATGTAAACATGGGTGCCAGTATGTGCACTTCCAGAGTGCATGAGTGAATATATGTGTTGTTGTTTTGTGAGCTTAGATGCTTTGAATTGTCTTGTTTTGCTCTCCCCATGTATATAACTACTCTATCAAAACAAATCTATTGGGTTTGTCTGAGCTTATTAAGACGTGACAGCAGAGATGGAATCAGGATCAGGCGACTTCTAGTTTGCCATACTGGCCTTTCAAAAGTACAAAGTATTCCTGACATATGACTCCTTCACAGCCATACTAGTCTGCCACAGGTGTCCCTGGTATGTAACTAACTCTACCTCAGCCCTATCGGCCTGCCAGAAACAGAAATGTGCTTAACATTCAGTCAGACACATTAGCTTGATAGAAGGGGTATCGGGCACAGGCCTGACTCTACACTACAACAGCTCTATTGATCTTTCACAGCTGCCCCTGACATTTGACTAACTGTAACAAAAAAAACGTCCAGGCCTTGCAGAGGTGCATCCTACATGTGATCCACTGTGGTCCAGCGCTGTGGCCTGGCCCATAAGTGGGCATCACAAATGACTGACTCTGACCTGTCCAATAGCCCTGTGAGAGTTGAGAGCCTATCATGAATACCTGATGTCTGACAGGCTGTGTCCAGCCTTACTGGTCTTTGAAATGCAAGCCTGACTTTTGATATACTGTGCCCCAGCCCTGGTGGCCTTTAAAAGGTGGGCCTAACAGGTGATCAATGCTTCTCAGTCCTGCTGGTCGGTCAAAGATGCAATAACCACCCTGTTGCTTGTCACATGTGTGGCCTAGCAACTGGTTAATTCTGATCCAGCCCCACTCTCTTGTCAGAGAAGTGCCTTGCATGTGACTGACTCTTCGCCAGGCTTTTTGGTCTACACAGAAAAGCATCAGGCATGTGAATGATTCTAGCCTTGTCATTTTGGCTGGAGGAAGAGGGCCACAAAGGGTGAGAATGCACAAAGCCAAGGGGAAAAGAAAGTCAGTTTCATGCATTCAGACATTTCTGAGCAGCTGCTATTTAAGTTCACTGCTCATAGTTGCCAACTCAGCAAAACCAAAAGCAAGCATTGTCCTAGCCCAAAGATCGGGCATTGGCCTCCAACCTTTTGGCTTTGGCAATTGTTATTTTGTTCTCTCATGGCTCTGCAAAACTTTATTGTTGGAAAAACTGCCTGGCTCTCAACAATCTAAAAAAAACATTGGCCAAAGGGAAAAATGTTTTTGTCTCAAAAGAGCACATGTTACTGAAGTAGTCCCTAGCACCGAAGAGAACTACTTTGAATGTGGATGTGCTCCTTGTGAAACAGCAGAATTCTCCAACTCACAGTGAGGACAGCCAATGACTGAAGTGGGCTGACCCAACCCAGGATGCATGCTAGAGTGAGTGGAAGAAAAATGAGAATAATACCAAAACAAACTAATGGATGAAGTCTAGCTGAAAACCTCTATAATGCTATACATGTAATTTTGGTGAAATCAAAATGTCTTGGCTAACACCAATCCAAAAAGAAATCGGTTTGGTGTTGGCTGTCAGCCTATTTCATTTGCTAATGCGTTTTTGTAACATTGTTGAAAATCTTTATTACAAATGGATAGACAGGATTTAAAAAGATAGATGGAGAGACATGCAAAGACGGTCAGACCGGGAGGGTTGTGTAGATAGCTAAATAGTGTTTCCTAGCTAGGTAGAAAGATAGCTGGATAGACTACTACACAGTTAAATAGATATTTAGAATAAACGTAACAGTTTTAATTAGTATTGTAATATTTGAGTGTCTATATGAGCACAGCATACAAGAGAATGGAAAGCAAACTAAAGGGCAGTACAAGCAGGACAAACAGACTAAATTGGTTTACAATATACCTGTCGTCCTAAATTCAAATATGTACCAACATGACATACAGGAGTCCAGGTGTAAATGCACTTGATTGTGTGCATACTAAAGAGAGGAAAACTCTATAAAGAATAATTCTGACTGTACACAATTGAGAATATTGTGAAATAGCAACAACTAGATAAACAAGGCTACTCCAAAAGGAATTTACAACAGTATTAGCAAATCTTCATGTGTCAAGAATGACAGTTAAAATCAACTGGTTGCTGGTGAAGATGATAAACGACACAATGAACCATGGCTGAGCTGAAACTATCAATAACACCAGATTGCCCTTCTCTGTACAGCATATGTGAGCCCTGTGAAAACGTTAAAGCGGTCGCTAAAAAATTGGGTATACTGGGTGGGCAAAGAACGAATAAATAAATATAGAAATAACATATTTTGATATATGGTGTTTGTAAAACATTGAGAGACAATCTAGAACATGCAAGTTCAGGGGTTCCTCGTCTGTTTGTATACTCCCAATTCCAACTCTGGGAAGCTTATTCTTGGTGATGTGTGAAATACCATGACAGATTCTGCTAGGCAAGCTCATTATACACATGATTTCTTTAGTTATATAACAGGGTTAGGCAAATGCCCTGACCTCAGTATGAACATTTACAAGAACACTGACTCCTTCACAACCAGAAAAAAAAATATTTGTTGATTGCAGGCCCAAAGTCATTTCATTGTTATGCCCCGCTTCTTGCCACCTTTACTTGCATAGTATGTACTAAAGAAATGGTATGTGTGTGTATATATATATATATATATATATATATATATATATATATATATGTGTTTCCACAATCTTTCTCCACACGAAGAATGCACCAGGCCAGTTTCACAGCGCTATGAGGCATTTTATTTCATTTTCAAACAAACTAATGTTCTTCCCTGACGCGTTTCGGCTGACAGCACAGCCTTAATCATAGGTGCATCGTTTTTCAAAAAGAATAACCACGTGATGAAATCAACCATGCTTTTATATTGTGGCCTTAAAGTCACAGAATCTCTTTGTTGCAATGAGTGCGCTTAATTAATGTCACTTGCATAGTAGTCTGATTTTTAGTGGATCAAAGTACATTGTCAATGTGATTATCCCACGCGGAGAAACTCTGATGGTGATTAAGTTGAAGGAGCCGGATCTGCCCGATTCTACTGCTAAAGAAATGAACAGGTAGGGACCGAAGAAAGAATAGAATACTAATTAAGCATGTACATGTGGAATCGGGAAAGGGAAGTGATAGAGATATCGATCTCATTCACTGATTTACAGCTCTGTGAGGCAGGTAGGTGAAATGCAAGCCACTGAAAATTCTTTAAAGCATTAATGAGGCCAAGAAACACAAGGAGCAGCTGTAGTCTGTTGATGAAATGGGTTTCAAAGTTACGTGTATAATGAAAATGAATATAATGAAGTTTGCTACCAAATATTATGAAAGTAAGAATATGACATTACAAAGGAATATGGCAACAGCGTGGGATAATCACATTGACAATGTACTTTGATCCACTAAAAATCAGACTACTATGCATGCGACATTAATTAAGTGCACTCATTGCAACAAAGAGATTCTGTGACTTTAAGGCCACAATATAAAAGCATGGTTGATTTCATCACGTGGTTATTCTTTTTTAAAAACGATGCACCTATGATTAAGGCTGTGCTGTCAGACGAAATGCGTCAAGGAAGAACATTCGTTTGTTTGAAAATGAAATAAAATGCCTCATATCGCTGTGAAACTGGCCTGGTGCATTTCTTCGTGTGGAGAAAGATTGTGAAAATGGATAGCGAAGGTTCTCCGCCTTCGCAGCACCGGGGCCTCCCTATTTTCAGATTAGGCTCTCAGCGGAGAAACTCTGAGGGTTATATATATATATAGGGAGTAAGTGGATTGAATGTCTTTCTATATCGCTGCATTTGTTTGTTATTTATTTAGAATTAGAAAACTATTTAAACATGGTTTGAAACACTAGTGTTTTAAATTGCATAGGTAATCTAAGGCTTAGTCTGTTACATGTGTATCAACAGAAAAGGATTAAAAAAAAATAGAAAAGGAGGTGTGGAGTTGAGCAGAGGTAGATTGCATACTTTTTCAGAAACAGCGGGGTATATTGTTAGGATTTCCAACTCTAAACATAGTTCACAAATGGGATCAGACTGACATTCTTAATGATACTGGTGGAAGTTCTCAGCTCTAAACATAGCTCACAAACGGGAACAGGTTGACATTTTTAATAATATTGGTGGAGATTTACAGTTAGCATCGTAAACTGACTCAAATACTACACAATTAGAGATATAGCAATCTTCTGATTATTCCATCTGAGAGAAAACAATGGCAGGCCTTACCATGTTTATCACCTTTGCCCATGGAATCCAGGGAGTTGGTGAGTAGTCTCTGGAATCGATTTGGGGGTCTTGAGTTCACCTCCAGACCTGCAGCAAGCTTGGCTTTATTGGCACTTGTAAGTCTCTTCAGGTTGACAAGCATATCAGGGTGATCCTTCCTGAAATGGACATTATGGAAGTGATGGAGGTGCCCATCGCCTGCTCCCAGATCTCCACCAGGGTGGAGCTGACCTGGATTGCTCCCAACCCCCAGCACAACCTTCCTAAACCCATAAAGGTTTAGCTGGCGGATAAAGCTGGTGAAATTGGTGGTCTTAAAAAGCTCTGTGGCCTCGTCCAGTGGCTTGGAGGGGCAGAGAAGCTCAGATTCAAAAAGCTGCTGGTCGATGATGACACCTTCCCCGCGTGAGTCCCATCGGATAGACTGGTATCGAGGGCTGTTCACCAGGCGCCACAGCTTTGCAGGGAAATTGTTGGGGTTGATTGGGGTGGAAAGGAGAGCATCCTCAATCTCCATGGCATTAACTGTGGGGTTTATGACATGGCAAGACATGTGTTGTGGACACCTGCTCCTTCTGAAAGCAAGATGGACCGGAAAATAATGTCTTAGGTAAGCCCAGAGAACACAAATGAAGCAATGGCAGAATAGGTTCTATGCTCCAAAACTATTATGGGAACTTCTGCTGTGGAAAGAAATAGGAGAATGTGTCAGTGTGTTAGTACCTATAATTACAAAGATACAGAAACCTTCAGGTTCAGATTAGAGTACCCCCAGGTTGTCGCTCCTATCTGCTCTCAAACACCTACTCCCAAAGACATCAGTGTCCTCTGACTGCCGGGTAGAACATGCACTGATCTCACTCAATGATCTTCAAAACTAGAGTGGCACATCTTACAGATGTAAATCTCCTTGACACGTTTGTTTTGTGCTATTACACTCTGTCACTTTTAGTATAGAGCTCATAGGCCCAGTTTGTGATCTTATACACTTCCTCAATTTAATCACAGACTCACATTCCCATACTAAGCAATATTTCGCTTTAACACCTAGTAACCTCCAGGTTAGTCCAATGCAAAATGAACCCTAGAGAATTTTGAGAGCTGACATCTTATTTCAGGCTTTCAAACCTTGTGTTCTACAGCTCTAGCTCCACCTGATTTACAGTTCTACTACATCTTTATCTCGTACACAGGCCCCAAGGGATGTAAAGTTCTGATATGCTCAATCTTTTGCTGTGGTGCACAGCAATCTCAAATTCTGAAAAACTGTAATCTAAAGCATCCCTTTGATCTCATATTCTATCACACTTTTGTCTCAAAATCTGGGAGTAGCTGGTCTCGGCTTCTAACATGCTAAATACTGTCTACCGGATGAGAATCTCTGGCACTCCTTTATTTAAAAGTGTTAAATACACTGTTATTAAAGTCAGACCCTTCTTGATCTTTAGGTCTGACCCAACCTGATCTCAAGTTATAATCCATCTGATCTCATGCTTTGGCAAATTGACGTTCCGATGCACATTCCTCTCAAGACCCAACATGTTCTAATCTGAAATTCTAAAACATTTTGTTAATCCCTTCACAATGCAATCTCAGGCAAACTGCAACCTCATATGTCAAAACTTGGAACTTCACATAGCAAGTTAAGAAATTAACTAACCTCACTGCCTACCTTCTTCTATTATCACATCATCTGATCTCAAGGTGTGATACACTATGTAGTCCAGTTTAGAGACTCCAGATCTCAACTTCTGCTACCCCTAGAAGTAAAGAGCAAGAACACATGAGATGTCAAGTTATGACACATCTTAATTTGACAGGCTGACACCAAGCGATCTGCAAGTCTGGCACCTTCTAACCCTATGATTACAGGCTCTAGGACCTCTAATCAGAAACTCTTAAAACACGATTTCAAGCTATGACACTGAGCTCTGACGTCTGTAACAGTCCTACTCAGATGCACTGGAATATCTTTTTTCCCCAGGCCTGACAATATTGGTCTCACGATCATACCGACCCTAGCCTAGGACAATTAACTACGCTGGGCTAACCCTCTGCATCCCCGATTTCAAAAACAAACCCTATTACCAAGCACCCTGCAATCGGTTGACACCTCTCTTTCTTCCGTGTTCTTGCGCGACTGCCCCTTCGGACCCTCACCTTGCGACACTCTGATTTCCCCTATATCTTCCAGCTACGGCCTCCTGGGTCCCACCCACCGCTCGATGGAACCGTTACTGCGCATTCAGGAACCACCGTCGGCGTTCAAATTCTAAACTCCAACCAATCGTGCTTCGAACATGGTAACGTGCAGAAAACGGGCAAGGCCTCCGCGCGATGACAGTAGGTGGGGCTGCGCGTCAAACAGGGAGCACGCGCTCGTGCTTCAGGAAGTGTGTAAAACGTTTTGTCTCTTCCGTTGTCCCAGCTGTTGAGTAGAATCTTAATGTAGTGCGTGTTTAGTGCCCCTGGCCATGCCCGCCGACAGCGGCGAGACAAAGTCGTACTAACCGTGGAGAGCTGGTATGAAGTAGCGTGTGAGGTAAACTCAATGCGCAGTGGAGGGGTAGAGTGTGTAAAAGACACTTATTATTTCCAGTCTTGATCTTTTCGCGCTGCACTTATTTTCACAAACATTAAGGTAGTATAGTGCTAGCTAGTGAAATATCGCAGGTTGCCGGAAAAGACAAACAGGGTCTAGTTGGGACCGGAAATAACACCTAAAACAAATATCCACACTTGTGCATACCAGCATTTTGTAGAACATTGCTTGTTAGTAGTATCTGAAGGCTAATTTTGTGATGCATTTCGCGTTTTAAATATTTTAGGGTCTGTAATATTGACTGAGACTGACAACGTCATTTTTGGTCTTCATTTACGGTGCAAAAGGCCTATTGGGGCCTAACCAAGAACTTACAATGGTCTTAAGACCCTTCCGTAGCTTACTATCGATTGGCTTGTCACTCATGCCGCTGCCTCTAATTCGATGGGTTTCCTTGCCCATTTTGTGTTTATCCCTCCTCTGGACCATAGCCTCTCTAGTCATTTGATTGGATGACTTGTGTCTTTTCACTGCTCATTTTTAGGGAGCTACTTTTGTCTGGTTAAGCACTCCAAAAGAGTGCATTTGTTTTACAGCTGTCTTGTGCCCTTTTCTGCAGCCTCCATGCATGTTGCGCCTTCCTTCCTGTGCTTCTGCCCTCGCACTGTTCTCTCCGTTTCGTGTTTCTTTTCCCTTCTTCTCTGTTGCATTTATCTTAATTTCCCTATGATCTTTAAAAAAAATGGTGAGTTCTGCTATTTGCTGCCGAGCCATACTGTAGTGCATTAACCACGTTTGTGCTTAAACATGCTTTATTTACTGGTCCATATGGTGACTACAATCTTAGAGTGGAAAAAAAAAAAAAATCAAAGAAAATGATGCCCACGTCATGATGCTGATGCATGTGTGCTTTGTTATGCATGCACTCACCACTGTCATGATGCAAACAAGATCAGTGTCTTTGCAGCTTATTTGTTTATGTGTTTACTTTCCTTTTTCTCCTGATCCTGCACAGCATTGGCAAAAGCTTTTTGTATTTTTTTCCGGTGAAGTGCTGCATAGACAAAAAAGTTGTCAAAGACAATAGGTCAACTAGGTGAGACCTGTTAGTTTTGCCAGTTTTGTTTTCAGTGATGCTCACCCATGGGGCTGACACTCATCTTCATGCCTTTGTAGTACCTCATGTCCATTTTCCTGAAACCCCGTTTCACCTTGAGGTCATTTTAGCCTGTGCTCACCTTCAGATTCTTGAGATGCTCTGGCTGCCATAATGCAGTAAAATGTCTGTTTATTCTTGGTATCTTTGATTTGCACTGAATAATAGGTTACTAGAGAATCACACTCACCTTGAGGTGTGGAGACCCCTGTCCCTCATTAGGGACCTCAGGTCTTGCTCACTGTGAGAAGGTAGTCTCTTTTTAGCATTGTTACCCCCATTTTTAGCCTGTTTGTGAGTATATGTCAGTGTGTTTTTTACTGTCTCACTGGGATCCTGCTAGCCAGGACCCCAGTGCTCATAGTGAAAACCTTATTTGTCAGTGTGTTTTCTCTGTCTTACTGGTACCTGTGTAGTGACTAACTGTGTCATTGAGGCTCTGCTAACCAGAACCTCAGTGCTTATGCTCTCTCTGCCTTTACATTTGTCACTATAGGCTAGTGACCACTTTTACCAATTTCAGTTGGCACACTGGAACACCCTTATAATTCCCCAAGTATATGGGATCTAGGTACCCAGGGTATTGGGGTTCCAGGAGATCCTTATGGGCTGCAGCATTTCTTTTTCCACCCATAGGGAGCTCAGACAAACACTTACACAGGACTGCCACTGCAGCCTGAGTGAAATAACACACTTGTTATTTCACAGCCATTTTCACTGCACTTAAGTAACATTTAAGTCACCTATATGTCTAACCTTCACTTGCTGAAAGTTACGTGCAAAGTTACTTAGTGTGAGGACACCCTTGCACTAGCAAAGGTGCCCCCACATAGTTCAGGGCCATTTCTCTGGACTTTGTGAGTGCGGAGACGCCATTACACGCATGCACTACATATAGGTCAATACCTATATGTAGCTTCACAATGGTAACTCCGAATATGGCCATGTAACATGTCTAAGATCATGGAATTGTCCCCCCATGCCAAATCTGGTATTGAGGTGCCAGTCCCATGCATCCCCGGGGCTCCACTATGGACCCTGGGTACTACCAAACCAGCTCTCTGGGATTTTCTGTTAGAGGGAAATCTGTTAATAAAATAAAACAAATCATTTTGACACAATAATATAGGTTTAATCGATTTTCAGCTGGGAACAACAGGCACTCTCACATAGAGGCCATGACTGAAGTTCAAAGTTCTGGTTCAAACACCAGTAGCATTTATACTGTAAAAACCACAAAAAACTGTGGTGAAGAGTTCACCATTGACGTAAGCAACTACAAGCAGTACAGATAAAATAATGAGGTGCCTCTGGAAAGAAGCACTTGCACTTGTTGGCCTCATGGGTGTGTAAGTTACAATGACGTCATTCACCATATCTATCTTTCTGCACAACAAGAGATTATGGGGGTGATTATGACCTTGGCGGACGGCGGAGGCCGTCCGCCAAGGTACCGCCGCCAAATGACCGCACCGCGGTCAAAAGACCGCGGCGGCCATTCAGACATTTCCTCTGGGCCGGCGGGCGCTCTCCAAAAGAGCGCCCGCCGGCCCAGAGGAAATGCCCCTGCAACGAGGACGCCGGCTCAGAATTGAGCCGGCGTAGTTGCAGGGGTGCGACGGGTGCAGTTTGCACCCGTCGCGTATTTCAGTGTCTGCATTGCAGACACTGAAATACACAGTGGGGCCCTCTTACGGGGGCCCCGCGGCACCCCCTACCGCCATCCTGTTCCTGGCGGGAGACCCGCCAGGAACAGGATGGCGGTAGGGGGTGTCAGAATCCCCCGCCGCCATGGAGGATTCCCCCAAGCAGCGGGAAGTCGGCGGGAGACCGCCGACTTTCCGCTTCTGACCGCGGCTGAACCGCCGCGGTCAGAATGCTCGTGGGAGCACCGCCAGCCTGTTGGCGGTGCTCCCGTGGTCGGTGGCCCTGGCGGCCACCGGCCGCCAGGGTCAGAATGACCCCCTATATGTTGCGTGCTGCTCATGGTAGCCCTCCTTTACAAATACTTATCTGACCCTTTACACAGTTCCCCTTAACACAATATGAATGACTTGTGGTTTTTAGGACCCCTGTGCTAAGGAAGGATACACCCTTCTGTTCCACCCTGTTCATGCTAAGTGAACATTTTGAAAGCAACAGTTGGTGCAGCTTTAAAGAAAAACTCTCATTCTAATGTGGCTTGGGCCTCTTGTGTGTTTCAGCACAGCTAACTTAACAATGCAGCATGTGTATATGTTTCCTAAGTAATAAGTGTTTGTTTGTCCTAAATATGACCTGTAATGGTGAAGCAAGGTTGTTGGACGGCTCATGGGATGGTCATGTAACTGAGAGATGTCCACACCTGGTATCACCAGGGAGGGGGTGTGCAAAGTCACTAGGGAGCAGAGGCCATTCCAGTTCGGGGGTAGTTGCATGTGGAGCCGGGCCCCACACATCCAGTAGTGATCCATCAGGCTGGAGGTGCCGCCCTGCATATCAGCGTTGTAGGTGGTGATGTTGCAGTTGAGGTTACTCCCCACCTTCATTGTCCCTTTCCCTCTGAAACAAAGAGAAAACAGTGTTAATTTCATTGCTATTCTAGGGTGTATGGTAGTCCCTGTCCATGTATATCTCTGTATGTTCGCATCCCATATTTCCTGACACTGGCCTATTATCTTATTAAAGCTTAGTGGACCTTTTGTCTTGGTACCATTTGTCATGGGCAAATACTGATCCTGTGATACTAAGAACTGGCCTGCCTGCGCAATCAGGAAGCAGGGGTTTAGCTAAATAGTTACTACATTCAGATAATGGGTAAGACCTTCCAAAAATACCTTGACGTAATACCCATTTTTCCCAATCTGGATGAAACATTGTTTGCCCTGCTTCCATCGTTCTTGATATCTCTTCCATTATCTCTTGTTTTTCTGTCAGGACATGTAGGACTTCTGGGGTGGTGTCAAATCTAGTTGTGTTAACTCGTGCAGTAGCAGGACTAACGTGAGTTGGCTGTAGCTGTGCTCTCATTCTGCATAAAAATAGGTGCAGGAGACAATGTGTAATGTTTGGGGATACCTTTTTAGGGAGATGCAATTTATCTACTCCAGCAGCATGGGGGATGAGAGAGCATACATAACAACTGGTGTTGGATGTGGATGTGCCTATACTGTGCATGTGCTGATACCACACATTGTCAAACAAAGCAATATGGAGAGGGTGATGGTCAGTATCATTATCAACAGTTCTACGCATGCGTGTAATAATTGATATAGGATCAAAAAAATTAAAATATCCAAGGGCTAAACGCAGAAAAATCAGTGCAACAAGGAGGAAAAACAAACATAAAATACATAACTTAAAAGAAGAATTGTCTAAGATTGAAGCTTTAGAGGGAGGCTTTACTCCGGTTGCTTCTCCTGTTCTCCCCCCTCTTTTTCCTGCTCGTTGTCCAAAGGGATGGATGGCACTGGGAAGGGTCCATTAAATTTGCAGTTCTTCCGTTGTCTTGCAAAATTGCTAAAGTTCCCAAAGGTAATGGTGTTTGTTGATCCTTTACAGGAGATGCGTTGGCGCGCTTCTTGGCTGCACGTGTAACCTGTTTAGAGAAGAACTTTGCAACTTTGGTTAGCTCAGACATGTATTCATTCATTTCAGTTTGTACAACTTCATGTGCACTCTCAGTCTCCAACTTATGTCTAGTTGATGGCACAAATGTGCTCATTGTTCTACCTGTCACTATTTGATGTGGAGTTAAATGATGATCTGATCCTGGGGTATTTCTCAAAGCAAAGACTGCCAAAGGGAGGCAGTATAGCCATTTCTTCTTCAATGTCACACATAGTTTACTTATTCTGTTCTTGAGGAGGCCATTAAGGCGCTCCACAATTCCATTGCTTTGCGGATGATAAGCTGAGGACAATTTATGTGTTATTCCTAACAAGGTGGTGAGGTGAGAAAAGATATTATTGACAAAATGGGTGCCATTGTCCGATCTGATCCCCTCAGGGACACCCCATCGCGGTATTACCTCACGAATCAAAAAATTAGCAGCAGATTTGGCATCACAAGGAACACAAGGTCCTGCTTCAATCCACCTTGAGAATGGGCAGACTACAACTATCAGATAGCGATAATTATTGCATCTGTCAATCATATCAATGTAGTCAATGTGCAGTTCCTTAAAGGGACCTTGTGGGCGAGGTATTGTGGAAGCTATTACCTTAGATGTGGGATTTGGTGAATACTGCTGGCATACTGTGCAGGTGTGTGTGTACATTAGAATCATCTCATGTAAGTAAGGGACAAACCAATCCTGACGTATTTGGAGGGACATATTGTCTTTAGCAGTATGTGAAGGAAGATGTAGCTGGTTTAGAGCTATCAGTAGCAATGCTTAGGACATGACAGGCTTCCCTGTTGATATTTGTCTGTATATTAAATCTGTTCCTGTCTGTGTGCATCCTCTGGCTTCCCACAACTGTTTCTCATGTTGTGGTGCATTTTCTTGTATCTCTCTTATATGCAGATGAGCTGTTTCTGTGTAATGTCTGGATGCATTCAAAGGGTCTGAAGGTGTCAATGTTTCACTAGCTAACAAAACTGTGGTATGTGTGTCACTAAGAGGGCGTGTTGCTGCATCTTTGGCTGCCCAATCAGCCAGGGCATTTCCACGGGACACAAAATCTGAGCATTAGTGTGGGCTGCACATTTCACTACTGCAACTGCATGTGGCAGTGTTAAAGCTTGTATCAAGTCCTCTAAAAGGGGACGGTGCATGACAGGGCTTCCATCAGACTTGAGAAATCCCCATCTATTCCACCGCATAATGCTGGAATGCACTGTTATAGTGACATAGGCTGAATCAGAGTATACTGTTATTGTTTCTCCTTCCCCTTGTTTGAGGGCTGCCCCTAAAGCTACTAATTCAGCAGCCTGGGCGGAATATTGAGATGGCAAAGTTATCTGTTCAGTTATCTGCAGTGTGTCTAAAGAGTTGTGCTACATCGCTCTGACCACTGCAGCACCTGTATGTCTTACCCCTGTGTCCTGATCTATTGTGGAAGATCCATCCATAAAATATACAACATTACCTGGAATGGGGTCTTCTGTTGCTTGGCTACACTCATCTGGAGAATATGTGGCACAATCATGGGCATCATCATCAGTGTCTGAAATGGGGTGTGCAAAGAAGGTAGCAGGATTGACTGTGTGGCATTTAACCACCTTCAAGGATGTTAGTGATAATATTATCTCATAGCCTGATACTTTCCGTGTTGTTAGTGTTGTTTTAGCTTTCTGAATTATTGCAAACACAGCATGTTCAGTATACAGGGTCAAGGGTGCACCCATGACAATGGGAGCACTTTTCTCTACTACAAAGACTGCTGTGGCTAGTGCTTGTTCACAAGGGTAATGATGTTTCATGACAGAATCAAGTAGGCCACTAAAATATGCAATTGGTTTGTGGCCTAAAGGATACTTTTGGGTGAGGACAGCCGTCATCACCTGGCCATTACAGTGGCAATTCCTTCCACTGTTTTCTTGGCTAGTTTCTGCTGGACCAATTTAGCTGCTGCTTCCTCTATTTTATCTTTCTCTCTCTTTTCCTTTTCTTGTCTCTTCTTACAAAAATGTATTATGTGTGCTTGTATCTCTGTCCATGGTTTGGCCTCTAAGGCAACTATATTATCTGATTGATCCTGCACTTCAGCTGGCAGACGCTTTTTCACTACATTGAAAAATAGTATTGCATTCTGTCCAGTGACATCCCAACTCTCCCCCACTTCCTGTGTCCATTTTTCCTTCATTCTGCTAAGGAATTGGTGTGGGTCCTCATTTGGCTGCATTGCTTGTGCCATAAGGGACCCAATGTCTGGCCTGTCTGGATACATTTTCCTCAGTTGTTTCCAAACAATTCCCCTTACACTATTAAAGGGTGCCCCATCACATTTTGGGTTAGTCAATGTCACAGCCCTTTACTCTTGCCTTTGTGAACAGTAGGTCTGTCTCATCTCCTATAAGGGAACTTAGTAAACTCTTAATGTCCCCTATTGCAAGAGTAATCCCTGCAATATGTTTCTCCAGAGCTGCTATCCATTTCCCAGAACCCTCAGCAAGTTGTGGCAACTATTTTTTAAGATTTTCTTTGTCCATCTGGAGCCACGGTATATATTGAGGCACCCCTGGGCTCTTGAATATCAAGGGCAGTTGTGACAGGACTGTATTCCTATTGCCAGTAGGGTGGCGAGAGTCATACTTACAAGCATATCTCTGCCACACCCTTAAACTTTTCTGCATATAGGGATAATCCCAGTAAGGATCCACTGTGGCCTAAAAAATGCAAATTTCTGCATTAGCCATGTCTCAGGGTTCAAAGGAATCCTTTTGCGGCCATGGTGTCATCTGTGATGCCAATCCTTCTGTCCAACCTACTAGGTTGTCAGTAAAAGGGACAACATTATACCAACTATTTTCATACTCAGCTACTATTTAATTGGGCGTCAAATTATTGCCAGGGCATACAGGGAATGCATGTGCCATGTCTTTCCTCAGTGTCATTTTTCCTGCCTTATCAAATGTTCCCTTTCTCTCATATGGGCGTGCATGCGCCCCATCAAATACTAATCTCTGTAATTCTCTTGGCTTCTTTTGTAAAGTCTGTCCTATCTTATTGTTTTCTTCTCCCTCACAGGCATATTGTGACTATTCCTTGTTATGGTCCTCAAGAAGGGACATTCTTTTAACATGTTCAGTGATGTCATCTAATGCCCCCTCTGATCCTTTGTAGGATTTTTCTGAATCCATATCTTCACCTAAGCTGATATGTGTGGAGACTGTGTCATCTAATCCTTCTTGTTCAATTATTTCTGGGCTAGTGAGGGCCCTTGACTATCTCAGGGCCCTTCCTCCTTTTCCCAAGTCGCTCTTTTGTCTACCCATCCATCTTCCTGCTCTGTGATCCACTTGCCTACACTATTCTCTTCTGCTCCTGTGTACATGAACCATCCAGTACTCTGTGGGAGAACTTTCTGGTGTGAAAGCTAACCTTCTTGTCTTATTTTTAATATTGGTACTCGTTTTTTTTCAAAACACCTTCTTTTTTTCTAGCCCCATCCATTCTCTGTGCCTCTCTTGATCCCTCATTAGGTATACCTTCATTTTTCCTAGTGGGGGACATCTCGTCCTCCAAATGAAGTGTAAATGTGGCATCTACTGTGTAGGAAAGTACCATCTTGCCTGGCATGTTACCCCCATTTTTCACTGCATATATGTTGTTTTAGTTGTATGTGTCACTGGGACCCTGGTAACCCAGGGCCCCAGTGCTCATAAGTGTGCCTGAATGTGTTACCTGTGTAGTGACTAACTGTCTCACTGAGGCTCTGCTAATCAGAACCTCAGTGGTTATGCTCTCTCATTTCTTTCCAAATTGTCACTAACAGGCTAGTGACCATTTTTACCAATTTACATTGGCTTACTGGAACACCCTTATAATTCCCTAGTATATGGTACTGAGGTACCCAGGGTATTGGGGTTCCAGGAGATCCCTATGGGCTGCAGCATTTCTTTTGCCACCCATAGGGAGCTCTGACAATTCTTACACAGGCCTGCCACTGCAGCCTGAGTGAAATAACGTCCACGTTATTTCACAGCCATTTTACACTACACTTAAGTAACCTATAAGTCACCTATATGTCTAACCTTTACCTGGTAAAGGTTAGGTGCAAAGTTACTTAGTGTGAGGGCACCCTGGCACTAGCCAAGGTGCCCCCACATTGTTCAGAGCCAATTCCCTGAACTTTGTGAGTGCGGGGACACCATTACACGCGTGCACTACATATAGGTCACTACCTATATGTAGCTTCACAATGGTAACTCCGAATATGGCCATGTAACATGTCTATGATCATGGAATTGCCCCCTCTATGCCATCCTGGCATAGTTGGCACAATCCCATGATCCCAGTGGTCTGTAGCACAGACCCTGGTACCTCCAAACTGCCCTTCCTGGGGTTTCACTGCAGCTGCTGCTGCTGCCAACCCCTCAGACAGGCATCTGCCCTCCTGGGGTCTGGGCAGCCCAGTCCCAGGAAGGCAGAACAAAGAATCGCCTCTGAGAGAGGGTATTACACCCTCTCCCTTTGAAAATAGGTGTTAAGGGCTGGGGAGGGGTAGCCTCTCACAGCCTCTGGAAATGCTTTGAAGGGCACAGATGGTGCCCTCCTTGCATAAGCCAGTCTACACTGGTTCAGGGAAACCCCAGTCCCTGCTCTGGCACAAAACTGGACAAAGAAAATGGGAGTGACCACTCCCCTGTCCATCACCACCCCAGGGGTGGTGCCCAGAGCTCCACCAGTGTGTCCCATACCTCTGCCATCTTGGATCCAGAGGTGTGAGGGTACTCTGGAGGCCTCTGAATGGCCAGTGCTAGCAGGTGACGTCAGAGACCCCTCCTGATAGGTGCTTACCTGACTAGGTGGCCAATCCTCCTCCGAGGCTATTTAGGGTCTCTCCAGTGAGCTTTTCCTCAGAAAACGACTTGCAAGAATTCACCAGAGTTCCTCTGCACCTCTCTCTTCGACTTCTGCCAAGTATTGACTGCTGACTGCTCCAGGACGCCTGCAAAACTGCAACAAAGTAGCAAGAAGACTACCAGAGACATTGGAGCGCCTAATTCTGCCGGCTGTCTAAACTGTTTCCTGGTGGTGCATGTTTCGGGAGCTGCCTGCCTTCATCCTGCACTGGAAGCCACAAAGAAATCTCCTGTGGGTCGACGGAATCTTCCCCCTGCTTCAGCAGGCACCAAACTTCAGTTTCACGGGTACTCTGGGACCCCTCTCATCCTGACGAGCGTGGCCCCTGGAACACAGGTGGTGGACCCAAGTGACCCAGACTGTCCAGTGGTCCAGTTGTCCAAATTTGGAGGAGGTAAGTCCTTGCCTCCCCTCTCCAGACAGTAATCCTGTGCACCATGTGAACTGAAGCTGCTAGGGCTTCTGTGCACATTTCCACAAAATTCCTCATGCACAGCCAAGCCTAGGTCCCCAGCACTCTGTCCTGCGATGCTCAGCTCCCTGCGTTGACCTCTGGCTTTGTGGGACCCTCTTTTGCAGTGTTGAGATGACCGCTGTGTTCAGACTTCTTGAACCCGTGTTCAAGTACTTCTGCGGGTGCTACCTTCTCTACGTTGCTGACGGCCCCCTCTGTCTCCTCTCCCAAGTGGCGACATCCTGATCCTTCCTGGGCCCGGGCAGCACCCTTTTTCTTCACTTGCGACTCTTGCAGCTAGCAAAGCTTGTTTGCAGTCTTTTGCCAAAGAAACAAGGCTGCATCCTCCAGCACTCTGTGGGACATCTTCTGCATGAAGTTGTTGCAGAATCTTCAGCTTCTTCCATCCGGAGGCAGCCATTTTGCACCTTTATCTGGGGTTTAGTGGGCTCCTGCCCCCCGGAAACTTTCGCAACTCTTGGACTTGGTCCCCTTCCTTTGCAGGTCCTCAGGTCCAGGAATCCGTCTTCAGTGCTTTGCTGTCTGTTGTAGTCTTTGCAAAATCCTCTATCACGACTCTAGTGTGTTTCTGGGGAAATAGTACTCTACTCCTACTTTCCAGGGTCTTGGGGTGGGGTATCTTGGACACTCTCAGTGTTTTCTTACACTCCCAGCGACCCTCTACACACTACACTAGCCTAGGGGTCCATTTGGGGTTTGCATTCCACTTTCATAGTATATGGTTTGTGTTGCCCCTGGGCCTATTGCAGCCTATTGTGTTCTACAGTGTTTGCACTACTTTCTGTTTTACTTACCTGATTTTGGTTCATGTGTATATTCTCTGTATTTTACTTACCTCCTAAGGGAGTATATCCTCTGAGATATTTTTGGCATATTGTTACTAAAATAAAGTACCTTTATTTTTAGTAACCCTGAGTATTGTGTTTCTTATGATATAGTACCTATATGATATAAGTGGTATAGTAGGAGCTTTGCATGTCTCCTAGTTCAGCCTAAGCTGCTCTGCTATAGCTACCTCTATCAGCCTAAGCTGCTAGAACACTACTAATCTACTAATAAGGGATAACTGGACCTGGCACAAGGTATAAGTACCATCAGTTACCCACTATAAGCCAGGCCAGCCTCCTACATTGGTGGTGCAGCAGTGGGATAAGTACTTGTAACTGCTTTACCACTTTGTAATTGGTGCTTTTCATAAGAAAACCATATTCTAAATACTTAGAAATGTACACAGCTACCCTAAACAGTTTAACTTTCTTTCTGAAAACGTTCTAAAAAGTTTCAGAAAAGTTTAAAAAAGTTTTTTGTTTTCTTTAAAAGTTTGCTAAACTTTTTCTCTCTCCCCTAAACTCTTTCTTTCAACTATGTAGTAGAGGCCACTCCTAAAGTTGTGCAGACAACTTATGACAATTTAAACTTTAAACGTTTGAGGGGTCTCTGCATAGAAAGAAGTTTAGGGATTGGTAAGAACCCTACCAAATATCTCCCTTTTAGCCTTCTCCTTGAAAGTGACCAGAACCAGACTGGTCAAACCCAGGATCAGGAGGAGGTAGAGGAGGAGAGTACCCAGGTCGAATCAGGGAAGGGCCCTGAGGAGTCTGGGGAGGGTACTTCCAAAGACCTTTCAGCTAACAGGCCATCTAGTGAAGCTGGTAGTGGGAGGGGGGCGCACACTAGTAGGGCACCTTTCACCCCAAAAGGCCAGGTAACGAGTTCAGGTAGATAGAGAAAGGTCCACTTCTGCCCATTCCCACATTACCTCTGTGTCTCAGAATTCCCAAGGCTCCCACCCTGAGGATCACACCCTAGACAGGGAACCCAGAAAGCTGAGGTTGGAAGAGGTCAGACTGAAGCTAAGACAGCAGCAGTTGGCCTTAGACAGGGAGTCTCTAGATGTAGAGAGGGAAAGACAGAAGTTGGGGTTAGTTCCCCATGGTGGCAGCAGCAGTATTCTTGATATCCATCCTGTTAGAGAAACAGATTCAAGAAACCTGCATAAGATTGTCCCCCCTTACACGGAGGGGGTGACATAAACAAGTGGTTTTCTGCACTTGAGAGGTCCTGTATTGTACAGGTGGTCCCCCAAAAGCAGTGGGCTTCCATCTTTCACTGGCAAAGGTAGGGACAGATTACTTACTGTCAGGGAGAGTGATGCCAACAACTACAAAGTTTTGAAAGATGCACTCTTAGATGGATTTGGCTTATCCACTGAACAATACAGGATAAAGTTCAGAGATACCAGAAAAGAGTCCTCTCAAGACTTGACAGACTTTGTAGACTGTTCAGTGAAGGCCTTGGAGGGATGGTTACATGGCAGTAAGGTGACTGACTATAAAAGCCTATATAATCTTATTTTGAGATTACTTATTTTGAATAATTGTGTGTCTGACTTGTTAATCTGACCTCTCCCCAAGAATTGGGTAAGAAGGCAGACAATTGGGTCAGAACAAGAGTAAGCAGAAAAGCTCATACAGGGGGTGACAAGGATGGCAGGAAGAAAGATGGGGAAAAGTCTCAGGATAAGCATGGGGATAAAGGTAAAAACAAAGATCCTTCTTCACATCCTAAACACTCTTCAGGGGGTGGAGATAAATCATCTTCTTCCTCTTCTTCACAATCCACACACACTAAAAATAAAGGCCATTGGCCAGGAGATAAGTCCTGCCCAGGTAAAGCCCCTGAGCCTACCACCACTAATACATCAAACTCTAGTGCCCCTAGCAGTAGTGGTAATAGTGGTGGGACTGCTGGCAACAGTCAAAATAAGGGTGTAGTTGGATTCACATTTGGGTCCATAATAGAAACTGAAGTAGTCAGTCCCAAGACAGTTTGTGTCACACCTGGTGGCATTGGCCTTGCCACACTGGCTGCTTGTCCCCTTACAATGGATAAGTACTGGCAGTCGGTTTTGATAAATGGTGTTGAGGCCTAGGCCTACAGGGACACAGGTGCCAGTATTACTTCGGTGACTGAAAACCTGGTGTCTCCTGCACAACACCTCCTTGGACAACAGTATATGATTATTGATGTCCATAACTCCACTCAGTTCCTCCCCTTAGCTATAGTTCAGTTTAGTTCGGGTGGAGTTACTGGCCAAAAGCAGTTGGTGGTATCACCTAGCTTACCTGTATATTGTCTCCTAGGGAATGACCTCGAGGACTCAGGTTGGGCTGAGGTAGAGTTTAATACCCATGCATCCATGCTGGGTATCCCTGAGGAATTGCTTCCTCTTGTTTCAGCTGAAATGAAAAAGCAAAGGAGAGAAAAGACCTGAAATCTGAGGATCATTCTCCAACAACAGGTAAAAAGGGCATCAAAGTATCCCCTACTCACCTGCCACTAAGGATACCAGTCCAGTGGTGGGAGAAACCTCTCCTAGGGTGGAACATGTACCAAGGGAACCATCAGCTACCACAGCTGTACTCCCTGAGGTAAAACTACCTCTCTGTCAGATAACTAATCTTGATTTGAAAAATTGCACCATTTTAGTTAACATGGAGCATCCCGCCAACCCTTCCAGACAAACTTTAGTGCAGCAGCCCTGCACTGCCTCAAAACACTTAGGACATCAACCCCGTCCTAGTGTGGAGCTTATAGGACAGCAGCCCTGCCCTGCTCCAACTCAAGAGAAACAGCAACCCTGTTCTCTGTTACAGCCATATGGACAACCTTTTTGCCCAGCTAAGGCTTTATTGAGACAGCATCCCTGTTTAGCATTCTCTTCACTTGATATAGGACCAGTGGACCAATCCCACTGCTCTAAACTAAAACATACTAATAGGAACTCTGAAAATATAACCTCACATTGTTGGTTAGCTAAAAAACTCCAAACAGGGTGGTTCACATCCACACAGGGAAGTAACCATACAGTGGATAATAAAGGGAGTAACCAATCTATTGCAGAGCTACTTTCCACTTACCACCACTTAGACAATAGACTCAACTGGCCAAGGTTAGCCTTATTGTCCTTCGTTTGGGGAAGGGGGGTTATGTGAGAAGGTAGCCTCTTTCTAGGATTTTTACCCCTACTTTGAGCCAGTTTGTGAGTATATGTCAGTGTGTTTTTACTGTCTCACTCGGATCCTGCTAGCCAGGACCCCAGTGCTCATAGTGAAAACTCTATTTGTCAGTGTATTTTATCTGTCTCTCCAGTGGGCTTTTCCTCAGATAACGACTTGCAAGAATTCAGCAGAGTTCCTCTGCACCTCTCTCTTCGACTTCTGGCAAGGATCAACCGCTGACTGCTCCAGGATGCCTGCAAAACTGCAACAAAGTAACAAAAAGACTACCAGCAACATTGTAGCGCCTAATCCTGTGGCCCCAGAGCACTCCAGGACAAATGGAGTGGACCCCCTCTCATTGTGGAAAAAACAGGTGAGGTCACCTATTTGGTAGTCCTGGGCACTGCCAGAAGTCCCATTAGGGTGCTTCATGTCAATCGCCTGAAACCTTATTATGACAGGGCTGACTTAACCCTGCTCATGGCCACTGTTGAGGGGCAGGAGGAAGAGAGTGACCCTCTCCCTGACCCCTTCTCCACCACTGAAGCTGATGACTTAGTGGAGGGAGTTGTTTTAGCAGATTGCCTTACTGCTGAGCAGAAGGACAACTGCATAAACCTCCTACATCAGTTATCTGACCTCTTCTCACTGATTCCAGGTACAACTACCTGGTGTGAGCACACAATTGATACTGGAGACAGATTACATGTCTAAAGTAAGATTTATAGGCAGCCCGACCATGCCAGAGACTGCATTAAGTAAGAGGTACAGAAAATGTTGGATCTGGAAGTGATTGAACCTTCTGAAAGCCCATGGGCTAGCCCAGTGGTGCTTGTCCTCAAACCTCACAGTAAAGATGGAAAAAAGGAAATTAGGTTTTGTGTGGACTATAGGGGTCTCAATCAAGTAACCAAAACCGATGCTCACCCTATACCCAGGGCAGATGAGCTGATAGATACACTGGCTTCTGCCAAGTATCTAAGCACTTTTGACTTAACTGCAGGGTATTGGCAGATTAAGTTGTCAGAAGATGCTAAACCTAAAACAGCATTTTCAACCATTGAAGGGTGTAGTAGGCTGGCCTGGCTTATAGTAGGTACCTTGTGGTGCTTAAACCTTGTGCCAGGTCCAGTTATCCCTAATTAGTAGATTAGAAGTGTTCTAGCAGCTTAGGCTGATAGAGGTAGCTATAGCAGAGCAGCTTAGGCTGAACTAGGAGACATGCAAAGCTCCTACTATATCACTTATATCATATAGCACTATATCACAAGAAAACACAATACTCAGAGTTACTAAAAATAAAGGTACTTTATTTTAGTGATAATATGCCAAAAGTATCTCAGAGGACATACTCCCTTAGGAGGTAAGTAATATACACAAAATATACACACAAACCAAAATCAGGTAAGTAAACAGTTAGCAAAGTAGTGCAAATACTGTAGAACACAATAGAATGCAGTAGGAGGCAATAAGCCTGGGGCAACACAAACCATATAGTCCAAAAGTGGAATGTGAACCATGAATGGACCCCAGGCCTAGTGTAGTGTGTAGAGGGTCGCTGAGAGTGTAAGAAAACACTAAGGGTGTCCAAGATACCCCACCCAAGACCCTGAGAAGTAGGAAAGCCTGCTAAAGTGTAAGGAGGACTCTAGGTGGGGTGTCGGATTCTTTTCACCTGTTAAGTAACCTTAATTATGCTTTGTAGGTGGAACTTATTGTGAATTTCTCTATTTTGAAGCTCGTTTGGAACTTTCCCCCAGTCCTAGTAACCAAGTGCCACCCCAGAACGCAGAGAAAAGGACTCACAATCTACTAGCTTTATTGCCTTATCTGCAAACCTTGGGCTCAGTTCCCAGTAGTCGGTACTATTAAAAAATAAGACCTGACAGGAGCCCCAGCAAGTGGGTTTGTCACTCTGGTGGGCAGAAATTACCACTAGATATGGTGTAGTCAGTATGTTTTAGTCTAAATACTTAACTTTATTTCTTATGGTAGCTTTACCCAAACTGCTGCTTTTAAACACTGTTTATTGTTTAACGGCAAATAAGGGGAGAATGTATACAGGGAACTTGATCTGCTCACGATCAAGCAATATTGTCAAGTAGAACGGAGATAGCTACATAACTATGGGCTTTCAAGCAAGCAGACCTCCCGCTACTCCACCTTTTGGTGAGTAGAGAATGAGCTAGACTACCAATATTTGTCTAATACTGCATTGAAACAAACATATTCGTTTATTTTAATTATTAAACAATACAAACAACTATTGTAAAGATAGTTACATTAGATTTCACTAATTGAATAGGAAATATGTATACAAATAGTGTATAATAAAAGAAAACTAAAGTAAAAAAAAAAAAAGTTAATCAGTGACAGAATCACTGTTTGACCTCTTAAACTTTAAAGGGTTATCCATAATAGTTGAAAAGTGTGATTATCAATACCAACAAAACATTTCCAGTCATCTGAAACATTACAAAATCTGGAGTAAAAATCTACCTTGTTCAGAGTTGTTAAGTCTGTGTATGGTCACAGCAATTGGATTGTATCTGTTTTATCACTGCATTTCTAGCAGTAGCTGTAATTTAAAAATCATATCTGACTAGCCAAATCTAAACTTGCTGACTTCTAATGGTAAAACTCTAATACGCATAAAAATGTTCTTAATATTCCATTCAAAGACTGGGGCCACTCTCTTGTTGGTTGAAGGGATGTTGACCAGCTTGTTCCGACTCCTTCATTGTAGGTGTTCACATTTCTCTTTATTATCATTTGCAAATGTATCTGTAAAGTAACATTATGTAGTTTGTCTGTTTGTCTCATATTCACCAGAGTGACACGTGTTTCTCAGACATCTAACAATACCTCCCCCGTCCCTACTCGCACCCCCACCCTTCCTTCCCCACTGCCTGCCAGACCAGTGCGTACTGTATGGCTCCAAAGTAGCATTTCCCATGGCAAGGTCTCTTGGCCAGGTCCTGAATCCATCATGGAAGGAGGAGTATGTAATGTTGTACTTACTCATAAGCCGGCCTAGCTGGATGCTGTTGTTCTTCACATGCACAGTAAGGCTGTGGCACCCCTTTGGGTTGTAGGACAGTGGTCGCACCAGTTCAGGTAGGTGGGTTGATACCATGCCACAAAGTCTAATAACGTTTTCAAACAAGTAGGGCAATGCCAGTAGGTCTGCTTTAAAGGAATGTTGTATAGTAATGTGAAGCATTACAAGTAAACAGCATGGGAACTGAAATGTATTTGTGTGGAACTAATGAACTGTAGAATATTATTCGTGTAGGTAAAACGGTCAGGTGACAGTTGCACTGTCAAGCCAGAGTTAACTATCCATGTAGGTTAATGCCTGCCTCCCACCTGTGCTGCTGCCAGAGAAAACACCATAAATAATCATAGTTATTTAAGACTCTTTAATCTCATTACATGTTATGTGTGTGAAAGTTCAAGCTCATGCAGCTGGATAAACAAACAAAATTATCACAGCTGTGTGGAGGGCAAGCACATTTTTGTGGAAGCACACAACTTCAGCCCAATCAAAGTGTGGTCTTGAATTCCAACATGTGGGTGGAGCCAAAGCTCCTCGTCAGTGATGGTCACATAATTGTCTGGTGACAGCTGTGCTGTCCAACCAGACCATAAAAAGAAACAGACAGCCACAGCTGGGCCTCAGTCATGCAGTGAGCCACTGAATCCTATGTCATTTCAGGACTGGTGAGGAATACATGTGTTATCATTTTGAGAAAAACCATGAGAGGAGGAATTCAGTCCAAGTTCAGAGTCCATCGTAACTATGGGAAATGAAATATGACCTTTTAAGATAAACTTTCAGATTTTATTTTCTGTTGCATGCTTTGTAAAGGAAAAGTTGGCATTATTAAACTTTATTTAAGTGAAAGATGTATGCTTGTATTTCTTTTAATTTAGGATTTTGTCTATCCATTTTGTTATGTAGAAGAGTGGTTAAAAGATCCAGGTGCAGATATGTAGGGGCAGGAGCTCTCATCATTCATCCTGCCCAGGTCAATGTGGCAGCACATGCTTAGCAGGCCTTTGTTTAAACTGCTGGGCTACAGCTACTGCTGTAGGTATGTGAGGCTTACATGTTGGTCACAGCGCAACACTGCTTATAGGAATGTGCCGCCCCCTTATACTGTATAAGATCTCTTAACCACCAGAATGAAATAACAACCAACAACATGGAAATAATCACAGTTAGAATTAGTTCAGTTCATGGCTCATATCGCATCCTTCAGTCTGGCAATGGTGATTGGAGGTGGCTACAGTTTGTAGTGAGACCCATGTCCTTTTATATTGGTGCACTCTTTGCTCTATTTAGGGGGTGTTTTGGCCTTGGCTGTCTTTGTGGATGAGGCTTGCTTGCTAAATGAAGTTGTCGAAGACCCCTCCTTGATCTTAGAATTAGGATAATTTGACGTTCTTACAATTCATATTAACCTAGGTATGGTGTCCTTGGTCTTTTATCTGGTATATCTTCCTTCCAGAACTTCCATGTGAACACATTCCGGATGCCTCTGATGCCACTGCATGCTGCTATGTTGTTGTGCTCCATACTTTGGCAATAGTCAACAGGTTATTCTCTGAATTTTCCATTAAAATTGTAGGTCTTTGATCAGAAATTTTGGAGGTGGTGGCTCCCTGCCTCTGGTTTACTAGTTCATTGTACCTCAGGCTGTACCCGGTCCAGCCGGTGAGGTGTCCTCAATAGGTGACTAAAGGCATGTTTTTCCCACAGTGTTGCGTAAAAACAGAAGAAAATGTGTCCTTGTTTAAGAAGTGGGGAGTGGCCAGAATTATTTGCTAAACACCTAGGGGCCTGATGCTCTAACCACTTTTGTGTATGCAAACCGTACAAAGTTTTATGTGTAATGTACCAAGCCTGTTTTGTGTGTTGAAAAATCCTTTCTGACTTGCAAAATGGGCTTTGCAATCCATTCAAAATTGCTATTAGGTAAGGGAGTAAAGGGGGCATCCCCAGCTAATTGTGAGCCTAAAATGTATCAGTTGTTTACAACCGCAATTGCAGTTGCAAACCATTGATCAGTTACTGACACATCAGAGGAGGTGGTAACTCATTTGAAAAGGGGAAGATGTCATCAGGGACCAGTCAGAAAAAGTTGCTGTGCAAGTGGCTATCAGTTTTTGTGACTTGCAACTTAATACATTAGACCCCTTGTTTCAGATTGGTCCAGTTTTCCGCAGTGATGCTCTTGACATTCCTGAAGGATCACATAAATGTTGTGACCTCCTATTTGCTTGTGGTCATTGAATACTAAGTCACCTGTGTTGAATTACTAGGGATTGTAAGTAATGTTTGAAATGATTGCCTTGGTGACAATGCTTGTCTGAAACTCCTTGGGAATTACTTGTGTGGTGAAGGTAGATTAAATCTTAGGGCTCACCATTTCTACAGAGGTGGGGGCGACCAGTTTAATTCTAAGATATTGGGTGCTCTCATCCACAGTAACACATACTGAATCCCCATCAGGTGGGTGCTAGCCATGGTGACTGATTTTCTCCTTGACTGTTAGTGCTGAGCTTCTCCAAGAGGATAGTTGGTTTTTCGGACTGCCATTACTTTCTTGTTGCCTTTCCTGTATTTTGCCTATATCTTGTTACCCGATCATCACCAGTTGGATATCTGGACTCACGTCGTGCCAGCCCTTCCTCTGAGACATTGTGTTTATAGAGATGCAAAGAATATGACCCAGTACTTGGCAGGTCTTAAAGGGTTGATGTCACTGCTGCTTCTAGCAGGTTCTTCCACCTTGCATGGGTGTGGGCACACATGACAAGTAGCAAGACTTATCATCATATGTGGTTATAACTACATTCGCCATGGTGATGGCTAGTGGAACATGGACCTTAACTAGGGTGCAAACGTGCCTTTTCTTGTGCTTAGTCTCCTTCTTTTCCTTTTTGTTTACTATTGAAGGATGATGGGAGAGGTAGTCAGTCATAAGCGTTTTGCTTGGCTTTATAGGGTACATTCCCTAATATGATACTGAGGAATGGGTAGAGATCCTTAATCAGTACTAGGAGTTGTGATTTGTGGCTATAGTGAAAGTGTGCTACCAGTGATATATTGTGAACATGCTGAAACTCCAAAGTGTGACAGTTGCTTCCTTCTCAGTGAGAAAAAAAACAGTTTGGTGGCTGCCTGGGCTGAGATGGCATATGTCAAAGGCTAGGTTGTCCTTCCATCCTCTTTTGTATTAGTGCAGCCCAGTGCCATGCACTGTCAATTTTGTGTCTTTAGTTTGATCAGTCAATTGCAGGGTCAGCTCCGCCAGCAAATTGTTTTTTTTTTCTTGCCAGACCCATTCACTTTTCTGCTTTAGCGGTTTCATCAGTTGCCCTGTCCTGGTGGCTAAGTTAAATATAAATTGGCAACTGTACATGACCATCCTGAGAAAAGTGTAGGGCTCTGACATGTTTTACAAAAGTTTGGTAGATTTAACCTGCTCGACCTGGGGTTCTGCAGTTAAGTACGCCACTGAGAGTGCAAACCTGAAGAATGCCATGCTTAGTATTAGGAATATGTAGTTTTGTGAAGCAGCTGTTCCTATAGGATTGTGTTCTCAGTTTGGGAATAGATTCAAATGTCAATGCTAAATGTTGAGGAAAACAGGTAGGTTAACATGGATCACCCATATTACATTCTGAAAGACTTCTGCTGCATATAGGGCTCTGAAGTTTAGCTGCTTGTAGATGCAAAGCCCCACAGAGAACTTAATGATGCACATGGATGCCTGTTGGGCTCGTAGTAGCTCACATTAACTTTAAGCTTGGAGAATCATCTTTGCTGTCAAGGTTGCCATGATGTCATTAATGGTTGAGATGTGTGAAGTGGTCAACCCCTTTTACTGCCTGGTTCGGAAGGCTCACATTTACAGATTCTTATGTCACAGAGTTCTTTGACCTTCCTGATTACCACTAGGGAGGGGACACCCTCTATTGTCCCTTGTATTTTGTTGATGTAATCCCATTCTCCCCCCACCAGTCTCCTCTAGCACCTGCAGTTCTCCTGGTGAGCGAAGACATAAAATTAACTTGTCAATATCTGAGGGCCACATGATTTGATTTAGTTTGGCTTTCTTAACCTTCCCTTGTAATTCATTTTCTGGAATAATGCCCGGCATTCTGAGAGAACATTGTCTACAGCAACTCTGTTAAGGGCTGTTAACATACTATGATTGAGTTAACACGCCTGTTCCATAAAACGCCATAATTGACAAATAAATGCACAATCTTTTAAAAGTAAAGACCAGTTAATTACTATTTACTATTATCTTAATGAAATCCTCAAAATGAACTTTCTCACAGGAGAATCAAACCAACAACCTGCTGCAAGTTTTATGTATTCTTTATATATGTGCCTTAAACCTCTGTTATTCCTATGATCACAGATCTCAACCTCTTTCCTATGATCCACTGTTTATAAAGTTTGAAAATCCGTCTCGCTACTCCCTTTAAAAAAAAAACCAACACAACAGTGAAAGCTGTTCTATCCTCTATTGCCCCATTTCATTACTTCCTTACCCTTATAAGCTTATAGAGAAGCATATTAACACTTCCATTGCTGCATACATAGACATCTACTCCTTTTTTGATCCATCACAATCAGGCTTCCAGGAACATAACTGAAATACCCCTTCTGACAGCATGGGGAGGATAAAGAAGCAGGAGGAGCTGGAGTTGACCTGAGTTGTCATGGTTACCTTGTTGTCCAGATTGATGCCTGTTCCTAGGTTGGTCAGTAGGGGTAGGAGTAGGCCCTAGTTTTGAGGGCTTCACGCAGTTGTCCTTCATCCAGTTGGTGACGTCTGTCATGCATTTGTTTAAAGTGGCCTTGGTGTAAGTTGGTCTTGGTGTTGGTGTTGTCTTCGGAGCAGGAGTGGATAAGTTGTGTGTCATCAGCTTAGGATATGATGTTGAGTCTGTGTGTTTTGACGATGCTGGCCAGAGGTGTCATATAAATGTTGAAGAGGGTGGGAGAGAGTGAGGATCCTTGGGGTACTCCATAGATGATTTCCTTGGGTTCAGAGGTAAAGAGGGGAAGGCAAACTTGTTTGTGTTCTTCCGGTGAGGAAAGAGGTGATCCATCTGAGAGCGGCTCCTTAGATACCTTTGCAGTGCAGCTTTGTGATGGGTGTGTGGTGGGAGACCATATCGAAGGCTGCCGAGAGGTCTAGGAGAATCAGTGTCCCAGTCTCTTCTTGATCGATTAGGGCTCGGATGTCGTCGGTCACAATGAGTGCTGTCTCGGTGCTGTGGTTGCTGCGGAATCTGGATTGGGAGGTGACGAGTAGGACGTTCTGTTCCAGATGTGAGGAGAGCTTTTTCTAATACTTTGGCCGGGAATAGGAGCAGGGAGACCGGTTGGTAGTTGTTGAGTTTGCTGGGGTCTGCCAATGGCTCCTATAGTAGGCCATTGACTTCTGCATGTTTCCAGTCCCTGACGAAGGTATCCATGGCAAGTGAGGTGTTGAAAAAGGTGGTAAATACCTGGCAGATTCTGGCTTTGTCTAGGTTGAAGATGTGGGGAGAGCATGGATCAGTTGGTGTCGTTGAGTGGACCGAGTTCATGATGGAGTCGGTGTCTTGTGCGGCGAGCGGTCTCCAGTCTGTTAGTCGGATGTCTGTGATGATAATGGGTCATTTTGTTGCTTGAAGGAGTCAGAGGCCTTGGGCTGGGGTGTGAAGTTTCTGTAGATGTTGGCGATCTTGTTGTGGAAGAAGTTTGCAAGGCTGGCATAGAGTTCCTGTAAGGGGGGGTAATGTTTGTTGCGACTGAGAGGTTTGGAGCTGTGTCATGATTCTCGATAAGAGTGGTGACGTAGTTTTAACACTATTAAATCTATCAACTGCGTTTGACATGGTCTCACACCTGGTGCAGTTGCATCATCTAAATCTCTGTGCCATTGAAATTACCTGTAAAGTTCTGAATTGGTTCTCTTCTTTCCTGACAGACCATAGTCTGCCTGTCATTCTTTCTTCTTATTGATCACAGCCCAAGTTTCTTTCTTGTAGGGTTTCTCATGGCTTGTCTTTGAGCCCTGTGTTACTATGCATCAGGATAAAATCCACCTGTACACTCCCTCTCTTTCTTTGTGCTTGACATCTTTATTGTTTTTTGTAGTCCCCAAAATTTGCCACTCCAGGTTTGGATGTCTTGCCTTTTCCTTTCTGATGGATACACCTACCTGTGGATTCCTCACCAAAAGAATTCTCCCCTCGCGCCAGCCTCAACGAAAATGTCTTCTAGCTCTGCACGTCGACGATGACGTCACAATCGCCCGACTCCACGCGACGCCGTATGACGTCATCCAGGCAATAAGAAGCCCTCGTCGACGTGCAGACGTCAGTTCCCTTTTTTCCGTGCCTCCGAGTAACGGTTATTTCTTCGAGGCTCACAGGGAGCTACTGTTTCGAACGACGGTTACAATGTCGCAGCCAAAGAAATCCGGCTTTAAACCATGTAACCAGTGCGGGGGTCGGTTACTGATCCCCATGAGAATTGCCTCTGGTGCCTTAGCTCCGACCATGAGGTAGAGTCATGCGGCTTCTGCCAGCGCATGAACCCTAAGGCACTTAAGGAGAGGAAGGCTAAATTGTTCTTGGCTCGGTCCAAGAAAAAGAAGGAGAGGCGTCATCGGAGGGAGTCCTCTTCAAGATCCTCGAGATCTCATCATCACCATAGTGACTCTCGGCGCCGTCGCGATTCCCAGCGCCGATCGAGGAAGGGACGGTCCAGATCAAGATCGGCTTCTCCGTCAGCTCGGTGCCGTCCGACGTGGGAGATTAGCCCGACCGTCATCCCTCCACCTCCTACGACCCCCGACGTCACCTGGGTCGGTCTTCGAGGTCGAGCCTCCCCAGAGGCCAGAGGGTTCTCTTAGCCAGGAGTTACCTGGCCCTTCTTCGGCGTCTATGCCGGCGCCGGTGCAACAACAATACCCGGCTTTCCCGACTCCGGGAACGGATCCTGCAGCGTTCTTGAACGCCATGTTTAACATTTTTACTTCCATGGCGCCGGGTGGAAGTCAAGCAGGTCCGTCTGGCCCTTTGGCCTTTAATTTGGGCGTTCCGGCGTCTTACAAATCGACGCCTTTCACTCCATTTTTGCCTACTGCACCGAAGTGGCGCCGATACCCTTGACGTCGCCCAGGAGACCTGCTACACCTGCTACGGCGCCGTCAGTTCGCCTCGGATCCGATCCACAGTCAAGGTTCCTGTGGAGCCGGAGGGTCCGGCGTCGCATGGATCTGAGGTTCGGCGCCGTCGGAGATCTTCGGCGTCGGCTGATGCCTTATCGACGCCGGGTCTGGAGTCAAGGCTTCGATCCAGACGTCTGGCTCTACGGCTATTGGAGGAGGAAGAATATACAAGGCAGCACCTGGAAGAGGGTGAGGTTTTGGAGCCTTCTGGTGACTTCCAGGGTCTGGATACAGCCAGTGGCATAGATACCTCCCCGGAGTGGGATCTAGCTTCCCCTGGTGAGTTCACCGAGGAAGCGGCATCATTCCACGCAGTTATTCGGGAGGCTGCGGACTTTTTAGACCTTCCCCTTCCAGCTGCAGAAGTCAAGAGAAATCTATTGACGGAGGTTTTGCGCCCAGCTTCTGTAACTGCTGAGCCTCTTTTGCCCTTTAACGAGGCACTACTGGATCCCATTAAAGACATCTGGATGAAACCTGTGTCTACTGCGGCTGTCAACAGGGCGATGGCTCGTCGCTATCGGGCGGCACGAGGTGATACTGTGTTTCTCTCCAAACACCCAACACCGGAGAGTTTAGTGGTACAGGCCTCTTGTTCGTCCAGGTCCTCTCCTGGCTCGTTTCCCGGAACACCTGCGACAGGGAATCGAAAAAGATGGACCATACTGCTAAAAAGGCCTTTTCATCTTGTAGTATGGCCTTAAAGTCATCCAACGCGACCTGCATATTGTGATGTTACATCCATGCCCTTATGGAGGAAGCGAAAGGCCACCCAAACTTGTCCCAGGAAATGTTGCAGCTACTAGCGGATGCTCAGGCGGCAGCGACTCAGGTGATCCAGTCGGGATTGGACACTTCAGACTCTGTGGCTAGAGCTATGGGCACGACCATAGTTTCTATGCGTCAATCTTGGCTGCGTTCATCTGGCTTCTCATCTGACGTGCAGGCGACTCTTCTCGATCTACCCTTCGATGGCGAGAAGCTCTTTGGGACAAAGGCGGTTTCTGCTCTGGAGCGTTTTAAGGAGAGCAGAGCTACTGCAAGATCCTTGGGGCTTCAGTCTTCTGCCTCATCCTCCTTTAGAGGTTATAGGAGGTTTTAAGGATTTGGACGTGGCTCCTCCTTTTGTGGCAGATTTCAAGGACCACAACTGACAGCATCCACCCTGCCATACAGATCTTTCAGGGGCAGGGGCAGAGTCCGGACAAGAGGAGCCACCCAGCAGCACTCTGCCTTTTCCTCTTCCTCGGGAGGGGTGCAGCAAGGATGGCAGCCGTAGTCCTCCTCCACTCCCTGTCCACTTGTCTCCGGTAAGGGGGAGACTTGCCCATTTTCTTCCGATGTGGGAGGTTATAACATCGGACTCCTGGGTCATCGACATTGTGAAGCAGGGTTACGCTCTTCCCTTTTGGGATTTCCCTCCTCCCTTCCCTCCCTGCCCATCCTTCTGTTCGGAAGACCATCTTCTCCTATTACAACAGGAAGTGTTGTCCCTTTTGGCAAAAGGCGCAATAGAGTTGGTTCCCAAGCAGGAGAGGGGTCAGGACTGTTATTCAAGATATTTCCTGATCCCCAAAAAGGATGGTCGGTTGAGACCGATTTTGGACTTGAGGGTTTTGAATTGGTTCCTCAAACAGGAAAAGTTCAAAATGCTGACCCTTTCACATGTTCTTTTGGCGTTGAACGAAGGAGACTGGATGGTGTTGGTCGATTTGCAGGACGCGTATTTTCATATTCCGATCCTCAAATCACACAGGAAGTATCTCCGGTTTGTTGTGGGATCGCAACATTATCAGTTTGCGGTCCTCCCGTTTGGTCTTACTTCAGCACCTAGAGTCTTCACAAAGGTGATGGCGGTGGTAGCGGCAGAGCTCAGAAGAAGGGGGATAGCGGTCTTCCCCTATCTGGACGATTGTTTGATCAAAGCCAACACTCCGGAGCTCGTGCAGCGACATCTCCAGTCGTCAACTCAATTGTTGTACGACCTGGGTTTTTCAGTCAATGTACCCTAATCTCACCTGGAGCCCTCTCAACGCCTCCTGTTCATAGGGGCAGTATTGGACACGACATTGAATCGGGCCTTTCCTCCGCCCCAACGGGTCCAGGACATTCAGGCTTTGATTCCAATGTTTCGAAATAGAGTGGTAGTTCCAGTCCTCAAGGTCCTGCGTCTGCTCGGTCTGTTCGCTTCTTGCATACTGTTGGTTACTCATGCACGCTGGCACATGAGGGCTCTTCAGTGGTGCGTCCGCAGGCTGTGGTTTCAGCACAAAGGGGATCTTGAGGAGTCGATAAAGATCTCCAGAGACACTGCAGTGGATCTTCAATGGTGGGCAGCGGTCGACAAACTGTCACAAGGAAGACCGTTCTCGCTGCCCCCACCAGTGGCCACAGTAGTAACGGATGCCTCCACTCTAGGGTGGGGAGCTCATCTGGAGGACCTGGAGGTCAAAGGCCTTTGGTCTCCGGTAGAACAGAGATTACACATCAATCTGTTGGAATTGCAGGCAGTACATCTAGCTCTCAAGGCCTTCCTCCCTTCCATTTGTGGTCAGTCAGTCCAGATTCTAACGGACAACACTACCGCGATGTGGTATATAAACAAACAGGGAGGAGTGGGGTCGTATCTTCTCTGCAGAGAAGCTCTTCGTCTCTGGTCCTGGCTTCAGGAACACAAGATCTGCTTGGTAGCACATCATTTGGCCGGAGTCCTGAACGTGCGTGCGGATGTTCTCAGTCGACGCAGCTCGGTCGACCACAAGTGGCGTCTTCATCCAGATCTAGTTCTGTATATCTTCCGGATGTGGGGATATCCACAAATAGATCTGTTTGCAACTCAAGAGAATGCGCAGTGTCCGCTATTTTGCAGCCTCCAGTATCCGGTGCAAGGAGCTTTGGGGGACGCGTTTCAGATGTCCTGGAAGGGTCAGTTGATTTACGCATTTCCCTCCATACCCTTGATTCCTCGAGTTCTGAGGAAGATCCGCCAAGACCGAGCTCAAGTCATCTTGATAGCTCCGGATTGGCCGAGAAGGGTGTGGTATTCAGACCTTCTCCAACTCTCTCAGTGCCCGCCGCTCCGTCTCCCTTACAGGGTAGACCTCCTCTCACAGTCGCAGGGGCAGATTTTACACCCCCACCTCCAGAGCCTGCACCTTCATGCCTGGAGATTGAACGGGGCAATCTGAGTTCCTTTTCTCTCCCACCAGAAGTGGTGGATGTTATTTTATCGGCCAGGCGACACTCCACCAAATCAATCTATGCTAGTCGTTGGGCTTAATTTGCATGCTGGTGTGGAGAGAACAGAATCGATCCCTTAAAAGCTGGTTTATCTGACATATTGTCATTTGCTCTTTGTCTGGCACAGAAGGGTTGTACGATTGCCACAGTCAAAGGTTATTTGTCTGCGCTATCCGCTTTTCTGTGCCTTCCTGATCAGCCATCCTTCTTTAAATCTCCTATTGTTTTAAGGTTTCTAAAGGGACTCACTAACAAATTTCCACCATCGTTATGCCTCAGTGGACCTTAACTTAGTTTTAGCGTTTCTAATGGGGTCCCCTTTTGAACCGATGCATTCTTGCTCTTTACGGTTGCTAGCTTTCAAGACTGTTTTCCTGGTGGCCATAACATCTGCCAGAAGGGTTAGTGAGCTTCAGGCTCTTAGTGTAGAACCCCCATACCTTTCTTTCTTTAAGGACAAAGTGGTGTTAAGGACCAAGGCGGCTTTCCTACCGAAGGTTGTTACACCCTTTCACCTGGGGCAGTCGATTACTCTCTCTTCCTTTTACCCTCCACCTCACCCATCCAAGGAGGAAGAGAGGCTCCACCGGCTGGATCCACGAAGAGCGCTGAGCTTCTACGTCGCCAGGACGAGAGAGTTCAGACAAGATGATCAGCTCTTCGTTGAATACGTGGGGAAGAGGAAAGGTAGAGCGGTCCACAAGAGAAAGCTATCCAGGTGGGTCATTCTATGTATTAAGATTTGTTATTCTTTGGCGAAGAAAGAACCACCTGTGGGGCTTCGTGCCCATTCCACCAGGGCTAAAGCAGCTTCATCGGCTTTGGCTAGAGGTGTTCCTGTGGCTGACATCTGCAGGGCAGCGACCTGGGCGTCCCTCCATACTTTTGTCAAACATTACTGTTTGGATTCTGAGGTTAGGAGGGATGGCCATTTTGCTCGCTCGGTGCTGCAGGATTTCTTGGTTTGACCATTCGGGCACCCACCTCCGGAGGTAGTACTGCTTTGGGACTCTATTCTTTTGGTGAGGAATCCATAGGTAGGTGTACCCATCAGAAGAATAAGTTACTTACCTTCGGTAACGCTTTTTCTGGTGGATACAGTAACTACCTGTGGATTTCTCACGGTCCCACCCGCCTCCCCGTTGCCTGTCTGGTCAAACCGAGATATCCTTGGGTGAGCATCTTTGGTCTTGTATATATGTATATATAACTGATTCATGTATATAGTTGCGGTAACTGTATATACATTCCCTTTGCAAATTAAGATAGTTCAAAGAAGCTTGTTTGGACTTGATTTATATATTTATATATATTCCTATCTTGTATTGAGCATTCATTACTGTTATTTATAGTATGTATTTATAATAAATGTTCTATTTTCATTCATTCGAGATGAATATGTACTCTTTAGGGTTAACCTGGCGCCTCTACGGCACGTAAAAAATGGTGATAACTGACGTCTGCACGTCGACGAGGGCTTCTTATTACCTGGATGACGTCATACTGCGTCGCGTGGAGTCGGGCGATTGTGACATCATCGTCGATGTGCAGAGCTAGAAGAAATTTCCATCGAGGCTGGCGCGAGGGGAGAATTCTTTTGGTGAGGAATCCACATGTAGTTACTCTATCCACCAGAAAAAGCGTTACCGAAGGTAAGTAACTTATTCATCTAGTCCATAAATATTACAATTTCATCCCTACACTCCTTTACGCACAAAACAATAACCTGTTACTAAAATATCTAAAGACCTTCTTTTTACATCCTACTTTCAGTACATTCTTCTTTTTCTCTATTGGGCTAACACCGGGACACTCCTAATGATAATCACTCTTTACAAAACCCTTAACAGATGCGTTCTACTCTTCAAATTCCCACTGCTCTTAAAAGAATATGGCCCTCATTACAACCCTGGCGGTCGGTGTTAAAGCAGCGGTAATACCGCCAACAGGCCGGCAGAAAAAAATGGGATCACGACTGTAGGAAGTTGGCTCTGTATATACTATTTCATAGTAAGAAATAGTGTGCACAGAGTCCAAGGGTTCCCCTTAGAGGTAAGATAGTGGCAAAAGTAGATAATTCCAATGCTCTATTTTGTGGTAGTGTGGTCGAGCAGTAGGCTTATCAGAGGGCAGTGTTAAGCATTTGTTGTACACACACAGGCAATAAATGAGGAACACACACTCAAAGACTTACTCCAGGCCAATAGGTTTTTATATTGAAAAATATATTTTCTTCGTTTATTTTAAGAACCACAGGTTCAAGATTTACATTCAACACTTTAAATGCAAGGTACTTCACTTAGATACTTTAGGAACTTTGAATAAAAACAATATCATGTACAGTCTTTGTAAAAATGGCAATAAGCTATTTCAAAAGTGGACACAGTGCAAAAATCAACAGTTCCTGGGGGAGGTAAGTAAATGTTAGTTTTGAAGGTCAGTAAAACACTTACAAGTCTCAAGTTTGGGGCATAGGCAGCCCACCGTTGGGGGTTCAAGGCAACCCCAAAGTTACCACACCAGCAGCTCAGGGCCGGTCCGGTTCCAGTCTGCCAGCAGGTAAGTACCCATGTCCTCAGGGGCAGACCAGGGGCTTTTTTGTAGAGCACCGGGGGGAGGGGGTACACGAAAAGGCACACATGGTACACCCTCAGCGGCACAGGGGCAACCGGGTGCAGTGAGCAAAGCAGGCGTCGAGTTTTAGGTTGAAGACAATGGAGGGACCCGGGGGTCACTCTAGCTGTGCAGGCAGGCACAGGGGGGCTTCTCGGGACAGCCACCACCTGGGCAAGGCAGAGGGTCACCTCGGGGTCGCTCCTGCACTGAGGTTCGGTTCCTTCAGGTCCTGGGGCCTGCGGGTGCAGTGCTGGTTCCAGGTGTCGGGTCCCTTGTTACAGGCGGTCACGGTCAGGGGGAGCCTCTGGATTCTCTCTGCAGGCGTCGCTGTGGGGGCCAAGGGGGGTCGTCTCTGATTACTCATGGGCTCGCTGTCGCTGGAGAGTCCTCCCTGAGGTGTTGGTTTTCTGCAGGTTGAGCTGGGGGCGTCGGATGCAGTGTGTCGAGTCTCACACTTCCGGCGGGAAACGTGAAGTCTTTAAAGTTGTAGAAAAGTACAAGTTTGTTGCAGTTTGTTGAGCAGAGCCACTGCTCATGGGAGTTTTTTGGTCTTGGGGGTCAGGGCAGTCCTCTGAGGCTTCAGAGGTTGCTGGCCCCTGTTCGATGTGTCGCTGGTTGCAGGTTTTCGACTCTGGAGACAGACTGGGGCCAAAGCAGTTGGTGTTGTCCGTCGTCTCTGCAGGCTTGCAGGTCAGCAGTCCTTCTTCTTTAGTTCAGGTTACAGGAATCTCATTTCCTGGGATCTGGGGAGCCCCTAAATACTGAATTTAGGGGTTTGTTTAGATCTGGGAGGGCAGTAGCCAATGGCTACTGTCCTTGAGGGGGGCTACACCCTCTTTGTGCCTCCTCCCTGTGGGGAGGGGGGCACATCCCTAATCCTATTGGGGGAATCCTCCAAACTCAAGATGGAGGATTTCTCAAGGCAGGAGTCACCTCAGCTCAGGACACATTAGGGCCTGTCCTGACTGGTGGGTGACTTCTCCTTGTTTTTCTCATTATCTCCCCTGGACTTGCCGCCAGAAGTGGGGGCTGTGTCCAGGGGGCGGGCATCTCCACTAGCTGGAGTGCCCTGGGGCATTGTAACACGAAGCTTGAGCCTTTGAGGCTCACTGCTAGTTGTTACAGTTCCTGCAGGGGGAAGGTGTTAAGCATCTCCACCCAGGGCAGGCTTTGTTTCTGGCCTCAGAGGGCACAAAGGCCCTCACCACATGGGGTCAGAAACTTGTCTCTCAGCAGCAGCCTGGCACAGACCAGTCAGTCCTACACTGAACAATTGGGTAAAATACAGGGGGCATCTCTAAGATGCCCTCTGTGTGCATTTTTTTAATAAATCCAACACTGGCATCAGTGTGGGTTTATTATTCTGAGAAGTTTGATACCAAACTCCCCAGTATTCAGTGTAGCCATTATGGAGCTGTGGAGTTTGTTTTTGACAAACTCCCAGACCATATACTTAATATGGCCACACTGTACTTACAATATCTAAGAATAGACTTAGACACTGTAGGGGCATATTGCTCATGCAGCTATGCCCTCACCTGTGGTATAGTGCACCCTGCCTTAGGGCTGTAAGGCCTGCTAGAGGGGTGACTTACCTAAGCCACAGGCAGCAATTTGTGTGCATGGCATCCTGAGGGGGATGCCAAGTCGACTTTGCCTTTTTCTCCCCACCAAAACACACAATCTGCAATGGCAGTTTGCATGTATTAGGTGAGGGGTCCCTTAGGGTGGCACAACATATGCTTCAGCCCTTAGGGACCTTCCCTGGTCACAGGGCCCTTGGTACCATTGGTACCTTTTACAAGGGACTTATCTGTGTGCCAGGGGTGTGCCAGTTATGGAAACAATGGTACATTTTAGGTACACGACGGTAGAAACAAACACCGCAGCGGTAACTGCCAACAGACAGGCGGAGGACAAAGTACCGCCCACTGTATTTCAAGATGCCTATCCGCCACCTTTTCCGGGGCAGAACCAACGCGATCAAAAGCACGGAGGAAACAGTACACAGAAGGGAAAACACTCACCTCTCAGCACCCAACGAGGAACCAGGACACCATGGAGCCCGTGTTACAGGTCCTGCCCCTGTTGGTGTATCTTCTCATCTACCAGGAGTACGAACGACGGCGACGACGACCACGGTGAGTACTGCACCTACAACACAGGGGAGTGGGGAGGGGAAGAGAGTGACACACACACACAACACGCAATACCCCCACCCCCACCCTCACCCACAACAACATACACACAAATACATGCAGCAACATTACATAAACACCCCCACCCCCTGGGAGAATGCTAGGACAAAAGGAAATGATTGTAACCAGTGTAATCATGAAAAATCAGATAGTCAAAATTCAGTATATACAAATATGTACACCAACTACACAAGTCCGGATAGTGTACCAATCTTTGTCCGTGGACCACTGGGCCCAAAATGCATGGACGAAGCCCACACTAGATACCTGACTGGAAACGGAGAGATCACTGCTGGGGCATCAGATCAAAAACATACAGGCACCTCAGGGGGAATGGGAGGGGTGGCATCTCAGCCAGATGAACGCACAACGCCACTGCTGCACAAGGGGGCTCCATTCCCATTGCATTATCCTGGGGAGTGCAAAGCCACGGTCTCTCAAGTCTCTCCAGTGGGTGGTTTGCCCACTGCATTATCCTGGGGAGTGCAAAGCCACAGTCTCTCAAGTGGATGTCATTCTCCACTGGTTCTGGAGGGGACCTTGTGCCCAGAGTGCTTCATCCTGCCAAGGACTGAGGTATTGGATGTATTTCTCCACTGGTTCTGGAGGGGGCATGGTGCCCAGAGAGCTTCATCCTGCCAAGGACTGAGGTAGTTTGTCATTCTCCACTGGTTCTGGAGGGGGCATGGTGCCCAGAGTGCTTCATCCTGCCAAGGACTGAGGTATTGGATGTATTTCTCCACTGGTTCTGGAGGGGGCATGGTGCCCAGAGAGCTTCATCCTGCCAAGGACTGAGGTAGTTTATGTCATTCTCCTCTGGTTCTGGAGGGGGCATGGTGCCCAGAGTGCTTCATCCTACCAAAGACTGAGGTAGTGGATGTATTTCTCCACTGTTTCTGGAGGGGGCATGGTGCGCAGAGTGCTTCATCCTGCCAAGGACTGAGGTAGTGGATGTCATTCTCCACTGGTTCTGGAGGGGGCATGGTGCCCAGAGTTCTCCATGTGAAGGTGGCCGGCACAATTCCCTCACCTGGGTGTGCGTGCCACGAGATTAGCGAGGTACAGGTAGCATGATACGCCATGGAGGCAGCGACATACCCCACACTGCTGCGGCTTCGCCTTCCACCTGCAGGTGCAAACAGTGATGGAAGTCATGCCTCATGGAAGCTGCCCAGGGTCCAGGAACTCTCCTCCAACCTCGAACGACTGACCACTGGGATGGTAGCCATGTCAGTGGTGGTGCCACAGTCCGAGTATGTCACGGGGCCGGTGGCGGTGCTTGCGGCGGTATCTGTGGCGGCGGTGCTTGTGGGGGTGTCTGTGGCAGTGGTGCTGGCGGCGGTGCATGGGTCAGCACCTGCTGGGGGACACAGCAGGACGTCTCCTGCAGCCTCGGACGGCTGCCCACTGGGGAAGAGGCTGGGGACTGTCGCTGAGGCTGTAGACGTGCCGGTGGCGGTGCAGGTGGCGGTTGTGGTGGCAGGGCAGCTAGCGGTGTTCGCCGCCATACAGGTTGGTGTGGTCGTGGACAGAAGGTGTGACACTGGTCCCTCAGTCGGTGCCACCATGTAGTCTCCTGACCTGCCCTTCTGCTTTTGGCCCTTCCCCACCTTTGATGGTGCCGCAGTTGTCTTGCCACTATCCCCTTTTGTTTTTGCTGAGCCCTTAGTGGCTGGTAGTTTCAGCTTCTCCCTCCGGGGTGTGGGCACCTTTTTCACCTTGGCAGGTGGCGGAATATCCTTGCCCTCGCTACGTGGCACACTGGCAGCCCTGATGGGTGGCGCACTCGATGACCACGCAATTGCTGGCACCACTGTACCTGGGGATTTGGTGGCTGAGGTGCTGGGCTGGGACCTGGACAGCCTGGCCCTAGGGGAAGGACGGGGGGGTGAAGGGAAGAGGTCAAGGGTTGCCAGGAAACGTTTTTTAGACACACTGGGACTGGAAGATGGAGGAGGTTTGGGAGTGGAGGAAGAGGTAGTGGTTGTAGGAGGTGTACGTCTGCTGAATTTGGGTGAAGGTGCATGGGCCTGAGGCTGTTGTGAGGTGGATGGCTGTTGGGTGGGTGTGTGCCTGTGTTTGTGTACTTTGGGTGGAGCGCTCACAGACACACTGGGAGAGGACACAGGGGATGTGTGAATGGTAGTGGGGGTGGTGATTGCACGTGAGCGGTGTGTGGTGATGGGCGTGCTGGTGATGAAGGTAGTGGCTGAGGATGTAGTGCATGCAGGTGTGAGTGGAGATGAGACAGTGAGGGAGGAGGAGGAAGTGGAGGAGGGGGACACAGTGGAGGCAGTGGATCTTGGGGATGGTGCTTGTGTGAGTGCCTGTGGGATGTGTGGTGCTTATATTTGCCTGAGCCATTCTTGTGTGTTGATGAGTGTGCATGCAGGTCTGATGGTGTGCTTGGGATAGGCTGAGGTACAGGAGATGGGGTCTGGGTGGAGGAAGTTGGAGGGGTCAGACTGGATACAGGGACAATGGCTGCCATCAGTGCTGAGGCCAGAGCCTGAAATGTTCTCTGTTGGGCCGCCTGCCCAGAATGAATGCCCTCCAGATATGCATTTGTTTGTTGCAAAGGCCTCTCAACACCCTGGATGGCATTCAAAATGGTAGATTGCTCAACAGTGAGAGATCTCAGGAGGTCAATAGCCTCCTCACTGACGGCAGCAGGGCTGACTGAGGCAGGGGCTGAGGTGCCTGGGGCGAAGGAGATGCCCACCCTCCTGGGTGAGCGGGCACGGGATACACGCTGAGGGGCTGCTGGGAGGGCGGTGCTGGTAGGGGAGGTGGCAGCTGTACCTGTTGATGTGGTGGGCACAGAGGTGCCCGCCACCGCAAGAGAGCTCCCATCAGAGGAGGATTCGATGTCACTGGTGTCTGCCCCTGTCCCCACTGTGGAGCTCCCCTCGCCCTCCGTCCCACTGATGGCTTCAGACTCCATTGCTTCACCCTCCAGGGCCAAATGGGTTGCAGCTCCCTCCTGCTCCGGTGCCAATGCTCCTCCGCCTGATGATGCTATTGCACACAAGAACAGGGAGACCACAAAACGGGGGGGAAAGAGAGAAGAAAAACATGTTCAGTGCATGCAACACCACTACTGTTGGCGGATACAACATACATGGAGCAGCCCTCTGCACTACGCCATGCACTAACAGTTTCTAGAAATTTCACCTGACCATGGGGTACGAGGCCTAAGCCCAATTGCTGCACACCTGGAAATCACAGGAGCCTGACTAGGTGTAGATGGCTATTGCCTCTAGTGGGGTTGGGGTGCCACATAGCCTGCCTCACAAGGGACCTTGCCTACCAAGTTTGCCCTGGCCTAGGGAAACCCACAGCCCACCTCCCCCACCCAGACACCTCGTTATGCGCGCAGAGTCAGCTGAATGAGAGTTTACTCACCCCCTTGTGGCTGCTGTGATGCCCTCAAGTGCCCATCTAACTCCGGATACACCACCGCCAGGAGCCAGGACATCAGGGGGGTCATGGTGCGACCGGCACCCCTTCCACGTTGGGAGGCCATCCCCAGCTGGGCCTCCGCCGTCTTCTTGCTCCAGCGGCGCAGGTCCTCCCATCTTTTACGGCAGTGGGTGGTCCTTCTGTGGTAGACCCCGAGGGTCCGGACGTCCTTGGCGATGGCACGCCAAATACCCTTCTTCTGGTGGGCGCTGACCTAGAGGAATGGTACGGGGGTAAGGAAATTACTCACCCGTCTGGACCGTCATACGCATTGCCCACCAGTTCCCACCCATGCCCTGACGCACATACACTCACCATCCGCACATGCAGGCCTCAGTCCCTCCCCCCCCATGTATCTTCCATCCACACCACTCAAAGCAGGCATTGCCAAAGCAGCATGCTCACAGTGTACTCACCTGTTTGTCTGGAGGACCGTACAGTTGCGTGTACTGGGGAGGACCCCATCCACTAGTTTCTCCAACTCCTCCGAAGTGAAGGCAGGGGCCCTTTCCCAGACACTGTAGCCATTGTCGCTTCCAGATGCAGGTCACAGCAGCACTTGCAGTGTAGGTCCTCTCCTGCTGAAGGTCAGGTATCAAGTGAGTGAACAGACAGAAAATGGCATTCGCAGCGGTGCGTACCGTCACCACCAGCGTACATCGTCATTGGCTCCTGGGACCCATAGGGCCCAATGTTAACCAATGCTGAATTGCGCTGTGGTCTTCGACCGCCCACCGTGACAGTGTACATCGCCAGCGCAGTTACCTCATATCCCCTTGTCCCACCTTACAGGTTAGGCAGCCGCCATTTCAGGGGGCCACATGGGATGGATAATAACTGCGTCACACCTATCTAGCCCGGGAATACCGACAGATACCAGCACATTGTGGATTAATAACGTTTCTGCAAATAACCCATTGTGATACCTCAGTGTTGGATGACTCTCTGATCGCTGTTCTCCTCCATAGGGCACGTCTGCTGGGGCAGGTGATGAGATGGCGGCATCCTCCGGTGTACAGACCCCTGGTGGACCTGTCGACAATGGAAGAGAGACACATTATAATCACGTACAGACTTGATCGTGCAACAATCCTGGAACTGTGTGCCCAGTTGTAGCCCGCCCTGATGTCAGCTATCCGCCATCCCACAGGGATACCCCCTCTAGTGCAGGTCCCGTCTGTACTCCATTTCCTGGCCAGTGGGTCTTTTCAAACACCAGTGGCCATGGCATCAGGGATGTCCCAGCCAATGTTCTCTAACATGTTGTCCAGAGTGTTGTCTGCCCTGCTGAAACACATGCGCAACTACATTGTTTTCTCTCAGGTGGAGGATTTGCCCACAGTGAAAGGTGACTTCTATGCCCTGGGACATATCCCCAACATCATGGGTGCCCGTGATGGGACACATGTGGCATTTGTCCCCCCCCCCCCGCAGGAATGAACAGGTGTACAGAAGAGCTACCATTCGAGCCCTTTAAGCTTGGAGAATGATCTTTGCTGTCAAGGTTGCCATGATGCCATTAATGGTTGAGATGTGTGAAGTGGTCATTTTACTGCCTGGTTCGAAAGGCTCACATTTACAGATTCTCATGTCACAGAGTTCTTTGACCTTCCTGATTAGCACTAGGGAGGGGACACCCTCTATTTTCTCTTGTATTTTGTTGATGTAATCCCATTCTCCCCCCACCAGTCTCCTCTAGCACCTACAGTTCTCCTGGTGAGCGAAGATATAAAATGAACTTGTCAATATCTGAGTGCCACATGATTTGATTTAGTTTGGCTTTCTTACTCTTCCCTTGTAATTCATTTTCTGGAATAGTGCCCGGCATTCTGAGAGAACATTGTCTACAGCAACTCTGTTAAAGGCTGTTAACATACTATGATTGAGTTAACACGCCTGTTCCATAAAACGCCATAATTGACAAATAAACGCAACAATCTTTTAAAAGAAAAGACCAGTTAATTACTATTTACTATTATCTTAATGAAATCCTCAAAATTAACTTTCTCGCAGAAGAATCAAACCAACAACCTGCTGCAAGTTTCATGTATTCTTTATATATGTGCCTTAAACCTCTGTTATTCCTATGATCACAGATCTCAACCTCTTTCCTATGTGCCACTGTTTATAAAATTTGAAAATCCTTCTTGCTACTCCCTTAGAAAAAAAAAAACGACACAACATTGAAAGCTGTTCTACCCTCTGTTGCCCCATTTCATTACTTCCTTACCCTTATAAGCTGATAGAGAAGCATATTAACACTTCCATTGCTGCATACATAGACATCTACTCCTTTTTGGATCCATCAGAATCAGGCTTCCGGGAACATAACTGAAATACCCCTTCTGACAGCATGGGGAGGATGAAGAAGCAGGAGGAGCCGGAGTTGACCTGAGTTGTCATGGTTACCTTGTTGTCCAGATTGATGCCTAGGTTCCTAGGTTGGTCAGTGGGGGTAGGAGTAGGCCCTAGTTTTGAGGGCTTCAGGCAGTTGTCCTTCATCCAGTTGGTGACGTCTGTCATGCATTTGTTCAAAGTGGCCTTGGTGTAAGTTGGTCTTGGTGTTGGTGTTGTCTTCGGAGCGGGAGTGGATAAGTTGTGTGTCATCAGCGTAGGATATGATGTTGAGTCTGTGGGTTTTGACGATGCTGGCCAGAGGTGTCATATAAATGTTGAAGAGGGTGGGGGAGAGTGAGGATCCTTGGGGTACTCCATAGATGATTTCCTTGGGTTCAGAGGTAAAGAGGGGAAGGCAAACTTGTTTGTGTTCTTCCGGTGAGGAAAGAGGTGATCCATCTGAGAGCTTGGACGCCTTTGCTGTGCAGCTTTGTGATGGGTGTGTGGTGGGAGACCATATCGAAGGCTGCCGAGAGGTCTAGGAGAATCAGTGTCCCAGTCTCTTCTTGATCGAGTAGGGCTCGGATGTCGTCGGTCACAATGAGTGCAGTCTCGGTGCTGTGGTTGCTGCGGAATCTTGATTGAGAGGTAACGAGTAGGACGTTCTGTTCCAGATGTGAGGAGAGCTGTTGGCTGATGGCTTTTTCTAATACTTTGGCCTGGAACGGGAGCAGGGAGACCGGTTAGTAGTTGTTGAGTTTGCTGGGGTCTGCCAATGGTTTCTATAGTAGGCCATTGACTTCTGCATGTTTCCAGTCCCTGACAAAGGTATCCATGACAAGTGAGGTGTTGAAAAAGGTGGTAAGTACTTGGCAGATTCCGGCTTTGTCTAGGTTGAAGATGTGGGGAGAGCATGGATCAGTTGGTGTTGTTGAGTGGACCGAGTTCATGATGGAGTTGGTGTCCTGTGCGGCCAGCGGTCTCCATTCTGTTAGTCGGATGTCTGTGATGATAATGGGTCATTTTGTTCCTTGAAGGAGTTGGAGGCCTTGGGCGTGAAGTTTCTGTAGATGTTTGCGATCTTGTTGTGGAAGAAGTTTGCAAGGTTGGCACAGAGTTCCTGTAAGGGGGGGGTAATGTTTGTTGCAGCTTAGAGGTTTGGAGCTGTGTCATGATCCTCAATAAGAGTGGTACATGGTTTTAACACTGTTAAATCTATCAACTGCGTTTGACGTGGTCTCACACCTGGTGCAGTTGCATTATCTAAATCTCTGTGCCTTTGAAATTACCTGTAAAGTTCTTAATTGGTTCTCTTCTTTCCTGACAGACCATAGTCAGCCTGACATTCTTTCTTCTTATTGATCACAGCCCAAGTTTCTTTCTTGTAGGGTTTCCCAGGGCTTGTCTTTGAGCCCTGTGTTACTTTGCATCAGGATAAAATCCACCCTTGCACTCCCTCTCTTTCTTTGTGCTTGACATCATTATTGTTTTTTGTAGTCCCCAAAATTTGCCACTCTAGGTTTGGATGTCTTACCTTTTCCTATCTAGTCCATAAATATTACAGTTCCATCCCTACACTCCTTTGCGCACAAAACAATTACCTGTTCCTAAAATATCTAAAGACCTTCTTTTTACATCCTACTTTCAGTACATTCTTCTTTTTCTCTATGGTCTAACACCGGGACACTCCTAATGATAATCACTCTTTACAAAACCCTTAACAGGTGTGTTCTAGTCTTCAAATTCCAACTTCTCTTAAAAGAATATGGCCCTCATTACAACCCTGGTGGTTGGTGTTAAAGCGGCAGTAATACCGACAACAGGCCGGCAGAAAAAAAATGGGATCACAACTGTAGGAAGTTGGCTCTGTATATACTATTTCAAAATAAGAAAGTGTGCACAGAGTCCAAGGGTTCCCCTTAGAGGTAAGATAGTGGCAAAAGTAGATAATTCCAATGCTCTATTTTGTGGTAGTGTGGTCGAGCAGTAGGCTTATCAGAGGGTAGTGTTAAGCATTTGTTGTACACACACAATAAGCTGTTTCAAAAGTGGACACAGTGCAAAAATCAACAGTTCCTGGGGGAGGTAGGTAAAGGTTAGTTTTGGAGGTAAGTAAAACACTTATCAAGTTTGGGGCATAGGCAGCCCACCGTTTGGGGTTTCAAGGCAACCCCAAAGTTACCACACCAGCAGCTCAGGGCCGGTCCGGTTCCAGTCTGCCAGCAGGTAAGTACCCAAGTCCTCGGGGGCAGAACAGGGGCCTTTTTGTAGAGCACCGGGGGACACACGAGAAGGCACACAAGGTACACCCTCAGCGGCACAGGGGCGGACGGGTGCAGTGAGCAAAGCGGGCATCGGGCTTTAGGTTGAAAACAATGGAGGGACCCGGGGATCACTCTAGCGGTGCAGGCAGGCACAGAGGGGGCTTCTCGGGACAGCTACCACCTGGGCAAGGCAGAGGGTCGCCTCGGGTCGCTCCTGCACTGAGGTTTGGTTCCTTCAGGTCCTGGGGGCTGCAGGTGCAGTGTTGGTTCCAGGTGTCGGGTCCCTTGTTACAGGTGGTCGCGGTCAGGGGGAGCCTCTGGATTCTTTCTGCAGGTGTCACTGTGGGGGCTCAGGGGGGTCGTCTGTGGTTACTCACGGCTCGCAGTCGCTGGAGAGTCCTCCCTGAGGTGTTGGTTTTCTGCAGGTCGAGCCGGGGGCGTCGGGTGCAGTGTGTCGAGTCTCACACTTCCGGCGGGAAACGTGAAGTCTTTAAAGTTGTAGAAAAGTTGCAAGTTTGTTGCAGTTTGTTGAGCAGAGCCACTGCTCACAGGAGTTTCTTGGTCTTGGGGGTCAGGGCAGTCCTCTGAAGCTTCAGAGGTTGCTGGTCCCTGTTGGATGCGTCGCTAGTTGCAGGTTTTCGACTCTGGAGACAGGCCGGGCCAAAGCATTTGGTGTCGTCCGTCGTCTCTGCAGGCTTGTAGGTCAGCAGTCCTTCTTCTTTAGTTCAGGTTACAGGAATCTCATTTCCTGGGATCTGGGGAGCCCCTAAATACTGAATTTAGGGGTTTGTTTAGGTCTGGGAGGGCAGTAGCCAATGGCTACTGTCCTTGAGGGGGGCTACACCCTCTTTGTGCCTCCTCGCTGTGGGGAGGGGGGCACATCCCTAATCCTATTGGGGGAATCCTCCAAACTCAAGATGGAGGATTTCTCAAGGCAGGGGTCACCTCAGCTCAGGACACCTTAGGGGCTGTCCTGACTGGTGGGTGACTCCTCCTTGTTTTTCTCATTATCTCCCCTAGACTTGCCGCCAAAAGTGGGGGCTGTGTCCAGGGGGCGGGCATCTCCACTAGCTGGAGTGCCCTGGGGCATTGTAACACGAAGCTTGAGCCTTTGAGTCTCACTGCTAGGTGTTACAGTTCCTGCAGGGGGGAGGTGTTAAGCATCTCCACCCAGGGCAGGCTTTGTTTCTGGCCTCAGAGGACACAAAGGCCCTCACCACATGGGGTCAAAAACTCGTCTCTCAGCAGCAGGCTGGCACAGACCAGACAGTCCTGCACTGAACAATTGGGTAAAATAAAGGGGGCATCTCTGCGAAGCCCTATGTGTGCATTTTTTTAATAAATCCAACACTGGCATCAGTGTGGGTTTATTATTCTGAGACGTTTGATTCCAAACTCCCCAGTATTCAGTGTAGCCATTATGGAGCTGTGGAGTTCATTTTTGACAAACTCCCAGACCGTATACTTAAAATGGCCACACTGTACTTACAATGTCTAAGAATAGACTTAGACACTGTAGGGGCATATTGCTCATGCAGCTATACCCTCACCTGTGGTATAGTGCACCCTGCCTTAGGGCTGTAAGGCCTGCTAGAGGGGCGACTTACCTATGCCACAGGCAGCATTTTGTGTGCATGGCATCCTGAGGGGGATGCTATGTCGACTTTGCCTTTTTCTTCCCACCAACACACACAATCTGCAATGGCAGTTTGCATGTGTTAGGTGAGGGGTCCCTTAGGATGGCACAACATATGCTGCAGCCCTTAGGGACCTTCCCTGGTCACAGGGCCCTTGGTACGACTGGTACCCTTTACAAGGGACTTATCTCCATGCCAGGGGTGTGCCAGTTATGGAAACAATGGTACATTTTAGGTGAAAGAACACTGGTGCTGGGGCCTGGTTAGCAGGGTCCCAGCACACTTCTCAGTCAAGTCAGCATCAGTACCAGACAAAAAAGTGGGGGGTAACTGCAACAGGGAGCCATTTCCTTACGACGACCATGGCGGAAACCGCCAACATAGACAGCCACTTTAGCACTCCGACCGCCACGACGGTAGAAACAAACACTGCGGCGGTAACTGCCAACAGACAGGCGGAGGATAAAGTACCGCCCACTGTATTTCAAGACGCCTATCCGCCACCTTTTCCGGGGCGGAACCAACGCGATCAAAAGCACGGCAGAAACAGTACACAGAAGTGAAAACACTCACCTCTCAGCACCCAACGAGGAACCAGGATGCCATGGAGCACTAGTTACAGGTCCTGCCCATGTTCGTGTATCTTCTCATCTACCAGGAGTATGAACGGCGGCGGGGACGACCACGGTGAGTACTGCACCTACATCACGGGAGTGGGGGGGGGAGAGAGTGACACACACACACAACACGCAATACCCCCACCCTCACCCACAACAACATACACACAAATACATGCAGCAACATTACATATACAGCCTCCCACCCCCTGGAAGAACGCAAGGACAAAAGGAAATGATTGTAACCAGTGTAATCATGAAAAATCAGATAGTCAAAATTCAGTATATACAAATATGTACACCAACTACACAAGTCCGGATAGTGCACCAATCATTGTCCGTGGACCACTGGGCCCAAAATGCATGGCCGAAGCCCACACTAGATACCTGACTGGAAACGGAGAGAACACTGCTGAGGCATCAGATCGAAAATATACAGGCACCTCAGGGGGAATGGGAGGGGGGGGCACCTCAGCCAGATGAACGCACGACGCCACTGCTGCACGAGGGGGCTCCATGCACATTGCTGTATCCTGGGGAGTGCAGAGCCACAGTCTCTCAAGTCTCTCCAGTGGGTGGTTTGCCCACTGCATTATCCTGGGGAGTGCAAAGCAACGGTCTCTCAAGTCTCTCCAGGGGGTGGTTTGCCCACTACATTATCCTGGGGAGTGCAAAGCCACAGTCTCTCAAGTCTCTCCAGTGGGTGGTTTGCCCACTGCATTATCCTGGGGAGTGCAAAGCCACAGTCTCTCAAGTGGATGTCATTCTCCACTGGTTCTGGAGGGGACCTTGTGCCCAAAGTGCTTCATCCTGCCAAGGACTGAGGTAGTGGATGTATTTCTCCACTGGTTCTGGGGGGGGGCATGGTGCCTAGAGTGCTTCATCCTGCCAAGGAATAAGGTAGTGGATGTCATTCTCCACTGGTGCTGGAGGGGGCATGGTGCCCAGAGTGCTTCATCCTGCCAAGGACTGAGGTAGTGGATGTATTTCTCCACTGTTTCTGGAGGGGGCATGGTGCCCAGAGTGCTTCATCCTGCCAAGGACTGAGGTAGTGGATGTCATTCTCCACTGGTTCTGGAGGGGGCATGGTGCCCAGAGTGCTCCACGTGCAGTTGGCTGGTACAATTCCCTCACCTGGGTGTGCGTGCCACGAGATTGGCGAGGTACAGGTAGCATGATACGCCATGGAGGCAGCAGCATACCCCACACTGCTGCTGCTTCACCTTCCACCTGCAGGTGCAAACAGTGATGGAAGTCATCCTCATGGAAGCTACCCAGGGCCCAGGAACTCTCCTCCAGTCTCGAACGGCTGCCCACTGGGGAAGAGGCTGGAGACTGTCGCTGAGGCTGTAGACGTGCCGGTGGCGGTGCAGGTGGCGGTTGTGGTGGCGGGGCAGCTAGTGGTGTTCGCCGCCGTACAGGTTGGTGTGGTTGTGGACAGAAGGTGTGACACTGGTCCCTCAGTCGCTGCCAGCATGCCGTCTCCTGACCTGCTCTTCTGCTTTTGGCCCTTCCCCACCTTTGATGGTACCAGAGTTGTCTTGCCACTATCCCCTTTTGTTGTTGCTGAGCCCTTGATGGCTGGTAGTTTCAGCTTCTCCCTCCGGGATGTGGGCACCTTTTTTACCTTGGCAGGTGGCGGAATGTCCTTGCCCTCGCTACGTGGCACACTGGCAGCCCTGATGGGTGGCGCAGTCGATGACCCCGTAGTTGCTGGTACCACTGTGCCTGGGGATTTGGTGGCTGAGGTGCTGGGCTGGGACCTCGAAAGCTTGGCCCTAGGGAAAGGATGGGGGAGGAGGTGAAGGGCAGAGGTCAAGGGTTGCCAGGAAATGTTTTTTAGACACACTGGGATGAGAAGATGGAGGGGGTTTGGGAGTGGAGGAAGAGGTAGTGGTTGTAGGAGGTGTACGTCTGCAGAATTTGGGTGAAGGTGCATGTCCCTGAGGCTGTTGTGAGGTGGATGGCTGTTGGGTGGGTGTATGCCTGCGTTTGTGTACTTTGGGTGGAGGGTTCACAGACACACTGGGAGAGGACACAGGGGATGTGTGAATGGTGGTGGGGGTGGTGATTGCACGTGAGTGGTGTGTGGTGATGGGCGTGCTGGTGATGGAGGTAGTGGCTGAGGATGTAGTGCATGCGGGTGTGTGTGGAGACGAGACAGTGAGTGAGGAGGAGGACGTGGAGGAGGGGGACACAGTGGAGGCAGTGGATTTTGTTGTGTCAGCATGGGGATGGTGCTTGCGTGAGTGCCTGTGGGATGTGTGGTGCTTATGTTTGCCTGAGCCACTCTTGTGTGTTGATGAGTGTGCATGCAGGTCTGATGGTGTGCTTGGGATAGGCTGAGGTACAGGGTCTGGGTGGAGGAAGTTGGAGGGGGCAGACTGGACACAGGGACAATGGCTGCCATCAGTGCTGAGGCCAGAGCCTGAAATGCTCTCTGTTGGGCCGCCTGCCCAGAATGAATGCCCCCCAGGTATGCATTTGTTTGTTGCAAAGGCATCTCAACACCCTGGATGGCATTCAAAATGGTAGATTGCTCAACAGTGAGGGATCTCGGGAGGTCAATAGCCTCCTCACTGACGGTAGCAGGGCTGACTGAGGCAGGGGCTGAGGTGCCTGGGGCGAAGGAGATGCCCACCCTCCTGGGTGAGCGGGCACGAGATACACGCTAATGGGCTGCTGGGAGGGTGGTGCTGGTAGGGGGGGTGCCAGCTGTACCTGTTGATGCGGTGGGCACAAAGGTGACCGCCACCGCAGGGGAGATCCCATCAGAGGAGGAGTCCATGTCACTGGTGTCTGCTCCTGTACCTGCTGTGGAGCTCCCCTCGCCCTCCGTCCCACTGGTGGCTTCAGACTCCATTGCTTCACCCTCCAGGGCCAAGTGGGTTGCAGCTCCCTCCTGCTCGGGTGCCAATGCTCCTCCGCCTGATGATGCTATTGCACACAAGAACAGGGAGACCACAAAACGGGCCGGGGGGACATAACAAAACATGTTCAGTGCATGCAACACCACTACTGTTGGCGGACACAACACACATGGAGCAGCCCTCTGCACTATGCCATGCACTAACAGTTTCTAGAAGTTTCACCTGACCATGGTGTACGAGGCCTAAGCCCAATTGCTGCACACCTTGAAATCATAGGAGCCTGACTAGGTGTAGATGGCTATTACCACTAGTGGGGTTGGGGTGCCACATAGCCTCCCTCACAAGGGACCTTGCCTACCAAGTTCGCCCTGGCCTAGGGGAACCCACTGCCCACCTCCCACACCCAGACACCTCGTTATGTGCGCAGAGTCAGCGGAATGAGAGTGTACTCACCCCCTTGTGGCTGCTGTGATGGCCTCAAGTGCCCATCTAACTCCGGATACGCCACCGCTAGGAGCCGGGACATCAGGGGGGTCATGGTGCGACGGGCAACCCTTCCACGTTGGGAGGCCACCCCCAGCTGGGCCTCCGCTGTCTTCTTGCTCCAGCGGCGCAGGTCGTCCCATCTTTTACAGCAGTGGGTGCTCCATCTGTGGTAGACCCCGAGGGTCCAGACGTCCATGGCACGCCAAATACCCTTCTTCTGGTGGGTGCTGACCTGGAGGAATGGTACAGGGGGTAAGGAAATTACTCACTCGTCCGGACCATCATACGCATTGCCCATCTGTTCCCACCCATGCCCTGACGCACATACACTCACCATCCACACATGCAGGCCTCAGCCCTCTCCCATGTATATTCCATCCACACCACTCAAAGCAGGCATGGCCCATGCAGCATGCTCACAGTGTACTCATCTGTTTGTCTGGAGGACCGTACAGTTGCGTGTACTGGGGAAGGACCCCATCCACTAGTTTCTCCAACTCCTCCGAAGTGAAGACAGGGGCCCTTTCCCAGACACTGTAGCCATTGTCGCTTCCAGACGCAGGTCACAGCAGCACTTGCAGTGTAGGTCCTCTCCTGTTGAAGGTCAGGTATCAAGTGAGTGAACAGACAGAGAATGGCGGTCGCGTCCGCAGCGGTGCGTACAGTCACCACCAGCGTACATCGTCATTGGCTCCTGGGACCCATAGGGCCTAATGTTAACCAATGCTGAATTGCGCCGCGGTCTTCGACTGCCCACCGCGACAGTGTACAACGCCAGCGCAGTTACCTCATATCCCCTTGTCCCACCTTACTGGTTAGGCAGCCGCCATTTCAGAGGCCACATGGGATGGATAATAACTGCGTCACACCTATCTAGGCCGGGAATACAGACAGATACCAGCACATTGCGGATTAATAACGTTTCTGCAAATAACATATTGTGATACCTCATTGTTGGATGACTCTCTGATCGCTGTTCTCCTCCATAGGGCACGTCTGCTGGGGCAGGTGATGAGATGGCGGCATCCTCCGGTGTACAGACCCCTGAGGGACCTGTCGACAATGGAAGACACATCATAATCACATACAGACTTGATCGTGCAATAATCCTGGAACTGTGTGCCCAGTTGGAGCCCGCCCTGATGTCAGGTATCCGCCATTCCCACAGGGATACCCCCTCTAGTGCAGGTCCCGTCTGTACTCCATTTCCTGGCCAGTGGGTCTTTTCAAACAACAGTGGCCATGGTATCAGGGATGTTCTCTAACATGTTGTCCATAGTGTTGTCTGCCCTGCCGAAACACATGCGCAGCTACATCGTTTTCCCTCAGGTGGAGGATTTGTCCACAGTGAAAGGTGACTTCTAGGCCCTGGAACATATCCCCAACATCATTGGTGCCATTGATGGGACACATGTGGCATTTGTCCGTTCCCATTTCCCCCGTTCCCCCCAAGGCTTGGTTTTGGGATGTGTGGGTTGTGTTAGTGGGGTATCTGTGGGTTGTTGAGGTTATGGGTGTGAGGGTAAAGGTGGGGGTATGTGATGGCATGCAGGTGGGGTGTGGGGGATATAGTAGTAAAGATATGTCTTACCAGAGTCCAGTCCTCCTGCTACACCTGCGAGGCCCTCAGGATGTATAGTTGCCAAGACTTGCACCTCCCATGTTGTTAGTTGTGGGGGAGGAGGCGGGGGTCCACCGCCAATCCTCTGTACAGCAATCTGGTGTCTGGATACCACAGAATGTACCTTTCCCCGTAGGTCGTTCCACCTCTTCCTGATGTCATCCCGTGTTTTTGGATGCTGTCCCACTGCGTTAACCCTGTCGACAATTCTGCGCCACAGCTCTATCTTTCTAGCAATGGATGTCTGCTGCACCTGTGATCTGAATAGCTGTGGCTCTACCCGGACGATTTCCTCCACCATGACCCTGAGCTCCTCCTCAGAGAACCTGGGGTGTCTTTAAGATGCCATGATGTGGTGTGGGTGATGTGTGAGGTGGTGTCTATTGTGATGTGTGAGGGGATGTGTTGGTGTGTATTGTTTGAAGTGCGTGGATGTTGTGTAAGTGATGGTGTTGTGTGTCTGTGGATGCTGGTGTTGTTTTAGGTAGTCTCTCTCTCTGGCCTTCTTTCAAAATGTTGGTTGTAAGGGTTTGTCGGTGATGTGGGTGTGTGCTTTATATTGGATTGGGTGTGGTGTGTGTATGTGTATCAGGTGTGTGTATTTTGAATTGTCCAATGTGGTTGTGTTTTGTAAATGTGTGTGTATTTTGAGCGTGGCGGTGTGTACCACCAATGGAATACCGCGGTTGAAAGAGCGCCGCGTTGATTCGTGGGTCGTGATACTGTGGGCGTATTCCTGTTGGCGTGTTGGTTTTGGTATCGCCAGTTTATCACTGACCTTTGGTGTGGCGGACTTGTGTGGGTGTCTTTATTGTGGCGGATTCCGAGTTGTGGGTCGTAATACCTGTAGCGGAATTCCGCGGCCGCATTGGTATGTTAGCGGTTTTCTGCACGGCGGAAAGCGGGATTTACCGCCAGGGTTGCAATGAGGGCCTATGTCTCTGTTTCTCATCCTCAGATTCTGTCAAGCTGTATTTGGAATGGCCCTTTCTGATCTCTCTCACAGTCCTCTCGTATGCAGTACTGCTCCTAAGCCTTTATCTGTTGTGAAAGAACTGACATACGTTTTCCAAATATTTATTTTCCAGAAGCAGTGTCCCTTGATGACGTATTTATGTGGAGTTTTCCTCCCACCTGAGCCTTTGTACGTCAAGTGGAGTAGCCACACTTTCTGATGCATTTGACCTGGTCCTTCTGTTCTTCCGTCACTTTGATTGAGACAACTGCCTCTTTCCTATACAATATCCTGGTTCTAAGATTTCCAGTTATTTGATCAGCTTTTCAGAGCAACAATTGTAAGTGGGCTCTATTTTAAACAAGGACCGAAACCTTTTCATCACCCTTTTTCACACACAATAAATATATCTGTGTACAGTAGATTCTAACAATGTCAAACTCAATCATGGGGAGGTATGTGGGGGGAATCGATCTCGGCAGAAAGGGCAAGTGTTCGCGGCACTAGGTTTGTGCAGGGCTTTTGGTGGTTGCTCGCAAGAAGAGTACCCTACTTGTTTCCCCTTAACTACAGATCCTTTGTGGTATGATGTGTTTTTTTCTGGCCGCTCCTCAGTGCCCTAGTGTTTCCAGTGGGACTCGCTTTTGAGTGCACCATTCCTCGGCGATTCCCTGCTTCTGGATTGTGAAGGATGTCATGCAGTCTTCCCCTGTCTGACCCCCACATCTTGGTGCTTCTCGGGAAACGAGAGTAAGCTTATGGCATCTATGTTTAAGGCATGTGACTGCTTTTAAAAAGCCTTTTTCTCTGTTTTATTCCCGACTATTAATTTGTTCCTGCCTTAAATCGACACACCGAAACTTGTAATGGGCCCAGCGGGAAACTGCCGCATTGGCGGTAACCTACCCATTGGGACTTCGGCGGATCGGCTTTTGCTTCCGCTGAAGTCATAATAAGGCCCTGAAGTTTATTTGGGAAAGCCCTGAGAGGTCTACACAAATGACCTCCCGCTGAATTCGGAATATTGCATACTTTTCAGAATTGTATAGCTTTCCAGCAACACCCATTAGTTTCACACCTGTTTCCACCACAATCAAAAAGTAGGTAGAAAGAGCAAAAGTTAGGGAAAATGATCTACCAGAGAAAAATGCCAAAACTATGGTGAAAAAATGTTTTATTGATTCAGCTCTGCTTGTTTATGAAAGCAGGGGAGATGGTGATTTGCATTAATGCCATTTTTAGGAAAACACCAGACACTTTCTTGTACAGCACAATTTTCATTTTTTCCAAAATAAAAAAAATTACTATATTTGGCTATTTTCTCAGTCCACTTCCAGGGAATTCACAGACCTCCGGTACCTTAAGAATTCTCATGATGTTGGGAATTAAAGAGTCTAATTTGGTGTTTGTGGAAATAAAGTTATGGATGTCTAATCCTGAAGTGCCCCAAATAGCCAAAAAAGGCTCAGTATTGGTGTGGAAAAGAATCAGCAGTTAAGGGTTAATTGTGTGAATTTGTTGCTTTGAAAATACATCTAGAGCAAGCTTATCTTGAAGTGGTGTTGATTTGCCATTAATGATCAACACACATATTATCAGCTTTAGCTGCTTGCAAACTACCAAGATGGTTAAAAACACTCATAGCACCTTTCTATGAATACACTTTAAGTCAGTGACAGCTGGTGGATTTTGTATCTGATGTGGTAGAATGTTTACACCCTGTATATTGTGCGAGTGAGAACTGAAAAAGGAGGGTGCGGGGAATTCTCCCACCCAGAGAAGTTTGTTTGAATAATGGATTCAAATGATGGATTTTACGGCATACAGTCAGCCATTCAAAACGTTACACTTCAGTGTAAGGCAGAGTGATAGTGTGCAGTGTTATGACCTAGACATAACCGCAGACATAAATATGCAGTGACGTAATAAAGATAACATCTGGATATGTTCTGCCAGCAATTGCTTTTTACAGTTCTATTAACTATTTCAGCGTTTCAGCTACTCAAAAGAGACTGAGGCAAGACGCAGACAAACAAACTTCCTTCATACTAATTAAATACCCTAGTAAGTGAGGCCCCAGCAATACACACTTATTGCTGTCCTGACATATTGTACCATTTATTCTCTTCATTTTCTACTGAGATACTCAGTGCCTGCTAAGATTGGCAATATAAGCCACCTGGGAGTTGTTTGCTATTGTGCTAATTTTTCTTGAATTTGCCTTTTGGTTTGTGTATGCTTGTCCTTGTAGCCTGCTAATGCCACCCACTGCCCATACTAAAAATACTTCTATCAACTTTCACATGTACATGTCTTTGAGAAGGCGCTGATGTTGCTTTTGTGTTGCAGTTGTCTTTCACAATGCTTCACACATTTTAAAATGCCGTTGAGTTTTAAAACTGATTCAGAAAAGGCACTGGTGGTGCTCAACCATTTGTTTTGACAATTGCTTTAAAAGGGTTGCTTCATGCACCAGTCACTGCCTAGTGCAGTGCCCCCTTCTCCAACCACTGGTAGCCCCCTTGTCCCTTCGAACCAGAAAGTGATGGTTCTCACTGCACATGTGGCCAATATATGTATCTGCATGGGCAGATTACGAAGACTCAGCCACAGCAACACGTCTGCTTGGACAAAAGGGTGTCATACAAGTGCTTCAGTACTCCCATCGTCCATCCAGGAGCTCACACAGGGCAGAATAGATCCTGTCTACATGTAGGGATGAGGACACAGACACAAACACACCCAACATACACATACCGGTGGCCAAAGCCACGGCAGTGGCATCTCGGGTATCAAAACCAGCCCCCCAACTCCCCACCCTCCTGCCTGATAGGTCCAATCCAGGTCTAGCACCTTTAAATGCTGCTTTTCTAGTAAAAAAATGCATCTGTCAATAAAGTTCAACAGTCACAATGCACCCTAGTTAGCACTGTTATGGTTCACCAATGTGAGCAGTGCCTGTCTTATGAGCTAGTAGTTCACGGTACACTATACCAGCCTCAGACTCATTTATCAAATCAAAACAGATTTTGTAAAGCACGGCTAATTACCCCCGAGGAGATCCAGGCGCTGAGCGCATTGCTGCTTTGGGTGGGTTCAGTTGAACAGCCAGGTCCTGAGTCCCTTTTTGAATTCCAGGAGAGGATGAGGCCCAGAGGTGAAGGGGAACACCATTCCAGGACTTGATGGTGAGGTAGCATCTACCACTGTTATTTCAGCAGATGCTGGGAGTGTAAGCGAGGGAGGCGGTGTCTGGAGGGCTAGTGGAAGTATCTGCTGTGGTTGATGTATGCTAGTTCTTGATCATGAAGGTCTTAGTAGGCGTGGATCAGCATCTTGAATTGGCATCGCTTCTGAATGGTGAGGGAGTGAAGCTTTTTGAGGTGGGGGGTATGTGAGTCTGTTTGTAGAGGTCAAGGATAAGTCTGCCCGCTAAGTTCTGTGTGTCTGTATGGTTTGCAGTCTCTTCAGGAGTTGAGTGGTGATTTCTATGTAGAGTGCATTGCAGTAGTCGAGCCACCTGATGACTGGGGCTTGAGTGATTGTTCTTTTGGTGTTGACGGGGAGCCATCTGAAGATTTTCTGAAGCATGCGAAGATTAAGGAAACAGGCAGAAGATACTGCATTGATCTGGCTTTTCATGGTGAGCTTGCTGTTCAGGATGATGCCAAGGTTGCAGGCATGGTGTGGTTGAGGGTCCTATTTTGGAGGGCCACCAGGAGTCGTTCCACAGGGAGGTTTGTTCCCCAATATCAGGACTTCTGTTTTGTCTATGTTTAGTTTTAGGCAGTTGTTTTTCACCCAGTCTGCAATGCTTGTCATGCCCCCATGAAAGTTGGCCCTAGTGGTGGGATGTTTTCTGATAGCAAAAGGATGAGTTGGTTTTACACTGCATAGGATATGATGTTTAGCCCATGGGTTCTGACAATGTTGGCAAAGGGAGTCATGTAGGTGTTAAACAGTGTGGAGCTGAGGGATGAGCCTTGAGGGACGTAGCAGATGATGCTCTTGGGTTCCAAGGTGAATGGTAGTAGGCAGATTTTCTGGGTTTTTCTATTGAGGAAGGAGGGGATCCATCTGAAGGCGTCTTCTTGGATCCTCATGTGATGAAAAGGGTGTGGTGGGATATGGTATTGAATGCTGCTGAGAGGTCAAGGAGGACCAGGGCTGCCGTTTCTCCCCAGTCAAGGAGGGTTCTGATGTGTGTGGCAGTGATCAGGGCAGTTTCAGTATTGTGGTTGGTGTAGAATCCGGATTGGGAGGTGTCCAGCAGATTGCTGTTCTTCAGGTCTTTCGTGAGTTGGCGGTTGATAGCTTTTTCAAGGACTTTGGTGGGAAAAGGGAGCAGAGGGATGGGGCAGTAGTGCTTGAGTTCTCTTGGGTCTGCAGATGGTTTCTCCAGAAGGAGTTTGACTTCTGCGTGTTTCCATTCTTCTGGGACGGTGGCCATAGTGATGAATGCATTGAAAATGGAGATCTTGCTGCTGATCTTTTTGCTCCTGAGGTTGAAGAGGTAGTGGAGACAGGGGTCCGTGGTGCTCCTGAGTAGACAGTGTTCATAATAGCTGTGGTGTACTGCGTGGTGAGCAGGTCCCAGGCGGTGAGAAGTTGGTTGGGGTTAGCTTCTGGGAGCGTGGAGGCTGTAGAGCTCAGTGTGTTAGGGTTCGAATTTTTTCCAGATGGTGGAGATCTTGTTGTGAAAAAGTTCACCAGGGTGTTGCAGAGTTCACGAGAAGGGGTGATGATGTTTTCGATGGCTGAGGGGTTGGAGAACTCTGATGTTGAATAGTTCTTTGCTGTGGTTGGAGCTGGCTTCGATGCGGTCAACCAGGGTGCTCCTTTTTGTCTTATAGGAGTTGGTGATATTGGTTGAGGGCTATCTTGAAGGTGGCTCAGTCTGTGGGATCCTTGCTGGTGTACCATTTCCTTTCTAGTCGCTTGTAGTTGTTTCGGCGTTCTCAGTTCCGTGGTGTACCAACTGGCCTGTTTGGCGGATCTCTTAGGTTTGGAGGGCTTGATGGGGGTGACTGTTGGTGCAGTTGGGGATCGAGGCGAAGAAGTTCTTGACAGCCTGTTCTAGGTTGGTTGCAGTGTCAGGGTGGGAGGTGTTGAGGGCTTCGGTCCACAGGCCCACTGACACTCTGTTCCAGCTGCAGTGTAAGGCACTGGGTGTCTTGGTGGTGGTGATGGTGAAGTGGGCAGTGGCGTGGTCTGTCCAGGTGAGCTTGATGACATTGCTATATTTGACTCTGTCACTGGCAGTGGAGATAGTCAAGCATGTATTCTGCGTTGTGTGTGGGGTTGGTGACTAGTTGGATGAGGCTGTTGTTGCTCATGCTTTTGAGTAGGTTGGCGGTGTTGTTGAGGTAATAGAGGTGGAAGTTGAGGTCTGAGTGTGTGGAGTCAATGGCAAGTGGGCAGATGGATTCAGTGATGGTGTTGCAGAAACTGGGGTGTGGTCCTGGAAGTTTGTAGGTGTGGGTGCCTCTGATGGTGGCTCTGCTGTCAGTTTGGAGTTGGAAGTTAAGGTGTTCCATGGTTGGGGTGGTGTTGTCGGCAGTGGTTGTGCAGCAGATGGTTTCTATATGGATGATGGAGATTCCACCTCTGGGTTTGTTGAAGCGGTCCCGGTGTGCAATTTTGTAGCCATTGTAAGTAGCTACTGCAATGTCTGGAGTGGAAGTGGGGTTGAGCCTGGGCTCGTGATTAAGATGATGTCAGGGCGAGGGAGGTGCTGATGTCTCGGTAGCGTGCTTGCAGACTCTTTGTGTAATGAGCAGGAGCCAGTGGAGCCTCTTTTGCTGACCAAGAAAACATTGTTGATGAAACCTCCTGGATGAGGATACGAAAGGCATATGGTGTCTTTGCGCGGCAGGGAAAGAATTTCCTCTGCTACAAGTTCTTTATCTCGTAGGGAAAAAGACGTCTGTAGAGGAGGTGAATTTTGAACTGGAGAGCTGTAAAATTCCAGCTTGTACCCCTAAACTGACTGTAGGACCCATGCGTCCTGAGTGAGAAGCACCCAATTGTGTAAGAATAACTGAATTCTTCCCCCCAAAATCACCTCTGAATAAGGTAGAATTCTCACCTGAATGTCCTGTGTCTTGGGAGCCTCTGTGGTAACCTCTGCCCCTACGGAAATGTTGACAACCCCCACGGGGTCTGGAGGGGTAGAAGGTCTGGTCAGGGGATTGGTCTTGCAAGCTTCCACGAGACCTGTTTAAGGTTTCACGCTGGGAGCCCTGGTAAAATCCACAGCCTGACGAAAGGGCTCTATATTGTCCAGCCCTTCCAAAAAGGGTGTTACGGAAGACTTTCTTTAAAGACAGGTGTGCCATGTCCAAGGAATTATATATCATTGCAAACTTTGTAAGATCCTTGACAAAAGGACCTACATAAAATGTAAGCCCTGTGTAATTGGACCGGCCTCAGAGGCTGCCAGGTCATTCTACTTAGGATCAATCCGCATAAGAATCGACCTCCTCATTTCCGTGGACATGGCCATGTTGGCATCACCCAGTTGGCAAACTGCGCGTTGCACCCATCCTATTAAAATGTCTGAGTCAACCAGAACGCCAGACTCCTTAGAATGGAACCCCAATTCCAGGATTTTAGTAAGGGGCCCTGAAATATCCAACGGTTCATCCTAGCAGGACCACCAGGCTCTGCCGAGTCCTTTCTTGGAGGTCTCTGGACCATTTTATCATGAAGTTTACCATAGCTGGATCCACTTCAGGCGTATCCGCCACCTCACCATCCAGATCTGGTTTGGGACATTCAGATTTCAGCCTCGCTCTGACCTCCTTGTCAAAACCTTGTCTAATGTGTGACTGAACATTGTTGGTTACTTCGGGTAGAGGAGTCCAGTTGGCGGATCATGGATGGACAATCTCTGGATCGAATGTAAGTACCTTTGGGGGGCTAGAGCCCAGATCTGAACTGTGATCATGACGCCTCTTCCTGCTGGGCTCTGGGACGTCATTCTTATCACTGTCCGAAGAGCTCTTGGATGAATCGGAACCAATAAGGTCCAACGTCTTAAAGGGGTCAACAGAAGAGGTGGCTTGCAGTTGAGGATGGCTATATCCATGTTCATTTAGGACTGACGTAGACAGTTGTTCAAAAGCCTCGGAGTGCCATTGTTTTGCTTTGGCTTTACCCTTGGATTTTCCCTCCATTTGCTTAGATGGTTTAGGTGCTGGATCACCAGAGATAGTAAGAGAGGGGAGCAAGACCCTTCAGGTGGGAGGTCAGGGGTCCCAGGGCCTTGGCTAATGCCTTATTAACTGATAATTGCACATTCTTATCTAGTGATTCCACCTGGTTGTCTTCAAAAGGGGGGTGACAATTCCTGATAATCCCCCCTGTCCCCTTCATAGGGATCATATTGGGCCATGATATTGCAGGAAAATTGACAAAATGACAAATATAATTGTCCAGTTAAAGTCAGGGGGAGTGCCAACCCCAGCAGGCACTGAAATTATGTTTAGAATGTGGAGGGAGGTGCCTGAAGCACTCTAGACAGAGCCTATGCTGAATTGTACAACCCTGGCCACTCTGATGCCACAGAGTGTGGGTAGAACAATGAGGCACAAGGAGGAAGGATCGTTGGTACTTTGGGGGGATAAACTTTGAAGAGAACGGTGAAGCACACTGTCCGAGGATGTCCCCAAGCCTCCAATGCCGCGTTTACAAGTGGGCAGCAATTCGTGCATGCACACATGTGCACCTTCGTTCTAATGCTAGAACGATGAGACTCGACCGATCCAGGATGGTGGCCACGTCTCCACTCCCTCTCCACTAATTTTTGGGACTGCAAGGAGCCCTTGCGTCCTTGGACACTAAAGCGCTCCCTAGAGGGCTGAAACAATTAATAGAACAATCACAGAATAGGCGCTGACAGTTACCGCACCATGAAAATAACACGCAACACACTGAAAACCTTGAAATATAATGGCAAAATAGACGAGCACTTAACTGGCTGCGGAGCAGCAATGAAAGAGGAAGTGGTATGATGTCATAGGATTTTATAGAGGACTATCTGTATGGTTGGTCATGTGACTATATTTACTTTATGGGAAATGTAGTGTGTTTAAATCTTTTGGTTTGATTGGCTGCTGAGAAAAATAAAGCATAGAAAGAGAAGCATAGAATCAGAGTCTCTGGTCATGATATAAAATCAGGGACATTAACGGAACCACCATCCTTTCAAGTACTGGATGAGTGTGAAATCAGCTAGGGCAGCTTGCAGGCTGGGAGTGTGCCACCTGGAGCAAATTCTTACTATAGCAATAAATATCAATAGTGGAATATTCAAACACACCTCCAAAGCATAATTGTTTTTTATGAGGAATAGCACAGCAATATATATTTAGTGCAACTGACAAGTCTCCAAGCTTTCAAAGCACACCTTTCTTTTGACATTTAAGAGTATTGATTAACTGACATAGCTAACCTGCTTTCTAAATGAATAATTATGTGAAACATTTTATTATAGCAAGGTACTTTTGAAATAGGCAAGTCCTGAGAGCCCAGGATCAGTTGAGGAAGGATTTGAAGTCTCAACACATGAAGCGCACAATAAAGTCCACCTTCACAGTTTGCACTGTTTCTGGTGGAATTACTTATTGTGTTCTAGATTACATTAGATATTTTGCAGTTACCTCAAGGCATTCCTTTTGGTGTCAAATATTCATTCAGGGCATGTAATTACATAGGCCCTCATTATGACATTGGCGGTATATATCACTTACCGCCATGCAGACTGCCACCAACATATCCCCGCCGCGGCGGATATCCATTCACCATATTATGACACACACACACCAATCCTTCACTGTTCAGCCACACATACACAATTCCTCCACACCAAAGGTCAGTGAAAAACTGGCAGTGTCCAAACCCACGCCGTTACGCCAACAGAACAACGCCCATCACATTATGACCCACAAATCACCACAGCGGACATTCAATGGCGGTAAAACATTGGCAGTACATCCCGCCGCGCTCAAAATACACACATACTAACAAAACACCACCACATTGGACAATTTGAATAACACACACCTGGCACTCATACACACACCACACTCACACACCCACACCACTATAAAACACACACCTACATTACCCACAACCCTTTACGACTACAAACCATTGGCACAAGACAGACACCACGACTACAGACAAAACCAGAGCCACACACCACCATCACCTATACACCAGCCACGCACCCCACATCACACACCCCAACACATCACCCTACACACCCTCACCCACACAACTCACACAACACCCGTGGCACCACAAAGACACCCCCGATTCTCAGAGGAGGAGCTAAGGGTCAGGGTAGAGCCTCAGCTATTTGGAGCACAGGTGCAGCAGATATCCATAGCTAGGAAAATTGAGCTATGGCGGATGATCGTTGACAGGGTCAACGCCGTGGGACAGCACCCCAGAACTAGGGATGACATCAGGAAGAGGTAGAACGACCTACAGGACAAGGTACATTCCATTGCAGCAAGGCACCAACTCGTTGTACAGAGGACTGGTGGTGGACCCCCACCTCCTCCTCCACAACTTACAGTATGGGAGGAGCAAGTCTTGGCAATCATGCATCCTGAGGGCCTGGCCGGAGTAGCAGGAGGACTGGACTCTGGTAAGTCAACTCTCTGTTACTATTACCTCCCATACCTGCATGCCATTACATACCCCTACCCTCACCCTCACTCCCATCACTCCACCACCTCCCACACACCCCACCATCACATATCACTCATCCCAACGTACAACGTACTCACCAACATACACAAGTGAAAACTGCCTGGGCAAATACAACCAAAGAGGGCAACTCACTGATGCACAATATGTCACCCACAGATACAATAACACTGTATTTACATCCCCACAGGTACCCCAGCAAATATCAGCGGCAAAGAGGTGCCAGCACTATCTAGTCCACCAACTGAAGAGGCCCACAGTGATGACAGCAGCTCTGGTCGCCTGGATGACCAACCTGGCCCATCAGTGACCTCCGGACAGTGAGTTACCCAGGCACAGTCACACACCACCACAGAGCCTCATCCCCTCAGGAAACACCATCACAGCATCCACCCAGCGTAGCCATACCTCTGTCCCCAGGACACGTCAATCAGCAGTGTGTCCACCACTACAAGGACCCGAGGGCACACCTCATACCCAAGACAATCAGGAATCTGGGGTCAGTGGCAGTGGGCACACAGTTCAGGGGACAGAGGCACAGGACAACAGGGAAACTGGGAGGACTACTGTGCGCTAGGTTGGAGGACAGGCCCAGGGAACCACCTCTCCAGGAGGCACTTACCGAGATCCTGGGAGCATACCAACTTTCCCAGGATACGCTGGGCCAGATCCTGGACAACGTGCAGGAGAACAGGCGGCTGCAGGAGGGACAGTACCAGGGGATCAGGGAGGACTTGCAGGCCATTAACACCACCCTGGACTCCATAGCAGGGGTGCTGGCAGACATGGCCAACATTATGAGAGAGGCAGTCTTACAACAGCGGGCCCCTGCCACCAGCCAAACATCTGAACTGCCTTCCACCTCTGCTAGTGGACAGGAGGCCCTGCCACAGGACCAACAGGCCACCAGCACCCCTCCCCCTGCAGAAGGAGAACCATTAGCAAACGTTCCCTGCAATCCAGACAGAAGCCAGAGGCTATTGCCAAGACCCCCACCAGGAAATGAGACTCTCCTGATTGTCACCCTTGTGTCCCACTCTGTCACCCTGTCCACCTTGAACTGCCATTTCTCCCCTACAATGCACCTGTGCTACAAATAGACGAACAATACCCTGGACTTTCCTTCATTATCACCCCATCCCAATGCACTTGCCCCTCTCTTTCTTAGCACTTCAATAAACACCCTTTGAATAAATACAAGTATGGAGTATGTCAAATGTTTCGAGTATGTATTTGTTTAACCAGGTTCAAACATTGCAATTCAACTGTACAGTAACTTTCACATAGGAAAGACCTGTAGTTGGCTGCAGTGATCACACCAGGAGCGATAGTTGTTCACCAACATCTGCAAAATGAGTTGCCGAAGGGTACAGTGAGTGGGCATAGAAGTGGGAAATAACACCATGCCAGTGACTAAGATAATCCAAAAAATTTCAATGAAATGTGAAGTACCACTGTCTTACCTGTGTGTCATTGAAAGAATTGTTGAATCACAGCAGTTCTGTTGTCCTCATCCTCTGCCTCCTCATCCTCACTGTCCACAGGGTCCACTCCTGCCACACGGCCATCTCAAGCCTCCTCCTCCTCCTGCAGAAGAGGCATATGGCGTCTCAAGGCAAGGTTGTGCAACATGCAGCATGCCACGATTATCTGGCATACCTTCTTGGGTGAGTAGTAGCACCTGTTAGATGGAGGCACTGGAACCTGGCCTTCAGGAGGCCAAAGGTTCGTTCGATAATCCTTCTTGTTCGCCCATGTGCCTCATTGTAACGTTCTCCTGCCCTTGTCCTAGGATTCCTCAAAAGGGTCAGTAGCCATGATAGGTTTTGGAAACCAGAGTCACCTGCAAATATTGAGGGACAACATTTAGCCACACACTATCCTATGTGGCCCACACCATACACATACACCAGCATATACTGGGTGGGAACCAGGGCTCACCTCTTAGCCACACCCTGTGCCTCTGTAGTTGGGACATCACATTTGGGATGCTGCTATTCCTCAGGATAAAGGCATTATGCACCAACCCAGGATACTTAGCATTGACATGGGAGATGTACTAGTCCGCCAAGCACACCATCTGGACATTCATGGAGTGAAAACTCTTTCGATTTCTGAACACCTGGTCATTTTGCCGGGGGGGGGGGGCAAATGCAATATGTGTTCCATCAATTGCCCCAATGATGTTGGGGATATGTCCCATTGCATAGAAGTCAGCTTTCACTGTGGCCAAATCCTCCACCTGGGGGAAAACAATGTAGCTGCAAACGTGTTTGATTAGGCTGGACAACACTCTTGTCAGCACTATTGAGATCATTGGCTGTGACATTCCTGCTGCCAAGCCCACTGTCACTTGGAAAGAACCAGTTGCTGAGAAATGGAGCACAGACAGGACTTGCACAAGAGGGGGGATCCCAGTGGGGTGACGGATAGCAGATATTAGGTCAGGCTCCAATTGGGCACACAGCTCCGTGATTGTGGCCCTGTCAAGTCTATAGGTGAGGATAATGTGCCTGTCCTCCATTGTTGCCAAGTCCACCAGGGGTCTGTACACGGGGTTATGTCTCCATCTCCTATTCATCCGCAGCGGTTGCAGTCTAAAGGACAAAAGAGTGAGGACCCAGTCACAAAATGAACATCGTAGCCACAACAGTACAATGCATGATATTAATTTTTAATGTATAAGTGGTATTTGTCCTGTATGTCAAATTTTGAACTGTGACGCAGTGATTATCCAGGGCCTGCCCTCCCCCCCTGAAATGGCGTCCGCCTGTCCTGTGTGGAGGGACAGGTGGAAGTGAGGTAATTCCGCTGATGTTGGGCGCCATTGCAGGAGGCGGTCGGGAACCACCATGCAACTCCTCATTGGTTATTATTGGGCCCTATGGGGTACAGTGGCCAATGGTGATGTATGCTGGCGGTGACGGTATGAACCACCTCGGATGTGACCGCCATTTTCTATCTGATCACTCACTTGCTACCTGACGTTCAACAGGAGAGGACCTACACAGCATGTGCTGCTGTGACCTGTGTCTGGAAACTACCATGGCTGTTAGTGCATTGCATAGTGCGTAGAGCTGTTCCCTGTGTGTGACAGTGGTGTGTACGCCAACAGTGGTGGTGGTGTAGCCACTGACCCAGTGTATCCTTTGTCTCTTCCCCCACTTTTTGTTTTGTCATCCTGTCCTTATGTGCATTAGTCTCATCTGGCGGAGGAGCAGAGGCACTGGCGAAGGAAGGAGCTGCATCCCACAGGACCCAGGAGGCAGAGTCCACTGACGGTGAGGGCACCAGTGGGACGGACGGTGAGGGGGGCACCACGGCGGAGACTGGAGGGGACAGTTCGGACACAGATACCTCCTCCGATGGAAGCTCCCTGGTGGTGACCACCCCAGCTACAGCCGCCACACCCCATACCAGCACCACCTTCCCAGCAGCCCCTCAGCGAGTTGCCCGTGCCCGCTCACCCCAGGAGGGTGGGCATCTGCTTCGCCTCAGGCAACTCAGGCCCTGCCTCAGTTAGCCCTGCTGCCCTGAGTGAGGATATTGACCTCCTGAGATCCATCTCTGTAGGGCAGTCAACCATTGTGAATGCCATCCAGGGGCTGGCAGCCCCGATGCAGCAGACTAATGCATACCTAGAGGGCATTCACACTGGCTTGGCAGCCCAACAGAGATCAATCCAGGCTTTGGCCTCCTCTCTGATAGCAGCCATTGTCCCTGTTTCCACCCTTCCCCCTCCACTTTCCTCTTCCCAATGCCATTCCTCTAAACCCCAACGTATCCCAAACACACAGGCAGACGAGCATGCACGCAGATTTTAGGTCAGGCTCCAATTGGGCACGCAGGACAACACACAAGAGTAGCACAGGCAAACACAAGCACCACACATCATCTCACAGGCACTCACAAAAACACTGTTCAGATGCAGACATACCAACATCCACTGCCACCCCGTCCTCCTCCTCCACCTCCCTCCCAGTTGCGTCTACACTGACACCTGCATGCACTACATCCTCATCCACTACCGGCATCATCACCACACCTAGCAGAACACACACCACACAAGCAGACAGCTCCACAACAGCCATGCATACGTTCCCTCTGTCCTCTCCCACTGTGTCTGTCCCCATCCCTCCCAAGGTACACAAACGCAAGCACTCAGACACCCAACAGCCATCCACCTCACAACAGCATCCAGCCCATGCACCTGCACCCAAACACAGCAGACAGACACATCCCACAACCAGTCTCTCTTCCTCCACTCCCAAACCTTCTCCCTCTTCCAGCCCCAATGTCCCTAAGAAGTTATTCCTCTCCACCATTGACCTCTTCCCTACCCCTCCCCATAGTTCACGTCTGGCCAGGGTGGCAAAAACCCAGGCAAGCACCTCAGCCACCTAGTCCACAGGCCCAGTAGTCTCCACACCCACTCGTGGTGGGAAAGGATCCAGGGCTCCAGGCAGCCTCAAGGAAAGAGTGCCTGCCCCAGCTGCTGCCAGGAAGGGCAAGGAGCCTGCCCCAAGTGCTGCCAGGAAGGGAAAGGAGCCATCCACAGCTGCTGCCAGGAAGGACAACGGGCCTGCACCAGCAAGCAGGAAGGACAAGGGACCTGGTGCAGGGACTCAGTCGGAGCCCCTACCACTAACCATGGGTGTGCAGCCGTCCAAGACTGCATGGGATGGGCTGGAGCTTCTCCCCACTACCAGCAGCAGCAGTACCACCACCACCAGCAGTGGTCAGCCGTCCGGGGCTGCAGGGGATGGGCTGGAGCTTCCCCCCACTACCAGCAGCAGCAGCAGCACTACCACCACTGAGCAGCGGTCACCGCCGGCGGATGGTATGTAGTCCTGCCTCCATGGGCTGCTGTGCGGCCTGCCCCCTGCAAATCTTGTGGGAATGACACCCAGCTGAGAGACTGTGACCTTGCACTCCCCAGGATCAGAAACACAGGGCACAATGCCCCCTCCAGAACCAGTGGGTAAGACACCCACCAACCCCAGCCTCCCCAGGATCAAGAGAACAGGGCACAATGCCCCTTCCAGAACCAGTGGGCAAGTCACCCACGTGATAGACTGTGGCCTTGCACTCCCCAGGACCAAGCACAGGGCATGTTGCCCCCTCCAGAGCATGTGGACAAGTCACCCACTTGAGAAACTGTGGCCTTGCACTCCCCGGGACCAAGCACAGGGCATGTTGCCCCCTCCAGAGCCAGTGGGCAAGTCACCCACTTGAGAGACTGTGGCCTTGCACTTCCTAGGACCAAGCACAGGGCATGTTTCCCGCTCCAGGATCAGTGGTCTTGTTCCGTCTGCTGGCTATGGTGCCCCCCGTTTCCCGTCCCCCTGAGGTTCCTGCCTATTTTCCAACTGATGCACCTTGACTTTTCTCTCTGTGGTTCTGCAGGTGACAAGTGGGGCCTTGGACTTTGGCCTGTGGCCCTGTGGCCCACGCACAATGAGGACTGGGCAGTGTTCCTTGAACTGTACATATGTATATACCATTAGATAGAATTTTCGTATTTCTACTGTATTTATATTTTTACACTCATTTTATCACATTCCTGTTGTCCATGCATTATTCATAGGAGGTACGGGGTAAATATGTTTTATTACTGCAGCTGTATGTGTGTATGGTGTTGGGGGTAGGGGGGTGTGTTGTGCGTGTGTGTGTCACTCTCTTTTTCCTCCCCTGTGTTTAGTGTGTGCAGAATCGCTGGGAGAGTAAGAATACAGTAAAGGTAAGTAAATTACCCCACCCCAGAGCCCAGAAAAGCAGGAGTAAATTACTGCAAGTTTCGTTAGGACACACTACACTTTGTGATTGGGATTTTGCAGTAGCCAACCACGTCTGCAAAGAACAAATGCTGGATTCCTGGACATGAAGACCTGCAAAGTAAAGGGACCAAGTCCAGAAGTTGAAAGAAGTTCCAGGAAGGACAAGAGTCTCTGCCAACCCAGAAGAGGGTGCAAAAGAAGAGTCCCTGGTTAGTCGAAGACTGCAGGAATGCACCCTAGGACGGTGCCAGCGGGTTCCTGCATGATGCAAAGGATGTCCCACCACATGAAGATCGTTGCAGATGAGATTATGTGTGGGAAGTCGCCAACAAGCCTTGGCTACGACAAAAGTGCATTTTGCGTCAAAATGGCGCTGGATGGACCCAGGAGGGACCTGGGGGCCTCAATTGTGTGTGAGGAGGATGAGGGGGCTCTCAGCACTTTAGAGAGCCCTCAGGAGGCCAGCTAGCACCCCCGGAGGTCCCAGGACACAGGGACAAAGGAGGTGCAAAATGCGGTTGATGCAGCACAACAAAGGAAGGTCCCACGCCGCCGCAGAAAAACTCAACGAGTTGAGCGTCACAGGATGGAGTGCTGGGGACCTGGACCAGGCTGCGCATGAAGGGATTTTTGCAAAGAGTGGACAAAGGCTTCATGAGGTGAAGAGGACGCAGTGCACAGGGGTACTGTTGCTCTCAGGGAAGGCAAGGTCTTACCTCCTCCAAATTGCATCAGCAGGACTTCAGGACAGTCTATGTCGATGATGTCCACCCTTTGTGGCCTTAGGAGCACGCTCGTCGTTGTGAGAGGAGTCCCAGGGTACCGGTCGTCATCTTGGAAGGTGCCTGCTTGGAGCAGGGGAGTGACTCGGTCACTCCACTTGAGGTTTCTTCGGCCCTTCTGGTGCAGGATGAAGACAGGGAGTCCCCAGAGTGTGCACAACATGGAATCTGTTGTAGTTGCTGACTTGGAGCTGAGGTTGCTGAAGAAAAAGTATGTCTTGTAGACACTTTGTTGCAGTTACAGCGTTTCTTGGAGCAGGCTGCGGTTGATCCGAGGTCAGAGGAGTCTGAAGTTGTTGCAGAGGATTCCTGAAGGAAACTTGCAAGCAGAATCTGAAGAGAACCTATAGGAGAGACCCTAAACAGCCCTGAGAGGGGGATTGGCTACCCTATCAGCTATGGACCTATCAGGAGGGGTCTCTGATGTCACCTGCTGGCACGGGCCACTCAGAGCCCTCCAGAGTGCCCCCACACCTTGCACATCAAGATGGCTGAATTCTGGGACACACTGAAGGAGCTCTGGGCACCACCCCTGAGGTGGTGATGGCTGCCCAGACCCCAGGAGGGCAGAACCCTGTCTGTGAGGTGGCAGTAGCTGTAGCTGCAGTGCAAGCCTCAGAGAGCTGGTTTGGCAGTACTGGGGGTCCATGATGGAACCCCCTAGGATGCATGGAATTGGCTCCCCAATACCATATTTGGAATGGGGGGACAATTCCATGATCTTAGACATGTTACACGGCCATCATCGGAGTTACCATTCTGAAGCTATATATAGATATTGACCTATATGTAGTGCACCCGTGTTATGGCGTCCCTGCACTCACAAAGTCTGGAGAAATGGTCCTGAACTATGTTGGGGCACCTTTGCTAATGCAAGGGTGCCCTCACATTTAGGCCCTCATTACAACCCTGGCGGTCGGTGTTAAAGTGGCGGTAACACCGCCAACAGGCCGGCAGTAAAAAAAATTGAATCGTGACCACAGCAGAAACCCACAACACAGACAGCCACTTTAAAAGTCCGACCGCCACGGCGTTAGCAACAAACACCGCGCCGGTAACCGCCAATAGTCAGGCGGAAGACAGTGTATGCCCAGAGCAATACAACCTGCTCATCCGCCAGCTTTTCCGGGGCGGTACCAACGCCATCAAAAGCACAGAGGAAACCGTGTTCTGAAGGGAAACGACGCACCTCTCGACACTCAAGGAAGAACACGGACACCATGGAGCCAGAGCTGCTGGTTTTCCCATTCCTGGTGTATCTTCTCATACACCAGGAGCACCGACGTCAGCGACGGCGACCACAGTGAGTACTGCACCTAGCACACAAGGGAGAGGGGAGGAAAAAGAGAGTGACACACACACGCAACACCCCCACCCCCACCCTCACCCCCAACACCATACACACAAACACTTGCAACAACATTACATATACACCCTGTAACCCTCAGGAATAACGCAAGGACAAAAGGAATGGAGTCAAATAAGTGTAATATTAGAAATACTTAGAAATAAGTACATAAATCAAAAGCAGAATTTACAATATATATACAATATATACAAAAAGCGGGACAATGCCCACTCAAAAATGTCCGTGGCCCACTGGGCCAAAACACATAGGCCAAGCCCACACTTGACTCCTGCCTCAATACGGAGAGAACATTGCAGGGGTATCAGGTTGAAAACACACAGGCACCTCAGGGGGACAGGGAATGGGGGGGGGGGCACCGAAGCCAGAAGATAGTACAACGCCACTGCTCCTGGAGGGGGCTCCATGCCCACTGCTTGGTCCTGGGGAGTGCAAGGCCACAGTCTCTTAAGTGGGTGGTTTGCCCACTGCTTGGTCCTGGGGAGTGCAAGCCACAGTCTCTCAAGTGGGTGGGTTGCCCACTGCTTGGTCCTGGGGAGTGCAAGGCCACAGTCTCTCAAGTAGGGGGGGTTGCCCACTGCTTGGTCCTGGGGAGTGCAAGGCCACAGTCTCTCAATTGGGTGGTTTGCCCACTGCTTTGTCCTGGGGAGTGCAAGGCCACAGTCTCTCAAGTGGGTGGTTTGCCCACTGCTTGGTCCTGAGGAGTGCAAGGTCACAGTCTCTCTAGTGGATGGCTTCTGGGTTGCTGATGGAGGAAAGTCCAGGGTAGAGTCCAGTCTATTTGTATCACAGGTGCATTGTTGAAGGGGGCATAGGAAGGGGAGCAATGTCAGTTGAAGGTGGACAGGGTGACAGAGTGGGACACAAGGGTGACAGTCAGGAGAGTCTTATTTCCTGGAGGGGTCTTGGCAATGTTGTCTGACTTCTGCTTGGATCGCAGGGACCGTTTGCGGGGTGGTTCTCCTTCTGCAGGGGGTGGGGTGCTGGTGGCCTGTTGGTCCTGTGGCGGGGCCTCCTGTACACTAGCGCCGGCAGAGGTGGAGGGTTGTTCATCGGTGTAGCTAGTGTCAAGGGCCCGTTGGTGTGCCACTGCCTCCCTCATGGTGTTGGCCATGTCTGCCATCACCCCTGCTATGGTGACCAGGGTGGTGTGGATATCTTTCAGGTTCTCCCTGATCACCAGGTACTGTACCTCCTGCAGCCGCTGGGTCTCCTGCAACTTGTACAGTATCTGGCCCATGGTCTCCTGGGAATGGTGGTATGCTCCCAGGATCCCTGCAAGTGCCTCGTGGAGAGTGGGTTCCCTGGGCCTGTCCTCCCCCTGTCGCACAGCAGTCCTCCTAGTTTCCTTGTTGTCCTGTGCCTCTGTCCCCTGAACCGTGTGCCCACTGACTCCAGGTCTCTGATTGTCTTAGGTTTGTGGGGTTGCCTGGGGTCCCTGTAGTGGTGGACACACTGCTGATTGACGTGTCCTGGGGACAGAGGTATGGGGCCACATGGTGGGTGCTGTGCTGGTGTTTCCTGAGGGGGGAGGCTCTGTGGTGGGTTGGGACTGTGGCAGGGTAACTGACTGTCCAGAGGTCCCTGATGGTCTAGGTTGGTCATTGTGATCCAGGTGTGCAGAGCTGCTGTCATCACTGTGGGCCTCTTCTGTGGGGGGGGGGGGGACTGGATGTTGGTGGCACCTCCTCTCTGGTGACGTTGAGTGGGGGTCCTGTGGGGGATGTAAATGTTATTGTATCGGTGTGTGCCATCTTGTGCATGGATATGTTTCCCTCTATGGTTGTTATTAGCAAGGCGCCTTTGGGTTGTGTGAGATGTTATTGGTTTGGCTAAGTGATTGTTACTAGTGTGCATGCTGTGATGATGGGTGTCCATGCATGTAGGAGGCTGGCTTGGCTTATACTGGGTACCTAGTGGTACTTACACCTTGTGCCAGGTCCTTCTAGCAGCTTAGGCTGATAGAGGTAGCTATAGCAGAGCAGCTTAGGCTGAACTAGGAGACATGCAAAGCTCCTACTATACCACTTATATCACTTAGCACTATATCTTAAGAAAACACAATACTCAGAGTTACTAAAAATAAAGGTACTTTATTATAGTGACAATATGGATACAACTACCTGTGGATTCCTCACCTAAAGAATTTTCCCCACGCGCCAGCTTTCAACGGAAATTTTCTTCTAGCTCTGCATGTCGACGATGGCGTCACAATTGCCTGACTCCCACGCGACACCGTATGACGTCATCCAGGCAATAAGAGGTCTTCGTCGACGTGCAGACGTCAGTTCCCTTTTTTACATACCTTCGAGTAACCTTTTTTTCTTCGAGGCTACCAGGGAGCTACTGTTTCACTTCGGTGTAACAATGTCTCAGCCAAGGAAGTCGGGTTTTAAACCCTGTAGGGAGTGCGGAAGTCAGATGTCGGTCACAGACCCACTCGAAAATTGCTTGTGGTGTCTCAGTTCGGACCATAAAGTCGAGGTGTGTGGTTCATGTCAGCGCATGAATCCGAAGGCCCTAAAGGAGCGGGAGGCCAAGTTGTTCCTGGCAAGGTCCAAGAAGGAGAAGCATAATCGCCGTGAATCTTCTTCTAAGTCCTCGAGATCTCACCGGCGTCATCGAGACTCCCAGCGCCAGCATGGATTGCGGCGCCGGTCAAGTAAGGACCGCTCCCGTTCGACGTCGCCATCAGCTCGGCGTCAACCGACTTGGGAGGTCAGTCCAACTGTTACACCTCCGCCTCCGACGACTCCAGCTTCACCGACGTCTCCACTGTTGGTCTTTGAAGTTGATCTCCAGCGCAGATGGAGATGCCTGACCCGACGCCGGCTTCGCCTCATGCACCAGCTCCATAAAGTTATCCGGCATTCCCGGTGCCTGGCACAGACCCGGCTGCATTCCTCAATGCAATGTTTAACATCTTCCCCACCATGGCGCAAGGAGATGGCCATGTGGGGCCGTCAGGTCCATTGGTCTTCGACATGGGTGTTCCAGCTTCTTATAGACCGACGCCCTTCATGCCCTTTCTTCCTTAAGGAAGTGCTGGTTCGGCACCAGTACCAATGGCGTCGCCTAGAAGACCGGTGACGCCGACAACGTCCACCGCCCCGGCACCGATGAGTTTGCCACAGCTCCAATCAACCTTGAAGAAGCCTATGGCGCCGATGGATCCGGTGTCAGATGACTTCGATGGTCGACGCCGTCCGTGGTCTTCGGAGTCGGCTGACGCCTTATCGCCGCTGGGGATTGTATCCAGGCTCTGCTCCAGAAGGTTGGCTCTGAGGCTGCTAGAGGAGCAGGAGTATGAGAAGCAGCTCTTGGAGGAGGGAGAGATTGTGGAGCCGTCAGGGGACTTGCAAGGATTGGACACGGCGAGTGGTTTAGACACTTCCCCGGAGTGGGACTTGGCTTCTCCGGGGGAGCATACTGAGGAGGCTGCCTCTCTTCATGCTGTGGTACGGAAGGCAGCGGACTTTTTGGACCTTCCTCTTCCAGCTGCAGATGTCAAGACCAACATTCTCACTGTGGTGTTGCATCCCTCGTCAGCTGTGGCAGAGCCGCTTCTTCCGTTTAATGATGCGCTTATGGACCCTATTAGGGAGGTGTGGAAGAAGCCTGTGACTTCGACTGCCGTGAACAGGTCGGTGGCAAGAAGGTATCGAGTGGCTGCAGGTGATCCGGCGTTCTTATCCAGAAATCCGACTACGGAGAGTTTGGTTGTGCAGGCTTCATGTTCCTCTCGCTCTGCTCCGGGATCTTTTCCAGGCGTTACCGCAGACAGGGACTCTAAGAGAATGGACCAGTCGGCTAAGAAGGCATTCTCTTCATGTAGCATGGCCCTGAAATCTACAAATGCTACTTGTATTCTAGGATGATATATTTATTCTGTTATGGACGAGGCCAAGGGGCACTCTGGATTGTCTCAAGAGGTGCTTAACCTTTTGTCGGACGCTCAGGCAGCGGCGACCCATGTTATTCAATCTGGGCTAGACACCTCGGACTCTCTAGCCAGGGCTATGGGCACGTCCATAGCGACAAGTCAACATGCCTGTCTACGGTCTTCAGGATTCTCTCCTGATGTACAGACAACACTGTTCGACCTGCCCTTTGATGGGGACAAACTATTTGGAGCAAAAGCTGATTCTGCCTTGGAACGGTTCAAGGAGAGTAGGGCCACAGCAAGATCTTTGGGACTGCAAGCAGCCATCTCCTCTTCCTTAAGATCATTTAGGAGGTTTAGGGGGTTTGGGCGTGGCTCTTCCTTTCGAGGCAGGCTCCAGGCAGCAGGACAGCAATCTTCAGGAGCTCACCCTTATAGATCTTTCAGGGACAGGGGTAGAGTTTGCACTAGAGGGGCCACCCAGCAGCACTCTGCATCGTCCTCTTCCTCCGGAGGGGTGCAGCAAGGAAAGCAGCCTTAGTTCTCCATCACTCCCTTTACACGCATCTCCTGTAGGGGGGAGACTGTCTCAATTTCCTCACATGTGGGAGTCAACAACATCGGACTCCTGGGTCACCGACATTGTGGGGAAAGGTTAAACTCTTCACTTTCGGGAGTTTCCCCCTCCCATCCCTCCCCGCCCATCCTTCTGTTCGGAACCATCTTCTTTTACTACAACAGGAAGTGCTAATCCTTTTGTAGAAAGGCGCAGTGGAGTTGGTTCCAGAGCAGGAGATGTGTCATGGCTGCTATTCAAGATACTTCCTGATCCCCAAAAAGGATGGTCGGTTGAGGCCAATCCTGGACCTGAGGATTTTGAATTGGTTCTTCAAGCAGGAAACAGGAAAAATTCAAGATGCTGACCCTGTCACAGGTTCTTTTGGCGTTGAACGAAGGAGATTGGATGGTGTCTGTCGACTTGCAGGATGCTTACTTCCATATCCAGATCCTCAAGTCACACAGGAAGTATCTCCGGTTTGTGGTGGGGTCGCAACACTATCAGTTTGCGGTCCTTCCGTTTGGTCTTTCTTTGGCACCTCGAGTCTTCACAAAGGTGATGGCAGTGGTTGCAGCAGAGCTCAGAAGAAGGGGGATAGCGGTATTTCCTTATCTGGAGGATTGGTTGATCAAAGCCAAGTCTCCGGAGCTCTTGCGGCATCACCTGCAGTCGGCAACTCAGTTGTTGTTCGATCTGGGCTTTCCTGTGAACGTGCCCAAGTCTCACCTAGAGCCCTCTCAGCGCCTCCTGTCCATAGGGGCAGTACAGGACACAACATTGAATCTGGGCTTTCCTCCACCGCAGCGGATTCAGGACATTCAGGCGTTGATTCCAATGTTTCAGAATGGAGCAGTCGTTCCAGTCCTCAAAGTCCTTCGTCTGTTCGGTCTGTTCGCTTCTTGCATTCTGCTGGTCACTCATGCACGCTGGCACATGAGGGCTCTTCAGTGGTGCGTCCGCAGGCAGTGGTTTCAACACCAAGGAGATCTTGAGGAATCGATAAGGATCTCCAGAGACGCTGCAGTGGATCTTCGATGGTGGGCTGCGGTTGGCAACCTTTCTCAAGGAAGGCCGTTCTCGCTGCCTCCTCCAGTGGTGTAGGAAAGTACCATCTTGCCTGGCATGTTAGCCCCATTTTCACTGTATGTATGTTTGTTTTTGCCCATGTGTCACTGGGATCCTGCCAGGCAAGACCCCATTGCTCATAATGTATGCCCTGTATGTGTTCCCTGTGTGGTATCACTGAGGCTCTGCTAACCAGAACCTCAGTGTTTATGCTCTCTCTGCTTTTCACAATTGTCACTGCAGGCTATTGACTATCTTCACCAATTCTCATTGGCACACTGGAACACCCTTATAATTCCTTTGTATATGGTACCTAGGTACCCAGGGTATTGGGGTTCCAGGAGATCCCTATAGGCTGCAGCATTTCTTTTGCCACCCATAGGGAGCTCAGACAATTCTTACACAGGACTGCCACTGCAGCCTGAGTTAAATAACGTCCATGTTATTTCACAGCCATTTTTCACTGCACATAAGTAACTTATAAGTCACCTATATGTCTAACCCTCACTTGGTGAAGGTTAGGTGCCAAGTTACTTAGTGTGTGGGCACCCTGGCACTAGCCAAGGTGCCTCCACATTGTTCAGGGCAAATTCCCCAGACTTTGTGAGTGCGGGGACACCATTACACACGTGCACTACACATAGGTCACTACCTATGTGTGGCGTCACAATGGTAACTCCGAACATGGCCATGTAACATGTCTAGGATCATGGAATTGTCATCCCAATACCATTCTGGTATTGGGGGGGACAATTCCATGCAGCCCCGGGTCTCTAGCACAGAACCCGGGTACTGCCAAACAGCCTTTCCGGGGTCTCCACTGCAGCTGCTGCCAACCCCTCAGATAGGTTTCTGCCCCCCTGGGGCCTGGGCAGCCTAGTCCCAGGAAGGCAGAACAAAGGATTTCCTCTGAGAGAGGGTGTTACACCCTCTCCCTTTGAAAATAGGTGTTAAGGGCTGGGGAGGAGTAGCCTCCCCCACCCTCTGGAAATGCTTTGATGGGCACAGATGGTGCCCATCTCTGCATAAGCCAGTCTACACCGGTTCAGGGATCCCCCAGCCTTGCTCTGGCGCGAAACTGGACAAAGAAAAGGGGAGTGACCACTCCCCTGGACAGTACCTCCCAGGGGAGGCGTCCAAGGCTCCTCCAGTGTGTCCCAGACCTCTGCCATCTTGGATTCAGAGGTGTTGGGGCACAATGGACTGCTCTGAGTGGCCATTGCCAGCAGGTGACGTCAGAGACCCCTCCTGATAGGTGCTTACCTCTTTCTGTAGCCAAGTCTCCTTTCTTAGTAGCCAACCCTCCTTTTCTGGCTATTTAGGGTCTCTCCTCTGGGCTATTCCTCAGATAACGAATGCAAGAGCTCACCAGAGTTCCTCTGTACTTCCCTCTTCGACTTCTGCCAAGGATCGACCGCTGACTGCTCTAGGACGCCTGCAAAACCGCACAAAGTAGCAAGACGACTACCAGCAACATTGTAGGCCTCATCCTGCCGGCTTTCTCGACTGTTTCCTGGTGGTGCATGCTCTGAGGGCTGTCTGCCTTCACCCTGCACTGGAAGCCAAGAAGAAATCTCCTGTGGGTTGATGGAATCTTCCCCCTGCTAACGCAGGCACCAAACTTCTGCATCACCGGTCCTCTGGGTCCCCTCTCATCCTAACGAGCGTGGTCCATGGAACACAGGAGCTGGGTCCAAGTGTCTCCCACAGTCCAGTGGCCCTTCTGTCCAAATTTAGTGGAGATAAGTCCTTTCCTCCCCACGCCAGACAGTAATCCTGTGTACTGCGTGATCTGCAGCTGCTCCGGCTTCTGTGCACTTTTCCAAGGATTCCTTTGTGCACAGCCTAGCCTGGGTCCCCAGCACTCCGTCCTGCATTGCCCAACTCGCTGAGTTGGACTCCGACGTCGTGGGACCCTCCTTTGTGACTCTGAGTCGACCGCTGTCCTCAGATTTTCTAAGTGCCTGCTCCGGTACTTCTGCGGGTGTTGCCTGCTTCTGCGGGGGCTCTCTGAGGTGCTGAGCGCCCCCTCTGCCTCCTCCTCCAAGGGGCGACATCCTGGTCCTTCCTGGTCCCCAGCAGCACCCAAAATCCTCAACCGTGACTCTTGCAGCTAGCAAGGCTTGTTTGCGGTATTTCTGCCTGGAAACATGTCTGCAACCTCCAGCACATCATGGGACATCTTCCATCCAAAGGAGAAGTTCCTAGCCCTTTTCGTTGTTGTAGAATCTTCGGCTTCTTCCACCCGGAGGCAGCCCTTTTGCACCTTCATCCGGGGTTTAGTGGATTCCTGCCCCCCCTGGACACTTTCGTGACTCTTGGACTTGGTCCCCTTCCTTTACAGGTCCTCAGGTCCAGGAATCTGTCTTCAGTGCTTTGCAGTCAGTTGTTGTCCTTGCAGAATCCCCTATCTCGACTTTACTGTCTTTCTGGGGTAGTAGGGTAACTTTACTCCTACTTTTTAGGGTCTTGGGGTGGGGTATCTTGGACACCCTTAGGGACATATTTATACTTTGTTTGCACCGAATTAGTGTCATTTTTTTTTAACTCTAATTCAGTGCAAAACTAACTTCATATTTTTACTTTGGTGCTAGACCCCTCTAGCGCCAAATTTACGGAGTTAAAGTCATTTTTTGAAAGTGGAGACCGACCTTGCCTTAATGAGATGCAAGGTAGGCGTTCCTGTGCAAAAAATGACTCTATTGAACTCTCTTGACAACCTTGAGTCAAATCTTAGAACGTATTTTGGGGTGATCAAATATGTACAGGTAGTTTGAAGGATCCTGACCCTAATAGCAAGCAGAGAAAAGGCACACATGCTTCTGACTATGGTCCTGATTACGAGTAGCTCGTAATATTCCGACCCATGCATAAACTTTTGTTTACACATGGGTTGGATTTTCACGTTTGAATGTCTATAATGATAATTATTAGATGCGTTAAATATCTCAATCTTCCTTAAGTTTCAGTAGGTCAAACCTGCCGAGATTTGACAGGAAAAATATACGGTATTTACTGAGCATGCTGATTTTGGTGTGTGTTAAACACCAAAATCCCCATGTTATTCCCATGAACTTGTAATAGGTGTTATTTATCACACCCGATAAATAACATACACTGTGGTATTCTTATTTATCAGGGGTGATGGCTACTGCCTTCACTCGTAATCAGACCCTTAGGGTTATCATTGCCTCTTGGTACCTTAAACTATCAAGCAGCCCTAAACCCCCTTCCAGTTATGATCTTATCGCTTTTTCAAAGGTATCAATAGGTATTTTATTATTATTCTGGGGATCGCAGGCGGTTTACTAATCCTGAACTTTTTTAGTTTGTTTTCATAATTCAGTTCCACCATTTCTACTACATTTGCAGTAACTTGTACCCTCAGATATTTAACTTTTGTTTTCTTAAACATCAAACTGAAGCTCACTTACTAAATAACAATATAATTTCTGTTTGGCTCGATTATTTGGATACTCAAAGACATTCCCATATTCCACAGTCAACAATTATAAATTTTACTTGGTTGCTTCGAGATTGCTACAGTCTGACCTGAAAGATCCTTCACTGCATTTATAATTATATCTGTTACATCAAGGGTGAGTGAGGACATGCACGCTCCATTTCATCTGTGTGTTATAGTTTGCCAGGCTCTTATTCAATTTATGGATTACAGAGCTAGCTATAACTTGCAAATTTCCTTGTTTTTTTTTGGTTTAATTCATTACCAGAAATGTAATTTAACTGTACTATTTTAAATGCATCCCAGACTTTTTTTAAACACTTTAAGGTTATACAACAAAACCTGACCAAACTTCACTTTAACTCTCGGCTCTTAGTAAATTATACACTGACAGCTGGCACTGTGTGTGTTGTTACTGTTAAACCACGGGTTGTGACACCGTGAGGACCCCACTTGCGGACCGCGGTGAGATCGGCAGTCCGAGTCCTGGATGGCCGTTTCTGCCGCGGGTCACGTATTGAGCCGCGGTTTGGGCTGCTGCCTATTTTTCGGTCCACAGCACGACTGATACATCTTTCTTACCTGTGCCCGCTTTTTCCCCTTATAATCTCTCTTACCTATTCTTTCTGTCTTTATTCTTGTTTTCTCTTTCTTTATGGTTTTCCTCTTAGCCATCTTTTCTTCTTCCCAGGAGTCTGTGTTTCCTTCCCTGCGTGCTTTGCTTCCTCTTTTACACAATGACTATTTTTTCATTCACTCAAATGTGGCTTTTCCCAATTCAAGATGGTGTCTTTGGAACTTCCTGCATGTCACTTCCTGTTTGCCAGTATATAAGCACAGTTGGTCTTCTGTTCCTTGCGTTGCAGACACTTCCATTCTGGTGGTGCTCCTCGCTCCTGTATCAGTGATTTTTTGGACTTCTCCTGTTTTTTCCTGTTAGCAGTTTTTGCTGTTTCCAGTTCACATTACGCTTCTCTGTTTTTCTTACCTCTTTTTCAGGAGTTCTGAGGTTTTTCCCAGGATTGTGTTTTTTTTCCTCTGGGACTCCTTCTGGAAGTCACTGTCTGCCTGGTGTTACTCCATCAGCAGCACCGTGGCCACTGGAAAGGGTCGCCCATACCTTGGTCAGTCCAGAACCAGCAAGAGACCAGGTGGTGCCTCGAGATTGACAGACAATCGTATAGTAAGAAGCATTCATATCGTGACACTCATTCCATTGAAAATACTTTTATTGATTTGCCTATAATCTGCTCCGAATTGGGGAAAAAAACTGAATGCAGCAATGGTCTGGATTGCCAATTTTCATGCATTTCTGTGCAGGGAACAAAAAGGTGTGTTTTCCCATTTTAGCTCATATAAGATATTTCACTCACCACTACAGCAAAAAATGCAGAAGGGATTTATGCCAAGCTTGGTATGAGTATATAAGTTCCTTTCAAGTGCCTGCTTTTTGTGGGTTAGTGTAAATCTGTAATCAGGTTTTGTGATCTTCACCCCTGAAAAATTATCCAGCTGTGATTTAAAAGCTTAACCTCTCATATCCTGAAAATACCTTTTCATTTGCTTATAAATTTAGCACCATTTGACAAATATGAATGAACTAAGACGGACACTTATAGCATATTTTACATTGCATGTTCAATATTTTTACATTTGTGCAGATCCATCAAAGGGTAGATGGGACAGTTCATTTTAAAAAGGGAGGGTTGTTCATTGATAGTAATGTTTACACTGTCATACTGTTCTGTACAAAATTTTGCTGAGCTTTAGACCAATTTGTTTTCTGTTGGCATGTAGCGTTTTGCGCCAATCCACCAGGGAGGGGCAAAGTTAAAGGAGGAGCAATAAAATGTCCATTTCTTAATAACTTTGACCCTGTTTTATGAATCTGCATAAGATGTTGCAGGTTACACCGAGTGCAGGTATTTCAGGTTTAATGCTTATTATATGGAGGGGCTAAGTTAGTTTTTGGGGGTTTGGCAGTGTGAAATCATTTTTTGATCCTGGAATTACCTTGACGCTGTCTTATGGGTCTGTATGCAATTTGGCAGATGCCTAGTATATGTAACCTACTATTCTCAATTTCATACAGGTCCATCAAGGAGTGGGGCAGCTAAGGGTTGGTTGCCCTACCTGCAACCAAAACCTGTTGCACATGTCCAAAAGCTTGGCCACCCACAGCAGGTTTGATGAAACTTTTGGATGTGGTATATGATCAAAAAACATAAATTAATAGGAAAAAGCAAATATTAAATAAAATGAGGTTATGGTTACAACACCTAATACATAGAAAAAGCATAGTTAAATTTCAATTATGGTTACGAATTGAAACCCAAACACCACTCATATTCATCAGCTGTGGTTAGATCCCTGGTTCATAACTCGCTCAACTTCCTTCCAAACCATAAATTGCACACCAAATGCAAAAAAGCACTACGTAATTGAATAACACACCTCAAACCAATAAATATTACATTCATAATCTTCTCTTTCCCAGTATTAAGTGTAATGTGGTGTGAAATCTGATCAGTAATATTAGTCACAATATTTCTAATTACTCCTGCTACATGCAGGGTGCGGTCATGCGCATTGCATTCGGTGTGCGAGCTGTGGTTTGTGTGGCTGTTAAGTTATGAATTGCAGTCCTATTCTACAGGGATAATTGAGTCAATATTTTCCTATTGTAGAATTCTTTCTGATGTCCTTATCTCTGTGCAGATCGGGTGCAATCCCACTTCAATTTATACAATATGTTTGTTTACTTTAGAAAATGCGCTAAAATAAACCTAAAAGGCCTACAAGAGCATTTTTGATATTTTTATTTTTGGAAAGCCAGCCAACGTACTAAATCCATTATACAATACAAGTTACTGAAAACATAACAGTTTTATACTGTAATTATCATTCTGCCTTACAGGGTCAGCCACGGAGTTTGTTTCTCTCTAGAATCTAGCTCATTGACAAGGCTTGTTTGAACGCAGCAAGTCTTTCTCATAGGTTATTTTAAACTAAAAACTGCATTTTTATTTTTGTTTCTCATCTACTTGAAGGTACAGTATCTGAGCTAGGCACCACTTTTCTTTTCTTTTTCTTATTTTTTATTTCTACTTGCTGTTAATACTCTGTTAAATGTGTAGGGGGCATGGAGGTGGAACAAGAGGCACGGACTCAGCCGAGTCCGGATGGGTAGACACAAGATAGTGTCAGAAAGAGGTGGTGAGGCGTCTCAATCTCAACCCAAACTTGTTAAAAGGTTTTACACCCCTTATAGCAGGGTGGCTTGAATACTATAACTAGTTTACTTGGTTGAAAGGGTGGGGAAGGGAGAAGGGAATACAGACCTCCAATCTCCTGCGGACTAGAACTATGCAGCCACATGCTCACAGGGGTCAATGGGAGGTAGGGAGGGGGGCGGGATGGGAGTTTAGTTACAGTCAGTTATACACTGAAATGTTATTTCTAAGTTATATGGCAAGCCCACAGGCACTGAGACGAGTAGATGAGAACCACGAGACACCAGAGAATATCCCCAAACGACATGATGACACCCGAGGGTCCCCTAGTAGGGCCGTAAAGGTCGACATTGTGACCTCTATAGATCGTGATGGCCCCTGGAAGTGCAGATAGGGTGATACCCCCCGGAAATGAAAAAGGTTTTAGTGTGCTCTCCTGGAATGTAAACGGTTTTGGAGATAGAGTGAAAAGAGGTCTAGTCTCCCAATACATTAAAAGACAAAAACCAGATATAGCGTTCCTACAGGAGACCCACCTCAAAGGTACAAGATGTGTTTTTTGAGTAGAGGCCCTTATACAGTTCTCGTACATGCAGGATATACAGCCGGCTCTAGAGGAGTAGCAATTCTGATCCGTAAACCCCCCCCCTTTCGGATTTCCCGAAAATGGGAAGACACAGATTGTTGCTTTGTGGGAGTGGAAGGGTCATGGGGACGGAGGAGAATATTACTGGTGAGTGCATATGCTCCCCCGAGACTGCAGGGCCCCTTACAAGACAATTACAGGGGTTCGCGGCCTCACTGGGATTGACAGATCTATGGAAAAGGGTACAAACCATGGAAAGAAAATATTCATACTTCTCAGGGGCACACAGAGTTTTCTCCCGCCTGGACTATGTCTTTGCACCGGCTGGAGAGGTGGCAAAGGTGACCGGGGCAGACTACCTAGCAAGGGGACTGTCGGATCACTCTCCTCTACTGGTGACAATAGGGGGGAAAGGGGGGGGTCGCGGAGTCTGGAGACTGAACTCATGGGACCTCCAAGACCATGAAGTGACTAGAGGACTGAGAATAGACACAGAATTGTATTACCAAGAAAATGTAGGGACAGTGGACTCCGCAGTGACACTATGGGAAGCATATAAGACTGTACTTAGAAACAGCTCTCAAAACCTAGTGGCTCAAAAAAGACAAAGAGATAATAAACAGCTGAGTGATATCGAAAGAAAGCTCCTCGAGTTAGAGGCGAAGGTGGTACAGACGCCCACACCCGCACTTCTCAGACAGATAGAGCTAGTGAAGGTTGAATACAGAGAGACAGCAGATAGAGAGGCATGCTCCCGCCTCCAGGTGACACAACATAGATTATATGAAACTGGAGACAAGCCCGGGAAACTTCTGGCCTGGCTCGGGAAAAAAGAAAGAGAAGCTAGATGGGTTCCAGAGATTGAGACCCAAGACGGGACTAGGGTGACCGCAGACGAGGACATTGCGGAGACATTTGCTAGGTATTATGAAGACTTCTATAAAGCTAGACCGTTGGCAGATGGGGAGCACATTAAGGAATACCTTAACGAGATAGAGGTCCCCACTCTAGACGAAGAGGGACGGAAAGGACTTGAGAGTGAAATCACTATAGAGGAAGTCTTGAATGCCATGGCACGGCTCAGACCCGGCAAGGCACCAGGACCAAATGGCTTCCCGGCAGAGGTTTTTAAAAACCTCCGTGAAATACTGGCTCCCCACTTACTGAACATGTATTTAGAGGCGCGAAAACAAGGAGTTCTCCCCCCAGACTTACGAATGGCGGAGATTGCGTTATACATAAAGAGGGAAGGCCCAAATACAGTTGTGCCTCATATAGGCCGATATCCCTGCTGAACGTTGAGGTAAAGGTCCTCGCCACAGTGTTGGCCACTCGCATGATAGGGGTCATCTCCTCATTGGTTCATCTGGACCAGACCGGCTTCATGGCGGGAAGGTCCACAAGACACAACTTAAGAAGAGCACATGTATGGTTAGCCACAATTATGAATCGCTTGGAACCGCACTTATTCCCGGCCCTGGACGCGGAGAAGGCCTTTGATGCCGTCCACTAGCCCTTCTTGGAGGCCACGCTAAAGAGATTTGGTTTCGGCCCAAAGTAGGCAGCGTGGGTAAGACTGTTGTACACAAAACCGGTGGCAAGGGTGAGGGTTAACGGAGTCCTTTCATCAGAATTTTCCACAGAAAGAGGTACGAGACAGGGATGCCCGTTATCCCCCCTGCTTTTTGCCATTACTATCGAGTCTCTTGCGTGTAAGATTAGGAACTTAATAGGCCTATATGGCTTTAGACTTAAGACAGACGAAAGTGAAGAGGAACGTATCTCCCTGTATGCGGACAACGTCCTCCTCTACATTACCCGCCCAGAGCTGACCCTCCCGCGATTGTTTCTGCTAATTGAGGAATATGGGAGTCAGTCCGGTTATTGCATTAACTGGCAGAAGTCGATCCTTTACACACCGCAGGGAGGCGCTCATATGCCCCCATTGCCGATGAGGCTACAGTGTACGAGAGAGGGATTTTCATACATGGGCATTTATGTGACACATGAGGCGGATAGAAGCCATAATAATAATCTGGGGAAGGTGATGAAGGAATGCAGTTCTGATTTTAACAGATGGACAACCTTGTCTCTGACGTTGATGGTAAGGGTAGCTATGGTCAAAATGATTTCTCTACCAAAGTTCCTATACGTTCTGCAGAACACGTATTACCAACTTCCCTCAGGCCAATTTAGAGCCATAGAAAGGGATATACGACGTTTTCTGTGGGAAGGGAAACACCCACAAATTGCCCTTAAAACGCTGCAATGTAACCAATATGCTGGAGGTCTGTCCCTACCGGATATAGAGGTATACTATTGGGCGGCACATCTTATCAAATTGAATGACTGGGTATTCGCCACAGACGAACATCCCACATTCCGCCTAGAACGGCCACAATGGGAGGGCAAGACAAGTAAACAATTCCTCTATGAGAAGGAGGGGGACCAACACCTCACCCCAGCCACAAAAGTGACTATAACGGCCTGGAAAAGAACTAACAAAATTATGGGATGGTATAGAAGACCCACAAGTATGACCCCTCTCCGGGAAACTGGCTGGTTAAAAGAAATTATGAAACTTAAGGACTACGAGGGATGGGATAGGATTGGAATTTCTGAGCTTGGGGACTTGACGCAAAATGGAGAACTTATGCCCTTCGAATCTCTACAGGCAGAATACGACCTAAATAAAACTCAATACTTTCACTATCTACGACTAAGACACGCCTGGGTAGCGGAAGGTCTTCAGGGAATGAAAATCCCAGATAGCTCCCCCCTAGAGGGTCGGTTGCTGTCAACCAAAATAATAGAGAAAGGGACCTCGGCAGTATACAAGACCATAAATAACAACATGCCAAATACATTGACTGGCTTACGCACCAGGTGTGAGACAGAATTAGGCCCCTTAGAGGATATAGATTGGGAAACCGCTTTGATGTTTCCCAGGGAGGTCGCAATTAGGATACGACTCAGACTAATACAATTTAAGATTCTACACAGAATATACTACGACCCGCAAAGACTACACCGGATGGGGAGGGCCAGGCGTCCAGACTGCAGAAAAGGATGTGGTGGGATTAGATCCTTTTTTCATGTCCTATGGGAGTGTCCCAAGATTAAGGCATACTGGAACAAGGTGATAGGAATAGTTGCCGGAGTCCTGGCGGCACAGATCCCCCTAGACCCTAAATACATAATACTAGGCATATCAAATGATATAGACATGCCCAGAAGGAAGCTCCTGTTCTGCGGGCTAGGGCTGATGGTGGACAAAAGAGACATAGGGCCTGATTCTAACTTTGGAGGACGGTGTTAAACCGTCCCAAAAGTGGCGGATATACCACCTACCGTATTACGAGTTCCATAGGATATAATGGACTCGTAATACGGTAGGTGGTATATCTGCCACTTTTGGGACGGTTTAACACCGTCCTCCAAAGTTAGAATCAGGCCCATAGTGCGTCTATGGGGGGCTGAAAGCTGCCCGACAATAAGCATATGGAGAAAGGGCATGGATGGGTTCATGATGGGGGAAAAGCCAACGTATAATAATAGAGGATGCCCGCAAAAATTTCAAAAGCTATTGGGAAACTGGGATGCATACTACTTCTTGGATATATAAATCAGACTGAAAATGGCCACAGGAGAGTCATGAGAGAAATAGGACCAGGGGCGGTCAATGGAGGGATCGTAATTAGGGATATAGGGATGAAAAGTAACGAACAGGCTGGTGGGACTGATCAAAGAGATACGTGGTGCCACAAAGGGAGTTGGGGAAGGGGAAGGGGGCAGGGAGAGTTATCTTCATTGTTGAATATATATTTCTTTTTTCCCAGAGACACTATACCGTGACCCGTACATGTAATGTCTGGGAAATGTTATGTCTCAAATTAAAGGCAAATAAAAATAAAAATAAAAATTGTGTAGGGGGCAAGACCTGGAAGTCTGACCATGACATCTGTACTATCTGCTTTTCAGATCACCATTCCATACAGCCATGTACCTTTTCCCTGGAAATACAATCCAGAATACTTAGCGACAGGAAGGAATGTGCCTCAGAGCTAAAAAGGGTGTTATAATTTGGGTCTCTAGTTGGCAAAGGCATACACCATTGTCCAAGTAGGGACCACAATCCTAGTCAGGGTAAGTCGCAACACATTCCAAATTATCCTGGGCCCACCCTATGGGAGTTTGGCACTGAGCAGTCAAATACAACACACAGGTTTAGAAAAGTAGATAATATTTATCTGAATAAAATAAGGTCAAAACGAAATAAATCCAGTAAGCATAAGTTGAAATATAACTTTTAGAAGGTTTAAAATAGTCCCAATCCTTAGAAGTCAATAGTTGTTTCTTTGTAATACACAATACCTGGGATGCATCAACAATAACAGCGCACAGAGACCGCAGAGGAGGAGATGTGTGGAAAAATAAGGTGTTGCATCTGATTTTCCGGCAGGGCACAGACGATGCATTGTTTCTTTCCACAATGCAAGAGGTTGTGTTGTTTTTCAGGCGCGCAGTCTTGGTTCCTCACTGCTATGTGACAGTGCGTTGAAAATCCTTGACACTCTGGTAGAAGGAGCAGGCTTTTCGTTGATCCGGTAGGCAATGCGTCTAATTTTCCCTTGCAAGGTAGGCGTTGTGTCGAATTTTCTATCTGGAAGTCAGTGCTGCGTTGTTCCAGTCAGCAGTGCGGCGATTTTCCAGCCGCGATGCAGGCTTTGCGACGATTTCTGCAGGCATTGTGTCGATTTTCGACGCACAAGGATTTTCTTGAAGAGGTGAAGTCTTTGTTGGCCCTGAGACTTCAGACACAGGAGGCAAGCTCAAGCTAAGCTCTTGGAGAGCACTTCAGGAGGAAGGCAGAGTCCCTCCAGCAGAGTCAAAGGCCAGCAGGGCAGCAGTCCTTCTCAGCAAAGCAGTCCAAATGAGTCTTTTGGGCAGCCAGGCAGTTCCTCTGACAGAGTGCAGGTTTAGGTCCAGAAGTGTCTGATTTGGTGAGGTCAGAGACCCAGTTTATATACCCAGAAATGCCTAGGAACTGGGGGAAACTTCAAAGAGTGGTTTTGAAGTGCACAAGTTCCCCTTTAAGCCAGTCCTGTCTGCCAGGGTGCATTTGGGGGGGTTATCAGTCATTTGTGTGAGGGCAGGCCACTGGCCTTTAAAATGTGTGAGCCACTCCACCCTTCCTGTTCAGGAAGACCAATTCAGTGTGCAGATGAGGATAGATGTGACTTAGGGCCAGATGTAGCAAACGTTAGCGACTCGCAAACGGGCCGATTCGCAATTTGCGACAGTGCAAAATCGGAAATGGGATGCAAAAAGCCAATTTCCGACTCGCAAAAAGCGATGGGACCCGTTTGCGAGTCGCATCCGTTGCGACCCCTTTTTGCGACCCGCAATTTGCGAGTCGCAACCAATATGCAATTGCAACTCGCAAATTGCGACTAGTCGCAAAAAGCCCAGTTTGCATGTCGCATTTACCACTAACTCAGAGCAGGTGGTAACCATTACCAAAGTATAAAAGGAGACCCAGAAGGCATCTGGGTTACTTAAGATGGCGGACATATACCTGATAGCAGTGAGGAGGAGAGTCTACGCAGCCCAGCAGAGGAGGAGGAGGGGCCACAGACAGGAGAAGATATATAGAACCAGACAGACACTTTTCCAGCAAACTGAGGAGGAGATCTATGATAAATACCGCCTTAGCAGCGCTGCCATTCTAGAATTAATAGAATTACTTAAACCACAGCTAGAACACAAGACTCTGCGTGGCTGCGCCATCCCTACGCATGTGCAAGTACTATGCGCACTGCACCTCTTGGCCTCAGGGAGCTATCAGGGGGTCATTGCCGTGGCAGGTGGGGTATCCCAAAGTGCAGTGTCAAGGTTCCTCAGGGCATTCCTAGATGCCTTAGTAGCGCACAGGTCTCAGTTCATATAAATACCAAGGAATGAGGCAGAAATTAACAGCACCAAGCTGGACTTTTACCGGATTGCCCACTTCCCCCATGTCATTGGATGTGTAGATGGGACACACATTCAGATATGCCCCCCGCTAATCTGGAACATATTTTCCGCAACAGAAAGTGTACCCACTCACTCAACATACAGGTTGTTTGTGATGCCCATTACGTCATCACGGACATCGTAGCTAAGTTTCCAGGCAGTACCCATGACTCATACATTTTTAGACATAGTGGGATACATCAACGCCTGGAACGTGGGGAATTTGGAGACGGATACCTCCTAGGTAGAGCCACCGACACTTGCAGACATACACACAGGTCACTGTGCACGACTATCTGGACTTACTAACAGTGTACTTTTGTGCCCATCAGGTGACAGTGCATATGCTCTAAGGCCTTGGATCATGACTCCGTTTTTAACCCCAAGTAATGAATCAGAGAGGCAATACAACAGTGCGCATAAGAGGACCAGGAACCTCATAGAGCGCACCTTCGGACTCCTGAAGGCAAGATTCCGATGCCTCCACCGCAGCGGAGGCGCCCTCCAATACACCCCCATTACCACCTTCAAAATTGTGGTCGCATGCGCCATCCTCCACAACATAGCCACCCGACGTGGGCTACCTCTCACCCCTGCAGACCCAGATCCTGATGAGGAAGAGCAAGAACAACCACATCGCCATCATGGGGATAGGAGTACAGCTAATCAAGGCAGACTGAGACGGGAACACATTGCAACGCAATATTTTGGACGGTACGTGTAAACTCCCACCATACTCACCCATTAACCAAACACTCCTTTTGTTAAGTGGAAGAAAAATAACTGTTTTAATAATGTAATGAATGAACTATATACAAGATGAAATTGTCCATGGGCAGGGAAATGCCAACCACTCATGTGGCACATTAACGCCATGTACCACATTTATTTCTCCGGGCTGTTCACTAACTTCTCCTGCCCCTCCTGCCAGCCTGGCTGGTCCCTGCTGCGTCTATGGTGCTCTGCCTCCCACTCCTTAGCACCCTACTGTCAGTGGCAGATACACTGCTCACTGTGGAGCCCTCCTCACTATCTTGGGGTGTTTCCCCGGTGGCCCTCGACATCTCACGTGTCTCCATTAGTTCTATTATATGTGTGAGACGTCCCAGGCCCCTGGCAACATCCCCAGCAAAATGGCCCATCTCAATTTGCAGGCCAACTGTCCTCCTCGACAGGCCTGTTGTGTTGATGGCTAGCCTGCCGATCGATGTGGCCATCCTGTCCAGTCTTAACATAATCTGGCGATCTCTGCGCTGCCCAGCCTCTGCCTGGCCCAGCAGTCCGGCCGCCAGTTCCCTGATGGCAGAGGCAATGTCCCCAGTGTTCTGGCACATCAGGTCCATCCGTCTGTTGAGGTGCTGCATGCTTGCATGGTTGTGTCTTACAAAGCGGTGCAGCACCCCACTAATCCTGCCCAATATTGTGTTCTGCAGGCGCTGACCCTGCAGCAGATGTGCCTCACTGCTGGTTGGAGGACGAATCCGGGATCCAGACGCTCTTGCCCTGCGACGCCTGCGCAGTGGTGGCTGCCCTGTGCTCGCACCTGTATCCTCCCTGGCTGTTGCTGGGGCAGCTCCTGGCGTTGTTGTTGCAGCAAGCGTTACCACTGCAGGAATGCTGCTGACTGTGCATGTGGGGGTGCTGGAGGGTCCTGGGGTGTCCTCCTGGGCCTGGGTGCTTGGGGTGTAGGGGGGTGTCTTGCTGGAGACCTGTGGGACATGGGGAACACACTGTCAGTGTCTTGTATCTATTGCACAATTCCTAATAAACATTTGCCTAGGCACTGCCTATTGGACTACATTTCCCATAATGCATCATTCTGGCTTTTTCTACCCTTAAATGGAGCTAATTTGGTTGTGCATGCACCTGTGTACATGGTGGGTGGGGTATGACATTGATAGGGGTACAGGCTTATCACATGGTACTCACCGGTTGATGTGCTGGGCTCTGAGGTGTCCAGGTCCCCAAATCCACACACTGCCTCCGGCTCAAAGGTTTCCTCAATCCTGTCTTCAAGGGGTGTGGGTGGTGGCACAGATGATGGTCCCCCTCCAGTGCCTCTCATCTCCCGGAGCCTTTCTGCCACCCTCTCCTTGGTCCGGGAGCGGAGGTCATACCACCTCTTCCTTATGTCCTCAATTGTCCTGTGGCTCACCCCCAGGGAATTAATTTTCTCTTGCATTTCCTGCCAGATTTTCTTTTTTGTGGCCTCAGGAACAGTGAGGGCTGCTCTCCCAAAGAGCTCATAATGGTGCTGACAGCATTCTTCAGTCAGCACCTCAAGCTCCCTCTCAGAGAATTTAATTTTCCTTTTTCGGGGGGTTCCCTCCATGGCTGCTGCTGCTTGCTCAGTGTGAAGACTGGCAGTTATAAAAGGGTGTGGTCCAGCCTCCTCCCAGGTGTATTTGTTAACTTACTGGCTGTGATGTCATCATCATGTGCCAGGAAGTGTTTCCAGAGTGTTCTGGTGTGCTTTCTGGAGTGTTCTGCTGCACCTGCAAGCAATTTTGAGGGTACTCGCAATTTGCGACACCCACTCGCTAATTGCGAGTTCGTTTTTTGCACACTCGCAAACAGCTACCTCGCAATCTGCGGACTCGCACACAGCGTTGCGAGTCTGGCTGCGAGTCGCTAAATCGGACCGGTTTATTTCCTGGCATACCAAATTGCGAGTCGCATTTTGCGAGTCGCATTAACTCGCAAAATGCGACTCGCAATTTTTATTTTTCCTACATCTGGCCCTTAGTGACCTGTGTTTATTGTTGTCTGGGTGAAATGCACAAGAGGAGCTGTCAACCAGAACAGACCAGACGTGGATTGGAGACAGGCTATAGGGCACAGATGGAAGTAAGTGCAGAGAAATGCCTACTTTCTAAAAGTGGCATTTCTAAAATAGTAATATGAAATCCAACTTCACCAACAAGCAGGATTTTCTGTTACCATTCTGGCAATACTAAACATGACTGGGCCACTCCTTTTAGATCAGAATCTACCACTTAAAAGTATATGAGGGCAGTTCTAATGCAAGTCGCTGAGAGGAGCAGGCCTCGCAGTAGTGAACAACGAATTTATGAGCTTTTCACTATCAGGGCATGTAAAACACATAAGTATATGTTCTGCTTCTATGAAATAGATCACGAATGAGCCCCTAACACATCAATTAATACATCACCACGTCCCCTATACCAGACATTGATACACCCCGCTGTCTCAATCGCATTGCCACCTCTATAATCGTTATTAATGTGGCACACTTCATTGTTTTGTTCAAATGGCATAATCCTATGTATATTGCATTGCATGGATTTGTATATATGTACATGATTACTCGCCTTTGTAGGCGATTGCTCCTGACAATCTCTACTATGTTCAATAAACAGATTAAACAAAAAAAAAGTATATGTCCTGCTTTTTACCTACATAGCACCCTGCCAAATGGGTTACTTAGGGCCTACCTTGGGGGTGACTTATATGTAGAAAAAGGGGAGTTTAAGGCTTGGCAAGTAATCTTAAATACCAGGTCGATGTGGCTGTGAAACTGCACACACAGGCCTTGCAATGGCAGACCTGAGACATGGTTAAATGGCTACGTATGTGGGTGGCACAATCAGTGCTGCAGGCCCACTAGTAGCATTTAATTTACAGGCCCTGGGCACATGTAGTGCACTTTACTAGGGACTTACAGGCAAATTAAGTATGCCAATTGGGTAGGAACCAATGTAACTATGTTCAGAGGAGAGAGCATATGCACTTTAGCACTGGACAGCAGTGGTAAAGTGCACAGAGTCCTAAAACCAGCAGGGTCAGAAAAATGGAGGGAGGCAGGCAGGCAAAAAGTTGGAGGATGACCACCCTAAGGCTGTCAGGTCTAACACAGGGTGACGTAAAATGAGTGACTACAGGAACATCAAGCTTGTTGTAGGCAGGAGGAAGCCACAGAGCTGGGTTGCAAAAGGGCCTCCCTAGGGTGAGGCTCTGCCGGCAAGAAGATATTCTGCCAAAAACCCTATATTTCGAAATCCCATCAATATACTTAATTTGAGTGCTGCTTCCTAAACTGGTGGTGATAGGAGTTCTGACGCTTTTGACCCCACTGAGAGCGGGGTCCTTCTGCAGGAGGAAACCTGGGTGATGCTCGGACCTGAGCCATGCACTGCGTCGAGCCTACAGCTTGGCGGACATCGTCTTGTGGCTGGTCATTGGCATGTGCAGCCCAGCAGGAGAGGCTATGTCCCCGTGACATGGCCCCTACGTAGCTGGTGAAACATGGGAGAGGCGGACAGGCTGCAGCAACTACAGGCCCAGACTGCCAGCTTATTGTGCAGTGACATGGGCCCGCCTGGGGTGCTGGTGACCAGCTTGCCGTGGCCAGGCACCTCCACCTTATTTGACTCTTCGGGCCTGAATAGGGACTGACCTGATTAAATAAATTCATGCTGTGCTCATAGGCATTATTGAGAGATGTTGGTGGTATTCTGTGAACAATTTGTTACAGTGATAGGCAGCATGATAGAGGCTGTTCTCCTTCTCAAGCTTGACTTCCAGACCGAACAGAGGCTGAGACCGGGATAATATGCTTTGAGAGGCATTTTAGGGCTTCTGTGCCCTGAGATTTTTTTTTTTTTTTATTGAAAGTTCTCAGTTTTCAACAATATACACCACAGCGTTACAAATCATCGAGCAAGATATGCTCAACCTACACAGTCAATCTTAGCTTACACAAGGGGATCGGTGGCAAGTAGCAAGAAGACGATAATCACCATCCCGAGGTAGTTTCCAGGATTTCCTGGAATTACTCCTCAGGTCTAGTCAGTAGATATGTCGTGAGTTGGCGCATATAGCCTTAGGTTTGGAGGTCCCTGGGAGCTCTTCGGCAAACAGTTCCAATTGTTCTTGACAGTAGCACATACCATTTAACCAGGTTTCTGTTGTCGGGCCGTTCTGCCGCGCAGGTGGATTGCTACCCTTCGCTTTGCCAACAATAGTGCGATCGCTGTGAGTTTGTGATTACCTGGTTGAAGAGAGCTCACCAATCCAAGAAGGCACATTGTGGGCGAACATTCCACTGGTTCCCTCATCATGTCGGTGAGAGTTTGTGTCACCTGTGCCCAGAAGCAAAATATTTTCCTACAGCTCCAAACCATATGCAGGGAATCTGCCTCCTCTGTCCCGCATCTCAGGAAATTATCATTCCCCAACCCATACAGTATTTACTTAACTGTAGAGGAGTGTAGTGTAGTTTGCTGTAAGTATTTGAAGTGAAATAGTCTAAGGATGCAATTAGGTGTAAGTATGTCTCTGAGTGCACAGCAGAAGCTCTAGTCTTCAGGCTTCAGATGGTCATCTAAAACTCCATTCCATTGTTGTAGTGCCAGTGATTCAGTCTCAGGACTATTCCGGAGTGTTATATTATATAATTGCGTCACCAGTTTCTTTTGGGATGGATTGGTGAGTATATATTGTTGTGCATTAAGAGTGAAGGATTCCGCTGTGAAGGGCGGGTATAGGTCTTTCATAGCAGATCAGAGACTGTAGTACATAAAAATCAGTAGCGGTTGGCTCGGTGTAAGGTCCCCCATCTCTATAAAGTGTTACCCTGAGAATATATCCCCCATGGTTTTAAGGCCCATAGTTTTCAGTAGTTCAAACGCCTGTTTTTTGGGCGAAACAGAAAGGTCCAGAGGGTACTGCAGCGGGCGCGCTGAAGCATACAGCGGCAGTTTGCCCGTGTGGGCTCCCTGAGAGCACCAGGTTGCTGTTGTACATTTTTCTGTATTAATCTCTCCTGTGTGCTGTGACTGTCGCCCATGTGGTAACAACGCCTTGAGAGGGACTGTATGTGCAACATCTCTTTTGATTGCTAAATTTGGCATGTATATCTAGGGGTACAGCCAATAGTGTGCATATTGCACTTGGGCGCAGCGGTAATATAACTGGAATTGAGGCACCTCAAATCCCCCTTGGTCATAGGGCAAAGTGAGTGTATTCCACCCTATCCTTGGTTGCTTCCTGGCTTAGATTAAGGTCAAATGAAATCCACATCGGGTATTATGATCCACACTGAGAATTCCGCCACTTTACAGACACCCACACAAGTCCCCCACACCAAAGGTCAGTGATAAACTGGTGATAGAAAAACCCACACCGTTACGCTTACAGGAATACGCCCACAGTATCACTACCCACAAATCAACGCGGCGGTTTTACAACCGTGGTAAACCATTGGCGGTACATACTGCCGCGCTCAAAATACACACACATTTACAAAACTACACCACATTGGACAATTCAAACTACACACACCTGACACACATACACACACCACACCCATACACCCAACCCAATATAAAACACACACCCACATTACCCGCAACCCCCTACAGCGAACAATTTGGAAGAAGCAGAGAGAAAAAAGCAAAGACCACACCAGCATCCAGAGGCACACAACACCATCACTCATACACCATCCACGCACATCACACCACACACCCCAACACATCACCCCACACATCACATCAACCATCACCTCACACATCACTCACACCACATCATGGCACCTCAAAGACACCCCAGGTTTTCAGAGGAGGAGCTCAGGGTCATGGTGGAGGAAATCATCCGGGTAGAGCCACAGCTATTCGAATCACAGGTGCGGCAGACCTCCATTGCAAGGAAGATGGAGCTATGGCGGAGAATTGTCGACAGGGTCAACTCAGTGGGACAGCATCCAAGAACAAGGGATTACATCAGGAAGAGGTGGAACGACCTACGGGGGAAGGTGCGTTCCTTGGTATCCAGACACCAGGTAGCCGTACAGAGGACTGGCAGTGGACTCCCACTTCCTCCCCCACAACTAACAACATGGGAGGAGCAAGTCTTGGCGATCATGCATCCTGAGGGCCTCGCAGGAGTAGCAGGAGGACTGGACTCTGGTAAGTTTTATCTTTACTATAATATTCCCCCACCCTACCTGCATGCCATCACATACTCCCACCCCCACTCCCATGACTCCACCATCTCCCACATACCCCACCATCACGACCCATCACTCCCACAACCAAGCCCTGCATGCAACAACAATGCATGGACACCCATCACAGGCATGCATGGACATCCATCACCAAAGCATGTCCAATAGAGAGACTCACCCAGGGCACACAATCACCACTCACACAAGGGCCAAGGCGATAGTGCAAGCACAGTAATAGAGGGAAACACACCCACTGCACAAGATGGCACACACAGATAAAATAACAATTCATTTACACCCCAACAGGACCTCTACCCAACGTCACCGGACAGGAGGTGCCAGCCATATCCAGTCCCCCCACAGAAGAGGCCCACAGTGACAACAGCATCTCTGCACGCCTGGATCAAGATGACCAGCCTGGCCCATCAGGGACCTCTGGACAGTCGGTTCCCCTGCAACAGTCCCAAGCCACCACAGAACCTCCCCCTCAGGAAACACCACCACAGCACCCACCCAGCGGGCCCATGCCACTGTCCCCAGGACACGTCAATCAGCAGTGTGTCCACCACTACAGGGACCGCAGGCAAACCCACTAACCCAGGACGATCAGGGACATAGGGTCAGTGGCAGTGGGCACACGGTTCAGGGGACAGAGGCACAGGACAACAGGGAAGCTGGGAGGACTGTTGTGCGACAGGGGGAGGACAGGCCCAGGGAACCGACCCTCCATGAGGCAATATCAAACATCATAGGAGCATACCACCATTCCCAGGAGACCATGGGCACGGTACTGGCCAAGTTTCAGGACACCCAGCAGCTGCAGGAGGGACAATACATGGGGATCAGGCAGGACCTCACCAACATCTACACCATCCTGGTCACCATAGCAGGGTTGCTGGCTGACATAGGCAAGACCATGAGGGAGGCAGTGGCACAACAAAGGGCCCCTGACACTAGCCAAATCGAGGAACAGCCCTCCATCTCCGCCGGCACTAGTAGATAGGAGGCCCGCCACAGGAACAACAGGCCACCAGCACCCCAGCCCCTACAGAAGGAGAACCACCCCGCGAACGGTCCCTGCGATCCAGGCAGAAGACAGAGAACATTGCCAAGACCCCCACCAGGAAATAGGACCCTCCTGATTGTCACCCTTCTGTCCCACTCAGTTACCCTGTCCACCTTGAACTGCCATTACTCCCCTTCATATGCCCCATTGGACAATGCACCTGTGATACCAAGAGACTGGACTCTACTATGGACCTTCCTCCACCATCACCCCAGCCCCTTACACGTACCTCTATACTCATTAGCCCCTTAATAAACACCCTTTAATCACAAACCAATCTGGAGTCAGTCTGATCTTTCACAAATGGATTATTAGAACATCAGCAACAAATAGCAATGTAAATGTTCATTTGCTCATACCAATGTATGACAGTTGTTGGGCAGCAGTATAGATATCAGAAGGCAGAATGAGGTACCCAGATCTGAAAAATTTAAATCCAAAGTGAACTGTCAGTGTCCATAGACAGAGGTTAAGAGGCAGACTTATACAATGTCCCACAGTATTCAGAAATGTGAGGAGCAGTTACAGTCTCTTATCTGTGTGTCACTGGAAGTACTGCATAATGATGTTCGTTCGGTTGTCAATATCTTCTTCCTCTGCCTCTTCCTCCGCACTGTCCACAGGCTCCACCGCTGCTACAAGACCATCACCAGGCTCATCCTCCTGCAGAAAAGGCACCTGGCGTCGCAATGGCAGGTTGTGCAACATGCAGCATGCCACGATTATCTGGCACACCTTCAGTGAGTAGTATAGGGAGCCACCTGTTAGATGGAGGCACCGGAATCTGGCCTTCAGGAGGCCGAATGTCCTCTCAATAATACACCTAGTTCGCCCATGTGCCTCATTGTAGCGGTCCTCTGCCCTTGTCCTGGCATTCCTCACTGGGGTCAGTAGCCATGAGAGGCTGGGGTAACCAGAGTCACCTGCAAATGTCAAGGGATAACTGTTAGACACAGACTAACCCTTAGGGACTGCCCCATACCCAGACACCTACTCATACTGTGTGGGGACCTTGGGCTCACCTATTAGCCACACACGGTGCTTCTGGAGTTGGTCCATCACATAAGTGATACTGCTATTCCTCAAAATGTAGGCGTCATGCACAGAGCCAGGATACTTGGCATTCACATGGGAGATGTACTGGTCCGCCAAACACACCATCTGCACATTCATCGAATGGTAGCTTTTTCTATTTCTGTACACATGTTCATGTCTCTGGGGGGGGGACAAATGCCACATGTGTACCATCAGTGGCACCAATGATGTTGGAGATATGTTCCATGGCATAAAAATCAGCCTTCACTGTGGGCAAATCCTCTACCTGGGGGAACACGATGTAGCTGCACATGTGTTTCAGCAGGGCGGACAACACTCTGGTCAACATGTTAGAAAACATTGGCTGAGACATCCCTGGTGCCACGGCCACTGTTGTTTGAAAGGAGCCACCTTCCAGGAAATGGAGCACTGACAGGACCTGCACTAGAGGGGGGATTCCTGTGGGATGGTGGATAGCTGACATCAAGTATGGCTCCAATTGGGCACACAGGTCTTGGATTGTGGCACAATCGAGTCTGTAGGTGATAATGATGTGTCTGTCTTCCATTGTCAACAGGTCCACCAGGGGTCTGTACACCGGAGGATGACACCATCTCATCATCTGCCCCAGCGGATGTGGCCTATGGAGGAGAACGGTGAGCAGAGGGTCATGTACCACATAGGTTGCACAAGTGTGTTTGTAGTAATGTGAGTAAATTCGTGTGTGGCGTAGTTAGACCGCATATCTGCCAAATTGTGCTGTGACGCAGTTAGGTCATGCCATGTGCCACGTGCCCCCCTGAAATGGCAGCTTCCTGACTTGTGAGGAGGGACAAGGAGAAATGAGGTAACTGCGCTGGTGTTGTGCAGTGTCACGGTAGGCAGTCGAAGAACGCCGTGCAATTCAGCATTGGTTATCATTGGGCCCTATGTGTTCCAGGAGCCAATGACGATGTACGCCGGCGGTGACCGTACGTACCGCTGCGGACGTGACCGCCATTTTCTATCTGTTCACTCACTTGATAACTGACCTTCAACAGGAGAGGACCTACACTGCAAGTGCTGCTCTGACCTCAGTCTGGAAGTGAAAATGGCTCGAGTGTTTGGGGAAAGGGCCCTGCCTTCACCGCGGAGGAGTTGGACAAACTGGTGGATGGGGTCCTCCCCCAGTACACGCTACTCTACGGTCCTCCAGACAAGCAGGTGAGTACACTGTGAGCATGATGCGTGGGCAATGCCTGTTTGGAGTGGTGGGGATAGAAGATACATGTGGGGGGGGCTGAGGGCTGCATGTGAGGATGGTGAGTGTATGTGCGTCAGGGCATGGGTGGGAACTGGTGGGCAATGAGTATGACGGTCCGGACGGGTGAGTAATGTCCTTTCCTCCTGTACCTTTCCTCTAGGTCAGCGCCCAACAGAAGAAGGGTATTTGGCGTGCCATCGCCAAGGAAGTGCGGGCCCTGGGGGTCTATCATAGACGGAGCAACCACTGCTGCAAGAGATGGGAGGACCTGCGCCGCTGGAGCAAGAAGACGGTGGAGGCCCAGCTGGGGATGGCCTCCCAACGTGGAAGGGGTGTCCGTCGCACCATGACCCCCCTGATGTTCTGGATCCTGGCGGTGGCATATCCGGAGTTGGATGGGCGCTTTAGGCCATCACAGCAGCCACAAGAGGGTGAGTACAGTGTCATAAAACTGACTCTGCGCACTTTACGAAGTGTCTGGGTGGGGGATGTGGGCTCCCCCAGGCCAGGGCAAACTTGGCAGGGTAGGTCACTTGTTGGGCAGGCTCTGAGGCACTCCAACCCCAATATTTGTAGTGGGCGTCTACAACTGGGCAGGCTCCTGTGAGTTCCAGGTGTGCAGCAAATTGTGTTAGGCATTGTACCCCATGGCCTGGTGAATTTCCTACTAACTGCTGGTGCATGGCCTAGTGCATAGGGCTACTCCCTGTGTCTTGTGTCCGCCAACGGTAGTGGTGTTGCTGGCATTGAACATGTGTGTTCTCTGTCTTTCCCCCCTTTCTTGTTTTGTCACCCTGTCCTTGTGTGAATTAGCATCATCTGGCGGAGAAGCAGAGGCACCGGCGACGGAGGGAGCTGCATCCCACATGGCCCTGGAGGGTGATTCCACAGAGGGTGAAGGCACCAGTGTGATGAAGGGCGACAGGAGCTCCACGACGGGGAGAGGAGGGGATACCAGCGACTCATCCTCTGATGGAAGCTTCCTGGCGGTGGCGGACACCTCTCTGCCCACCCCAACAACAGGTACAGCCGCCACCCCCTCACCAGCACTGCCCTCCCAGCAGCCCCTCAACGTGTTTCCCGTGCCCGCTCACCCAGGAGGGTGGGCATCTCCTTCACCTCAGGCACCTCAGGCCCTGCCCCAGTCAGCCCTGCTGCCCTCAGTGAGGAGGCTATTGACCTCCTGAGATCCCTCACTGTTGGGCAGTCAACCATTCTGAATGCCATCCAGGGTGTCGAGAGGCATTTGCAGCAAACAAATGCATACCTGGAGGGCATTCATTCTGGTGTGGCGGCCCAACAGAGAGCATTTCATGCTCTGGCCTCAGCACTGATGGCAGCCATTGTCCCTGTGTCCAGCCTCCTCCCTCCAACTTCCACTACCCAGACCCAATCCCCTCTACCTCAGCCTATCCCAAGCACACCATCAGACTAGCATGCACACACATCAACAAACAAAAGTGGCTCAGGAAAACATAAGCACCACACATCCCACAGGCACTCACACAAGCACCATACTAATGCACACATACCAACATCCACTTCCTCCACTGTGTCCCCCTCCTCCACGTCCTCCACCCCCCTCCCAGCCTTGTCTCCACTCACACATGCATGCACTACATCATCAGCCACTGCCTACATCAACAGCACGCCCATCACTACACACCGCTCATGTGCAATCACCACCCCCACTACCATTCACACGTCCCCTGTGTCCTCTCCCAGTATGTCTGTGAGCCCTCCTCCCAAAGTACACAAACGCAGGCACATACCCACCTAACAGCCATCCACCTCACAACAGCCTCCAGCCCATGCACCTTCACCCAAACTTAGCAGACGTACACCTCCTACAACCACTACCTCTTCCTCCACTCCCACACCCCTCCATCTTCCCGTCCAAGTGTGTCTAAAAAAACTTTTCCTAGCTAACTTTGACCTCTTCCCTACACCTACCCCCCGTCCTTCCCCCAGGGCCAGGATGTCTAGATCCCAGCCCAGCACCTCAGCCACCAAATCTGCATCTGCTGTGGTCCCTGCTAGTCCAGTACGATCTAAGAGGGCACCCATCAGAGCTGCCAGTGTGCCACAGACAGAAAAGAAGGACCACCCAATTCCACCACCAGGGGCCGGCTTCCAGCAGGGGACATTCACATCACCCACCCAGCAAGGCCTTGCGCAAACACCAAGTGGACAGTGCCAAGGTCCCTGCAGCGACTGTCAAGATGGGGAAGGGCCACAAGAGGCTGCCAGAGACGGGATGCTGTCTCCATCCACCACAACAGTCACTTGCACCACGGCCAGCACTGACAGCATCTCCGCCTCAGACACCGCCAACTGCACCACCACGTGCACAGCCGATGCCACTCTGTCGGATGTCAGCCCCATCCCCAGTGTGCAGCCGTCAGAGTCTGCAGGTGACGTCCTGGACCCTGGACACGCCACTTGAGACACCACCTCCGGCACTGACACGAACCAGCAATTGGCAGTCTAACTCGCCGCAGGATGGCATGTGGCTCTGCCTCCATGGAGTATCATGCTACCTGTTCCAGGTACATCGCATGGCAAAGACACCCAGGTGAGAGGATGTCAACTGCCACACCCCAGGTGCAGTATCACTGGGCACAAAGCCCCTCCAGAACCAGTGGAAGAAGCCATCCACTCACCCCCTCCTTGCCAGGATGAAGCACACTGGGCATAAAGCCCCCTCCAGAACCAGTGGAAGAAGCCATCAACTCACCGCATCCTTGCCAGGATGAAGCACACTGGGCACAAAGCCCACTCCAGAACCAGTGGAAGAAGCCATCCACTCACCCCCTCCTTGTCAGGAAGAAGCACACTGGGCACAAAGCCCCCTCCAGAACCAGTAGAAGAAGCCATTTACTCACCGTCTCCTTGCCAGGGTGAAGCACACTGGGCAAAAAGCCCCCTCCAGAACCAGTGGAAGAAGCCATCCACTCACTGCATCCTTGCCATGATGAAGCACACTGGGCACAAAGCCCCCTCCAGAACCAGTGGAAGAAGCCATCCACTCACCCCCTCATTGCCAGGATGACGCACACTGGGCACAAAGCCCCCTCCAGAACCAATAGAAGAAGCCATCAACTCACCGCATCCTAGCCAGGATGAAGCACACTGGGCACAAAGCCCCCTCCAGAACCAGTGGAAGAAGCCATCCATTCACCCCCTCCTTGCCAGGATGAAGCACACTGGGCACAAAGCCCCCTCCAGAACCAGTGGAAGAAGCCATCCACTCACCCCCTCCTTGCCAGGATGAAGCACACTGGGCACAAAGCCCCCTCCAGAACAGTGGAAGAAGCCATCCACTCACTGCACCCTTGCCAGGAAGAAGCACACTGGGTACAAAGCCACCTCCAGAACCAGTGGATGAAGCCATCCACTTGAGAGACTGTGGCCATGCTCACCAGGACCAAGCAGTGGGCAAACCACCCACTTGAGACTGTGGCCTTGCACTCCCCAGGACCAAGCAGTGGGCAAACCACCCACTTGAGAGACTAGGGCCCTGCACTCCCCAGGACCAAGCAGTGGGCAAACCACCAACTTGAGAGACTGTGGTCTTGCAATCCCCAGGACATCGCACAGGGCATGTAGCCCTCTCCAGGACCAGTGGCGTTGTACCATCTTCCAGCTGAGGTGCCCCCTGTTCCCCCTCCCCTTGAGGTGCCTGTGTATTTTCGACCTGATGCCCCTGCAGTGTTCTCTCCGTGTTGTTGCAGGAGTCAAGTGGGGCCTTGGCCTATTTGATGTGGCCCTGTGGCCCTCGGACAATGTGGACTGGTCTGTGTCCCTTCATTGGTATATATGTGTATACTGTTTTGATTTTGAAGCGCAATTTTCAATATTTTTATCTTATTACACTCACTTTAATCAATTCCTTTTGTCCTTGCATTATTCCTGAGGGGTACGGGGTAAATATGCTTTCTTACATCTGCTTATGTGTCTGGTGTTGGGGGTGGGGGTGTTGCGTGTGTGTGTGTCACTCTCTTTTTCCTCCCTCCCTCCCTTGTGTGCTAAGCGGCTGTACTCACTGTGGTGATCTTCGCTGTGATCTTGGCCGGCGTTGATGTTCAGAGTGAAAAAGGAGATAGACGATCATGGGGAACACCTGCAACTCAGGCTTCATGGCGTTGTGGTTTTTCCTTGAGTCTCCAGAGGTGCGTCCTTTGACTTCTCAGATCTGTTTCCGCTGTGCTTTTGATGTCGTTGGTACCGCCCCGGAAAAGGTGGCGGGTAGGCCTGTTGTAATAGTGTGGGAGGTACATTGTCTTCCGCCTGGCTGTTGGCGGTTACCGCTGCGGTGCTTGTTGCTACCCCTGTCGGTGTGTTTAAGTGGCTGTCTGTGTGGGCAGTTTCCGCCGTGGTCATAATTCCCATTTTACAGCTGGCCTGTTGGCGGTATTACTGCCGCTTTATCACCGACCGCCAGGGTTGTAATGAGGGCCTTAGTGCTGACAAAGTTGTCAGATGGCCACTGTCTGGGGAGATCTCACGCATGCCGTGACATTTACTTCCCTAAGGCAATGAAGTCCTTTCAGACACTGTCCACACTAATTTCAAACATGTGCAAGAAATGTGCTGCATGGCTTATCTTTTGACTCTTGACAACAGCTGTTGTTACATACATTATGTATGGCTTACAGAGTAGTCTCAGGAAGAATGTATGGAAACACTGTTAAATGTCCATTAATCCTCATTGATAACAGATTGTGAAACCACATAAAAGCTGTAACACCACTAGTTGCTCAAGAGAAAAAAGAGGCAACCAGTTGGTCCTACACCTGCATACCCTGCCCTCTCTTTTGTACAATGGCCCGGTTCCATGGATTCAGACCTAGGTGAGGGTTCAGAGGTATGTGTAAGCCATGATTTACTGCATTGTTTTGCAAGAAACAACATTGTACTATTATCTGGAACACAACTTCTGCGGAATACAGTCGCACTCGCCCTGTATGTTCAAGACACTTGCATCGCAACTTTAGGAGTCCAAAAGTGCACTCTATGATGGCTCACATATGTATGTGTGCCCTGTTGTACCTATCCTGAGGTACAGTGATTGCACATCTGTATGGTGTGGGGAGATGAGTGAAGAGTGCATATGCAACATCACCTGAGGAGGTTAATGAGAAAATATTTATACATGCCCCTGTTGCAACTGTAGAGTTCATGCAGTGTCTGTTGGGGTCATGTATGTGTCACAAGAATTTGTAATTTACAATGGTTGTGTATATCAAAACAACTTTTCTACATATCAGACTTATCTGGTGCTTGATTACTTACTCAGAAGCCACATGTTGCCAAAATCTCCCGCTCGCAGATGTCAGATAAGAGGTGGAATATATGTCGGAACAACGCATGCTGGAACCAAGCATGCATGTACACACCGGTTGGAACAACAACTGCGTTGTTACCACTATTGCCTTTACTACAAATGCCTTAACAACGATTTTTTGTTGTTAAGGCATTCCTGGTAAAGGCATGCGTGGAATGGCATGCATGGTTCCAGCATGCGGCCCCCCACCCCTGCCCCTAAAACTACAGCGACCCCCAACCCCACCCCTAAAACCTAAACTATCCCACCCCACCCCTTAAACTACCCCATCCCCTACCCCCACCTAAAACTACCCTGACCCTCCACCCCGCCCCTAAAAACAAAAATTACCCCGAACCCCTGCCCCTAAAACTACCACCACCCCACACCCCTGCCCCTAAAACCTAAAACTACCCTGAATCCCCACCCGCCCCTAAAACCTAAACTACCCCAATCCTCTACCCCTGCCCCATAAACTACCCAGCCCCCCACCGTGCCCCTAAAACCTAAAACTACCCTGACCCCCCACCCTGCCTCTTAAACCTAAACTACCACATTCCCCAACCGCACCCCTAAAACTACCACCACCCCCCACCTCTGCCCCTAAAACCTAAAACTACCCTGAACCCCCACCCCGCCCCTAAAACCTAAACTACCCCAACCCTCTACCCCTGCCCCATAAACTACCCTGCCCCCCACCCTGCCCCTAAAACCTAAAACTACCCTGACCCCCCCCACCCTGCCTCTAAAACCTAAACTACCACATTCCCCACCCCGCCCCTAGAACTACCCCGACCCCCACCTAAAACTACCCTGACCCTCCACCCCCACCCCTAAAAACTACAGTTAGCCCAACCCCCAGTCCCTAAAACTACCATGACCCCCCTTCTACCCCTGCCCCGTAAATTACCCTGCCCCCCACCCTGCCCCTAAAACTACCCGACCCCCCACCCCGCCCCTAAAACTACCCTGACCCCCCACCCTCCCCTAAAACTTAAACTACCCCAACTCCCCACCCCTGCCCTAAAACTACCGCAACCCCCCACCCCGGCCCCTACAACCTAAAAGTACCCCGACCCCCTACCCCACCCCCAAAACCTAAAACTGCCCCGGCCCCTCAAAACTAAAATTACCCCCACCCTGGCCCTAAAACTACCCTCCAACCCTATCCCAGCTCCACTTACCTGACCGCGTCCTTTTCAGTCCTTTGTCTGTTTTCCTCTGCCTTAACCACGCGTGTCAGTTGTTCAGACATGCGTGGATAAAACAGAAGAAAACAGGGTTGTTGTTCAGGAAATCGTTGTTCCGCTTTCGTGGACAACGCCCGTCGTTGTTCAGGCTGCTTCCCAAGAGGTGACTTGCAGAATACGTAGCTGTCATGTGTACTGCCTGGGAACAGTGCATGTACATCAGTAAAACAGCCACCGGCTTCACACACACACACACCCTGCACATTGATGGAGTGGCAGCGGTCGCTGTTGCAGAAGATGCGTGCATTCTGGAATTTTCTTACATTGTATTTCTAAACTGTTATAGTCATGTGTGTTTTTGCCATCACATTTACCTCTCCAATAAACTCCCTACACATATACTTATGTTACAGTCCAGTACCTACATGTAGCTCTTTATTATTTTAAGTGAGGTATTTTGTGCTATGTTGGTTGTTCAATTAGATGGCATAAATCTCATGATGTATGAATCTAGGCATATGTGGTGGGGCATACACCAGTGAATGCCCTCTTCTTTCACTGGGTTGTGTTCCGGCCAGATTGTGAAGATTCTGCCCTGAGTGGGGAAATTCTGCACTCGTGGCAGAGATTCCTCCCTGAGTATGGACCTTTTGCAGCTGTAAAGATACTACTCTTATTTCCCTATGTGAATATCCACATTTGGTATGAGATAGGGGCAGCTTCTTGCATACAGGTGGTCATGCACGCAAGTCCAGACCTTTTGAGACAAGATCTTCACATCGCATCAATAAGGACAATAGCAAACATCACTTTGATTCACAATCCAAACCTCTTTCTTCTGGGGGACCCTGGGGAACAAGGACTCTACCTTACGATGAACCCACTTGGGAAACTGTTCTCCCACCGTCTCTGGGCCACATGCCTGAACATAGTTCAAATGTGGAAACAGCAGGTGCCTACACTCAATATGTGGTGGGTGAAGGTATGGTCTATATATGCCATGGAGTGAGTAACTGCACCACACCATGATAGGCATATGTGGTGGGGCATACACCAGTGAATGCCCTCTTCTTTCACTGGGTTGTGTTCCGGCCAGAGTGTGAAGATTCTGCCCTGAGTGGGGAAATTCTGCACTCGTGGCAGAGATTCCTCCCTGAGTATGGACCTTTTGCAGCTGTAAAGATACTACTCTTATTTCCCTATGTGAATATCCACATTTGGTATGAGATAGGGGCAGCTTCTTGCATACAGGTGGTCATGCACGCAAGTCCAGACCTTTTGAGACAAGATCTTCACATCGCATCAATAAGGACAATAGCAAACATCACTTTGATTCACAATCCAAACCTCTTTCTTCTGGGGGACCCTGGGGAACAAGGACTCTACCTTACGATGAACCCACTTGGGAAACTGTTCTCCCACCGTCTCTGGGCCACATGCCTGAACATAGTTCAAATGTGGAAACAGCAGGTGCCTACACTCAATATGTGGTGGGTGAAGGTATGGTCTATATATGCCATGGAGTGAGTAACTGCACCACACCATGATAGGGCCCATAAATTTGAGAAAATATGAAGGTCATTTGTTACTTATATTAAAAGACAACAAAGAGCTGGAGAAATCCACATGACAATATCTAAGACTACTTGTTTCTAACATTTGTGAGCTCTCCTCTGACAAATCTGGAAGCCAGTCATCTCACATAGCGCAGGTGACCGGGGATCCCTGACCCGGTGTAGCAGGTGAACTAAGCTCTAGACAAGCGGCCGGATACTCATAACACGGGTGGTGACAGACCAGAATAAACCCAATTTATAATGAACAGTATTCTGTTTGTTTATTGCAGGCTACCCCGTTGCTTTGTACACAAATAATTATATATTGTGCACCATAAAGAATGTGATATTGCCGTTTGTGCCTTTTACCCCTGTTAAAACCTGAAATAAAATTAAGATAAAAAAGCTTGTAGGCTGTCCATGCAGCGCTGAGGTGCTCTTGAGTGTCGAGATACGGTTTTGTTAACAACATTGGCACCCCTTGTGCATTTAGCTTGTATGTGTGTGGTATTTAGGTAGAGCAAATCTAGCTGAAAATGTAGCAGAGTGTTAATCAGGGTCCAAGCCAAAATACACAGTCAACATATAATTGGAGGGATAGCTGGTTTCCAAGAACTAAAGTGGACCTTGACTGCACTATGGTGTAATGTTTTAGATGGGTTGCCAGTAGAGTTCTATGAGAGCTTGGGTGATGAGGTTATATTCCTTCAGGCCCTTGAGACGTGCTGCTGCCTCCAGGATGCCCTTAAGATGGGCTTGTGTGGAGTGTTGGAGGCTGTTGAACAGGGTATTGCCACCATCTTGATGCAGGTATACAAAGGCTTGGCTGCAGTTCTGAAGGTGCTTCATGAGAGGAATTATTTTACATTATTTGGTAGAAAGAGATGGTAACAGCCAGTCTTAGTTTTCTTAGTAATATTCTCCTTGAGAGTGAGAATGGAGTCCAGCATTTATCAGAGATACTTGCATTGGGTAAAAGTTAAAGTTCAAATCCATCCAAGCCAATCTGGGTGAGCCAGGTTTGGATTAGTTGTTGTTCCACAAACAGGATATCTGATTTGGTGGGATCAGGCTTCATGTAGGTGCTGGACTTCCATGTCTGGATGAGATACAATTAGTGAGGTGTTGGATGTCTTAAGTAGAAGAGACTTTAGTTTTGTGTCGTAAGCATAATGATGAATTTTGATATCTGTAAGACTTGCCAGGCCTTCAGCAATCTGGGCTTTGTGGAGTTACACTTGCAGCAAGAGCAGGTGTCTTCTCTTTGAATAAAGAGTTCTTGCAACCATATCTTTTCTCTTTCCCATTTATTTTTTGTGATATTTTTTTAATGCAAATCCTGGTGTTACATATATAGTTATTGAATGCTTTGATTACAAGTTCTTCTCTTATTCTTGAGTTCCTTCACTCATCTGGGCCCTTAAATGTCCCACAATCACTTTTCTTTTCAGAAGAGTGGGGTCATGGTGGTCGAAATCGTCAGTGTGGTGGCACAAACAGTTGGTAGCACAGGTCCAGTATCTAGGGGTCATAGGAAAATGGGGCTATGGCAGTAGAGAGTCAACTAGGTGTCTCATTGGCACACAAGGGAGACAGTTCAGGAGAGGCTCATTTACTGGCAGTGGGGTTGGTATTGGCTTCAGTCCCTGCAGGATGTCTGGCTAATAGCCTTTGAGTCTTCTGGCAGGGCCTCTGTAGGACGTTGGCTCTGTATATACTATTTCAAAGTAAGAAATAGTGTGCACAGAGTCCAAGGGTTCCCCTTAGAGGTAAGATAGTGGCAAAAAGAGATAATTATAATGCTCTATTTTGTGGTAGTGTGGTCGAGCAGTAGGCTTATCAGAGGGTAGTGTTAAGCATTTGTTGTACACACAGACAATAATTGAGGCACACACACTCAAAGACTTACTCC